>NC_086250.1:3275000-4475000 GCF_021018805.1 Prinia subflava
AGGTGAGCAGCAAGGTGTCCAATTCCTAGAGAAGTGAGGAGGATTTTCTCTGTTTGGCTTGATTTGTAGTTGCTCAGCTGCTGCAGCAAAACATTCTGCATAAATATCCAGATAGATGTTTCCTATGCTTACTTGCCACTCTCCAAAAGAAACAATTAATATAGTATTTCTTGCATTTAAATCATGCTTGCCCTACTTCTGCAACTATAAGGGGAATAAAACTTGTTTTTACAAAGCAAGCCCTTTATCAATGTTGCCAAAAAATGAAAGCTCACAGCAACTGAGCATCGAGATGATAAAAATTACAGAAGAACAAATGAGAATCTTGGTAGCAGAATATTAAAACTTCAGATAAAGATGTAGAGGAAATCAACATGAACTTCCTGAACCTGAAAAAGTGATGAAAGCTTCAAAGCTTCCTCTCAGGGGCATCACCTGGGGGCTCAGGCAAAAGTGGAATCAGCTATAGGGGTGAGGCTGCTGATGAGACAAGAGTGAAATAAGCTGTGGGGTCCTACATAAGCAGGGAGGTGAGAGCCTGAGAGCGAAGGGGATTTTTAGGTCTTAGTTTAGTACAGGGCCATGTGAGCAAATTAAATTCAACATACTACTATCAGAACCTTTCTATCTTTCCTTCTGCAGGGCAGAGGGATGCTCATGAAGTACCTCATCTGAGGCTCTTGGATTGGAAGGTGTGGGTAAGTAGCTGGAACTCCCATTAATTAATTTAAGCTCTGCTCATGTCCAATTGGTGTGATTTGGGGGTTGTTTTTCTTGCTGTGAATTTGGAAGCGGGGAGAGGTGTGAATGCAGGGCTGGTGGTGCAGTGCTGGGGAGAGAGGTGCAGAGTCCATGGTAGGAGATGGTTTTGTCAGGAGCAAGCAGCTGCCCTGTGGAGGAGGCACCCTCAGTGTGTGAACAGAATTCACTGAGGGGAAGGTGAGCGTGTCTTGGGACGGCAAGAGGAGAAGCAGCTTTGGTTTTCTGCTGTTTTGTTTGGTTTCTTGTGTGTTGTTTTGTGTCCTGGGTGCCTGAGACAGCCCAAGGTCAGCACAGCTGAGTGTGAGGAGGTGTCAAAGGCAGTCTGAGCGGTGGTCCCTTGACAGGGGTACAGAGGGGAGGGGTGTAACCCCCCAAAACAACCTGCACAGCCTCAGCTAGCCTGAAAAACCCTCAGTTACCTCTGAAAAAGAGTCCAGCTCCTCACCATAGAAACTCTAAGCCTTGCTCTGTGTTAGTGTCTGCAGGGACCTGACACCCAGTGCAGGCAGCCAAACCCCAAAGCAGGGAAAGAGCATCTGTAGCAGTGATGTTAGCCTTGGAAAGGGACATTCCATGTGCATTACTACACATCTCCCCTTCCTCGGGGTGCTGGCACAACCTGCCATGAGGACAGGGTGCTCCTGCTCCTCCCCATCCTCCTGACTGGAGTTTGTGGTCAGGAAGGTGATGCTGCAGCCTGGTCCTGGCAGGGAAGGGCAGCTCAGGGTGCCTGGGGTGCACCCAGAGGACAGAACACGGTGGGTCCTGTGTCATCATGGATTCACAGAAATTTGCATTCCAGTGTGCAAAGAGAGCAGCTGGGAAAGAGCACCAGAGACTCCAGAGTTTTGTGTTTTAAAATATTAGTGTGCCCCTCAAGCACTTTGTTGTTTAACCCATCCCTTCTTCCTCCAATTTGCTCCCTTTGCTGAGGAATTAGGGGTGGATGGATGGATGACCCTGCTCAGTGTGACTAAGCTAACACAAAATTCAGATATCTGCATCGTGGTCCTGGAGCATGTTCCCCACTGGCTTGTAAATAATTCTTCTTGTAAATAATTTCAAAGATTTTTTTGTGGTTGTTTGCTGCCCTTTTCTTTTTTTCTTCTTGGTTTGTTTTGGGTTTTTTGCCTTTATGACTTTGTGAAGAAGAAACTTGCTTTATTTTAGAATAGTCCTTTACAAACTTATGAGTACCAGCTTTGGAGCAGTGAAGTGCATAGCTGCTTCAAAGAAATCGCTGGATTTTTTTTTTCTTTTCTCTAAATATCACGTTAAAGACTAGTTTTCCTTGATGCTCTCAGGAACAGATTAACTTAATTACTGATCCCCTCCTCCTTTAAACCAGCTTGAGGCATTGTTTTTGGCAGAGTTATAAATGACTGAAAATAACAAGTTATAATGAGAGTGTTAGGCAGCCATAGCTTTAGTTTTCATTATCAGCACTATCTACAATACTTGACAGTACTTTTTGACATAAAATGTAGACCGAGGCCATGAGAAGAGCAAAGCAAAGAGGGCTTGTATTTATCACTTTGATATCGTTCTTATTTAAGCATTACTTAACTAGCAGAACATCAGGTAGAGTTTGTTGCTGACTACAGCTTGCAATTCACAACTTTCCAAAAGAAGTTATGACCTGGTAAGTGTGCCCACATCCTTAGATAAAAATGGTATTTATAATCAAAGGGTAAAATGTTATGGCCCCAAATAGGCTTGGCAGACAGGGAGCTCTGTGAATCATCTGGTGAGACCACCCTTTTAATAGAGGGTGGTAAGAATCACCTGAGTGGGGAGTAATGAAAAAACGGTGGTCATGTGTGTTTTTCTTCAAGAGCCAGATGCTGGAGGCAAGTGGTTCTACTCTAATTTTCTTTCCCCCTTGTTTTTTTTCTTTTAATGTATATTTGTGGTCCTCGTTGCTGTGGAGGAAAGCCAGAAAATGTGATCCTAAAGTACTCCAGAGGCTCACAATGTATTGCCTTCTTTAAAGAGAGTTCCTTGATTCAGCAGACTGTTGTGTCTGATTTGTGATTTAAAAAGAGAAAAAAGAAATCCTCATGATGGTGTATTGGGAAGGGACACAAGGCTTGGCAGCAGGAGAACAGAAGTGTTGTAGAGGAGTTAATGTGTACAGCCGTGGCTAAATTAGAACTGGATGCTCGGAGTTGCACTGTAATGTCCTCAGTACAACACGAGATTAGATATCAAGAACATCTAAATCATTGTGATTTAGATCACTTATGCTGAGCTGCTGCTTAGCCACAAATCACCCACACTCTGCTGCTCCTGGTTTTGTCTGCTGGGATGAAGACTTTCGGCCTGCCCCGGTGTGATGTGGTTAGTTGCATTAATCTGTTCCTTTCTTGCCTAGGCTGGGTACGGGTATAAAGTCTCTAAAGATCTCACCACATCTTGATTTCTAAATAGAGTAATTTATTTATACAAAAGCACATATCTGAAGGCAGAGAGTTCTAAGAGCGGCCTTTTTCTACAACCAGTTACAAACCTAGGCAAACGAAGTCTAAACAAGACAATAACTAAAGCATAGAAATCTTAACACACAGAGTTCTAATGAAACAGCAAACAAAGCACAGAATTCCTAACAAGCAGAACTAGTAAGACTATAAGTAAAGCACATATCTGACATTACAGCCTCTAGGTAAATCAGCCTCCCATCTGACCCCAAGCAGGGTTTTCCAACCGTGGGGTCACAATCACAGAAAGGGAACACAAGATCACAGATCCCAGACAGGGGTCCCGGCCGCGGGGATCACAGTGGCAATGGGGGGTCCCCAACTTGGCAGAGTTCCCGAAAGCAGGGCTGCAGGGACAAGGAAGGGTCCCGGGGTCCCAAACCCTTGCAGTTCCCGGTTGCAGAGACAGGAACCCTCACAGACTCCCCAGCAGCCCCGAACAGAGTCCCGGGGCAAACGCCGCAGGGGAAAAGGGAAGGGACGGGATCGCAGGGGCCAGGAGGGATCCCTGGGGTCCCGAACCCTCGCAGGAGGAAGGGACGGGACCCCAGGGCCCAGATCCCAGGCTACCTTTAGATGATACCTTTAGAATCCCATTCGGCTCCCTGGCAAGGCTCCTTCCTCAGGCTGCAGGTGGTGGAGGTTGGATCGATTGATCAGATTGATCAATCAATCCCCCGACCAACTGACCCAGAGGCTTTTTATCCCAAATTACAAAATGCATATTCATATCTTTTATCTACACACTAACCAATCTAGGTACAATTCTAAAGTTCGTAAAACTACGAAAATCAGCGTCAAAACCTACGCACATAGCATATCTATTAACGTAAAACTCTATCTTACTAGCATAAGGTTTTACCTTGTTGTACATAAAACTCATACTAAAAATTATAAACAGTACCCTACTCTATTTTTGTTATGTCTGTACTCTATCACTAGGCCTGAAGCTGTGTCCTTCTACACTGAACTAGGACTTAGGGCATGTAAAACTTAAAGCTAAGGGTTAGATTTCTACTTTGTGCATTTAAAGCTTTTATACATTCTAATTTTTCTAAAGGCTTTAATTCTATCTCTGTACTTTTCACTTCTCTGTGGAGGATCCATGGAAACATGGACTCCGACACTTTCTGCTGTGTCCTTTTGGAGGCTTTATGTACATCTAATCCCCGACATCCGTTCTAAGTCTCTTACATGGATGCCTGGAAAGAATGCAGGAGGAAGGCCAAGTCCTCCACCACGACAGCAAAGCTGTAGCTGGGCTGCTTGGCAGATTCTGAGGCAGTGCTGGCATCTCACTGGAGGGAGGATGGAGGAAAACGTGCCCAGCTGGGTGCACAGGAAGGGGGTGAATACTGGCAGTGCATTTCTGAGAGAGAAAAATTATTGCATCATTTGCAACAAAACTTTTATGGCTAGCCAAGAACAGCTGAAGTGTTTAGAGGGAGTCAGAGAGGTCACCCCATGTAGTGGTAAGTGTGGGGTTTGTTCTGCCTGACATCTTGAGCTTAGGACTTGTGTGTCTAAATTGAGTGAATTGTCTGAATTTATTTTGTCTTCACAGAGATGAACTGGGGCACAGTAGGGCATAGGTGCATCTTGAACTCCCCCCCTTGCCTACAAAGGGAGATAGATTCCACTGTTAGATAGTTTTGTCTAGGTGAGAATGACCATGGCCTAAGCACCTGGTTACAGGTGTCTCAGAGATAAGCTTTCTGTGTAGTCACTTGAGGGGATGGTTTCTTCTGGGAATAATTGGGACCTTTTCAGGTAGGCTTCCGTTCTTAATCATTCACTGAAAAAGATATCCACATCTTTACCTGTATACCTTCACCTGTATAGGATGCCTGCATTCCTAACCAGCTGCCAAAGCTAAAACCTGGATAGAGCATCTTACCATGGGATGTACATTCCTACAAAAGGCAGGATTTTTGTTGCAACTCCGATTTCTGGTCTTCTGTTGATGGAATCTCTCATGTCCGTCTCCAGAAAACTATATTTGTGCAGTTAAAAGAAGGCTCAGTGAAGACTGTACTTGTTTTTACGTTTGTTATTATCAACAAACAAATGTTTTGAGATCTTTCATGGTTCCTGCAAAACTGAAATAATGTATCTTAAGTCTTGAGCTCTTGCAAGTACTTAATTTCATAATGCATGGAACTAAATAAACCAGGAATAAAATTAGGCCAATATCAGGGCTTCCCTATCAGCCCCTCTCGGGCTGCTGCAGGGCAAAGGGCCTTTTCTGCATTAATTATGTCCAGTGTGCTGAACAGTTTGGCTGGAGCCTGAGTCCCACACAACTTGGCAAGGGTCTGACATGGCTGGCCAAGCCTTTCTCCCTGCTGACTTGACCACCAGGGCTGACAGCTGCCAGGTCCTGTTGTCCTCAAGTGGAATTTTTCAAAGGTTCTCTCCCAAACTGTTGCCACTGACTGTCATGGAGGGGGCCCTGCTTTCTAGGTCAGAGATTTTGGGTATCCTGCCTGTGCTTGCCAGCCCACCCTTGTAAACTGTGCACCTGAAGAGACTGCTTTGGATGAAGGCACTCAAGAATTCACATGTGAGTGTGCACAACGTTTAGAGCCCTCCTTTTGTCCCTGTCAAGCTGATTGTTCAGACTCAAGCAGGTTCCTCTGCTGATCTGTATAAGGCTGGCAGGATGAGGTGTGATGTCATTCCTCTTGAAGAATGACAAAATATGTTGTGTATATCAGTGACCACCACCCGTGGGTCTGGGATAGTGTCTTTTTTGGCTAATACAACCTCCTGTGTCACTGAATGCTGAGAAAATACTTGCACTGCTAATCCTGAACCCTGTCTTAGTGTGTTTGCTCTGCTGGTGCCTTTATCCATTGTGGGCTGCCAAACTCGTGCTGTCCTTATCTCATCCAGAATTCTGGCTTTCATTATTAATTAGAGGTCAGCTTTATGCCTCTAACACCTGTTTAAATTGTCAGGCTAAATTTGGAACTTTAGTAATGAACGTGTCCTGAGTTATGGTGTGAGGATGAAAGTCAAAATCCAACCTTCACCTATGCAGGAGCTGTGCTGGTAATAAGGCAAAGAAAATGTTGGCCACAAACATCTGGATTCTGTCTTTTAAAGTCTGATTGATCAAAAATTGTGACCATGCAGGATGGGTGTCATGATGTGTAGTAGGAATAGTGAGGTGGCTGAAGACTAGACCAAACTAAAGAGATAAAAACCAGTAACTCTTCTGAGACAGGGATTGCTGTCCTGTATAAATGGCAAGTATATGTAATGGTATGGATCTTCCTAGGAAGATTCAAACTCAGTATTTATCTAATTACATGAAAAAAAGGATACAGAAGTCACTGCTTGGAAACTGAACACTTGCTAGATTACCTGAACAGGAAGCATTTTAGCCATAGAGTAACCTATTTTAAAGGGTATTGTTATCTTAAGTAATGATGTATCCTTTTGTTATCCAACTTGGTCTATCACTTGTTAGATCAAAATATTTAGAGTGGCGTTGGTAAAGTGTGTCTTTCAGTCTGTTTCGAGCTCTGGCATCTTCTGCTCTCTTCTCTTGGTGCAAAGGGTAAAATGCTGCCCCGGGGCTGTTTGCACAGTGATTTGTTCAGAACTAGAGATGAGCAGAGCCACTGAGGGGGAAGAGCTCTCTGCTTTAGTCTGTGGGTGAGCAGAAATGAACTGAGCTACAGGGAGGGTTTCGTTTGCATAACCTGTGGGTTTCATTTGCAGAAGCTGTGTAACCATCGTTATCCTGTTGGGAATCTCTGAAACAATTACGTTTGGGAAATGTACTTAAGGAGGCAGAAAAGGCTGCTAACTACTTGGAGGCTGCACCCACCCCTATTAGTGAGAGCCACACTTGTAGGCTTCTATAATGATGCTTTTTTTCCCCAATGAAAATTGCATATAGCTTAAAAAAAATCTTAGGGAAGAAGGAAATTAGTGGAGAGTCTTGTGTGAGGAAATTACAGGGCAGGGCTGAAGCTTCTCTGGACTGTGCCTCTGCTGGCATCCACTGTCATTGTAATTTTGCTGTGTGTTGGCAAGAGGTTAAGAGTGAGGAGTGCTTTCTCAGGGTCTGCAGACAGATTTGAGTAAATTCTTTGTCTTCAGTGGTGTGATCTTTGTCCTCAAGTGTGTGGACATCTGTTCATTGCTTGATACAATAGCTGGAGAGATAAAAAAACCTTTGTAAGGATCCCTTTCACAAGGGACCCAGTCACTAAACCTCTGCTGAACAAATTTCTAGCTATAGGTGCAAGTATAGATATGAAGCACTAGCTGTCCTTCTCTTGATAGTGTGTTTCTTTCACAGTTAATAAAAAGTTTTTTAGCTTTTATCCAGAAAAGGATATTTGCAAGTGTGAAGGTGCTGGGTGTTAATGGCATTCAAGAAACATTTCAGCGATCCTAGGGATTTCTTGGGGGATTCTCTGAGGTGTTTGTGCAGATGATACTTTGTTTTAGAGAGAAATCCTGTTTTTTTAAATCTCATTACTGTGGCTTTTGACTTTTTTGATCATGGATTACACTTTGAATGCAAAGAAGTGTCATTTAGATAAGACAAGTTGAAAAATACTACGGAACTGATGGATTTGTGTTTAAAGTGGTTACTCTTTCAAAATATCCACTAGCAAATATGCTCAACAGCAAACTTCTGAGAGAACTGTTCATAATGGAATCAATTTTAAGGAAGGGAATTGCAGGATATCCTGGTGTGATCTAGTGAGAGATAGGGCAAGCATCAGTAGGATGGCTAAGGCTTGGTTTCATTTCAGAAAATTGTGGTGAATAGCAAAAGTAGGATGAAGGAGAGGAGTTGGAAGATAAAGAGGCAAAACAATAGAAATAAAAGCTGGGAATGTGAGATAAATTATCTTCTCAGAAAGTGCTTTTTGCCTTACTTTCACAAGAAATGCTGCCTCTTGTTGAAGAACAGTCAGGAATCAGGACTGGGCAACAGACAGAAGAGAGAGAAGAATCCCCCCATCTGAGAAAAGCATGAAGATTTTGGGGTTTTTTCCTATTAAAAAAAAAAAATCTAGGATTTCTAGGGGGTTCCTCCCCTGACTAGCCCCTGCTCTAGTAGGGTCCTGGTTCCTGTAGTGCCCACATTTAATTCCTGGGAAGCACAGGCTGCTGCTTCTCTTTGTGGTGTCACTGTAGGGTGTTTTTTGCCTCATTGAGGGACACTTGTCCCTGGGGACAGGAGTTCATTTATCTTCATGTTGGCTCCAGAGGGAAATTGTCTGGAGCAGAGAACAGTTAGTTGGAGTAAGCTCTGTGTGTGTGTGTGCTGTGTTTTGATGTAGTTCACTGACAGCTGGTAATCAGACTTAATCTGTCAAACTCATTTCACCTAAGACCTAAAGTGTAACTCCCATTCTGATCTTGGAGGTAAAAGCATCACAAAGCTACTTGGTTCCTAACCTTCTGGTTTTTAGTACATCATACCTTTTTTTATTTCCAGTTTTGCTATTCCTATTTTCTCTTCAGAAACTCTGCTTGTATTGGCCACTGATGTTTTGGTTTTCAGCACCTGTTTGCAAAAAAAACCCAGGAACCAACAAAGACCCCACACCAAACATGAAAAAATACTCCAAACAAACAAAAAATCCAAAAAGGCAGCTGGTAGTACTATACAAACTTGGAGTAGAACATATCATCATGCAGTAACTGCATGAACATATTTGATGTAGCTGAACCCCCATCCTTACCTGTTAGAGTTGTTCCTAATTGGGTGTTTCTGCATTTCTTACCAGTTTGCTACCTTAGGTTACATCTTTCAGATTAATTAGAAAACTGGAATCAATTAAAGGTTCCTAGAGAACAAGAATCTTGATTGTAAAAATTTGGTTACCTAGGTAATAGTTATTAGTGAACAAGATTCTCAACTCCATGTTCACCTTGGCTGCTTGTGTCTCTTCTGATGGACTCAGAAACCAGAAAGAAATTGCTCCACACCTCAAATTCTGCCTCTGAATTTAAAAAAGATTTTTTTTTCACCCTGTTGAAACAGTTCTTGTTTATCTAGTCAGTTTTCTTCTTCATCTTCTTTTTATTTTCAAACTGTTGCAGGGTTGACAAAGTCCTCCTTTTATTCTGAAAGCTGCTAAAAATATTGTGGGTAGAAGCTGAAAATGTAAGACAACAGTCTCTTGATGCTGAAATGCTTCATGGCCAAATGTTTGATGACTTCTTGTACTATTTTTGTTTCTGATGGCTCTATAGCACACACAGAGATTTGCACTAGAGAAGAAGGAGAGCAGCTGACAAGGATTGTTCTTTGTAGACTGGGCCTAAAAGGACCAACACAAGAAGCTCTTTCTTATCTCTTCATCTGTTGCTTTCTTCTAAAGAGAAAATAAGGCTATTATATATCTTCTATGAATATTAAAAAAAGGGGCAAGGAATGTTAAATGATAAAGGAATGATGATGATAAAATAGTGGCCAAAGGGCCATGCTGTCCTTCTAAAGTGTCCTCTTTCCTAGTGCCAAAATCTGAGAGATTTTCAGGGTATGTGGCACTTGTTTCATTTGGCTAGGCCAAAGATTTTCAGTTTGAGATCTCAGCCCATGTAGGTGTTAATTGGCTTCAATCTGGACAAGGATTGTATGGCTTGTTTGTTTATTTTTATTTATTAGGTTATTTATTAGACATAGATGGATAGCTTAAATCTATAGGTAAGGAGTGAAGTATCTTGTGTTACTGTCAGCATTAGGCCAGGTGAAATCCTTTTAAAATTTTCTGTTCTGCTTCTGGTGGTTGTGTTTTCTTCACATCCCTTAGCAAGACAATGTGTACGATGCATGATCCAGGAAATTACACTTTCCTTACATGAAATTATTAAAGGGTATTGGACTGGCTTTGTGTTAGTGCACAGGTACTGTCCCATAAGAAATCTTATCATAAAGCCCCCCAAAGTCATTTCTCTTAGCAAGTTTCTTTATTATTGTCTACCAGGCTGTCTTTCAGAACTGAGATTTTTAAGGAAGAAGTTGGAGGTACATCACAGTTCCCTACACAAAGATTGCCATTAACCTCACATTTTAGGTTTTGTTGTATAAAAACAAGGGAACAGAGGATGACTTTGGAAATTATTTTGCCTTGGGCAGGGCTGAAGAAATAATGCTTAAACATATTAGACATGGGTTGATGACATGAAGGGTGGTTGCTAGATATCATTGGGAGAACTGAAGGGAAAAACTGAAGCAGTTTCACTGAATGGGTCTGGACAATGCCACCAACACAAAGAAAACTTGCAGAACTGTGAGCAGTGCCAGTGCTCTTCTGAGCTTAGGAAGTGCTTGTTGCAGCCTTGAGATTGCTCTCATGAAGAAGAATTTAGAGAAAAGTGCTTTGGGTAATCCTTTGGAGAAGGTAAACCATGGTTTATTTCTCTGAAATGGAATAGCTGTGGGGTGCTTTATTGACAGTCTTGCATGAGTCAAGGCTTTTCTCCTGGAAGTTCATTTTTTTAATTACAAGATTTTGATAAGCTGTTGTATTTACAGTAATTACAGTGATTGATTTAGTTAATGTATATATAATAGAAGCACTAGAATTGAAGACACCAGTGGAATCTTAACTTGGTCCTCTTTTGCTTATACACTATATTATAGTCTTTAATGATGGAATGTGCACTATTTTTTATTCCCACAGCTGTGTGTCTGCATGTATCCAGAATATTCTAAATGCAGTACTTACCTGTGGATCCTTATAGGTATTTTCTCCTAAAAAGGTTGTATATAAACCTTCCAAAATCTCATACTGGTTTTCAAGTTCTTGTTCCTCTTTCCTCTAAATTGCTGTCTCTGCACACATTAAAATGATGTCAGTGTTGCTTGGACAGATGCAAGGACTAAGCTGACAGTACTAGAACATCTTTTTTTTTTTTTTTTTCTGCAGTATTCTCTTGTTCCCTTCAATGAGCACCACCTTCCTCTGTTACTGGGAATCCTGAGGCAGTGGCTGGTTACTTAATCTATTCAAACTTGTGTTCTCTTCCAACACGATGCTGGTGCCCATGCAAACTGTACCAGATTAAAAATGAGCACTTATCACACACATCTGTGTTGCTTGAGAATCACAGTGTGACCATAAGAGCTCATAGTTATCATATATACATGCTCCATTTTAATCAAACCCACAATTAATTTGGATTGTCTGTGCGAGTTTGTTATCAGTGAGGCTTTTCTTTAATCAGTATAAATCTGAATGGTGATTTTTATCATTGCAAATGTATTTTTTAAAAAAGGACTTGAAGTAATAGATAGGAAACACATTGCACGAAGCTATTAACACCATTAACTCTCAATATTCTTCAAATTCATTGTAAACCTGAATTAACAATACAGCTAATTTTTAATTTGCCTGCACAAGATCTAAAGTTTTAAATATAAAGTACATCTGTAATATAGAAATTACTCCAAATTTGCAAAGTGGGGAAACCCTCTCTGAAGCTCTCACAACTTTACCTGTCCTCTTCTAACTGCTCATGAAAGTTTCACAGCTTGGCAAATCTCCTCAGCCTTTTGGCCTGACTGGTCATAGAAAGGAAAACTCTGTGGCCAGAAATGACAGTGGGCTGCTGGTTATTTTATCACTTATTTTTTACAGCAGTCTAAGCCCCTTTCCTTTCAATTCAAGCCTTGCTCTTTGCATAGCACACCTACTTAAAAAAAAAAAAGATTTTTGGTCAATTCTAGAATTTAAATTTTTACGTTTTAGACAGTGTTGCAATTCAAAGAAATCCTTTGCTGGCTCATTATGTAGAAGGAATCTGGGCAAGTTCTGCCACAAATTTAAGCCCCATCAAGCAGCAGAAACTGCTGTAGAAGGGAAATGCCCAAAGTGAGCATTGTTCTTTCCTCAAAGAATATGCACAGGTCATTCCATAGGCATTTAATTTAGATGGGGTGTATTCATAGAGCCTTTTAAGCTGCTTTTCCTAGGAATGGGTTATGCCTATTACTCTGGATTCTGAGCACAAACCAGTAGGCAATTGTGACTTAGCACAAGCTAGATATTTTAGTTTGTTTTTAATGTTTATTTAATAGATGAACTGTGTGTAGATGGTCATCATGCTGTACACTATAGAAATTCTTTCCCCCTCCATTAAACTGCAAGACAGGCAAATAAAATTGGGCAAAAATATAAACTGTGCCTTTCTCCCAGGGAATGGCAGGAGCTGGAAATCCAGATCACAGTGGGCTGTGAGAGCAGGGCAGGTTGCAGCTCCACTCCAGCAGTCCAAGCATTGAGATCTGCAGCTGGGAGCCAGGGCTGTGGGTTTCTCACAGCTCATACACTTCTTGTGCTGTAACCTCTTGTTACAGCCCAAGACCAAGCTGCAGACTTTCCTTGACATCAAAAGAAATGTTTACATCAGGCTGAAGTTCTGCAGCTGTTTCCAGGCATAATATCTCTGCAGTCCCATTCTCCAGTGCCAGCTGGTTCTTATTTTGTGACCTCACACACATCTTTGTGGGCAAAGGCTGTTCCAGAAAATTGTTGCTCTGGAAGCCACAGTCCACACCATGTCTTGCAGCCACCATGAGAGATCTGGAGATGCAGAGACAAGCAGGGGTTGTTACCTGGCTGCTGTCATGAATCATTCAGCCAGGAGTGTTTCATGGTGTCACAGGAGCTGGCCTGAAAGCTGCCTCTGCTGGGCAAGACCGTGTCAAGTCCTTTTTTAAAAAATACATTTGCAATGATAAAAATCACCATTCAGATTTATACTGATTAAAGAAAAGCCTCACTGATAACAAACATCAGATAAAACTGGCACGTGGATTGTGCTGGCAGCCTGAGAATCACATCTCCTGCTCTGAAGGTGTTGTGGATGTGGGATGCTGATCCCTGGATGCAAACAGCAGTGGGCTCTCTCTGACTCCTGTTGCTGTGCCTGTGTGCCACCAACCCCAGAAATGCCTGAGGCAGGATGTGAGGAGGATGGAATGGTTAGATGATCCTACAGCTGTGCTCATGTGTGAGAGCATCCTCCTTCCTGCCCCTCCTTCCTGCCCTCTCCTTGCCTGACTCTCAGCAAACACAGCTGTTAGTTTGGAAAGGCCGCTTAGTACGAAGCAGGTACAGTTAAGACCTGTCTTAAATCTTATACAGAAAAACCTTTGGATGAATAAATCAACCTCCTGTGACTTTTTCAACCTGTGGTTTTCACAAGCCATTGCAATGGCATTGGAGGCTTTATTCATGGGTCCAAAGGATGTCATCCTCCACACTTAGCCCTCTGAAGTGATCATTTACATGCGCTGCCTTGTTTCTGTGTGTTTTGAGTTCTGCTCTGACACGGATTCTTGCTATTTCCTTAGGCAATAACATGGATAAGTTTGTCTGTAAATTACTTAGGACCTGAAAAACTGATGGTGGCTGTATGATAGCAAATAAGATGTTCACTGTCACTGAATTTCTCCTGTATACTGGGAATTTGCAGTTCTTGAAACACTAAAAACTATTTAAGCTCTTGTCCCTCTCAGTATTAACACAGCTCTGAGCAGGGTCAGAGCTGTGTGTCCAAAAGCATGATCATAATGATTCTGTGTTACTTTTATTTTTTTAATAAGTTTTTCTACGTGCCAGAAATCAGACTTCAAAATTTTGTAGAAAGAACTTTCTTACCCTCTACTCAACACATTTTTATACAGCTATAGATAAAACTTTAAGTTGATAACAATCAGAAAATGCTTGCAGTGCTGTAATCAAAAGAGGCCAATGGCATCTTATGGTATTAACTAGTTCAAAATTTGAATTCCCTTAAAGTAAGGATACTTTTTTCAGCTGTAACAACAATAGTATTTCTTGTATTCTGCCAGTTTTAATAGAGACTGGAAGGATAACTTAAGTCCAAGTCAATGAAGTTTTGTGTAATAGTTGAGTTCTTAAATAATTTCTCACTTGTTTGAATAACCTCACCTGAATACCAATACTGTTTTATTTTGTATGGAAGTTTGCTTTTTTCTCCCCAATATTCCATTAATAAGGAATGGATTTTCTTTAACAGATGCAGAGAACCCCCTTTTCCCCACCTCCCAATACAGAAAAATAACATATCTGTACTCAAACCCATAAAGAATACACTGTAGATAAATTCATACCATGGCAATGGAGCGTAAGGATTCCATTAATGCTTTAGTGATACCATCAAGCAAGAAAAAGGCAAAATGGATCCACGACTCTTACTCTGCTGGGTCTGTAATGAAGCAGTGTTGTAGCAGCTGCTGTATTTTTTTTTCCTGTAGTCATCTGTTGCTGTATTGTGGAAGTTAAAAAAAACCCTGGCCTTTCCTTTTTTTTATTTTTCTGTCTCAATTTTTTTTATTTTAAAGAACAGTCAGCTCCCTTTTGTTACTACTGTGATGTACTTTTCCCTACTAACTCCAAGAGCAATATGGAAATTACTAATATGACAGAGAAATATGAGCTCCAGGCTGTGGAAAAAGTGGCTGTAGCAATATATCAGAGAAATTATTGAATGTTATCGGTCATAGCACAATTTATTATTTTACCAGTGTGCTGTGAAAAGTTGCTCAGCCAACTCAAAGCTTTCCTGCTGTATTAGTGCTGTCTGGGAGTTTAACTGGTAGCACTTTGCTAAGTGCAAGCACAGTAATTATTTGCACATCAGGCCCTCAAACTCCCCCCTCCCCACCTCAACCCATCATCTTAACATACTGTATGCACGAGAATGATTTACCTTTTTTTATTTTGGACTCTGTTTGGCAAGGCTTTCACAGAGAAAAGATGGCTGGAAGATATAAGGGAGGGCTGAGAATTTGGAAACTGTCTGCTCTGCACTTTGTGTGTGCTCCCCGCCAAACTCACGTGTAGCTCTCATTAATGCTAATGGGATTTAATACATGCTGCAAGAGGAAAATATCCTCATTTATTTTGCACTGAATCGAGTGGGTAGCAGAAGTGCTGTATTGACAACTCTGGAGCCCTCTATTTATCCAAAGAACAGGCAGTGTCAGAATAAGTTCCTCTTGCAACTTTGGTGTCTCAATCCTCTCATGGAAGGAGCTCTGGAGGAGAGTGATGAGTTTAGTGGCACACATGCAATACACAGACTTTTTTCAGGATGATTGAATGGTAATGATAACTTTCAGATGTCTCCTGCTATGCATGTGTGTATAATTGTCAGAAAAAAACACAAACACCCTCTCTATTGAAACTTCTCACAGTAATTCTATTAAGTTAAAAACATAGGGGGATATAAAAAAGGAGGAAGTGTTTTATCAGGATCAAGACAATATTGTGTTCTTTTGACTGAGATAAAATTAGGCATAATTATATGCAGTTTAACATGCAGAAAGTCACATTTAATGGAAAATGTTGAGTTCTTTCAGAGAAAAACATTTAAGTTAACTTGCCCTTTTATGGAAAACGGTTTTATTTACCTGTTTATTCCTAGTATTATCCTGAGTCACCTAAACTTGATTGATGTTATTTCCATTGGATGGACAAGGAGGCTCACTTCAGCTTTCAAACTCACACCCAATCCAGGACTATGCTCATTATTTTGTTCTTATTCATCCATCCCTGTCAGCAGAACTCTGGGTGGAGTCTCTCTCTACCTGGCTGGCCTCACACATTTTGCCCCAACATCTTTGAGACAATCTATATAAAACACATTCCAGCACAAGCAGCTGTCAATGGTTTTACAGGAACTTCCCTTGCACTGTTGGAATAAAGAGTTTCAGGATTGAACACTGTTGCTTTTTCCCCTTTGGGCTAGAGGAGAAGGCTTTTGAGAGAATAAAACTTGCTGGAGAAGGAGTCAGAGCACGCATAATATCATCAAGAATGCTGAAAATCGAGGCTGATGTACATTGACTTCACTCAGGTTCTGAAATGTTCTGGACTTCAACATTTTGAGTCCTACTACCAAAGAATTCCTTGTTGAATGTATGTCTATGACACCTTAAAGTTTTGATTATCCTCTGCTTCCTTTATCCTTTATTTCAGTAACACCACCTTATTTCTCATTTAAACCCACCTATCATTGGATTGTAGCTTTTAGATGGGTGTCATTTAAACCTCATGCTGGTGTCTAAAGAAAAGAATCTGACTTCTATCATCTCATTTTAATAGATTTATGCTCTGTTTACCTTCAGGTGCTTAGTGTAAAATGGGCCCTATGGAACAAAAAGTTTGAATTTTCATATTGTCCAAGCTGTGGTCTCAAAAGTGGATTGAGGTAAACAGAAAAAAGAAATGGAATCAGCTTGAAGTTAACATCATCCTTGGGAGTTCTGAAGGCATCTTGTAAAACCTAAACCAGATATTAAGTAACATTTTCATCAGTTTCTCTTATTTTGTGTCATACCAAAGAAATGGTTGATGCTTAGGTAGTAGGCAAAAGATGCTGGAAAAGGAAAATATTAATGTAAAACTAAGACATGTTTTGGAAGTTAGACAGGAGCCTTTCCTTTACATTTTTTTCTGTAATGTTGCAGTTAATTGTTATTTGTGTCATTAAATCAACCTGCAGATGCCAGGAGGAAGACTTCATTCTGGAACTTATGTTTTGGTTGGGTTTTTTTTAAAAAAGATGTTTTCATTTGAGAAAAGTGTGTGGTTTAACAGAATTCAGACTGTAGTGCAAGGCTTGTTTGCAAAGCTTTTTATCTCAGCTAAACAGTTCACTTCTATTCTACAATTTATTTAATTAATGTTCATCTCATTAGTAGGGATCTATCTTAGCCATCTACCATTATACAGTAAATTGCTTTAATGAATTCTGTGATTCTCTCAAAATGCCCAATCAGACAAGAGGTCCTGCTAATGTAATAAGTCAAGAAAGTACAGCTTTGGAGATTCATTAGATTTTATTTCTTAAGAATTGTCTCTGGAAAAAAACTCTGAGAGCAGTGCAATGGTCAAAAGGGGCCATCAGTAGTCCTGCTTGTTAGAGATGTCCAGAAAGAACAAAGTTTAGTCTGGTTTTGAAATTCATTAGTACACTCTTGATCTTTGTTTTGTTATGAATTGTTTTTATTTGTTGGTTTTGTGAGGTTTACTTTTTTAATTTATTTTTTATTATGGTCAAATTCCCTTTTAAGTAGGTTGTCAATGCCTGAATTTTGTTTTTTAGCTTGGCTCAAGTGGCAGAGGAACAAGATGTGTCCTGAGAAAAGTCCACAAAAGGTGTCTATTAAATTAGTCATGTTTTCCAATTCCTTCCAGTACACACTGCAAGTAGAGTTTTGTCTGTCCTGTTCTCTCCCTGGTAACTTTCCCTTTCTTTAAGCTCTTTGATACTTCTCATTCATAGGACAGTAGAATGGTGTTACAGTAATTTCCCTTCAGCAGCAGGAGCCACACTGCTGTATATTATGCCCTTTAGCTAAAAGAAAAATGGATTCTGTCATGTATACATTTATCTCATCTATTTTTTTTTTTTTGAGGGAGTTTTTAACTTTCCTTACGAGGCTGAGGTAGAAAAGAATAAACTATTGAAATATGACATGGTTCTCTCATCTTGGGAAGACTTTCCATCTTGAAAAACAGGAAATACAGAAGTGAAGCTAAACAGTGATTAGAGCTCTAGGCAGGTTTTCTTTTCTACAAAAAAGTCCAGTTACATTTGTGGAGGAGGTTTTCTCGAAAAAAAAAAAAAAATTAGGGAACTGAATGCAATGTGTGAAGTCTTTGGAGTCTCTACTATCTGAATCCTGAAATTTAGGAAAACATATCTTCACAAACAGCCAAATTTTAATCCATGTGCTGTTAAAAATCTATCTTGAGATAGGGGTTCATTCTCTCTAGCAGCAGGAGTGCCTTTTGCTTAATTCACTGGGCTAATCAAGAATCTGCCTTCCATTCCTGGACTGTCCTGTGTGATCCTCACTATCTCAAAGTCTGTTTCCTCAGCTTTCAATTTGAAAAACTGTGATAATAGTGGATTTGCCTCACCAAAGTGGAAGAAAAAATTTAGAATGATGATGCACATGGAGTTTGTAGCATGGAGCTCCCAGTAAATTCTGCAGAAAACAAAATGTAGGCTGCATTATTGTCCTCATCCTAAAAGGTGATCCAAAGACTTGGATTAAAAGTTTGACTTAAAGGGTTTTTCAAATCAAAGTAATCAGTATTCATGGGGTGTTGAACATTAAAAGGGACCAAAAGTAAATAAAACACTCAGAAGTAATTTTCTTGAATAACATTATGAAATGCATTTTAAAAAATCAAGTATTTTGAGTCCAAACCCACTGTTTTTGGTTGATTGGGTTGGTGGGGTTTTTTTTGTTTGTGGTTTTTTTTTTTTTTTTTTTTTTTTTTTTTTTTTTTTTTTTTTTTTTTTTTTGGTTTGGTTGTTTTTTTTTAATTTTAAAAACCCCTTTTGAGACAGTAAAAACTATGGGCTATTAACTTTTCATCTTCTATAATGAGGGATAAATGGCAAACAAAAAAATGGCCAGAAAGGACTAAGAATATTTGTATACATAAATATGTGGACAAATACATGTTTTCCCAAAATGAAATTCTTTTTGTTATAACAAGAGAGGAGAGGGTGTCTGGGAAGAGAGATTTCTCTGATCCAGAGGGAAACCCTTATTCCAGGACAGATTCTATCCTTTTAACTTAAATCAGGACCATGTGTGTCCCTCGGACTGAGAATCCTCAGTTATCTTTGCTTTTTTACTTTTTTTACTTTTATAATAGTAGCACTTCATATTACCTATAAAGAAAAGTGAGCCAAGTTTTTCAAGAACATATGTTTGATTATTTTATCTTAGTATGTTAAACTTTAAAAAGTGGTTTAGAATTAATTCATTGTGGAACCCTGAGGCTAAGAACCACATGTCACAGGTAACCAAATTAGAAGTCCATGGGTTATGAGATCACAAGCCCCTGGAGAAATATTTAGTGGTATGTTTACTAATATCAAACAGCATGTGAAGTTTATTTATTAATATGCCTGCAGGTTTCTCTCTAATCCCACTTCTCAAAGATGCTCACACATAGATAGGAAAGTCAGGAGGGGGTGAATTGCCCTGCTAGTATTTCCATCTAATAGAATAATATATCTGTTAAAGAACAAAGTTTAGGGTACAGTACATACCTTCTTGACCTTGACCAGATCTCAAACCCTGCTTTACACAGAAGCCTTTACAGGGAGCAGAAAAGCACATGCACAGCAACCTCTTCTTAGGCTTATGAATCTTTAAGTGAGAAGAAAATTCAATTTTTAACGTAGTCAGAAGAGCAATCGCTCTCAGCTAAGCAATGAGAAAGCAATCCAGCCATCCCTCCTCCTGCCCTGCTGCAGGAATAGAGCCTGGTGGGAGGAATTCTGCAGGATGGAATCTTCTCCCTTCCCCTTGGTGATGGTGGTGGAGCTCCAGTCTCCCCTGGTATCCCATTGCTGCCTTGCCCCTGCAGCTCGGGAGGTGCAGGATTGTGTCCAGCTGTACTGGGTTTGGCTCTGCTGTCCAGAACCCAGAGAATGCTGCTCTGATTGTACTCCCAGACCTGCCACTAACCCACTGATTTTTATGTGTGTCTCTCTATCACAGGAACACTAACATTTACCTCCTTAATGAAGCATTTTCAGATTTACTGACAATTATTTTATGTAACAGCAAGAGGTACTAGCTAGTTTATCACAGTACTGAAGTACTGAGGAGAATTCCTTGGGTTTGCCAGAGTCACTTGAGCCTTCTTGATCACTTAGTGTCCTTTTTATTCACTAGATAAAGCATTAGATATAGGCATTGTTGAAAAAAAAAAAACCCAAAAAACATTACAACAGTGCTATCCTTCATTCGTTCAATATATGCAGCACATCACTACCTTAAATGTTAATAGGTCTGGATTTCCTCTGAGTTTGTAATTATTAAGCTCATAATAAACCTGAAAATTAAAAGCAAGAGAGGTATTTTTATGCTCTTGTTAAAATGTCAAAGCTTGAGAAAGTTTTCCAAAATGCTGAGCTCTTTGTCTTCTGTGTCAAGGGCTATTACCAGAGGAGGTGCAGAGACAATCTGGACACCTGCAATCTTCAGACAGATCCCATCAAGCTCCTATCTGTTAGAAGCTGCAGTGCTTGCATTTGGATTCGATATCTAACAATAATGTGGTATTTTATAAACATTAGTGGGCCTGATTTTGCACTGGTCAGCACAGGTAAAAAAATAGGTACTTTTGGAAAACAAATAAAAAAGGGATTGGAACTGTCTCGATAAATAGTGCAAATTGTAAATTTCCCAAAGATGCAGTCTCTTGCTCGGGCATAAGAAAATAAAGCTGGCAATTACAATATTGAGGAATTGCACAAGCTGCTTCTGGAGTTAAGGCCTAATATTTACTTGACAATACCTTTATATTATTATATATAGCATTACGTCCTTTTAATACATAGAATTACATTTTCTCCTTTCTGTTGCATTAGAAAAAAATTACCTGCTCTCTCTGTAAATGGAGTAAACCCAGGAATTTTCGGACTCTTTATGCCAGTGTTAATCTTAATACTTTTATTGATAATGCTTTAAAGATATAAGTGGAATATTCATGTTAGGAGAAGCACAGAAATTTGGTTGAACTCTGGAAACTGATCTTCACAAGCCAGTTCCACAACCTTTTTTTGTTATGACCTTGACTGAGTAATATGCTCCCTTTTTTTCCCTAAGACCACAGATACAGAAAATGTTAAAGTTCTGAAATGTGATTTCAAGGAATACAGTAACTTGTGCCCCCAAAACCCCATTTTGATGAAAGATATGATTGTTCTGTTGTTAAACACCTGGTTTAGGGTGCCATTTTTGGCAAGCTCGGTAAATATTGGTGTTTAACACTTTCTGTGTTTTACCTCAACTACAGAAGGTGGTTCCCAACAATATTGTCTTTCATCCAAAAATACTTTGTAAGTGACAAATACATATTTTTGAGGTGAATAGTGAAAGCCAGACAGACATAACCACATTTAGCTGTTTGAAGAGGTGACCTGGTCAGAAAAGTAAGACAATTTTCTTTTTTTTTGTGACCTCTGGCTGCTGAGAGCATTTTGAATATTCAAACTCTGTGCCAATGCACATAAATTTGAAGTAGGATTTGCTTATGTGTAATTGTACAATAAAATGTGGCTGAATTACCAGCTCTAACTTAGCTATTATAGTGTAAAGAGTTGAAGGGATATGGTTGTAAAGGCTTTCTTCTCTTCCAAAATTCATCTTGTCACACAAATCTGATTTAATTTTTGTGTTTGCTCTTGTCTTTGTAGTATGCCAACTCACTCTGTGAAGTATATATATTTTAAATGTGTTTATTTTTTTCTCATAATTTGTGGTTCTTTGGGTTCCTGAGTTTCGATGGGTTTGCAAATCTACCTTGTAATTGTTATTGATTATTGTGCACCTCACAGCTTTCGTTATTAGGTGAAGTCTGGTTTCAATAAAAGGAAGCACATAGTAAGGGAAAAGGCATCTACACAGAACCGATTCATAAGTGGGTGAAATGCCTCTAAACTTTTCCTCTTCCTCCACTAATTGGAGCCCACTTGGTGCAATGGTTTACCACCATTTTCTGTTTATTTTTGTGACTATTCTGTTAAAGAACACGAGATTATGTACTTGCTTTTACACAGCTCATACCCACCCCAACAAGGAAAATGAGCTTCTTGCCAGATACTTTCTCTGCTGTGTTATCAGAAGTGGTACAGGCAGTTTTGGGGTTGGAAGTGATTTTTATGACAGACAGGTCACAGACAGAATGGTCAATTGGTCTCCAGAATTGTACTTTGTCTTTCAGCTGCTGATGTGGCTTCATATTTAATCTGTTGGTTGTTTTGAACTTGCACAGAAAGTGGAATTAAGAGCTACACTTCAGACTGGGACAGCTGCATCTAAGGAGTTAGAATGAAAACCTATTATTCACAATAAATTAAATTTCTAATGAAGGCAAAAGGAACAGTCTTTAAAAGAAATAATTTAGATTTTTTTTTTTTCCTGTGAAGAAGATAGAACTCCTTTTATCTTTTGTTTATACATTACCTAGACCATCTAGAGCATGTCATGTGTGATCTAGGATAGATGCTTTGGAAAAACACCTTGAAGATCTCAAAACTCTATTTGAGCTTGTACATGCAGACAGACTTAGCTTGCAAATAGAATCTGTCTCAAGAAACTCTCAGCATAATTTCTATCTGTCAAGCACCAGTATTAAGGCCCCTTAGATGTTCTGAAATTTCCATTTCTGTGGGAAATTTCAGCATTTCTACAATAACACAAGAATTTTACTTTTTTTACTTTAGACTAGAAATGCTAACACAGATACTGGTCTGGTACTTTTCCATTGTGAAATACACTCACAAGGAGATCTGGAGTTCAGCAGTCTAATCCATCTTTTTAATCCAGATGCATTCATTCTCCTGAAATCCATCTGAGCCATACAATTCCTATGACAAACCAATCAGCTCTTCCTTGCTGGGCAATCTAAGTTGCACAAAAACATAGATGAAGACAGAGAGCAGTGGGAAGGTCAGACTCCTGTAATACTTCAATACTGGTCCAAACACAGATTTCTTCTCTCTGCAATATTTCTGTGGTAGAATTTTTTTCTCTGACATCTTGATTATTTAGTTAGCAACAAATGGACATCAGTTCCCTCCCCAGTCACGTGTGGGGTTTACCTCAAATGCATTGTAATCCAGGGACAGGGACACAGCAGAGCCATGCACAAATGGAACAGAGCCTAAAAGTTAAGGTGTTTTTTTTTTTTTTTGGTTTTGTTTTGTTTTTTTGTTGTTGTTGTTGGTTTTTTTGTCTTTTTGTTTTGTTTTTTTTTTTTTTAATGTCTTGCAGCAACTATTATAGACCATTAATGCACTAATGCAGTAGAGAAAGGTCTTCACTAGCCCAAAAAATCACAGTGACTGTGTGCAGGGCGTAGGCATCACAGGCTGAAAATGGCTTTCTGGGTGAGGTGTTAAGGTGAATTAATATTTTGAAGCAGCAGCAATATATAGCATGATAAAGAGAGGCACTACAGTCAAAATAACCGATGGAAAGTATCATCATTAGTCTGAAATGCACAAAATATCATCCCATAACTACTACTGGATGGAAGCTGTACTTATCAGGTATTTTTAAGTCTGATTTTTCTTTTCTTTTTAAACCTCCACAAGCTCTGTAAGCAACACTGGATTCTTCTTTTGAATTGAGTGACAAAGTTGGAGGAACCTAGACTGAAGCAGAAAAAATATTTTTCTCAGCAACTCTGTTGACAAATTTGATTAATTCTTCCTACAAAACTCATCAGAGACGACAGCACTACTAATGCTTCAAACTGTATCAGTCTAAAATATGTCCTGCAAAATGTGTTGTCAGATTCCAAATATTTGATATTTGGTTAAAGAGAAGTTTGTTAAGTCAAGTTGTTTCCAAGTGAGAGAGCTTTAACCATGATTTGTGTTATACTTCCCATACTTTTAGCCCTCGTGTTCTGAAAATCCCACGTTCTACAAAAACTGTTAAGGAGTGCATGACAAGTTACTGGGGGTTTTGGAATTAGCTGGTGAATAAGCAAAATTTCAAAAGAGGATCTTTTGCCTTATAGTGAATGCTTTGTGGGTTTATTTGCCAAGTGTAGTTAAGCTGTAATTATTTATGATAAAGCGTTATGCAAGACTGAACTGAACATTGCTCAGAGTAGTTTGCACGATTCACAAGCGAGATGGTGGAATTACCTCCTACTGCTCTCAGTTGCAGTTGTTCACATTTATTCTGTGCCTGCTTTAGTTTTTCAGGTCTTTGACTGTAGCACTCTGCTATTAAATTGAGATATTCCAGTGGAAACTGAGACTGTTGTATTCTAAAACAGATGTGGTTTACAAGTGGTGTTGTATGCAAAGTAGTTATTCTGTATGATGATAATTGTTAATGGGTGTGACATGACAAATATATATTAGTGCATCAGGTATAATTCTGGAAAATTTAGCTGAATTACAACTTTGGGGTGAACTTTGGCCCGATTTATAGCTTATAAATAAGAACTGATAGGAAGCTTTCCTGACTATCTATTTCCCAGATATTTCTGCTGGGAAAATAAAAATGGGAGGCTCAGGTGTCTAAACACAATTGTCTAGTGCTATTTTAGAGGCTACAGGCCACAAAGGAAGCGTAGACTGAGTGTGCCTTAGGAAAAAAGTGGAGAGCTGTGTCCTTTTGGACCGGTCCTTTTGTAGGCTACAAACCCCTGAGATCACTGATTTGAGTGACTAAAGTGATGCTGAACCCAGGTATCTCTTGAATGAAATATTTTCATGCCTACATACCAAGTGTATGGAAAATGGATGCAACTTAGTTTCCAAAAGCTTGTATAGATGACTGATTTTACATTCTGTCTCTAAACTTTTTCAGTACTTGCTGTCATATTAGTTTTGTTATATAAATTTACAATTTCATCTTAAGGGACCTGATTAATACTTTTTTTAAAAAAATGTTTTCACCTTTGGCACCAAAGGTAAATAAAATAAATTATTATATTATTAATATATATATTATTAAATAAATTAAAAATAAAATAAATTATGATAATAAAATAACTATTATTAAAGACTGCCCTTGCAGGAAGCACAGCATCCATTTTGTGCCTTGATCACCCTTGCCTTATCCAGTGGAAAAGCAGGACTCATTTGGCCTTCTTTAAAATGTAGTTAAGGCAAGATAAGTAACAAGGCTTTCCACGGTCTGTGTGTGTAATGGATTGTAACCAAGGTCCCCTGACAGCAAGTTTGTGGCTTAACCACAAGCCCATTGTCTTCTATTAAAGAATTGTTAACCTCAGAGAAGTGAGGGAGTCTATAAGCTTTCTTATCTTTCAAAGTCTGGCTTAATGAGCTGTGGTGTCTGATTTTTCAGGGAAGTGGAAGGCACCATGGAGGAGCCTGCAAAGCAGTGAGAGACATGGGTTAAACAAGGCTTTTCTTTCATCTCTTATTAGAGGGTAAAGATGGTGAGATGAGGTGTTAATTTGAGGGAGAGTATTTCCTCACAAATTTCTCACATCTTTCCATCCTGTATATTTTGCTGACCCCTGGACAATCAATATTCTTACAATAAGTACTAAGGGTCTAGGGTATTGAAATAAAAAATCTGTAATGATAAGGGAAATGTCTGTAGATTGCAGCTTATTGTTATCAATCATTAATATCAGAACCCTCCTTGTGGGTGCTGAGAGTTTTCCATAAGGTCTGGGGTTTGATGACTGCTCTCTTTAGCCCTCTTTGTTCCACCAGCTTGAGCAGAGTCACTCTACCTTGGAAGCCAGAGAAGTCCATGAGGAGACAAGTGACAGGGAGTTGGCACGGTTTACTTGCTATTAAGTAAATGTATTTTAAGGTTCTCCATCCAGTGTAGCATTACCTAAAATGGGCTTGCCCTCTAGTGTCAGGAAAACTGAAAGGTGATCCCACTTTTGTTGGATTTGCACCTCAATGATTCTTTTCTATTTCAAGTGGTGGTGCTGCTGCTGCTTTGCAATCTGTGACTTGTCAGGACAAACCAAAACAGGAGCCAACATCTCAAACAGTGTGGCTGCTCAGAGGCTGGCATCTTTGCAACTGAAAGTTAAAGAATTTTCTCTTTTACCCCACTGGTGTTTACTGTTGTTTTCAAAAATCTCTTAAAAAATATTTAAGTGAGGAAAACCAGCAGAACTTGAGCTTGTTTTGTGTTTGTGTGATTGGAAGCCAGTTGGTGTCAGGTTTAAATCTCCTGTGTGGAAAAGATGCCGTACTAAAACTGGCAATAAATGAGATGGAGGACTTCTATGCACAGTGGGCGTGCTATAAAAACATAGGACTATAATCACATTGCAGTGTTTGACTCAACACGCTGTAAACAGACTCCCTGTCTTCAACCCCCCATCTCCTCCTCTGGAAAAAGCCCAAATCCAAAACTGTCAGAGGTAATGAGGGGAGGGCTCAAACCAGAAAGAGCAGGTCTAGCCCAGCAGAAGGAACAAAGGATTCCTCCTGGCTGATTCTGTGGCAGGGAAGGAGTGAGGTCCCATCCTCCATCCTGCAGGGCAGGGGGGCACTGGATAAACAGGAGAGAGCAGGTTCTTGCTTCATGGGCTGTGGAATGGTTCTGTGCTTCATGGTGGGTGAAGGGCAGGACCCAGAAGGGGCAGAATAACCCTGAAAAGCAGGCAAGAGAACAGGGAAAACAGGGCTGAAGTCCTTGTGAAAAAAGCTTTGGTCCCGTCCTTGACTTGTGTGAGTTTTTCTTTGCAGACCACGCATTACTGCCCACGAGAGCACTGCCTGTTCTGAGACTTGACTCTTCAAACAATTCTGCACAGAGGAAAAAGTGTTGCAATAAGTGACAGGAGAAGGAGGTGGCCAAATCAGAAGGGCTCTGTGGTGGGGCAGTTAATGAGCTGCTGTTTTCTGCAGACTTGCCCCAAAAGGAATGAGAGAGGAGGTGCAGGAGGTCAATGCCAGTGAAGGATGATCTGTACTTTTTGTGTCATCATTGTCAGTCTGGCTGGAAACAACATTACAGAAAAGGAAATGTGGGATGTGCACCTATCTGCAAAATTTGAATTGGATTTGGCAAACTGGGGCATGAAATTTGGGAGAAGAAGTAGCAAAATTTGGAGACGTAATTTTTTGAATGCCAAGTTTGTTTTTTAATTAAAAAGAAGAAATTTCTTTCCTTCTTTTTTCAAATTGCCACCTAAAAAAATCCTTAAATGGAAGGAAACTTTCACAAACCAAACAAATACAAAAAATTATGAAGCTTTATCATTAAGTCATGACAAAATATTTAAGATGCGTGAAGTGATGCAGAAGACAAATGTTTGATAGGAGCTGAAGGAATAAGGGAGATGGGTTTGCATCTTAGTGTGTTTTATTTTGCTTTGATATAATGCATTATTGGACCAGTGCTGATCTGTAGAGATAAGGCTCACAGGTAGGGAAGGTCACCAGAAATAATATTCTATACTCTGTAAGGTAGAGGACCTAAAACCTCTGAATTCCAGTTCTTCCCTTTTCATCCTTCCTTCTCCCTTCCTCTTCTTTTGCCTTCCTTTCTTCTGCAAATCCCCCTTTTTCTTTAAGCCTCTGTATCCATTTCTTGTTTCATTTATTTAAGCTGTATTTTGAAAATTGAAAGTTATTTGAGAATAAGGAAAACATATGTATGGTTGGTTAGAAAAAGGATTCAGGTTTGGTAAGAGACTTCTATGTTTCAGATTTTTAGCAAAAATCCCCTCCAAAATGAGTCTTCTGAAATAAGTTTTTAAAAATGTGAAATTGTAGTCCATAATTTAATTTGATTGATTTTTGATCCGTTCATTTTGCTCATGGCAAATGTTGCTCTATGAAGTAAAACATTTAAATATATTTATCTCTAAGAATGTCATTAAATATCTTCTTTAAAATGGCATAATGTGAAATTCTCAACTAATCAAAATTATTATATATAAACAAAATATTGCTGTATCTCTAAAAATATAACCACAGGTTTGAAAAGACCTGTATGGACTTCTCTAGCTTTCAAAACAAATGATTTTTTAAAGTAGCATTTTCCCACACTTTTTTTTAAGAAAATTACACTTGTTTTTTTTAGTTGAAAAATGTTCTTATGAAATTTTTTTTTAGTTCTGGTTATAGACTTATCATTGACTAGAAAGAGGCCTGGGAAGGGGGAGGATCAGCAGGAGGCCTGGATAATTTTCTTGTTTTTCAAGATGCCCATGATGCCTCTTTACCTGAGCTGGGAGCGCTGTCCCACACCTCTGCCCTCAGTCTGAAACATCCATCCAATGAATTTAAACAATGAGCTGAACCTGAACCAAATTTTCCTCTTCCAGATTATTTGCTCTCACCATGCAGTAATAGTAATGAGCTTCATTACCATGTAAATTTTCCATTAAATTAGGAGATTTGTTTTAAACTCTTTATTTTCGTTTGCCTAGAAAATTGTCATCTTCCCTGCTTTAAGTGGCTCAGTTTCTAGTGCAGTGACATTTTCCCTGTCAAGTCATTGTTTTAGAAATATATATTTCTAATTCTTTGTCCTTTTATTTATGATCTTGCTACATTTTTTTTATTTGCCTGTGTTTGTTTATTTTTTATTTGACATTCAATGAATTTGCTCTACCACTGTCTTTTTAGTGCTGGCTGATGTTTTATAACATATTGATTCCCAATATTTTAAACTGACCCACTGTTGATATGAGGATCACACTGGGAAGTAAGATGTTTACATCTCTCTATGAATAGCAGATAAACGAAATAATAAAGGTTGTCAAAAGCTGAGGAATAAAGTACACTGGGTTCTTGTTTGCTCTCAAGGATATATGGCTGTGCAACTCAGAACTGGCAAAGTTCAGAATTCGAGGCAAGTAGTTATGGACTCCAGTTTTCTATTTAATTTTTAAAATTATTATTTTTTTAATATAAAAGAAAAATAAAATAATACTAGTCTCCAGGACTATAATTTCCCCACAATGTTGCATGACAATAGTGGCTTCACCAGTGATTTTTTTCTATAGTTTTAATCCATGTTCTAATGAATACATAAATGTAGCAAACAACTTTCCTCTTTGTATTTGATCCTGTTGACTAATTAGAAAAAGAATATGAAGAGATATTGACACAGATTTTTACTGGTTTCACTTATAACTTTCTCCCATATAAAGGTTTAATTTTCTTAACTATCTTTTAAAATTGCAACCGTTTCCTATCGAGTTTAATTCCTTCTGGTGTTTACTGCAGTAACATTAATCATGATGAACTCATCCTGTATTTAATTTTGATGCAATTTCAGTATATACTATTTGTGAATTAAAATACTTATTTTGTAGACAGTGAAAAATTATTTACTGATTATAGCACAACTGTGTGTGTGTGCAGATATAGATATATTGTATACATTAACGGTGACATGTAATTTAAATCTGCACATTTTGCATTATTCAGTAGTTGCATGCCAGCTGCTTTTCTTTTGTACTTTGTGATTAATTTCATTGTTGGTAGATTTTATGTTTTCTGAAGAGTCTTTCACAGAACCTACACAGGATTCAATGAAGAGAATATGAATACACAGTTGTCAGTGGTGTTTTAGCCTGATCTACAGCACTAAAGTTCAATGGTCAGAGTTAGAGGATAATGAGGGAGGAAGAAAAAAAAAAACGAACTGTGGCATTATTTTCAAAGAATACTTGATTGACTCTTATCATGTAACTAAAAAGAATTAATCCTTCCCCTCACCCTTTTTTTAATTTCCATGGCAATAGTTTGTTTATTTAATAGAAACAAATGCCAGGTAGGAGAGTGCTTTGTCTGAATTTTGTGTGTGTTTTTCCACGCAGCCTCCTCTGAGAAGCACATAGCAGAGTTCCAAAGCTGGAGTTCTCGAGCCTGTTTTGTATATTACATTTTTGTTTGCTTTGTCAGGACAGCTTGAAATAAGAGCTCATGGAAAGAGGAAAAAAAAAGGCAAGAAGTAGTAAACATGAAAAAAATAAAAAAAATCGCAGCTCTCAACCACCAGCTGCAATTATAAGTTCTAAAGTTCTGTCTTTTGTGTTTGTTTTCAAAAGCAATTTAATAAACTACACAATTTTGGAGTACTCTAGTCAGGGAAGTTGCAGGTAGAATTTATACTACATTTCTCAAAAGGCGTATAGTCCCCTTTTTTTTTAAAGCATTAAGTCCCTCCCTTAATTAAGCCTTCTGGGGTTTAAATGTGTTGATCTCATTTTAAACTGAGCTCAGCACAATTAGACACACTGAGAAGATAGCAGATAATCAGCACATACAAAAACATTTCAGACATAAATGCTTCATCCTGCCAGGCCCAAAATTACTATTTCAGATTTTTTTTTTCCTTTTTCAGAGGTGGAGGGGGGGTAGGGAGGGGAGAAAGAGAAAGGAAAAAAAAATTGATTATTTTCAGCTCGTCATACATCTCATTTGTAGTGGGTCAGACCTTCCCCATTCACAATTACCACTAGTTAATCTTATCAGAGAAAAATTCAATTACATTTATCAAGGTTATTCCATACACTCAAGTTATTGCCTCGGAAAAATCGGGTTTCAGTGTTAAGAATGTCAGCATTGTGTATGTGTATGGGGTTTGGCTTTTTTCCCCCCTCTATCTTTAAAAAATAAATAAATAAATCCTGCTTTTACACTGATGTTACTAATATATAGTTATAATAAAGTAATATTTGACAGCTTTGTAAAAGGGATCATTAATACATAGATTATGGAAGTTTAGGAGGGAGGCTCATAACTGTTAATAGACTTCAATTCTCAGCCTACACTGACATTTTAAAAAATCTAGTTTCAAATTTGATAACAGATTACCAGCTAGGCTGGGAGCCAGCCACCTGATTAAGGCAATTTAAATGCTTGCAAAGTGGTGAGATTAAAATCAAATAAGTGCCGATTTTTTTCCCTGCTTCACTTATCTTTCCCTGGATTCGTTCCTTAACTACCAGGTGGCAGAGGACTCTGGGTAATTTTCCTCCGCGCCAATTACCCCAGGATGGTTTTTAGGGTGAAGCAGAATAATTACTGCACTATCAATCCAAAATGGGCTGCTTAATGTGTTTAAGAGAGATTTTGAGCCTTAGCAGGGAGGCTGCCTGAAGCGTGCTACGCTCGCGGTGCCAAAGCCCGCTCGGCCTGCTCCGGTAGTTAACCGTTCACGGAGAAGGCAGCACACACCCAAGGTGAAAGAAAACAAGGAAAAACTCCTGGGAAGCTGCGGGAAAGTTAATGAGCTGCTTCCAACGCGTGGCAGGCTGCAGTTGCAGGTGGCTGACAAAGCTAGGCAGGTTAAGGAAATAATATTTATCATCCAGCTGCCAGGGCCGTCTTTATCAAAAAGTCTTTTTCTGGAATCCGTGCGATGCGCGGAGAAACGGGTTTGAAACAACAACAACAAAGGGGTGTGGGGGGATAAAATGGGGAAAATGGCACCAAAGGGGTGTGGGGGACAAAATGGGGAAAATGGCACCAAAGGGGTGTGGGGGGACAAAATGAGGAAAATGGCACCAAAGGGGTGTGGGGGACAAAATGGGGAAAATGGCACCAAAGGGGTGTGTGTGGGGGACAAAATGGGGAAAATGGCACCAAAGGGGTGTGTGTGGGGGACAAAATGGGGAAAATGGCACCAAAGGGGTGTGGGGGACAAAATGGGGAAAATGGCACCAAAGGGGTGTGTGTGGGGGACAAAATGGGGAAAATGCCACCAAAGGGGTGTGTGTGGGGGACAAAATGAGGGAAATGGCACCAAAGGGGTGTGGGGGACAAAATGAGGAAAATGCCACTGATGAGAGAGTGTATCCTTCGTTAGGTCACTTGCGAAGCTTTGTGGGGAGCTGATCTGATATGAGGACACATTGATTTTAATTTTTATTTTTTTGGTCCCCAAAGGGAGGAAGGATGGGTTTTTGATCAGAGTGCACAAGGGGAGAGCCAGGGCTGTGCCACGGGCTCTGGTGTGCCCAGCCAGCACCAGGCTGCTGGTGAAGGTCTGCTGAGGGAGGGGGTGCCTGGCTGAAGCCTGGCTTCTGCCACATCCCTGCTTTGGTTTTAATTGGTGCTGTGCTGGAAAATGAGGTGCTCTCCAGATGCTCTCCCACTGATGGTCTCTAGATGGGAGCCAGCTACCCTCCCCCTAATCCTGGGACCGCTAGAGAAAAATTTGGCAGTGATTCCCCACTTTACAGCTTTATAGCACAGGGAAAGTAACACTTGGTGCAGCCGCGGCACAAGAAATAACTCGTTAATTATTGGTTCATTAAAGCATTTGAAGATCTTGGGTGTAATGGCAATACAGAAAGGCTCAAGTGCAAGGTGAAGAAGCGGTATGTTCTGTCATCAAACTGGTGTGTGGTGGGGGAGGGATGGAAGAGGAGAGCAGGGCTTAAGCTCAGCTGAGACTCTGAAATGACATTACTGAATAGTATACTGTAGCAGCCACAAATTAAGTATTATCTTCCATCTGGTGACTCTGCACTTGATATCTTTAATTATTATTATCTGAATATAAATTGTGAGTTTTAGCCAAGGATTCTGGAAGGTTGTCGTTAGAAACAGAGATAATTAAAAAAAAAATCGTTATATTTGTGAAGGGGTTGCTGCTGTTCCTTGCCTTTCAGTGATTTGCTTACACAGTTTTCCATGTGATTTCTACCTACTTGATGTACCAAGCTTTTTTTATTATTTAATGAAAAATTGATCTGTGATTTTGCTTAGCAGATAGTTTGGATAATGTGAGTTAAAATGTTCAATTTTAAAGAGAAAGTCTCCATTCTAAAGTTTCAAGTTTCTCAGTGGCCTCGAGTGGACTTCAAATACATCTAAAAATCACCAGATATTCCAGCGAAATGTTGACTGCCTCCCAGTAGCACAGAGTATGGGTGTAAATGAAGCTATATAGTTTATGGGTTTATATTCCAGTCCAATTTCCTGTGAAAAACTGTTTTACTTGTGCACCCACTCCCTGCTGCCTTCCTCCAGCAGAGCAGTGCCCTCCCAGTAAGAGCAGAGGAGAAGGGGAGGCAGATCAGCTCTGTGATTCAGATGCCAAATTTGAAGCTGACCCTGTTTTAAATCACAGGATTCTGATTTAAAGAGAGGAGTCTCACCTGCCACTGCAAACCTGTTTGTGTCCATCCCGCCAGATGTGACAGTTTATGCAGAAGCGTGTCTTGTAAGACACAGGCAATCCATTTAAAGATTATCACATGAAACCATATTTACTTCAGAGGCCTGTAATAATTACACCTTCACTTGAAAAATCCCTGGGACTTTAGCTGCTGTGCCACAGATTTATACTCAAACATTTTCATTTGATGCGCAAAGTGTGAAGTACTCTTTAGTGGCAAGACAATTATCTGATTCTACTAATAAATGAATGCACTAGTAGTCATTTTTAATTGAACAATTATAGGATATTGCACTGTCAGTTGATTATAGAAGTCATTTCATAAATGTCAAAAATCTCTTTAAACGAATTATGGAGCTCCAAAATAACTCCGGCAATCAGCCAGCAATAACACAATAATCTGTTTACCCTGTTGTCAGGCAAACTACTGCCATTTTTTTTCCCTTTTTTGAGGGGGGACTGAATCTTAAGGATTATACTTCTGCTCAGGCTGTAGCATCTACCGAGGCTTTGATTAGTACAGATCATGAGTGTTGTCAAGTACTGTGACATGTATTAAATAGCAAGAGAAATTAAAGTTGTTTTAGAGAGGCATTGATAGCAAACAGGAGGACAGGTCTCTTCTCTGAGCAAAGAAGGTGGAAGTCTGAAAGGTGCCTCTGACACGTTCCAGTTTTCTGATGCATCAGTTGGCTTTGATTTTGGTTTTGATGCTGAGCACAAAGATCAATCCTTTTCTGCAGTTTTGGGATAATCTGTTTTCCTCTGTTTTCATTGTTGTGTGTACAGGTAAAAAAGAGGCCAGGTCTGCTTCTCTCTGGGAACACCTGTGTTCATGAATATCAGTCACTCTGGGTTATCTCCCTATTCACACAAATGACAATCAGAATGCAGCTCCCAATTTTTATGGATATGGCAGATCCTTCCCTTGTGGATTGGACCCCTTTCTTTCCTGGAATAGGGAATATTCCAGGAAATATTTAGGAAATATTCCAGGAAATTTAAATTGCTCTGTCCCAAGAGCAATTTAGGCATACTTGCAAGGATGAGTTCCAATCATACAAAGTCTTACTCTCATCAGAAAAAGGCAAACAGAGAACACCAAAATAAGAGGTTAAGGTCTATTTGGAGAAGAAACTTTTGCTTGCTGAGAGACAAAGAAAGGGGAAGTATTTTAGGCTTCTTGCTTTTGATCAAAATGAATTCAGTGTGACTCAAACTTAAAATAATATGGAGGCAGGCAAAATGGAATCAAAGGTGGAATGAAAAGAAATATATTTTGGAAAGTATTTACTTTCTAGGTATTTTGAGTGTGTACTTGGGGTGGTGGGGGCGATTGGGTTTACTGTTTTAAGTGCTCAATTCTAGATACCTTTGGTCTGAATAAATTTAACAGGATTCTACCTCTTGGAACCGTTTTTGGAAGTCTGACACCTGATTCTAAAGCTGGTATCTCAAAATGAGTGATCTCAAAGGAGTTGATCATATTTGGGGGCTAATGGTAGTAAAATAGATTTACTGCCAGTATGTGACAAAATCTTTAATCTCTTTTAATAATTTGCAATGTATGAAAGATACCTGCAGCTTTGGCTCTGTTTCTTAACTTTTGAAAATCTGAACATGTTGAAAACTGAAATCTTCTGAAATCAAGCTCAGAGTGGGGCTGTCAAGAATAAGAGAATTTTAGTCACAGGGGGTGGCAGGAAACTTTGGTCTGGAGGCTGTGTGACCTTGTGAAGTTTTGAGGCAGGTACCACTGTTGGAGCAGGAGAGCAGTGGCCTTCTGGGTTGTCTTTGCCTCATGGAGGAATCCTCTGCCAGCCCTGCATGAGCTGGCACAGAGGGGAGTTTTGGGAACGGAGCCAGAGGCATCGAGCAGGTTCAGTGTCGTGATCATCCCAGGGCTGCTGGGTGTGGCTGTGGCCATCCTTGCAGCTCTGGAGCTGGCAGGAGTGAAACTGGAGGGTGTTTGACCTGTTATTTACCCCACAAGAACCGTGTGATGGGATGAGATAGATGAGACACAGAGAAGAAGCTAAGGGGAGATCTAAGGAATTGTCTGGGTGTGGAGCTTGCTGAACTCTGAGCTGGGTGATAATGAATATTCAAGTGCAGTAGTTTAAGTGAGCAGCACTGCAATGGTTTGTACGCTGGGAGCACCAGATTGGCCACACCTGGCCCTTTAGACTTTTAAATAATAAACTCTGATTTTCTGTCCCTATTAGGAAGTGAAGTGTGTACAGGAGATATTACATCCTTGTTTGCTGTGTATTTCCTGAGATGAATGCCTCTGTGCTATTGTTACTGTGCTGGCTCTGAAGGATGGATTGGTCAAATGCATTTGGTTAGACAAACAGAAAAATGAAAAGGAAAGAAGTAATCAGATGTGAATAAAGAAGTAGCAGTCAGGACCAATATTTATTTCACTTTTATTGTGAGGCTTTCTATTTGTGGTTTGGTAATTTAAGGTGAGCAGGATGGCATTTTGCTTGATGAGGCTGTGGCCCAAAAAAACTGCAGATCTGCTTCTTCCCTGACTTACACCTGTGTCACCAGGCACGTCTTTGCCAGGTCTGTGCCAAACATGGACTGCTTGGCAGCTTCCCCTCACACACGATGTTCTGAATTTAACTGGCTACACAGAGTGCAAGGCAGTCAAGAAGCAGCCTCTGACATTTCTAATTGGCATTGAATTTAAGTCATCATTAATTATTCTGCTTTAAAGGAAGCTTTACACCTTTAAACTGCCCTGCATGTTATTCAAAACTCTTGCAGGGATCCATCCCTGGTATCTGTCTTGGCTAGTAAGATTAAGCCCTTATGGCTAGTAGGTGGCTGAGACCTTACCATATGTTGCTGGTAGACAGCAGCAAAGCTTTACCCTGTGATAAGCATACTAAAAGCAATCTGTTGGGCTTTTCCTTTTTATTTCTTACTTTTTTTTTTTTTTAATTATATATATAATACACCAGCACGTGGTTAATCAGCGTTCAGATTATTAAACTAACTTGTAAATAAGGTGATTCTCTCAGGATTCACATCAGCTGTGCTGTGGGTAAGTTTAGATTTCAAAGGTGCCACAGTGCCTCATTCTGCATTGATGGAATTGAGCAGCATTAACCTTTTCACTTACACTAACAAAGACAAGTTAAGACAAGATGTGCTATGACTACTGCACATCTATGTTTTGTTTTTGCCCAGGGCCCTGTACAATTACCCAGCACTTCAGAGCTAATATTTGTTGGATGTTTGCCTTCCCTTCCCCACCCCTTTCCATATTTCTACAAAATGACAAAACACCGTTTTTCAACCAAAAAATAACCAGTTACATAATAAATATGTTCTCTTTAAGAAGAAGAAAAAAAAGGCTAAAAATACATCCCAGGCACTTTTAAAGAGATCTAGCAATGAGAAAAACAGATTCTGCAGTACACTCCAGCTAGCATTTTCTCAATGCAAACCATTCTGCTGTCATTCTAAATTCCACAGTGCATACAATATGGTATTGATAGCAAGGAAACACCATGCTGTGCATATATTCCAGAAAACGAGGGGAAAAAACCAGGTCCTCAACATCTTCCAGGCAAAGAAACCTATTTTATTTAAGGTGCAGGTTCTTAACATGTGTGTAACTAGCTAGTTCAGATATTATCAGTATTACTTGATGTTAGCCAATTGTCATAGGGAAGAACCAGGTGCATCTGCAAAATCTGGCTGAGACTGGTGGCTGATAAACTGCAGCAGATCTTGTGTCTCTCTTGGAGGTACTGAAAGATTTGTGTGGTGGACGAGAAGCAGGAGCACTGGTTTGGCTCCTAGGAATGCTGGCATCCATGATTCCAGTCAGATGCACCATCAAAAAGTCTGTCTTGACCTGTGGAGAGTCCAAACAACTCCCTCTGACATAAATGTCTGTATTGTAAATATATCCCACTCTTTATTTCAACATTCTTCAGAGAATAAGTTTAGAAGAGTGAATATAATCTTGGTAATTGGGGAATTAGCACTGTAAACCAATACATTATTCATTGGGTAGCTATCAAAATATCACAGAATCTTGCAGGAAAGACAGCATTTGCATATTTTAGGATTGACCATTAAATACCTTTCATAAACATTAGAGAATCTGCCAAAATCTGGGAAGATTTAACATCGTGCTTACATAAAAGCACCTAGATCCCACCAATTTCCTCTGTAAAGCTAAGAATAAAAAATGTTCTTTCATCAGAAACATGGATCAACCTGTATGAATTTGTAGTGCAGACTTATAGTTATGATGTATCATGTCTGTCATCTTAAAATCGGTTTACATTTTAGTAGATCTACAATGGTTGAAGCGATGAGAAGAGAGATTGGCAATGTTGTAAGGGTAGATAAATGCAAGACATAGCCTCAGCTGCCTAAGTGGGTGTTTCTAAGGAATAAATTTGTTCATTTGGTAGTCAGTTTTGTGTGTAAACTTTAAACGTTAGTGAATGCTGTTAAAATGTGCTGCTCCTTAAACCACAATTATTGGGGTTTGCACCTGTGATATTTCTCTTTGCCATTCCATAATGTCTTTGCACCATTGAAAATATTTACTGAACTGAAGTTTTGCGATTTTGTTTGCTGTCAGGGTTTTTTTATTGCTACTTATGAACCACCTGCTGATAACAAACATATTTTGATAAAAAATGTGCATTTTGCATCATAGGGAACATAATAAAACCTTTTTTGAGTGTTTGCATGTTTTAGACCACTGGCAACTGAATGATGAGCTGAGGTTTGAAATCAAACTCTGGGGTAGATTTGGGTCTTTGTTCACTGCTGTTGGTCTTACAAGACTACACTAAATTCAGGGGACCAATTTTGGGTTCACACTCATAACCTCATTGAAATCACTTTTGGAATAAGTGGAGGATGTGAGTGATGTGATGCAGCAAATCTGTTTTATTCCATCCAAACACTGAATTATTTTTAAAGGTAAATATTGCTGGAACTCTGAAAGGTGTTGGGTATGGCCAATATATCTGCAAGCAGATATTGGTGATGGCAATAGGCATTAGGGACAGGAAGATGATCTTCAAGTGGAAGAGCAAATAAGTCCTTAAGTGAAATAATGTTCTGTGTTCTTGACTTTGAACAATCTCCTAAATCCAGATCCCACTCATGTCACTGTTGATTTCTGGACAACTGGAGTTTTGCAATGAGCTGAGGCTTTCTTCCTTTGGAGATTTCCACCATGATTTCTACCAATGTGGTCATTGAGATGGAAATAAAGGCCAGAAATTGGTGATATATATTTTTATGGATGTGGGTTAGAAAAAAAAGCTTAATAAACAAAAATAAGGCTGCTTTTTTATTATTTTTAAAATTTTTTTATTTTTTTTAATTCCTCTTTAGGATTGACACCAGACTGCATTGCTTAGTAGGAAAAGAAGACATTTTTGAGGGCACCTTAAGGCATTTTTAGTGATAGATATCTGTCATTTATCTTCCTAAATCCTTGAATTTGAAAAAGATTTTTTTCTCTACTAAGTTGGTATTTCTTCCTCTTTGATTCCCATTGAACACTAGAACCTCTTTAACAAGGCATAGAAAGAGGCAGTTCTACCTTCAGTAACCCCTGCATTCCTGGATTATTTTGACTGAATTAAACTTTCTTGATTCTAGCAGGATGTTGATAAAAACATGTAAATAAGTGCCTGCTCAGTTCAGGTGTGGAAGTAGAATTGGACAGCATTCAGGGGACAGACTGCTTTTTGTAGTGGGTGGTGAAAAAAATCCAGTGTCACTCAGAAAATGGTGGGAGAATTGTCAGAAGGACTAAGGACTTTCAGACAGCCCTGGAAAGGAGAAGCAGGGATTCAGTGCTGATGGGGAAAAAGGCCTTGAAGGACAAGAAATGGAAGCTTAGCAGAGAAGCAGTAAGAACCAGTGAGAGAAACAGGTAAAAGGAGCACCAATAAAGCCAGATTACCTCATCAAGAGATAAAGTGATTTCAATTAAAATGAACTTTACACCATATCAACTCCTTTACTGAAGAAAAATGGGGAAGTGGAATGTAAAGGATCAGGACTTAATAAACACAAATTTTAGTCTAGCATCTCTGTGTTGTTTTCATCTTGCTAAAAAGCAGGAGGTAGTGACAACTCTGAGGCCTTGATTCAGTCTGCCTTCATTTTAAGGCAGCATCTGGCTTAAGTCTGCTTGGTTCTGTTTATAACGAGGGTAGAGGCACATCCAAGGAGGTTAATCTTCCATAGTCTAATTTCCCCATCTACTAATGATGCAATTAATCGTGCTCTCCAGTTACCCCTTTCCTCTGACTTTAGAAAAAGTATAGACAAGTAATTTCAAATATCTAAAAGTAACACACTTAAAGCCAGATGAGTTGAATCCTGTCTTTATAACATGGATTATGGGTTGGATGTGCAACTCAGTTACCCAGGGAAGGATGTTTTTCTACCTGTAACAAGAAAATATGCAGCTCACATCTTTTGTTCCTGAATGTGTGATAACTTTGATTAAACTACCAGATTAAATTCTCTGAGTTTAGATTTTAAACTTGTTTCAAACAAGGTTAGATGGCATTTAAGTTCCATATCACTGTGTCTCCAGTAATGAAAATTAGTCTAATAGGCTAAGGTACCCATTATTCAGGCTAAATTAGCTTCCTGGGAGAGATCCCTGTAAAGTAGCCATCATGATGAAGAATGTACCAATTAAAAAAAGTAAACCAACTTGATTATTGACATATTCTGAATTTCTTTTAAACCTTTTTCCCCTTTTGCAAGCTTGTGCGTGTTGCAAAACACTGGGCAGTATCAAATAGAGAGAAGTATAAATAGAAGAGAATAAAGAGAAAAGAGGGAATTGCCCCATGAATTGTTATTGCCACTGTTTTGACTACATATTGAATTATTCTTGAAAGAATACATTTCTTTCTAGATCTTCCTGGAGATCGTACAGGCTTTCCTCTTCCCCACTGCCCCACTGTCATTGGTGATATATCCTGAGTACAGTGGTTATTTTTATGGAAGAATAATCAAACAAGAATGTTTAGATATATACATTTTAGCTGCCTATTACAGGAATTTAATATCTGTGAACAGAGAAAACCAAAAGCCACTTGGCAAGCCAGCTTTTCAAAGAAGTTATAGAAACATTGTCGTGTTCTGTTTCTGCTGTTGATGCAGTGATTGCTGAGATTACATGGATGATCTCAGAGGCTTTCTTTTGATAGAATTTCTTATGATTAAATGAGGAAATGGGATTTTGGAAGACCTGGATTGTATAAGTAATCAAAGTTTCAAAGGATGAAATCAGAAGCACACCCTGGATTCAGTTTTAAGGAACATCTGTCCCATTTTCAGAAGTCATTTGAACTGAGAGCAGCTTTTGTTGCAGAGATGTAAAACATCACTCTGGTAACAGCAGAACAAAAATTGTTCAAGTGACTTTGCTGCTCCAGCTCAAAGTCTACCACCTCAGTTCTGATGCACCTTCCCTGGAAATTTTAAGCAGTATCCTGGTCCTTGCCTTGTAATGGCTGAGGGATGGGTGTGTGTTTGCTTCTACTGTGGATGTGGTGTGCATCTCTGAGAGGTGAGGTTAACAGCAGGAAATTACAGTGGAACACACACTTATATCCATATTTTCAGGCATGTTTTTAATGTGCCAAAGTGACTTGTCACATAAAGGTGAATTAGTCATGACTCCCAGAAAAACAAAATTACTCTTTTGAAGAATGGTCCTCAGTGACTTAGGTGGTCCTGACACATCTTGTATCTTCTTTTCACATCTGTGGAATGGGAAAACAACACTTACCTACTTCTAAGAGATGTTTCACTGACTAGCTTTTATGAAGCACAAGCCTCCTGTGGAATGAGTGCAAAGTATTACTCTATTTATTTTTATGAACTTTCTGTTTTACTGCAGTAGGAAAGCTTAAATTATCCATAGAGTTCTTGAGCACATTGGGGAAGCCAAAGATCCTGATTTTTGCCCACTGTGCTCCTGGCAAAGAAAAGACCCAAGGGAGACTCCTAAATGAAAAATATAAACAAAACCCTGAAGCTACTCAGATCCTTAGAAGATTAGATTTTTGAAAATATGTTCTTTATAAGATAAGTTAAATGCATTCTTTCCCTTATTTTTTCCTCTGGTTTGGTCACAGGTTGCTCCAGGCATCCAAATGGGGGTATTCAATCCCTTGCTTTATTGATCCTGAGAGGGACTCATGCCATGGTGCCCTGTCCTCCCTGAGGCCACCACTAACTGTGGATTTAACAGGCCCAGCAAGGAGGAGGAGAGGTTCCAGAAGCTGCCATTCAGCCTGGGATCCATCCTTCACCCTTTCCTCCTCATCCAGCCCTCCATATATTTCATTATTGCCATGATGATGGCAATACTTGAATTTCCAGTTATACTGCAGAGCTCTTTCAGGGGTGCTGGTTGTGGGGTTTAGTGAACATCTCACAAGTGGGAAAATTACCTGTGAGACCAAACAGTGCTCTTTCTGTCACTCACATGGAGGAGAGACAGGAGGAAGTGGAAATTTATTTTTATGTGAATTCTTCTTCCCAAGGTAATTTAGGAGTTGGCCACATAAAAGGTAAAGGTAGGAGGTCCAGGCATCACTTTTAGATTTTGACTGCAAAGACATTTTCCTTTTCCTTTTGCTGATGCCAGTGATTCAGAGTTCTGCTGTAACTCCTCATGTTTAGATTTCAGTAAGTGGCAAACTCATTTTCTCACATTTGGATTTACAGGTTTGTTTTTTGAGCATGTTGGGGAGAAAGTTGTGGGCAAGTATTAGGAGTATATGGCTGAGAACATTGTAGGGATGGGAGGAACGCTGCAGGTTGGGTGTACAGGGTGGCAGATCCCCTACCCTGTGATCACAGCAGAAGTAATTGAAGTGTCTAAGTGGAATGGAGAGGAAAATGTCTTTAATTTGATCCCAAATGCCTGTATTCCACATATGCCTACTTGCTCACATTGGTACAGACTGATATGTCTGGGAAATTTGTTTCATTCTTCTCACTGGCAAGGAGTTCTTCCTATTGGTACTGCTTTCCCACTATCCCTGGACTATATATTCTTTTCAGAAGGCTTGTTTTCAAGTGTCACTTCAAGTAATTGAGTGACTAAGTTCACCAGGAAAAAAATCCTACAATTTTAAACAACTAAATGCAGCTTGGGCAAGTAACAAAATTAGCAGTCGTGCTTACCTTTAGTTATGCAATGGACAATCCAGCTGGATCACAGTGGATCATCACAGCTGTGGCCAAAGCTCTGAGAACCACTTTTTTTTTTTTTTTTTTTTTTTTTTTTTTTTTTTTTTTTTTTAAATTTTTTTTTTATTTCCCAACCACCATTTTCTTATGAGCTGTGATCTTAAAGCTTTGGTTCTGTGTCTGTTAATAGTCATTAATGGCACAGTGTGATATACTGGAACATATTGTATTTACAGAGCAGATTAAATGCATGTCGTCAGTGGGTATCAGCAGAATGGGACAGCTTATCAAGAGTTTATATTGCCCTCAAGATCTTATTTAGTGTCTGTGTTGTATTTATGTCGGAGGACAGTTGTTGCCTAGTCCAATGTGAAGTAAGAGATAAGAACAGATGCATTACAGTAGGCTGTGAATCCTGTGACTACAAAATTTTGCCATTATGATTTTCACGTTATGTTTGATAGGGCAGCATGAACTTATACAAGTCCAGTGCTTTTTGTTGTGTGGCCTCAGGGATTTTGACCTGATACAGTCAAGATCTAGAGTGGGGTGCAAGGTGTTGTCACACTGTGGCATTTAAAATACTTTCTCTGTAGTCTTGGGAAGCAATTTGCTCAGCACTCCTCAGGATGAGTCCTCATGTCCACCTGGGAATAATGCTTACCTTCTCCATGGGGATCTGTGAAAGTAAACCAATTACTCCTTTAGCTGTGTCTGTACAGCACTTTAAAGATAAAAAAAATGCGCTATGATTGTAAGTGGTGTTCTCTACATTACGTTTTCTATGTAATTACATATTTTTTCCTGAGATTCTTAGATAGATTTTAATTTTTCCTACATGTACTAGAACATTATTCTATCTCCAGCTAAACAGGGTACTGTGGAAGTGTAGGGAAAGAAATTGATCCATCTCCTGTGTTATCCACTCTGTGCTTTTATGATATTTTTGTGAACTGCTTTCATCAAGTTAGTAAGGATTTGTCAAGGTGTTTACCTGTTGGGAATCTCAACATGATTTCTTGAGGGTGCAATCTGGGGCTGAGTTATGTGTTCTCCTCTTCTGCTCTTCTACCTATTCGTACATCAAAGTCTCCTCCAGTGTAATTCTTTCAGGCCTGCTCTTTATTCAGCAGTTGCTGTACAAAACAAATGTATGTTGTGCTTAGAGGATGCTTTATTTCATATACATTTATCCACCAGATGAAATGAATACATTAAGTGCACATAAGCAGAGATGTCTTGTCGAGGAAAGGCAGTGGTAGCTTGTGTTTCATACCACAGAATGCAGTATTAAAGCGGGGTGTATTGGTGGTGTAAGCCAAAATTAAGCAATGAAAATTTTAGAGGAGTATCAGGAAATATTTCTTAATACTGAGTTCAGGCAGTGGAACAGCCTCCCAAGGAACATGATGGAAAGCCCATTGCCAGTGTCAATTAAAACTAGACTAGTTTTAGAACTGGGGAATATACTGTAGGGAACAATCCTGCACAAGTCTAGATGACCTAATAATTCTTTTCCATCTGTAATACTTATGCCTGAGATTCAGAGTTATGTATTGCAATATGATTTCCTCCTGACTGAGAAAGACTGAAGCATTTTTCTCTCATGTAGGATTATTTTCACACTATCCGAAAAATTTCATACACACTAAAAACTAGTAGGGGAAAAGAAAAGCAGAACCAGGTCGAAGAAATTACCCCACTCAATTTGCACCTGCTGTCTCAGAGTGGTTGTAAAAAACAACCCCAGACTTCGTTCCTGTGGATGACAACTGGAAGCAGATCAGGCCTGACAGAAACCATGGGCAGGGTAATCCTTTGTAGACAAAGGTGCTCTTTAAGAAGCAATTCAAGAATTTTTCTTTCTGTTGACCACTACTTAGTCCTGTCTCATCTGTACCTGCAGTCATTTTTGGGGGGCCATGGCTGATAAAAAGGGTCATAACACAAAGTGTTCACTTACGTGTAGTGTTGGGGGGAGTGAAATCTACCATAATTTAGATTTAGGCATTGAGAATAATCAGTGATGCATCACAGAAATACCTTTTTTTTTTTCTTTTTGTTCCATTTAACAGGGAAAAGGTTAGAGTAGTACATCATCTTGCTGCTTTCATTCTGTGCATTTAAGGAACAATCTGTCCAGCCACTAATTGAGAAGTGAACTTGTATATGAAGAAACTAGTTCAGTAGTGTTGCTAGAAGAATTGGTAATTTTTTCCACTAACAGGATGTCACACTGGTAAAATAAATCCCTTTCAAACTGTGACATATTATCTACCTGGTTCTTTAGCTTTTTTTTTTGGCTGAAATATGAAAACCTGGATTTTTCTTGCTTCTTTTTCCTCCTATTGGATTTTTTTTTTTTTTTTAATTTGCAGTATCCTGAAGCTGAAGGAAAATGTGGTAGCATCTGCCCTTCTTTCCTGGACCAAACAGCATAAAATAGTTGTTGCTCTGTGAAGACCTCCCTACTCTCCTAGAAAGTCAACGGGACTTTTGATATAAACTTTGGTGACAGCATGTTGAGTACTAAGGCTTGTATGCTCTGTGTGGGCAGAATTATAAAGCCTGGAGGTTTGCATCCCAACTTTTTGTAGCCTTTCAAACCTCTGCAAACAATCTTCCTGTAAAACAACCTCCTACCCAAGTCACTTATGAGTCTCACTCAGTTTGTTCCTTCCTGATGTCTTGTTTAAAACCTGCTGCTTCAATATTAGCTTGAATCAGCCCTTTTGAACATTTACTTACACTTATTTGGCTTTCTCTCTTTGCCTTTTCTCTCGTCCCTGCTCTCATTTTTTTTTTTATCCGTATGACTCCATTTCTATTTGCATATATGCTGCTATGAAAAAGATAAACTAACTAATGGTGCCAGCCCTCCAGCAAGGACTTTGAGGGACTTTCTTGTCTCTCTGACTAATTCCTTTTGTGGCCTTGGGAAAGTCACTTATCTTGTCTTTTAGTTTTTTCCCTACAAAAAAATGGAGTTAGCAAGGTTACACTGACATCCAAGAGATCCTGTTTCTGTTGCACTTAGAAGTAAGCCATCTCTAAATTCAGGTTTATTCTAGGTGAGCTAATTAAAAGCTGAGGTGTTGCAATATTGTGGATTAATTTTAGCCTCTATGGTCAGCACTGACCACATCACTGAGGGGAAAAATCATGAATTAAAATGAAGAGCTGAAAAAGTACTAACTACTTGTTATTATTAATCATTGTGTTATTTATTGCTGTTTATCTTGTAATTATTGCTTGGGAAATAAGAAAATCTATCACTGCTCTGTGCCAGCTCTAGCTGCAGCTGTGGATTTAGAGACGAAATTCGGTCTTCAGCCTTTCCCTGGGGCTGATGGACTTCTCCTTTCAAAGTAGGACACTTCTATCTGATGGCATTAACCATAAAATCCCCCATTTCAAGTCTATGATATCCTGAAGGACAACGGCTCATTTCATTTCTTATCAAGAAATCGGGCAGATCAGTCATATTTCCCGAATCAAATGACATTTTCAGAAAATTCATTTGAACCAAAAATGAGGTTTCCTCTCCACAGACTCCAATTAGTTTAAAAGTGGTTTTCTGATGAAAATTCTTGAAATAACTGAGCTGTATAAAGAAAAATCTATAGCTATATATGTATGTATATAGATATATGTACACATGCACAGGCACTGTGAAAGCTGTAGCCAGAGTACCCTATCAAGCAGTATAAATCTTTAATTTTGGCAATCAGCAGTAATGGTGAAATACCTTAAGCTTTTTTCCTTGCTTCCTCCTCGTTTTCCTTCCTCTCATCCCCTCACTCTGGCTATTCCAGCGGGAGTGAACGCACTCATTTTCTCCCTAAGTACACAAAATTAGCTGCTTATCTGTTGATCTTCTTACATGATCCTTTAAAAATCCTTTCTCTGTATGTGTGTCCAAGGCCGCTTTTGCCTTCAGAGGAAGCCCAGACAAGCCAATCCTCAGCCTTTCCCTTACCCACTCACAGGGGGCCTGGGCCTAATTAAATTGCTCTCAAAGACAAGAAGGGATGAATTTCCTTCTTTCCATCTCCCTTGTCACCCATTTAACTCAGCTGAGATCCATTCGTTCCTTTTTAGTTATGTTAAAATGGGAAGGGGGGAGCCTGCATCGAGGGGGACATGCAGGGAAGGGAGAGGAGGAGGAGCAGGAGGTGCGTGGGTAGCGCTGCCAAAGTGCAGCATCCCAGACACAAAGGAGCCAAACCAGAGGAAATGGGAGGCGACTGGAAAAGGGCAAGCGCCAGGACAGTTGCTGGGTTTCTCTGGCTGGGACCTCCTCTGCAGTTTTTTCTTTTTGTTGTCTGTTTCTCTGCTCAACCTGAGGAAAAATGTGACGTTAAAAAAAGACAAGACAATATCTACAGGCATTGTTGTGTATTTATGCACTCTTTCAGAGGAATGCTTCCTTCTTGCCCCACCCCTCTCAACACCTTTCTCCAGTGAATGAGGAGGCCTGGAAAACCTGGATAACCCTTGTACTGCCCGTGTGGTGTCATCCAGGAGGGCAGAAATGGCTGATTTGGCTCCTCTGTGGTTGGTTGCACAGGGAGAGGGTGAAGGGGAGTGCCAGGGCAGCAGGACTGCTGCTGTGGAGGTGCTTGTGCCCAGGAAGGACAGCCCTGGCCCAGCCATGCTGGCATCTCTGTGCAAACCAAAGCCCAGGCCTAGGAAGAGCCAAGCAATTAGCCTTTGAAGGTCACTCAAACTTGTCTTTCTTTTTTTTTTTTTTTTTTCTTTTCCGTTCCTCTCCCCCCACACTTCTCTCATCTCAGTGCTGCATCCTCCTCCTCCTCCATCACCCAAACCCCAAACACATCTGAGGAAGCCATTCAATTAAATCTCTCCTGACTCCAGCTGGCTCCTGAGTGAAAGGTCAGCAGTGTCCGGGAGGGAGAGGCGTGTGCAAGGAGGAGCCGGAGCTGCTCCTGCAGCCTCCTCATCTTCCCCTCACCTCCCCTCTCTAATGATACCCAATGGTCAATCACTCCCCAGCAGAGCGAGAGATGCCCTGAAGCATCATTGTGGTCGGGAGCGATCGATCAGGCTTTTTTTTTTTTTTTAAAAAAAAAAAAGTGATGATAATGATAACCCGTGGACATAATGTCAGCGAGTTTGCGGTTCCTCTCGGAGGCCGCGCGCGCTCCGTCTGCCAGCGCTGAGGAGAGGCTTGGAGGGGCTCAGGAAAGCCTCTTCCCCCCACTGAGCCCACTTAGCCCTGCCTTAAAGACAGCTAATTAGACCGAGGGGCTGTTATGTCTGCTTACAGCAGTGGGGGAGAGCGGGAGCGAGCAGGGCCTCGTGCCAATGGCGAGCAGGGCCAGAGCAACCTTTGTGTTAGAGAGGCTTCCAGTTAACCGCAGGTAATCACGCAGAGGCACGGCCATAAATAATACATACCTGTGCTGCACGGCCTGGATGCAGGCCCTGGAAAGAGGGTTGTGGTGATCCACTGCTCCCTACCCTGCGCTGTTCGGGGGCCTCGATTTTGAGACAGATTAGTGCTCGGTATTGCCAGGCAGACAGAGGTAATCACCGGTCCACGCCGGAGCCGGAGATCTGAAAATCACCGGGAGGTGCTTATCAACATGCGATCTGAGCACCGGTGGATGTGTACAGACCTTTTAAAATTCTATTAGGATGTGTCTGAGAAGATTGTGGGGAAAATACAAACAGTTTTCTAAAGAAAAACTGTCAGTGCCTCTGCCGAAATCTCCTACCCTGCAGCCTGAGCGTGGACTTCTGTTTTTGTGGATAAACGTGATTTGTCTTTTAACTGTTGAGATTACATACTCACCGGAAGGACTGCAGACCCTGCTTGGAAGTGGAAATCTTCCCTTTATCCTAGTGTACACTTTATCAGAAAAATAATAATCAAACCTGGGGGCTCTCTGTCCCTTTCTTCCGTTGAGGAGATATAGGACAAATAACTCCATGGCAATAATTTTCTATCCCAACACAGATTTTTTTTTTTTTTGGTTGTTGTCACGTTATTTTCTGCATCATTTGATGTACAAAACTACATTTTCCTCTGCACCTATTAAACTATTTGATGATGCCTTTTATTTTGCACTATAATTGGGAAAGCAATCATGTGATAAAATCTAAGTTTGTTGTGAAATAAAATAAGCGATGTTGAAAACATCCAAATTATATTGTCCAAGAAAGTTTCTCAGAGGTTTTGTTAATTTAGTGAAACGATACTATTATTATTTTTAAGTTTTTTATGCGTTTGAGAAGAAATCTTTGAGCATTTTAAGATACTTTTAACAGACATTACAGCAGTGCCTTGTGATTCTGCCACTACCTCTCTCTTGCAGTAAGGTGGGTAGAGTGTTAAAATAACTGTGGTCTCAAACAGGATATTTCTTTCCTTTCTTCTGCAGCTGATTTGTGTATGTGAAATTTGGATTTGTTTGTATGATTGAGCCAGTAAAGAAAAGTTGCCAGGAGTATGTAATAACATGCACTAGAAGGACTGAAAGCTCTCTGCAGGCTTTGAGAAACACACAGGGCATTTGATGCTCTTTGGTAAAGAATAACAAAAATTCATGTGACTTTTCCTTATGAAACTTTCAGTAAAAACAGAAGCATAATTTTAGAGGAGCTGGAAATGGGTCTGACCGTGTTGGGAGCCAGCAGACAATATACAGATGATTTTGTCATGCAGTCAACCTCATTAGAGGGATGCAAGTTCCACCTAGAACAGTGGTCCCAAAAATTAATTATTTCATTTTCCCAAGCTAGTAAATGGACCTAAACCCCTCTAGCTTTATAATCATGTAAGTTTAGAGTGTATATAGGAGGCGTATGTGGGACTCATTAATTCTTTAACCTGTTGAAATCAAATGCTGTACTAGCCATGATGAGGCATCAATAGACGGGGTATCATTTCTGGATAAAATGTTATAATCTCATTTTTCTACTGGGACAAAAGAGTTTTTCACACCCAGGGATCAGTTAGCTGTGAGTAATGATGGTGTACATAAGGTACAGACACAGATTGTCATTGATGGTTAAAATTATCTATTCTATGGTGATTCCTTAGAGCAAGAACCCAAATATAAAGGTGGGAAATGTAGTGTTTGAGAAAGTCTAGGTAACCTGTTAAGGAGCAGGACTTCTCTACTTAATGAGGTTTGCAGAACTGGTGGTGAGGTGCAAAGGGTTCCCCCCTTCTCTTGCCCACCCCTCATTCCCCAGTTTTTCTGTCAGGAGTTGTTAGGGAGACACACAGAGGCACAGAGGGTGGAAGTGTTCTGGTCTCCCAGTCCAGCCCTGGCATCCAGGCTTAGCTTTTGCTCCTGAATCTGCTGCTGCTTTCCTGTATAAAAGGGGGGGAAGAGGGTAACTTTAAGAGTTCTCAGTTCCTTCTACTGTCCTACAGGTCAATTTTGCTGTTAATGAACTTGAAAAACAAGAAATGGGAAAATCTTACAGTCCCATCTAAAGGACACTGAATGACTTCCACTGGGCTCTGCTGCAGCATGCTCTAATTATTATTTTTTGATCTAGCACAAATGTAGAAGTGTTAAGCACACTTTGCTGCCACAGTCATCCAGACTAATCCCATTTGCTACAGCCGAACTACAAGACCAAATAGCAGAGAGACCACACACACAAGCAGCCACTGACCCCCTATTAAGCTTTTGAATGCCAAGTGCTGCTAGATGCTAGTGAGTTATTTCATGGTCTGCTTACCTCCCTTTAGCAATCCAAAGTACCAGGTTAGTTACTCTGGTACCCAGACCATTGCAAACGTCAGACAGGTCTGTAACTAGAAGTGGGAAAGCTTCAGGTGTGCACTGGTCTTAAAAGAAACAACAGCAAATACATGAAGCCGTATGCTGCAGATTAAATATTTGAGGATGAAAGCCGTTTCTTCCTGTTTTAAAGACTTTTGAAATCTTCCTATCCAAACCCAGGTGTAGGATACTGCACTATTCTCTTTGTGAAACTGGATTATGAGCTGCTGTTGTAATAATGAATAAATCCAAACAGTGGTAGCTTTTCTTACAGTCTCTTTGTTGATTTTTAAACTACTTTGTTTCTGCTGTACTGAGCTGAACGCTCCATTTTGTAGACTAACATCTAAAGCACTTTCCCTTTCCTGCTTTATTCATGGCTCCTGTTTCATCCCATGTTATCTTTAGAGTTTTCAGTACTGTCCAACACTGCTTAGTTTGTCAGAGAAGTAGGTGGGTGTGAAGTAATGTGTGGGGACATTTTGATTCCATTTGGTTACAAAACATCCCAGGAAAAATGAATTAACCTTAGCGCTGGTACCAAATTTTCTATGCATGGAATTTGCAAATTATTCACCCAAATACTGACTTGACTACTCACTGTCTGAATAGATAACAGATGTTCAACCCTAAAATATCAGGGCTTTGGTCATTAAAAATCATTTGAATAGTGCATTGCTTACCTAGTATAACACAACTGATGCAGAGATGTGGCATACTTAATTCAGAAGGAGCTTAAAAAAGTAATTGTAAACACGACCTCATAGTACTTTATATTTATTTCCTCTGGGTGATTCTATGTCAGATTTACTCAGAGTTAAAATCAGAGCCTCTCTGTTAAATGCCAGTGCTATAAAAAACAAAATCAAGCAAACAACAGCACACTCCCAACTACCTGAAAAAGCAAATGGTAATAGTTTATTTTTATCATTTAAGTCATTGTCAGATTTCAAAATTATATTTGTTGCTGATCTCTAAACACCTTTAATCTTCTAAATTTAACAGGTAGTTTTGATTGTATTAACACCTGAAGTGTAAGATTGTGCGTGGTTTCAGTAGGGCTGCCTGTGGCGTTGATACTGTGGACAAAGATGCCAGAATGTGAGCTATTCCAAAGTGTTTGATGGTATTCCAGTTCCCAGAAGGCAGAGATATCTTAGGAAAAAATGGGTCCCTACCTTAAACCATGCTGAGCAGTTTGTTCACGCTGCTTCCTTGAACCTGTTTGTCCTTGCAAGCCAAGTATGACTGGATAGGGTCATAGCTCGTAAAGTTCCTGCAGTTAACCATGCTAAAACCAACCCAAAGGAAACAAACCACCACAGACACTCAGCACTGAGCTGCAGGGCAGCATTTCGAGGAGTCAGGCCCCTGCTGAAGCCTGAGGACTGTGCCCATTGCACCCCTGCCAGCCTTGGCTGCTTGCCCTGGTGGATTCACGTTCCAGTGGCGCCTTAAGCTGCCCAGAGGGTCAATTGCAGCAGTAATCTTCAAACTGCAGGTATCCAGCTCATTCATTCTTCAGCCAGCCTGAAAAATATCAGAATATCAGGCTTTTACCTCTTTTTTTTGAGAGTTAAAGCAATTGTAACCACTCATGGTCTCCACTAAGTAAAGTATGTTTGTACGTTTACGGTGCCATATATAAATGATCACTGCATTAAGCATTTATAGCAAATTTTACTCTTTAAGGTTCCCAAACCACTTTAAGAATTTAAAACCAATGTAAATGATAAAAAGGGCTAGGTCTGGTTCAACTACTTATAATGAATAATTAATTTGACAAATCTATTTCTTTTTCCTTATTTGCAAATTATTCAAGTGCAGAGTTAAGTTCTTTTGTTCATCAGTTGAAGTTACTTGATTAATAGTTTAAGCAAAGTATTTCAGTCTATGAATTGCAAGCTGTTTCACATGGCAATTATGACGTGCTTTATCTATTTGTAATTGATCATTTTACCTGCTAAACAATGACCTGACATAAGTGACATGGTTTTATTCCTCCATGTTGTTTGACTAACTTTATTTAGTTAATTTTTAACATTTATAAACAGGACTGAACATAGTTCAGACCAGAAGAATCTGGAAAAAGCCCATGAAAACATCCTTTGCAGGACAGTGACATGCAGTCTTTCTTGACAACACATTGGAAAGAGCCTGCCAGATATTTCAAGGGCATTGAAGGACAACTGGCATTTTTTTGGTTTTCTAGGTCAAAGTGGAAACATTTGAAGCCAAGCCTAGGTGAAATTCGAGCTAGGAGGATGTAGGTTGGCACTGGTACCTTGTCCATTATCATCTGACAGGCTGTAGATGATTTCTTACCTGAGAGATGGAAAAATGGGATCCTGTTAACCATCTCAGCAAAAACCATCCCAGTCAATGAAACACTGCCAGAAGGACCTTAAAATAAGTGGGAACTTGAGTAATAATATAAAAAAAATCCAGCAAATATGTACTCTGTGCATATGAATTACAACCAGCCCACCAGACACGCTACAAAGCCAAGTGATAAGGGACATATTAGATTGTAAAAGAATTGCTAAATGAACTTTCAAACACTTTGTTAATAGGTGAGCAGAGGGAGTATTAATATATGTGAAGAAATGTCACACAGTTAATATTTCTGAAACTTGGTAAGGTGTCATAGTGCTGGAGTCTCACAGGTATTGATTAAATTTTTTAGCCCTCTTAATAAGGAAGAGGGACTGGAGATAGAATACAGCATCAAATAAATGTTGCATGTTGGAGAGTCAAAAATAATCTAGTAACAGGAACTTAGTACTTGTGAGTCAAAAGATAATTGCAGGTTCCTGTGTACATTACAGAGAAAAAAGCCCAAACAAACAACAACGACAGGGACAGTGAGAAAAGCTGCTCTTTCACCATTTTTCCTTTGGTGTGTGGAGGAAAAAAAAATCTATCATAGTAGTGTATAAACTGAGGAATGTTTTCTAAGGTTTTGTTTTGCCAGCACCAGAATTCCCTAGAGCTTCCAAAAATAGTAGCAGATAATCTCAGAGCGTGGAGATTCATCTTGCACAAGGAAGTTCAAAACTGAACATAATTTTGAGGGGAAAAAGAGATAAATATTGCCCCACCAGTGACAATCACATTGGAAGAACTGTGTAAACAACGTGATTATGTTTACTTTTTAAGTATGAACTGTATATGACAGCAAGTAGTTATCCTTGGATGTTTTAGTGGCCCAGGTTTTCCAAGCTTGAATCCGTTAGCATAACTGAACAGGAATGGAAATTTTAATTAGTAAGTATTAATGAAAACTGGGAATTGGTCAAGGACATAAACTTGTAAGCAAAAATGTACAGTAATCAAAATGTCCTGATTAAATCACAAAAAAGTACTGCAAAAGCAGAAATTAGTGATGTATCAAAAATGGAAATAGTAGGCATAAGCTATACATTGAGATTCATAAGTAACTAATAAAATAAATTAACAATTCTGTTAAACATCAATGGCCAATATGGTCAAAAACAACAAGAAGGCAACTTGAAAACATTTTAACATCAGAAAGAATCTTAGGTCAGATATAGTTCCACTGAATATGCAGATGGTGGAAATCATAAATAATGACGCAGATAAGGCAGAAATGTTTAATAAATATTTCTGTTCTGCACTTGGAATGAAATTGGAGGATGTATCCGTCCCATATGATGTTGTGGATGGAAATGAAAGTTTGCCATCTGTAACAAAGAAAGAGGTAAGGCAGCAACTGCTGAAATTCAACATATTCATGTCAGCAGCCTTAGATTATTTTAGACCCAAAAGTCTCAAAGGAGCTAACTATGATGCTAAAGCCACCCATTTTACCAAAATGTAGAAAATAGAGATATCAACCCTGCTCTGTTGTGTTGTAGGCACCTGATTTTCCTGCTTTGGTAGACTAGTGGAAAAACCTCTCCCCACAATGTGATAATAAACAAATCTTATTGAACAAACATAAACTCTTTTCTTTATACCCTCGAGTATTCCTCAGGCTGATACAAACATGGTGATGTTCATGGTCTTTTATTATGAGAATGATGATCTAATTTTATAAACTGATTTGAATTGCCTGGTTAAAAGCCAAGAACCAGCAAAATATCTTTAAATGCAGCCAAAAGCAAAGTAGAACATTTAGGAAGAAGAATTAGGGAGACTCTCTCTGAAAACAGTGAGTCAGAAAAGGACTTGGAAAGGCTCTCATATATTATTACCACAAAATGAGCTCTCTCTACAATGCAACCTTTGGTGGATGAAAAGGAAGCTTAAAAATTAAATTACGTGCTGAGTCTCATTTCTGCTCCTCCCACTGGAAAGATTGTGTCCATTTTTGGGCCTGCCCTTTTGGAAGAATGTGGAATAAATACTGCATTTCTTTAAATAGTGGCAAATGAGCCTTAGGATGTGATGTACCTTATAGGTCTGTGTATGTATTTGTGTGAAAAGATGAAGAGGAGACCTGACAGACCAGGCTTTATTTTTCTCTTTTCAGATGTATTCAACAAATTTTACCTTTCAAAAAATATGGCTTTCTGTAATTAAATATTAAAAGACTTTGCTGCAGGAAGTAAACTTGCCATAGGTTTAAAATGAGATCAGACATCTCTCTAAGAGTCCTTATGGAAAAAAATCTATTCTCTGTGCATGCCAATAGTCAAGCTTGACTATGACAGTCACTTTTTTCTAATCTGGGAATTTATAAATCTATGAAAAGAAAAAAAAGTAGAGAAAAATATTTTTGAAAATTGTTTATGAAATAATAATGTAGCAAAAACATTTGGGTTTTAGTTCAGCAAATCCCTGGAGGAATCTTTTTGGAGTGCTTTCAGAGGGACTGGATTTGACTACTAAAATGCAGTATTTCAGTGGCAGAATTCAGTTTCCTAGCATGGAAGGTATTTCCTGTAGGTCGATGCTCCTATTAGCAGAAGACTCATAAAACCCTATAGCAAATACAGCACCCTCTACAAATTTTTTGAAACATTTGTATGTGCAGCAAGCGTTGAGACATTATCAAGAGCAAATGTTCAAAACCTGTGACAGTGGACAGAGTTCAGGCATGTCCACTTGCTGTTTAACCAAGCCTACCTGAGTCACACAGATGAAAAGCCGAAGCTGGAGGAGTGCCAGGCCAGTTGCTGTGTTTAACAGCAGATCACTTTTTCAGCATCATCAAGGAGTCATCTATCTTCAAAACAAGTGTTCCTGACCTCCTCATCCTCCTCTTCAGCCAGGCTGGCAGCTGTGAGGGAAAGGGCAGTAACAGACCTGAGTTCATAAATGTCCATCACACTGAAAATAGTGTGGATAACTTGGTGTCACACTTATCATAGTTTCTAGCTGAATTTTAGACAAAGATTGTTCCCATCTCCTTGTGAAACAGTACACAGCTGCACCAGCAGCAGTACACCTCAATGCATACAGTCACAAAAGAGGGACTAACCCACAACTCAAATGAGTTCCATCTATTTCTCCAATTTTTTTTCCACTCTGCAGCCATTAGGAAATCATAACATTCTTTCATGCTTCAGCATGTCGATGTCAGTGCAGGTTTGGAGGGATCTCCCAGACTTTTATCTCCTTTCCGCTGTGGGTGGCTTCAGAAAGTCACCCTTCAAAAGCTCATTTGTGGGATTGTTTTGCAGAGCATGGATGCCAGTTCTCTGGCAAGGTTAAGTTATACTCTAAAACAGTGCTTTTAAATATTTTAGGAAGAAAAATTCCAGCTCTGCAAATCTGGATGCTCCTTCAAAAAGACATTTTTGGGGGAATTTTGAAGTGCACCTACGTTCTTGCAGAGCAAAATGGAGACAAGTTAGAAAGTCCAGCAGGCCTGTGAACAGAATGAGGGGTGTGCAGGAGTCAGTGTACAACACTGGTTGTGCAGCAGCAATTGATGTTCTGGAATAATATCTTGTCTGAGTCACAGCAGCATAATCACTGCCTAGGTGTGGAGATTTACAGTAACAACTGGGCTCTTCAAATGATTCACTGCGTGGCCCTCAGCAAACTACTTAATTTTGCCTTTCAATTTCCTTGGCTATGAAATGGGGATAATTATATTTCTGGAGCTTTATAAACACTTTGGGATCTGTAGCTAGAGAATACATAAATGTGCTAAGCAACAACACCAGATTTTTTTTTCTTCTTCTAGTGAAGACCCTTCAAGACCACCTTCACCTACTTGTCACTGCACAGGTGGCCTACCTGAAGCTGATGGAGTAAAAAATTGCTCTAGAACAAAGTTATAGCAAAACTAATTTCTTTGTCATCTTTATTCTTGTGTTACGGCCTTTTCTGATTTTGTCTGATTTTTTAAAGGCTCTAAATGAGTCTCTACTTTTCAATAGAGGTAAATATCTTTGTGATGATGCCAAACCCATCTTTCAGACTTGCAGTGGCTGCTGCAGTGCAAGATGTGTTTGGAAGAGGAGGAAGCCAAATAAAAATCATACTACTGGCAAATTTGGCTATAATTTGGGAATACACAGCAACTATCTTCCACCACCTTGAGGCAGCCATTTCTGCTATAAAACAATGGCAGAAAATAGTGATTTTCAGTTTAATCACAGAACAACACTTCGATGGAATATAAAGATGCTTACAAAATTGTGGATACAATAAGTTAATTTTCTGAGTTATAATTTATCTGACACCTTAATGACAATACCTTTTTTTTTTCTTTTGCCAATGCAGCCCACACTCTACTATGTACAGTACCATTATATTCTAGGAGTTGCCAATAGTTAAGGGTTCTGCTCTGTCTCCCACCCCTTCTTGGCACTTCCCCCTCTCCCAGACAGAGGTTTGAACAGGATGATCAGCTCCTATGCAAGGAAATTTGCTGCCCAGCTCTGTCTCCCACACACCCCTAAGTCTTTGTCACCTGCGTTTCTCCCAGTCAAAGGTCTAAAACACAGTGCTAGTGAGAAAAGAAAGTTTGTGTTAATCAAAGTCTAATGCTTTTATGTTCCCAGCTCTCCTGTGTCATGTTGGTTGTATGTTGTTATTTGCTATAATGTCAATATTTTATCTGAAGATCAACTGCTATCACATAGGATATTTTTGGTTCTACTGATAGTATTGTTGATTTTCTGTAACTTCTCTCACAATATAAGGCAACTGTACACAGAAAAAAAATCCTCTCTTTCCCAGAAAGGAGAGGAAAATTGAATGTGTTTTGATCTAATGTGATTTTGATGATACATGTAATGTTTCCCTGGCTGATTTTTGCAATTCATTTAGGTTTTTTCATAGAAGGTTCAAAAGCAAAGTTGTACCTCCCAGATTTACTGATAAATATTTTTTTCTGCAGTTCTTTCTCTTTGTTGTCTCTGTATAAGGCTGATACAAAGAGCTAAAAAGAAAATAACTGACTGGATAAAAGTAGGACTACCCCTTTTAAAAGCTGGAAGTAGTAAGAAGAGAGTGTCTAGAGACTACAGCTTTCTTTGGTCTAGGGAATCAATTTGTTTCCTATTACCTTCTGGTAATTTGTTTTGTTTCCTAAGTTGAGCCATGAGCTCGGGGTTAACAGGCAAGGAGACAGGGTCTCTTCTAGGCAGGAAAATTTCCAATAACAACTTGAGAATATCACTGGTTTTCCCTATTGCTTTCATAATGATAACAGAAGATACTGATTTGCATGAAAATTTTGTCTCAATTAAATTGAGACGTCTCTGCTGATATGAGTTTTGCTGTTACTCAAACCCACTCACTAGAAATGCAAACTCACTAGAAAGGTAAAAGCTTTCTAGATATACACCTTGGTGATTGTCTGTCTTTTCTTTTGGTGCAAGACTGGATCTTGCCAGTTCTGCACTTCTTCAAAATGAATTTGTGTTTTACCTTGAATCTGAAACACCAGAGGATTAGTGCTAATTGCACTTGTTTGGGCAGTGTTTATGGTGCCTAGTACTTAATGGCAGCTGACTCTTGAGTGTTTAAAACTGTTTGCACAAAAGGAATTAGGTGCACAGCAAAACTTATTCTTCTGGTTTTAAGGCACTAATAAAACTGAGAAATGGAAAGATGCTTCCTGTTTATCTCTAGGTCTCTTGGCTTCCAATATAATTTCACTTATAAGCCTACAGAAAGGCAAAAATTCTAACTGATAATTCAGTCATCCCCCTGATTTAGTTTCCTCTGCATCCCGAGCTAAACAAGGGTCCTGTGCTGCCAAGCTCTAGTTAAAATCCATATGTTCACCAAAATACCACCACTTATGTCATGCAGGTTCTGAATCATTAGGTATGATGTTCACATTATTACTCACTAAACAGTTTTTTACACTGCTCAGGCCAATGCATATCAAAATTCATGAATTCTGATAGTTACAAAGAGTTCTTAATGATACCTTGAGAGCATGAAATATATAGGTTTCAAAGGTATGCGAAAATATGGATATTAGGCATAATAGTTAGAGGTAGGAGGAGCACACAAGATCAACAAGCCAGACAAGTTCAGAAACCTTTAGTGATTGTGTAGCAATCTGTAATGAAAATTCAAGTACCTTCTCTTTAATGATCCATTTATCTCTTCGACATGATTTCCTATCATTCTAACTGGCATGGCTCCTGTTTTCTGAGTGTTTATTGCAAATTTGTTTTGTCAAACAAGTCTTTAATACCAGACAGATCGGGCTGCTTCCTCAACATTTCCTCTGAATGAATTCTTTGTTGTAAGGAAAACACAGGTGAATTATTTTATGTCTGAAGGAGCAGTACTGATACGAGTCTTGTTGTAAAGAAGGAGGAGAATTTTAAAGTCTCTAAAGCATGGTGAATTGGTTCCATATCAGCAGGTTAACCAGATGAAACCATCACTTTTAACCTATTCTGTGTTTTATAATGATAAGGGTAGAATTCAGCTAGGGGGAACAAGGTTTCTAAGGAGAAGGCAGTGTTTTCTCCAATGTAAGGTGGTTCTGCAACAGTGACAGCAATGCACGGTTCTGTTGGTTATTGCCTCTTCAGGACAGCACTGGGCTGTTTGAATTTTTGCTTTGGATTGGTCTGTGGGATGGATCCACTGTGCAATTGCAGCTTCATTTGGAAATAGGGGGCTACTCTACTCTTTATTTCAAGAACCATGGTCAAACTGAAGTCTTCTTAATATCAAGGAGCATTAATAGGGAAAAAAAAAAGTTATTCCAACTCAGAGTATTGGGGAAAACAAAACCTGAACCCAATGTCCTGAAGCTTATTCCTTCAGTAAAGTCTTTTAAATTTACTGTCTCAATAATTTGAATCGATATTTACTTAAATTTACATCATGTTTCTGTACGCGACACCTTATGATGAATAACGAGAAATTCTCCTGAGATTTGCAGCTCTGGCCTCACATACATTAACTTGTGTCTAATGGGACCCCTGTGAGAAATAGTTGGGCTGGGGTGAAAACCCAGAGCATGCAGGCAGCCCACAGCATCTTCCTGTTCTCAGTCTTCATGTGAGTACCTCGCTCCGTTTTGGAAGTGGTGACTCACCGCAGAAAGGGAGAGCTGCTGCAGAATAGCTAATAACCTTGTAAATTCACACCCTGTAGTACAAAATCTTCCCCAAACCATTAGTAAGTCATTCTTATTGATTTCAGAATCCCATTAACCTTAAAGGTATTCCTCACACATGGCGGAATCACTCAGGAAAGCAAGAGCAAACCCTAAACTTGAGGCTTCAAGCCCTAAAAAGCATTCACTTAACTCTCTCCTGCCAGTCTTGCAGATTTTGAGTATTTCTGTTCCCTTTACTGCTCCTTGTGACTTAGTCCTGGAGTGACCTGGAGAGGAGAACAAAGACAGAAAGCTGAAGACAGCAAGCTGAAAAAGCAACCCCTCTAAACTTTGTGTGATGGTGATATAGGGCAGAGTATGGGAATGTTGGTGAGGTAATGGGATTTCCCTGTCTCTCAGCACCAGATCCATTGTCCACATTCAAAGTAAACGGGAATTTTGGGGGAAAATGTAATATTGTGTATTATAACTGTTGCATATGCTCAATTCCTCAAGGTGGAATTATGAGCATCCCATGTTTTATGGGATATCTGAAAGTGCTAACTGCTAATGAAGTCTAACAAAGTCATCTCTATAGTGATTTAGATGAATTTGGGAAGTCAGTGGTGAGAAGAATTATTTTTTTGTATTAAATTAAATCCGGACTTGTAGGAAGATTTCTTTCTAAGAGTAAACATTAGTAGGAAAAGCAAACACCTCCTACTTGAGAATTTTTAAAAATAAACAAACCACAATTAAAGAAGTCCTAAACCAGGATTTATGCTGACTGTAAAAGTAATTCTGACATGTTCTACTTACACTGCTGTTGACCGTGATGATATACCTGAATAAAGACTGCAGCATAATTTGGAAAGAAAGTAATCTCAAATTACCTCATAACTTTAACAATAAAATAAACAATAGTAATGAGGACAAACATTTAGTTTGTGATTGTATATTTATCCCAATAATGAGAATATAACTTTATTTCCTTCAAAACAATAATAGCTTTTCTTCAATTATTTTCAAATTCCCAACATTATATTTTTATGTACTGTGCTATAATCCTTACACATTAGCTTCTGTTTCTTTCTCTCACTCAACAAATTGAATAAAAAAAAATAGCAATGACAAACATATAGAATTACCTATACCTTTTCCCAGAAAGATGGAAAACAGAATTTTATCATTTTTCTGTTCAGGAAATAGATAGTACCTTTGTAAACTGGGAACTTAATATTGTAGATGAATTTTCTGGGTTTTTTTTTACAGATTATCCTTACTAAATTCTGCAGTTCATATATCAGTAGTGGCATGTAAGAGAGGCATAAACCATGATGCAGCACTGGATCTGATTCTGTAAGTAGGCAAACTGAAGTCACATGTCATTATTTCTGTATGCAGATGCTTTTTACTGCATCAAATCTCTCACTTGTTGTCTCTGAAGAAGTTTATAAATAATTTTTACAGTTAATAGACTGAAGTCAGAAAATGTGGAAAAATGCAAGAGGATGCTGATGGTTTTAGCACGAGTTCAAATGACCTCATGTATTCTTTTGATTTGACACTTATCTTGTAACTCAAGTATTTTATAGATGTGGTTAAAACAGAAAACATCTGCAATGTTTGATTAAGGTAAATGAGAACTCAGCAATTATGTCTTATAACCTGAGTCCTTCCAGGTATTGTGCTGAGTATTTTTTGTAGCCCTGTCACCTCATTGCATCATCACAGTACCTGTGCAAAACAGACCCCCCTAAACACTTTCTTAACTTTTTGACCTCAGAGTCATATTTTATATCATGTTTATCTCTTGACTTCTTGCCCATTTCTAATTCAGGATTTAACAAGTCTTTGTACTGCTGACATCTTGCAGCCTGTTATTCTGTTGGCTGAATTTGAAGACTTTTAGTTAGGTAAAATAGAGCATTATTTTGTTGTTTGCAGTTTATTGGTATGTTAAGTCCCGCTGAGTCTCCAGGGATCAAAAAAATCAAGCTAAGACAAAAAGAAGAGAAAAGTGAATCAGCTGAGTTATATTAGTAAATAATTTAGAGTGCTTAAAATAACAACGTTCACACATTTTTAATTTAAAGCCTGCTAAATCCTTTTAAAATTCATTTGTATTTGCAATTACTTAAACCGTGAGCCGCGCACTGGAGGGAGTGAAACTATAGATTTTAAGTACGTAGCTGGAGGTAATATATAAATTCAATTGATCAGTCTGGCAGAGAATTGATGCCACAATTTGTACCCGGTGGCACTTTCTCTTTCTTACCCGACTGGCTTAGAACATTATCAGAAAGTCAATAGGACCCGCCAATACAGTGATATACTTGCAGTCATAAGCCCCTGGTGCAGATTAAGCCCCGGGTGCTCGCGCCGTGGGCTGCAGAGGACAGACAGCCTGACTCCATCCCACTCTGAGAGCACTCAGCTGCCTCAGCTTCCCGGGTTTCATGTGGTTCTCCGTGGCCCCAGCAGCCAGGCACGGAGGATTTCTGTCTCTGAGGTGAGCAGTGCCTGTGCAATGCTCCCGTCTGCCTGCAGCCCCTCCTAGCCCTGCCTGTCTCTGACAGCCTCTGCACTCATCCTGATCAAATTTCCTTTATAACTCTTCTGCGCTCTCATGTTGTGGTTCTCTCCCTTCCTTGTGATTTATTAATGATTTCGTTCTCTTTTGAAACTCTTCCATTTTATCTTTATGACGCCTGATGAGGAATGACTTACAAAGTCTGCCTTTTGAGAATGTGTCTTTCTTTATTTGGGCCTTCATGGAGGATTAAATCAGGCCGCCAGCCACTAATCTCAAACAAAACACTTATTTGAGTAAAAACCCATTATGTCTGGTGTGACATGGAAAACTAGGAGGTCACTCACAAATTTGCCCTGCATTTAGTTTCCTCACAGGATTTTCAGTTGTGTATGGTATGTACAGTAACATCTGACACTTCATGGCACATGTTAATTTTTTCCTGCAGCAGTGACCCTTCCCTCTCCACCTACAGAACATGTGATGCTTAGAATCAGAGGAATAGTGTGGAGAGCTGTTGGGTCAATAGTTGTTTAACCCTCCCTGTGATAATGCAGAATTTTTCTAGCCAGTGCACCACAAGTACTTTGTTTTGTGCAGCTTTAAGTGACACTGCTGATTATTTCATCCACTCCTTCCCCTGCTGGCACTCCAGTACACTTCATTGTTAGGAATCTTTTCCTGGTCTTTGTCTGAATTTGCCTGGTTTATACTTGATAGTCTCCTAATCAAGACTTGCTCTTTCTAAAAGTTTCCATTTTCAGTGCTCTTTTTGAAAACTTCTCTGTAATTCCTGTGGGTTCTACTGTAGAGAAGTTTTAAGAATGGACTTCTTGCAGAGGCACAGGACTTTTGTTTGTTCCCTTGCTACAAGGTTGGTGACAAAGGCTGGGAAATGCCTCTCATGTTACAATTAGAACATAAGGGGAGAAATGTCTGTTTTCTTAGATGAAGAGAGAATTCCAAAACCTCACAGTTCACTATGTCTTGTGGTTTACAGGATTATATTTTCTACATTGGCTAATGTGATCTCATGTAGTAGCTGCAGAAGGAAAGTGTCATATTTATTTGGTGACCTGCTAAAGTCAATTGTAGGCAAGTCCACGTGGGTGAAGCTCTCCTGCAAACACTCTTACGTGCACTTGCCTTTATGCTCATGAGTAGTTTTGTTGTTTTCACAGATAATCTGACATGTGAGTGTCAAAAGGACGAGGGTTTAGGCCACAGCTAGAGGGCTCGGCAGTCAAATGTTTGCCTAGCACAGAAGATGCACATAAATTTCCAGTGCCCTGCATATGTCCATGTCAATGACTTAAGTAGAATGTGGGACCTCTAACCTTCAGGAAAAAGGTGAGCCATACCTGTTCTGGTGCTGTTTCATACTGATCTGCTCCATCTTCAGTGCTAAAATCCTCCAAGAGTGGATTTGATTCTACTCGTGACAACAACCCCTTTTTGTCAGACTGAGATCAGGATAGAACCAGTCTCTTAATCCATTTGGCTTTTCTATTTTTATACATTGATTGCTTATCAGGAAATAAATAAACGGGAAGGTAAAGGACTTGTGCACATCAGGGCAAAAAGCAATAGCCATTAAGCCTGTAACTTACAGTATATGCCCTTTTAGCAATAAGGACACTGCTTGAAATTGTCAGTGTGACAGATTTACTCCTAATAGCTTAAGCAAATTTCACAGTTTACCCAGGTCATTTTGAAGTAAAAAACATTAATGTGTTTGGAATAAAAATTAAAGATTATAAACTTCATGCACATCTGCAGAGAGTCAGCCATATGTTTCATGTGTTTATTTAAAATATTAGAAGGTTCTTGTTGGGATAGAATATGTTTCCTCTGTAGCTATAATATAAATAATCTAAAGGCATTTAAATACGTTTTGACATTTAAGCATATGCTTAAATCACTTTTAACATATTGATTCAGTCCTGCTCTACCAACACATACCCAAGACTGGAGAGTGTAGAACTTTATAAAGCTGTTTGTACGATGCCACAGGGCTTTGTGTAGGTTCTTACTGCATCAAGCTCTGGAGAAAAAACAGGGTAAAAGGGGAGAGAAGGAAGAGAGAGGAGGATGAGGGTGTGTGCCTGCAGTGGTCTCCTTCCCCCCTGGAACAGTGCTACCCCTGCATCTGCTGCTCTCCTTTCCTGTGGGTTTGGAAGGGAGCCCCTTTTTGCAGCACTGTGCAAATTGCACACACTGTGTGTAATCTACCCAGTGCACATCACTGGGGTGAGTACAAGCTGTGCTTTGGGGACACATTTACACACACACCTTTCTTATTTCAGGTGTTTGATGAGAGGTCTTGGAGTTTTGGTCGAAGTGCCTCTGCTCAAAGGTGATCACTCTTCAGGCAGTACCACGATCTTAAGCAGAACTTGTTAAGTGAAAATCAGCATCACTTGCTCCTAAAAGCAGGGGGCCAACACCTTGGCTTGCTGCTAGTGTCATTGCTATCATGGTAGCAGTGGGACACTTTAGAGAAACAAAAGTGGCATAAACAAAGCTTTAGGTCTATTCCACGGGATTCTGAACTTCTGGAAAATAATTCAGCATGTGCTGAAATAAAGAGGATGGTTCACCTGCTCTTAGCTAACTTTTGAGGGATTGCTCAGGCATTTACACACCTAATAGCTCTGCTGGACTGGGCCAGAACACTTAACATTCTGTAGGATTGAGCCCTGAGTGTCTAATTACCATAAAAAATATACGGTGGGGAATGATTATGCACTGGTAGGGGGGAGGGTAGAGTAACCCTAATAAATCTTTTTGATCTTTAATTTCTCTACTAAAGTATAAATCAGCTCTGTATTTTTCTAAAGCCTGGGTTGGTAACAGATATTAATGTAGCTGAGACGAAAATTAAGATGGTGTGCCTGAATATTATTGCAGGGAGAGTTGACTGTATCACTGAGGGTGGGGTCTCGTGGGTAGATGAAGACAGTTTGGTTGAACAGGGTGCACACCACAGCACACACTTCCAGTGAAGGGACAGTCTTCCTCCAGCTCCCTTGGAAATCTGTCCAAGCCAGTATGTTGATGACAACTACAAAATCTTTTTCTTCTTTTCTTTTTTCTTTTTTTTTTCTTTTTCTTTCTTTTTTTTCTTTTTTTTTTCTTTTTTTTCTTTTTTTTTTTTGAGAATGCATCTAGATGTTTACATGTTGAAAGACGTGTTCTGTGATAACTCTGGTTGCTCATCTCAACTTTATTATTAATAATCCTTGAAGGGTGTAGATCCAGATTTCCAGTTAGCATGAGATTGCCTAGCACTGCACTTTTTATGTGGGTTACACTTAAGAAATGAATGTAGGCAACCTTAATTCTCTGTTAACGTTTTTGTGCGTATGGGAATATATTTATATGCACATATACTCACAGACATACAAGTGAAATATAGCAAAGATGCATTAATTTTACATTGATTCAAAATATTTACAATTTCAGTTAAGATGATCGTGCTAAAGTGACAGAAAATAGTAAGTATTAACTCTGCACTGTAAGTAATGACAAGTACTGTAGATCCTCACAGAAAAGAAACAATTGCCTGTGGCATCCACACAATATTTAAATTGGTAATCTCAAAAGAGAGGATGCTTAGATTTTAACGCTTGTTTTTGGAAACTCTTATCTTAGCTGAGAATGTAAGTTTAGGAGAAGTTGGTAATTTAGAGCCTGTTTTGTTTTTTCTTTTTTGAGAGCTAAGAGAGTGATGTGAGAACTTCTTGGATAGAAGCAGTGTTCACCAGCTTTTGATATGTTGTTATGTAACAACAAGGATGAAATCTCAGAATAATCTCAAGTCTGGGTGAACCTCAAAAGGTGAAGATACATTTCACCTGCCTAGACCCATTTTGTCATAATTTTTCATTTCATGATCTTTCTTTTTCCATTTGCTTCTAACTTTTTATATTATGTGACAGTAAATCACCTCTTGCCACACCCCTGAGAGCTCCACTAGAAGACATAGATAAGATGATATCCAGTAATGTTTATTCTCTTCAAGTCTAGAAGGGAAAAAGAAATTTCGTGGACCTTTGTTTGAGCCTTCCCTGGGTATGCTCACATCAAGTGAGTTCCTGCAGTTCTGCCTGGCCAGGAGTTGGAGGAAGTGCTTGTAAAATCAGTTTTATGCTCCTCACAGCCCAAAGGAGGGAAAGAGAATGATACCTCTCTAAAATCTGAGCACAGGGTCTGCAAAGAAAGTGACTGACTGAAATACTTGCAGTTGCCTGGGAGTATGTGGAGAGGTTTGTTGAATGTTGTAGGTGTGCATGACATTGTCCTCTGCTTTCTTCTTTTCCCCTATTTGACTCTCTCCTGGTAACACCAAGTCCTGAAATACTTCAGTGCTGGAAGAGCAGCTACAAACATCTCACAGCATTGTTTAAAAATGTCTTTTGCATTTGTACCTTTTAATACTTCCCCACTTCAGTAGTTGTCCCTCAGTCAAGGAGTGCCATCAGTTACTCACTTGGGTAGCAGCTGAAAGAGAACTGAGGATCCAATCCTGTGATGCACTGAGAAAGGAATTTAATTCCATGAAGGAATTAAATTGCTCAGGGTTACTGAGACTTCTCTGTGCCACATGGGTTCAGCTCTTTATTTGCTGAAGTCACCCACCTAAACAGGTAACACATACAGAAGGCAGAACTGGAGCTTTTGGAGGAAAACACCCGTGCCTACCATGCTTAGTGTTATTTACAAGCAAGGTTGACATTTCTCATTTTCTTAAATTACATTTAGGTTGTTAAGAGGGATAAAAATCTCAGATTTTTTTTCTTTGCTTTAAGGATACCAGAATAATTATTCAAAGGAATATGTCAGGTCAAGTGTTAACAGTATGTGCTGTAAATTAAAAAAAAAAAAAAAAAAGATAAAAGGGAAAGTAAAGCACCACACACAAGAACCAACCATCTGTTCCAAAAAGCTCTTACAGTCGTATCAGTCTTGGTAAGGATTTAAAAAATACAGTACCATTTCTGTGTTAAGATTCATTATAAGAATTAGCAGACTTAAATGATCCAGAGCAACTTCAGTACAATTTATATTTACAATGGAAGTATTATAGCCAGAAAGTACAAAATTTGAAGATCATCCTGTATGGCTTGGTTTGTATGAAAATAATATTACCTAAAGAAGACAGCATTTTTCCAAATTAGTACCTTCAAAATGTGATGCAAAGTGACTCAATTCCTTTAGTGTAGAGTCTATGAAATATTAAGAGAATTTGCATTTTCCTCCCATTGCTGAATGAACAAAGTACATTGACTATTGGCTTAAAAGTCGTTGATGTCAAAAAAAGTAATTTTTTTTTTTAGTTGGAAAAACCCTCAGCAATTCTATTGTCCATAGCTAGGACTGCAGGCCTGCAGCTTGTTTGTTTTACTCAAGGGTCAGCTTTTTTTGTGTGTTAACTGTAAAGTAAAACAACTCTAGGCTAGGCTCTTGGTGGCAAGGAGCCTAATCTTCCTCAGGAACTGGAGTATTAGCTGTTTGAGTCAAGCCTTGAAGAAAGCAAATCGTGAATATGATTTTTTCTGGTGACCCAGATGATGAGAAGTGCATTAAAGGAGGAGGATGAGCAGGAGGTGGGGTGAAAAAAGGGAAAGAATGAAAGAGTGCACTGGCTGGGCAAATGAAGTATGCCTGAGTTATCTTTTCATGATACATTCTATGATCTGCACTGCTTTTAAAGATCTCAGATGTGAGCTCAGTAACAATATGGAACAAAGTCATGGGAAACAATGCATTAATTCACATAATTCATGTGCCCAGGGAAGGGCTACAGACCCAGAGGCCTGGAGAGCACAAATGTGGTTCTCAGTGAGCACGATCTGGTGCTATGGCCTGTATCCTAGGGTGCTGCTGTGGCCTCATGCTCCCCCTCCTGCAGCATTTGGCTCGTAGATTTTTGCTGTGTGCACTCCTACTAAACAGGCTCCACACCCTTCCCTCAGCCCCGTGCTCTCTGCTCCTCTGTTCTTTGTGTGCATCTTCTGCTGAACCCTCTCGTGTTTTCAGTGCTCATTGGAGGTTTATGGCACTGGATACTAATTAGTCTTCCCAGCATGAACTCCCTCAGTATATTATTACAGCAATGAAAATATCACTACTTGCGTGAGTGTTTGATCTCAAATCAACCTATCTGTAGGTTTTGGTGTGAAGTTGGGGTTAATCCCAGACTGAGCATCTACAGATTTGAGGGGAATTCTGATCAGCAATTTTACAGGCAGTTCAGGTTTATTAGTAGTTAGAGTTACGATTGGGCTTGACTCTCCTGTCTGGATTGATCCTGAAATGTGCTGATCTTTTGCTCTTTTAACAGAGACAGAGAAACAAACAGTGTGGATCTTTGGGAGAGGCACTGTGTTGCCTCTTTTATTCAGCACAATGCACCGAGCTTGTTGTGTGCAGTTTTCCATATTTAATGGCTCTTTTATCAAACAGAGTTGCTTTAAGCAATGGAATAAAATGAACTGTGTGCAAGTTGTTTCCTTGGCTTCCGATATCCCCTCTCAATCCAAGTTTGCCATTCCCCTATTGACTGCAAATCAAACTGAGAGTATAAAAAGGGAATGAAAAGGTTTATCTGCTTCCATTAGCAAATGCTATATCTAACAAAGAGATACATTTAATGAATAAATAAACACATAGGAGGCACGCAGATGTTTTGCCTAAGTTTTTGGGTTTGTTTTTTTTTAAAGTAATTTCTGAAAAACACAGTTGAGTCTCCTTAATTGGCACAGGGGCCCATCAGGAAGAGGAACATGACAATTAAGCAATCAGCCCAGTGACCAGAGGTGCCATGGAGTATCTGTGCACCTTTTGTGTTGGTGTAGACAGTAGGTGCCAAATCCACAGCTCATGTAAATTGGCACAGATTTGTTGATCCCAAATGTTCTGGCCCTTAGTTTGGGCAGTGGCACACTGGAAACATTTTAACTTTCTCTGCCAGTGTCATGCCTCCTTTGTAAGCAGAAGAAAAGAACAGCAGAAACGGAGCAGGATTTGTGTGCTGGGACACTGATGTCTGCTCCAGTGCCTTTGCAGGCACCAAAGTAGCTCTCAGACTAAAATCTAGACATGGAAGGAAGATGATCTAGGTACAACACCTATCACTGACCTTGAAAAAGTAAGTTTATCTCTCCGTAGAAGATACTGTTACATTCCAACCTGTAAAAGCAGAATTATGGTATCATACCACTGTGCTGAGGTTGTCCATATCTATAAAAAGAGGGTCAGTACACTGAGGCAGGAGAGGTTAGAGAAGCTAACCAGTCTATAACTTTTTATTAGGAATTAGCCTCTGCCATTTATGGCTTTCGTATTCTCTGATGTGTGTGGTCATAATCTTTCATCTGGCTACTGTGACTCCTGTAAGAGGTTAATTTGTAAGGGTTAATTCTGAGAAATTTCTATGTAAATATGTCCTCAGGGAGGGACAGGCCAATTAGAACTACCACTTATGGTGCAATATTTGTATCTTCATAACCTTTACCTTTCATATGGCTTCAGGAAAGAAAAAATCCACTGTGGTTGTGGTTTTCAGGGAAGGTCCTAGGGTACATAAGTATGAACTGAATTTTAAAACATTACTTAAACTTGGGTTCTAAATCTATATTCAGACACTCAAAGAAGTGAAAAGATCTTTCAGAAGTGCTGAGAATTGAAATTTGAGTCCAGTTTGAGTTGGAAAGCTTGCCACTTCTGGAACCCAGATCACTGATCAGATGGATCTGAACATGGATCTAAACTGTAATTTGCAAGCATCCATCTCGACATAACTATCCAGACCCTGGAAAATCATCATTTTAAAGACTTGCTTTTCCTCCAATTTCTTAATGAGTGTTACTGCTACCAAAACTGTTTAATTCCCAACCCTGTGCCCCTGCTGTGTCTGAAGGTAGAGATATTTAATGGATTTGTGTGGACTACATGCCAACTACATCTGAGGGCATTTGTAAAAACAACAAATTATGTTTTGCTCAGGTGAAATCCTTCCTGTAATAGTTGAAGCTGGTGCCTTTGATCCCCAGCACTGGGCGATCAGAGTGGGAGAAGGATGCCAGGATGCCAAACCTCACTGGTTTTAGTGGGAAAGACATGGCTTTGCCATTGGCATAATTTGAAGGTGCTACCCTGGATGCTTTGTGACCTTTACACGTTCACAGAATGTTTTATGGGTAGATGGTGTTCTCCCTGAGTGGAAAAGCATCATCTTCTACGTAATGTGGGCCTATGTATTTTAGAGAAAATGTTAAGCTACTTACTCTCTTCATTTTTTCCTTCTTACCATTTTTTTTGTTCCTTTTTAGTTTTCTTGGACTCATCCCACTGCTCTCCTCCCTCCTCCCCAAATGGAGGTAGCTTCTAATTTAAAGCTGACCTTTGCCGGGGTCTGTGGCTTCTAAGAGTGCTTTACCCTTTGTTGAAGTGGTTTTTAACTTTACTTTAGATTTAAAAAAAAGATCAGCTGGGAGATTCTAATGCTCCCAATTCAGCATTTTTACTAACAGTGCAAGTTAAAAGTCAGCATGGCTGAGAATAAGGGATACAGGGCAGAACATGAGCAAAGGAAAGTGCATATTGATGCACCAGAGTAATGCATAGGAACTTTTTTGAAGTGGTCTCATTGTTTCTGAGTAGAGTCCTCCAAGTAAGGATTGAATATATTTATTGCTCAGTCATATCCAAAAATCTCTTGAAGGTATTGTAAGAGAGCACCTAATCCCCATGGTCTGTATTCAACTTAGAAACCCCACTGTTGTCTAGAGTTTTCATCCTCATATGTATATTGAAATTACTGTAATTTTAATTTAAAAAAAAATCTAGAAAGCTCTCATGTCTCTGATAACATCTACTATGCTCTCATCTTTACCAATCAAGTTCACAATTAATTTGTAGTGTTTTTTTTTTTCCTAAGAAAAGTATAAATTCACTTGAAAAAATTGGGGGAGGGATACTGAAGCAGAGGTGGGAGGGAGGACAAGGAGGTTAGGATTTTCTACTGAATTAAAATTCAATTTTTATGTCAAGTAGCATTTTATGTATTTCTTCAGAGCAAGTTTCCTAAGTTTTATTCTGAAGGTTTAGGCTTGGCAAAACCCGTGTGTCCAATTCCCTACGTGAGTGTTTGTTTTGAGATTTATTAGGAAGTGGATGTGCATCTGGTGGTTTCACTCATACAAACTATTTTCACTCAGATAAAAGTCTTCTGAAGGCCACAAGACCTGTAAAGCCTCCTGGGGTCTCATACTGACTTGGATTTTATGACAACACCATGTTGAATTTCCACAAAGGTTTTAATCCCACTCCCTAACATCAAAAGTAGACTGATTCATAAAACATTACTTCTATCTTTTTTTTTCCTTTAGAATCTTGCTATAGATCTTTTGGAAATGGAAGTAGATATTGTGTGTTGAATTGATTTGTAGTAAAAAAGAAAAAAAAAAAAAGAAATCCAGCCCTGGAAATGTAAGTAAGTATTGGCCTGAGAGAAACGTCTTGGCAATCAGACAGCTTTAATTTCTCAAAAATCAAAAAAATAAGGGTAAAGAACAAAAAAGTGCCCATAAAATACATGAAACAGATGAATTTCTGTAGCTGCAACATTAATATATCAACACTGTCAAAAAGTCATAATTGTCTCAGCACTGTAACATTATTTATTTAATATTGAGAAGCTATTATTGCACTCTAGTTAAGAAAAAACACTCTTACCTTAAAAATGCATGAAAATAATATTAAAAATTAACACTAAAACTATACAATGTGGCAGTAGGAGGCTCAGCAAATTGATAATGGAATAGAGAGACTTTCAAACCAGGTCAGAAACTACTACATGATATCTTTTTGATGACATATGAGAGATGAGACACAAAACATGCCCATTTCATAGGAAAAAAAATAATCCATTTGTAGAACTTCGCCATCAAATAAAAGCATAGAATACTGAAAGATGCCTTCAAGTCCTGAGGACAAGCAATGGAGTGAGGGACTTTGCAGGGTGAGCTTGTGTCTCCTCTGGAGCAAACATCAACTAAAACATGTTGACAGAGGAGCACAATGAGCATTCAGGGCTCCAATAAATGTGATGTGGATGGAAATGTACAAATCCCAAACAGGAGATGTTCCACTCTTACTAACTGTTCATTTAAGCAATGCCTCCACTGTTCATGTTCTCATGGTAGTGGGCCCTGAGTGCAATCAGTGAGTTTGTCTCGTTGTAGATGTGTTCTTAAATAAAGACCTGTTGTAAAATCCACGTGCCTTCTTCAGCTCTCCATTGAAAGTGTGAAGGAAAATTTATCCATAATGAATTTTCATCCCTAGCATCGAGTCTGAGCACAGTGGAAGTACCAGCAACTCAGGGCAATGGTTTTTTCTTGTTTCTACCTGGGTTTCAAATGGACTCTGCTCCAATTAATTGTGCATTTGGCTAATTTTTTCTCCTATGATAGAAGTAGTATTGCCATGAAAAAACATTCATTTAATATTTTTATTTGCATGATGGGAATAGTGTCTCTCTAGATCATCTAAAAAAGGGTTCTGTCCTGGAAACGCTGCATTGTTGAGAACCTGCAGAAACAGGGAATGAAAGAGTAAAAACACCTGTCCATAAAAGTGAAGAAATTAAGATATACCATGTGTGGTTTGCAGGATAGCTGGAATGAAACTAAGTGGGGTTTCTAGGGAGAACAAGATATCACTTTCATGATGGAAAGATGACAAACTTGTAGTGATAATAGCAAAGTCAATAACAGACTACTAAAAACCATTGTTTTATTGCACAGTTTCATTGCCATTTAACAATTACCTGTGCCACTAATCCTTTCAGCTTTCCAGTTGCTCCAGTTGCACCCACTGATCCATCTTTTATGGTGTAGTCTTTATTCTTCCAGGGAGTGTGTCAGACCAGTGACCAGAAAGTATCTTTAATCAGTCACATTCATTTCAAATTTCCTTGAAGAACTTTCTTGACCAGATGCAATCTCTTCTTGAGCACTTAAATTTGCAACTCTTTAATTTTTCTCTTTCATTCTGTGTCTCCCAGAGTTCAATTTTGAAGGACTATTTGTCTCTCTGAACTGAGGTTGTTCTCTCTCATAATTTGGAACTTATTTTTACATTCTTGGCTTGAGGATCCATGTGAAATGGTTGAGATTTCATGGACAAAAGGCCGCCCTAGCACTAAGGTGATCTCATTTTAGAAACATTCATTTTGTGGAAAATGTTTTTTTTAACATCTCAGCTAAACCCAACAAGGAACAGTATGTTTGCATTTGACGCATGCAGAAACACAGAGAGAACAAAACTCCCACCTGGTATTTTTGTGAAACATCTTCAAAGACAAAAGAAAATACAGTTGAAGAGGAATGATTATCAAATATAGCAATTTCTTTCTGTTCCTTTTGTAGAGGGTGCTGCCCTGCCTGTACCACTCTGACCCCAGCTGCTTACAACTAGAATTATCTCATAGTCTTTCTCTTCTGAACAGGATTTCAGCAGAACAACCAGATTTTGGGTTCAGGCTTCAGATGTCTCTGTTTTAGAGGAGCTTGTAGAACGGGGTGTATCTTCAGAATGTCTTTGTTTAGGTACCTCATGGCAGGTATTCTTCTTAAAACATGACTATTATGGTTCATAGAAAGTGCATTATTACTATAAGTAACAATTGTAGGGAAAAATGACAGTGGTGCTTAAATGAAGCTTGACAGTCTGCATAGCAGGCACCAGCCATCTGTGCTATGGCAGTACTGTTTGTATTTTAATGTTTAAACATACAGCAAAGATAATTAAGAATAACTATAATTAAAAATGATTACAACAAATTACTTTTCCCTCAGCAGTGATGTGTGCCTGTAACTTATAAGTTACTTGATGCAGTAACCCTTTGGTAAGGCAGATAGAATAGCTTTGCAATTCCCACCCTGTTTCTGACAGTTCATAGCTTTTTCAGGGGCTTTTATTTTTATTTTTTTTGCTCAAATGATGAAAGAATTTTACATACTGGGCTTCATACACCTATTTGATGCACAGTAATTATCACTGAAATTTCGTTCTTCATATCAGAATCTTCACTCTCTTTAGTTTTTTTTTCTTTTTCCTGAGACAAGATTAAAAGTAGCATATTTCTCAAGCTATGGAAATAAAATGACAAGAAAAGAACACAAACTCACACATTTATTTTCATTTTCAAAGAAAAATATTAATATTTGCTCTTGACAAAAAGAAAACAAAATTTGAAACAGAAAGAAACCAACTTTTAGGATAAATTAATGCAATATCTGTTGTAACTTCCTAAGAAGCCGAAGAATAATAAGCACATTTTGCAGCCCCATTTGTATAAAGCTCTAACTTCCTCCCTTGTGCTGATTTCTGTGGATTTTAGTGATGGGTCCTTGGTGTCTGTCCTCATGGAGATGAGCACATTTAAAGTACAGGAGTAGCTTAAAGACAATTTTTCTTAGCTGACCATGAGCAGAATTTCAGTTTCTGAGCACTTCCTGTTGAAGACATAAGTGGGGGGAAGAAAAAAAAGAGATAATCCCTGCAGCTGGCTGTGGAAACCCCTTCCTGCCCCAATTCCACCAGGTCCTTAGGCACAAGGTGAGGTGCTGCATGAAAGTTGGATGTGGCCAGAGAAACCAGAAGGTTCCCTGATGTTCCTGTAGTGTAGAGATAATCTACATCTTCTACAACATTCCTCTGTCATCCTTCCTAATCATTTAATATTTGGTCTCAAAGGCTGGACACAAAAGGCAGCAAAAGCTTCTGGGAGGCAGAGTTTCATTTCAGAATCTGAGCTGTTCTGGTTCTGTAGGATTTTGTTTTCTTGGAATTGGATTGTTCCTGGATTGATGACATGTGAAGCTGTTTGTCTGTCTATTCATCACATGTCAGTTTAGATGGAACATTTTTTAGCAACTCATTCAATACTTAGTTCTTCATGATGTAAATATAACTTAACATCACAGCTACCAAGTGATGACTTGCAATAATTTCATGGAGATTCCAAGGTAATTTGACAGATGAACAAACAAAAGGTCAACATTTAGTTACATCTACTTGGCATTTTTGAGGTGGAATCAGAATGGTGGGTCAAGATAGTTTGAATTCCTTAATTGATAGAACAAGAAAAAAATTAGAAAATTGTTGTCCAGGCTACTGCTCCTTAAAGACATTTCTGTGTCATTGGTAAATCTCCTAAGAAAACTATTTGGGCTATCACCTCTACTTACTTTTCAAGAACTGATAATTGCCGTTTTGCAGAAATTATCCTCTGAAGTTGCTTTGGGGTTTATCTGTGTTTAACAGGACATCAGTGATGTGGCCTGGTGTGAGGACAGTGAGAGATGAATTAAAAGGCACACCTCTGTAAACTGAGATTGCCACGGTGGCATTCCTCTGGCCCTGAAGGTGACAGAGGAGTTGTGCAACCTCAAAGGAGGCTCAGCTGTGGAGAACTAAGAGGTTTCATCACATGCTGGTCACTTAGATTAACAGAATGAAGGGAATATGTAAGCGAGATATGAATAAAACATTGCAATAATGTGAAGAAGAATCCAAATACTTTTCCAAACCTAATGTTTTATTTACCACTCTAAGTAGTTTAGTGCTGTTCTGGCATGTAATATTTGATGGGTATTATGTTTTATAAAGTTTGCATTGATAAAAGTATCTGCCTTTCATACAGGAGAACCACATGTTCTCCTTGCTAGGGAATAATATTACTCTATAAGGCTGATTACAGCTCTATTTGAAATTCATTTCAGATTTAAATGGTGTGGGCCAAACCGAGCCCTGGTGCAAATCTGCTTGTTCCAATGGAACTCCACCAGAGGAATGTTTGACCCTATGGGTTAATGTAATGAAAAGATAACAGCATACTGTATGATCACATAAATTAAAGATGGGAAATACCAATTAGGTCAGCCAGTCCTTACCCGGGGGACCAATTTAGAGTGTTCCCTACACTCTACTCTTGAGTGCTTTGCATTGTTTTAAGAAACTCATGCAATAAAGCTCCTGTCTTGGGTGACTATGTGGTAGTTCTTCAGAGATCATGACTAAAAACTGTTTTTTTCAACATCCATCTTAATTTATTTTTTAAATTTTCAAATTTGTCACAAGCTACTAATTCACTGTAAGCAACAGTATTATTATTTTTTTTCCTATTGGCTTTTCACAAGACAGATCCCACATGTTTTCAATTATCACTTACCTTGGATTCAATCAGAAATAGAATACAGGGGAATTATTATTATAATTATTATTATTATCATCATTATTTATTACTATTATTATTATAGTTGCCTGGGTCAAATAAGAATTAAAAAATACATATTTTTGTCCTCACAGATGAAAAAGGCATGGAAAAGAGCTGGTATTATTTATGTTGTTTGTTTTGTTTTTTGGTTGGTTGGTCGTGGGTTTTTTGAGAGGGAGATTGGAAACGGAAATACACAAGCAATTAGGAAAGGTTTTACTTTCATCCCAGATAACTCCAAGTAGCACTGGAGATTCCGGGCTCAGATGAGATAAAACCCAATTTCCAGATTCATCTCCATCGTTGTGCGCTCCTGGCTACAAAGCTAACACAGACATCCAAGCTGTCATGCACAGAGCAGTGTCAGGATGTGACTTGGGCAGCAAAACTTGGTGTCTGAGCAGTGCCACGACAGCAGGGAGAGTTTCCTCCAGTGCCACTGGGTCACCACACAAATCCCTTCATCCTGGGTTTGACCTTTCACTCAAAACCAGGGTCCCCACTCTCTAAATGGAGTAAATCTTGGTTTTGGTAGGAGGGGCAGGCTTTGATCCGGAGTGTGCTAAGCAGATTCAGGAGCTGTTTAGAAATGGATGGGCTGAATTGTGTCTTGTGCTGCTGCCACAGAACTTTTTGTCTAAGGTAGACTTCAACATCCGCATTGGACCTTGCTTTTCTCACAGCATAACATAGCAAAACAGCTAATTAACTTGGGGGTCTTTTATTTTAGAGTTTATATTGCATCGGGTTAAGTATTTGATCAGGTAGTACAGTGCTTGCCAATGTGAATTATCCATAATTTCCAGGGGTGGGGCACTCAGCCCAACTTTGATCCCTAATTGTTGAATGATTTGGTTTAGATGAGGAGCCTAATTTCACAAAAATCCTGGTACAGGCAATGTAATGTCAAAGACAACTTCAGAAACCAATTTTAAACTAATCTAAGTTTTCTTTTGCTGTGGTTTGCCCCCAGAGGATTCTGCTTTTGCCAGAAGTCGGGGCCCCTGAGAGAGATACCTTGAATAATTTCCTTGCTTACATGCCTTTTTGAAATGGTGGAAGAAGGTGCTGAGATACATGTCCTTTAATAATAATGGTAGCAGTAACTAGAGAAAAGCCTTTTAAAAATATGCATATCTATCTGAAAATGCAGATCTGAAATGACTAAAAACCAGCAAAAATGGAGAAAAGCGAGGGAAATAAAAGAGGCTGAAAAATAGAAAAGAACAGTATCTCAAAAGGATCCAAGTGAAATCAATTAGGGTAACTGAAAGAACTTAGAAGCACTGGAATATTAAAGTTAACATTATATTAATATTAAATTTAATTTTTCAAGGCCCACAACATCAGAAATGAAAGTATATTAATATTATGAGTTATGTATTGCTTAGAAAGCATACTGTAAGTTTGCCTTGATTCACGAGCTCTTTCTGCAGGACTGTCACTAACCAGAAGCCACATTGTCACTGAAAGTATTAGAACTTTTCTTTTTAAAAAAACTGAATTAATTGAAGGAAGAATTGCAGTTTTAGAACTACTGTTGCAATGGCTGTTGGGCAAAATATCCTGATATCTGCCCAGATCCTGGGCTGATACCAGGAATGACAGGAAAAAGAGTGGCTGCCAGTCCTCCCCACCATAACCCCTCCTGCCCCAGGACCTGCCCCTGCACATCCCAAGGAGGGAGACACAGCATCTCTTTTTTTGGAACAGCACAACTCCCTAACAGATTTTGCAGTTGTTTTACAGCCCCTTCTCTTTTTGTCACCTCTGTGTCACAGACTGGCTCTCAGCTTGTGCTACAGGCCAAGTTAATTTAATTTATGTGAGGTGTATACGTTGAGAGGTGAGAACACGGAGTTTAAAAATGACTAACATTGCTTCAGACAGAGTGCCAACATCTTTAAATTGCTACATTTCAGATCTATGTTCATGAGAGAGAGCAGAAAAACAGAGGATGGCACTTTGCATACTGTTTCACACATTCTAATAATACACCATAGACTCTTAGTTTTGAAGGAAGCATCTGTTGAATTTCTGTATAAAAATTAATAAGAAAGATAAGATGTAATGAAACTCGGTAAAGAATAGAAATTCTAAAGATAAATCTTATTTATAGTAGACCTTCTTGGATAACTATGTTAGGTTTTAGTCAAGTCAATGACCAAGCTCAGATACACAATAAAAAATTATCTTGGGTCAGTTTAAATTAAAAATGATCAGTTTTCCTTTAACATTCTGAAATGCTAAACCAAATTATTTCAGTTCAAATTAAATGTGTCATTCAGATTGAAACAAGAGGTTTTGCTTAGCTTCTTGGCTTCCATTGACTTTGTTAAAGCATAGGAATATACAAAATACAAAGGTTGTATATTTTTAAGTCAAACTAAATCTTGATTAAAATGGGAATGGTCTTTCTTTTAAAATGGTCTTTCCCATTTTATAGCTACTGGAAAAAAAATATTTCCAGCTTTCTTTTCACAATTTTTTAGTTAAAGTTACCTGTAACTGTCACACTCTTCTTGACACAAATAAACATTTTTGTTTGTTTGTTTTCTTTATGAATAAATTTTTCAGCTGTGAGATTTAAAAGGAAAGTGGCCAGTTAAATGTCATGTGTATATTCAGTAGCCGGAATACAAAGCACACAGAGAATAACTATATAGATGTCTATGCACAGGCATTTATCTCATAATTGATTGATTTCATATTGATAATCATTTAGCTTTCATAAAGCTTGAGAACAAAAGATATGTTTTTGAAGGAATTCTCTGCCTCATCAAAAACCTGAATAAACACACATAACCTTATTATCCTTCATATGGAATTTCAGGAACTAGTCATCAAATAAAATAGTTTCTTCAGGACGTAGGACTTGTAGAAAGTTCAAAAGGAATGGCTGGAAGTACTGAAGTTATGTATCCATAGCTTTGTATCGTGCTTATATGCTTTGATTTCTTTTCTAAATTTTTGAGATTTTAATATTCTTGAAAAACCCCAGAACAAATTGCCTTGTCTTCAGCCATGAACTGTGCCATATGGAATGGTTCTGAGCCCTTGTGGCTCAAGCCATGTTGTGGCAGACCCTCTGCAGGGAAGATAAATTTACCAGAGAGTTTCTGGTTTTGGGATCTACCAAGGCAGTTGGCAGATAATTGATTCTAATGCAAATGTTTCCAAAAGAGATTTTTTTTTCTCTTATGAGCTTAGAAGTTTATAATGACTCTAATGTGGGATATTTGACAAGTTTGTACATCAGGGATTTCCACAAGTTGGCAAATGCTGACTGGTGCTAGACTCCTGGTGTGAAGGAGACTGATTCCAGAGCTGTAGAGTTCCCTTTCTCATTTTGCCCTATCACTTTTTCCTTGCCATGCCCTGTAGAACCTGATTCTTTGTGTTGACAGACTACAACTTAATGTATGAAATCAAATCCTTTGTTTTGCACTCATTTTCAGTAGCTTATTGTACCTTTGTGTGATTTGACCTTTGTCTCATTTCTCATCTTTGACTTACACATGCCGTGCTTTCTTTTTACCCTTTCTTTAATTTTTATGATAATACACGTTTCATATTTCCTTAGGCTCTGAGATTGCTGTGTTGCACAAGATCATATCACTGCTCAAGTGAAAAAAATCAGTGAGAAAGCTCAGAGCTGAGGAAAAGGCCGATTTCTTGCTTTTCTTTAGTTGCTACAAACCTTGGTTATTGACAAAAACTTCCTTGTATACAAAAGCACAAGGGGGCAGCATTACATTAAAATAAATTGTTGCACTCTGTGTGTGTATGTGTGTGTGTGTACTGAAGAATAATCATGTAGGTAATGCTAAGGTTGCAGAAAAAAATTATTTCAGTTTGTTCAGACTGCCTTATTAGTTTACTTGTCCTCATGGCTTTGGTAAGCTAGAGGAAAAAAAAAATCAGAAGCCGTGGAGAATTCTTTACTTACTTTCTCTTGTGTGGCAGATCCTTCATCCATCTTCTTTTCCCTCATCGATAAATATTTATTTGTGTTTTAAGGAGCAGCACAGCTTTTCAGAAGACTTTCTTTCATGAGTGGTTGGCATGAATAGCAACTCTTTGCTCCCTCATCGATGCAGGACAGGCTCTGGACTGCAAAGGATTTCTGCCAGCCTTGAAAACTTTCCAAATTGATCATCACTTGATCACCATTGGAAAAGACCAATTGAAATGGCTTTTTCTGTTGTGACAATGCTTGTGTTAGCACTCTCTCTGAAATGATGTGCAACTGGCTTGACACAGTTTCTCAAAAATGTGGTTTTGCGTAGAAATACTCCATTTAGAAGTTCATCCTCAAAGAGCAAGGATGTTGGTAGTGACTTTGGAAGAATCTGGTTGGTGTCCACAGTGTTCTCATTGTTTTCCTGCTGTTCATTTCAAATTGTTCACAATGAATTTCTGGATTTTGAGTAACTGAAATGCCCAGTGTCTTTTTGTATAGAATAAATCATCTGAAGCACCTGAATGCTGCTGCTGTAGATTTGTCCCTTTCTGTTTGAGCTGACTGCGAGGTCTGACCGGTCTTTGCTGGGTGTGTCACTTTGCTGCTGTGCCCAGAGGATGAAATCTTTTCTTCCAGGAGGTGTAATGCCAAGGATGGCTAATTGAAGTGGCTCTAAATGGTTCAAAACATCTGAAATATGAAAGTGTATTGCCTGTATTTTTTGGTTTTCAGCTTTACTTAGTTTTAGGAAAGAGGATTTGAGCACTTGGGGACAAGTCTAAATGCCAGTTGAAAGAAATGCATCATTGTCTAGGGAATGGTGTCAGTATTTGGTTGCAAAGACCTAACTCCAGCAATTATTTAGGTTTTGTCTCTGGGGATCCAAATATTTTCCATATTATTTGGCATCACCTTCTGGAAGCTCTCCAGGGAGTATTGTGTAGTTCCACTTGTGTGAATGACTGCTTCCACCTGTGCTAATATAACCACACATCATTCTCACAGGCTTTTATATAATTCAGTTCTGGAAAGGAGAATTAAAAGGCTCTTCCAAGGCCTCACTCTCAAGAGGCTGAGACCCCCTCACCAGTCAGAGGTTGATGGTGTTCAGTTTCCTGGGGTAATCTCAGAGGATAAACAGAAATTAATACACCACATAGTTACGTGCACCTGTTTTAACTAAAATTCTGCTCAGATGAACACTGAAAAATTGGTGTCTGACTGTTGGCCACATGAGTAACCACAAATGCCATTAATCTTTGACAATTGTCACTCCTCCATCTAAGGATTGACTGCTCCTTCCTTTCCTTGACAGAGAGGCCTGAGCTGTTTATAAAATGGGAACTTCAGGACTGAACTGCATAACATTGAAAGGTTGATAATATATTTTTTAAATTTATTTATTTTTTTCTGTCTGTATGGTCAGAGCCTGGAAAGATGACAGAGGACCCTGTTTTAAGAAGGAAAATTTATGATAGTAATTTCAAGATAAAAATATTTGAGAGAATAATTTTATTGCTTTTTTTCTTCCAGTTCTTTCATTAAGTGAAAAATAAACATTTATTTTGAAGTCAAATGAATGGGTCATGTCACTCTGTTTGAGTTCTGTCACCATGTTGCTATTATAAGTAATCTGACTATGAACTTTGGGCTTAGAAATGGTTTTAAAACTATAAAAATGTTTCCTTGCCTTCCAACAAACTTTTATCTTTGTATTTCAATATTTCAGCAGTGTTTTTGACCTGTTATTATGTTAAGTTTAGCCTTATGTACTTGGACTATTTTTCCCTGATTTTTGTGCTTGGCAACAGTGAGAGCCTCTCTCATCTCTTTTTATTTTTTCCCCAAGTTTTTAAAATACCACCTTCCCACAGTTTGGAAATCTAGTTACGTTAGTGTACCTGTCTTTCCTTCATAAAAAAACCAAAACAAATTGTATGAAAGACCGTTTTGGAGAATTTCTCTCTTTTTTTTCTACAAACATAACAATTGATACCATCTACCCCCGTTTTTCACATGGGTCAATAGGTGTTGAGGTTATTGAGTCTTTTTGGTCATATCAGATCATCAAAGAGATATCTTTTATTCCTCAAGGGAGATTATTTGTGTGTATCTTACCAATCACATCTGCCTCTGTAAGATGTGGTTTATATCTATATGTTCTGGTATCTTCTATCTGGAGATTTGAACAGGAGTTTTATTTCTGTCTCTCCATTTCCCTTCTCCCCAAAAAAAAAGCTTATTCTGATATGAAGCAGTTTTTCAACCCAGTCAGCACACACCTTGTGTTGTGCTGCTTGTACATCCTTGGTGGAATGCCTGGGATTCATCTCCTTTTTCCACAGTAACGTGGTATTGAAATCCAGCTTTAGTTACCTGCTACAGTAAAAGTATAAATAATTGTTAAAAAAAACCAACCAAACAACAAAAAACAAAAAATACCCAAACCAGTTGTAGAGAGAACTATTTGGAGGAAAAAAAAAAAAAAAAAAGAACCCAATCATAGTCCAAGCATCATGCAATTAATTTTTTTTATCATTATTATTTTTTTTGTTTTGATTTTTTTTCCCACAATACTGTCCTGCCTTTGATTCAGGTAAAGTATTATTCCTTCTACATCAAGTAGTCCCCCATTCAGAGCTGTTAAATGAGATCAATTAGTAGGGTTAGCCTGAGGTTTAGGGCATCATATCTCTAGAAGAAGAACAAATACCAACTATTGGAAGTTCTTTGGCTGTACATGAGGGGCAAAAGCCAGGCAGCTAAAATCAAAGAGGAATTATTTTATTCAGTTTTGCCAACAAAAACAATTTTTTCTTTTTCATGTTATTGGGGACTAGATATCAACTTTTCTCTGGGACACTTAAGTATTATTGCAAGTTTGGGGTTTTTTGAAGAACTGGGTTGGACTACATTACTTCTATTTCTAAAAATTTACTCAACATCAATATTTAATTCACAGATTGCTTCTTTGACTGAGCTCTTCCTTCCACTCAAACAATATATACTCAATAATTAAATTTTTAAAGTCCACTGCCACTCTCACCTTCTCCCAGTTTATGGGTCATTTTGTACCTCTGATAAGCTGAAAGTAAAAGGGATGTCATTCTCCAACACCTAGATTCTGAAAATACCTCAATATTAGGGTGAAGCAGCTCATAAAATCTTGGTTTTTTTTGAAAGAGACTTTTTCCAGCTGAAACAAGCCGATGATTCTTGTCCTTGGTTACCTGGCTCCTCACTCAGGCTGCAGTGAAGTTGTGTGCCAGGAAAAGCAACATTCTCACAGCCACTGCACGTGGCCAGAGCCAGATGCTCTTTGAGCAATTCCAGGGAAGTTATCAAGACTGGGAAAGCATCACTGCATAGTGTAAAACCAACATGTTATTGTTAAATTAGGAGGCATTTTTTTCCTTAATTTTCCTCTTGCAAGCAGCACACGACATAAAGTTCTGGAGTGTCCAAAAGGCTATTTAATCCTTACAGGCTATTTGTAGGCAGCTTCTCAAAGTTTATTGTATTTTTATGGTGAGACTTTATAATAAATAGGCTTATCCTCTAAGTAAAAATAAAACCCAAAAGCATGAAAGCATATTAGGTGTTCAGTAAGGTTGATGATGTAAAGGAAGAGTAAATAGCATTTGGCTTCTGCCTATAACTGAGAATAGAGCTAAAGAATTGATCTATTATTCAGAGGGGCTGCCCTTTGTAATTCCCATTGACTTTGGGCTACATATCCTGGTACTTAAGTGAGATAAATTTTTAACATGCAAAGCTAGAAGTGATTTTTTTTATATAGGCTCCCATTTTCTCTGTGAAATTTCTCTCTTTTCAACTTAAAATTCTTATTTAGTTGATTGTTGTTCTAAACTTCAGCAGGTCTTAAAGTCTTTATGGAATATTTTGTTACACCTTCTTTTTCTTTTGAAATTAATGATTTTAACAAATGCTACATTAGTTCCTCAGGTTCTTTCAGCTTCCATAAAGGAGACATGAGTGTTATGGAAAAATGTGTAATATTGCTGTGTGTTAAATTCATTTTACTCTCTCTTCTAAGTACTGGAGAAAAGGAAAACATTCTAATTAATGAAGAAAGGCTGATTTGTATAAACTTATATGTTCCTTAGGGGTTTTAAGAGGAATAAGTGGGCTACATATCTGTGCTTAAATGCACAGGTATTTTTAGCTTGTGTGTGTTATTCAGCTGTATAGTGCAAGTTTCTGGTCCAGAAAGTCATTCTGGTTCAAATACATGGAAAAAAGTCCTGAACAATGTAGAGAAGAACTTCCTTGGCCCAGGCTGAGTGAGCTGGCCATCTCTGCCAGCAATCCTCACTACAATTTGGACATTGGGTGAATGGGGAATCTTGTTTTCTGAATCCAGCTCCAAGAGCAGAGACGTGTTTAAGGGTTTGTGAGTTCAGAATTTAAACTTCTCCTCACGGACACATTTACAAATCAAATTTGAATGTGACACTGAACCACCTTGTGCGTTCCCGTGGTAAAAATGGATAGCCCTTCATTCAGAGAATGATACCAAATGCTTTCTGAAGAAGGAACAGTTCTATAAGACATTGATGTCAGAGAAATCGGTGTTTTACAAAGAATAATAATTGTTTACCTGAACTAAAGAGGGAAGGAAGGCAGACATACAATTTATCACAGGAACATTGTTCTAACTACACATGAAGGAATAACTACTCCCTTCCCTGAAATTTGCATGGAGTATGGATAGTAGATTATTTGTTTCTCCTTTCCTAAATGTAAGAAGAAAACTCTATTTTTTCTTCAAAAGCGAATACCTCCAGTTCTTCTGCATTTGTCCCTCCTTGGCCACAGACATTACTGGACTCATTCTATTAATGGAAAACATGTTTCAGGAAGTTGATGCTGCTCAAGTGTGTCAGTCCCTTGTGCTAGACCCTTAAAAGCGTGGAATTACCAGACTCAGAGACACCTCTTAACCTCCCCTCACACCCACACAGCATGTCTCTATTGACAGTGACAGATACTGCATCTTAATAGGGAACCTACTCCAGCCTCCAGCAGAGAAGGAAGCACTCCACTCATTAATCTCCTTCAGAGGATAGTCTGAACCCTTATTTACAGCCTCAGCAACATTAGCCAGCGCTCTGTGTTGACATATGCACACAGGTTAGGCGTGTCAGGCAGGATGAGCTGCTGGGGGGAGCTGATGTTTTAATGAAGGCTTTGCCTCCTCCCCGTCACCGGAGCGCTGCCTGCGCCGCCGCTCGCCATCTGTAACGCAGCATCCCCGTGGCATTCCTCATCCATCCAAGCCCACCCCCTGCAGCAGAACACCAAACTGCTCTGCTGAAAGGCTTCCATCAGCTCCTTCTTCCTGTGGCAGTGGAGACATGGATACCTGGAAAAAGAAGAGGGGTTTGTACAAAGTGTTCTCTCTTTTTGTGGTGTGCAGTTGATGCCTTGAGTTTTATCTCTCATGTATTTCAGGCTCTGTGCTGCCCAGGGGTGCAGCTCTGAGCTCACACTCAGGGTCACTCAGCTCTGCACACAGCAGGGACACAAAACAAATCCTTCTCCTGCTGCACACCAAGGACAACTTTCAGCCCAAAAGCACAAACAAGGGTGGCTGGAGGGAGGAACAAGAAGGATGGGACCTCACAGCCTGGAGCTGCAATTGGACAATTAAACCCCAACATGCAAATGGACCAAAACTGATAAAAATGTAAGATCTTCTGACGGGTCAGGCATTTTGTGACCATTTTTAGTCCATCTTAAGTGTAGTCCTGGCCAGGCTCTTGTCCTGCCCAAGCTCCTAGAGGCCTTTCAGTAAATACCTACTTCATTCTCTAGCTCTGTCCAGTCTCTGTTCCAGGTCAGCCTTCCCAAGGCATCACATTTATATGAACTGTGTTTGGGCCTTTCCACTTACATTTGATGAGAAGCACTGTATTCCTCCACTTGCCAAGACAGGGGAAAAAAAATCATTTAAAATAATTTCAGAAGCTTGTATGAATCACTCTGTTGTCTAACAAAAACCTGATCTGGGCAGTTCAAAGTCCTGAATGTTCTGGAGTTGAAATCATTATGTGGCAGATGTACTCAGAAAATTGGATAAGCAAATAGCTTTGTGTTTTTTACCACCTACATTTCACAGTGCTAGGAAAAGTCTAGGTGTTAGTCGAAAGCTTATCATATGCTAAAAATGTAATACTGTCAATGCTACAAAAGGGCCTGTTTGTTTTGAGCTGGTTATCTGCACTAAGGATTAGGAATTTGTTATTTTGGTAAGGCTTAAAGAAAAATGAGTGATGCTCTGGAAGAGAAAGGTAATGTTTAATTTAAAAACAAATACTGCTTATAGTATTAGAGGGATACTGTACACTAGAAATACGATGCCAGTACCCAAAATCAAAAAAAGCATTGTGGCTGGTGCATGAGACTAGAAAGTCTCAGCTTTGGCAAGGACTTCCACTTGCAGTGATGCTTCCAGGAGCACATCCATGCAAATGAGCTGACTCAGGCTGGATTGGCTTTCAGAGTACATCTCTAATGTGCTTTCCCTGCTGCAGCTTCCTAGAGCTCATCCAGGCTGGTGTGTTTGGAGGGTGAGGCACTGGGCTTGTCTGAACACACCCGTGTAGAAGCACCTGGAGATATTCTGGCACCTGAGGGAGAGCTGGGTGAGGTGTTGTACTTCAGAGAGTTACACAGGTGAGTGGTTGGCCTTACAGCAATGCTCTGCCTGTGTTCTCACATTAAATACAGGAATTGAAAAGGACATCTGGTAGCTTGATTCCTCCTGTTATGTCCTATCTTGCCAATAATTCTGACTAGCTAAACTCCTCTCAGAAGAAATAGAACCCGTTTCTTTAGCAGGATAGGGACAGACCCAAGGGAGAATGGAAAGTAACCTGCATGTCACCCTTACATATAGGGCCATATATTCTGAACTCATGACTCTTGGTCTTGCTATGGTTTATATTAAGCCATTTAATTTAATACACATAGGTCTCTATCTCTTTCTGTGAAATTCACTTGACCCTTCCTTGCTCACCTATATAAATTCAAATATAGATTTTTTTTTTGAGGGATACCATCTGAAATGTTTTATTCATGGTACAAAATCATACATTAGTATCACTGTGTCTGATCCTTTGAATAATGATTGCTTGAAAACATGCTTTTTATCTGATCAAATGCTTAGCAACTCCATATTGGATAAGGGTTATGGGCCATTAGCCACCAGATACAAGACATCCCTTAAAACGTAGGAGGATAGTCACGGTAACTTCTCCAAATTTATCTCAAATTTTCCCTAATACTTCATTAACTGGATTAGGGTCACCTGCTGTGTTTAACAGCATTATTTTGCATTGTTCCAATAGCCTGCAAGGAATAAACACAAGCTTTATCAATAATCTTAATTAGCAAGCAGTAATAAACTAACTCAGGGACACAGCAGCTCAACATATTTGCTTCCATGCCCCTGTAATTTTTTCTGAAAACAATTATTACAATTGAGATATATGAAAGCAGATTTCAAAGAATGTGCTCAGCAAAAGTTCATCTGAAGGAGAAGAAAGGTTTTCAGATGAGCCAAGGACTATTTATATTGGACATAAAACTCCCATGAGGTCTTGCTGCCATGGCCCCTCTTGCAGACAGAAGCTGTTTGGAATTCATTTTCTTTGCCTTCACCATGTATAGATGGTAGTGTGTGGCATCAGCAGCTTCATTTTGCAGGGAAGGATTAATCAAATGCAAAATCACAGAGATTGGTATCGTTGGTATTTAACAAGACTTGGATGTTAGGGAGAAAAATAATGCACTTTTCTTCTGGGTTGCTCTTCAGCTCTACTATTCCCAGCATTTTTAAAAAAAGTTGGTGATCATTACTAGCTTTTCAGAGCACCAAAAGCGAGATGCTTATTCCATTCTGATAACACGATCACAACCTAAACACCCTAAAAAGAACAGAAATCCCCAAATGAACAAAATATTCTGCATTGCTGGTAAGTCTCCTTTTCAGGGGCCCTGTGGCAATGAGTAAACTCTTGGGACCCTGAAGAACAGGAGAGAGGAATGAAATTGTGGAAGCCACAGTGCTGTGGAGTTTGGGCAGGATAATAGTCCTTGGGGGGGGCCACAGGGGAGGGATCTACAAAAAGGGACAAGCCTCCTTTGTGATCTTGAAGACATTCAAGATGTTCAGGGTAGCTTCAAAATCGTGCCAATAGCCATAGAAATGAGGCCTGTCGTGCTGTTTGAGTAATCCTGACAGGGTAACTCCAGCCCCAGCCTGGTTTTGGGACAAGGCACCATATTCTCTGCTACCCTCAGCCCACAGGTCTTGTGAGCTGTATCCAGGGGCTTGGAGGGTGGCTTGAAAGGTCTTATCTAAGGTGATGGTGACCTCAAGACACCCAAAATCTGCGGCTGTGCCATCCTCAGAGCTATCTCTGGAGTAGACAGCAACCACTTTATATTTATAGCATAGTCAATCTCTTTAAAAAGTAGTACTGATGATGATGAACCAGTCAGATTATGAAAAATATACACCAAAAAATTGTATTTGACGCTAAAGCTGCCCCTCAACAATTAAACCTTTTCATGTTTTTGTCATGTTCTCCTCACACACCTAGTCACTTCTGCCTACTTACTTGTAAATTTTTGAGAAATAATATTATATTAGCTAGTAAAAATTATGCTTCTTCTATGGGATATGAGCTTATTTAATAGATGCATAATAGTTAATCCATAGCTGCAGTTTCTAAGCACCTCCAGGGTTGGAATATCTGGCCTTTGCTATTCTAAACCTACAAATGCACAAGCAGACACTCTTTCATGCACACACACAGAAATCCCCTTTGCACTGATTTACTGACTCACTCTGAGAGACAATGCATCCAATGGTTTTGGTTTCATGGTTTTCATCTTCTGGTGCTGGCAGGAAATGCAGAGTGAAAGAAGCGAAGGCACGAGCACAGCATTTGGCTCATGTCCTCTCTGACTCTCAGGATGTGACCTCCAGAATCTGCTGCTAAACAAAGCTGAAAATACAGAGAAAGGAACTGGCTCTGCCACTTTAGAACCAGCACAGGATTTGTAAGGCAAGCTTTAGTATCTGTGGAAAAAAATACCTAGCAGAGGTACTTGGGCACTGAGAGCTTGTTTCTAGTCAGCATCCCACAGCAAAGAATTATTACGTTTTAGGATTATTTTTTATTTACATACACATCAACCTGACAAAATGAGGTTTATGCTTTCTCCACTTTTTAGTTTCCAGCTGACTATCATTTTCTTTTAAGATTGAATAAGTAATTTATTGAACCGTAGCATCAAGTATTTATTAGGAAATCGCTGGGTAATTTTAACTGTATCTTTTTTTAAAACATAAATCTGCATCCAAGGCCTCCAGTAACTTTGTGCTACTCTGCACCATTAATTTCTTCCAGAGTGACATTCTGATATGAGCTGAACAGATGGAATTGCAGGATTGTTCTAGCAAATTTATCATAAAAAATGCATCCGACACCTGTGTAATTTGCCTAATCATTTTCCTAATAAGCTCCCACCATTAATTATGCACGATTTCCACAATGCAATCAAGATAAAAGTAAATCTGATGACTTAATACCCTTCAAAATAATTGGTTCACCCAACACAAGGCCTCCTTTGCTTTCCATAGCCATTCCAGTTAATTAGAAAAAGGGTGCACCCTGTAGGAGTCAGCAGAATGGAGGCTGAGCGCGTGGTGGGAGGCAGGCCTGCTGGTTTTTTGGGCAAGAGTCAAGGATATTAACTCATGAAAGAGAGGAAGGCCCCCCCCTCGTCTCTGTGCTGCCTCTCCCCCCCTGCCCACCCCACCCAGCAGCAAACAGATGCGATTAGTGTTCTTCAGCCATCAGAAAACTGACTGCAGGACTCCCAGGGTCTAATGAGAATCAACTTTTCGGCGGCTGCTGTCTTGTGGTGCAGCCCACCTGTCACATCATTAGGTGCAGCATGTGCCTGGAATTCACTTTGCTAAATGAGATTTACAGGCCCCAGTGAAACCCATCCTGCAGCATTCCTGCTTCAATTAGCTAAAGATTAATTGTCTGAGAAAGGGAATGAAAGTTTTACTTCAACTGACCTGAAAATGGTGGGAGGGGGGAGGGAGGAGAGAGGGGGAGCCAGGGAGGGGGGCAGAAAGTATGGCTCAGGTATTCCACATAGGCCTCAGGCAGCGTGGAAAAACGTGATAATTTAAAGGTGCTGCAAATTTCCTACACCTCGTCTGGATGAGTGAAATTAACTAGCACTAAAAGCTGTCAAATTAAAGGTTGACTTCCAGATATTAGCACCTTAAATGTCACCGAATATTCTCCGTCTCTCCTCTCCCCACCCTCCCTCCTTTCTCTCCCTCGGCCTCTCTCTCTCTCTCTCTCTCCCCTGCCCTCCCTCCACCATTCCTCCTTCCTCCCCCATATTTTTTTTTTTTCTTTTTTTTTTGGCAGGCAGGCATCTCTGCACACCTGCACGTGCACACAAACATTATCCCAGTGCTGTTCCTGCTAACTGCCTGTGCGTGCTCAGGCCGGCGCCGCTTGGTATAAACCTCAGATGTAACCATGGCTACGGAACAACTGGCAATTACAAAATTTCCTCCATTTTTAATGTTACACTAATTATGTTTGAATGTGTTTTAATGGAGAAAGGAATCAGAGGAGATGAAACAGTGTTCTCTGCGTGAGGAGAGTGGGGGTGAGAGCCTACATCTCCTGTCTTTGATGGCTTGGAACTCAAGCCCAGGAAAGGTGCAGAGCATCTTGAAATGAGGTGGTGTGCCTACAGGTACGTGGTGTTTCCACTAGCACAGGAAATACATGGATTAAAGCTTAAAAACCTGATGATAACACCAAAACAAGACCAGACCTGCTCGTACCATTGTGAAAAACAAATCACAGCTTAACCTCGAGCTTTATTTCAAGGTTAAAAAGATGGCTGCTTGTACTGCCATGGATTGGGATATCCTGCTGGCCAAAGGTGAAGCTTCAGATCTTCAGCTGGTTTTGAAGAATTGTGCAATCATAGAATGCTTTCAGTTGGGAAGGACTTTAAGACCCACCTAGTTCCAACCCCCTGTCATGGGCAGGGACATTTTCCACTAGACCAGTTTACTCCAATCCATATCCAACCTGGTCTTGACCACTTCCAGGCATGTGACATCCACAGCTTCTTTAGTCAACCTGTTCCAGTGCCTCACCACTCTGACAGTGAAAATCTTCTTCCTTAGCCTTTGTTCAGCTGTGATTTTGAGTGAGAAACTGGTTTTTTTTTTTTTTCTGTTCTGCATGGTATAAAGTGTATGGCGTGTGAGGTGATTTCCGTGCTTGTGTGATGTGTAAAATGTTTAAGAAAAGATGTTAGTACCCATTGTGCTCTCAGCCCTTAGGTCTGGCATGTCTGCTTGTGTTGCATCTCTGGCTCTGTGTCACCCACAATTGTAGGTCATGTCACCAAATTTGTCTGTGGCCGGGAAGCTCTTGCAAGTGAGTGCCTCCTGGGCCAGCTGAGCTGTGGGAGGCACACTCCAAATGCTCTTTTTGGATTTTAAATGGCATACTGGAGGGATACCTCCTTCCACCCAAATTATTCTGGGGCTGGGTGTCAGCCTCAGAGGTTTCCATCAGCAGAACCTAGTGGATGAGCTGCCAGGGTGTGGTTACAGCTGGGTCTTGTGCTGGTGCTGGTGTCTCCAAAATGCAGGTTAGCAGGGGAGGAGAATTACTGGGGATTTGAGCTGGGCTCACAGGGCTGCTGAGCAACAGGTGTGAGTGTTTGAACTGTGGGGCTTTTTTATGAGACCTATTTGGTTGTATTTTACTTTGGGGAGTGAAGAAAAAATAAAAAGCAAACCAGCAAACAACATTTTGCCTCCTAGTGCTCCATCCTCTTTCCTAACCTGCTAATTTAACATGCACACCCACTGCCGAAGGTGGGGTGGGGATACTGTTACAAATTTCCTCGCAGCAGGGAGCTCTGGAGCCCAGCTGTGTCTTCAGCGGCATGAGCCAGCTTGATTATGCTAAAGCACCCCTGGATCCCTTCCTCTTTTGTTTCAGTCTGCACAGGGTTTTAAAGCTTAAACATTTGACATGCTTGGGTAGTTTCTTCCCTAATTTTATCCCAGCTGACTGTGCAATGAGTTTAACTCAGAGCCCTTAGGTGCAAGCCACTTTCCACAATGTATATTAAACCTTATAAAACTAGCCTGTGTGTCATTATCCGGAATATAATTACCTATATTGGAATTTGGCCAGGATACTGGGGCTAATATTGTTAGCCTTGCAAAAATTGGCGCGGGACTTTCTAATGACCACATGTGGTCAGTGCCATATGCTTCCAGCTCATCTGAGGGATGGTATCTCTCACACAGCCTTGCCCCCTCAAAATCACTTCAGGGTAGGGAAGCAAAAGCTCAGAGGCCAGACAGGACAGGCAGTTGCTGGTTCAGAGGCTGATGACATCTTTGATGTGCAGCAGACACAGCTCTGTGCAAACCCCAGTGCTGCGTGTGGCCAGGAGCTCTCACTGACCCAAATTTCCATGTTCCCTCCCTCTCTTTTGCCAGCCCTCAAGCCTTCATGACCCAGCCTGGTGAGAAAGGTCTCTGCTCTTTCTGGAGATGAGGTATTTTACATAAAGCTAAATATTTTATTGCTTGTCACACAAGTGACTTCATCCACTCAAGACATTACTTTTGACAAGAGTGGCCTAAATCATAAACTCTGTTTGAAATGTTATATAAAGCCCTTCTATTTTTTAAAGTTCTATGTCAGACAGCCATTGCATGCCCTAACTGAGGATCACTGTGCTTTAAAGTAATTAAGCTAACATTATTATTAAAGGAAAATTTAATTTAAATATATGGTGAAATGTTTCCACATTTGTTCTGTATGCCACTAAGAAATTTGGGATAGACTAGACAAAACTGTGCTTTACCACTGCTCTCGTCAGTCTGATGAGACTCATCTCCACCCTGTTCTTCAAAATATTCATGAAAACATGAAAAAATGTTGGGTTTTAAGCACCTCAGCTGGAATGTCATTACAGGGTTCAAACTGAAACTCGTGCTGCTGTTTCCTTCTTACCCTGACAAGAAGCAGCATTCAGTGTTCTTGCCCTTCCTCAGTTTCTTCTTTGTGACCTTCTGAGTCTCCTCAGAGTCACCAAATGTTCTTCTTGTGCTGCCTGTGTGCAAGGGGTTCTCTCCCCACTTTTTTCCTTCCCTCTCTCCTTTGAGCTGCTAAGCCATATTCTCTTCAAATTGTACAATGAAACCCTCCATTTACTTTAACCTGCGATAAAATAGATTTTCATTATAAAACATTTGATGTTACTGCACGACTTCTGGCCTGCGTGGCTTGTTAGGGCACGAGTGGTGGTAGAAAAGTGATGACCTAACACCTCTGTTTTAAACCTAATTCTCTCTTGATTGTCAAAAGTTGTGAAAAAGAAATCAAATCTATTATTGGACAAGGTTATCATTAAGGAGGTTGGCAAGCCTTCCTCTTTACAGCCTTCAGCTTTATAGCTCTCCTTTTCTTGAGAGATCATCGTTTGCCTTTAGCGATCTGTCTTGCCACAGGTAGTGTTTAATCTTCCCTTTTTGATTAAACTGCTAGAGATGGTTTTGCCAAGTCATCTCCATTACTCTGTTTCCTTCACATGTCCTGGGTTTTTGACTTTTTACAGCTTTTTTTGCTTGAATATGGTACAGGGCTGGTATTTGTGACTTTGGTTGTTGATCTTTTTCAAATAATGGTCAGTTCATGTAATTGTGGCTCCATTAACATGCAGTGAAGATGTGTCAGAGGAGCATAAAGAAAGAAGTAGATCAAGAAGTTGTTATTTCAGCTGGTAGCCACCTTATTCCCTCTTACTGAGATCTCTGGCCTAGCTCAGTTTGGGACTTAACGTAACTCACATCAGTTACCACTCAACTTCTGCATCAACTTTGAGAGGTGAATGCTTTCCTGTAAAAGACTAAATTTTACTTAAAGCAAATCTAACTTAAGGAGGAGGGTAGATTTTAAGGCTATATCCTTGTGATGTTTCAACCAGGAGTATTTCAGTCAGTCTGGCACAGGAGGGACCTGATAGAGGCAAGTGTTCAGCACTTTGAAATTGTGATAGTAAAATTAAGCCAGCAAGGGATGGGAGAGATGAGACAATGTGATTTACTGGAAAAATCTGGATCTTTTGGGGAAGAAAGGGCTGCCTGCATTCAGTGTAACTGGATGTATATTTAATTAATGGCAAGATGCCCAGTGCTTTTGGAAAACACTTGCAGACCCAAAGAAATAATTCATTGTACAATGGATCCCTAGCAAAGGGCTTTGCTGTGATCCATGCCAGGACCACTGTCTAGCTTGGTTTCTCCCTGCTTTTAAATGTTGTGGTGCATATTTTCAGCCCTTTTTGAAGCCAAGATCAATGGGTGAAGCCTCTTTTGTAGGACAAATGTATTCAGTTATACTTACTCCATCATAAGCTCATAAAATATCTTTTTGCTATTTTGTGATTTTGTTTTGGGGTATTTAGGTCTGTTTACTTTTTACCTTATGCACACCCGTATCTCTGGTATACTGAGGTTATGGAGTTGTACAGCAAATTATACAATACATTCAAAATAAATTAACTCTGCAAAATAAGTTGACTACTTCTAGAGCAAGGTGGTTTGAGAGACAGGAAAATCTATTAATTTGTTTTCCTATTTAAAAGAAAAATAAGTGCAGAACCATAAGTAAGGAGGTGAAACATGACTATTTACCACACAAATGTGTATTAAGCAGCATTTGATGGGAACATTTTGCAATTTGTTCCTGGGAGTGTTGCTGACCTGTCTAATTTTAAGTGTGCAGTAAAATGAAGGCTTTCTGGATGTATCTGGTGAAATCAGCTCACAGGCTGCTGTGCAGAACACCTGGAATTGTAAAGGAAGCTAATTCTAAAGGTGACTTTTCAGACCTATCTTCTGGAGGTTTGAGGCCCACAAAGAGGACTTTTTGCTATCTGAGGAAAACAGTATTATATCAGAAGTCTGAATACACATTTTGGGCTGTTTAGTGGCTTTTGTTTTAATTTTGGAATTACTCCATCCCCCCTCATAAATTATGGCAGCATTTTCTCAAATCTCGAGGGATTTCTGTGTTCTGCTGAGGAAAAATTTAACTTCAGAGAGCTTTACTAGTGCATGTATTGTTATAATGTACACATAACTTTTTAAGTGTTCTTCCACTCTGCCTTTGGTTGGTCTTCTAAGGAGCTTCCATTCCACAACTTAGGTCCATTCTACATATTCCACTAAATCATAATGATTTCTAATGAAGTTTAAGTGTCCTCTAAGAAAGAGACAAAGGAGGCAGTATCTTAAGTATCTTTAATAGACAACTTTCTCGTGCTAGTACATTGTTTGTTTGTTTCTACTCTGAATAAATAATTCAGTAATGCTGGGTTTATTACCACAGCTTTTATTTGCCTTTCAGACAGACTTGGAAGAGGAAATCTCAGGTCATTGCCCCCCCTCCCAAAAGTTGAAAAACCCAGAGCTTTTTGACATCCTTTCCCCCAGCTGCAGTGAACAGTAGGAGAATATTCTCTCTTTATTTTATTTTTTTTAAGCTCCCAGTATTTCTGCTGATATCTAAATCTAGTCTGCTGACTTGTTGTTATTGCTGAAGATGTCTGTCCTGTCTTAGCATCTTCAGCAAATGAGAGCTCTGTTCTAGCAAAAATTTGGCTCTGGGTCTGTATACTTATGGCAACTTCCTCAGTGAATAGTGAGCTCTGTTGTTAATTAATGCAAGCTGTGTTATCATTTCATCTACTGTTGTTCCTTCTGTTAGGCAAATTTTCTGTTTATTCTAAGTATCACAGTAGTGTTCATAGGCCTTAGTCAAGAACTTGGGCCTCATGGTGTACAGAAATAATAATTATTAATAGTTTCCTTTTTTAGCTTGCCTTCTTAAGGAAACACAAGTTCTGCTGTCATGCTGTTTGTCTGGCGGCCTGCTCCAAACAACTTTGGAGTCTTTTAATTAATTTCAACCAAAGTTTACTGTGGGAGTTGTACCAATTTTGTGGAAACTGGCTACCAGCGAGAGGAAAAGGTGATGCAAATTAAAGCTCCTGCTGCAAGGAAGAGAGTGTGGCCAGCTCGTGTTATTTTCTTTCTGGGAGCAGACATGTGCTGGCTGGCCAAGCAGCATAAATATAGCTCTTGTGCTGCCTCTTCCCTGCTCAGTAATTAGGAAATCCAGGAGGGAGGGTCTGCGCTGTGTCCTCATTTTGAAGGAGGATGAAGGAGTGGAGGGAGGTTGGAAGTAACGTAGAGGAAGACTTGGATATATTGAGTGGGGATTTGGGAAACAGTCTTCATTAGCTCTGCAGCTCTCAGATTAACTAACTAGATTTATTTTTTGGTGTACTTGGGAGCGCAGATATTCACGAGGATTTTAATGGGAGCCTTCCTAAGGAGAACTGATAAAATCCTTGGGAAATTCTGGAAGTGATGATGATGATTTTCACGAGTAGTGATGGCAGCTTCATTTGCATGCAGTGCACAAGTAGATCATTCAAACTGGTGCACAATTATGCACATTATGAGTTATCTACTTTTATTCTGAGATCATTTAATCATTTATAAAATCACTGGAAATTTTGTCAAAGGTAGATAATTTTTCCAAATTGGTAATAAAAATCACAAGCATCGTATGTTTAACTAGGAGGCTAGCATGAATTAATACACTTGAGAAAAGAGTTAATTTTACTTCCCTCCCTTTTTTTTTAACTTGGGGTCCCAGAGAAAACTCATTTTGGGTATCACAGTTGCTGTATTGACTGGATAACATATAATCAAAAAGTAAGAAATTCTTCTCTGGTTTGGATATCATTAGCATTTGTTCCTTTTTTTAAAAGTTTTTTTAATTTTTTTTTTTTATTTAGCATTTTAATGTTAAAATAGTGTTCTGGCTGAACTCCAGCCTCTGGACAAATTCCAGCTCAAATAATTACATCTTATGTAATGAATTTCCCTATCTGGCATTAATTGGAAGAGCTATTCTTCACTTCCTGTCCTAACATGATCTATGATGTTGCTGTGTGATATGGGGTACTTTGGTCAGCCCTGGAAATTGCTGCATTTTAGTAGATAAATACATATTCACTAGACAGGTTTCAGAAGAAGGCAGCTAGAGATGTGTCCCACACCCATCTTCTGGGATGCATCATCTACAAAGCCTGAATACACAAATTAAAATGTTGCTGCTCAAGCAACATTCTCCTCCAGCAGCTTGAAACCTTAAAAAAAAAAAACCAGGATGTAAACTTTAATTCTACTGACAGCTGTTAGAATGGTTTTTTTCATCTGCAAGGACAAAGGTCCAGGGTTAAAGGTTCTGAATTTCCTGCAGGGACCTTTTCCAGGTGAGCCCATTCCTTTTCTTGTGTGGCCATGGAGGGAAGGAGGAAACCTTTGCACACAATAAATCAAGTGAGAATTCTTTAGTACTGTGTTTTTTTGCAAAATTAAATTTCTCTAATCTCAAATGCTATTTACAATATAAATTATCTCTGTATATTCAGTCTGTTAGCATCCAATATAATTAAAGCCACAAAATCTGCATCTATTATTTTTTTGCTGTTTAGAGACCCTCATAAATTCTTGGGAGGTTTTTGGCCATTTTGGCTGGCTGTTCTAAGTCTGCTTTCCTCTAGTTTTATGCTGAATTTCAATATGCAGCCTTAACTATTGAGAACATTTTCTTCAAATTTTGTTTGTTTTGCAAGGCAGGCTGAGACCTGCATAGAAGACAAATTTAAGAAATTAGGTTTAATAAGGCTATGAACGATTAAAATGTGCAAGCTCTCTGGGATTACTTTCTTGGACATCTAGAACATAAAGTAACTTTTTTTTCCCCAGGTTTTTAGGGCTAGCATTGCTGTGGAGCAGAAATCTGGTTTATAGCAACGTGGCTAATTATTTTGGATACCTGCATGATGAGTTTCACCAAAGTTTTGAAACTCACATGACATAATTTGGTGAGCATCTGATCTGTGCTTCATATCAGGAGCCTTCAAGCCTTATTTGACATTCTGCCATCCCAGCAGTGTCACTGTGAGCTGGAGACCTTTACTGCCAGCCCTGATAAAAAGACCCTGAGTGATGGGAAATGGACTGCAGTCCTGCTGTCCCAAACCTTATTTCTACCCATGTGCACTTTATTTCTGAGGCAGTTTGGTGTACCTTCATATTTCAGCCATTGGGTCTTATTACACCAAGGTCTTGGTGCTTATCAACAACATCTGGCACCAGAAATGTCTTTTCAGATGTAAAATAGGGCTATTTTCTTTTTTTTACCCTTCGTATGCAATGAAGCTTGGGTATGGTGATATGTGCTTCTTGTTAAAGAACTAGGAAATAGGAGTGGAAATATTTCTGTGTGTTGTTACAGAAGTGAGAGTTTACTGACTGGATACTAGCATGTTTCCCACTACTATCCATGTAAGTTAACTGCTAAGAAAACCTAAATTAAAATTTCATTATATGATAAAACAAACACCCCACCCTTATTTGTTGCTTCTTCAGAAATCTTTGGAAAGTTACCACTGAGCCTTGAGTTCAGGGTATTAAATATGCCATGAAAGCAGTCTGAAAATTTTGGTAAGTTAAACAATAAGACTGACCCTCAAACAGAGGCTTAGCATGGCTTTTTTTGCTGGCAGTGTGGACCCAGATGTATGGGCTGGCTGGCTGTAGATCAAAACTGGAGGTTTTATTGATTAAAGTCTTCCTACAGTGGGGATTAAAAAGGCATGTCTTATCTCACTATCTATTTGAAAGATATAGATTCCTGTTATTTGCTGAAGTAAGGGAATGCTGGCAGTATCAAGTTCTTTACATGAGGACTGACATGACTAGGTGCTCCTTTGAAGATTTAATTCACTGTGTTGGAGGAACAGTTCAGCCACTCTGGAAACAAAACTACAAAACTACTCTGGACAGCCCTTCCCCAGCTGTGTGACTGCACTGGACTGGCTCTGAACCCTCTGAACTCTGAATGTCAGGTTTTGGTTGGGGTTTCTGTGTTTGTGGATTTTTTTGTTTGTTTTGTGGGTTTTTTTGGTGTTTTTTTGGGGGGAGGGGGGGTTTGTTTTGGTTTTGGGTTGTTTTTTTTTTGGTTGGTTTTGGGTTTTTTTCCCCCCTGGATTTTTTGGTTTTGTTTGTTTTTGTTTTTTTGGAGTTTTTTGGGGGTTTTTAAGGTTTTTTTTGGTTGAGTTGTTTCTTGTAATTTGGCTTTGAATATTTGGGATTTTTTGTGGGTTTTGTTTTTTTGGGGTTTTTTTTTTGAGGTTTTTTTTGTTCCTTTTAGTTGGTTTTTTTTTGGTTTTTTTTTTTTTTTCAACTACTGTCTTGGTGGTTTTTTTTGTTCTTTTGCAAATAAAATTGAGTGCAAATTTGTTTTCAGCTACAGCGTTCACTTAAGTCACTGCCATCCTTGAGGAGACACCCAGAGACACACCTAGCCCAGAGTCTGGCCCTGTATCAGTGGAGCAGCAGGAAAACTGTGTGAAATGTTAGTATGTCCCATATGAGAGAACTTAGGGGACCTCATGAGGAGCAGCTTCATTAATTTTTTGGACCTTTTTCAGCAAGGGCCAACTCAGACCAAATTAACAAACAGCTACTTAGCAAAAGTAGCTCTTCATCCTTTCAAATCTGTCGTGGTTTTCTTTTTTTACAGAATTGTTGGCACTGCACAAGTGTTGGACAAATAATGCATGCATATAAATTACTGCCAGTGATTTTGTGATCAGCAGCATTAATTTCTCCAGAGAATAAACTTTAAATATTCTGAGCTAGGTACACCCAAGCTCTCTTTCAGGGTTAAAGGCTTAGAAGGGGTTTCCATGGAAAATCCAGTGAGCACAGGACACACAGGACAGAAGGCACTTCTGGCTGAGTCCTAAACTCACTCTGACTTCCTTCTGAGTCCTGCATTCCCCATAGAGATTATCTTGGGTTTTTTTCCTGGTCCATTTTATGCATGGTCCATAAGGGGGTACTCTGAAAGACAAATAATATCCTTGTGTGGGCTATAAACACTGTAGATTATAGGCCATGGGTTTATCTCCACAAAGCATAACCATGGCATACTTTTTACTAATCTCCCTATTTCAGGAAAGATGGTGGTCTTAATTCAGTGGGATGGATGTTAATTCAAGTCCCTAGAGGACTTAAATTAATAATTTGGTAGCTCCTGCTAATTAGTAAATTTGTGATCTTAATTTAGCAGCATACCTATGCTATGTTTTCCCCCATACTGAATTCTACTCAGTTAAGCAATGTCCAAAAGAATTAAACCAGAATACAAATGCAGTGTAAACATTCATTTTGAGTTCTTATGATTAATGCGATTGATTTGTGAAAGGATGAAATTATATTGTAAAGTTAATCATTAGAGAAAATAAATGCCTGAAGGATCTAAGCTTAATATATTGGGCTTTTCTTTTCCCTGAGTCAATATAGATTGACAAGCCATATTTCCCATTCAAAGAAATGTTAAACGTGTTTACAGATTTCATGAAAGGCTCTGAAGACAACATCGCTTTAACAACGTTTTCTGTCAAAGGCTACAATAATAACCTGATTTCTACTCTCAGTCATGTTGGAGTAACTGTCAGAAATGGTAGAACACGTTGCTTAAATAGAGTAGAATTTGGCCTAGCCGTCTTGTAACGCTGCAAAAAAATATAATTCTTTGGGGGTTTTCTTTATTTTGTTGGCTTGGTTTTGGTTTTAGTGCCACAGGCAGAGGTGAAGCTGAAGTGTTGTTCCAGGTCTTGTGGCATGTCCAGTGCAGGACACTGACACAAACAAGTCACTCCCTGAGTGAAAACATCACAGGGAAAGGTGTTGATGCTCTGGGCACAGCACCACGTTGCAGCACACACGTGGTGTCTCTGGTGATGAGTGTCCTCGTGGCACAGTGGTGTTTCCCCTTGTGCTGAGGTGTTCTGGATCCCTGTGGAAGAGCACAGTGTCCCTGTGAGCAGGGCAGATGGATCCTGGCTTGTGCCCTTCATGCCTTGAAGTATTCACTGTGTGCTTTGCACAGCTGCTGCTCTAGGCAAGTTGTCTGATCCCTCATATCCCTCAAATAACAGAAGGCTGTGGGACCCTTACACTGTGTAACTGAAACATTCTTTTGTAGGTATGTGCCTTTAAAACCAAATAATTATATATTTAAGAGCTTATTTAAATATTAGCAGAGAATTGGAGGTAGATGCCCAAACTTTTGGAAGTCTGGAGTTGTCGTGGTTAATGCTCCATTTGCTGTCTTTGACACACAAATGCTTGGGATGTTAAGTTTTGTCAACAAATGTTAGCAAACTAAACTTGCTTGCTTGAGCAAACCCCAGGATCTGCTGGTAGCCCACAAGTTATTTAGGACTGTCTGTAACTTTGATGTCATCCTTACTTCTCCTTGACTTTGTTGTGACTAAAGATCTGAAGCCTTCAGGAGTCGTTAAGGAATCATGCACTATTTGTCAGATTCTGGATGGTAATAACATACAAGTTTTTGTAGCACCTCTGTGAGATGGGCTGTGTCGTATGACAAGCAGTGTGTTATAAATTCCTTTCATGCACTTCTGGATCGTACCAGATCCGACACATGCAATTCCAAGACTGTCACCATATTTTATATTGCATTAATTTGATATTACTTGTAGTTTGAATTCCAGTAAGCAGAATTTGAGAAATAGAAACTAATCCCAGTGTTAACTGTGTGTATGAACTCTGTTTCTTTCTTCCATGTAGAATGGCAAGACAGTGTTTCATTTCTATTTACAAGTAAGATGTAAAGATGAATTAATTACTTGGAAAATCCTTTGAGATTATTTAGCATTGAAGAATGCAAATTATTAATATTCAATTATTAAATTCTACTATTATAGTTGGTGATAATAATGCAGCATATCCTAAAGCAAACAAATGGGAGAGACTGATTAAAAATGCATGGACAATTTTAACTTTCAATTTTTCTGACCTTATAGTACACCTGTGCTCAATTAGATCATCTCAGGTCTTTGATGTTTTCTGGTGTGTTACCTGTTTTGAGTAATGGGAAAATATTTTTGTTTGTTATGCTTAGTTTTTTATGCTTGTTTTGCAATTTCTTGGTTTGAGCAGAAAGAGAAATGCCATGTTGAAGAAAAGAGTAATTTTCTAACATGCGTTGCCTGGGTTTTGTTGTGGCATATGTAACCATTAAAAGGAAAAAATCAAACCTCAATTAAAATACCTCTGAGCTTTGAGTAATTAGATGAAGTCTGTAATACTTTGGCACTAGGGATTATTGTTTGCTTGTGTGCTTCAAGCACAAGTTTGGATAAAGAAAATGAACTTTACTGGAGATAGATTCAATTTTCTTGAAAGAATGCACAATACAGATTCATAGAATCATTAAATAATTTAGGTTGGAGAAAAAAAAAAGCCCTTTAAGATCATGGAGCATTTCTTGTAACACTTTCCATTCACTGCCAGGTAAATACATCTGTCTGGAGAGCTCCATCTGCTGAGCCACATCACAGGGGAAAGCCCAATTCTCTACTTATCCTTGTTAGTTCTTTGACAGGTCATCACCTCACAGTCCTGTTACCTGGAGATCTTATTCCAAAAATGTCTATTACTTGGGAAGATTGCACTGAACTGGTCTAATTGTTTAGCTTAAGTGCTCTTTTGTCTGGTTGGTTCTGGTTTTTGTTTATTCTTCTCCCTTCTCAATGAGAAAAAACAAACAAACAAACAAACCACACAAAAGCAAAGCAAGGCAGAGAGGTTATCCTTATTATATTCTGAGATCAGAACAAATCAGAAATGTCAATATCTTGAAATATATAATCTGATCTTCGAGACCCTAGGGCTTCTCTATAGGCAGAACTTGTAAGTGCTGATGCCACCCCAACCAATGAAGATGTTTATTGATTTAGATTTGTCAATGCTTAATTATGCACCATTACAGAAATATATGATGCCAATGAAAAAGAGGGATGTACGAATAAAAAATTCTTTGCAGCAGAACAACTGCATGCAGGGCAAAGCTTTTAGCTCTGGCTTTTAAGATTGAAAAGATTTTTTTTTCATATAAACAATCTCAAATTTTTTCATATAAACAAGAAGGATTCCAATTTTTGGGAGGAGGAAAACATCACACATGTTAGGAGGACAGCTTCTTGTTTTGTATGTTCAGATGTCCGCTTGCATACAAAAAAATATGTACATGCCTCTCTGTAAATACCATCAGGGCCATGTGTGAGTATGATGACAGACCTGAAAGATTTTAGAAGAAAAGAAAATGAAAATGTAGTTAGAAAGAATTGATGCTGCAGTGACCTGGCTCCCTTTAAGGATTTTTCTGGAAATTAATAAATCCTGAAAATAGTCCAGGACTTACAGAAGGGCTGGAAACTTCCTCCACTGAGGATGTGGGCTGCAGACCTCCATTTCCCCGTGTTGCTACTTTCTCTCTTGGTTTCTTTGTTTTATTTTGTTTTCTTTTTCCAGTGGGTAGAAGTCTCTTAGCAGTAAGGAGGAGCCCAAGCTGCAGGATCCAGATCTGGATACAAACATCCTTCAATTTATTAAATAGGCATTATCTTTGGTTTTAATAATGGGGGAACAAGAAGGAGGATAACAGTTGGGAAAACCCTGTGAGATCTCCAGTCAGTCAGTTAACACTGTTGACTCATTTCTTTTAAGTCATTACGAATTCAGTGTGTGAAATCTTTGAAAATTATCTAATTGGAGAAGTTGTCTTGCATTTGACCATTCTCTTTTTGCAAGCCATTGATCTGCTGATATATTACAGTCAACCAGCTCAATGCACCGTTGAGATATTTTATTGTAATACATTAACAGAGCAATGGTCATTGATTGATACCAGGAGAACGAAGGAAGATTTCTTCTGTATGTTTTGCTTAAAATAAAATATACTGGAAAAAAAGAAAAAAAAAAAAAAAAAAAAAAAAAAAACACATAGGCTGGGCAATATTCTGTTCTTACTCCATTACAAATCCAATATCATTTCATTGATACCTATGGGGTTTCTCTAGAGTTAAGGTGGCATGGCTGAGAACAGAATTGTTCTTGCATGCACCAGCATGCTGTCAATATGCTCAGGTGCTTTGTTTGTGTTTAGAAGGAAATCAGATACGCCGTTATAATTTGGGTCAGAATTAGCTGTGTTCGTTTTCGGTCAGTTTGTATTTAAACATGTGCGTGTGTATCTGTGTGTGTGTCCTGGGATAATGAATGGGATGAATACAGAATCTGGCTTAGTCACTTGAATTTCTTAAGCCAGCTTTTGCTACTCTTCCCTTTCTCAAGGCTGTTTTTATAGGGAAGAGTTTTGTGTCTTGGAGAATCTAAATAAATGTATCTCAGCCCTGATCTAAAGGAGTATTTCCACTGGGAAAAAAAAAGAAAAAAAGAAAAAGAGAAAAAAAAAAAAAAAAAGAAAAAAAAGAAAAAAAAAGAAAAAAAGAAAGGCATTGTTTAGTCTTTAGGTCAGTTGAATCTTTGTCTTCTCTGCCAAATCTGTCAGCACTGGTGCCAGTTGCTGAGCGTGGTGATTTTTACGGTACCAGCGCTTCTCTTTCGGGGATTGCGCGGCTGCCCCGTGATCGTTTCCTACAACCCACCCCAGGGCAGAGCCTCTCTCATCCCTCACCACTCAGATTAGTGAAAGTTCATGCTCCTGCAGGGCTGGAGCTGTGCATGCTGGAGATGGGAAATTCAGGGGTTTTGTTTTTTGCATGGAAATTAAATCTTTTGGCAAAAGGCAAGTTGAAGGAACAACAACGTTAAAGCTCACGTGGCAAGAGCAGAACTTTGTAGCACTTTGTGGCATGTGAGAGGCAGATATGAATTTTCTTGGCTGATGTGTTTGGGACTGAGTGTTGGAGCTTGGAATTCTCTTGGACTGAATGCACTGGAAACCACATATTTTATTTTCTTTTTAGTTATTTAGGAATCTAAACGAAAAATGTAAAAATGATGAGGTATGTAACATCTTAAGTGACACTGAAATTCTAGGCTGGAATATGTAAATGTTAGATGAGTTACAAATTGCTTTAACTGATCCATTTAAAAGAATGCATTTGCTATTGTGTTTTGTTTAGGGTAATAACACAGAAATAATTTGCCTATTCATTTTAACTCTCATTTCTATTAGGGTTTTCCAATTCTTTCATCTTCTGTTATATGGGTGGTTTCACATTTCAGTTTTGTACTTTTTTTCTGCTTTTAGACATTGTTGTATATTAGAACCTCATGGTTGTGTTTGGACATGTTTGTTTGCAGGACTCCAGAAGAATGAACTGTATTAATAATTCTCCACTGCACTTTAAAAGAAGCTCAAAAGAAATATTTTTATCCACCTTGCCATTCCTCCAGAACAATTTGTTACCTCTATTTATATTCACAATTTACAACATACATTTTTGAAAGCAAGTATGGCCTTTACTCACTATTTCTGAAAAAAACCCCATTTTTCATATGACTTCACAGGCTGTATAAAATTACTGATAAGGATCTGGAGTAGTAGTTGTCAAACTTGCTTACACCTCTGACTTTGCAATGATCCTGTGTTTAAATAGCTAAATATAAAAAAGAGGTCTAAAATCACTTGACAAACTTATCTAGAATCAAAAATTCCCTATTTATTTGGGGGCAAAAATTGTGAATTTCAGCTTAAAAAGACCATATCCTAATCAGTTCCACATAGTCTCCAGAAGAATTGTAACTCTGATTCATTAGACCTCAGTTTTGAAGTGTTATTTTCTGCTCTTTGTGTTCACAGGACTGAATTTTATATGGTGTATGATGATGCCTCTTGTTGGGAAGAGGAGCATTACCACTAAAGAGCTTAGAAGGTACATAGAGAGAAATCAGCTTAGAGAGAAACTCCAGTGTTGTCCAGTGTATAATGAATAATGAGTTGCACCATATTAAAAGATAAATTTATTTATTCCTTTTTGTGTATATATATGAAATATTTTTATTTTCTAATTTAAACCAAATTATTTTCCCATTAAAAGAAAGTGGATTTCTGAATAGAGAAAATTGCTTAGCTTGGAATCATATTTTGCCCTTCTCTATTCCTGAACAGAGCTGAAATCTGTGTTTCAGAATTTTACTTCTGACATTACATTTCACATTGCTTTAGTGTTTTATAAATACGTTTGTGGGGTGGGGTACTTTTAAGAAAACTTCCCTCCTCGCTAGCTCATGCTGAATTGCTTCCCACTTTAGCAATATGGAATTGTCTTAGTTCTTGGAACTATCCCTCACTGAATTCTCGATCACTCTCTTCACGAGGATGGTGGTTTTATTCATCCAGGTGCTGAAATGCTGGCTGTGAAGTATTTCACTATATTAAGGTCTCATGCTTTTTTACTCTGCTTCAGACTCCATTCCAGTTTGCTGAAAAGTTATTCTGTGGTTCATAATCCTTTAAGTAAATGTGGTCTTGTTTTTGAGCGAAATTTTGGCTGGTTTGAGGAAGGCAGAAATATTTTTTGTTATTAATACATTAATTCAATATATTTATTTCTTCTTTGTTCATAGCTTGTTTGTAAATTACATCAATTTTAAGACTGTCTTTCTTACTCAAAATTGCCCAGCACTTGCCTTTGGACTGCCATTACACACCTAAAGTATTATTTCTGAATGTATATTCAAGCTGATGGGGTAATTTTCTTCCCATATGTTTAATCCTCTGTGTGATGAATTTACTGAATGAGTGACTGAATGAAGAAAATAGTCAGACTTTCAGACTTTTTTTTTTATTATTTTTTAATTTTTTTTTTTAGGAAAAGATAAGTAGAAACTCAGGTAATTTAATTAAGATACATTAACCTTTTTTTCCCCCTCAATTATCCAGCCACTCTCATATTCTGGCAATGCTCACAAACACGAGATTTGAAAAAAAAAAAAAACAACACCAACTTATTTCCTTCTGACTGAGGGATCATGACCTAAACTGCTGAATGCTAGACTTTTTTTTGCTGCTTACAGCAAATGTTTACATTTAATTTCCTTCCACTACATTGATACCACAGAATAATGCATGGAATAGAATCTGAAGGATTCAGTGAGATCCCAGCACAGGTACTCTTCCTGTGCTGAATGAAGCTCTGGCTGCTTTAAGCAGTCAGAAAGGGCATTGATTTAGTGGTACCCATTTGTCCATTCCAATTTATTAAATACATATTAGTGGCAGGCAGCTGTCCTGAGACTCCAGGGCAGGGCTGGTTTCACACATACAGTGTTGCATGGGAGCTGTATGCCATGGTAAATACTCCAGATGTCAATATGCATTATTTTCTGTCAATTTTAGCAAGTTCCCCACATTTCTGCCATTACTGTTCACAGGGAAATGAATAATAAGAAGAGTAAGAACAGAATCCAACTTCAAAGTTGGTGTAATCCCTTGCTATTTGCACAGCTGCAATCATGAGACATTCATATTTTTGTTGTGAATATTTGAATCTGAATATCAAAGTGAAACTTAGAGAATGCCACCCTGTTGACCAACATAATAGAAAATATTAGTACAAATCTCTCAAAGCCTAATTCTTGGGCAGACGTGAATAATGTCTTATTGAAAGCAAATCTTGTTCAAAGCCACAATGATTTCTGAAATGTATAGAGCAATCAAATCAAGGGAGTCAAGCCTGAATACACAGATAGAAATTTGACCCATAATGCAAAGAATTCTTTTATTAGTAATTCTTAAAATGGAAAGTAATTTCCAAGCGTCTCCATTGTAGTAACATGCCCAGGTCCCAGGACTGGGTATATGTGTTTCTTTCCTAATCAAACAGGGAAATATCCAAGCTTTTATTACCATCCATTGTAAAAACAATGGTGTTGAAATAACTGCCTTGATGTAAAATCCCCGTGGAGGAAAACTACAAGTAATTTTGCAAAGCACAAGGGTTCCAACCAGTCTAATATGCTCTACCCGCAGTCTGCTTTCACTGACTGCCTACACTGAGGTTAAAAAAAGTCATCAAAAAATCCCAGGAAAAGCTCTATTCCCTGGTTTATTTTTGTGTTTGCCAGCAACAAATCGGCACTGATTAGAGCATTATTTTCTGTTTGGAAAATATGACCAGAAAAACAGCAAAACCAGAAAAGTCGTCTTTGACTCAAAATGTCAGATAAAATCAACATTTCACTTACCAAATATTAATAGCTGTAGTGCTTCAGTGTTTCAAGTAGAGGTGAAATGGAAATAAGCCACTGACTGGAGAAAATCAAGAAGGATAACCAGTTACACGGGTTTTGGCACTGGCCAAGCACCAGGCACCCACCACAGCTGCTCACTCACCCTCTCCTGCTACAGCTGGGCAGAGGAGAGAAAAAAATCAAAATAGGGATTCATGAGCGTTGAGATGGGGACCAGGAGAAAACACTCTGAGGGCAAAACAGGCTCAACTTAAATGTACAAAGTTTATTATTAACAATAAGGAAAATAAGAGACCACCATGGTCTCACCATCCCTGCAGAGGAATCTCAGCTCTGGTGCCTGGAGCAGCTCCTGCACTGACCTTGGTGTCTCCATGCTGTTTCCCATAGATGTTCTCATCTCCTCTTCTTCTCTTGATTTTCTTCCTAATCCTGTTACCACAGAGGTGTTACCATCACCTCCAACTGGCCCAGCCTTGGCCAGCAGCAGGTCCATCTCCAGAGCCATCAGGGACTGGCTCTGCTGGACATGGTGGAAGCTCCCAGCAGCTTCTCACAGGAGCCACCTCTGTGACCCCCCACTACCAAAAACCTCACCCTGCAAAACCAACAAAATGGCATATAAAAGCCTCGAAAATAAAAAGGTAAAATTAAACTAGAATAATAATTTTCAAACCCCTGAAATTTATGATTAACCTTAAAGGTTTTGCTAATTAATTTCTCATTGTGGTTTTGAGTTTGGTTTTTTTTTTTGTTTTTTTTTAACCAAAGGGGAAAAAATGTTTTTTTGGAATCTTAATATGAAAATCTCATAAACAAAATGAAGAGCTAGGAGATTAAAATGTTAAAAGGAGAATACAGGATTTGCTAATACATGGCTAAATTCCAGAGGGCAAGAACTGTTGGTTCTCTGCCCCATTGGCACCATTCTTCTTAGATGAGGCACCAAACTTGGAAGGATCAAAGAATTTCCAGTATCTCAATGTATTTTGCTAACATTATTCATCATATCTTGCAGCTTTTACTTTCTTAACTGGAAACTATAGCAATTAAAATGATATCTGGAATAATTAGAGCAAATTATTCAAGAAACAAAACCTAATGACAGACAAAGCGACTGTAACATATATCTAAAATAAATTAAAATCTACAAATTAATCACTGTCTGTCTGTATCGTGCCCAATGTTAACAGAACCAAAACCCCCATGTATTTAAACCTACAATTTATAAGAGCTCCCTGGCAAAAATCAATATAAACCTTTAGTGGGCAGAATGTGTGTAATAGTAACAAGTAGAAAGGTTAGTGTAGAAGTTAATGGTTCTATCAAGAATAAAACAGAGCTAAAGTCTGAAGAAAAGCTCTCCCACAAGTGCTTCATTAACCTTGGAGAACTCCAGCATATCTTCAAAGTAAAGATTGCAACAAACCTGACTCAGTCACCAGTAGCACTTGTTAGCTCTTGGCTTCAGAAGTCAACAGCTTTTTCATTTGCATTATGAAACCATCACAAAGCTTTTGTTGCACTAAGATGTTTGACCCTGTAAACTAACGAGATTAGTTAATCCAGGATCACATGGGGCAGTGGGAATGATGGTGAATACCTTACCCAAATAGCCCTGTGAGCTCCCAGGGAGCTGGGAGGTTCATACCAAAATGATCAATAGCAGACAACGTCCATAGGTAATGGACATCACAATTCCAGGGAGCTGGCACTGCACTGACAGGGCTGGAGGCAATTTTGATTAACTCACCTAGCAGCAGTTGCACCCTTCCTAAAGCAGCTAAAACACAGCAGTGTTTTTCTCCCATCTCAAACCATGAAAATCTCCATCTGCTTTTCCCTCAGCATTAACCATCACTGACAGCAGTAAGTCTTGGTCCTCTTCTTCCTACAACTCCCATATCTCCTAGACTTTCACTTCCCACTGAGTCTTCCTGGATAAAATATTTGCAATAACTCCCAGGATTGTTGAAAAGGTCTGGATAAACAGAAAATGTGTGTGTGCAGTTGTTCAAACCTGTAATTCATGCCTCTGATATTTCTATTGCTGTCCCATAAAAATGAACAGGAGGATAGGAGCTCTGTAAGCCACTCCTGTGTCCAAACCAGGAAAAACTTTGGAGAGATTAGTAATAAACTACCACACGTAGTGTTACCTGGCACTTCAATATAAAGAATACATTGCTATATTGTACATTTAAGCTTAGAAAAGGGTAACACAAATTTTACCTTTTGAGAATGCAACCAAAGGAGTCTTATTTGAACAGTAAGTACAGAAAATTTCTTTTGGGATTTAATTTATTTATGCTTATCAATACTCAAACTATTTATCTTTATCTGTAGTGCTTTGCAACTAATACCCATGAACAAATACCACTATATTATAACAGTAAGGTTCAATATTCTGCATAATTGCATATATTCAAATTTATCTTTCAGTATGAGTTTGCTATGTTGATACCCCACAGATTCCTAGTTACAGTGCCTCATATTCACTCTTCTTGCTAAGTTTTAGGCTGTGTCTGGCATTTATCATGAAATTAAATTACAAAATGAAATAAATATTAAGAAAATATTTTGGAGGAAAAAGTACTCTGTAAGTTAAAATATAATTTCATGTGGGAAAATTCAGGCAGAAAATTTCTATGGAAAATGCATGAAATATCATGGACTAGAGCTTTCACTTTACGTAGACTCTCTTGATAATTGTGCTGATACTTTGGATTATTCTTCTACGGCTGATCTTAAGCTGCTGCTGTAATTTATCTAAATTAAGGAACCCTTCAAAGTCAGTGTTCTTAGTTTCAAGTCTCACATCAAACCATAAAGACACAGGTAAGTGTAAAATAAAATTCCCTTTTGTCATGGCAGTCAAGAATCTCCTGACATACAAAGTCAGTTTTAGGCTAGACTTTGGAAAGAACTTTTTTTGGCAAACTATTTCCAAGATGAAGCGATGAAGAGTTCACACTGTCATATATTATTTTTTTTTCCTTCCTGTGTCATCAAAAAAAAACCAATTTGGTCAAAGTATTGCCATAGATGGCAAAACCAAAAATCAATTTGCTGTGAAAGAGCCAAGGGAAACTTGGTAACTGTCAGATGTGTTATGCTATAATGACCCAAAGACAAAAATGATGGCAGCCAAAGGGAGAGCTGGGACCAAGGACCATTAGCTGCACATTGACAATTCAAATGCATTTGTGCTGTAGCCAGTTTGTTTCAGTCTCCAGTCCATCTACTATTTTTTCCCATTTTATTCCTCCCATCTTCCCCTACCCACTGCCATAAGTTTTCTTCCAGCAAGTTTTAGGGAGGAAGTTTAAATGAGCATCTGCCACAGCCCCAATGCCAAGGCGAGCTGGCCGCTGACCAGCAGGGCTACTCTTGCATGGGATGCCTGGCTCCCCTTTGGAGACTGCTCTTAACCTTCACGACACACTCAGATTCCACCAGCCTGGTGCCTCAAATCCCATGGTCCTGCTACTCTCCAAGTTTTCCAGTTGGTAACGTATCCTGGTGGGGAGACTCCTACCCTCACCCTTCATTATCCTTTGTGTTTCTTTGTAAGTCAAAACAAAGCGGGTTTTTTTTATTTAACTTTTTGTTCTGTTTTATTATTATTAAAAAAAAAGAAAAAAGAAAGAAAGAAAAAAGAGGAGAAATGGGAGGGGGATTCAGTTCATAATTAGGGGAGGAGTCGTTTTTGGACTCAATCCCCAACATGAAATCTGTCATAAATGGATTCTGCCAAATTGCTGAACAGAGTGCAAATTTGTAATGTGCCAGTTTTTAAATAGGTTTAGTTCTTTGGGCTCTTTCTGCAAGTCCAACGCTTGTGTCATTTCACTGACACTGTCCTTGAAAATCTTGTTCTTCAACCTCCTTTTTAAACTACGTGATGCACATGCTTAAACCTTCCCAGCTGTGACAGCCCAAGACAAAAAAGTCAGCCTGGGTTTTGGCACACCTAAGGTCTTCTTCAAGTAATCTCATTTGTGCTGGTCCTAGAACTGTTCTTATTAGGCAGCATCCTTATCTCATAGCCACAGCTGAGGATGGCATTGTGGCTTCCCAAAGCGTGGTTTCCACCCTGGCTAAAGGGACACCCAGATCTTAGTTACAGCAGGCACCACCTTTGGAATCGACTTCCATGAAAAAAATTGCCAAAGCCCTTCATCTGTTTTATTTCCCTTGCTTGAATGATGGGTTAAACAGGCCTACTTAAGAGTACAATGGCTCCAGCCATTTGAAATGCTAATTTTCAGCTTGGCCACAATATGTTGTGCATATCAACCTCCCCCTCTACCTTATTGACTGTAAAGATAATGAGATTCTCTTAAAAGAACAACAGAAAACCCCATGACATTCAGGATTCAGATTCCTCTCAAATCTAGCTCCTGCATGCAAGGATTGAGAGCAACTTCACACACAAGAAAGCATTGCTTTGATTTAGATCATATTTGTAGCTAAACCTCTGAGACACCCTTCTTCACACTGGCTAGAGACCACTGGTAAATGCTGAAATTTGTTCCCGTCTTACAAGGCTTGTTGAACCTCCTAAACGCTTTCCTTGGAGCTGGATCTGGTGATCCAGCTATGCAGTCCTGCTGTGTTTCCAGTTTATTTGAGCACACGAAGATATCACAGCAGCACCTTTGCACAAGGCCAGTCAAACAATAAAAACAAACACGTTGCTCATCCAGATTGTCTGCTGTTGACCCAATCTGTGCTTTGTACTTTGCAGGCTGCAGTGTAAATGTTTCCAGGGACAGATGTTGTGAGAGAGCTCCGAGAACATCTGATGCTACTTCCAGTCATTTCCAGAGATACTTTTGAGAATGGAGTTTGTCTCTTCTGTTTGTTTTGGTTCATATTATATTTACGTCATATACTGACCTATGCTTCAGACATCTCCTTATTTACGAATAAACAATTTTAAGTTAGTACTAGAACCAGGGTGAAGAGGTACACAACATAAAAAACAGTCCTGGATTTTCAGACTGCTGTCTGAGTCTGTAAAAATGTTGGTGACTTTTAAGATTTTAAAACTTTTTCAATAGAAGTGAAGGAGAAGGAACAAACATATCAGTGCAGAATACCAAATGCAAACTTTTAAGGTTTATTTCCCCATATTTAGACTTCAACCAGATTGGAAGAAAAGGGCAGCTTCTGACTTAGACTTCAATTTCAGATCTGAATAGATGAGTATCCTTCAAAACATTCATCATCTCTGGTAGGTGGGTATCATTCATTCCAATGGACCACTTCAAATTTTGAGATTGCAGAAAGACTTGAGAGCTATTCACATGGATTTATCTTTATAAGAAATGACATTAAAAATAAACAAAGGTTTTTGAAGCCTTCTTCATCTGTAAAAGTTTCAGGATTTTTTCTTTTATCAAGTGAAATATTTCTACATGTAATACTTTAAAAATTGTAATTTTAAAATAAAGAAATTAATGATTAGAAAAGTGTTTTAAAGAGAATTTTATAACAGAGTTTTCAAATGTGTCATCTGTCACAAAATTGTGTCAGATCTCCCCAAAAAATACAGATTGTGGTCATTAATTTTTTAAGGAATGTTATATCTATGTTGGAGGTGAAATCATTGATAAAGAGAGGTATTTTAAAGCTCTTTCTCAAATGGCCTCTTCCTTGTTGCCTACAGTACAATTCTCTAAATCTTCAAGTTTTTTTCCATTAATAATTTTAGATAATATTGCATCTAGAGCCTATAATAATCCAAGGAAAATAAAAAAAAATGACATATTCAGAAAGGAAGTTATGGTTATGTCCCTGTACCAGCAGTTAAAGGTACAAATTGATAGCTGAAGCTTGTGTTTTAATGTTCAAGTTGTCTGTGTTGAGGCCCATGCTCCTGAATGAAGAGGAAACAATGAATCAAGAAAAACATTTGAATAGTTCTTTTTGCAGGCTTCAGCACCTTGTATTTGATTGCTGGGGAGACATTTGATTGTTAGCAAGCTGAGTTGGTGATTACAAAATCATTTTAGCCAAAAGTCTCTGTGCTATTGATAACCCTGCTGTGGATGGAAAGCTGTCACTGGAAAGGTGCAGGAATTTCTGTTTATTTTAGCCAAGATAATGGGCATCATGCCTTGTTACCAGGAAATGCTTGCTGCTGACTTCCATGCCTAAAGATGGAAAGATATGAGTTAAGCAGACATGTATAATTTTTAATATTTTTGGGGTTTTTTTCATACTTTTTTTCCCCCTAAACTGTGGTTTTCCTTTTGTTTCCATGAAGGAGAAGGTCTGTGGACTAGATGATCTGGAAGATCCATTCCAACCCTTTTACATTCTATGATTCTATGATTATGTAGTATCTCCAGAAGTATTAAATTTTAGTAGTGGATACAAACTGTACCTTGGAGCACTTTTGAATGAGGAAATTGCTCTTTGTGTTTCAGTAAGGAAAGAGGCTTTTATTATTATTATTATTATTATTTTATTTTTAGCAGTATTTAAGCTTTTAGCAAAGCTGCAGAATTTAGTAAGAACCATGCCTCTCACATATCAGGAGAAGTTTCTGGAGTTGATGGTGGAAGAAATGGGGATTAATATGAGAAGTTTGTTTGTTTGTTTGTTTTTCTCTCCAATGCTGTGTCCTAGGAAATTGCTAACTCAGCCCCTCACCTGCACTTCTGGGCTTCACAGTAGATACTTGTCATCACAATCCAATGATGACTTTAAAACACTGATTGTTCTCCTTTTGTATAATTACAGCAGAGTGCTCAGGTTTTTATTTTAATTTTTTATGTTCTTTTTTTTGTTTCCTGGTTGATGATGCCTCGACAGGAAACTTTAAGAAAATTTTGCTCTATGCTATCTCACAATGAGTTGAAATAGAAACTTCAAAATTAAGTTTGCTTCATCTTAACCATTTCTGTATTTATGGACATCTTTGAATGTGCACCTTAATAGTCTTGTGTCAATCTGGAGCACTGTGAGGGAATGAATTGGCCTGGGTTTTTTATTTGTTTGTTTGTTTGATTTTTTTTTTTAATAAAATAAAACCATCCCCGTATTAACCCTTTCTCAGCATTTTGTGAGAGCAGAGTCAACAGTCAGGGTAGGCAGAGGGTTTCTACACCATAATTCAATGAGAAACAGTAGAAGACTCTTCCCAGAACGTCCACTCAAATGTCAGTAAACCAGGAGCTAATACAATCATGAATGGTAGGAAATTAGTCATTTGTAGCAGACCTTCACATTTATCATTAAATCTCTCTGATTCTACCACTGACCTTTCAAAATCAATAAACCAGGCTGCCTGAAACTAGGAAGTTTCCTGTAAAAGAAAGAAAATGGAGCTGGTTTGGACCTTCTGTCCACCAGTTTTTCTTCTGAAGCAGTAAGTTACATTTGAAGCTCTCTTTTATCAAGCTCCATGTGTTCAAACTGCATTACTCACAAATGAAAGATGATTTTCTTCTGAATTCATCATGTGATTTCTGGAATTTATGAGTTGTAGAGAAGGAAATGCTGAAGCATATTTTTAAGGAGACATTCTTTGTTCTTCCTGGTGACTGAGTTACAAAGTTGAGTCAAGCTCAGTGTGAAATCAATTGTAGATCTAACTAGATTTTTTTTTAAGAATTTGAATGCTAAACTCTTAATGGAAGGTAAGTTATCTCTTATTTCATTTTGGTGAATAAAACAGGGTGAGTGTTCCTTGCTGGTATAATAAAAGCAGGTGTTAAAAGTAGTAAAGTTAATCAAAATTAACTTTAATTAATCGAACAGAAGTATTACAGATAAAGATACTGTTGAAAATATTTGTAATCTATTTCTATGTTTATTACCTAAAGAATATTATTGACAAGCTTGAAGTGTTTATTTCCTGATCGTTGCACTTTGGTAGTGCATCATCCTTGTTTATTCAATATGCAAAATGTTTATGAATAAATCTCTGTATACAAATGCTGAATATTACCTTTTATTTTATGTATATACAAATTATTTTTGTGTAGTTCTTTTTATGTATCAGTATGCATTGGCACGCTTTTTCATTTTTTTTTTCCTCCATAACAAAATATAATCAGAATCTATCTGCTACCAAAAGGAAAAGGGATAAACTTGATGAAAGTAGTTTTGTTTTTCAGGTCTGTCTCTCTCTAACACATTTCCTCAGAATTTTCTAAGCTAGAATTACTCAAATTTTAATTTGAGTATTTTAAGTTGCTTAGAAAATTAACCACAAAGGTCAGGTCTGACTTTGATAGCCTCCTAGATTCTTAGGACACACAGTGTCAAAATATCCATACTGTGCACACATATCTGATATAAACTAGGGATCTGTGAGTGACAGTAACATAATGTGTGTAATGCGTGGAAAGGAATGGAAACATCACTTAGCAATGTACACACTGAATTCAGACTTCCACAAAAACAGCTTCAGGAGGCCTGGTGCTTGAAAACACAATATATTTAACCAAGTGTCATTGAGTAATAAGGCAAAGGGACAAATTTCAAGATCTATGCGAACACAAAGTCAATAAATGCATGTGCAGTCCAGAGATGTGACAGACACATATATTGTACAAAAAGGATTTCTCGGACAGATTCTGTCAATATAAATATATTCTGTCGACATACATGTGCCTTGTCATGCTGCCTTGTCATAATTGCAGTCTCAAGAGCTTTAATTATCTCTTTCAACCATCGGTATTTACATTTGGTTTGTCTCATGGTCCTTCATTGCTAATGTGTCACAATCTTTTTTTTTTTTCCCATGTGGGGGTGACAACTGGTCACTCTTCATTAATGAAATGACAAGTCTCTTATCCACGTTGTAGTCACAATAGGCTTTAGAAAGTTAAACTTCAAGAGATTAAATTCCCTCTGTGGTTATCCTACAGAACACACACCTCAACAGGAAATGCTTACACATCCTTGTTTTTCTTCTGCCAAGACTAAATTCTGTTTTCCAAGACTAAGTAAACTTGGGATGAAAACCAGAGCATGAATTCTGTAGTGAAACAGTGATGTGTGTTCTCGATTTTTCTAAACTGTGCTCTAAGAAGGAAAAATATATTCCTGTGAATATTATTGGTCACATAACTAACAGGATAAATATATGAAGACTTATACGGTTGTATTTTAGATACTCTTCATGAAATCCAGCATTAGCCTCAGATTTCAAAGAATAAGAGAATAATTGAAGTTGGAAAGGACACTAGGGATCATCCTATCCAATCCCCTTGCTCAGCCTCTACAGGAGGTTGCCCCAGAGTGTGTCTAGACAGTTTTTGAGTAGTGTCAAGGATGAAAATACAGTTTGATCAGACTTGTGTTCATATCTGCAGGTCACTCTCTTGTTCCTCCCATTAAAATTGGTGCGTATTAAAGATATGTAGCACTTAGGCATGAGGAAATTTTGCTACAGCATGAGTGAAACAAATCTGAATATTCCTTGATTTCTTTCTCATTAGTGTATTTCTTTTCCTTTTTTTAGGTGAAAAAACAAAATTTTCTGTATGATGGACCACAGCTTGCTGGTGCCAGTTTACCTGGAGACTGATACTGGAGACCTGCCTCAACATCTGGTGAGAGTGACAGCAGTGATGGTGCCTCTGTCCAAAGACATAAATCAGTGATGGTTTCTATCTATCTAAAATGGCAAGCTGCTCTTGATGCTGTGAGAAGGCTGATCTGAAACAGAGACTGGGCAGAGCTAGAGAATAAAGTAGAGATTTATTGAAAGGCCTTTAGGGTACACCTTGGGCAGGACAAGAGCCTGGCCAGGGCTACACCCAAGGTGGACCCAAAATGGTCACAAAATGGACAAATGATCACCAGGTCTCACACTGTGATCAGTTTTGGTCCATTTGCACATTGGGGTTTAATTGTCCAATTCCAGCTCCAGGCTGTGAGGTCCCATCCTTCTTGTTCCTCCCTCCAGCCACCCTTGTTTGTGCTTTGGGGCTGAAAGTTGTCCTTGGTGTGCAGCAGGAGAAGGATTTGTTTTGTGTCCCTGCTGTGTGCAGAGCTGAGTGACCCTGAGTGTGAGCTCAGAGCTGCACCCTGTGCAGCACAGAGTCTGAAATACATGAGAGATAAAACTTAAGGAATCACCCTAAACAGTGAATATAACCAACAGAGTGTTATCAAAGCCTTTTTCCAACAGGTAGAATGACTGTCCAAATCTGTTAATTTTTAGCAGGAATTGTAGAAACCATCATTTGGGAAAGTGGGGTTTCTAAAGTGTGGAAAGGCAGACCACAGTTCACTGGTGTGCCTGGAACACGAGAGCACTCAAGCCCGAGTGGCTTTGTCAGACAACTGATGAAGCAGATATTCTGTGGCCTAAGGTGGTGAAAAGCTGTGCACGTGCAGCTTGTCCCTTGGAAGCCGAGGAAATTGTCACCAGCACAGGCTCTACATCTGTTCTCCAATTCCTGCTTTTGTGCCCAGGTCAAGTTTAGCTTCATTTCAGCCAAAGAGAACAGGAGATGGGGTGAAGGACTGTGCAGTCCAAGCAGCTCCTGCTTGCAGGCATGGTTTGGGTTTGCCTACAGCAGACTGCAGTCACTGCAAAGTAAGCATTGCCCAAGGCAATGAAACTCTCCTGCAAATTTTATAGTTCTTTAATGGCCTTTATCAAAAAGGGAGTGTTTAGGCCTAAAAAGAGGATAAGTATGGAAGAAAACCACCAGCTCTGTCCAATGGGACCACTTAGAATGAGGATTAGTCATAAAACTTAACAAATGCTGGAGACATTTACAACTCTCTTCTAATGTAATGGCACCTATACCAAATACTTATATTAAATTGCAAATTTTATGTTCCATAATGCTATGCACAATAAATTAGCAAAGCCTGTATCAATCTTGATGTGAATATGAAGACAAACCCGAAAAATCATGTTTATTGTTAAGGATAAATAAAGTAAAACACTTTATTGCTCAGTGACAAAAGATTGTAAAATACCTTGCAAAAATAAAGCACATGCAATAGTCCATAAGAACAAAAGAATTGTCTGATTATAGAAAAGACCTAAAATTTAGGAGACAAGGAAAAGATGAGGTTTAATGGTACTATTTGGTATAAATTTTGACTTATTCCAGTGAGAATGAAATAAAAAACTTTAGGGAAATAGATTCTTAGATTAAAAAAAAGAAAGTGTCTTTTGAAGGTTAGTGCTGTTATAGTGAAAATTGGTGGCTTATTTCATAAGAAAATGCAGCAGTTAGTTTTCTGTATGCATTCAGGGTTGTTTTCACAAATTTTGAGATAACAAATACTACTTTCTCTTCTCAGATTTAACTTAAGTCAGGATTAATAAGCAACCTTTACTATTGGAAGAAATTAAATACAATTATGTAAAGTTCGTTATCCTGATTGATCACAAGAGGTTTTTCAAGATGTAGGAAAACAATAATTTAGATTTGGCTGTGCTGCCTTCAGGCAGTGTGGTAATGCAAGAGAGTGTGTGAAGTGATGATACATCTATATGTATGTAACTATATATATTTTTTTTCTAACTACAGGGGGAAAAAACCCTAGATCCTAAATCCCTAAAACTGTTAAATTCCTACAACACAAATAGAAGACATCTGGATATTCCCTTTTTTCTCTGAGCAGTTTCTGACGCCACAGATGTGAGTAAATATTGGTATAATTAATTCTCATAACCTTTTAAACATGTAGTAATTTTCTACCAAAAAAAAATGGAACAGGGAAATTGTGCTTTAGAAACTTACATAATTCAATATTGTAAAGATTAACCAACCCTGAAATAGTATAATAAATGGGAGACAAGAGATGTTCAGGATACAAATGCATGACCTTTGGAAATAAATATATAAATAAATAAAAAATGGGATTGTCAGTTGCAGTTGACTGTGGTTAGGTTTTCATTGGAGGCAGCAGAACATTGATTCAATAAAACATCATTCAGCAAACTGTCCTTTTTCAGCAAGGCACATAAATATTTGCCTAACTTGTTTAAATCCCACAGAGCTTGCTCCTGTGCTGAATCAGGTAGTGGAGAAAACGATGCTCAAAAGCAAGGTACAAATTTCTGATCTCATTAGTGCCTTGCTTCTTTTTTCAACCTTTGCTACTCTCTTAAATCCTTCCCCAGTTTGTAGTTCTTGACAACTGAATTCCACTTTATTTTTCTATATGAAAATATTCCAGTCCTCAGACAGCAGTGTTTGGTGAGGCAGGTATCTGCATACCTGGACCTCCTGCTCAAACTGGAATTCTTTGTGCCTGCCAAAAGGCAGGAGAGGGAAAAACCAGCTCAAAATGGAGAAACCCACACTGCTGAGTGCTGATTACCCACCGTTGCTTTGCTGTATTTTCTTTGTTGCATTCACTGAGTTTTGTTTCTTTTTGGGTGATGTGAATGATCCTGAGATGTTTTGGTACTCATAAAAGTGTACAGAAGCACAGAGTGAAAACTTGCCTTTGCTGTCAAAGAGTTGGTTTTAGTGTCTGACCAAAGTTAAAAGTGACAAAAGAGGATGACAACTCCTTTTGGATGCCTGGAAATTTGGGTGTAAGGGGCATTCACTGGCTCTGGCTTGGTGTGTGGTAAGCATTTCCTCTCTGGGCATGGGGACTGGAACAAATGCCATGGCCTTAGGGGAGACTTCCAGCAAAACCTGGGTTTGCTCCTTGAGCACTAAAGCAAAGCAGGGTTGGTCTCAGCATCCAGCAGGCCAACAAAAGCAAAGATGTCCCAGGTCTGGTCATAAATAGAAATTACTGCCATTTATTTTCATTTCCAAGAAAACTTCAAACCACTCTTATTTCTGCCCCTGACTTCCTATCACTTTCACTGTTATCTGGAGAGTACATTAAAATAAAAGCCCTAGAAAAAAAAAAAAAAAAGCCTAAAATATGTATCTGTTTTGCTAGGATAGCCATGGTTGGTGATTAGATTATATTAGACTAGGATATTGTCCTCACGTGTAATTCACTCTTTAGTAATGGATCATCTGGAAACCACATAGTTTTTATAAAACAGCTGAGAAAGTTTCCAACAGTAGTCAAAATTTTCTAAAAAGGAAAATCACTAGGAATTAATAACTTCTTCTCACAGAGAAAAATAAAAAGACAAGAGAGGAAAATGATGGCATTAACACTTTTTTGTTATGAAAATTAAAATTTACTGTAAAAAATAGAAAGTTATTCCTGACAGAGATAATATATAAACAAGGATAGCTGAACTCTTTCAAAATAGTCCTCCAGAAGACCACTGCTGCCTACCAGACAAAAAAGTGGAAATTGTTCCAACGTGTACAAAAAGCTCCACATGACAGTGCCCATTAGCAAAAGACTAAACACTAAACATTCAAGGGTAAGGAAAGAAATACTTCTTTTACAACTGGCTAAAAAAATAAATGAAGAAAAGGATTAGTGAGCCTTTTGGGTCCTAATATAACAAAAGTGAAGTAAGAAAAGGTTCTGAAACTTCATCTGAAGTTTCTGTTCCATTCCAGTAACAGAAGCTCCTGGATTGGCAGCAACCTCTCTATCCAGATCAGTGGCAGAGCTTCTGGCATATTAATGAAATTTGTTGCAAGTACTCTTTGAGTAAAAGCAGAATTGCCACGGCACAAGATTTTATGGTAATGGAGGCTGAATAATGAGAAAATGGAGAGTTGTCATCTAATCATGAAGATCCCTCCCCTTTGAACATAAAATGCATAAAATATCTGAAATATTAATATAATTGTACAAGGTCCTGAAAATCACAATGAAAATATTTTATGAGTATCCTTAGTGTGCCTGTGACCTATAGAGATCATTAATTTGAAGCCTAATAGCCTACCTGATACTGTACAGCTTCCACAGCCTGATTTGGCAGAATTGTATTATATGTATAATATTGTTAATAATGTATAACATAATAGAATGCCACATGCTATTATAAAAAACAGCAGAAGAAGATAATTATCAGAATTACAATATGCCAGTAAGAGATAAAAGTATATGAATGTTATATGGACAAATGAAAGTCTGATGATGCACTAATTTCCTTTTCAAGGAAAGATTACAGCACTGGAAAAAAAAATGGACACAATTCCAGAAACTTTTGTCTTTAATAAAAAAAAAATTAAATAGGAAAAGGAAGTGAGTAAGTAGAAAATTAGAGACTCAGTGCAGTAAATTTTTCTCACTTAAAAATATAATTTAAATGATTAGAAAGCACTGCAATTTTTTTCAGATCGAGGATACTTGATTGTCCTTATCATCTGCACTTTTCTGCATCCCTGCCTGATATACCTCCTTATCACTTAACTAGCTAATCAATCACTAGACTTTCCCTACATTTTAAACACTGCAGAAGAGTGTCTTTCCATAGCAAGAAAGGTGGCAATGTGTTGTCCTTACTCCGAATCACCTCTGCTCACTTTATCATCTCCATCCCAAAGCTTAAAATAAAGCAATTATATGTTGGAACTCAACGGGGCCTCTAAGAATTGCACGAGCAATATTTATTAAATGTTCACTTTATTAGGATTAAGATTGCCTGTAGTTGTAGAAGTCTTCTGCAGAAAAAAAGAGAAAAAAGTAATTAAAAAGAATGAACTGAAAATGATATATTACAGCAGTCAGCACAGGCAAGGCATTGCCTCCAGTGGATCAGGGCTTCACTTAACTCTGCAGGGAGTAGGACACAGAGGAGCACAGAAATCCTCACCTGACTTATCCTGACAAACTCAGCCTGGCTCAGCCTGCAGTGCTTTATTGTCCTGCTGAACGAGACACGGGGCTCTGACATCTCCTGTCTCCACACCTACAGGTGACTCCTACTTTTTCAGCATCTTCACCTTCTTCCTTCCTTTATTTCTGCTTTATTGGGCCAAAGGAGTGGGGCCCCCCAGCCTTCTGCTGCCCTCTGGTCTTGAGGGGAAAGGTGGTACATAAGAACAAACAATATGGTGGTGGCATCAGGACTTTTTTTTGTTTTCCTGCTAAAATATCATATTTTAAAACTAAATGATGCATAATGGCAGGATTCCACTGAGAAATATGTTGTTGCTTTCTTTAGATTCCCATGAAGGGGAAACTGTGATACAAATACCTGGTGAGAGATAGTCCTGCCTTGGAACGTCTTAGAATTTAAATAAACAAAGCAGAGCAGGTGAAGAAAGAGGAGTTAGAGGTGTAAAAGATTCTGCCTAGTGTGACAAAACAAAATCAGTGAAAACAGATCCCATGTCACTGAAATGCAATGCCTCCCCCACTGGTGCTTGTGTAAATGCTGACTCTTTCTTGCAGTGTATGTGCATACATTAAAAAAACAAAACAAAACAGTGCTTTCTAATCATTTAAATTACATTTTTAAGTGAGAAAAATTTACTGTACTGAGTCTCCAATTTTCTACATACTTACTTTTTTTCCCCTCTATTTTTTTTTAATAATTAAACACAAAAGCTATGAGAACTTTGTCCAGACTTGATTCAAGCAAAAATTAGTGGTGGCCACGTGTGCTCAGCCCTGTCTGTAAAAGACCAGAATTTCAGACTCCAGGTAGCTGCAGTGGTCACCAAAGCAAGCATCTCTTTAGCCATTAATAACAGAGATATCTACATGAGGACAGAAATTTAAAGTGTGTTTCTCTTTTGGAAAGTGATTTTTGTACCTGTTAGTCTGTGCCAACTGATAAGGGAAACTTGTTTGTGGTTCCACGTGATTGGTATTTCATCACACACATAATTTGATACGTTTTAGAATCTGCTTTAGTGTCCTGGGGTTTTTTTCCTATGTATTGATGGGAAAAGTGCACATTTCTCACGTGTGCTCCACACTGTGAAGACAAGGAGCTATGAAATTTTTGGAGGACAGGTGAGAAATGTCCTCTTTAGAGGATTTATGTCCATGAGAAGTGCAGCTTTGTTTCAACACCATCACCAAACCAGGGGAGAGAATCCTGGCTGCTCTTTGGTGAGTGCTGATTGAGGAAGGGCTCTGCTCCAACGCCATCGATTGTGCATTTGTAATCAAGACTCAAAGGATACCCCAGGATTAGGCGCAAAATCAAAAAGTCTTATTGAAAAAGAAAATCTGCTGAATCTAGCAACTTTAAAGGACTCTAATCTGCAACATATAAAATTAACAAAGACTTAAATGACAACAAAGTAAGAGAGGAATCAGGGAAACTTTCAGAGCTCCGTGTTTCCATAAGCACATATGTTGGATATATAAACCAATAGGGTAAGTTATAATTTCTGATTTTGTGAATTTAATCTACCAATAATCTACACATTTTGAATACCATTATCAATCATAAAATTTTATCTACTTTTAGATGGTCATAATTTGACAGCTATTTTCCTTCATGCTATTGGCAGCTAAATACAAAACACTGTATTTGATGGTCTGACATTTTCAATTTTCATTTCCCATTTCAGATTTAGCCTTTTGCTAATACTGCTCTCTGTGCAGAAAATATGCACATGCCTTCATGCTGTTTTGAAAAACCACTTGTCCTCCTTAATGTTTAATTATATTATAGTGACCCCCAAAGTTACCTAATGTTGAGGGAGAATGCAAAATGGAGACAGATTTAAACTTCTCATTTCTGTAAAACCTTGTCTTGGCAAACCAATTTATTTTAAGATCTGTCCAGCCAACACTTTGTCTGTTTTATTTTTTTTTCCTTCTCTAATTGCTTGTATGTTCAAAATTCAGCAAATGACTATATTTATAGTTAGGTTTAATCAGCAGGATTCTTTTCATTCTTAGCTTTAAACACATGTAAGGATTTCCTGGAAGGAAGATTTTAAATATTGTCTTTTAATTGCATTTTCAAGTGTCTTACCTCCTCCTTTATGCTTCTCCTAAGAATTATGAGGAAACATAATTTAGTGCTTTCTTCATCTTCTGAAATTTTTCACCTGGGATTTGTATAAAAAAGCATGTCTTACACATCTTCCTATGAAATTGATCTGACTCTTAGGTACTTCTATTTTGATTAAATTCAGGAAAAATAATAGCTCCTAAACAAACTTTGTCATTCCACTGCTGTAAATATCCAAGCAAACATTATTTTGTAATAATATTTGCTTTTGCTCTCTCAAACTAGAGGCTTAAATTATTATAAATGCAAGGCTCCATTGATAATATTAATGGAAATCATTTAATTCATATATATCCTTTTGAATAGTAAAAATCCATCAGTGTAAAAGATGTGAGGGACATATACAAGTTGACAAACCCCCAGAACTGGGGGCACTGTCTATGAATTAATTGAAAATGTCCTTTATGGGATAATTTGTGTTTTCAGTAGCATCAGACACCATGCTTTGCATACACTTGCATGATTTGGTCCGAGGGTAGAATTTGCCTCCAAATTTCCTTTCTTACAACACTTGCAGTATTTGTGCCCACCTCACACCAGCTACAGACTGGACCTCTTGACTTGCAGAAGTTAGAGATGGAAGAGATCTATTATGTCCTTTACTCCATTCCTCTGCTCATGTGAAATTGTTCTGTGCAATCTTTTTGAGAAGATACTGCCGAGTATAATCCTGCCTAGGCAGGGGGATGGACAGATGACCCAGCAGGGCCTTCCCATCTGAAATATCTCTCATGTTATGACTAACTGCACTGTCCTCCTTATCTCCCACTTTCAAAATGCAGGGACCAGGCATCTTCATGGGAGCTGCTCATGCCACAGGCTCCTGCTGCTGCAGTTGTCACTCTCCTTTTCAGGCTCCCTCCCCACTGCCATGCATGAATTTCTTTTTCCTCGCTGTGTTGGATCTTTGGGTGCATGCTGAAGTGTGACTCGTGTTGCTGGGCCAATATATATTTCTAGTTTTTGCCATTTCTCTCTGGAAAGGTTTCCTTCCTGCTTCTGCCATCATCTGCTGTAAGAGCTGAAGCAAAGCAATGATAACTTTCATTCTGAAACACACAGATAACATCAGTGGAAGGATGTTAAGTCATCTACATAATTAAATGGCAATTGGCCTTAGCCATTACTCATTATAGTGTAGCTTTTTGTCATTCTGTTTGATGCTAAAGGATGTTCAGCTGCTTGTAATTGATAGAGAGGTTTAATCTGCAGTGGTTTCACTGTAATGAGCCAAGCATGAAGCTATTTTTTATGTTAAAAAGGCTAAAAGGCCCTTGTTTGGGAGTAGGCATGGGGACAATGCTTGGGGTTCCTCAAATTCCCCAAGTATAAAAATCTTTTCTTCTCTATTAGTTGATTTTCATAAAGTGTTAGTTGAGCAAAGATTGCTTTTGCTTCAGATGTAAAAATGCAGGCCTATTCACAGCAGTTGAATCACACTGAAGCTATCAGAATAATGTTTCTAATCTAGGGACTCAGAATAGCAGAGGGCTAGAGAGAAGCACGGAGAATTTTGCCAGAAATTAATCAGGAAAAGAGCTTTCCTTGGTCTCTAAATGAGGCTTCTGCAATTTGTAAAACAAAATGGATGCATTTGAAGAGCAATAAGTGGATTATGCCGTGCAATTGGGTTTTGTGAAATTTTAAGCAAAATCCATAAATATCAGGTTTGAGGGGAAGTCAACAAGAGAGCTTTGAAGATGGCTCCTTTTTTATTATTATTTTATAATAATATCTCTAACATATTAATGCCCATGGCTGGAAATAATGTCATAATTCACATTATCTTGGTTAAGTCAGCAGAGGAAGAAATGTGCAGCTAACTACACTGTAGGGCTCTGATCTGCTGTTTTTGAACAAACATTTGCAATATTTTAAAGTACCTCCCAGATGTTTGTCACACCTCTGTTAATGCCAATTTTTGCCCCCGTGGCAGGAGCAGCAGAATTAAGTGATATTTACTTACAACTCAGACCCTCCACCGACTGGAATGTGAGTGTGAACCCAACTTTATCTGTGGAATAATCTAATTCTCTGAGTTGCTGCAGCTTAGGCAGAGACAAAGCTTTTGTTTTGCCAGCTCCAGAAGGGTGGCAGAGCAGTGGAGATGACAGCTGGAGCATAACTAGCAGGAGATAGTGAGCCCTGAACCAGATGAAAGACAGAAGAACCTTTAGGCCAATGCTAATGATCATCAGCTATCCAGGAGGCAGAATATCAATAAAAACTTAAAAGCACTCCTTTTTCTCCTTTACAAATTAACCCTGCACCAATGGGGAGGAATTCCTCTGAGATAAAGATGTCAAGATATTGGGAGGCTCGAAAAGTGCAGGAAATACCAGAAGGAGAGCAAAACCTGAGAGAAGAGCAAGAAAACGAACTACAAATCAAAGCAGAGACAAAACTACAAACAAAACCTCCAAACAGACAAATAAACAAAAAAAAAACCAAACCCCTAGGATTCCTCATCCTGAGCAGTGAGGTTGGTCAGGAAAACATTACTTAGGAGCTAATATTTAGCTAAATTCATGGGTTATTTTAGTTTGAAGAGAGCTCTGAAGGCCCTCTAATCTGTAAGGGTCAGATGTGGATGGATCTTGATCATCTCCAAGAGCAGAGGTGACATAAACTCTGCCAGCCTGTGGCTGCCCTTATTGCCATGCAGTTCTGAAGACAACATTGAGAGGAGAAAGCAATCAGGAAAATGAGACCAGAAATTCTATGCAAGACCCGTACTTTGCTCCCTATGAAGAGGTGACATGAGGGAAATTATATTCTTTGTGCCTTTGAAAAAAACTTTTAGCATGAGTGGATTTAAATGAGGTGTAGAGGATGCATTCCTGAGCATGGAGTTGTGGTTGGTCACTGAGAAGTGACTTGAATCAAGAAAAAGGTGAGGGGGAAAGACATTTTTGTGATTAACATGATTATTTTGTTTTCTGCATCGAATGAGGACAAATCTGTTTGTGACAGCTAAAAGTTTTGAACTGTCCTCCAAGAAATGATGAGTTAGAGTTTTCACAGTACTGAGAAATTACTGTACAAAGAGATTTTTAACAGTTCTAGGATGTACAGACAAACACATGGCTATAAAAGAAAGGAATGTAGGCATCCAGGGAAAAATACAGCACGATTTACTATTTTTCACTTTGTTTGGGTATGGGTTTTTTCTTAGAGAAAACATCAAAGTGACAATAGTATTAAAAGGAAAGAACATTGCTTCTTCATCAACACAAAGGAGAAAACAATATTGTTGTTTTATACATAACCTAAAGGCTTGCTTTAATGTCGTTTTCGTGTAGAGCTGTGATCCTAAGACAATCACAATCACTAGAAAAACCAACACAATCATTGTCAAATAAACCTTTATTCCTTTTGATGTACCAGTCTAATTAGAAGAGACTGAATTTCCACTTCCTAAGAAATTTCTGATATTTGATTTGATTTCAAATCAGTTTCATTTGGTCTCATATCAGGATGAAAAAATTACATTTAATTTTTTTTTCCGAAACATGTATTCTAACTTTCTCAAAGTATTAGTTTTTCATTTCTCTGTCATAAAGTGATAAAATTACATATTCGAAACAAAATAAAATAATATGCTACAATTTTTAAGTTGAATTGATATGTTCCCAGGAAATATGTTGACAAAATAAAATCGTCATTAAATAATGTACTCAATGAACTGTAGTACTAAATTGAATTCTTGCCATAACAAAAGTAATCCCTGATCCTAAAAATCTTGTAAATCTCAGCTCCTAATCAGTAAGAGCCTTCAGCACGTGATTCTGTCAAATCACAGAGAACAGTAGCCAGCTTCTGGAATCATTCCTGCATAGTCTTGCTTTTGCCTTGCAAAATTTATTTTTATTATTATTAATATACACTTCCTTTTCTATGAATCAATACTGTAAATCAATATAATCTGCTGGCATATAAATGAGTTATATACCCTGGTTTTAGCAATTAATATGGTACAGGTATGAGGGTATGTTCTGCAAACTGATTCATCGCTGGTATTCCACTCTGGGCCAGGTGAATGTGCATCATGATTTTCCAGTAGCTTCTAATTCATGACTTTAAAAATCAAATTGAAAGAATTCGTAACATTTTTCAGTATTCCTTCAAAATTTCTCAGCCGTTCTGTGATCATCTAATAAAAAGAAGAAGAGTGGTGTCTCCCTTACGAGATTGGTCAGTTCTTCCCTGTGAGAAAGCTTTTAATTCTTTTTTGAGGAAAAAATGAAAGAGAATTTGGGGATCATAGTAGATAGATATGACATATTACATGACCAAGTCCATGCTGCTGACAATTCAAGTTAGTCCTACTAATCAGGTATTAAACTGTTATTATAAATGACTTTAGGAGATAATTTAGCCTGTAAAATTTCTTTTAGAAGGTCATTAAGAGCTTCTGGGGATTTAGTGGATCCAGGGATGGCACAAATCTCCTGCCTTCTACTGTTTCCTCTCACAGCTTTGCACAAAGGTCTGCCTTGGGCTGGAGCTCCATGCAGCAATCCTGGTCTACAGGAATGCTCAGTCTCTGTGGTCCTTAAGGACACAGAGCATGAACACCCATCCTTGAGAATAAAACCTTGCAACAAACAAATGATAATGTTTTGGGTTTTACCTTTCTTCCTTTCGTATGTTCTCTGTATCCTTTCCACATGTATTTGTCGCTTATTGTATTAGTAGCTAGTTTTCCAAGTAATTTTCCATTCCCTAGGCAAAGAGAGGCAAAACAAATTCCTGGAAAGACAAAAGAAACACCAGAACTCCAAGCCCCAAAGGGTGTGAGGTCCCTCTCCTATCTTGGTTCTTATCCTGGTTACCAAGGTTGGGAACAACTCCTGGAGATACATTTCACAGACAAAGTACAGCTAATACTGAAGGGAAGAAAACTTAGAAAGGATCTGACCTGGAAGAAAAAAATCCATCACTTGTCCTCCTAATTGGTGCTTTTTGTCAATTATGTTAATTTACTAAACTTATAAAAACTGTTCATCCCATGTAAGTGGGCTTTTGTGAACATCTTCCCATAACTGTCCCTGAAGACCTTAAATAAAAATCTACTTTTATGTTACCTTCTTACTAAAATTATCTTGAATTTCATTTCCAGACTGGGGAAAAGGCAACAGAAGAAAGAACTGCCTGGTTACCCTGGCAATGGGAGAGGAGGGAAGAAGGGAATAACATGACCAACATCAATATCTGGACATGCCAATCCATGGAATCTGTAAGGGAAGGTCTCAGGGGTCACACCCCTGAGAAAATGTATTTAAATAATCTGGGAAAGCCTTGCAGGGAGCTTCTCCAGGAGACTGCCTCGCTCCAAAGAGAAGGAGGAGAGCCAAGGTGAGCACCTGACTTGATTTGGAATATGTTCTTTAGTAAAAAAGAACAGACACCAAGGCTCCTTCTTTGGCTTTACCACATTTTGTACTATGAGGGGAATTGAGGCACAAGATGGCATTTCTTAGAAGTAACCAGTCCTAAAAAGGAATTGAAAGAAAAGAAAGTGTGACTAAAAACCAACTTACCTGCAATCTACAGAAGGAACAACTCTCTAGGTTTTAAGCAAAATAGAGATGTAGTTCATCTTACAGCCCCAGAGTTCTGTTTTTTTTTTCTCATTTCACATCTAATTCCTTTTTCCAGAAAGCACTAATGTGATTATTTCTTAAAATATTTTTACCTGTAAATCCCTCTTTTAATTTAAAAAAAGGCACTGAAGATGTGAAAGTAAGATGTAGAGAAGTGTCAAAGAGAGATTGCTCTAATAAGACATTCAGGGGTGATTTGATTTCCCCTGCTGTTGCAGTAAGTCTGTAGATAAAATCATATTTTAGACTCTCCTAAAATTTTAAAACAGTTCTTGAGGAGTATTGATGACATAGCTGCTGAAGTTAGGTATGTCCTTTAATTTTTCAGTGAAGAAAAACTGTTGCTACTGTTTCCACTAGAATACTAAAACAGACGTGTATGTTAATAGAAGGAATTGAAGTTCCATCCAACAAAACTTAAAGTTTATTCAAATATGCAAATGCAAATGAGGGGTAATTTTTCCAAACTGAAGCTCCAGTTGTCTGCACTATTCTATCTCTGCAACTGGGATCTGCTTTTAGACTCAAATAATCCAAAAGCTTTTTTTACTCTTTAAACTGTCATATATGTCAGGTATGCAACAACCTAATCCAAATACTATATGTCTATAGTATCAATAGTGTCTATTGTCTTCAACAATTATTACATTTTTTTATCAAATAATTTATGTGATGAGTAGTATTTTGCTGCATTTGACTAGATGCTATAGCTTTGTTAGATAAATTATTTAGCAAACAACAGAAACATTCATCAAAGAATGTAATCTGAAGTATTGGATCCTTTTGGTGTTTGACTGGCTTAGATAAAAACATATCAGCAAAATGGAAGCTGTGAAAATATAGTGATAAAATCATAGCAGCCTCTCCAGAAGGCTTCATAAACCAGAATGGAAATAAAATAAACCAAACTCCCTGCTCAGAGTTGATGTTTTGTTTCTCCTTAATTTCTTATTTATCTTTGTACCAGAGGTATTATTTGTTTAATTGGAACAATAAAGAAATGTTGTTGTTTAATATATGGGTGGTAACTCCGGTGTACAGCTGGCTACTGAAAAACGAAAAAAAAAAAAGACAGGAAAGGATAGATATAATGAGATGATTTTCAGCTGTTCAGTGAGTCAAACAGATATCTTAATAATTAACTTCTATTTTAAGATGTGTTTAGATGTTTAGTGGAGTTAGAAACAAAGATGGTGTTGCTTTCATTGTGTGCTGTAAGGAAAAACTGGTGGGTGTGTGAAGTAGCTTTATTTTAGTGAGGTGGTCCAATCTGTGAATATGCATTGATGCTGTTTCCCCACAGGTGGTGCAAGGTGCACCAGAGCCTTTGGAAAACGCAGGTGAATCCAGAGCAATCTCACCTGGAGCTCGTGGCAGCAGCTGCAGAGGTGGGATGGGTTAGGGAGGGAGCTCAGCGCTGTGCAGAGACCCTGCAGGGGAATTTGGCACTGGGCAGCCCAGCAGGGACCCTGCTTCCATGGGAGTGACGTGGCCCTGTCAGGATGCATCAGCCTGGAATTGTTGTGCAGGTACTCACCAGTGCAGAACTGGAGCCACGAACACAGCCCTGTGCACCGGGGAACAATCTGCTCTGCCACCAAAAGGTGACAGAATGAGCTCTAGGAATGCTCAGCTTTATAGAATAGCTCTAGCAGTGTTCAGCTTTACAGAATGAGCTCTAGGAATGCTCAGCTTTACAGAAAGAGCTCTAGGAATGCTCAGCTTTACAGAATGAGCTCTAGGAATGTTCAGATGAGCTCTAGGAGTGCTCAGCTTTACAGAATGAGCTCTAGGAATGCTCAGCTTTACAGAATAGCTCTAGCAGTGTTCAGCTTTACAGAATGAGCTCTAGGAATGTTCAGATGAGCTCTAGGAATGCTCAGCTTTACAGAATGAGCTCTAGGAATGTTCAGATGAGCTCTAGGAGTGCTCAGCTTTACAGAATGAGCTCTAGGAATGTTCAGCTTTACAGAATGAGCTCTAGGAATGCTCAGATGAGCTCTAGGAATGCTCAGCTTTACAGAATGAGCTCTAGGAATGCTCAGCTTTACAGAATGAGCTCTAGGAGTGCTCAGCATTACAGAATGAGCTCTAGGAATGTCCAGATGAGCTCTAGGAATGTTCAGCTTTACAATCTTGATCCAAACCCAATTGAAATCTTTCTGCTAATTCCAAGCTGGCTTTGGTCTGGTTGCAGGGGGGAAAGGGATTTAATTGTCAAGGCAGCTGGGGGTGGTCTTGCTTAAAGTGCCTTTGTAAAAAGCTGGTGGCAGACAACAGCTGATGGCTTAAAGACGTACTTCATCAAAGTGCACGTCCACTTGTGGTATTAAAAACTGATGCATTTGTCACAAGCAATTGGGCCTAAAGCAGGCAAAAGTACTTCACAGCATGTCCCCTGAGAGCTATCATAAATAGAAATCAGAAGAAATGCCAAAATCTTTAAGGCTTGACAGCAAATGATGTTTTAATTTAGTGGACATACAAAACTATCTTTGACATCTAAATGGATGCTTGCCATCAGAAATCTCTCCCCCTTCCCTCAATATTTGTGACAAAAGGAGACAAGTGTACAAATGTAATTGTTTATTTTAATTTTAAAAGCTACATTTGCATAGTACAGTAAAGATTGCCTTTGGAAGGACTGAGCCCACATTCCAAATGTGGATATGTTAGTAACTTGAGAAAAAAATTATCTCAAAGTGGAAATAGGAACCTTTAAAACTAGATCCCCTTTCTACAGTAACCTCAGTACAGGGTGGAGGGTACTGGCATCCATAACACAAAGAAAAAAAATTATGATCCCAATCCTTTACCACAGGATTAGCCTGGTGATTGTAATTACAGTGAAGCAGAAGTTCAAACTCTTGGAAAGAGAATCTTATTGCTCTTGCAGCTCATACCTGTGTTCAAATGTTTCTGTTGAGTTCCCTAAAAACCCAGCTACAAAGTTATTTGCATTTCTAAACCCAAAGGTATTAAGCAAGAGGAACAGGACACAACTAGAATATTTTAAAGTGTCCTTCAGATTTAGTAGTTGCATTTGTGGTGCTTTCTGACCCCAAACTTTGAAAGGTAATTTGGAAGGGGCAGGGACAGCTCGCTGCTGAAAGGTTCTGACCTTTCAGCAAGGTTACCTGTTCATGTATATGCCTTCTGAACTACTCATCACCTCCATTTATGATTAATAAACTCCAGTCATCCTGTTTACACTGCATCACAAGTTCTCTATTAACTTTGCATTTTTTGTATCCTTTAGTATAAATGTAGAGTGTAAGGTTTAGAGAATACATTGGGCTTTGCTGTGGAAGATGTGTAACTACATACGCAAAAAATTAATTAGGTAGGGCTTTACAACCATGATCGTATTATTCCAAAATTTGTGAAGAACTCTGCATGAGCACTCTAGATGATAGTAGTGCTGACTGAAATCTTAGTATTTCAGTAGCTGGGAATGATTATTCATTTGAATGTTTTAATTTTTTTTACATTTTTTTAATGGGATAACCTGGTCTGCTGTGTAGCTGCCATTCAAACAAGCACAATTGCAATGCAGGAGAGAAGGATTCAGGATTCTTACTTCTGCTGCTTCCACTGGAGCTCGGAAAGAATGCAAAAAACTGTTTTTTCCTAAACTTGCTGCTCAGTGTTCTAAGCCTCTTTGGCAGAGTCTCCCTCAGAAGGGAGAGCCCTAGTTCTTATCTGTCATCTTTCCTCCTGGAGGTCCTGTACAATTTGGAAGGACAGGACACCTTAGCACAAAACAAAATAATGTTTTCCTTAGTCTCTTGTCAAAATCTGCCCTGAATTATGTCTGCTGAGTGGACAGAGGATTCCAAGTCTTCCTGCATCCTATTTATCTTCCTGCAAAGACATACTCTTATCTCTGTATGAATAATGTCTTGAAAAGCCACAAAAAAAGGTAAAAAAACCTTGACTTTGCAGAAAAAGTAGGAAGAGCTGTATTTTAGATTAACTGGCTTAGATATAGCTCTTAACTAATAGCTAATAGAATTGCAGTTAAAAATCCTTCAGCAAGTTTAAGAACTGTTGTGATCTAAGTTATTTCTGTGGATGGGAAAAGACCTCTGGTGCACTTCAGGTTTCCCTTCCAGGACACTTCCCAGTTCACCTATCCCATTTCATAAATGAATCTGTCTTTAAGGAAACAGACTTTTTTTGGCTTACTGCTGGTACTACATGTCCTCACAGGGCCTGCAACATTCTGGAAACTTCTTTAAAGGTCCTCCTGATTACATCAAAGGCAGTGATTAACTCACTCCAGTAACCTTTTCCTGGTTTTTCTGCTAATATTGTTACAGCTCATGGATGTCTCTGTGTAGGTTTTTAAAGGAGATGACTTTGCTTTTTGTAAGGCCCCTACAGTCACTTCTTTCTGTTAGCTGTATAAGTGAAAACTTAAAACATTATTCTGGTTTGTGAAGTTTCTAATAACAAAAAAACACTTTAGCTTGCAAAAACGTCTTTGCATATCAGAAAAAGAGAGGGATGAGAGTCTTGGGGGTGAATTTCTTGTTTCAAATCACAGATGGACAGGAAATTTCCTAGGTTTTGGCAGAGCATTTTTACATAGACACAAAACATTGGAGGCAGGATTGAGTTAGTTTAATTTTAGCTGGCTAAAATGTTGGTGGCTGATCTAAAGAAATTATCTGGATTTCTTGAGTCAGTGAACAGAGATGGGCTGTAAAAACTCTTTTTTAAATTGGGAAATTCATTCTGGGGCTGTTCCTTTCTGCCTCAGTTTCTCTGTGTCTCTTTGGTGGTGGAGGAAATCCAGAGTAGCATCATAGACTATAAGATTTCAGATATTCAAATAAGTCACAACTTCCTCTGGGCCTGCTCTCCGAAAATGCCAAGGCATGTAGCCAGTCTAGCAAATAATTTTAACTTGTTTAGAGTTTTAATAATATATATATTATTGCATAAGGTGGTGGTTTTTTGTGGGGTTTTTTTTGTGTGTTTGTTGTTTTTTTTTTTTTTTCCCTAAACACAAGGAAAACAGTTTTCTGTATGCAGCTACAAAATTTATCACTTTTTAGGACTCAGGTCTTTCCCCATGCTCATTTCCCAAACTCTTCAATAGTTCCTTCTCCCTTTCTTGACTGAATCATCTGAGATTATGGATGCTCACTTTGTATTTGAGTAGTAAAATACTTGCATAATGCAACTTCAGTTTTGGTGGCAGCCCTGACATAATGCTGAAATACAAATAATAGAACAAATATAATAAAAATTCTTATCCTGCATCTATAGATAAAAAAGGAACAAAAAACCTGAGCAGCAAGCCCAGAGCCTGTGTTCTTTTGGGCTCAAATGGGACTCACACTTCAAAGCTGAGAATAGTTGTCTTAGTCCAGAATTCAAATTTACAAGTGAAGTTTGACTGTTTCAGAGTTAGTTCTCCTACCCTACATGTTGTAAATACCTTTGAACTCGCTCCTATGGAACAGAAATGCTTTCTGAAGAAAGAAGTTGAAAAGATAAGTGGCTTATGAGCTACTGTAATTAAAATCTAAAAGATGCTTTCCCAGCTGTTGCTTTTGAAGTTATGCTTAGTTGGTGGCTAGGTGCCAGCATTCAATTAGAAGTATGCATTTTTATTAACAGACTATCATGTGTTATATTATGTCAATAATTCCTTTTAAATTAGATCTTTTTATTTTTAGCAATAGTCACAGGTGTCCAGGTCATTAAATATTAAAATGGGCCCCACTGACAATTGTGCAACATCCTAAGTTTGTTTGGTGCTTTATTTGCACTCCATTTGAAGTTCAAAATTAAAATATCTCTCAACTTGTGGAGAGGAGGGTTTGGCCAAGATAAGCTAGTGCCTGAGGGGAAAAAATAAAAAGAGAGATGCTCAGCCTATGTGCAACTTTTTGCCTGAGTTTGGGTTTCTAATTATCACGGTTTCATTTACTTACTCATCGTATGCCTGTTGCAAGTGGGGGCCTCATTATTTTCATTCCCTTCCTTAGATGTCAAAGTCTCAGCCTGGAATTGGTATGGTGAGGGAGGGTTGATACTCACAGGCTTTTAGAGGTGCTCAACTCGATGTCAAAACAACACAAGAATCATCTCCCTGAAAAAAGCCTTTTTCCCAATTTCCCAGCTTTTTGTTGCAGGATTCATTTCCCCAGACTTCAGCTGGCTTCAGTGTAGGTCCCTTCGTCTGGGCTTGATGACTAATCTGCCTAATTGGGGGCAGTTATTTGGGGTTAAGAAGGACAAAGCCTGGAGGGATCTTTTAGTCTTCCTCATATGTTTACAGGAGCTTTTAACAGTCAGGCAGAGCTTTTCTGTTATTGTCTGAAGATGCCTGAAGTTATAAGAGGTATTCTGACCCACACTGTCTTTATTTGTGGTTAAGACCCTACCCAGAGTGAAAAAAGGACTGAGGTGAATTCAGCTTTTTTCAGGGTGCCAATGGATGTTCAGGATGCTGTGATATCATTTGAACCATAATATAAAATACTGTGTTTTCTCTTTTTGTCCAGCTTATATCATAGAATCCAAGATCCTTTCAAATACGTTATTAATTACTAGATATTGATAATGTTTGCAATACAATACATAACCTATTGGTAAAATATGTACATATATAGTCAGCGGTGTCCTTCATTTGGGGATTAAAAATAGTTTTGCCAATAAAAATTAATTTATTCTTGCATAGTATTTGATTAGCTGTCCTCTTCATTTTGCACATGGAAAAATGTCATGTCTCCACAGTGACATTGGAAAAATGCTAAAAGCTAGTTGGAAACCTAGGAATCCTAATTTCTATTCCTGCTTTGATGGATCTTGTAGGTGTTGCTGACAAATGTTATTTCTTGTGCTGTTCTGCAGGAAAGCAAGTGGTATAGGAGCTCTTCTGCCACCCCATTCCAGCTCCTCATTTTAACCTCAGCTGAAGAGGAAAAACTCCCCATGACTGCAAGTTAATGGCTAAAAAATAGAAGAAAGAATAAGACATGTAAAACTCATTTATTGGTGAAAGCTTTTAAAAACCATTTAGCTAATTAAAAATACAGGTGTTGATTTGAACTATGACTCATTTTTCACTGGACTTTTAAACTTTTGGATCATAGTGTATTTTTAACCATCTGCAAATAGCTTAAGGAAACTATAAATGCCAAAACATTCTTTTTATAACTGAACAGCTCTTTCAGTGAAACCTGAATTTTCATGTAGATCTGTGCAAGTGCTGGTGTTTTTCTCTTTCTCTGACCTATCCCTGACACCTCCAAGTGCTACCTTCAGGAAATATATCCCTCCCCTCCATTTATAGTCTGTGTTCTACTCAATAGTAGTTGGTTAGTGGCCTTTGCAAATAACAAATTATGAGTTTCTCTGCATTGTCCAGCTGTCAGGTAGGAACGAAAGTCAAAGTTTTGTCTATTCCTCACTTTTTCCTTTGTGCTGTACCTGTCCATTCATTCCAGAGAGAGCCAGCACTCTCCGTTTGGGAGGAAAAATCACTGCAATAATCTTGCTGTGTCAGTAGCCCAGGGAAGTTGGTCACTTGCCATCCAACTCAATGTCCCACACGTGAACACACGGGCTGCTTGTCCCTACACGTGTAGGCTAAGTGATGGATTGCAGGATACAGCAAAATCTGCCAGGGACTTGGAAGGATTTCAATTCCTTTGGCTGGTCTGTGACCTATTTATGCGTGCTGTATTGATAAATGAAGTGAAAAATCTTTTACACCTTTCAATGAAGGGGCCGTTTGGTCTGGCAACAGCACTGACACTTTTAGTGATGTCCTATAGGAAACAGCTGGGATTATTAATTCATTTTTACACAGGTCACTAAGCATCCAGAAGTCAATATTTCTTTTAAATTGCTCTCAATCTGGACCAAATCCATTCTGAAGGTGAAAGGTTCCAGATATATACTGCTACTGGCCATTATTAGAGTCCTTTTTAAGTTGTGCCAATTGTTTTTCCTTGGTTCAGCCTGAGAATGACTGTGTTAGGAAGAACAGAAAAAGACTGCATGCTCTTTAACTTCTGTTTTTAGCTCCTGGTGTAATTCCATATTTTAGTTCTTGGAAATATACTTTGTTTTATTACAGATGACACCAATCAGAGTGAAGAAAAGATGAGAAATACTTTAGATTCTGAGTCTGAAACAATTGCTCAGTGACTCAAGACTCAAATGTAATGAGGAAGGAAGAATTGCAAGAAGGAAAGATTTACACAGACACAGTTAAGGACAAAGCTGAGCAGAACTGCATGGTTTCAATTCCCAGGAATTCCTCAAAATTGTAATTTGACTTTGTGAGAAGACATACCTGCTGACTCTAACATTTGGTGGAAATCAAAGCAAAAGTATTAAACTTCAAGGTGCATGATGGCAAAACGAAGGGTCTGAAATGTGACCTGAACATCCTCTGTCTTTGGAGGGGAAAGGAGGCAAAATGAAACTTTTTTGCTGATCTCTGGAGTCCTAATCCCAGCTCTTCAGCTCTTGGCACTAACACTGCTGTCTGGCTGGCTTAACACATTACTGATTCTCTTTTATAGTCCTTTTTCAGAGTTGAGAATGACTAAACAAATCCCAGAGAATCGGGTCCTATCTCTTAGTTGGGTATTAAACAGCTGGAGAAGAGCTGCTGTAACTGTGCAAGGCCTGGGAACACTGCCTTGCAGCAGAGTGTTAAAAATGAAATACTAGCTCTTTAAACAGATCAAAGATTATTTGATTTCAGTGTGTAAACTCCTTCTTGAAGGGATACTGATATAAGTGATACCTGGAATAAGAGAAACAAGCAGTACAACACCAGGGGCAGGTCAACAAATCTGTGAAATACTGTGAAAACACACTTCTTTCATGTTTCTTCTGATAGAAAGCACTAGAGAAAACACATGAACAAAGTTACTCAGTCTCTTAAAACCTCCAGAAGAGCCAGGAACTTTTAGCTATTAATAGCTATTAATTAGCTGTTAATATATCTATATAGCTTTTAGATATTAAAACATTAATCTGAATTACTTTGCATATGTCTAATTTTAAAAGCAATATGTGTTCTAAAAAATCTCAGTTTTTGTTCAACTGGCCAGAAACACTAATGAGCTGGTTCAATATTATTGTTTGGTTTGTTGTCATGGTGTCCTTGGGGATTTTCTGTTGTCCTAATTCATTCCCATCCCAACTTGTGGGGCTGATGAGTTATTTGTGTGTAAAACAGCCAGATTTCTTCTGGAAGCAGGAACTGGGGTGCAGTGTGGGAGTTCTGTGATGTCTTCTGGAAGTGTCATCCCTGCAGAGAGCACAGGAAAAAAGAATTATTCCTGCCAAGGAATAATTCCTCAGGAATGTCTGTGTTGCAGTGTTTATGATCAGCTGAGATATTATTGAGGAAAAAAAGCAAACCAATTTTCCTTCCTCACACTGTTATCACCTTTACCTTTATCTCCTCTAAGCTCTGTTTTATTTTTTTATCAGTCATGTTGAACACTGGTAAGATTCTTCTTCATCCAACCTCAGGCACTCATTTTCAGGAAATTAACTTGGCATTGTAACAGCTCTTAACATCTGTGACTCTTGACTTGGAGAGAGTTGAATAAAGGAGCTAAGCAGAGCTTTAATTTATTGCCAATAAATTTATGATTTTTTATTTAAACGAGGAGTTAACAGTTTGATTTTCACCTTCATTATATTAAACCTATTTTGGGTATGAGAATAACATGAGGGATATAACGTGTTTTGTGCTACATCTTTCAAAGAGGCTAAAACAGAATATCCTGATATTTCCAGAAAAAAAAAAAAAGTCCCTGCTGGTATAAAGATATTTTGTTTCCTTTTTAGATGGATGCTGGTAAAGCTCTTGCTGTGAAATCTGAAGTGGATATAAGGTTCTAGGAGTATTTTTTGCAGAGCAGCTGTGCTCTGCTTTACCCTCCTAGTGCCAGTTCAGCACGGATTTCACCTGTGTTTACATCAGAGTGAAACAAAACACCCCTGGGAGTAAAGCTACCACCAAGCATGTTTTTACAGAGTGGTGAGACTGTGATAAAAACACTTTTGTTGCCAAGGAAGAGGTAAGGAAAGCAACAGAGAGCATAATGTAACCCCATGGTCTGCAGGTGAAAAATGCAGGCACACTGAATCGCTGCATTCACCTGGATTGCACCTGATTTTCCATTCCTAATGTAATGCTGTGTTGGTATTTAATTTACTTCCCACTGATTGTTCCTGGTCATCTTTGCTTCTTCATGGACTTTCAGGTCTTTCTTGATTTCATTTGTAATAATTAAGACAAGAAGCTGTGTCAAAGCCTTTTAACATGGAAGAACTCTTCTGCAATAGAAACTGCCTCTGGTGTTTTGTTTATTTTTCATAACTTTATTATTTTTCCACTCACTCTTTTCTATTCAATCTTCCTCCTACCATCACAGTTTTACAACTTAACTCAAAAAGCCAATATTGCAATAACAGATCTGTATTTTTTGCACTGAGCTGTACCAGCTTTGGTGAGCAATCATACTCAGACACAAACTGAGTTGGGTTTTAGATTCTAAATTTCAAATCTTCACTTTTTTTGCAAGTGAATTGAAAAAACCCCACCCTTTAGACCTGAAAACTTGGAATTTTTATATCTGGATCGGCGTGTGAGAGATGAATTCCATTCCAGCTTTTCAACTCAAATTCCCACCTCTTACCTAGCAGTACCATGTTTTCTTCCCCTTTTTAACTTTTTTTTTTTTTTTGATTATAATTGAGAAAAGTGGTGGCTACACCTACTTGGAATATTAATTTAGGAGAACACAAACGAAAATGGATACTTGGGAGGTAATAGTGCATATGATTTTAAAATTATCATACACTAAAACTGTTAAGCAACTCTCTTAAGAGTGACTTTTTCAGGGAGTTCAGAACTGAAGGGTTAAATTGCAGCCTGATTTTTCAAAAGTGAAAACAATGGCAGTTCCCAGTAGGGAAGTAGATTTAAGTAATTTTAGTAGATTTAAGTAAATATTTTAGTAGATTTAAGTAAATATTTTAGTAGATTTAAGAACATATTTTAGGTTTTTACTTATTTCAAATTTTCAGTCCTTATCTGCAAAGTCTAAAAAGAAAGATCCTGTGCCATCGATAAGCATTTAACAGTTCAATGCCAAAGCAGTATAAAACTGGCACACTTTGATTTTCCTAAGATTTAAGAGATCAGTATTAGATATTTTACATGTAAATCCTTGACATCTGTTTCTATAATTAGGTCAACAGAACCCATTTTAAAACTTTCTACTTAATGAGTTTATGGAAATGGACAAATAGCCGGTGTAAGGAAAGTTTCAAACCTAAGGCTTCTTTCTCTCTTTTTTCAAATAATTTATATTCTAGGTCTCCTGCACTAAAAGTGTGTTGCTGATGTGAGGGGCCTCCAGGGAGTTCTTCAGTCCTTGGTGTGCTTTGTTTTGATGCTGTGGGGGAAGAACCTTCAGCTTTGGTTTGGGCTTTGGTGTTCATTGTCCTGTTCAATAACCAGGGACAGAAAGAAGCTGACTTTTCTGGCATTTTCACCCTTTTTGCTTTCTTCACTGATAAAGTTTGAAATGTATTTAAGTCATCACCTAAAAAAAATCATTGTTTTCTCTTCTTTAACATATTATCTGATAATAAATATTTTTATTCTCTGCAATAATTGCCAGCCCTGTGGTAATCAACTTACCTAAAATCCAAGGCAGAAAAGAATGTGTGTTTATGAGGTAGCTGACTAGGAATTTAGAATTTTCCCTTTCCAGCTTGCAGAAAATCATGTAACCTGTGTGGGCCATCCTTTTAGGTCAATCTCATGCAGACTATTTTCTCTTTTTCTATATCAATCCTAAATTAATACAGTAGGTGCTCTGCAGCCAGCGTGGTTTTGCATTGATCTTGGCCAGCTTGTTTACAGTGTTTTGGCAAGTTGCTGATGTACTTCTCCCTGGGGATAGAGCAGGGGTTAATTGCTGTTAAACTCTCAGTGCCAAGTAATGGTTCAGACTCTGTGCTACATTAAAGATGACACTAATAAGGAAAGAGTGCACTGGATTGCTCCGTGTTGAAAATTGGACTTGTGGTGACAGAAACTTGGAGCAGAGCTGATGTAATAGGGAGGCCATAATGTAATTATAACTGCTGAACATGTGTCATACCAAGTTAAATGATACATTAATGAATCAAAACAGGTGATGGAGTGTTGCTCTTTCAGCAGATAGAGGTGTTTTCAAGGTCAAATTGTCATTAATCTAATAATCTGTAAACTGTATATGCTTCAAACTATAAGCAAAATCATCTTTAATGGGTTTTTTAGTGTACTCCTTGTCCTGTACCAAAGGAGTGACAAAACCAGAAGATGCTGTTCTCAGAGTAATTTTGTTTATCCCTCTGTTAATATATTTCTGTTATGCCTAATACAATATATGTACACCTAGCATTTTTCAGTCAGGTGTGAGCGAGCTTTGGATCCCTGTGCAGACATATGAGTGGAGCCAAAACAGTCTCCCAGAGCTTTGCTGGGAGAATGAATGCACTCAGTGGATGGCTTCAAATCATCTTGAGCCCTGCACAGGACAAGCTCACTCCTGCTCAGAGCAGAATCCAGGGTATGGTGCTATCGTGAGTTAGATTTTGGGTAAATTCTCTCTGCTTATTATGATTCTGCAGCAAAGGAAAATCACCTCTTACCTCAACTGGTTCCTGGTTTAAGTCCCATTCATGGGTGAAGTTCCTGCTTTTTGATTCTGGTAGGAGCACTGTGTTCAGAATGTGAATAAAGGCTTCTGTTCCAGATGATGTTACAGTCCAGAACAGAACCATACAAATGGTCCTTGGCTGCTTGAACATGACAGAATCTCTCTCCATAGGAATTCCTGAGGGCTTAAAGAAAAAAAAAAACAACCTATTACCTTTCTATTTTGCAGTTTCAATAATGAAATCTGTAGCATTTTTTACATGTAACCTTGATTGAGAAGTTCCCCCATGGAACAAGGAATACACCCATTTTGAGCAAAGAAATCCTTTTCTGAATTTTGCAGTCCTCTGATTCCTGCCATGACTAAAAAAAAAAAATCTGTTTATTTCACATTAGTCTTGCTTCTCATAAGCTTCTCATTTATCCTCATGCTGCTAAAAAATGAAGCAAAGATTTCTTTGAAAGGGTCTAGCCAAGTCCATTTCTGAGTTTCTCTTAAAAAATGGGATTTTAATGCCTAAATCAAATTAGGTCTTTTGACAATGTCATAATATGTCATAGTTCGACTATTTTTTTAATTCTTAATTTTTTTTCTTAATATGGCCAATAAATATTAAAAAATGGAACTTTGCAACAGGTTCCTTGCTAAATGGTTCCTTTGCATTGTTTTTATCTTTTATTTTTTCCGTAGAAGATTTTGGAGTTGAACTCTTTTTTTTGGGAAGCTCTTGGACTTGACCTCATTTTCCTTCTCTCTTATCACTTAAGGGAGGCAGGTTTTCCTTGTGGGAGAGTCAAACACCAGCAGAACTGCAAGCCCTCAGGAGACCCGCTAAGAACCAGATCCCTGCCAGCTTTATTCCTCAATATTCCTCATTCCTGCTGCTGCTTTTTGGCAGAGGATCTCCAGGAAGGTGAGCCCATCCCAGGCATGACTTGGTGAGGAGCACCTGAGGTAGGAGGAACAGTTCAAGTTCTCTTTCCAAACCTTCCCTGTTCACCACTCTTTTTTTTTCTGCTTCTCCTCCTCTCTCTGTGTTTTGGTGAAATGCATGACAATGCTGATCTGCAGCTCTCTGGCCTCCTTTTCTGGCCACTCTGACTGGGTGACAGAAGGGCAGTAGCACTTGTCTTCAGCAGATTGACTCTGATTTGTTAAATTGCTTCCAAGTGCATTTCATAGAATTATAGAATGGTTTGGGTTGGAAGAGACCTTTAAGATCACCCAGTTCCAACCTCCTTTCCACCAGCTCGGGTTGCTCAGAGTTCCATCCCACCTGGCTTTGAACCCTTCCAGGAATGGGGCCTCCACAACTTCTCCAGGTAACATTTTCCAGCCTCACGACCCTCATAGTAAAGATTTTTTTTCTATTATCTGATCTAAACCTGCCTTCTTTCATTTTGAAGCCATTCCCCCCAGACCCATTGCTTCACACCCTTGTAAATATTCTCTCTCCTTCTTTCTTGGAGGCAAGGCAATTTGCAAGACAATTTTATTTTTTTTTTCCTTCCACAAAGTTCAGATTTGTCCTGAGTCATTTATATTTGGGTATTACTAAAATAAAATACTTCCCTTTTCAGAATCATAGAATTTGTCAGGGAAGTCAAACTTTCCTGAAAGGAAATGTTCACAGAGGAGACATCACCACTGGGACCAAGAACACAAAGTATCTTATGCATCATTTGGCATCTTTGGCTCTTAAGATGTCTGGTAGGGAGAGAGAGAGAGAAATAAATATTGCTTGGCAATATTTGGCATCCTTGTCTCTTAAAATGTCTGGTAGGGAGAGAGAGAAAAATAAATACTGCTTCTATGGCATATACCATAAGCCATTTGCCATCACTGTCAGGTCAGAATTTTTTTCAGGTGGAATCTCTGACCTACTTTTTTTTTTATTTTTTACCCTGAAGATGTTCTTTAAAGCCATGTCCATCTTAGTGAGAAGTTAATATTTCTAATTGTGCTGGAAGCATACATTAAATATCTCTAGCATATGGGCTCACTGCACTACAACTGCTCAAGTCATCCTTACTGTGGAGGCTTGACACTCCTGCACTGTCTTGTTTGGCTGGTCAGCTAACCAGATCTAAGAATCATGGATATTTATTGTGGTTGCCAATCTAAGGCTGAATTTCACCTTTGAGAGCCATAGGGAGTTTCATTTCCCGTTTTATTTATCGCAGTGCAATATTGGAAGAGAATGGCTAAGCACTATAATGCTCGAGATGACATTCTAAAGGAAAATTTGCTACCTTACCAGGGATAAATTATCTAGAACATTTCATTAAGAGGGCTTTTTGCAACACTGAGAAGTTGTACACGTTCAGGGCAAGTCATTGTCTCTCCAAGGTTTAAACTTCCACTTTCTTAGTGGGGAACTATAAAATAATCCTTTATCACAGAGCAGGTCTGATCAAAAATTTTATCTTGTCAACTTTGAAATGTTCTGTGGGAATAGAGAAAATTTGTAGAGATATTGTGGGGGAAAAAAGGCATTTTAGTTTCAGAATGGACCATTGAAACTTTTGGATTTGAAGCAATGTCTTGTGTCAAGATGTATTAGACTTTGGATTGTTAACCATCATCTATGACTTAAAAAGTCAAGAATAGACTAAAGGATTTTAGTTTTATAGAAGCAGAACATAACCCTAACACAAAATTAATTTCCCTCATAAATTTTTACTTAAGTGGAATAAAATAAATGAGAGCTTTTGCTCTGACTGCATAGAAGACATAATATGAAGAGGAATGTGAACCAGAGTTGGAACATGCAGGGTGTCTCTCATCAAAAGTTAGTGATTGTATAAGAACCATCAGTACCTGGCTCACCAGTGTGTTGTCATTGATTCAGGACCACACAGATCTAAAAAAACCCTGATATATGCTCCAAAATGAAAATTCCAAGTTTCAAATGAAACTTTAAAGAATCTCCCGATTCTGCTTTTCTCCACATTTACTTTCTTGTTGTCTTGGGTTGGCTCAGCCATCCATCCAAGGAATATCTCACTCTTTGGTATGTATCATGCTAAAATTTGTTTCTGTGTCTTTATTATCATTAAGAATTGCCAGTGCCATGGAGGTGCTCCCATGGTACAATTGCTACGTTACTTGTATTACCTCATAGAAGTTAGAATTATGAGTAGAATTAAAATTAAAAATGCAGCAGGGCTTCTTTCACTGACATCTGTGGCAGGTTTTCTGTACAATACTTACATAACAGCAGGGTTTCTTGCATTATTCTCATTTTTTCCCATATAGATCCTATACTGGTTGTTAAACATAGCCTCACATGTTACAGGCCTGCTGTACTGCAAATGTCTCCTAACTACCAGTGGCCATTCATCAACCTTTATAAAATCTGTCTAGTTCCTAAAAATAAACAAAGTACCAGGAAAATTTTGGATGCCTTGTCCTCTACTACTTTTTTTTTACTCCATATTTAGATGTTGAGTTATAATTTTGATGGAAGGATTCCTTCAAATATGTTGAACTGTGTAATGTAATTCACAAGAAATTGCAATTGAGTTATCACCTGTTACTGATGACCAAAAAAGAAAAAAAAAAATAGCTCAGATCAGCTATTTGAGGTTAATGTGCCTGAAAGACTATTCAGATTTCTCTGGTTGGGTTGTAGAGTGATTAGGTTCTCATGATTTGGTCACACGGATTTTTAAATTCCTCTCCCCAGTAATCTATTTACTATGGTCTGAATCCTGCACATTTTGCTCAGGGGCACTGAGGCAGAATAATGTACTTTAACATGTCTGAGGATAGAAGGAAATTGAGTCTTTGGGCCCATGTGAGGGTGGGCTTGGGTAATATGTCCACATGGACCATGGTAATCTCCTCCTTGGAGGAGGAACTCGGTTCTTAACATTTTAGTGTTGCCTTTATTCTTGCAATGGCCTTTCTACCAGCAGATCTTGAAGGCACATGTGTCTTTTTTAAGGAAAATTGCATTTCAGAGGCACAGGCACATTCCCAAAGTCAAGGCTGTTTGCTCTTCCAGTTCCATGCATCTTTTCTCAGGAAGCACAAATTCTGTTTGGTGGAGATGCTTGAGTTGTGTTATGAACATTTTCTGGCACTGTGGTCCCTGTATGATGGAGTCAGAATCTGGTATTTCTCTTTGCTTATCTCTCTATAAACACAAAAATGATTTCTGTCCTAGGGATTTGACAGTAAAAGCATTAAAATTAATATCTATATAGATAGATAATGATTGAATTCAGAAACAGAAGACAAAGAGAGATACCAGGAGTTTCAGGACAGCTGGGACCTAGCACTTATCAGGATCCTTGGGCATCACACAAGTGAATTTTAAGACCAGGAAGATGAATGAGGAGGTGGCTTTACAGATGATAATCAGGTGCTCCTTTGAGGCCCATCTTCATCCTCTCTACGTTTTGAAATGCACATCTTCCTCCTTTCTTGTGTACCCTTTGTAGCCTGAGCAGAGAAGAAAGAGGGAGAGGTGCAGTTTGCAGCCCACGAGAAGATGGAGACTTGTCCCAGGTATTGATTAGAGGTCAGTGCTGCACTTCACCGAGCTTTTGTTTGCATATGAGATTACCCAGAGATGAAAAGTGGGCAGGAGAAAAAGGCCCCCCAGTAGGGCACTGGAAGAGGATAAGGAGGGTTTACCAAGGAGTGCACTGTAGGAATGATTAGAAAACTAGAAAGAGAAGTGCAACACAAGAGGGTCACTGAGGCCAAAAGAGAATAGTTTCAAAAACAGCGTGGCACACTGCTTCAAAGGCAGGTAAGAGGGCAGTGAGGATGAGAAGGAGACATTGTCCTAGCTGTCCTCATGTGAGAGGGAAGTAATTTCAAACTGCGAAAAATAATTTCATTGCTCTGTAAGAAGCACAATGGTATTTTTGATGGGATAGTAAAAAGTATCATCATCAAGTTTACAGATAAAAGGAGGCTGCAGACAGAAACCACAGCCTTAGCTCTGCCAATGGTGCAGCAGTGAGAATATTTAGTGAAACAAAATGGTTTATGTTGATTTATGAGTTAGGGGAAATTTTCTTTCACTCATTAAGTTCTATTTATTGAATTTCCTTGAATTTTCCCTGAGTTCAAAGTACATTTTCTTTATCTTTCTTAATATGGGTTTGAGTCTTGTTTGTTTGTTTACCTTGACAATTTAGAAGATGCAAATAAACTATAAGCTAGAGCAGCATTTAAATGAGACACATTTACCTGAGCCTTAATTTGATAGAAAGGTTTTTTCTGTTGTTTGAAGAACCAATGTCAAAATTACTCTGGCAAATTGTCTATTAACTTCCACTCTGATGCAATTCTAGTATCTTCTATACTCCTCCAAGTCTTATTAAAAATTGTCTTATCAGCCTTTCTCTAGATTTTCCTGAAACTGCCATTGTTCAAAGTATATTCATTCCATTCCCTCTTCCTTTGTTTATTATTATTTTTCCACTGTTCTGCTAGACATATACATTTCCTTCACAGGACATGTGCATTGGGATATTTTAACTGAATTTTTACTGACTTTTAAAAATGTCTTTATTTTAAAATCTGCCTGTATGACCTGCTTTTGAGTTGGGACTCTAGACCTAAATATTCTAAAAAGTTCTAAAATGTTCCCATTGCTGCAGGTTTTCATTCATACCCTGTCTGATATCTATAATATTTACAGTTTATATATTTTAAACTGGACAAGTGTCTGATTCTGGGGAGAAAACCTGAAGAACGTTCCCTTTCTGAGTGCCTACTGTCCACTGCAGCAGGGACCTGGCTAATAAAGTTTTTTATATGAAGGGAGTTATAATTTGCTGGCAGGATCTCGACAGTTGTCTTTAGAATAAGACAATCTGCCTTTCCCCTCCCTACCGGGCCTAATTCCCTGGTAACCTTATTGAAAATGTGCATGGGCTACAAAACTAAAGATTAACTGTCCAGGGACCTGCTTCCTGGAGCTTATTTGAAGATTAAATCAAATGGCAGGCAATATATATTTGGTAATTCAGCTTTGTTTCAGACTTTTCCAATCTTGTGGCAAGTATAATAGAAGAATCTGACACTCAAAAGTACTAAATGGGTTTTTTCTTTTTTTCCTTTTTTTTTTTAAATTTGAAAATGCCTGGTATTTCTATCCCTAGAAAAATTAGAAGTAATGATTTATTTCCTCATGTCTGAAGATTCTGCTCTTTTATTTTTGTACATGAGGCAAAGCAATTTTAATTACAGATGATGTGAATAATTTTTCTCTTTTTGTGACATACTGCTCTTTCTTTTTTTTTTTTTATTCTATGTAACAACTACCAGCAGAAGAGTTTTAAGAGAAGAAATGAAATATCTACTGTAGCATTACAGCGTTCATTTAAGCAGAAAAGGAAACACACATATTGTTTTTTAATTCAGTGTTTAGACTATGTATTAGTTAAACAAATTTCTATTCAGCAAATTGGATGGAGATGGATGGATATGTTATGCTGTTTTAAAAAACTGTATTTAGAAGGCACATTCAAAGACACTGAAGTGTGATTTGTCCTAGTAGCAGACATCTGAAGAACAAGTGACATTCTTACACAAAATCTATATTGGTGATGTATTTAATTACAGAGTTGATTGGAATTGACAGCTCCAGTGACCTATGAGTGCACTGTTAGTGACTGATGGATGCTTCAAATCTGGTTACTTTTAAACCAATTCACATACTGCTCAATAATATCCTGTCAAACTGCACGCTGCACTTTTGCATGGATATGGACTAGGCAGAGAACATTTTAATTAACGGGAGGTAGAGATGAATGATGCTTAAAAACTGATGTAATTTTTAAAAAAATACGATCATCATGATTTGAATAGGGGATAAAACCTCTCAGTGTTATTCAGAGTGGCTGCATTCCTTAAGAAACCTATATTTTACTTTCAGGCTCACTCCTGTCAGCCCCAAACCTCTCCACACAGATGAGCTCTTCAGGCTCTTCTGCACACATGCAGGCAGTTCTTCATCAGGAGATAGAGAGAGTCATTGAGAGAATGGCACCTCACCTTTCTGCTGAAAGGAAACCTGCTAAAGGAGGCTCTGGAGCTCTTGTTTTCAGCTTCAGAGTAGAGACCAAGTCCTGTGGCACCAAGAGATGGCTCCAGTGACCCCTTGGCTCAGCTGTCCTGGAGCACTGGGCACAGTCTCAACCACAGCATCTTCTTTGCCCCTCTGTGTCCTTTTCTTCCACCTCTCTGCAGCTCTGATAGGCACGTCATGCTTTTCTCAAGCTGTTGAATGATGTCTTGGGCCTCAGCAGACAGTCAGCTATTTCTTAGCAATTTATAGAAGCAGAGGTTATCTTCTGGAAGAGTAACCAAGGAGGTGTGAGGTTCTGGCTGAAGAGTTCACCTTCTGATCTGAAGAAAATGGCATAAAGGATGAGCAGGTACCTGAGATGTTAAAAAATCAAGTAGCCTCCTAACCTCATTTATTTAATTTTTATCCATATCATAGAATCATTTCCTGGCAGTAATGGTAGCAATAAATAAAAATGAGCACGCTTTGCCTCTTCCAGGGTTTGTCAAAGTGATCAATATCTTCCTTACTGCCAAATTACACTGTGGTGATTATGCACATGATTTAAAACAGAAGCAACACTGAGGCTCAAGGGTATGGTCTGGTTGTCGTGGTGGTGTTGGGTCACAGGTTGGACTCAGAGGTGATGCCAGAGGTCTTTTCCAGCCCCGCTGGAATCAGCTCACCAGCATCACATCCAGCACATCACTTCTCCAAGGAGCAAATCGAGAAGTACTTGAAGAATCACATTTCTGTTAATTACAGGTGCATTTTCTGAAAGAGCAGCAAAGGTTAGGAAGCCCAGGTGAAACAAACATCATCTGGGTGCAAAGCATCAGGCTGAGAGAAGAATTTTCAGTCAAGATTAAGCTCCTTAAAAAAACCCTAGGTTTTTTGTCTTTGAAGGTGCTTTCTTAGTATAGCTAAAGTTATTGACTTTGTACATAAGTGGTGAAAAAAATCAGAATTCTCATAGCCAAAATCTACATTTAAAGGAAGAGTGAAATGCTTCCAATTTACAAAAAAAAAAAAAAAAAAAAAAAAAAACAAACAAACAACAAAACAAACAAAAAAACAAACAAAAAAAACCCCCAAAACAACAAACAAACAAACACCCAAAAACCAAAAAACCAAAAAAAAAAAAAAAAAAAAAGACCAGAAACAAAACCAAAAAACTCCACCAAAACAAAACAAAACAAAAAGAAGAAAATCCAGTCTACTGGAATTTTTGTAATACTTTTACATGTAGTACCTTTATTTTAGTGTAATATTTATATGAAAGAAGTTTAAAATGTTCTTTTTCTTTTTTCACTTTTGCATCTGTTTCCAACACGGGTTTGCATTTTAATCATATAAGAAGAAGTAATAGATTTCACACTACATCCTGGAAAACATCTTTACACTCTCTGAGATGGGGTAAGTAACAGAATTTAGAAATATTAAAATTCTTACAGTTATAAGAATTTCACCAGTGCAAGTAAATTTACTTTGTTGTCAACAAGGATTGTGGAAATATCCTCTGAGTGGAAAAAAATAAGAGAAAATAAGAGTATTTAGCTTTAGAATGAGCTCAGGAGGTGCCAACGCTGCAGTACTTTCACATCTTGTATCAGTTTTAGCTTATATGAAATTCTTGATAGAATGGAGCTTGTTATAGAATACCCAAAAGGTTTATCCTCTTTTTCTGTGGTCTGTACTGAGTTCTAAATTGTCATTGGGGGTAATTTAAATTGGAAGTTAATCTTTACATGCCTTGGTCCATGGTTCATGCACACCTAAAAGCTGTAGGGTAACTCGAATCTCAGCATGTTTTCTCTGTTTCTTCATTGTGTTAAGTGCTCGTATCCAAGGCTAATTTTGGGTCAGTTTTATGTGACTCCCATTGCAATGGAGGCTACAAAATGTTTATATTTTTTGTCCATGCATGAATGACCCAAGTGGAACACCTTAGATGGAACATCTATGCCTCTAATTGCTCAATAATTGCTTTGTAGTGTAAGAGACCTGTTCTGCTGTTTGCAACTTTTTCAGACCCCAGAAATGTTTGGCTGCAATTTTCTAGGTCGAATATCTGCCTCGGGCTGAATGGGATAAAAGAGTTCAACTGTTTCTAAGAACAAGATTAGGAAAATAAGCCTTGTTTTCTCATGGTAAAAACCATTGTTTGAACGGGTTTAAGATAAAACCTTGCTAATGTCTGTGTTTTAATGACAGCAGGAGCTGGGCAGTGAGATCTCTGAGTCAACAAGGGAAGTCAGAAATTCAAAGCACAGATGTTGCTCCTTTCTCTCCATGCCTTGCTTCTTTCAGTCTGAATTCAGTCTGTCAAGCATTCAGACCTCCTGTCCTTTCTCAATGTTCCCCCATTTAGGTATTTCAAACTCCTAGGAAAAGCTTTACCTGCAATAATTTTTTGCATTTATCTTTTCCCACCAATCTAGCAGAGATGAGTTAAGGCAATTCTAGCTGCAATAGTCAAATATTAAGCCAACTCCTGATTTTTTTCTCATCGGCTTGTTCCCTTGGCTGTAAGTGTAGCATTAGAATAATCTCTCCACATCAGGAAAAGAAATATAATGATGTGAGTATTACACAAAATTTGAACTGAATAGCAGACTCAATGCAATTTTAGTAGTTTTTCTCTTCATTCTCAACTTTTCTATTTTCCTCTCCAGCATTTCTGGATAGACATTCTGAGACTATCAATATGAATAGGATGTAACAACAGCCATCTGCAGGTCAGATAAACCCATCCATCAGCACATCAGCAAGTGGACCTAAAATATTTATAGAATTTTTATTCATGAGAGAAAGAAAACCTTAATTGGTGATTAACATAAGAAGGTAATAATGAACTCAAATCTGTGTAGAGCAGTTTTGTTATTACTCATTTTCTGCAGGCAAGATAAGGAAACAAAATGAAGAAATTAGTTTTCATTTGCCAGAAGAGCTATTTTGTGTAGATTACTGATGAAATGTATTTTCAAATCTGATGCATCTGTACATATCAAGATTCATTTCTCTGATCTAGTGAAATATCACAGATACTTCCCAAAAAGGGAGCTTTATAACAAACAGTAAAATCTCTATCAATCACTGTGTATTCATAATAACTCATAGCCCTGATACTTAATTACAGCTAAATATAATTTCTGACTTGAAACATTTTCAGCATAGCACTCAGCATATTCCTAACTTAAAATGCAGTTTTTTTGTATTAAAAGTTCAAATGCTTTAATGGATTTGAGTCTGTCATGAAGTTGTCTATACAGTCAGCAATTACTGTATGTAAAAGTATGAAAATAAGTTCGATTTCTGCAAAACAAGCAACTCTCTTGGAAAAAAGGTGGTGTTCCTTTAAGTAGTCTTCTACAGAGAAAGAAAAGCTGAAGTGCCATAAAAAATTATATCCATTGCTTGTCTTCTCCTAGTTTAATTTCATTTTAACTTAAATAAACATTTCTTTACATTTAGCAACATTGGAAAGGGCTGTTCTTACTCATTTTGTATGATTAAAACTACATTAGCAATATAGATGTATTAATTTACAGATACAGATACTAATTGCTTAAATATTGAGTTCAAAACTAGACACTAGTACTGGGAAGGGATAATTGGTTCTTGCCGTAGAAAAAAAACTATAATAAAGAACTTGAAAGTGCTGTCACATTTCACATAACAAGCAAAATCTCAGAATATTTGAAAAATATTCTGAAAGAAAATGTCTTGGGGCTTTCTTAATGAGAATGAATGTGGTTTGAAAAGATCAAATAATATTCACATATGTCAAATACAGGTTCTAATAACAGTTAGAGATAATGAATAAAATTAAAGTAGGTCATTTTTAGTCACTTAGGATCCAATAGGAGGCATACCTCTTCCTAACTGCTTGTTAAAATATAATTAGAAGCATTTGCTGTATTTACAAAAAAAAAATCTATATCAAAGATTTAAAAAATTAGGATGGGATATTTTACCATTCTTTAATTTTCTGTTTTTGTTTTATTAGCATTTGAGTAGTAAATGGCATATAAATATGTTAATATTGTAATAACTAGCATAGCACAGTCATAACCATAAATAATAGGGCAGCTATAAATACTTTGATAGGAGAGGTGGGTTTTTTCCTCTCATCCTGAATATGATGACTTTAGCAATCAACAATTATCTAGAAATACATGGATTATATTGGAAAAAAGGTAGTGTTCATTTCTTCAGAATTATGGAAAGAAAGAAACATACAGAATTATGGAAAGAAGGAAAAGTCAGAATTACGGCATTATTTGGACACAAAATATTGAATTTCACACAGCAAACATATGGAGATTCTTAAGAGGAAAAGAACAATCAGGGTGAGGAATCTGATGTTGTCTCTTTAGAGTTGTCTCAGTTCAGGTGAATTCAACAGAAGCTCAGCACATTTCAGCACTGGTCATTTGCCCATAGCAGCGATGAGGGGAAACCCAAGGGCTTTTCACACTGCTTGTTTTAGGTGTCAGATCAGATCCAACCCCCTCAAAGTGGATCCAACTAATTCAAACCAGATCAAATCAGATCCAGCTTGATTCTCTCTGGTGAAAGATATCCCAGCTCTTCCAAAAATCACCCTTCTCTGCAGCTTAGACCTTTCTGTACAAAATGGACACTAAGTTAATAATGTTTTTTCCATCTTATTATCTATAGACAAACTGTTGCGGAGATATTTTTTTACCAATGCACAAATCCTTGCATTTTGCACTAAGCACCTCCGTTCTGTGCAGTAGAACAGCAATTTTAAAATCATCACTTTTATTTGTTTACTCTCTCACAAGCAGCATAAGCTGCTCTTAAAGCCAAGTCCTCTCCATGACACAAAACCTTTTACACACCCTTCTTTTGCTAATGTATTCTTCAAGGGAAGACTTGCATGTTTGAAGATTACTCTCAGACATAATGAAGAAACATCAGAAAGCCTGTTGGCCTAGAAAAGAGCCATTCACATCCGTTCATTTATGCATATCCCACTCACATGCTGGTAGTGTTTTGTGACAAGTATTTCTATCCCCTTATCCCTGAAGTTATCAGGCACCATGAGGAAGGCAGGCATTAAAGCAGGAACATCACCCGTGACACCTAGTTAGTTGGTTAGAGACAAAGTCTTTTCCTCTTATCTCAGCAGGAAGCCACACTACTTTGAGCCCAAAGCTCCTTGGTTCAATTTCTTGCTAGAATTGATTCCTTATAAATATGAATTACTCCTCATTTGATCTTTTCTCATTTGTGGGCAGGGCAGCAGTGCCCCACAGATCTGTGTGTGGAGGGTCCACATAGGATTTCAGTGTCTTCTCTCTGTGGAAAGCAAGAAATAGGGATTGGGTGCTTCTCTACATGAGGCTTTGGAGGGTGCACTGTGTTTGAAATAACCTTATTGGAATGGGGGCTTAAAAGCTTAGGACAGCAAAGGGAGGAATATGTCAGATATACATTACGTCCCTTCTCATCCTGTAGAAATTCATCACAGACCCCAGGGAAAATCTCTATAGGTAGGTCTATGGGTTGAGCTGGGGTCCTCTTCTGTGAATCCTTGTCATTCCCCAGGTATGCAGGGTGGGACAGGAGGTAAACAGAGCTGTAAAACTGATGAAAGTTGGGAAATTGTAACATAGATCCTACATTCTCAGGAAGAAATTAAACAATTATCTGCTCATGACTGAGAGAGGAACCAAGACATTTTCTTAGTCAGCTTCCATGAGTTACAGAGCACCAGACCAACCTAGCCCTTAGCCATTATTTTGTGCTGGAGAAAGTTAATGTTTATCTTTGGGTTTTATTTTTATTCTGAATATAATGTATGTGTGGACACACCTGTTAAACCACTCTGTGTGTCTCCCCGGAGTGTTTGTAGGTATCATCTCATAAAATTGATCCCTTTGAGCTTTCAATGAGCTACAATTTCTCAGAGTGGCAGAGCTTGGAAGGCAATTCTGGAGACATTCAATTCCCCTGATCGAAGCACAGTCAGATGGAGTAGTTTGCTCTGGACTATGCTCAGTTGAATTTTGAACATCTCCAGAGATGATCTCCAGCCTCTCTTGACAACCTCTTCCCAGTCACCCCACTTTTTTTTTTCTGATGTTTAAGAGGAATTTACTGTAGTTCAGCTTGTGCCCCTTGACTCTTGGCCATCACTAGGTGCTGCAAAAAGGATTGTGTCTCCATCCAGTATTTATTTGCTTGTTTTCCTGTGCACTAGGATGCACTGATCCTGAACTTGCAGTACTTCACCCTCCATAATTAATCAGATCTCCTGGAACTCTCTTTGCTTCATGACCATGTCCAAAGGGATTCTTCCAATCAGGTCCCTGACAGAGCAATTTTCCCTCCTGATTTGCAGGGTTATGTTCCTGTTTGGCCTTGTCCCTCTTTCTCTCAGGAGCCTGAACTCCACCCTCCACAGCCCCAAATGGTTCATCATCCCAGACATTTCAGTGGGACCTGTGCAGGCACATCTCTAATTCCTGCTGTTTGCATCCTGTGCCTCACATGTTATTTACAGTTACCCTGGAGGTGCTGCCAGTCCTGCTGGCTTCACACAAAAGTTCTTATAATGCTGCCCTATCAGCCTTGCTTTATGTGCCTCTTCCAGTGCTGCTTGCAAGGTCTTCAATGGTGCATTTGCATTTCATATGAAGTTTGAAAAACAATTGCCTCATCTGATTAGCTGTGATCATGCAAACAGATTTCTAAGACATGCAACCTTTTTGAAAAACAAAAATAAAAACAAAAACAAACAGTATGTGGCATTAAACAGGAAGGCTCCATTACAGAAGTAATTAGATCACTTTGAGCAATCAAATGATGCTGTATGTTGCCCTCCTTTAGGTAAGAGGTAGGTATCTTTTTTGACTCCTTTGTGGTTCTGTTTTTTTTAGGTTGTGCCCATATTTTGACCAACTTTCTGCCACTTCTCACTGCTGTGATATCTCGGCTGTGTATGATCTATGGCTGAGGGTGTAATGAGAGTCAAGTTTGCCAACACAGCCGCTCCATTATCTCAGTCATTGCTCCATAAAGTTCTTTGAGGTACCTTGAATATGAAAGGCCATATATCTCCATAAATTCCATTTTATTCTGTAGGGTGCCCAAGCTGTGCCAATACATATTCAGTGTTCTGGGCCATGGGAAGAAAATGGGAGGGGGAAGAGGAAAAAAGTCCATTCTCAGCTGTATTACACTGGCCTTTCCTTCTTCACTACAAAACTATTTTCAGTTTGACACTCACTCTTGAAATTGTTTCAGGAGAGTTATAACTCTGTAATGAAACGTGGCAAAGAACTCCTTATGAGTAACAAGTCTTAAAGTACTGCTATCAAAACAGCAGTTTCTTGCTTCTAGAGCTAAAGCTAAAAGCCATATTTTAAATTTTGGTTTCGTGCATGTCATATTTACTGTGCTACCAGAACTTTTCAAAGGTGATACTGAGCAGCTCCTTTTACTGTTCCAGAACACCTCTAAGGTCTGGAAGCAGTCACACTATTCTCTCAGTACTCTTGATTTCTCCAATCACCTTTTTGGGGCATATTAAACTATAATTATATTCATTTTCTACGAGGCTTAACCATGTTATAGGCTTTTTAAAGGTGTTTTGTGGGTGTTGGATTGCAGACAAGGGACAGATGCTCTACAAGACTTTCTGATTAACATCTCACTGTTGCACAGAAGACCAGAAGAACAAGAGATGTCTCAAACTCCGTAGAAGGATATGTGACCATAAAGGAGATAAAATTTTTGCATGTAATTTGATTTTTGAACAGATTTTTCTATACTTTGATAAAATGAAATTAAGAGGGATTAAAGTCAACTATAGGGCTACTTCAGCATTTCAAAGTATGGATAATTAAGTGAATTCCAGTAAATAACATAATCATCCTGAGGATGTAGCTTGGCTGGAAAACTCTCAAGATCTGGCATGATATTTTGGCAGTTGTGTTTCTGGCAAGGACAGAATCAGGATGTGTATAATGCAGCAAAATTTTTTAAAAAATAGAAGAAAAGTAACTTTTTCAAGATAATTTTTGTGGAGTTGATTACAGGTGACATTAAGTTGCAAAGTCAGAAGATTATCTGGTTACAGAAACTTCAGTGTCTGAATCACAAGTTTTTGTTATCTCTGTGGGGAGAAGAGCCATGCACCTGATTTTGGACTTTGTGTTATCTGCTCTGACTGTATTTGTATTGAGAGTTGCACTGTAATGTCACTCCACATTAAGCTTCATATAAAAATATGTAATATATTTCTGATTTTTCTCTGTCTAGTTCTTCCATCCCTGGTCTCTATTATTTGTGCCCTATGACTCTTACAAGCCCTGTGCTCTTCTTATGGATTACCTGATGGATTTAGCAGTAGAAAAAAGCAGACATCAATCCTGAGGTGCATTAATTGTAAGTTGAATGGATGGCTGCACACCTTCAGTGTTCTTTTTTTAATGTTGTCATGGGTGTCGTCTCTGTTTCCAGCTTTTTGGGTTTATTGCACTTCCATTTTCTGTAATTTTCTTGAAAAGCAGCAGGTAGAGTTATGCTGTGATGAATGAGTTGGGGAGCCTATAGCTCAGGCAGTAGTTTGTTCAAAGATTGACCATTGAATGTAAAGTATGCAAGGCTAAGAACAGCTTTGATATGATCCATTGTCAAAGGTGCAGTGATTCATTTTCCTTTTCTAAATATGCTCTCTTGGCTGTAGTTCTACCATTTGTCACTTTTTTCTATTAATAAGCACCCAGAAGGACAAAAGCATGAGCAGGCTTTCCAAAGTTCAGTATAAAATAAATTAATATGTAAGAAATATCTTCTTGACATAACAGAACACATACCTGACAGCACACCACGTAAATTAGCGGCTTCTGAGATGGTAGCTGCAAAATGATAGCACGTGGAAAGCTTTTCCAAAAGGTGATACTGAGAGCTGAATGGGAATTTCATGGGCATTTGGGAATATCTGGCTCTCATTTCAGGTTATTTTATTCATAGCTCTGTCTGTGGTGAGGTATGTGCCTATATTTATGGGGACATCATGTTTAAACCTGAACAGGAGCTGCTGCCAGTCTCAGATGAAAAAATCAGGTAAACATTTACTTTATATTGCTTCTCTTCAGCAAAGTTATAAACATATGACAAAAGTTAATCACATGTTTATGTTCTTTACTGAGTGGGGGGCACTGTAATCTGGGCTCCCAAACAGAAGTGTGGCTCATTGTTATATGGCCGTGGGCTGCGAGGTTCCTGGCCAAGTTGCTCAAGGAATTCATGGTCTTGAAATACTGCAACACGCTGGAATCTGCAGGATTTGAAATAAATTAAAGGGAGAGAAGAATTTGTGTGTTTTATCCTAGCAGAGCAAAGCCTCCTTGCTGCTGGTTCTGCTGTGGAGATCGGGAGGGTGTTGGTGTCTCAGGCAATGATAGCGCTGGATTAAAAACAAGCCAGGCTGGTGCAGATCCAGGGTAAAGAGTGCTAGCTGGGAAAAAATGAAAAGGTAAGCACATATGGCTGAACAGCTGCTTTCAAATTTATAAAATATCTTCTTTAATCCCTGCAGCTTTCTTGGCTTTTCCCTCCTAATGCCGTTCCTTTACAGCAAACACTGTGAAAATCATTCTGGTTTTTTTTATTGTAATTTTCCCCAAATATTAAATCACCTCCATCTCAAGTTTATAGTTTTGGCTTTAACCTAGAATACCCCAAATGCCGAGGTAAATAATTCTAGAGGAGCTAAACAGAGTTTCAAGTCATAAAATGGGGAGACAGTGAAGGAGAAGAAAAATTATTCTATAGTAAGTCAAATTATTTATTCTTGTATAGTTGGTATATTTTTTTTTTCTTAGTGCTTTTCCTGCAGCAAACTCCAAACATATGCATTATTTTATACATAGTCCAAACAAGGGAATTTTTCTTGCCTCAGTCTTAAGATAATAGTTTTTAACAACACTAACTTTCTCTACTTTGCCTTGAAATTCTCAAAGCACATTTAAGACATTAACTTATTAAATTTAGCAATATACCTGAAGGGAGAGAAAATAGTCCAATTTTCAGCCATGAAATACAGTGATTGCTACAGTGCTCATACAACAGAATACAGGGAGTGTAGGACAGAACAGAGATTGAATATGGGGAGTGGTCCCTGTCCATGATAATCTTAATGCATTAAAACTTTAATATAGTTCAGTTTTTATAGAAAATATTTGCAACTATCTCTACAAAAGATCCCTATTTTTCTTCTAATACAGTCACTTATTTTGATTCTTATTAGCTGTGGGAAGCGTGAGTCAAACAAAAATCCTAAGATTTTTTCTGAGAAAAAGGTCATGTTTCAGAAATTGATTTTCTTTTCAGGTTTTCAATAAATGAATTTCTTTCAGATTGCATTTTAAAGAACAATAAGTTTTTCAGGATTTTTCTCTACAGCTGAGTGTTTTTGAGTCCTTCAACCAAATTGATGAGCGAAATGCCAAACTTCTGCTTTTATTTTCAAATTTAGATGAGGATATTCTTGACTGAGTTGGGTTTTAATATTATATTTGTTTTACTGCCTTTTGAAAAGAAGTAAAACTAAAACTGTTGCCCCAAACTGAACTTTTTTTGTGCCAGAAGTGCTCTGGAGTCCACTCACAGGCGCTAATTTGGGTATACATTTATATCATGATGACATTTCTCTTGGCCTTCTGCTGCTGTTGGTGTCATTGATTTGAGCTGCCTACAAGGGCTTTGTCCAGCACTATCCCACTTGGGCATGGACAGATCCCTGGATCCTATTTTTTTTAAGTTATTTAAATGTTTGGGGCCAGACTTTTTTCAATTTTCCCAAAAATACCTGGTAAAACAGGAATCCACAAAGGCTCGTAGTTCCTTCATGCTTAAAGAAAGTATGTTTGAAGAAATCTGTCATGGATTATAACAGATGTTAAAGAGAAAAGGCTCCAATTAAGTGGATTTTTTTGCTCCTAAACACCTTTAATACATTCACTTTTGGGTTTAGAACACCTAAAGTACTCCAGAAGAAGCTATTTCATTGTTTGATCCTTCTCAGTGTTTAAAAAGCATTTTGACAATGCTTTTATTAGCATACCTTAGCTTTTGGTCAGTCCTGAAGTGATCAGGCAGTTGGACTAGATGATCATTGCAGGTCCCTGTGAACAGAATTTTATTCTTTTGTTATTGTTATTATTACTAAAACGTAAATATTATATTAAAGTTCTATTGGAAATGATTGTAAAGGTCATTCTTTTATAAACAGAGAACCGCAAATTGCTTCAAGCTTTGTTTCCCTTTATGTGGTGATCTTTTATGTGTGTTTTTCTATAGCAGGACTGAATAATCTTAGTTTGACAGTACAAGTATATTTTGCAGAGGGAAAAAATCTCCAGAGTTATGACCACGTCAGCACTTGGCAGCTCGGTAGATCTGTATTTTCCTATTTTCTTTCAGCACATGGGAGTTTAATAGCTTGCCTGTAGAACAGGAAGTTTAAACCTGGTCTTTAAAGACCTATGTCTTATTCCAGAGGAGACCTCTATCATTATTCCAGCTAGGCTGACAACATGGAACACACTGTCAAAGTCCTCTAGGTAATACCCTTATTACATGTGTCATTAGAGGATGTTTGCCATATCTGCTTTAACACCGCAGACATTTTAAGTAGGTTATTCCATCACTTTGCCATTTTGATTATGACAACAAAATGACACCATATTGAAATGGATTTTGGAAAGAAAGGCTAACTGTCCAAAGAGGTCCATGCTCACTCTAATTAAAATTGGCTTAGGTGGCACAACCTTCATAATTCAGACTATGGCTATGAAGGATATGCATGTTGAAAGCGCTCTTTGCTCATTAGTGCTATTTCTGTCAGACACTGCTACCTGCTCTTTTCTTAATGAATGCTAAGCCATCTCTTTAGAAGATTGTGCTGCTTCCCTGAACTGAGGGAACTGTCTTATTTCCTCCCAAGTTCGTTGAGAGTAAAATCGGGGAGTCACCTCTTTGACATTTCCCAACCTCTGTACTTATTTATCTCTTTGAGACCCTGCGCTCCAGAGATATCACTGTCTTAATTAAGAAGAAGGATGTGACCATGGTAAATTGACTGATTCCATTGATTAAGGACTAGCTGTACAAGTAACATTGATTTTAACAGTGGGTCTACATAAATGTAATTGTTCGAACATGGGGCTGCATAATTATGGTGATGTACGAGAATAGTTGGTTTGTCCTTTTCAACCTTCACTAACATTCTTTTGCATGGTAATGTACCTCGTTCAATTAGCAGAAATCTTAAATGTTACAAAATGTCTTTTGTGAAGGCACACAGTAATCATTATAGTCTAATTTAATCTAACAGCATCAGACAGATACATCTCTTTCTGCTCCTTTCTTTGTTTCTAGATTTTTCTCTCCTACCCTTTTTTTTTTGTCCTCCAGTTTTTAGGAGCACTCATTCACCCATAATTCAAAAAAAAACAAATGAGAGAAAGGGTCTTTGTTGCTCTACCCAATTTGTAAAATGTATGATTTTGAGCAAGAACCCACAGAGTTAATTTATGATTAGGGACAATTTGTTTTCTTCTTTCCCCAGTTCAGATTCTTATGGGGCATACTGGACACATTCTTAATCTACCCAGCAACTTCATCAGCCCTACCTCTGGTGGAAAAATTGCATTTTTCCCCAAATGTGGACAAATACCATGACTTTTTTTGAATTACCCATCCACCTGTCTTTCTCTCATCTCCATGCTCTCCTAAAACAAGTTTTGCTTGGTTGCACATCTCTGAAATCCCTTTTTGTGAGGAATTCATAAGGCTTCAGTGCGTGCCTTACTTTTAATGCAAGTCAGTAAGCAGAATCTGGAGAGCCAGAAATTTAGGGAAGGAAGTGGAAGAAAGCAGCACAAAAGCTGAAGTTTTAATTGCTGCAATAAATATGTGGACCACTTTCAGAGTACAGAACTTGTGCTACCAGTTCATAATTATTTTTTATGGTGTATTCTCCAGACAGAGCAGAACTCCGTGGGGCATTAGGTTGTTAAGTCTTTTGGGCCAGAACTGTCTCTTGGCAAAGTGTTTATATGACTGGTGAGTAATTCTTGGTAAGAAGTAATAACTTAGTTTTGTGGGGTTGTTCATTAGCTCAAAAAAACTCTGATTTTGTAGCACTATAACTTACTTGGAAGTTTGAGTCAAAGAGCTCAGCAGCCAGTGGTTTTTCTTCTCCTTTGATGCTTTCATGTCTGTTTTTGGAAGGAAAAAATTTGGAATTTTGACATTCCCAAACTGCTTTGAGTTTATTTTTAAGTACTGCTTATAACTGAAAGATACAGATATACTTGAAACCTCAGTTCAATCAATGATATTAGCTTGATAAAGGAGATCCATGTGGATTGAGGGGCTCTGACCAGTTTTGGATAAAGGTCTTGATCATAGATTTCCCAACCTTTGGATGAGCTCTTAGGCAGGAAATTCCACCAGGTAGGCTCAACAAGGATCGGCTCAGTGGAGGGTTAGGGCTGTCAGGCCCAATTCTTTAGCTTACTTGCAGAAGCTTTCTCCTCTTCATCAGCCCAGAGCCCAACAATCAAGGGATGGATGTAAAAACCAGTTAAAATGTCCTGCTTGTCCTGGAAATGTTTTTGTTGATGTGTGCTTTCCAGTTAATCACTCCCTAGGTGTTCACATGTTCCTGTACCAAAACTTGCCATCAGGCTGGAAACTCCAGATAATTTTGTGGCCATCATATGGCAGGTGCCCTTGAAAAGTTTCACTTACCTTTATTTCCCTACTGCAAAATGCATCAATATTTATTTCCCATATCTGCAGCAGGAAACACTTTGGATAATCAGTCTCTTCCACGCTATCAAAAATAGGTAAAAAACTGTCCTTGCAGTACGTGTGCATGAGTACATGATCTATCTAAATGAGAATGAAAGCCCTCCAGCAATCAAGTATGCACACAAGTTAAGAGAAGTGACACCAATACACACACTTCAGCACATATACATGCATACGCACAAAAAAATCATATCCTGGATTTAAAAGGCTTCAAGATTAAAGGCCCAAGGGGCTTAAAACTTAAAGAAATATTTCTTCCACCTCATTGCATATTCATGAGTGAGTATTTTGGCAAGCAGACTGAGCAAAATAGCTTACAGAATTATGGAAGGAAGATTATTGTTGATTCCTGTGTGCCACAACAGCGCTTTCGCGGGGAGAAAGGAAAATGTAAATAATGATCCAAACGACTGCACTGACACAGGTGAGTCTGAGGGGCCTGTCCAACTCGGGGCTTGGTACAAATGTTTGATCCATGTAAGCTGCAAAACATGGGAAAAGGGTTCTCCAGGGGCCAGCCCCTCCTGGAGACAGGGTAAAAGGTAAGAACCAGGGATTCCCCACAGCTCTTCTCTGCTGCTTTTTGTTTGGCCCAGACCCAAAGCTCCCACCAGACACCAGGGGGTTCTGTAAGGTTCTCCTGCATTCCACCAGATTTACTCTCAATTACTGTGCGAGATGAAGAGTTGGCAGAGGCTGGTTTGATCTCCAAGGTTTTCATTTTTTATGACCAACCTCCTCTGCTGTGCTGGTTACTCAGCTGGGTTTTTCTGTCTCTTAGTGTTGATTTTTTTTATTTTTTTGTTCTCATATTTTTTGCCAAGACTCTATAATTTGTGAAAATCTTTTGGGGTAGGAAAAATATTTTTCCCTGTATCACTTTGGCAGATGCCATGAATAGACATTATACTAGTGCTTTATGTACCTGGTTAACAAGCAAGGTTCAAGAAATTTCAGTGATAAAACCTGAGTAATATTAATGTCACAAAAGTAGATTCTAAGAATAATAGGTAATTAATATGATTAAGATAACAAGGAAGCAAGGAAGAAACTCAATGAAGAAGTAAAAAAAAAACAACAAAAGGCAGTTTGCCACTTGTGCACCTTTACTCAAATTGACTTAATTTACATAAAAGCAGAGTGAACAAAGGATAGCTTCTTCAAAAAAGCACAGTTTGTCTGTATCCTCTGGTAGCAGGCAGACAATAGTGAAGACAAAATTACTGATAACTTTGAAAGCAGAAAAGGTGCTTAGCAATATGAGAAAGGTAACAATAAAAAGAACAAATGCACTGCTACATCCAGCACACAAGACACACCAGGATTCAGTAAATCACTCTAACAGCAGAGCCTTGATTTGTGACATGAGAGATCACACACTTTCCAGTAAATATATATTTATTTATTTTTCTTCTATAAGCAAAGGAGTAGCTCTCTTGGAAGTGTGGAAATGGAATTTCAGTGTTGCTCCAGTTGCTGCAGGGATATACAGAAACCTGCAGCCCTGAGGAAGGTGTTGTTGGCTTCATTCAGAAAGCCTGCTTCCAGGTTAAAATAATACAGATTTCACAAAATAACTTCCTTCAAAGGTATCATTTATTTTCACCATGAGACTTAAAAATATTTATATTCTACAGAAATATTTCCAGTTTGTGCACAGCCAGAGCTCCTTAACCCCTCCTGATGAGCTGTTTCTCATACAATATACAAATGCAAACAGCCTGTTTTAGAGTGTCATGTTTTCTTTCTCTTTTTTCTTTGCTTTTTGTTTTTTCTACCTCTGTAGTCTCATGCCTTGTAGATTTTATCCCATTCCCTTGGGAAAGGAAGGTTTAACACAATCTCTCCCTGAGTTATTTAAGCTCGACCTAACTCTTGTCTGTGGAGACAAGGGGAGCTGGTGGGTCCATTTTCAGGAACACCAAACCCATGACTCTTGGGTGTCATTTAAGGCACAAATTCAGGTGCTGCCTGATCTTCTCAGGGACCTGGGACCCTGAGGCATGACAGGGTGACAGGGCATTGCTGTGTCCCTGCTGCCAAGCAGGGGACAGGGACACGGGGGCAGGCTCATCTTTGGCATGTGCAAAGTGGAAGGATAAGTTATGATGTCATTTTTAATATTCCTCAGTAGCCCTGAGGACCACCTTCCTGCCCACCTTGCTGCCCTCTGGCACTGTCAGTGGGGACAGAAGTACCTCAGGAAACCTGAGGAGAGAGGGATGAAGACACAGAGCCAGAGCACAGCCTTGATGTAAACTGGAGCCTGGCCTGAACAACTTGTAACTGTGAAATAACAGAGTTATTTCCCTCCCTCCCATTTATACAGCTGGTTAAAGACACCAGAGCAATGCATTTCCCTGTACTTCCTCTGTACTTGGAGTAACAGCACCAATTGAATTCCTACTGACAACCTGCAATCACTTCAGCAGAGAGCAAAGCACAGCCCAAAACTTCAGGGGAGTGTTTGTGCCTTAGACAAGGCCACTTCCCAAAGGCCATAGGATTAGTGTGTGAACGAGTGGAAATGTGGCTGTGGGCTGCATGTGATGACAATTCATAGCACATCCATCCCAGAGGAGATTTATGGATCTGCAGCACACAGTACCCTACGTTCAAATTTGCTTTACTGACCCCACTTTGAAATGAAGTGCTATTGTGAGTATAAAATCCATGCTACTGAAAATATTTCTAATATTATGGGTCTAAAGACAGATTTTTTTTAAAATGGATTTTTGGTGAGATTATTGCACTGTCTTGAGCTTTTGCAAGGAAGAGTGTAGCATGCATCAGAAATGTCTCTTATCTGTCTCAGTGACACTGAGCAAGGACTGTGATGGTTCTGTGTGGAGCTGTAATGCTGAGCCCACAATTAATATTTCTTACAATTAGATGCTACAGCTTGACCCTTCTGCCTCTGATGTTATTACAGATCTTCTCCTTTGCCTTTCTGAAAATGTTCCTGATTGTTCTTAAATCAAATAAGAGCATTGTGAGGACAGCTCATTTGCACCACTGTTTGGAGCACTGGGATCTCAAAAAATTGTTTCCATTTTCTCTCGTAAAAGCTTGAAATCAGACTCAGCTTTTCCAAAAGAAATACTGCAAGTTTGGTTGTAAATGTTTGAATGCATTGGATATGAACTTAATTTTTTGATAGTAGGTCTATGGACATTAAAAACTTTAGGAGGTACTTCACTACTAACACAGAGAAATGTGCAGTTTTCAGAAAGTGAAATGAGGCGATGAATTCTTCCTAAACTACATTTTTGAAATTTATATCTAGCTGATTGATGTAAAATCTTGTCATTTACAAGTATTTAATATGCATCCGGAAACAACTGACAAAGTTTCACATTAATTGATCAACTATTTTGAATAAGGACAGAAAGGTTTTCATACTTTGAAATGTTTCAAATATGGATCTGGTTGTACTCCTCTAGCACTTTGAGAATTCTTTCCACAAAATGCCTTTGTTAGAACTCTGCTTTTTGTGGATTGGTGGTTTTGGTTTGTGGGGTTTTTTTTTGGTTGGTTGGTTGTTTTTTGGGGATTTGTTTGGTTTGGTTTTTATTATTATTATTTATTATTCAAAGAGTCTAGGTAGGCTAGTATTTCCAAAGACATGTAGACCAAATCTCTCCCACTGCACCTGAAAAATATCAGATCAGCAGAAGAACTGACAGATGAAAAATAGGGTTCAAGGGAAATTTTTACTCCTCAGTCTAACTTAGGAAACAGTAAATTTAGGGATGAGTATCCAGAAAGCATCTTGTTTCCTGGGTATTGTCCTGGTTCTGTTTGCCTTTCGCCAAGCTCTTGTGTGCATGAATAAATGATGAAAACAAATTTCTGGTAACCAAAATGGCAATTGTGCTTTTAACGCATTTCAGAATTGTTTCTCAAATGCCATAAACTTTTTGAAGATGGTGAATTTGTCAATGCAAATAACCTTGGATCCAAAAGAAATTCCATGGTTTTTTTGTTTTTCATTTTAGTTGGTTTTGGGTTTTTTTTTAATTTCTAGTTTGAGGAAATTAGCTAAGCCAAGCTTGTCTTCACACCAAAGTCACACCAAAGTAATTTGAATCCCTTTATAAATCGATTTTGTTAAACCAATGTGAACACTTGTTTGGACACTCCTGAATTGATTTTGTCCTGACTTATATTGATTCAGCTTAAGTCAGGAAGGAATTCACTTAAGATAAATTAATGCAAGTCTGAAATAAAAAGTGCTCACATTCGGTTTGCATGGGCTTGTTAAATTGGTTAAAAAATACACTTTTAATTAAAGTGATGTAACTTGGTGTAGGCCAGGCCTAACACCACAGAGAGAAATCTTTGGCTTGCAGAAATGGTGAGCCCTGTCATGTCCTGAAAGGGCTGTAGATCTAGTTCAAGGTATTACAAGTTTCTGCATTGATACTTGAAACAGTTTACAGTAACTTTGAAAGTGTGTGGATCTCTCCACTAAAATACACATCTACTCACTCCAACAATGTTCTGGTTTTTCCAACCATCAGTATTGTTTCAATTGAAACAAAATCTGATTTCTGAACTTACAGACTTTTCAAAATCTGCACAATTTTTATTTTATTTTTATTTTTTATTTTAACTTTTCGGCTCTCTGCTGTCTTTAAGCAAAACCATCTCCAGGACAATCTCCTTCATGTCACAAAGGCTTTGATTTTGAAATAAGCAAGCACCTCTGGCATACTGGGGACTCATTTCATGTTGAGGCACAATAGGACATTTGCTGGCTTCATGGCTAACAATGTCTTGCTAATGTAAAGCAATCAGTTTTCATTGTACTGCTAATTGTTGAATTTCAGTGTGCACTTCAATACACAATTACCAATTTTTCCTGGAATCTATCTGTCCAGCAAAGAAGGTCAAGACACCGGTAAAGTAACCCTGAGTAATGATTTGGAAAAAAGGCTGTAACCTTCATAATGCTGTCTGCAATTGGCAATCAAAATCCGAGATTATGCAGAAACCTCTGTCTCAGAATGTGCCTTGTTTGCTGAACTCTGGCCTGATGCTAAGAACAGTTTGAGGGAATCTGCATTACACATTGGCATGCAGAAATCACACCCATGCCCAACTCCCTGATCTCCCAGCAGCAGAAAATAACAAAACTGCTTTTGTTTTTTGTCTCTCTGTGTTTTCAGAGACAAAGCTGTTCATGGGACAGTGATCCTGGCTGGTGTTGCATGGGGCACCCCTGCTGGAGGAGGGCAGTTCTACTTCACATTCAGAGTTGCTTTGCAGTTTTCTCTCAGTTTGCTTTGCAGTTGCTTTGTTTCTGTGCTATTCCCACTTCTTCCCTTTGATTGCTCTGCAGGGAATACGATTCCCTGGACTCCTGAAATTCAGTTCACTCATGAACCAGGAGACCTCTGCTAGTTGTGGATCTGGCAAAGTGGCTTTGGCACTGCTGAATCAACCCAGCTGTATTTTCCATGGGAGAGTTGTCATCTAAATAAGTAGCTCAGCTTGGCCAGCACCCATTTCTTTCTGTGTCTCCCACAAGTAGGGAAAGTAGCCATTGGATAAGCTGCATCTGCATAGTCACTGTAATTGTCCTATCTTAACCTTTGCCTTTCTATACATATACACAAAAAAAAGTAGTTTCTTAAACCTTTGCACTGTTTGTTATTTGTATATTCTGCTTTGCACTGTCTCCCACTTACATATTTGCTAAAGCCTGGGAGACAGCTGGCAGCAGGACTTTGGAAAGAGAGGGGCAGTGGATTCCTGGCTTTAAGGTAAAGCTACCAACACCTTTCAGAATGAGATTTACCTTTCTTGCTGACAGGTTTCTATTTGTCATGCATTTCTATATCAATGCTTTAGGAGGCATCCCTCATTTGGTAGCTGTGTATTTACTTTCTCTTTCCCAAGAGCTGAAGTTGGTACTTCTCTGTATTTAATTTCATCTTGGTCCTGTGAATGTTAGAGACATCCACAGAGGTCAAGTGGGATGGGTCACTGAGGTTAAGCTGCTTCATTGCCAAATTTAGTTTGAGGCGCATTTGTGCAGTGGACTAGAATATTTGCAAAATATTTATTCCTGTCACACCTGTGTTTTTTTCAAACATGGTATTTCTGACACTGGACTGCATTTTAACAGTGAAAAAAAACCCCTCTGCTGAAGTCTTAAGCTTACTGAAGTGTAAGAAAATGACTTAAGAAGGAAAGGTGCACCTAATGGAGGAGTCATTGGCTCAGGTTCCACTGCCTGAAGAGTGCCTACATGGCCTCAGTGACTTCTTGGGTTTCATTAGTTAACTGTGCTGTCTTGTTCACACTTTTGTTTATTTTTTTGTTATTGTCTACAGGCATTTGTGTCCTCTGGGGTTGCTATATTGCACCTAAGCAAGTTTCATGGTAAGTCTGAGGATTTTAATTTTCTTATTCTTTACTTCAGGGTCTTTTGGAATAGGTTAATCTCTTTTGTAAAAAACATTTTTCCAAGGTTTATTTTTACCTGGAATATTGTGATGTGATTCTTCCCTAACTGTCACATTTTGTTTTTTACAGACACCAATAGATTCCACAGTTAGACTTTTCTTTGTTGTGATCCTTAACAATTCTTTAATTTTGAACTGCAGTAACAACCAAAGGCACCACTTTTGAGACTGATAGTCAGCTGTGCCCATTGAAGACATACAAATTCAGCTGCCACCACCAACAAAAAAAAAAAGAGTAAAAAAAGAAAACCATGAGTTGTGACAATATCAGCAACAAATAAAACACAATTAAAAAAAGAAATCATAGATGATTCCTTAATATAGCCATAATGGCTACAGTAACACAGGGGTTTGGCTCATTGAGGGATGTTTTTTAAAGTTTTCATATAAGACTTTGAAGATCAAGACCATGCACCAGATTTTTATTCTATTATAAACCTTCACAGTCTATAATGTTAAACTTGATCTGATCTATTACCGCTTACTCCTTTCTTAGAGGTCTCTCTGGTCACTGCTTGCTCTGTGTGGCAAAAGAGAACAAAAAGTTAGGAATCAAGGTAAAATGCATTATTATTCAGGGTTTTCCTTATTGTGCTGTTAAAATATAATTCCATGCAGAGCAAGCTCAAGAGCAGCAGAGACCTAAGAATCTGTCAAATAGCACTGCTAACTATAATAATTTATCCTATAATTTATCCTATAATTTAATGTAGCCCTGACCCCTGTCATAAGTTAATACACCATGAAGAACAGTGTGCAAAAAACATGCTTATTAATGAATTGGAGAAATAATGTGACATTGTTTTTTGCCATTTCCCGGGAAATATCTTAATATGGGAGCTAGCAGAGCCTAGACAATTTTTGCTATGTAATTATGTCTGTCCATATCTTACTAACTTGTGCTGTGATTAAAAGCTTTGTAATATTAATTATTCTATCTGACTCCAATTGTTTGATTCAAGCTAAAAGCAACAGTGTGGCAGAACCCTGCATCATGCACTCTTATTTTCTCTATTTCTGCCAATGGAGTGTTTTAACTAAAAATCCTTTGTGTATAGATGCTAGCTACAGATGTATACATTTACCACTATGTACAATGCATAATTCCTCAGAGACCATGCAGTGCCCCAATTATTCTTCTACTAATGATCATCTCTTTTGATTGCTGAGTGGCACAAGGCCCTAAATGCTGGTCTAGAATTTCTCTGCATGTAGGCAGGGGATTCATGTGAATATCAATATCAAAATTGAGGATAAGCTCCTTTCGTAGCTGGACTGGGATGTACTCTGAGTTTTCCTTGACACTCTCAAATGTGTCTTAGGCTGGGAATTTTCAGTCAAAAGGAACTTGTGCTGAGAATACTGACAGCTGTGGGAAGGTGAAGCTTCAGGACAGTGAGTGTCTCCAGAAAAAGGAGACCAACCTAGCAGGCAACTTCCATGGGGGCTCCTCTTGCTGTAGCCACAGTGCTGGCAAAGAATGAGTATTTTCCACTAAGAAAAAAATATAACAAGTGCTTCTAGACTAGACATCTAACAACACGGTAGAGAAGTTACACTATTAAATGGAAACAATTCTCCATAGAGCTGCATTTCTCAAAAATTGGCACCTCACATTTTGTTTTTTAAGTACCTGATTAGAAAACCCCACTCTCAGATTCAACAAAATATTTTTTATGATATGTAGCTTCAGTTTTCAATCAAATGTTTGGATATCAAACCAATGGGATTCTCGGACAAATCAAAGAGGTTTTGTTGTTGTTGTTGTTTTTGGTTTTGGTGGTTTTGTTTGGAATTCTCATAGAAATGGACAGCCCTAAGTGGTTTGATTTTTCCAAATCAATGAAAACTAACAAATTCTCACTGATATTGTATCTGACCACTTGCTTAACAATGAACCTGATGGGGTAAATTCAGAACAGTTTTAGAGGGCATTGATTAGTTTGCTTGAGCATTTATTAGGATTTTTTTGACACTTGTTTTCCTAGTAATTTTCCTGTAGAAGTACTGGGTCATTTTACACTCACTTGATTCCTCTGAGGTTTTCTAACTTGACTTGTATACCTCGTTCAATAGCAATGAAAGGGTTAACTGTCTGGGTGTTTTTAGGTTTGCACTGTACACAGGGACTTGACATTTTCCCACTAATTAAACCAGGCTGCCTCAGTCCCTCTGTACATGTAACTCATATTTAATTCAATGGAATCGTTGAGTGTGCATTGGTGGAAGAGTTGGGTCCATACTTGTCCTATTGTGATAATCAGGAAATGTCTTATCCAGTGGTATATTTAATTTACTCATACCCTTAACATGGAAATATGAATCTTTGAAATATTTCACCCAAATGAAATATATGTATCAAAGAAAGAAATCTTAAAGACTTCCTTTAATCCAAACTTTCCATAATTTGGGACTTGAACATTTACAAGAGCACCACCTCCAGTACAGCAATGCTGTTGTTGGAGTTTCTGGCATGCAGTATGAGTCATACTCATCTTCCCAAGGTGTGGGACTTTATGGTTCATAATATTTCATGGATTTAATTTCATAATCAAGTGCTTATTTACTGGAATCCCATGTAGAAGAGGATCCTTTTCATGTTACAGAAAATATGAAGATTTCTGGTGTCTCTGAGGTAATTTTATAGGTTTGCAAAACAAGAACCAGGTGCTCTGGCTACCTCTAGACTTATGGTCAGACTGACAACACAGTAATTAGAGAATCATAGGATGGTTTGAGTTGGATCTTAAAAGTCTTCTTGTTCCAACTCCACTGTCATGGACAGGGACATCTTCCACCAGGTTACTCAGACCTCCATCCAACTTGGCCTTGAACACTTCCAGGGGTGGGGCATCCACAAATTCCCTGGCCAACCTTTTCCAGTGCCTCTCCATCCTCACAGTAAAGAATTTTTTCTTAGTATCTAAATCCACCCTCTTTCAGTTCAAAGCCATTTCCTCTTGCCCTTGTAAAAAGTCTCTCTCCAGCTGTCTTGTAAGCCCCCTTTAGGTACTGGAAAGTGCTATAAGAGCTCCCTAAAGTCTTCTCTGCTCCAGCTGGGACCTCAGCTCTTTAATAGAAGCTTGTCCTCATAACAGAGTTATCCTGTCCTCTGATCATCCTCTGGACCCATCCAACAGACCTGAGTCCTTGTGCTGGGAGCTCCAGAGCAGTACTCTGGGTGGGGTCTCAGAGAGCAGGTTCTGCTTTTATTCCTGACCCAGGAGCTCTTGGTTGGCCCCTCATCCATGCCCAGGTGGAACACCCTGCACTCCAGAGGGTGGTGGGCTCACAGGGTGGCAACCTCTCCTCATCTTCCCTGCCTTTTCTTTCCAGAGAGCCCTGTGTCCATCCCAGCACACCTCTGGAATGCCAGTGAGGTTGATCCCAGCCCTGCAGGCGTGTGCACTCCTGTCTCAGCCTCTTACTGCCCGTCCTGTGTGTGTTTGCATTGAGGCATTTCAGCTGACCAGGCTACATTTACCTGACAGAATACGACTTCAATTCAAGCTTATGTTGAGCTCTTTAAGTACCTTTTTTTTTTTTTTTTTTTTTTTTTTTTTTTTTTTTTTTTTTTGCCTTGATCAATAGAAGAAAATAAAAACTGTAGAGGAACAAAAGAACCCTCTGCTGATTTCCATTTCAATATAAAAGTATTTAGCAGCTTAATAATGATAGGGTGTTACATCTATTCCATCTTGAGACTGCTGTGAGCACTTGCTGGTGTATACAATTTCTTCCTTAAAGTCTGTGGAAATGTTGAACTATGTGTCTTAATATAGTTTCTTATATTTTAGTGAAAAGGCAGCTGTAGATGTCATCATGACTATGGACTTTTATAGTGCTGTAAAAATTCAGTGTCATCATAAATTCATGCTGCTGAAAATGTCGACATTTATGGCAACTTCTACAAGGGCATATTTTAGGATTATATTAAAACTTTATGCAGCAACTTTTATTTAGTTAAAAAAGTAAGATTATAAAGCAAAACATTTACTCTCATTTTAGAACAAAGAGGTGTGACAAATAGTTCATTTATAAGGGAGAAAAATGAAAAGGTTTTGTAAAGCAGATCAGTCAGACTCTCAAAACACAAGACTCTTGAATCTTGTTTATCTGAAACCACCTAATTGAAGCAAAATATAATATTCACATATATTGTCTCTAAGATAGTTTGCTTATTATTTGGTCGTGTATAAAATGTAGAGAAAAGATTTAGTAGAGCACTACTTTGAGGGCTAGCATCTCTTATGTGATTAGCACTGAAAAATCCTTAGTTTTACCTGTGTTTTAGGACTTATGAAGTAAGAAAGGTTAATTATTTCTGGAAAGATTAAGAAATAATGGAAACCTGGGTTCTTAAATCTGCTAAGATTTGAGCTGTGATGCTGCAGTGCTTTGGGAATCTCGCGAAAGGAACTCCATGGACCCTAAATTAACATAACCCAGCTAATGAATGAAACTTCCCATCCAGGGACAGATGCTTGAGAAGCTCCAGATCCAGATCTCTTACACTCAGTCAAACCACTGATTTCAGATTATTTCACAGAAACTAGCCAAAAGAAAATTTACCTTCCTCCAAAGGGGGAAGGTAAATTGCCTTCTGTGGGGTTTTTTTTGGTTTGTTTTTTTTTTCCCATTTGAAGGTATTCAGGATGTATCAACTAACTCTTCCTGAGTTTCCATCAACTTTCGTTGAAACAGCTCCAGAGGCTGATGTACCTCAGAGAACAAAATATATGGAATATTCCCTCAAAACAGTGACATTTATGTTCCAGCAGAGCTTTAGGGACTGAGTTTAGGGACTGAGCACACTCCTACTGCAGTCAGCAAGATAGTCCTATTAATTTCCCTGCAGTAAGAGCTGCCACTAATGCTGAAAAGATCTGAATCAAAGAGTTGAACTTTTATACTAATGCATAAAGAAGACACGGAATGAATTTTATGACCCCTATGCTCAGATTTGCCTAAATTTTATATATAGGGACAGTCTTTCTCTAAGTTTAATGACAGTTTTACTTAAGCATCTCTACAGTCTTCCAAGCACACCTCTCCACCTCCGGAATGTTGGATTCTCTTCTCAGGCTAATGCCAAAAAGGCCCAAAATTAGAGTCTCTCTGAAAGAAAAGCTGAATAGTTGCAGTAAAGGAATATAAAAGAGATGACAAATATCTATAAAACAGTCTTCTTTCTCAAGGGGTTATCCACAAAGTTGCCTTGCCAATCATGTCAAAGGCTGGGAATGTGGAACAATACTTGGCTTAATAGCTTAGATTTTTTTTAATGTGATGTGGAGTAGAAAAATGCAATGAAGTGGACTTTTTTTCTCTTACAGTTGTCAAAATTTAAGATAGTTTTTAAGTAAAGGAACAAAAAGACACATATGCTTAATACAGAAAAAATGTCTGTTTGCATCTAATAAATTATAGAAAAGTTCAAAGACAGCTTAACCTTGTAAAAATGTTACCTCTGTAATGCTGCCAAGATCAGTAGCTGTATGAATCATTACTTTGACTAGCACACATGATTTTTTTTCAGATTTTATCTAACTTATGCATTCATTAATTGGTGATTTTTATGTGCTGGTGATTTCATGAATTCGTGATTTGTTTCCTCTTTCATTCCGAATCTCAGGTTTTAAAAACCTTCTGCATTTTTCTGTCCTCAGAATCACAACATTCAGCTCAGGAATTATTTGGTGAGTATTCTAGATTCAATCAATCCCAAATCAGAATTTATTGGCAAACAATAACAATTATTTTATGTTCAGGGTCTACAATCACATATGGGACTATAGCAATGACCTTCTGTTAAGGTTGCTCTTCCAATTGTAACAAAAAGGATGAAATTATTTTCAGAAACAAAACTGGGGTCGACACAGATACAAAAAATCTTTGCAAGAGTGGACAATATGCTTTGAAGTTAAACTGATAGAGTGGGTAATTATGATAAAAGCCATTTTTTCCTTCTTGGCAGAGATATTTTTTAGACCATGTTTAAACTTTCACCTGCTATTCTATTTATTGGTATGATCTATTGATTCTAGATGCCTTGCTTACCTTTCCCATGGATTCATGTGGATATTTGGCCTCATATGACAATGGATTTTAAAGGAAAATTTTGCCATTCATTAAATATCCCACATGCCTGGATCTGAAAATTCATCAACATTTTGAAAATTAGAAAGAGGAAAGCTCCTCAGCTGCATGGTGAGGCACATAAGGCATCACTCCTATTTTTTGAAAAGCTTCTCCCTTTATTAGCCATATGAAATGCAAAGATATAGGAGCATGTAAACCAATAATAGCTATTCAGTCTAAACTCTAAGGATAACTTACTATGGGCACTGGAGGCTGAGATGGGATGTTGTATTTGCATACATACAGTATATGGAGAACTGTTCTGTTTTATGGAGCAGCAATCATATTTAGTTTAATGTCTTATAAGTCCCATAAAATGACATTAAGAAATTTTGCTATTTGGCTGGTGAACAATCTAAGCAGTGGTGTTAACTCATCATAACACCCTTACTCTGAAAGCTCAAGCCTCATAAAATTTGGGATATAAATATGCCAGCTCAACTAAACGAGATCAGAGATCTTGCATATATCCTTTCATAGGGTGGCATCCAAAAATCTACTGTTCACCTAAATCTTTTACGAATTTCTACCATTTTTAGGCTGCTGGGGAGTCTTAATCTCAGGAAAATCACACTCTTTCCCTTTTGTTTCTAAACACATCCAGTCACTTAGCAAACAACCTAGCAGGTTTTGGACATCACCTCGGTGCTGGTGGATGTGACATGACCTCTGAGAGTCCTGTGCTCTTGAAATGGCAGATCAGTAATGGGAAGCATCCCTAGGTAATCTAAAATTATATGAGATGATTTCTGGAGTGGAGGAGCTAAAGCACAAGGTAATGACAATAGTACAACTGCAACAGCACATTAATCACTTTTCTTTTCTTTTTAAAGGAAGATGATTAATGTTTGAGATTCCCTTTAATTTTTACTTGAAGATTTAAGGCTGACCTGACATAAACCTGAATAGTGTCTGATGATGCTAATCATGAGCTCTGCCAACCAAAAATAACAGCAACTCGAGTTTAGGATTCTTTTGCATGCTCGTTGTTCATCTCTGTTTTGATTTGTGTCCTTCTCCCAGTACCTTAGGATCTTCCAGGTGGTGGCAGGCGGAGTTACAAATGTTGCATACAAGGGCACAGATTTTGCTCCTGGCTGTGCTGGTAACCCATATTTATTTGCAATGTGAAAAAGGCTCTCTAAGCCTGAGTGCACTGATTTTCCAGTCCTGTACCAAAGCTCCATCTGGGCTGTGCTTTCTGGTCAAACTCCTCCCATGCTCTCCATGGTGGATGTTGGCTCCATATGGGTCTTCCCTGTATTTTTCTGCAGTTCCACAGAGGATGAGTAGAGCTGGCATCCAAGAAATCATTCACCCATGGTGACAATTTGCCAGAAGCTGATAGTCACCTGCTGGCAATTCTGATTTGGTGCAGGAAGGGCTCCTCACTTAGTTCACCCAAAATATCTTCTTTATGTTCAATAGAAGGCCAAGGTGTGAGAGGCAGGGAAGTCAGCTGGGTCTGCTGTGCATCATTCTGTGGTCTCTAGATTAAATTGCTTAATGACGTTCTCATTAAAGGTTCCTGCAGCCAAATGCTGATTGCTTCTGCCTTTGGAACTGTCTGCATAACAATGAGGGACTCATTCTGAAAATAATCTGTGTTCATACAGGTTGTGCCTTTGTGTCAGATGGGCCTTGAAGTTCCGTCTAGGTTTTGTTCTCTAAAATTGTTTCTGAGATCACAAAAAATATTTTGGTTTGAAATTTTCAGTCTGAATAGCAAGTTTTCTTTTGGTGCTGCTTAGAAAAAAAAAAAAAAAAAGCATCTAGTTTAAAGAAGCTTCATTAATTTATCAAGAACTCATATTACTTTTAAAATTGGACATATGCAAACTAATTCAGATTAATGTTTTAATATCTAAAAGCTATGTAGATCTATTAATAGCTAATTAATAACTATTAATAGCTAAACGTTCCTGGCTTTTCTGGAGATTTTAGGAGGCTGAGTAACGTTGTTCATGTGTCTTCTCTAGTGCTTTCTATTAGAAGAAACATGAAAGAAATGTGTTTTCACAGTATTTCCAGTCCTTGTGGGAATACCAAAAGTCTCATTTCCAAAGTGTGGCCTTTTATGTCATCACCTTTTTTTTTCCTAGAGACCTGCACTGAGTAACTCCCAACTCCACAGTATTTAGACATTCAGATAAATTTTAAATAAGCATCTACACTTCTGGTGATCATTCAAACAGTCTCTCAACCTTTTGTGTTTCACCCATCACCAGTTAATATCACATTAAAAACTGACAAATAATGTTGCATTTCATTGTGACTTGTACAAGCTAGGTAAGCTGCCCATTAATTATCTGCTGCTTCTCACTTAGCATCATTCTCTTCCCATAATAATAAAAGGACTAAAGATTGGATGCAGCTAAAATTAGTTTTTTATTAGTAGACAACTGAGTCTTCTTCATACTCTGTAACCTAGAGGAATAGAAAAGCATTTTCATTATGCCCTATGAAAAATTTATTTAATTCATGAAAATAAAATATCTTTATAAAGCAGTAAATTCATCTAACATGAGTCAATTTTATTCCCTTAAAAAATACCTTTTCCTGCAATAAGTACACTCTACAGGATTTTCTTTTTCACTTCACTAGAAATCATTTGATACAAAAGGACAAAGTAAAGTGATTTCTTTTGCTTCTCTTTTCCAAAAGCATTAACTTTTTTAACTTTCAACAGCTAAAACCATTGGATAATGTTTTTCTCCAGGAATGAAAAATATTTTCATTGAATTACCAAAAGCATTTCCAGTGCTAGCCAGTCCTATCTTCCCTGGGAAGAAGTTGGTGACATTTTGGCTTTTGTAATGGTGCTGCTCAAGGAAGATGGAATCACAAGCTATCCACTGTGAAACCCTCCTTCTTCAAAGTAAGTGTTTTTCATATTTTTATCAAAGACAAATGCACTTGAGATGAAAGATCTTATTCTCTGTTCCTCCGTAGACTCACTGGCACAAGCACAAAGCAGTTGCAACATGATACTAGATGTGAATTGTATAATTTGCACTCATTTTGCATTTCTGATGAAGGGCAATCTGAAGAAAATTAACCTGGGCTTTATTAAAGCACACACACAATTCTTATCTTTGTAGGTGGGAGATAATTGTATCTTTATGGGTAGTTTTGATACACACGCAGAGCCACGCAAAGCAAATTAATGGGGTTTAAGATGCATTTCTAAACAAACTGAACAAAAGCCTTTAAACAGCTTTGATCCCTCAGGTCCTCATTACAACAATTCGAGGCTGGTGTAGCTGGAGGGGAGGTTGCTGATCACCAGGCTGAGGCTCCAGGGGTCTGGCCTTCAGTGGGGCTGTGCACGGTGTGGAACCACAGGACAAGGTGGAGGCAGCTCTCCACATCCCTCAGCATCCCTGTGGGCCACGGGAACACAGCCCAGCTCCTCCAGCAGTGCCCCAGAAGGAAGTTCTGGTGGGGATGCTGCTCTCTGCTGCCTGCTGAGGGGCTGTGTGCTGGCCAGGAGCTCCCCACAGGGCCAGTCCTGGCTCCAGATCCGGCACAGAAAGCACCGTGACTTCCCAACTATCAGCTGTGATGGAGCTGGGGCTTCCAAGCTCAGTTCCTCGCCCTCACAGCTGCTCTGGGCTTCAGCTTTCTGCCTCTTCCTTATCTTCCTTGTCCTGGTGGTTGGAGGCTGGGCTCCTTCCACCTTGGAATGGTCTGAGGGAAGGTAGCTCAAGAGCAGGCCCCCACTTTGCTTCAAGAGATCTAGTTATAACATTTTCTCAACGAGACCAAACATCCTAAGACTCTCTCTGGGAACAATTTCTTGTTGTTGTTGGCATTTATTGCCTGGTAGTTTCAGCCTTTTACCATCTTGCTGTTTACAAATGGATCAAAAGGCAGTGCAAATCATTAGAACCAGCAGCGCAAAGTCCCTCATTTTGGCAAAATCCCGCCTGCTGTCATTTCCTATAGTTAAGACTTTTGCCTGAAGCCTTGAATGTCTCACCCTGACACCAGCCTGCAGTAATTAATCATTAAACAGTGATTGAGGCAGTGGACCCCAGAAAATATCTTCATATTCTACCATATGCTGAAGCCAGCTGCAGCGAGCACTTGGAGAGAAGCGGCGCGGAGGAAAACGCTGCCTGGCAGTCGCCTGCTGTGAAGTCCAAGCACAGAAAGCCTCTAACGAAGGGCCGTAGACAGACTGTTTGCTTGTACTGACCTTCATTACCTGAGACTGTTTAGAAGGCAAAATGTCAGCGTTAATGTGCTAGAATTTTAAGCATTATCGCGTTTTAATGACTGCTCCCAGCCCCTCGCGTACCGGCAATGCGGAGCACGATGTGGGTTTAGTGTGAGGAAAAGGTTATAGCAACAGTAACAGCAACAATAATGAGGAATGGGCAGATGTGCTTCTGCTTCATTTCAAGCTGCCCCAGAGCGTGTCAGATTTGGAATTAGGAGGGCTTTTTCACCCACCCGAGGTTCCTGTTTCATTGGGGGCAGTGCCAGGCCACAGCAGCCCTGCAGAGCTGGGAGGGAGCCTGTCCCCAGCCTGTCCCCAGCCTGTCCCCAGCCTGGCTGGGCTGGCACAGCCCTGCAGAGACCCTGGGGTCGGCAGCAGGGTGGGGAAAGGCAGTGGGCAGCCTCTGGGTCCTGGAGTTGCCAGGTTCATGGCAGGCTGCCGGTGTTATGGTTTCACAAGTCCCACAGATCACAGAATCAGAGTGGTTTGGGTTTGGAGGGAAATCCAAAGATCATCTCATTTCAGAGGCCCTGACACAGATGAAGACACCTTGCACTAGACCAGGATGCTCAGTAAGAGGTGCTTTGAGACGTCTCATTTGTCAAACAAGGAAAGTTTTATAAATAGTTATGTTCTGCTGTCAGAAATGTGTCAATCAGAAATTAAGAGCAGCTTTATTGGGCAGACACTGGCACTCTGCTACTTCTGCTCACCTGTCTATATCTATAATCCCAAATTAGACAGAAACGTTTAACAGAAGTTTCTTTGTCTCTGAAGTGACCTACACCAACACAGGTGCTCCCCATACACTTCTTTTTTCTGCTGTTTTCAAATTACACTTAGGGTATGATTCATTTTGTGTTCTTTTTTAGACAGAGGGGAAAAAAATCTTGTTCTCAGCTTGTTCAGCTAAGAACATTTCAACAAGATTATGAAAATTAAGTGAAAAGATACATGCATACTTAAACACACAAGTCTGACCTCCATGTCTTCAAGTAAATACAGAAAATAATCAGTGATATAACAACTCTATTTTTCAGTTGGATAAAATAAACTACATAAGATGGTTGTACATTTATATATATATATATATATTTACAGAGATAAAATATCATCGTTTCATGTCCAGGATTTGCCACGGTATTTGCATAGTCAGAGGTCTGTTAATGGCATGCCCTTGTTTTTAAGTTTATTAGATTTGAGATGAATTTGATAGCAACTGGTTATTTGGGCTATTTTTGCAGCATTTCAATGCTTATAATTATTGAAATTATGTATATTTTAACATAAAACATACACCTATATTTAAATTCACACATATAAATATATGATGTTTTATTAAAATATATTATTATACTGTTATGTATACCTACAGATTTATTTTAAATAAGAGGTTTGGGGACTTCTTTCAATTACTATTATTATTACTATAACAACACTATGCACTGTAATCATGACCAGCCTACTGCCATATTAAATACAAAAACTGTCTTTGTAAGTTTTTACAATATGAGAAATAATAGAAGTGAAGTTCTTAATGGGAAAAATCAGATTACAGCAGGCCACTCCACTGGCTATGGCTGGGTGCCATCCTCAGGATATCAGCAGTGTTTTATAAAGTTTTTCACGAGGATTCTGGCAATTCAGAGTTTTATTCAGACATCTGAAGAAAAAGCACTGAGGTAACTGCAAATGTTTTCAGGTTTCTTCTCCTGAGGACAAGGAGCAGCTTGGAGAGGAAATCCAGAGGATCTTTAGTAAAATCTGCTTGTTGAGAAATAAAGACCTGGGAGCTGCTGTTTGTGCGTTCGGTGGAGGTAAGGAACTGTCTGTTTGGGGAAGGCAGCTTGTACCTTAAAAACATAATGAATTTCCAGCTGAATTAGATTTATCCTGTACCTGAGGAGATTAGCATGAGGCCAACCATATTGAAATAACTACCCAATTTTTTTTTTTAATTTTTTTTAAATTTATTTTTCTGTAGCAGAAAAAAACTAGCTTTGGTCCAGGCCCCTTGTTTTAATGTGTAAGAATTAATAGTCCTGACAGCAGAATTTAGTATTTATAGACTGAATGCAGAAGGGGGAAAATAATACTGTCAGCCATGTTTTCAGGTAAGGTACAAAGGAAGAAAGATTTGTACAAGGAAGTATTTCAGTGTATAGGCAATTATACCTCTTTTTCTCATTCTCACCCTTCCTCACACACAATTTTAAACACTTAAAATTATCATAAGTATGATGTGCTGGTTTTCAGTTGTACGCCAGAAACAAAAAAATCAAATAGCAGACAGAACAAAGTGGAAAGGTTGATTAAAATTTTGTAGTCCCTTCACTTATTTTTTTTTCTACACAGAAGCTGCATAATTTGGACTTTGTTAAATTTGGTAATTCAGTAGAGAAAAATTGCTAACAAGATCCAGAGCTACAAAGAAGTTGGCTTGTGTCACTAGGCACAAACATGTGGAACCGTGATGAGGCCACAGGACTTGAAAAGTGCTTCAGCACTTCTCACCAGTGTGTGATAAGGCAAATGAAGGAGCCCACAATGGAACCACAATAAAAAGATTTATTATCTGATCTGGGAAGCAAAACCATCCCAACATTACAGAAGGGATGAGTTACTTTGTGGTGTGATTGTCACTGTTAGAGGCCATTGTGCACCCAAAGCCAGAGCTAAGGGGAGAGAGAAACCACCAGGTTTTGTCTATGGGTCCCCATCTCTTCTTTTAGTCTTTTAAATTTGAGGGCAGGACACACCTGGGCAAGGTGACTTTGCTGTAATCAGCGAGGGAAAGCTCTGTGAGGAACCTCAGAGAAAGGAATAAAGGTACAAGGTTCTCCTTTACTAAATAGTTCCACCACCAGCCAAAGTTCCTGTTCTATTCAAAGCGTTTCCCCTTGTCTAGAAACACGGGGTTATTTCAAACCAGCCAGAAATACCCAGAAAACAATAGAAATTACCTAGAAAACAATAACACAATAATTTTGGTGCATCACTCCTATGATACCCTCATGAGTCCAAAGACAGCCACCACTAAACTGCTGATTCTTCCCCAAATTAGACTGAGATTAGATTGAGACTCACCTGTTACAGCATGCTTCAAAAAAGGAGAATGTACACTCTGAACAGAGGATACACAAAATAATAACAGGGCAGGATATAAAATATCTCTGCCTGAAAAAACGAGAAGTGTATTATTTTTACGTCATTTCCAAAAAATGGGCTTGCCAGGGCTCATCAGGAGAGCAGCTCAGTTGTGCTGTTGCCTGATTTGTGGGAAGCACAATGACACAAAGTTCTTTTTTCAGGGGAGTCGAGTGCAAGAAATGGGTTGTAATCAACAAGCTAAAGGAGTATCAAAATACATCTGATTGTGAAGGAGCCATATCAACCAAATGCATCGAAACACCCAAGAGGTGAGTAGGGCTTAGCAAAACATTTAAGCAATTTTATTTATTTATTTATTTATTTATTTATTAGTGTAGGGAAAGGTGAAAGTATAAAGATAAGGAGAAGATATGAAGGTGCCCCTAGAATCTTTATTTTACTGGCTCCCACCTGCCTCCTTTAAAAAAAAAAAAAAATATATATATAGACTTCTTCCTACTCTTTTTCATTATTTTTAACAAATCTAAACAGAATTTATGCTTACAGGATGTTAGAGGTGTTTTGGGAAGAATGCAGTATGGAAACTGTGGGTGGGGCTTTTCACCCTTTGTGCTGCAAAGTTATTAATGTTTTCTGGTAAACCATCTAAATTTATGGTGCCTGAAGATATTTATATATGCTTCCCCAAAGTACAAATTACAGCAGTCTTGAGCTTTTTTTCCTGAGGTCTTTTTCATAGCTCTATATGCAGATGATATCTAATAAATTGATTTATATTTCTCTGTTTCATTACAGAAATTGCTTATTGTAAAAAATACCTCTTGTCTTTGGAACACCTGATTTTATAAACAATGAGTCAGTAAATGTGAATACTTAACAAGGCAGACTCTGCACTTCCAAGGAGAAGTCATGATAAACTATCTTTAAAGGCACCTAGTTAACAAATTTCTTTAATAAAAAAAACGTAATGAGTTCTCTTGCCTGTTAATAACTATTTTGCTGTTCCCTTTTTCTTGATTTTAGAAGTTTTGAGCTTCCAATGGGATCTTTATGTAGCTGCAGTTTCCAAAGCAAATAAGACTTTGAGTGACCTAATCAAAATAAACAAACAAAGAAAAATGAGTTAAAAAACAAACCAAAACAAGCAAACAACCAAAATCCCAAGAACTTTCTCTGTGCTTGGCAGTACATATTTTGTGTGAAGGAAAAAATGGGGCGAAACTTAGTCCTTACCACAGTCCCCATAATTCTTCATTTTAAAGATAAATTTAGCTGCTCTGAGTGGACCCTCATTTTAAATCATGTTCTTCACTGTCATTTCAAATTTACCAGTATACCATATGTAATTTTTTCCTATTTATTTGTAAATTGTAAATTGTCTGCATTAGAAGAAAAAAAAAAAAAAAGCAAACACACCCGAAACTGCTTACCCAAATTTGGTGAACCACATATTACAGGGACAGCTAAGAACCCTGACACTGTGAACCCCACATGAGTATCCCCACATGAATATATATTGTATTTCTCACACGCCTGAGCCTTGGAGGGACACAAACCTGTAATATCTGCCTACCTACCAAAGGAAACTGCTTTTATTTAGCATTATTTACTGCGGGCCCCAGCACAGGCACCCAAACTCTCCTCCAGAAATCAGCTGACTGTTCATGAACATCAGAGCTTTACTCCAGGAGGGTCTAGGCTGGCACTGAAACCTTTCCAGCTGCAGGAAGCAGCTGTTTGGAGCTGTCTCCTCGCAGTGATTATCAATCCAGATGAAACAGGTTTTTCAGAGGATGGAGAGAAGGCAAAAGATGCAGCAGCTTGCAAAACCCAACCCAAAGTGTTGTGTTTAGGAAGGGTGTGCAGGGCTGGCTTCCACACAGCAGCAAGGGGCAGCTTGGCTGCCTTTGAGCTTAGATTGATTCATTTCTGCAGCCAAAGTTGTGCATCCAAAATATCAAATCTTTTTTCCCCTCTCCTACGGAGAAAAACCGTGCAGAGCTTCCACCCAGGTATCCCTGGCTTGCTCCAGCAGTTCCCCAGGCTCCATCTCAAACCTGAAAAGAAAAAAGTGGTGAAAAGAAAGCTTCAAAGTACCCCCAAATTTTCACCATGGGAACACTTAACACTGTCCTCAATATTAATGAGCAATTAGAGTGCAGCCCACTTGTCTCCAGCTCAAAAAAAGTTCCTGAGACATCCCTGAGGAAAAGGCAGCTCTGTGTCCCGGGAATGTTGTGTCAGGGAGAATGTCACTCCTCCTCAGAAAGCCTCCTGTGTCCTTATGGTGCTGAAGTTAGAGGGATCCAAAGGGAAGTGTTTACTTTGTTGCTATCTAACAGAGTAGAAAACGAAAAAAAAAATATTATTAATAATTATGATAATAGTTAAACCCCCCCAAAAAACCCAACCAAACAAAACAACAACAAAAACCCATAAATTTTTATTTGTATACATACAAAACATAAATTAATTACAATTTACTTTCCAGTCATGGAGTTTAGTCTGTAAGGTTACCTCTGTCCACAGAAGAAATAATCTATAAGTGACCTATACTGATAAATAACCTGTTCTGTTAAGTGCCTTAATTATCTTGTGATCTCATCAGGAACGATAAATTTTCTTTTAAAAATGGAGGGTTTTTTTGGGGTTTTTTTTAATTATTTTTTTTATTATTTTTTTATTTGAGACCAAAAAAACAGACGTAATTTAAAATTTTGTACCAGAAGGTGAAAGGCAAGAAGAAAGATTTGAGACCTAAAATTAGACTTTAAATATATCATTTTGATTTGTCTAAAGTTCATTGTTGAATTTCATTAAAACATTAAATAATATTATATGTAGATATTTTTAAAAATTCTAATCATCTATCGCTTGACAGGAACAATTCCAGTCAAAATATGTTATCAATCCTATCATTTGGATTGACATTCCTTTAATACCTGCAGATGGATGATTACTTTCCTATCTAATTAACAAGAATTTTTCAAATCCAGTGAAGAAAAAAAATGCAAATTTAATGCCCATAATGGTATCAGATTCCAGACTAGAAAATACTCAGCTGAGGCCTACCATATTCTGATATTGCCTGTAGAATTCCAGTTATTTTGGGGCAGGGACAGGAAAGAACAGGTAAGCATAGATTTTTTTAAAAAAAATCAGTTATCCCTGTTTAGAAGAACTGAGAAGAAAAGTGGAGCTGGCAAAAGAGGTGTGAGATTCTATGGCAGAAATCTTTATTTTAAAGAGGTGGAAGTTCACCATTAGATGTTGTGGCAATAATGCCTACCATGATATAAAAAAGAAAATCCACTTAAAATCAGCTGAATCAACACAACCCTGCCAAATCTGACCCAGGTAAGAAGATATCTATTTATTCATGTTATTTATTTATAGGATAGTAATCTGCAGGGAACATGAGAATTACTTCAGTTCTTCCTGGTAGTCTCAAGAGAAATGTTGAGGGGTATCTCCTTCCCTCTGTTGCGTGAAACACTGAGGCTGCCAAGTTTACACATTACAGATTTGCATTATGCACTTACAGGGGTTTTAACAGGAAATTTGACCAGAGGTTGCTGAGTTTTTAACTTAGAGTTTCAGCTAAAACAAAGACAGTGCTGAAAAAATTGGTTTTGTTTCCATGTTTTCATCCATTCTGAAATTCCTTTACATTTCCACTATCTTTTTTCTTTTTTTTTAATGGCCTTTTTTTTGTTTTTCCTATTTTGCCTTCTACCTTATTCAAAGCAAAACGATGAGAGAAAGAGAAAGTTACATGGAGTCCTTAAAACATATCATTTTCCAAAACAAAGCCTATTGGTTAAAGCATGGAAGAAATCCACTTCAAAGAGCTGAAATATTTCATTTTTGTGTTCCTTGCAGACTTTACATGGGAGAATATATCCATGATTTGCCCAGTTTTGCCAGAAACATGAAAAAATAGACATCTTGTTGCTATGGCTGCACCTTTGAAGGCAACTTTGGTCAAACCTTGAACGTAGACATTGGGCTTGAAAAGAAGGAGATTGTGGCAAATTTACCAACAATGCAGATCATAGAAGATGGCAAAAATCTGTTTCCTTGACAACATGGTTGCCCCAGAGGATGCAGATTTTTTTTTTTTTATGAATGGGGCTGGGAGATAGATTTTACCAAATGAGCCTTGAAAAATGTCACACTGAAATCACTACAAAATACATATTTCTGCACACGGTATCTCTTCTTTTTTGGTGCCTGACAGTGGAATCTGGAAGGGAGCTCTTCCAACAGTTGAGTTTTCTGTGTTTAAATCTGGACATGGGAGTAAATTTGGATGTGTGAGCTCCATTCCCTCCTTGCCAACAGCAGCCAGCTCCTAAGCCCGGGCTGCCTGCTGTTAATTAAACCATGTTCCACTAAAAACCTGCAGCACAAACACGCCGTGGCAGAGCATGTTCTGTGTGCTGTTCCTCCTCGTGTGATAAGCAGTGCATTTCCTCAATGGATGCACATTGCTTACATTTTTAGAGCTATTAAGCCAGGATAATTATGGAACAATCTAGGCAATGTTCAATAGCCCATGCAGATGCCTGACAGGGCATGTTGTCTCTTAATTAGGAATTTGAATGCCTAATGCTTGTATATTAACTGAAATAATTGGATAGATGTTTTACATTTTCTTCACTTTTACTGACAACCAAGCAAGGGACCGCAGGAATCAACATATCTCCCCAAACCAGCTCGTTTCATTTGCACTTTCTGCGTGATCTAATCTGCGGTTTAAGTGGGATTTTTAAGAGAATGGATGCTGGCTACTGTGTAAATATATTGTGAGATGTTCCTCAGTGAGTCCTGCAGCTTTAAACTGGTATCCTGTTGCTTCCCGTGCTATGATAACCTACTCAGTGTAATTGTTTGCCTGTCTCTTTGTTCCTCAGAAGTCAAGTAAAATGACAATAGCTGTTATCATTCTTTTATTTCTTTTTTTTTTTTTTCCAAGTGCTGATAATGGGATGTGTATCACTTCAAGCAGAATTCCGATGTCACATGAGCAATAGTTGTTACTATTGATGTGAAAATCTGCTTTGTTTTCCACAGATGATGCTTTTGTGGGGCTGGGCTGGTTGCTCTGCAGCTCTGGCTGCACGGGACAGGTTTTCTTGGACATCCCAACCCTTTCACTAAACACAGGAAGAAACAAAAACTCAGAAATTCTCCTGAGCTCCATGGCAGCAGCACTGGGCCCCCAGTGAGCAGCTCCTCTCATCCCTGTCTACTCTGTGTGTGAGGAGCCCTGTGCCTGCCAGTGTGCACATTGTTTATATTTAGGGTGCTAGATAAATGTGTTTATTCGCAACTATTAGTATAAAAGCTCCTTTAAAAGCAACAAATTGCTCTCTATTAGTAATGTGCATAATGACCTATTTCCATAAACATTTTTAGTCAGAGAAATTTTAATGTGCAAAACCCTGCAGACATTTTATGGAAATTTGACTGTATTCTGCAGAAGTGCATCACAGCCATATTTCGTTCTTTAATATTTTGTTTTGAGAGGTGAATTACTTTCATTCTGATATATAGCACAAAAGAAACAACCTGGCAGAGGAAAAAGGAAAATGAGTCTTAATGTGTTTCCTTCTTGCTAATGTATATTTGCTTGATTGATGTAAGAATGTCTTTTACAAAATATGTACAGCCCTTATTGGTTAAGGGTTTTAGTTGGTTTTTTTGTTTGGTGTGTTTTGGTTTTTTTTCTTCTGTCTTATTTTAAAAAGGGTAATGGAGTCTTTAAAAAAACCTCTTTAAATCCACTCATAAGGAAAAATTAAAAAAAGGAATGTGTTTATAGTCAAAAAGATAAACACAGCTTCAGAGTCTCTGTTGTACTGCATCTGATTTCTACACCTAAATAGAGGTCAAGTGTGAAGAACTGTATTCACAAAATATTTTGATGTAGTTTTAGAGACAGGCCTTAAAATTAGCCTGAGAGGGTTAAGATGTACCATCTTTATTTTTTGTTGCTGTTTGAAAAGCATGCAGACAAATCTTCAGTATTCCGTGGAGTCTTAAGAGCATTTCTGCATGTTACCTACTAAATGAAACCTGAACATCAGCAGGGTTGTTCATATTCATTTAATGTAACTTTGGAGCAAATAATCCTTTTTTCTTCCATGCAGAGCTTCAAGCTCCTGAACTACCAGCAATTCCAACAAAAGTCTGTAAAAATAACCTAACTCATGCCAGGTGAAAGCAGTCTTGCTTGTAGTACCACCAAATCATATTATTATAAAAAAGCAAGGTTTTATTTTAAATCAAGCTAATCACACAGCCATGCAGAGGAGGCAGAAATGGTAGGAAAAAAAATTAAAAATCCGTGGATCTGATAGTAAAGAAGCTGGGCAGTATTTTAGCTCTGCTTTGAAGGCTCTCTGGGCAGACATTTTTTAAGGAAACCTTGCTCCATGTTGAGGCACAGGCAGAGCTCAGCTTTGAGTCCAGCTTTGCCTTTGACGCTGTGTTAATTTGGACAAAAGTGACATTTTTAAGCTGGAAGATATCAACCTCTAGCATGGTCACCCCTCCTGCACACAGAGGGCTTGGTTAGCTAATACAGGTCTCTGTGGATGAATAGAAAAACAAAAAGGTGAAACGTGTCAAGGGTGTGAAAAACACTAGGACACGAAAGCTTTTTGAGGTCTCTATGAGAAAAGCAGGTCCCTGTGTCCTGATTTTGTCTCACAAATGTTGAAGTACTTTGCAAGGTCTATATGTTCTATACAAAAAATTAAGGGTGTATCTCAGTCTAACTTGTTGAGAGGTACACAAAGTAGAAAGCCTTGGATCATCATGTTGGTTAAGCAGCTTGACTCTGAGCATGTGCCATTGGCTCCTGTGGAAGAGAAGTGGTTAGAAATGTGATTAAGAGCTTGACTCTCCTGGGGTGCACTGGGGAGAGCGTGGCCAGCAGGTCAAGGAAAGTGATCCTCACCTCTCTTCAGGCCACATGTGAAGTGCTGTGTTCTATTCTGGTCTCCACAGTTTAAAAAAAAAAGACAAGGAGCTACTGGAGAGGGTCCAGAAGAGGCCACAAAGATGATGGGGAGTCTGGAGTATCTCTCCTGTGAGGTGAGTCCCCAGGAGCTGGGCCTGAGAGCAGAAAATTGAGAGGGGATCTCATTCATGAATACAGCATCTCAAAGGTGATGCCAGGAGATGATGCCAGGCACTTTTCAGTGGTGCCCAATGACAAGACAAGGAGCACTGGCCAAAACACAGAACTCCCCCCTCAAGATGAGGAAGAACATTTTTGCACTGAGGGTGGCAGAGCCCTGGAGGGCTTGGAGTCTCCTCTCTGGAGACACTCCAAAGCCACCTGGAGGCCTCCCTGTGTCACCTGCTCTGGGTGCCAAGGGCAAGCCAGTTGGACGGGGTGATCTCTTCCAACTTTATTTTGTGAGTATCCTACTGAAAATGGGGCTGGAGCCTTCTGAGGGGGGCAGCTGCAGCATGCCAGTGTTGCAGCTGTAGTAAGAGGTTTTTTGGTTTTATTTCCAAAGCACTGAGCAGGTCTTGGTGGCTCCCACACGTGCAATGAGAGCTGAGCACACAGATGTACCCCAGCCCATGCACGGCCCTTGTCTTCTCTCACTGAGGTAAAAGGCCAGCTGTAATTAATATCTCTGGGATCTCTGTGCTGCATAAAGCTTCCAGAGGAGCCATCCTTCCTTCTCCCAGTCATTTTATATGATCCTTCCTGCCATTACCACCTCTGAATGTTCATGTAATAGACAGCTGTAAAATCTTATACGAGAATGAATGAAATTTTAAGTGTTGAATTAGTCAAATGAATTAATGGCCGTGATTTAGTGTATTTTTTGCTGTAGGAACTGTAAAGAATCAGTCAAGATTTTCTCCTGTGAGGGTTGTGTTGTATTGATTTCTTTTTCAAATGACCAAGCAATTAGCATAGCAGAAACCTAGGTGCTCAGCACCTTCTCCATTAAACAGAACAAATGTCAAGTCCTATTAATACAGTCAGCTGTTCCCTAGTGGTTGATCAGATGCTATCTATCATTATACACTTATTATCTTGTTGAAATAGTGTTATGAGGTTTTGCTGACAATAACTTTGGATGATACACTCTTTTTCATTTTAATCCTTCTTTGTTGTTCAGGCACAAACAATTTCATCATGCCCAGGATGTTAAACTATTTGTTGTGATAGTCAGATTTTCAACCTTTCATGCTGGTACAGTAAGTTTTCTTTCCCCACCTTGTCTCCCAAGTGAAAAAAAAAAAAAAAAAAAAAAAAAAAAAGAAAATCTGTATTCTTAATAATAATAAAAAGATATAATCGCTTAATGCAGAAATGTCCACTGCACCCGAACAGCAAATCCAGCTTAAGTGGAAATTTACACAAAGAATTATTTATAGGAATCAATCATAATTACATTTAATGCATGCTGCAGCTGTTTATAATTGTGTTTTTCCCAAGGTTATTCTCCTCCTACTGTCCACCCACACACACATGAAATTTGTTTCTGTGGAAATGCTTAGGAAGCATTATAATTTTCCTGTAACTTGTTACAATGGCAGCTGACTGTGGTGAGGCAGACTAGATCCTGATTAGTGACTGCAAGAGAAAAAGGAAAGGAAAAATGTTTTGTCAAAAAGTCTTGAGAAGCTGGTTGGTAACAACTGGTAGGACAAACATTTTCCATGTCATTCTGTTTTCTGTTTATTATGACAAGCAAATCTGACTGCTAAACTTGAAAGTTCATTTTTTTTGGTAAGCATAAGTTCAAGATAGTGTGGACCAAGTGAAGAAGACATGCAAAAAATAATGTAACTTCTCACACTCAGTTAGAAATTTCTTTCACTTAAAATTCACTGCTATAGAACTGATTGTAAAATGCATTTCTTTTTTCTACTATTGAAAAAAGTAAGGCTTCTTATGACTTTTCATAACAAAAGAAAAACGAGACTTAATTTGGAGTATTTCTTAGCTCCAGCTATTTGATTAAAAAAATGAAGACTCTATATGAAAGAAAATACATGGGATACACATTTTTCACCATGTTGAAGGCCTGCATGTCACACCAGAAATTCTAGAAGGGGAAAAATTGGGTACTCACTTATGTAAGGTATATGATTACCTATAGAGGACTCTGCACTGCTTTTTCATGCATAGTGTGAGAAAGGAAAAAAATGCAAATTTAAAACAGTCATTCATTTTGCTATTTGTCTATGGTTCTGGTACCTCTACCAGCATGGTTTAAACTTTAAATTTCCTTGCATGTTGATAGATTTCCTATGATTGTGAGGAATACACAATATCTATATATAATACTATAATAATTCCAAGGTAATCCAGTGGAAAGTGGGATCTGTGTTATCCTATTTTGATCCCTCTCAAGTACACTCTGTGTCTGTGGTGCTCCTACCATTGTCAGACCATCTCAGTCAGCCCAAACAGTGCTGAGGGAAAGCTCTGTGAAGTTTGAAATGCAAAATCCTCTGGATTTCAGGGACAGTGACATTCATACTGTTGCCTGACGGGCTTTATTTCAGCCCATCTTTACAAAATAACCCCTTGACACGTAAACATTTTATTTTAAATGTTCACTTCAGAAGGGATGTACATGTCCATTAACATCTTTGAGTCATTTAAAGGAGAATTCCTGTAGTGGCTGTGGTGATATTTGGATATTGGGCACTTAAACGAGAACAAAAAAATTTTTGAGGGTGGCAGTGGTACATAATTAGGTATGATTTTAGTTTCTCAATTTCTGTTTTAACTTCTGCAGCATGATTTACTACAGAGGGAATCTGTAGTAAAAAGCCAGATATAGATATAAATGATATAAATGTAGATATAGATGATATAGATATAGATATATGATATAGATATAGATATAGATAAGATATAGATATAGATAAGATATAGATATAGATAAGATATAGATATAGATAAGATATAGATATAGATAAGATATAGATGTTATAGATAATATAGATATAGATGATAGAGATATATAAATATAATACCAGATTATTAAATTTGTGATTAGATGGGGAAAATCTTGAGTCAAAAGTTTGATAATTTAGCATGCAGCCTTTCTCCAGACACAACTAACTGAGAAGTGACTGAGGTTTGCCCCTTAATCTTCAGGAAAACACCACGGGGGTGCAGAAGAAGTCAGATGTGTTGGTGTTGCTTTGGTGAAGATGCTCAAAGGACTGAGGTCTCTGAAGAGGTTCATCAGTGAGAGAGGGAGATGGGGATCCCAAAGCCCATCCTGCCCCTCAGATTGAGAAAGTTGAGCCTCTGTCAGTGCCAGAGCTTTTTCAGACAGCTCAGAATTCCAACTCTCAGGTCACTTCGTGGGGAGCCTTGAAAATCCCTCCATTTCTGCAGTGTCCTGGGGCATAAAAACAGGTTGAAACCCATTCCAAATCAATGCACTCACTTGCTATTTGTGCTTTTATTTCTCCCCACATACCTTGTAGCATAGAATTTTAACTGTAGCTGAGATAAAGCATAAGTAAATAACCAATGGGGACCAATAATAATTGCAATAAACCTATAAGTTTGATGCTCCAGTATTTAACATTCTGGATCAAACCCTGCCCAGCCTTACACTCTGCAGAACCCCCCTGAGGGCAGTAGGATTTCATGGGGTATAAATCAGGGCAGAATGAGGTGATTTCAGAGCAGGTGGAATTGCTGATGTAACTTCCCCATCTTAAAGAGACTTCAGCCAAAAAAAGTAGGGTAGTGGTGGCCATAGGGAAAAAGGTCACAGTAAGACATTTAAAAATGAATTAGAAAAACAGTTTATTTTTCTGTGGATAGTATTCTTTGTAATTATTAGACCAGTTTGTGCAAGAAAAAAAGGTTTTAACAGATGCCATATAAAACGTATGTTCCAAACTAGGTGCTTGATTTTTTTGTCTTGCTGGTGATACTCCATCTGAATAAAAAAACCTCAACAGTCTGTCCAGTTTGTTTTAAGAGAGCTGCTGTATGAGGCATCATTTCCTAGCATCTCAGACTGACCAATTTCAGGCCATTGTAGCAATTTAGCACTAACTCCAGACACATTGACTGTATTTTTACTCCAACAGCCAAGAAGCCCTGAAAATCTACAGAAGAGGTGAACTTCAGAGTTTGAAATGGGGATGTAGTTCCATGGAACAACAGTCTCTTCTGCAGAGAAGTAAGTTGAAATATCATTTATTCCAAGAGAATTTTCAAGATTAAGTGTGTATTAAACCCCGTCACCAATCAAATCTTTGTTTTTCAAATGAGGTTCTCCTTAAAAGAAAACCACCACCAATAAAAAAACCAAATAGTCAGTAGAAAAATAAGTTTGGTAGAAAATATTTAACTGAACACTAAAAGAACAGACTTCTTTCGCCCCTAACAGAACTGGAACAATGCAGAAACTTGCAGCCAAAAATGCCATTGCTACAAGACATGCAATGGAAGCAATTAATTATATTTTCTATGACTTATTAGTACAAAATTGAGTGTTTCAAGCAAACTCATGGCCTGTAATTTGTCTTGTGTATGGCACTCCACAACTGCTCTTATTCAATTGTCTCAATATCAGCATTCAGCTTCTTTCTTTTCTTCTCAGGTAAATTTTCCTGCACACTGGAGCAGAACTGGACCTCTCCCATCACCAGAGTGCCTTTGGTGTGTTCCTGGTGGCTTGGGGAGTATTCCAGAGGAGATGGGGGCTGTGCACCCCAAATCCCCAATGCCCCACACTCCCCATCACCCCTCACATTTCTGCAGGACAGGTTTAACACCAACACAAACAAGGAGACCGCTGGAGCAACTTTTATATTCATTTAAAAAGTGACACTGTGTACAGGGTACTGAAATCAAATAATGCTTATGAGCCAGGTACTAAGCACAGCAGTTATGGTGAGTAAGAAGGTGCCACAGAGGCTTAAAATGGTTAGTGGAGCAAATAAACCTCTCCAAAAGAAAGCTCTGAATGTCAGAAGAATTGATTTTCAATGTAACTATCCATATGCTGAGGATCCCCAAAGGGGCATTTTCAGCTGGGGTTGAAAAGTGACTGTTTTAGTGCAACGATGTATTCCTAAGCATTAAAAGTCCTTTATTCATGGAAAGTGGCACAAAATCTCTGGAAGTCAGGCTCCAGACACTGGTTTTAGGACTGGATGCCAGATAGGCTATAAGCCAGTGACAAACAGCTATATTTAAATGATCTCCTGGTCATGTTTAAATGTGCATTACCTCTGGTGCCCACAGACACCCAGCTGAGCGTGCAAACCTAAAGGCGGCCACTTTTGCTCTGCCTTGAACCACAGCCTTCAAACTGTACATTTAAATTGTGTTTTTTGGTTTATAGAAGCCTTGCTTGTGAGTGGCTGCTTAGCTCATTTTCAGGGAAACCTGAGGAAATTAATATGCCAATGTTTCATATGACTGTGTTAACACACAGGGCCTTTCACATTGCCCTTTAGTTTTCAGGCCAGCACAGTGGGAACAACACAAGACCAAAAGCTTGCAGCTGATGTATTTTTTTTTAGTTCCCCTTCCCCTTTACCAAAATCTGCCCTGCCTGGCTGCTGTCTCTTCCCAAGTTGAGAGCAGTGTTTGTCTTGCAGGAATGTATTTCTCTCCAGGGACACTTCTCCCATTATAGATGTCTTTAGACCCTGGGCTCAAATCAGACCTAGTCTATAATTTAAATGCCTATTTCTGCCAGGTGCACAAAGCCAAAATAGGTAACAAATAAAAAAAAAAAGATATCTCAAGATTTTCAAAGATATAGCCACTATTGCAACTGTTTAGCACAGACAGGCGAGGCAACCACAGATTAATTAGCTCATGTGCCATTAGCTGTTCCACACAGAGTAATCAACGTGAGGTAAATTACACAGGCTCTTAAGCAGGTTTTACAACCCACACTGAAATTCCTGCTGTGGAGTATGGTATGAAAACCAGGTAGAAACTGCCATGCCTCAGTAAAAGTTTGGAAGAACAAGAACTGACATCTGGAAAGTGTGTGTGCTGTGGCCTTTCTTTAGTTTCCCTGAAGGAATTTGCCTGCACAGGTTAGCCTCTGGGGGAAAAAATCAAAAATTAGTTTGTGCCATGTATATATGATTCTCCTAGAAAAAAAATGTAAACAGTACACCAATGTTGAGTATATATTCAAAGATTAAGAACGAAAACCTTCCTTGTGGAAGGTGTGTGTAAAAAAAAACACCAAAAAAACACCAAAAAAACACCAAAAAAAAATCAAGCTGCAAGTGGAATTTTTTTCAGGTGTTTAAACCGAGTCAGAGGTGTATCTAAGCTCTTCAAATAGTCCTACATGCTCTGAGGTCTTCATATCAAAAAACTGACTTATATCCATACAACAGATTCTGCCTCCATCAACTTCAAATTAGGGGTCTAATCTCCAAAATACATTTACCATATGCATTGTCCCTTCATGAAAGGAAAAGTTAGTTGCCTTGAGTTCAGAAAAATTGACATGTTGAGCTAGGAGCGCCTTATTGTAACGAATTAAAGAGTTCAGGACAGGATTGTGATCAATTCTACTTTTCCTGCAGGTGCCTTCCTTGGCAATACGCAATATTCCGGTTACTTAGGCCATTTCTTTCAGACCAACCACTTCTGTTTTTGAAGAATCTGGTGGATAAGAAGGGGATTTTTAGGAGTCAGAGCATCCATTCCAGCCATGGAATATGTACATCCACGTCTCTTCCTCTGCTGAAGATTTCAAATATACATCTGTGTCTGGTGGACTTATTAACCACTGCAATACAGGCGGGCTAAGGGAGGAAGGGGAGGAGGAAGATAGAGTGAAAATGTTGGATTTTGGCTCCCTAGTCCTGTGCTCTGCCTGTGCTGTCTCAGCTTCTGGGCACTGATGACCAGATCTGTGGGACGTGCTGGGGTGGATACAGAAGCACCCACACACCTGCCCTCACAAACTCACAGCAGTTCTCAGCTCTGAGACCAGGGCAAATCCTCATCTTTCTATCAAAACCTCTGCAAGCAAGGCCAGGAGGATCCAGAACTCCCTTTTCAAGTGCCCAGCTCAGGGAAAAAGACATCTCCCATGCCTGCTGAGTTGGTAAATGCCAAACCTCTGTGGGAATTCTGGCGTGTTGCTGGTCAGCAGCCAAGGTTGTTAGTACCCATTTTCAGAAACTAGTGGTGCCTGTGTGCAGCACAGGCTGCTTTCTCCTCAGGCAGCCACATGGGCTCCAAAGCTTGTGCTGGTGACTGCCTGGGTTTTTAACTTTATTTTTCCTGAGCAGTGGAAGCTATTCCAGAAAGTCTCTCACTCTCAGCAAATCGAAGACCAAGGCTGGAAGCCATGAGAATTAGCTGCAGGTGCTTCGGGTTTAGAAACTGCTGAAGGGACGAAAGACCAAGGTGTTGGCTCCAGGTTAGTTCTTATGATCAACTATTCTTTTTATCTTCCCATAAGACCACTCTTTTGTTGGCAAGAGGGAGGGGGAATGGGGTGGGGTGCAAAAGAAGAGTTTGATATCAAATGGGAGGTGAAATTCCTCAGAAGATGAGCCTGTAGTGATCAGGAAAAGCAGATTAAGAGAGGCAGGTGTGGGGAAGAGGGAAGATGGGAAGGGGGGGTGGATTTATTCAGGCAATTTAGGATATTAGCAGCAAATTGGGAGGGCGGTTTGTTCTGCGTTTAGTCTTATACAAATCCTGCCCCCCTCTGCAGCAGGTTTTCCCTTTGTTTATCTCCTGAGAGATGCCCACATGTGTACAATACAAAGAACCAAGCCATAAAAGCACAGGCCTGTCAGCCTCCCTGAGGACCAATTAATGGTGCTCCAAATCTTGTGGGCAGGCAGATGAAAAGGATACAGATAGAGAAGGGGAGGTGGATGAATACTCAAAGAGAGCAAGGCAGGTTTTTCAGATGTTGGTAGGAACTTCTTTAGGTATTCTTAGCTAACTTATTTGGGGTTTGGGCATCTCTCGTGATTCCGCAGTCCCCCTGGTCACTGCTGCAACAGAAGGAAAAGCTGCACTTCAAAATAGAAATTAGGCTTTTATTCAAACCAATAATGACACAATGCCAGTGTGGGAGAGGGGGGCAGAGAGAGGCCATTTAGAATTTCTCCCACCCTCCCTTTGCAGATTGGCAGTTTTATTGGTAGGTACTTGGGCTCATATTATCATTTGTATCTCAGAGCTGGGTATTGCTCTGAATGCAGCAGGCTTTGTAGTGCAACCTTTCCCTCCTATCTCACCCCCTGTGTGTCCACAGGCCTTTGAACAGCCAGCTAGTGGCACTTTGAAATCAGGAGTTGAAAGTGTTTGACATGGAAAGGGGAGCATGAAAGTCTTGCTCTTTGAACCTTTTCTTTTCAAAGTCCCACAGAAAGTAGAGACAGGACAATAATGGACAGGCTGGGAGCGCTCAGGGTGAAGTGGGGATATGTGGTAATGAGGTTTTAAGTGTTTCAGCAGTTGTTCCACCCCACAGTTTCCTCCCCTATGTACTCCCAGTGAATTAAATTTGCTGCAAGTTAGCACGAAAATCTTCAGCTAGATATATATTCTGTCCCTGCCTAATTCATTCCATGATTAAGTCCTGGAAACAGAATTGAGCTGATGAAAAATAGGAAAAAATGGTCAAAATTATCATTAAGTTGCTGACAACTGAAGGAAGATCAATTATTTTTGTTTGTTCTGCTTTACAATTAAACGAAGCCAGATGTACAGTAGGTGCAAGTTGCATGAGAAATGCAGCCAGCTGTTGTATCCAATATCAGGCTCAGGCCTCTCTGTGCTCATGTGCAGACTCACATCTCTCACCTGTTGAGGTCAGGAGGGTGAATTAATAACCTTGGCAGCCACAAAGATTTGCTTGAGTTATTTTACCTGTACGTGAGATCAGTTAGTGGGGGAAAAAATGAAAGAAACTTGGAGGTCCTGAAATGAAATATCTCATTGAAGAGCCTCATTATGTTTAAGAAGAGAAGAAGTAGAAGGCTGAGTTATTATTTGGTGAGGTCCATGAGCTGATCTTTCACTCTTTGGAGAAAAGGTTAAAAAAACCCAAGATCAGAAAGCTCTTTATAATGCATCTTCTCAATTGTGTAATCCTCTACCTGGGAAGAAAAAAAAATCCTTTCTGAGTGATGTAGCAATCATTTTACACACTCAAGCATGAAATTTCATCACCATTACCTTAGCTTGGGTGACTGTACAGATGTTGTTTGGCCATAAAATGTATTCAATCCTTTTTTAAATCTAACTGCAGTATCAGACTCGATGACCTCCTGCAGCAGTAGGTTCCGTGGGCTTGGACTACATTTTGGTGAGGAAAATTCATTCATATTGATTATAAAAATTAGCCAAGGTAGGAGAGGAAGAACTGAATAAAAACTCACTGTCAAAACTGCCTCAGATTTTTCTGATCAGTCTATCGTGTCTGACCTCTCTGGTGTCTTGTGTCATAGTTCTGCCCAACACAGCCCCTTTTTGGAGCTAGATGTAGAGAAGGGAAAAGTGAAGGCTGAATTTGGAATCCTCCAGCCCAAAGTCACTTTTTTAAGACAATAATTACCCTGAATTTGGATTAGATGTAGTGTTCCTCTTTCCCACGTGGAGCAGGCGTGATGCAGACACTCACCTGACGTGACTGTGGCAGGGTTTTCAGTGAATCCCAGTGAAGCTGGTGCCACCACACTGCTGTAAATGTTGTGCACACAGCTCCAGCTTCCCTGCAGACCCCACTGATGCCCTCTGCTGAGGGTCACTGCTGGTGGCAGCATCAGTCTTTATTCAGGTAAATAATCACATCTCCTTGGGCCTCCCTTTTGGAGGCCACCCCTGGAAACCCTTCTGTTTCAAGCATTAGGAGCAGAAAGTAGATTCTCCTTTTCCTTTTCTAGGTGTGTGGTGTTAGCCCTTCTCCTTGCACAGTGAGGTTTGAGGCAGGGAGGGGAGCAAGGCTCTCACAGAGCAGGGTTCCCTCATTTCTGTGGCTCAAGGATGTCTTGGGGGTCCCAGCGGTACAAACCCCTTGAGGCTTTTTGAAGAGCTGGTTACAATTCTTTGATTAAAGATGCTGTGGCTCTCTGCACATCCAGAGGTACAGTTTCTCCCAACTCTGCTGTGTGGCTGCTCAGGAGGCACAAAATCCTGTGAGGTGTAAGGTGGGGTGGGGCAGGAGCACCAGCACAGGTCCCTCTGCAGCCCAAATCATTTTGTTTCACCTGCCTGCACAACTTCCTCCAGCCCTCAAGCTTAATAGAGTCTGTCTACGTTATAAACCAAGATATATTGACTAATTGATGTATTGACTAATTATTTTCTGCCTCTACAAGGGTATGTCTACACACAGGTACCCAAATCACGTGGTAACCCCTTCATCTGGACCAGGTGCTCATGACCTACCTCACCTCATGGGTCACAATCAGCTGTTCTTCTGAATCCCACAGTTCTGAAACACCACTTATGGTCAAGGACTGGTGTTTATTTCCCCAGAGATCAGGGCCTCAACAACTATGCACTATAACTCTTTAAATAATGGTATTGTCTTAAAAAAATGTGATAGCTCAATAACTGTATTTTACTCTGAAAAAGGCATTTTCAATTTTTTTTTTCTTGAATGGGTTTGTTTCAGCTATTCCAAAGAAGACTTCCACTCAGCTTAGCCACTCCAAGCTACAATCTAGTTTGAAAGTGGAATCTGAACAGGCTTCTCTGGAGCATTCAGAGCTGCATCCCACAGGTAAACATTCACACAACCCTAGCAATGGAACTTGGTCCCTTCAGACCACATTTCAGAGCCTCACCTCACTGCCAGGGTGCTCTTTTGAAACCCAGAAAATTATATTTTTCCTCCTTTACTTGCAGCTGTAGGTATAACCTCATATCCCATTTAATTTGTTCCTCCCCATTCTCCACACAAGATTAGGAACACTCGTGGAGCCTTAACATATATCCTCTCTTAATTATATCATAGCTGAGCCATACATAGAGAGCTCTTTTTATCTTCCCTCATATGTAAATTCCTCTGGTCCCCTGAACATTTTTGTTTCTCTTCTCTGAACCCTCTCTAATTTGTCAATATGTTTTTGGTAATTAAGATTCCCACAACTCAGTGCAGTGTTCCATATGCCTCCATGCCACATCCCTGCAGATTTTCAGGAGGGGTCACTGCTCACAGCTGGGGCCAGATTTCCAAAAGCACTTTGAATGTTGAGAGCTTTTTGAAACTGTGGCTATAAAATATCATTATGGGAACTTCTGCTTAAGGAACGTTTGGAAGTCTTTTCTCCCTTGTAGGTGTGTAAATGAAGTTGGGACTTAAATGAAGTTGAAGTTAAAAAATGTGGTGCTGTTAAAAATCTTGAGCAAATGAAAGTCTGCCCCCAATACCTTTAAGAAATCTGTGCTATAGATGAGAAATTGTTGGTCCTTCTCAGCACCTTCCATTTCCATTTCACATTATTAAGATCAGTGGTATCTGTTAGGCTGTAAACCTCCACGTAATTTTAAGAAGCAAAATGAAGTTTTAAAATCAACTTTTACGCAATTTGTAAAGCATTAAAAATTACATTTAAAGTGAATAATAGTCATGGAAGAATGGTGCCCAAAGATGCTTGCAGGTAAGGTGGATACCTGGACCAACTTGCCAGGGTTTTTGCACTTCACAGGTAGCCCTGACATTGAACAAAACTGAGTAAATAAATCAGGCTGAAGAGTTGGTTCAAAGATTTTTTTTTTTCTATGAATAGTCACCATTTTTATAAATCTGTGTATTTAGATATTTCTCCATTAGGAAAAGGCAAAATTGTCTCTATTTTGTTGAATATTCATGGATCATCCAGCAGTGTCTGCAGTAAGTTTCAGAGATTCCTACCAATGATTTCAGTCCTTAAATAAGTTCTTTGGGATCAGTTAGGATTTTATATTTTCTATTTGGGGACAGAGAAAAAAAATATTCCAATCCCTTTTCCTAACTGTGCAGAGCACCCGTATCATTGACAGAACAGTTTGGATCTCAAGTTTTTTAAAATCATCTGTCTAGGAGTCAACAGTGATTGATGTATGGCTTGGAACACAGTGCTTCAATGATACTGTTCACAAAAAAAACCCCTTATTTTCCTTCACAGTTACCTCTACAAAGCTTCATGCTGGACAGAACTGAGATAAAAGGAAGGAAGAGATTTTATTTTTTTTTATTTTTGTATGGGGAGGGGGCTTAAAATTGCAAAGGAGCTGCAGTTGAAAAATAAATTACAGAGCTTAAATAATCTGGATTCATTTCTGTGCTGCAGTAAACATATTCACTAGACAGTTAAAAATTGTTTATGATGTGCCTAATAGAGCCATTCTAGTTTATCAGTTAAATATGTATTCATAATTTTTTAAAAGGAATATTATTTACCCAGAAGACCAGAACAGTTTCTAAAAGAGCTTTTCCAGTCCATAATGTAAATATGTATTTAGGACAAGTGCTGTGTGTACAGTATTAAAAAAAAAATCCTCTGAAAATCTCTTTGAAAAGTTATTACACATGTCCACTGCTGCAGCAAAGTTTTAAATATTCATATCTCAGCTGTTTTCTTTTGCAGATTTCTCAATTTGGCTTGAATATGTTGTGGGTGAGTTGCTCTGCAAGAGCTTTGCTTGTAGAATGTTAACAGGCTTTGTTGTCCTAAAGGACTCCTCATGTGTGTCAGGCTACATGTGTGCTTAAATCTCTGCCAGATCAGGCAGAGGTAACTTAAACACCACATTTATGTGTAAAAGAAGGTCTCATGTTCTTGCACATCAGTTGGGATGGCTCATCTACCCCCCCAATTTTCCCTTTGGCAAATTATCTGCACACAACTGTGTCTCCACTATCAAAAGACTAAATTCTTTCAAGAAACACAGAGCTGTGCACAGCCTTTTAAAAAATATAAAGAATAACATTTTTTCCAAAAAAAGGAATGAAAGCCCAGTTCAGGTTTTTCTCACCATGCACCTTGTATTAGCTTGCTAGAAATTCAGTTTCTTTGGAAAATTTTAGATTTTTTTTTTACCACAATCAGAAAAGGCAACATTCTTGCAAGAAACACAGACCTGTGTACAGCCTCTTCAAAAATAGAAAGAATAACACTTTTTAAAAAAGGAGTGAAAGCCCAGTTCAGGTTTTCCTCACAGGTACCTTGCACGAGCTTGCTAGAAATTCTTGTTGTTGGGAAAATTCTAATTATTTTTTTTACCACAATCAGAAAATCAGAAATTATCTTCCCAATAAACTGGTTTGGGTTTATTTTTTTTCTGTCAGTAACATTGTTAAAAATTTGAAGCTTCAGGTCATGGAAACAAAGTTTTCATTGACTTCGGCAGAATTTTTGGCTGTTTCAATTATGTTAAGGTTGTAACCAAACCCAGCAAGCACAAAATCATCAATACTGGGTACATTTAAATTTGTAACATCGTGGCAGATACAAGGAGAAAGTATGGTGTGCCTAAGCAAACATTTCTCATGTTTTTATTATTTCACTGCAAAAAACTGTGAAGTTCTCAGTAGAGGAGGGTGGAATTTTTATATGAAAACTGACAGCTGTCTTGAATTTCAAAAATGCAAATATAGATCCAAATTCTGAAGTAGTCTGAAATTCTTCCAATAAAATAAAAGCAGTAAAAGCTGCATGTGCTTATTGCAAAACAATCAGCCTGAACCTTTTTCGAAGCTGAATATATTTGCATACAGAATTCCCATCTTTTCCAAAATTCTTGTTGTGGAATCTGCCATGATATTTTTTTGTCAACATTTTTATTGAAATAGCTATTGATGTTTTTAGTGATAACAAAGCTTTAATTATATGAGAAGAAGATAAACAATAATTTTGTCAAGAATTCAAGTTAACCCCCCCTGAAAATCATCTTAAACTTTATGCAAAGATCAACATCTTCTTCAGAAGCGCTTTTTCATTTTTGAGATCAATTTCAGATGAATTTTTCCTGGTTTTCAGTGGGTTTTCTATCTGAATTCCATATACATCTGACTGACCAGGGTTGCAATAAAAGAGCAGTAGAAAATCCCCTATTATGCCAGGGCTTGTTTACTTGTTTTATTCTTTTAACTCTTATGATCTCTTTGTGTAAGAGATTCCCTTTTCTGAATTTCATGTGAAGACTGGGAAACTGATTAGGATATTAATGTTTTATTCCATTGACCTTTCTTTCCCTTTTTTATTTTATTTTTTGGGGGAGTGCATGGCCAGCAGCACCACCTGGACTTGTTCTGTGGATATCTGTGCACCTTGTTCCCCCTGACTTTCCTCACGCTCTGCTCTATGCAGATCACAGGCAACAATCTGCTCTTAGTGGATAGAGACAGAATTATTTCAAAGAAAAATATGTATATAAGGCAGTGGCTCTGTGCTGCAAGTTTAAGGCCTTCCAGTAAAGCCTTGAGAAGGTTTGTTTTGTGTTTTTTTAGCTACTATGAGCTCTGTGCCCAAATCTTGCTCCTATCTGGAAATGTTCCCTTCATTTACCTGAAGACTTCCTTTAAAGCCACTTTCTGTACATTGCATGGAACTTTGTTTTGATGATTATCTCGACCATTAAATTTTAACCTGAGGATTGATTATTAATAATGCTGTTAGCACCTTAACATCTTGATGTCTCTATGGCCCTTGAAAACTTTATTAATGCTCTTCTGTTTGATATTTCAAATCTCTTCCTCTCCTGTGGCTCATCACAGAATTGGCTGTGGTGTTGTCCACTTTTCCCAAAGGGAGAATCTGCTTAGCTATTCCTGGGAGGTCGCTGAGCCTGCTTAAACACAAACATATTGCCCTATTTAATCAGTTTCTTGATCTTGTATTTCTTGTTATCTATTTGTTTTCTGCTTTAGTAGTTATTGCAAGTAGCCCGGGGAAATATTAAACTGGTAAAGCCCTTCTGCTTCTAGGTCATTGGTTTTCATCTATATAAAGTTGATCAGCATCAGACAGTAAATCTATACAGAGAAAAGGTGATTTCTAACCAGTGGATGGTGTGAATTTATATCTATTAAAATATACTTGTTGACTGTAAGGTCTAAAGGGGTTACATCCACACTCAGTGAATGCAATGGCAGAACTTCAGTTCTTGTGCTGGGAGTAGGTTCAGAAATGACTCTGCAGATGACAAAGATGCATATGCAAATTTCCCTCTAATTTTTCTTGTTTTACATACCTGGGAATGCCATGTATTTTTATTTGACTTCTTTCATAATGCATGCTACTTAAATTAAGTGTTCTACCTTAAAATTGCATTCCATTAAAACAACACCAAGCTTAATTATTTTTCATTGTTTGTTTTTGGTTTTGGTATTCCCTGTAAAAAAAAAAATCAGCCTACAAATAAAGCATTTTTTTAAGTTTTAATTACTAGCCTGACAAACACAAAAACTTCCCTTACCATTGAACAGACTATTCCCTATTAGTAGAAGTATTCTGTGTCCCATTAGGCTTCTTCCCATGACACTGGTACTCCAAAATTCCTCATATGGGACATACCATTGGTGCCATGATTTCTTGCAGCATTTTATGTAGATAGACCTTATTTTAATGGAAAGCATTCTGGTGGTATTGCTCACCATGGAGCTGTTGATCTCAGATAGGTCACCCTATTGGGATAAATGAAGTGTGACTTTGTGCTTCAGTTAAGTCTGTAAAACCCTTTTTTGTTTGTTTGTTTGTTTGTTTTGGGTTTTTTTGGTTTTGTGGGTTTTGTTTTGTTTTTGATTTTGTTTTGTTTTTGTTTTATTTTGTTTTGTTTTTTCCTTTCCCTGGAAATTCAAAACCTTATAAACCTCTATGGTTTTTGAGACATATTTCAGTGCTGGTTCTGTGCTGCTCCAGTCCTTTGTTGTTAATCAGATCAAGCCAGCTGTAACTGAGACAGTAACAGTGGTGCCACAAGACTGCAATCTGTCAAACCCTCCCAAAAACCCTCTTTAATTGCTCATGTAGCCTTTCTGTCTCCTTAAAGAGTCCCTGGGCTCCATCCCTGCTGCATTTGGATAAAAGTTCTCCTCATGCCCTCTGTGCACGTCAGTAATTGCAATAATGAGAACACAGAAGTAACTTCTTGAGGATCCCAGAAAACACTGCTGAATGCAGGGCATCTCTGCCAGCCCACAAAACCAAAACCTGTGGATGAAAGCTGTGGAAGAGCTCCTGAGTGCTCTTTGCCATTCCCCTCCTGGGAGGGAGCTGCTGCCTTATTTTCAGCACTGTTTAAGCTGAGGGCAGAAACTCCCCAGGCTGTCCCTGAGAAGTTTTCCCATGTTTTACCCTTCAAATGAAATTCCCGGAGGCTTCCCTGGGTTGTTCCATCACCTTGGCTGCAGCACGGTGTCTTGGGGTTAAATAAGGACCCAGGTGACATCACAGCATTCCAGCACAATGGTGGCATCAGAGTGCCTCCTCTGCCAAACCATCATTGTTGTGTAAATCTGCTTCTTCCCACCGCAGTGAAGAACCTTTCATCCAGCTCCTGGTGTCACCTTGGAAAACCTGCAAAGCTCATTTTCTTCTGCTGCAAAAAAAGCCAAAAAACCCTCAGTCCTTTCCATCTTGTTACATAACAATCCCACACAATGCTTAATTTTTTACTTCACTTCAAATCTCTATTTCCATTGCTTTAGTATATCCACTCACCTATTTCTTATCACTTTTTTCAACCAGAGGAACTTTGAATTGAATTTATTAGTATGTACATGTCTAGAAGGGACCCAAACACTGATTTTTCTTTTGGGTTTCAAGTCTGCAAAGAGTGGGTCAAATTGTAACTTTATAGAAAATGTCAGATAAAATAGATACATGCATACAGATTGTTAACTCTTGTCCAAAAAGGTCTTGTTGGTTTGCTTTGTTTTTAACTAATAAAATAAAACATACTAAGTCAGAATATTTGTATTTGGAAAAGACACTGCAGTCTTCACATCAGAATTCCTTTCCAACACCTGTAATTGAGAGTCCAACTTTCTTTTCAGACAATAACTGCTGTAATGTCCAAGTTCCCTTTTAGGTAATGCATCTTAATTATAATTCCATATTATTACATATGATGGGAAAAGACAGTGACCAAGAGTCTTTGGAGTGACAGAAAACATGACATGAACTACATTTGCCTTGAAGGTCTGTGATGGTAAAGATCAGTATTTCTGCCTGGTAAGAAAAACTGCATTTTTGCTACTGAGGAAAAAATAATGCTGAAAGATTCATCTTGTTGAAAACATTAATTTTCCCACAGGGATAAAAAAAATATAACTGGGAAAATTTTATTCATTTTAAATGGAATTATTCTTATTTTAAATTACTCAATGAGAATCTTATGAAAAAAAAATTAACCTTCTTTTAAAGTGCAACAAATATTAATTCTGTCATGAGATACTCCACTCCACAGCAGATATCTATCCTTTATATACTTTAGCTCTCTGTTCCTGGCAAGAACATCTAGAACTTTGATTTTTCATGACATCTTACCCTGGTCTTTGTAATTTACTCCTTTCAACCATAGTTGCATTAACAGTTTTGTTCCTAGAACAGAATTTTCTACAAATATGGTAGTTTTCCATCAATATTTAAAATTATTATAAAAGTACAAGCAATTACAAAAAAGTCTTTCTGAAAAAGGGATGTTAGTTTCTCACTGTCCTAGCTGCAGACCAGTGTATTCTCCATACTAGTTTATGCTGGCATGAATCTTAATTAATCTTATTTCACAGTGGAAGTATCTGGCACAAAGAGGTATCTTATATCTTTAGCCTTTTTTTTTTTTTTTCATTAACAGATTGACAATTCAACTTTTACAGTGGTTTTTTTTTGGTGGTGTTTGTTTGTTTGTTTTTGGTTTTTTTCCCCTCAGTATTATTTAACAGGCTGAGCAGCCCTTGATTCAAGAGCTCAAGGTAAGAGAACTCCAGTTCCACAGTGCATGAGCATGAGATATTTCCATTATTTTGTAATGGGACGTGGGTGATGTGGGTTTGAATTTTCTTGAGCTGATGAAGACAACTCCAGTTTTTACTCCTTCTAGATAGTTACCCAGTTAGTACTGAGTTAGTAACTGATAGTTACCCAGTCACTGAGACACTCAAAACAAAAGAAAAAGTGATGGTGACCACTCTTCCAACATTTCTGACCAGAATTTTTAGTCACAGATGATCAGGTCATCTCTTCTACTCTCAATATTTTGCACATGGGTCAGGGATTCTGGGCACATAAGGATTGGAAGATGCTCCTTAGGGTTTCTGCCCAGTGATCCTTGGTGCATTTCCTTGGCAGGGGATGCTCACTCGACACATTCAGCCCAGCAAAGAGCAGAGAGCTTTGTTTTAGTCAACAGCAAAACTTCAGTAGTGTAAAAATGAGTCCAGTTAATAAAGACTTGAGTCAAACCACACATTCCTGGAGTTCCTCACACACCAAACTGGAATCTACAGAGGATTTATACCCTCATGAACTTACTCTCTACCTCAGAAGAACAAATGCTTTCCTTGGAGCTAACCTTCCCTGTCTCTGTTTCCCATCTGTGCACAGCCATTTCTGTGCCTTCCTGCCTTCTGTGGGTGTTACAAGGATAAATATTTTAATTAGAGATTCTGACATACCTCAAGGAGCAGACCTTTGGGGCACACAAGTATCTCAGATTCCATCTACCATGTTTTAACGTGTAACAACACTTGCAGATTGTTCTGAAGGAGATCCCTGTACTCTGTGTCTGTGGAGATCAGAGGGTATGGTAAGGAGAACAAAAAAATTATTCTTATGTATGAAGATAATGAATTCACCTTGCTGGTGTCTGTGATTCCCTGTGTTGGTTTATTTAGCGGCCTTCAGGTGATAAGCACATTTCTTTTTGCAGAAATCTCCTCAGGAGGTGAAAGTATCCCAGATGCTACCACACCTGGTAACACATTCAGAAAGCTGGCCTCCCACAGCCACAGTGGTAAGCTCTTTTTTATTCTATATTTTTATTAAAAAAAATTTGCAAAAGACATTTAATCAAATAGTTGCACATAACAAAGAGGAAAAAAAATAAAAGGCCCTAATACAGTAACATAAATAAGTAATATAGTGATGTAAACAACTAATAGAAAAGCTGATTGGAACCTGCATTGAGGAAAGAGGTGCAGCAGCCTCTGACACCCCCCAAAAATAACCAAAATTACATTCACACTCTCAACTACATTTTGACCACTCCTAACCACCATGAGGGTCTGAATTCTTTAACAACTCAGAGAAATCAAGGTCAGGAAAGCCTCACAGGCCCTCAGGCCATTCAGTCTCTCCCTCATGCTTTCCCTTCTATTCCATATTTCTGGGGCTACTTCTGAACTGGGTCAGAGGATTCTTCAGCTTATAAATAACTCAAAAGCAACCCCAAACAGCTGCATGAGCATTTAGGAGGGACAGTGTGTGGTAATGGTGGGATGAAGGATGGTTCAGAGGCTATTTATGCTGACCTGTTGCTGAAATAAATGTTCTTTGACATTATACTTAGGCATCAGATTTTCTTGTGTCTCCTGCTCTCTACTCTTTCATCCTACTTGCCTGTAGCTCTAAAATTTCAGTTCTCTGACTGGAATTACTAAGGAATGGAGTTTTGGTTTTGATTTTAATTTGTTGGTTTCGTTTTTTTTTTTTTTTTAATTCAGTTTTCCCCAGTTGGCATGTGGAATGCATTTCAACAGATGGTCATGGAGTTTTAAATGTTGTGAGTGGATTTTTAATAAGTCTGACTAATTTTATGATCATTGCAGTTCATGTGCACTCAACATTCCCACCAACTTCGACAGGAAGGGTTGGATATGAAAAAATGTCATGTTGCACTCAGCCAATGTAACTCTGGCAGTGTAGATAAAGAAGGGAATTCTGGCCTCACATTCCGGGCTGTAACAGCCAGGTACAATTGTTTCCCTCTACTCAGTTGAGCTAAATGTATTGTGGGTTTTTTTTTATCCCAGCATCAGGTTTTGGTCACAGCTGGAGGCAGAAGTTAGGGTACTTGTCTGATCAGTGGGGACAAACCCCACATTTCTAAAAGTGGTGTGATTTGTGGCCTCTTACCTCACTGCATAAAAAAAAAAAATAAATCCCAACCTCACAGTTAACTCCTGCTCATTTTTCCTCTTTCCAGTCTGAGGCCTTTCCCTCCTTGCTTCTTTAAATTCAGTGAATGAAACCCAGGCACCTCTTTGAAGCCTTGCCTGTTGTTGTCTCTGTGCCAGAAGATAATATGTCATGGAGGGATGGCTTTCAGCTCTCCTTGCAGGGCTGGTGTGGGGAAAGGCTCTGTGCCCATTGTCAAACACTCCTGCTGCAGCACTGCCACAGCAGAGATGCTCTGTCCTCCTGCATTTCCCTCCTCTTGACAAGTTCACATCTCAGGCCATCTGTCCTGGTTTGATAAAGTCTTTGGTCACACTGCAAGGCAGAGAGGATGGTCAGGGCAGGTCTCCCTGAGCCAGCTGCTAAGAAAATCTCCATCAGCAAGGCCACAAAGCAGTAAAATTTAATTGCAACAGTGAGAATGCACCTTCACCTCCCCTTTCTGTGTATTTGTTGGGGTTTCCTTGAATTTTGTTTACCACTGACAAGTTTCACCTAGCAGCACATTACAAACCCTTTTGGCAGCCATAGGAATATATTTCAAGCAGGTTTTGTTTGATATCTACAAGAAATCTCTGTTCATTTTATGTAATAAGACAAACATATGCAAATCCATCCTCGGATCCTGTGAATTATATGCCTGGAATCAGTAAGCAATACAGTAAAAGCTCACTAAGTTGCATTTTACCTATCCACATATCCCATAAAACTGACATAAAAAACAATGGTTTCTTTGCCATTTCTCAGCAAATATTTAATAGCAGCTACAATATTTTGGAAGGCCTCACATTATTGCAACTTCTTGGCTTTTTGCAAAATGTAAAGAGATTGATTCTTTATAAAAAAAAATACTTGACAACATTTATTATTGCTCTGCAGTGCAAATATGAGCGTAAATAAATAATTTTGAACTGCATTATCAGGCAAATGTAGCTGTTGCGATGGATACATTGGTTTTGTGTGAGCATTTCTTCATGTGCTCTGACGTTTTTCACAATTCAGTAATTAACTGATAACTACTGACTTATTATTCAATCTCTTAGAACATTTTCAAGATGGGATATGTGCCTAGGACTAGATCTACAGCCCTCATTAAGAGCTGAATTCACAACAGATCACGGTGCTGGTTGTTTCCAGCTCCTTCAGCCTCAAACACCTGCTGCAGGAATGTTTAACCCCAGCTGGATGCTAAAAATGAGGGCAGTTGGGTCCAAAAACAGGTCCAGAAAAATATAAATAAAGTCTAAAGAAAGCTGGGTCATCCAAAGCAGCTTCTTCAAACAGCAGTGGATATCAGTTTCAGTGAAGGTGGAGACATAAAAAATGGTAAAACTCACACCATAACAAAAGAAGCCAAAGTTCTCTTTGTTGCAAGGCCTTTGAAAAAGTTTTTAGGCAATAAGCTAATGCTGAAAGATTACAAACATCTACTTAAACCAATCACTAAACCCTACACATACACCTTACAACATACAATAGTTTCTTATTCTGTTTTTTACAATTCAAAACCTTTTTATACTCTAAATAGTTCAAAATCTAAAATTCAGCTCTACTTCAAACCTCTATCTATGTAAACTTATTACAAAACTGTAAAAGTCCTCTGCTTTTTCAGTTCCCACAATGGATGCAGAAGTGTCGAACCCTGATCCTCTTCATGCCTTGGCCAACCCTGAGCCTTGTTGAGTTGGATAACCATGTCCATCCCACCTCACACAGCATGGTGAAGTGAAAAACCACTTCTGTATCCTCCTTTCCATCACATTGATAAATGCAGAGAGGGCTTAAACTGGGCAGTGAAAGATCTAGGTTTTCATTCCCATTTTCTGGGGTTTTTTTTTGTTTGGTTTGGTTGGTTTTTTTGTGGGGTTTTTTTGGGTTTTTTTGGGGGTTTTTTGTGTGTGGGTGGGTTTTTTTGGGTTTGTTATGTTTTGTTTTTTGTTTGTTTGTTTGTTTGTGGGGGGTTTTTTGGGGTTTTTTTTTGGAAAAAAAAAGAGTGTGAACCTGTGGCTCTCCACGAACCTCCCAGCCAGACGGGTGTTGCTGGGTGAATCTCTCACTGTCCCATCCATTCCATTCTGCCTCTCATGAATAAGAACTAAAGGTAACACAAAATAAAAGGGGGTTTGTGGGGATGGAAAACCCAAAGATTGGCACAACTCTGTTCTCTGCTGGCAGTGGGACCTGTTGGGCAGAAACCCAAGGGCTACTCCAGGAAATCCTCATCACAGTGTGGCTACAGACCCACAAAAATATTGCACCTAGGCTGGTGCAAGTCTGCTCCCCATTGGCTGCAGATGCTCACTCACAGCTCGTTTTCCTCCTTGGCCTAATGTATGTTTATTATTCCATACAAAGCTTCAACAAGGAGGACTGAGCGAGATCATTCCCGAATACCTGTTAGCATAATGGTTGGAGTTTTCCCCTGGAAGATGCAGGCTTGTTTATGCTCAGCGAGAGAAAAGAATTGAACCCACATTTGCCATATGAATGCTCTAATCAGTGAACCCATTTAACACAAGAATGGAGCCAATCTAGCAGGAGCGCTCAGAAAATGAGGAAGGGACAGGTCCTGCCAGCCGGATACATTGAGGAGTGACTGAGGTGTCTGTCTTCTGCTGAATCTGACCCTTATTCCATGCTTTGATCAGGGATCATTCCCTCCTTCCCTGAACAAGGGTAACAGACTGTTTTGCAATTGCCACGTGTAAGAACTGACCCTCCTTACACGGTTTTTCTTTGCTGCAGGGACTGCAAGGGTAGACTTAGCATCTGCTGCACACTGCTGCTTTTTCCCATTGCTGCCTTCAGCATGTTTGCTTCAAAATAGCTGTAGGAATTAGCATTACATGTACTGCCAGGAAAACAGAGTTTGTCAACACTCTCTGGTGGAGACCCTTCCCTTGTTCAAACGCTGATTTGCTGAAAACTGCCCATCAGTCACTTTCACCTGAGAGATACAGCTAGAAAGGGCTTCCACTTTTCTTGGGTTGCTTGTTTGTCTGGTTGACTTTACCAGAAGATAACGTTTATGTAAGGTAAAATTTATTTAAATTGCAGAAAAATGTTTGTAGTTTTTCACACCTGTGTAGGACTGTGTATGACTGCCTCATTCTCCAGGTGTTTATAGAATCTTTTTCAGACGCATCACAAAGTCATTGGGGGTTAGATACTCAATTTCCTAAGATTAAGTTAGTTGCACTCCACTACTTTTACTAGAACCTGTTTCAACAACTCCTACCAGTGTGTAGAAAGATCCTTGTAATTTTTCAGCTGAAGTTTTTCCAGGGGCAGCAAGTAATTTATTTTTCCCCTCTCACCAGAATACTCTAAATACTAAGAACTTTAGCTCCTCTAGGTCTTTGACATTCATCCTTTTACTGTATCTATAAAAATATTCAAATCCTTTACCCACAGTGTTCGACAAGCCGAGTTCAAGATTTTGGGGAACTTCTGTTCTCACATGTCAAGATGATTGAAAACTATCTAAGTTCTAGGATGGGCTCAGCCTATTATCCCCACCCTCGTGGCCTTAGGACATGTCAGCTTGCTTCCAGCACTGAGTTGTGGCTGCTGTGCTGCAGAGCAGCTTGGAGCACAGACACACAGCTTCTTAGAGCAGTTTTAATTTTCTCTTGTGAGGCAGGGTCTCCCTTCTCCTGACCAGCCTCCTGGTGCTTTGTTCTATCGGCTCCAATTTGCATTCATATTTCTTGTAGCAGGATGACCTGAATTAGAGGCAGCATTTCAGGTCTCACCAGGTGCTGTAGGCTTGTGTGCTATCATTAATCACCTTTCCAGCTCACATGCCTGCATTTCCCTGAATTGCTGCTGCCTCACATTTGTGGTTCACAGTCACTCCTCCCTCTCTTTGTCATGTTTGGTGAAGAGCATATTCAGCAACTGGGGGATTTTTGGCTCCTAAAACCCTTGTACTTCCACTTGCTCACTCTTTTTTTTTAATGTTTGTTTGTTTTGTTTTGTTTTTTTTTTTTTGTATGTTTTGATGTTGTAGTTTTTTGCTGTTTTGTTTGGGGTTTTTTTGTTCTATAGTTCTAATCTTGTTCCATACCACTCATGTCTCCCCAAATTGTCACCGACATCCTCCAAAGTTTTGCTCTTGTTGTTAAGCTGGGCTCAGCAGGGAAAGCAGGGAATTAAACCAGCTTAAAGCAGAACAAGCCACAGCAGTCCTGCCTTCAGCCACGACCTTGTCTACAGCATTGTACTGGTAGGAAAGGCTTCCCACTCCTGTCTAAATCCACGCTGCTCTTGTGTTCCAGTCTGAAGGGAAGGGAATTTCTCAGCTCACTCAGCGTGTTGCTTGTAGCCAATACAGATAGTAATTTTAATATTTTCTATGTAAAAATTTAGGATTTGCAATCATGTCCTCTCCATGTACCAGCTCTCTGTGGAGTCTGCTCAGGTGATCCTGTAGTTCTCTTTATCTGAACATATTAACATCTTTAAGTTTGCATCAGTGAGATACATAAAAATTTTTTTCCTGCCTGTGCAAAACTTCAGCCTCCTGCTTTGCCCTTACCTGCTCAATATTTTTACCATTACTCAGAGCTGATGACAGCTTCTCACTTAGTTGATGGACTGAATTTTAATTTATTTTTGCTGAAATATAAAATTTATTTATTTCAGAATATCTGATTTTCTATGGGGAAAAAAATCACCTCTGAAAAAGTAAATATATGCACTCTGGGGTAGAAGTAGGGGCTGCATGATAAATAATAGTTCCTCTTTGCAGAAGTTTAGAAAGTCTCAGATTAGCAAAGAAGTTTTAGTGCTATTCTGTGACCACAAATACTATAAAGTCTTGCAAGACAAACTTGACAGGACATCCAGTATCAAAATGTGTATTGTTTGTATAGGTTCTGTTGAGCAAAAGAGTGAAGTGTTCTTTGGATACCTGTTCCCTCCACTAGTAATTAGCAGACTTTATAATAATGAGCTGATCAGCTGACAACACCTACAGAAAAAACAGATGATAACAATACTTGGGTACTTCCCAAAACTTATCAAAGCCCAAAACTTGCAAAGTAAAAAGTTTGAAGTCAAAACGGCACTCCCTGGAAAATTCTAGCAGCAGAAACATTTCTTTGGCAATTCTAAGAAGAGATATGGGAAATATTCAAATTATCACACAGGGCTCCAGCTACATCTCTTACATGGCTTCAGTGGGAAGCACGCAGTGAGATCCCCACTCAGAGCTTTGAAAATGCTCCCCTCAGTGCTGAGAGGCAGAGCAGTGATCCAGGGCCCACATCCACAGCAGGCAGCAGTGCACACAATGTGCCACAGCACTGCAAGGCACCACTGCGTTAAAATATGCAGCTTTAGCTTAAAATGACAGAAATCAAGGGCATTTCGAATTAAGGCTCCTAACGGCCTCCTCCCCTTTGTCCCATTTAGTGACAGTCATACCTTCACGGCTCTAATATGTAAAGTTGGGGTTTTTTTGTCTTCTTCCTTTCCTCTTTTCTATCCTGCCCTCTAGATGACCTCTCTCCTAATTGGAATATATCTTGTTTTTCGATAATAGAATTTCCCCAGGAGATAGTCAATTTTTAGAGCTGAAAATTAATTTACGGGCCCTGCTTGATTGCATGCATCAGATATGTTTGTCTTTTACTACATAGTGACCTTCTTCTCCCCTCTCCCTTCACATCTTCATAGCCAGGAATTCACTTCAGAGTCAGATAACATGTTTTTTTACTCTGTGAGACAGGTATTTGTGTCACACTCTTCAGGTGCTGCTGTTTGCCCACCGTGACTGCTCTTGGAGAGTTGTGTCCCAGTCAACAGATTGGAAATTCAATCATGCCTTGCCCTGCAGCTGGAGGGACTCTGGCTTTTCTGATTCAGTAGCAGCTTCCAGTTCATGTGTGTGGAAGTGGCCAGGGCAGAGAATGGGGTCCATATCACTCAGAGATACTTTTCCCTTGCAATTTGCCCATTCATAGCTCCACAAGACCTCTCTCCTTTTTTTTAACATGAAAATGAGATGGAAAAGACAAGTCCACACAGTTTGTGGTCACATCATATGGACACAGTGGATGTGTTTCTTTCCAGTCCCTCCAATATCTACCAAAAAAAGAAGCCTTTTCCTTTCATTAGACACCTTAAGAACAGTAAGCTAAATGTAATGAATTTTTCCATTTTATCAGTCAAAATTTCTGTTTTTCAACAATCCTAGCATGTTTTCAAGAAATATACTCCTTTGCAAGGCCAATCTTTTCTTTTGTTCAGCTGATGATGTACTGGAGTGCTCCAGTTGAAGTGAAAAGTTGAGCAAACACAGATGCTGTTCACACTGTGTGAACCACTGAGTGGCCCACACTCAGTGTTAAGGACACTCCTCAGCAATGTTATTTTGATTTGTTTTTTTCAGACACTGAGTGTGAGATTCACCTCATGTAGGCTTAGATGGCCACAGCATAAATTTTTACATCTCATCTGGGCATCCTCAGTGCCCTTTTTCCTCAGTAAAGAAGAACAGGCAAATTTAGCTCGTAACTCATCTGACCCATTTTGGGCATTTCCAGTCTTTGCCTCCTCAGATCACTCCAGTGAAGATAAAAGGAGTCCAATAAGTGGCTATATCAGATCTAGATCTCAGCAGCTGTTGTATTTACTGGTTAAATGGATCCCACTTAAACCTACAGGGAAGCACCTTCCACAAAGTGAAATCTGTGTGGTTCCCTTTTAACAAACTTGATTAGCCAATTATGTGATCCTAACAATGAGCTTTCTGCTGGGGCTCAGCTCCCAGCTGAGGATAAAGAAGTTTTTCAGAGCAATCTATAACAAGTCCATCTTAATGACTGGTTTCTCCCAACTTCCAAAGTTGTCATGGTCAGCAAATGATCACGTTCAGGTTAGCTGAGCATCTTGAGCTGCTGTAAATAAGATCCTGGATTTTATGTGCACACAGACACACTCATTTGAAGTAGTTACTTGCAACAGCTGAGCTCCCATCAAACATAAAACCAGTTTGTTCTTTAAACTGAGTCATCCCAGCCTGTTTGGATAGACTCTGAAGTCAGCACACCACACTGAAAGGGAAATCTTTGGGAGCACTGAGAGCAAGTGGGACAAACTTTCCAAATATCATAGAAGAGTTTGGTTAATTAGGTGAGTTGGATATTAATTAGGTGAACTGGATATTAATTAGGTGAGCTGTGTAGTAGCAGCAGCCAAGTTGAAATAACCTGGTAATCTCAAAGAGTGAGAAAGGGAGAAAATGAGTGTGCATGCACAGAGACCTTGCTGAGAAGCATCCAGCAGATCCAGGTGTTTGGTGGCTGTCAGATTTCTAGGCCTTCTTTTGAATTTCTGTAGACCAGCACAGCTCTGCTCTGTAACCAGAGCTCTGCCAGTTTATGTCAGCTGAGAATTTCATCCCCAGGAAGAACAAATAGAAAAAAGAACCACAATAAGATCTGTCTGAACCAGCTTTTATCTATTTAATGGAGGTGTTCCTAATCCTTCACAGTCCAAGAGTAAAGGAAATAAAATGTACGATGTCAAAATGCTGCAAGCTTTTAAAACCATTTAAATTAGTATTTCATTGATATTTTTATTAAAATTCCAGCTAAAAGAAGGCAATGCAAGATTAAATTTTGCTGACCATTTGTCAGAGGTTAAAAGCCGATAAATATTTGAAAACTCATTTATACAACACTGCAGTGTGGTTTAGGCTCTTTATGGGTAACTAACTTTTGCTGGGGAAAAATAGGAGTAGCAAAATGCCATTACCTTGCACAATACTTATTAAAGAATACAACCTTACAGCCAGGCTCAAGCTCTTGGGTTCCAGCTTTGGTGGGAGCCTCACTGTGCCAGTTCACACAGTGACAGGGTGTTACTGGTCCCCTAAAAGTGAGTTGGAAGTCCATCACCACAAAAAGTGTCAGGTGGTTTAGGAACCAGGCACATCCCATTTTTTGTTGTCTCATGGGGGGACAGGAGAGCTTTTGGGAGAAGTTCTTAGAAGTATTACACCACACTGGAGAGGGAGGAAGCGGGTAAACTATAATTCAGGATGTTCTCTGCCCTCTGCTCTTTCACATCAACTGTCATTAATGTTTTATTCTCACTGCTTAGGGTATACAAGTGAAGCTCACAGGTACGAGTGGAAGTAATTCACCTTGTAGTTTCTCCTCTGCAGTCTGAAAGAAGCAGGAGCAACTTCACAGACACATCTGTTGAGCTCCCAAGTAAAACATTAACCTCCTCCAGTCCCTCTAAAATCTCCACTGGCTGCTTTATCATTTGATAGTTTCAGCACAGGTGATAAAGAGTCTGTTATGCAAAAAAACACCTCACTTCTTTTATGCTTTTTCCTCACTTTCCCACCTGCTGTCTCCGTGTATGTCTGTTTTTTCTCTTGTCATAAATATGTTTTAGCAATTGTGGCCCAAAGATTACTCTGTAGTGGTGTAACAGAGCATCTTTTACACAGAGCAGAACACGATCTGTGGGTGCTGCTGAAATGCACATAAAAAATCAGTGAAAGCTGTGCAAAACTTTGAGAAGTAGAAACAAACTCTGTATTAATGTCTGAAAAGCAGATGTGCTAAAAGGATTTAGCATCTTCTCAATGACGATTTTGCTCTGATCCTGAGCGCATCAGAGCAAAATTGGTCCTGCTAGCTGGCTGAGGCACTGGGTTGAGTTTCTTGTCTGATTTTAAAAACTGCCCCTCAAACTTTCTCTTGGCAATCAGCTCTCAGAGTTGGAGGATGAGGAAGAATTAAGAGAGTCTTGCTCTTCAGGAGCCTCTTGGCCTCTCGTGTTCCAGGGTGCAGAAGTTCTGCCCGGGCATTTCCTCTCGGGAATTCTTAGGGATGCAGTGCGAAGTGCTGTTTTCTGGAGAGGCAAAGCCGGGGTCCCTGCCTTGCTTTCACATTCCTGCTGACACCCAGTGGCTTCCCCACACAATTGCACAAAATGAAAAGTCACAGCAGCATTTCAAGGAATTTCAGCCAATCTCTCTCATATCGACGTCCTCTTCTTTTTTATTCACTTTTTTTAGAGGGAAAAATGAAAAAAAAAACCAAATGGCTTGTTTGGAAAGGCTGCAGGACAGCACCCAGGCTGTGACAGTCCTGTTCCATTGGTTGGGACCTGGATCCAGCTTTGGAAAGTATAAACGATCTCAGGAAAAAAAAAAGAACAAGAAAAAACAGAGGAGAAGCACCCTCTGACTCTTGCCTTTTCATGCAAGAAGGTGAGGAATCGTGTTGTGACCACAAAAGGCATTTGAGCATAAACCAATTTTTCACAGTACAATGTGCCATCACCTCCAACCCCCAAAAGTTTTCATGTAGAGTTTGGGGAAAAGAAAAGGGGAAAAAAATAAAAAGCCTTCACACCGCTTCATTTTTCTGTAAAATAAGGTGATTTCCTATAGAAACAAATTTCACACCCTGCCAAGTGTGAGTGCTAGGCCCTCAATATTAGTGGATATTTGATGTTTTCTTTGGGTCCCTCTCAGCCTTTGGTAAAAGTCCCCAAATAAAAGAGCCCAGCTAAGGATCTTAAGCCTGGCCTATTATTGCTTTCTTAACAACAGCCTTTTCTGCTTTTGGAGACAGCTGTCTTGTAACTCGTTCTAAGCGAAAGAGGGATGGGATTTGTATAAAATCCCAGGCATTTGTATAAAAACTCATTTATGTGCAGGATCCAGCTTTGTGAATGTAAACAGCGGCTAAAAACAGCCCTCCTCTTTTCTATTCCAGAAGTAAGGAGAAAAACCAGCCTGTATAAACCATATGGAATTCACCCCAACTCGACCATCCAAATGTATTAAAAGAAAAAGAGTGAAACAATGAAGTAAAAGCAAAGAATTATCAAAAAACGATGTCAAACCCCCTGCATGGTCAATGACAGGCTAAATGCAGCAGTGATGCAAAGAATGTGCAGGCACAAGGAGTGTGTGTGCCCTCACATTGTGCATTTTAGGGACTCACCAGCTAATATTTCCCATCTTTTTGCAGAAGCCATACGGTAAACAGATAGCACTAACAAAGTCAAATATTAATAACCAAGAACTGCACAGCTCCAAATCCCCTTCCCCCAACCAGCAAAACCCATAGAAATTTACACTGACCAAAGCAAATAGAAAATAAAAGTCAAAGCACTTACATGGTTGACATTTAGGGATAGAACCAAGTACCCTTTCCATCCCTTTGAATTTCCTAAGTTATAACATTAACAGAAAATAAATACACATTGAAATGGAGTAACTCATGATCGTGACATACAGTCACTGACAAGTTACAGTAATAAGGTCTTGAAACAGAACATCCCAAAAAGAAATTTTACCCTGTCTCTAGACAGCTCAGATCAATTTAGCGTTTTGTCACACTCTTAAGCAGTCTGGTTGGCTTTGTCCACCCAGAGCAGCTTTCTCAGTATAATTACTTTCCAGCCACACCGTTCTTTCAAGGAGCAGCACATTTTTAACTCTCCCAACTCCACGGTTGTTTTCTGGTGAGATGGAAAGAGAAGAGGTTTGCAGAAGAAAGGAAATAAATCTACAAAGATGTTGATGGAGGCGACACGACTCAACCTTTCACCTAAAACCTGAATGATGCTTTGGGGAGTGTGGAATTAAGGAGGCAGGGAAAAACATCTATTTCATATTTTATTGTTGTTTCTAAACTCTGTCCAGTTTCAAAAGTAAATACTCCAGAGTAACACATAGAAAACCTCTCAGCATCAAGAAACCATTCCTTCTAGCCAAAGTAACTGAGAAAATGACACAAAAATGATCCGTGTACTTTCTTGGCTGTTGAAGGCCTGCTCACAAAATTGTTTGACACAGCTAACATTTGTCTCAAATTCTCACATTTTTGTTGTGCAAGAGAAAAAAAGAGACTACACTATCCATTTTTCACCTTCTACCTTTTGCTCCTTGTTTCATGAAACACGAACTGGAAACTGTGTGTGACATCCTGCAAACTTTTTCCCCACTGAATTGCATATTGAATTTAAATTTTGTAAGACTGAGTGAAGCTTAGCTCAGAATCCCCAGGCATTATTATTAATCTAACTAAGATTTTGTTAAGATGGAGATTGGGAGAGGACTTGGATGCCTTACAGATTTGCTGGTTCACCAATTATTAAGGCAACAACTACTGTCTCCTGACATTAATAAATTATGTTACTTCATGCAGATGAGAAGCTGTTCTTAAAAAAAGTTGAACCAGGATAAACTTTTTATCTCAGTGGAAAATTGTCTTTCCTTCACCTCTTTTCTCTCTGTTAATTTCCATTGCCTCATTCCATGAGGTGCTTGTTTGAAAGGATGAAATCTCAGCTTTTTAAGTCAGATGCGAGATTAAAAGGGAAAATATTTAGACACCAAAAGTGAGCTATGATTTTGTAAAAGAGATTTCACTGTCCTTCACAGGGTATAAATTTGGTGAGAACTTTCTGTTTGTTTCCTGCCTTAAAAGAAGGAGGCTTTCCTGGGTTTTTAGATTAACTCTTAGTTCAGTATAAGCTTTCTTCTCCTCTGGTAGATGTTGATAACCTTTGTAGTCTTATGCAGATTCATTCATTATTTTTCTTTTAATGAACTTTATATTTTGCCTTTTACACTCCCAGCTTTCTCCTCTCTCTGGGTATTTATTTGCATTGGGACAGTGCTTGGAAGTTTAAATCATTGGTGCAGACGTTTCTTGGCCCAGAATTATGCAGTACCCCACCACAAAAAAAAAATCACCATGTCACTTGCAACATGAATATAAAATGTTAAGTGGCTGTATAGATATAGACACACAAATGTAGAAAAGAGTAAGACAGCACATTTGTATAATCCTTACCTCTGGTTTAAAAAAAAAAAAGGAAAAAAAATAAGTACTGCTATCTCCAAATTTTCAATATGCCCTGAACATTTAGTTATCTTGACAGACTTCTTCCCCTCACTGAAACTCCCAGGCTTCACGTATTTTAAATGCTGTTATAAACTAAAATCAGGACCTAAATTTGAATTTCTCAAGCATATTAGACTTATTTGGCCTAAATTAGCCCAAATATCAGTCAAAATTCACCACAGATATTATTGGGGAGGTATGGAGTTCTCAAATTTTTAGTATTGGTTATAAATTTTCTTGATTTTGTTGATAAGCTTTCTGGTGTGAGAATCAAGTTTGCTCCTGCCAGAAGAATGATGGATGCCATCAGTGCTCAGCAAATTATGGATAATTATACTTAAACTAGCTGCACTGTTTTCTGTTAACTACTCATAGGAGATAATAATAGTTTAGGGAAAATATGTTTAATGTGAGCCTCATTTTAGGGAGGGATGTGTGAAACTGCATCCAATGTCCAAACAGGTGAATATATGAAGAGACTGCCTGTGCAAATGAGAGAGAGGAGCTCTCCTGAAATACTATATATGAGATTAGGTGATTTTTTAATAAAATAACAACAACACAAACAAAAATAAACAAACAAAACCACAAAAACAACCACCACCAACAACAAAACCCCACCCTCCCCTTGTATTTTTAAAGGACTAAACAAATTTATTGTCTGTGGTGGGTGCTGTTGGATGCATTTATCTGCAAACATTTGGCTCATATATTTTAACAGATAGTGCTTTGCCTCCCATGACAGGATTGAGATCTATAGCTGTCCTGATTATATATTATTTCAAAACCAAATAAACACAGAGGATACCTATTTCTGTGTGACAGTACTCAAACAGATAAGTGAGAATAAGAGGAATGCACGTGCTCTAGAAATCCATTTATTCAGAAAGATCCCAAAGCACTTACTAGATTATTAAGAGAAATCACTTGCACAACCACTTTTAGAGTAGCAATGTTGCAGCACTGCCCAGATGTCTGTGATGAGAGGAATGCCTTGATTATCCCACTGCACTCTATAGATCATCAGTAACCTCTGCAATCCTTGCTGTTGGTAATTGGCTGTAAATGTGTTTGAGCTATAGACAATGGATAGAAGATGAAGCATGCCAAAAGCCTGATCCAAAACTCCTTGCAGTAAATATCCGTTCCCTCAGCTTCCTTTATTTCACCGGGGCTGCTTGATTGCTAGAAGATAACTGTGTTTTTCAGAGCAGGGCTGTTTGGATGTGACACATCAGCTCAGGAATGGTTTCATTCAAAATTACAGTGGGAAGAAGATTGAACAAGGTCTCCACAAGAGCCTGGAGTGAGCTGGAATGTCAGAGCCCTGGCTGCAGCAGAGGATGGTGCTCTTGAAAGAGTGATAACAGAGTCAGCAAGGCCAAAGAAGTAGAGAGCAGTGCCTGTGTGTCCACAGGAGACAGGTGGGGAGGTAGTGAAATTCCTTCTTAAAGTAAGAAAATACAGAGGGTCTGCTGGTCATATGGATTTTTCATTTTTGCCAGGTCTGCTTCATATCCACTTCCAGCCAAGGGTTTTGCATATAATTTGATGCTAGAAGTAGAAATTTGAGTGCCTGGAGTTCCCATGCAGTTTGAGTACTGAAGACAGGAGTTAGGAACATATATGTAAATTAAACCTGTCACCATCTGGTTGCAATATGTTGTTACATTCTACATAATATGGACATACATATATGACTCATTGTGAATATATTCCCTTATCTTCCCTCTGAATCCCATGAAGTGTTTTACATGAAACCCTAAGTAGTTCTTATTCTACTCCAGCATCAATTCTAACAAGTCAGAGATGGTGACAGCACAGTTGTGCCATCTCAGTGTGAACACTGGCATTTTTCAAAGGACTGTTAAATTATCTATGTCCCTCTGATGTCACTCTGTGTTTCCAAGTCAGCACATTCTAGAGGCAGTGCAGCAGTGGCAGAGCAAGATGAGGCAGGGGCCCATCTCCCCTTCCCTGGCTTGTACACTTGGCAGCATAAAGTGAATTATGGCAGCTGGTGGCTGCTCTCCTCAGAGGACAGCACCCAGAGACTCCCCAGCCAGGTTTCTGAGCCTCTTCTGTGCTAGGACAAGGGTTGGAGGGCAGCATCCTCCTCCATCCTCCTCCATCCTCGTCCATCAGTGAGTCTCAGCTCAGTGATCCATCCTCCCTTTCCACTGTCCCTGTGTGGGATGCTGCTCCAGGTTCACCCCCTGCCTGCTTTCTCAATCTGTAGCATGTTTGCCAGCATGTCAAGGTGTTTGGATGCCAGTGGGACAAAGTAAACAGGGCTGAAGTGCTGAAGAAAATTAAAAAATGAGCTCTCTTTATAGTATTTGACTGAGCAGGAGGGAGTATTGGTAGTCTAGGCAAAGAACCACATTGGGGAAGGAGAACTATGTGGTGATATGTAGATTATTTTGATCAAAAGTCCCTTAGAATCAACATACTATGATGCATTACAGCAATAAATTTTGTTTCTTCCAAGTAACTGTGGCAGCAAAATGAGCAGTGCTCAATTTAGTAGTGAATCAGCATTTCCATTCTCCTTCTTTTTCCCCCTTTCCAAACTTAACAAGAGTCGCGTGGAAAAGAGTCAGAAAGCAAAGGCACTCATAGGTTACGCTGAAATGAGCACACACTTGAACCAGCTTTATCCATGCTTGCCTTTAACGGGGCCCTGAACTCAGCAGAGGCTGTTAGGTGCTTTTGTAATACAGATTAACAATAATACTAAAGTTCCTCCCGTATCTCAGTCCTCCCAAAGAGAGAGACTTAGGCTAAGATACTTTAAAGCTCTCCTTAGGCTGTTGTGAGTTCAGTGTGAAAATACATCCTTTGCCATCTCACGTTAGCACTTGGGGCTCTGCAAGAGGGGGCCTTTTGCTTTCCCTGTAGCTTGTCAGATTATGGAACTGAGGGAACCATTGATCCCTGAAGGATAAAAATCAGTGGAAGGCTCCTTAAAAGAAAAATACAGTATATTCAAACAGCATTAGAGAAAGTCCTCTCTTTGTAGTTTGAGATGTTGAAGGTCAAGGGAAAAAAAAAAAAAAAAGAGAGAGCCCTACATAAAAGTTAAAAAAAAAAAGAAAGTTTAGGCAAAGCAGCCATTGCCAAGTTAAAGTAGAAATAAAAATAAAACTTTAAAGCTTTTTCTTGTATCTGTCCTTTGTTTTTACAACGTTAGCTATTCAAAAGGAAAAAGGATTAAGCTGTCTGCTTTCAAACTGCTGCATTTAGGTGTTGATAGTAAATAAAGTGTCTTGTTTACTGCTGAAGAGCAAAAATGTCAAGTTCATAAAAGACCAAATGAAAACTTCAGGAAAATCATTGTTGAGGAGTTCTGGATTCTGATCTAATTGAAGAGAATACCATCATTTTTAGTGGAAGTCAGGTCCCTGTATCTCTGTAGAAAAAAACCAGCTTTGGAAACTTTAGTGTTAAGCTACTCCTGTCCTTAGTTGTAATTGGAATAACATTTTGCAGAGGGAGTGAGGAAAACTGGTGAGCCTGGCCTCAAAAAAGTGAGATAGGACTTGGGGAAAAAAAGAACCTAGTGAGGTTTTGCAAAAAGTCAATTAACTTCCTTCCTTGTGGTCATGATTTCAGACTCTGAATGCATCTAGAAATCAATTAATTTCTTTATGAGCAGACTTTCAAACAGCACCACTTCTTTGTTTGTTTTTGGTTTTTTGGGGTTTTGTTGTTGTTTGTTTGTTTTTTAATATTGTACTCTAAGGATGCTGCAGTCCTGAACAATAACAATGGGATCTGGGCTTAGTTTGGGTTTTTTCTTCTCTTGAAAACCTCTTTTTGCCTAATTTTCAATACCTGCTGTTTTTACTCTACTGAGCTGGGAGAAGAGTGTACTTTGAACCGAGAGCTAAAGCACTTTTTTGTTTGTTTGTTTTTCACATACTCTGGCTCATAACCTCTGGCTTTTTGGCCATGCTCACAGTATTCTCACTTTATGCCTGTAAATTTAAATGAGTTTTGTTTTAATTTTTATACCAGATGAACTCACATTCTGGTTTTCTAAAAGGCCAGGCTGAGAGCTTCCCAGAAACCCAGTGTTTCCAAATAGCCTCTCCAAGTGGAATCACTTACTGCAATTTAAATATTCAAGCACTTTTATTTTAAAGTTAATATTGTTTATAGGAAGCAAATGCAAATAAGTGGTAAAAACCTTTTGGTATCAGGTCATTAAAAATCCATTCCTGACTTCCTGCCCACAACTACATCTTTTTTCAGACCTGTCACCCATTTCATTTGAGCACTTAGCTTTCTCCTAATGAATGAATTGGCATTTCATATTACCTTATTATCCTATAAAGCAAAATGCATACTCAATAACATTAATGGTAATTTCTCATAAAGACACATTATCGATCCGGGTGCTACCTGTAAGCATTGAAAATTGCAGCCTGCACACAGAGCTTTTCACATCTGGGCCTGAAGAATTAAAGAAAAATTAAATTTGACAGCAGTAAATTCACAGGCACAATCTAGGCACCAATTTATATGCAAAATGAAATGCTTTATGAAAATTTCCTCTATTTTCTCACGGAGATTTGGGAAAAAGATTTCACTAGATGCTTCTTTCTCTAATATCCCCCTACTTAAATATTATACTGCAGTCACTGCAGACTCCCTTTGATGTATAAATAATCAAGTTAAATTATGTGCAGCAAGGAGACTAGTGCTCTGCCATTCTTATTTTACAAAGTAATATCTACCCTAGAGGGTCAAATTTCCCTGACAAATTCTTAATTACTATGTTGCAACAGAAGCAGAATCTATTTGTGCATAAATCCCGGGCATTCCCATGTGGTAAGTAACTAATATTACCAACCATTTCACTTGGCCTGTTCACTGAACTCCATAATTAGATAATACTTTTGATGATGGTACATTTGAAGTCTTAATCCATTTAATTTTTTATGAGATTTTTTTTATTTTAATAGGGATATGTTAGTGACCGCTGCCTATTTAAAAATCATTAAAATTCTGTCCACAGCAGTAATAAAGATTAAAGATTACTAATATGGCATTCATAACCTTTCTGGTTTTCTAGAAATCTGGGGCTTAAGGTAAATGTTAAAGGTCATTTAATATGTTAGTCAGTAATTATAATCCTGGGTAATAGGTTCCTCTTCTAATTATCCTGGTATAAAAGTTCTATTGTTTGGGTCTATTCTTCTGATTTTCTTATTTGGGTTTTTGGGGGAATGAGTAATCCTGGAATTAAGTTTCTGAACATTGATGAAAGTAGGTAATGCACAATGATTAACTGGATAAAAGCCATATGTTTGAATGCTGCATAATATCTCGCCTTGAAGTTACTTACAAAAGATGCAGCATCCCCTTCCAGCAGAAATAAAGCAGAAAGGTCACTGCAGAGATTAATACCTTTTTTTATTTTAATATCAAACATTGACAAATAAGATAAAGGCTTCGTGAGCGAGCTCAGAAGAAAGTGAGAGTGGTTGAACATGAGGTGGGAGAGAATCCTTGAAAAGTCTGCAGGTCACTTCAGAGGCAGGAAAAGGAAACATCCTCCTCCTCCAGGCCCTGATTTGGGAAAACCTTCAGGAATTCATGGAATGCAGCACACTCTGGGTGCTTTCCTGGGATGCAGCTTGGATCTGCACCTTTTGTCCTGTGATGTGAGTGGGACTGCTAAGGCTTGCTGTAGAAAATGTTCTTTCCCTTCTGCTCACAACAACAACAACAACAAAATCTGTGTGACTGTCTGAGAAAAGCTCCTGTTTTCTACAATGTGGATATTCTGCAATGCCCTTCTTTTTTTATCTAGGAAGGGCACATAGATATATGTACCCTTCCAGATGTGGATAATGCATGAACAAAAGTTATATACCAGGACCTGAATTCTGGAGTAAGCACTTAAAAACATGTTTGAGCACAAGGTATTTGATTTTAAATGGAATTTTATGCTCCCTGTAAGTTAAACATGTCCTAAAATACTGTCTTAGATCACAGTGCCCAGCTGGATCAACTTGGAACCTGCAAAGGGTCAAAAGGGATATAAATCCTCCTGTAAAACCTGGATTTCTGGGCAAACATCTTCCTGTGAGCTGTGCATCTCACACTACCACGAGTGCCTTAATGCTCTAAATGCAGAAGGAAAAACACAAGGGAAAACTACAACAGTAAGAAAATGTCTTTGGGAGGTGACCTACTCTTCATACTGTTTTTCAATTTTATCACAATACAAACACATAACATTAAAAAACCCTCTCAATGTCACAAACTCTTGTTTCAGCAGTAGTTATATCTCACTAGCTGGCTTTGGGCAGGTCACTAAGGCCGTGTGTGAAGGGCATCTGCAGGTCACGGTTTTTCCATGGTCACTGAGCAGCTTCTGGAACTGCAGATTTGTGCTGGAGCTGATGTTCTGTACTTGTTAAAATCAGGCCTCCAGTGCCTTAACATGGAAATAGAAAAAACCTTGTCAAACCCATGAAAAATCTAGTCTGGGTATCTCCGTTTTAAAAGGATGGCAGCGATAGGATCTGTTGAGGTGGTGTGAAGTTAAAACGGCCAATTTTTATAAGGCATTTCCCTTTACAACAGAAAGGCAACTGCTAGTACTTCAGTTGATAAAACCACTGAAAATCAGAGCTCAAATCTTTTTTCAGCAGTCCTTTATTCTTGAAGATTTAGAAATCCGCAGCTTCTTGTACTTAGAGTTATTTTGAAGGAGCTAAAAAGCAGACTGATGAATATAATTTAACTATGATTGGTGAAATTTCGAGAATGCTAAATCAGAATTGTATATAAAACCTTGATTAAGAAATTAATCTCTTATAAGCATTCCCTTCATACTGAAACTCAAGCAGCAAAATCTGAAGCTTTCTCGTAAAGAAGCAGTGGCTGACTTAGGAAAAAGTTCAATTCCTGATTTTATCAGTAATCCATGTGAGCAGCCTTCTTTCAGAGCTTCTTTTTTTTTAATGCTAGAGTGAAGAGTATGTTAAAGTTTTAATTCTTTTATACTTTTCTGGTTTTTTGGGGGGTTTTTTGCCTTTTACTTGGCTAGTTTCCCAGCGAGACTTCTATACTGAATATTACCTGGTATTCATTGAAAGGAAAATAAATTCAGGGAAATCTTTGTGTTGACATGCTCAAAATTTATCAGTTCACCAGACTTCTGACAGACAAAACTCATGGAAAATTCTCATGGCTACTTCTGAACTAGAGAGCCAAATGAACAAACTCAGGTGGAATTAGTCATGGTTATGAATATTCACAGCAAGGTTTGGATCAGTTTCTACCCAAAGAGGCTATTATCAAATGTTAGCTCTTCAGGGTGCATGTCTGCCCAGGAGCAGGGCACTGGGAAAGGAAGATGTGCACATTGTGCATCACCAGGGGAGGCTGAAGTCCTGCAGTTGTTTGTCCCCAGGAGCTGCAGGCACACCAGGAGCACTCTCTGAGCCATCTCAGCACCAGCCAGGCCTCTCCAGCCCTTCTCAAAAGTTGGAGAAGCCTCAAGACTTCATCTAATCTGTATTTAGCTGAGATATTTTGCCCTGTCTCAGGATGATCTGCAGTGCCTCCTTCCTATATCACACCTCCCATGCCAGTGATCAAATTGTAACGACCTGCTGTGCCTGTCCCAGCTGTATTCTGTGCAGGGAGCATCCTTGTGGATAAACCACATCCTGCACGGCCACAGCTGCTCAAGGGCTGATGCAAAATGCCTCTGCAAAGCATAAAATAAAGAGAGATTAACTTATGGGATATTTATTTTTACTGTCTTGATCTTTAGTATGCATCTTCAGAGAGTTTTCCTAAAATATTTCCCATTATTCTGCGACGTGAATGAAAAGGGCAGGTTGAAATTTTATATTTTTCGGTCATCTGCCACTGAATACAGCTGGGAAGAAGAGCTGGTTTTCATGGGGCTGGGGAGGAAAGATCCACAGTGAATAATGATTGAACACAGTGCAAACCTGCATTCACAGCACCCTCCTCCCATCCCTGGCACAGCCACGCTGCAGATGAATATTCGTGGTAATTCCATCAGCCAAAAAGTCAAACTGCTCAAAGTCTGTGCAGGGCTTTTAGGTGAGGCACAAGCCATTGAACTTCATGATGCCTTCCTGCAGATTAATCTGAGTACTGTTCCAGCCATCAGCAAACCCAAGGAAAAGTAAATTTCACCACAGAAAAGAGCTAATTATATTGCACAGAGTAACTTCCTTGTGAGATTTGCATTTGGAGTCAGGGCCAGTAAATTTTTCAAAACACCTTTGCTCATTTGGTAAGAATTAGGTTGATGGCATCTAAGTAGATGTTTTTTATTTGTAAGTTTAGGGCTGTAAATGAGCAGCTGATATAAAGGGACAGCTGGGAAACTCAGAAAAGATACAATGAAGCATTAATTATTTTATATAGTTTATATTCTCAAAGTTTCAAATTCTTGGTGCAGGATGGAAGAGAGAATAACACACAGAATGTTTTAAGCTATTCTTTAACAAAAACTTTTTTAATCTTAAATTTGTTTTATGTCTATGCATATCTTTTTCACATTTTTCTTATTTGAAAAATTTTGAAGATTTTCCCTAATGCATAAAACCTACTGCTACACCTGTCTGTAAGTCTGGAGAGTCTTGATGTTGGTAAGACTATATAGGCACAACTTATAATCTCTCTTAAAGATCTGAGGGTACATTCAACAGTACAGAGCAACAAAATCAGAACTATCAAAATATGTTACCTTAAGTCACAGGTTATTGCTTGAAAAAATAATACAACAGAAAGAAATATATTCCAGTACCCTGTAGCCATTTCAGAAACAGCAGAATACAGGACGAAAATGCACATTTTCTGTGAAGAATTCACAGAGACATATGCAGGTTGGTCTGTCTCCAATCTCAGGCATTGAAATCTAAATTCAGATTTGACACAGTTTTAACAAACAATACCTTAATATATTCCTGGTTTGAATGTTGGGTTACCCAGAGAGGAATTAAAAAAAAATCACACCCTTTAATGAAGTGTTCATTTTTTCTACTTAAATTCCAATTTTTTTTTAAAAATAAATATTCTCAGTTTTATTTTTTAGTAAGTTGTTTGCTTTTTCTTCTTCTCTTTCATAAAGCTCCCCTTCAAGAAACTCCTTACCTCCAAATCATCTACCCACCTCTGAGTCACTGGAGTAGTGATAATGAAGAATAATTTTAAATATATATATGTATATTAATGGATTTTTTGTTAGGTAACTAAATAAACTGTCTGATTGCTGTAACTGAATAGTCAAGGGTGAGCAGATCCGTGCTATTTTGCCAACATTAGAAAAGGCAAAGTTCTGCATTTCCATTGTTTTCCACCTCTAACGGAATACAAATAGCAGGGATGCAAATATTAGGCATCACTATTGTACCACTGTAATCACCTCGTGTTTCTGCTTTTTTTGGTATTAAAAGACCAACAGAACTTGATCTCTTGACATAAATTTAAGTGGGTTTTACCTATGGAGATTGCTCAACTTTCTAATCAGCAGGACAATTGTGACCAGATTATTTTTTCCCTTCCTTTGCATCACAGCGGTTAAAAATCACCTTTCAGACACCTCCTTATTCTCCAGGCTATAAAATACTACTAAGTGGCAGAGGAGAGATTCTTCAATTCAAACAAAATGAATGAAAAAACGAAGAGGACAGAAGAGAAAGCCCACAGTTTGGAGGTTAGTGTCCTCACCTGTGCAGAATGAATTTATAAACTCCATCCAGTTTCTTGCTCTTTTGATTGCATACAGATTTCACTGCAGGACACAGTCTCTGAGGGCCCTGCCACACCACCTAATGCAGTGCTTTATAGTTATTTGATGTTTGGGATGTCTGGAGGTTCCATAATGCTGCTACAACAGTGATAAAAACCAAGAGCATCTTGGTTGGCCCTGCTGTGGTGGCAGTGTGGCTGTGGACAGAGCTTGCCTGGAGCTCAGGTACCTAGCCACAGCTCAGGACAGATGATAATGACACTGAAGGTCTTGTCCTCACCATGCTAGTCCCCTGATTCCTGTTTATCCTCCTGAGGGTGGAAGTCAGAGGTGAAAGGACTGAAACTTGAAATTTTCACTTTTAAAGATGCCTTTACTACAGTCCCAGGTATCTCATGGGGTCATTGCCAGTCTGACAATTGTTTTTTTTCCCCCAAGAAATTTTCCTGTCTGTAAAACTGCAGTGGAGCACCACAAAAATTATTTCAGAGCTATAAACCCCCTCTGGAATTGTGTAGTGATAAGTATTATTTGTATGCAAGGACCTGAAAAGGGGGCTGCTTTGTATAATCTAGGGCTACTCCATTGTGTTTGTTTTGTTTGTGTATCTGGATCGTAGCAACAAATGCAGCTCAGAGAGCAAACATTTGACAGCATATTTTGGTGCTTAAAAACCCCACAGGTGTCTAGGTATATGCAGATGTGAAGGAATTAATGAACTTTTTAAATAACAGGGAAACCTTTCTGTCCAGAAGAGCTGGCATCCATACATTTAAATTTTTATGTATATGCATATCGCCACTTTCTCTTTCAGCTAACCTTTGTGTGAGAGAAACTTCTGCTGATGTCAAAGGACCTGGAGGACATTAGCAGCTGATCCTGGTGCCTGTCGGGTGCTGCTGGGTTTGTCTCCCCAGCACCAGGCTGGCTTCCCTCACTGCTGCCAGTGACCTTGCAAACAGCTCCGACAAAGGTCGGAATGGATTCATTGATCAGCCAGGCCAAGCATATGACAGTCTGTGCCTTAATTGAATCCCAAAAGGGGGCAGACTGGGTTTTTATTACAGAGGCCAGACGATAGCACTCATTAAAAGCTCCACAGACTGTGTGGTTTACTAATTAGTTTATTATACAGACACCTTGACGATGGGCAAAGTTGTCATTTTGCCCTTTATCGCACAGGGGATGTTGTTAAAAGTTTAATCAGCTAACACTGACCAACTTAGCTTGGCAGGCTGTGGACAGTCATTACCGAGGTCACCCCTGCTGTAGCAATTCTGACAGGGTCACAGCATGAATCTCCAATAAAAAGCACGTTACATAAGGTAAGAGTGCACCTGAAAGGGAATCAGGAAAAGAGATGTGCTCAGTGGGGAGTGGGAAACAGATGGACTGTTAGGACAAGTGAAGCCTGTTACGGTTTCTCTTTGCTTACATTGTTTAACATATGCTTTTTGGAAATGTGGGGAGCTCTGAGCTATGGCTGTGATATGTTCATTAGAACACGAGGTAGCCTGAACCAAGCAGTGTGTGAACAGGCACTGAGTGGCTCTGCTCTTGCAAAAGCAGGGATGATTTTGCTAGTTAAGCAAAGCCTAACGCCCAGGTAATGTGCAGATCCGGAGCGATAAGAGAACTCGCCCTGGGAAAACTGGAGATGGACACAGCACAAGTTTCCCTGCAGTGCTGCTTTTCTTTCCATTCCAGATTCTGCTTTCCTTCCAGAAGAGACTGATGGCAGACCTCATTGCTGTCTGCAGCTTCCTCGTGAGGGGAAGAGGAGGGGCAGGCACTGAACCCTTCACTCGTGACCAGTGGCATGACTTGAGGAAACAGCATGAAGCTGACTCAGGGGAGGGTTAGGCTGGATATCAGGGAAAGGTTCTTCACCCAGAGGGTGATTGGGCACTGGAAAAGGCTCCCCAGGGAAAGTGGTCATGGCCACAGACCTGACAGAGTGCAAGAATGTGGTAATTCTCAGGATGTCCTGTGCAAGGCCAGGAGTTGGGCTTTGATGATCTTTGTGAGTCCCTTCCAACTCAGGAGATCCTGTGATTCTACATCCTGCAGAGGTTTGTAATGTACCTTCAGTGTCTTTATTCCCTGCAGGTGTGGGAATGTGCTACAGCTCAGAGAAACTTTTCATAAGGTCACCTTCGCTTAGTTTTACTACAGTGACATCTGGAAGTCCCAGCAGTGCTCAGGACCCATTAATACCAACCTTACAAAAAGAAACACCCTCTACCAGCTCTGTATCAGAACATAGAGTGTAATTAGATGTGTCAGATTAAGGATGGTGTAAAAAATTGAGGAAAAATGATAAAGGTTCCTGATCATCTCTTCAGAGACCGTTTGACTGAAACATACTACAACTTGATTTTTTTTTTTCCTTAGGAACCTAGTTAAAAATAAAATTAGCTTCATATGCCTGTCAGGCACACCTATGAGACAACTTCAGTCAAATCTTAGACTGGACAGGGGTCTTAGTTTCTTCGGGTCGTCTGGCAGTTGGTATTTTTCACAAATGGTGGTGGAAGAGAACAATTTTAAATTATTCCCTTGAGGTAAAAACAGGGAGCACAGCAGCCATCCCTGCTCTTTCATCTCAGCTGGCTGGAAAATCCATCAGTCAGGGTGCCCAGTGTAGCAGACCAGCCATGGCACGTGCTGTCTCTTGTTCAGCCACAAAGGATCTCAGGTAGGGGACACAGAGTGGAGGGGGTTCTGTGGTAGAACACACCAAGAGCTCACCTGAGGGCAGGGTGGGGAAACATCATCATGGGGAAGGACTGGGGAAGTTGGATGACACGGACAAACGAGTTTAGAGCAGACTTTGAAGAGTGGGGTGGAAAGAAAAAGGATTTGTTGAGGTTGATACCTGTAGAGGATGTGGGGCAAAATTCCAGGTAAAATGAGATTTTGTTAATTTCTGTACAAATAATGGAATGAATAATTTCTTTGGGTGTAGAACAGTGTGACATGAAAAGAAAATCACTTTCCAGTCCTGAAGAGGATCTTGACAAAGTAGATGTGGTCCCACACAGAATCTCCAGAGACTGAGTTTCATTTTGCAGGGACAAGAGCACACCCTCACATTTCCAACAGGACTAGAAACAGCCTCAGGTTGTGCCAGGAAAGGTTCAGCTGGACATCAGGAAGAATTTCTCCACTGAAAGAGTTGCCAGGAATTGGATTTCTCATTTCAAACATTATTCACAATCAGCATCTGTAATTCCAGACTTTCAGTTCTGAAAATGGAAAAATGTATTAAATATATGGAGTATGTCATCATCTGGGAGCTGGAGGAGTATATGAGATACATTGGATTTGGTTTACTCATATTTTTGATATTTTATTTAGACATAGACATCAGCTGAAATTACAGCTTTGGAGAATGAAATGGAGGATTTGGTCATTGACTCTTACAGAAACTTTCCTATGGAATATCACTGCATATTTGTGAGATGTTTCTTCCAGCCATATTCCATTGAGAATTGCATCACACACTAAATGAAGCTGGGAAGGTAGGAAGCCAGTTCTCTGGTTTCACTTTACCTCTTTTTTTTCTAAATGTCCAATGTTAAAATGTTTTCTAAATGTCTAAATGTTAAAAATGTCCAGTTCATCCAGTTTGACACTCCATCATCATGAATGGAAGAGTCTAAGTCAATTGTGTTCTATCCAGCATAACTGAAAGGCTGTTTCAGTGTCATGTAACCCAAAATGTGACCTTGAAACAAAACAGAGGAATAAATTATGGCCCTGTTTGTCCTATGCCCAGGGCAAGAGTTTTGTCAGACCACTTGGTTGCTTTTTCCAGCCCAGAGATCTTGGTTTCTCTGCCAAGAAAACAAGTCCTAATGTAGGGGAATTCACACACCTGAAAATCTCAGGCTGTTCTGGAGCTGAGACATGGAGATGGGCCCAGGTTTCAGCATCCCATTCTCAAATAAGTGCACACAGGCAGGTGAAGTGCAACCTGGTGTGCCTCAGTGCTACTATACATTTTCATTTGAACATTAGCATAAAGTGCAGTGGCAGCAGATTTGTATCTGTCATCAGAGGGAGTAAAGATCAATGAGTGTGTGCTTCCAGCATGTCCCGTGGCAGGGTGTGCATGAGGGGACCATGAGAGGAGCCAGCCCATGACAAACACAACAGATGCACCTCTCAGTGCTGCGGGCAAGAACAGAAAACAGAACATTGCTCAGACCTTCAGCTTGGCTTCCCTCCACAGAGCTCCCTTACCCTCAGTTTTTACAAGCTGGGCTGGGCCTGTGCCTCTGCTCAAAACAGGAATGCATCCCCATTTCTCACTCAGGAATCTGGAATGTATTGCAGCACCGGGTCATGTACGATGGAGGCACCACTGCTAGTTAACATGTCTTGGTAGTCACCCCAGGAGTCTTCTCACAGTGACAGATTGCTCTGTTACAACTGCACAGGCAAATGCTCCATCATTAACTCACTTCAAAAAAAAGCTGCCTTAACTGTGAAACTAAAAGACTCCAACTTTTCCTTTTGCTGCAGCTCCCTCAGGCAATGAAGGAATTTGCGATGTGTGTCAATGAGACATTTGAAATCTCACACATTTAAATTGTCCCGACTTCAACAGCATTTTAAATACACTGAAACCAGCAGCATTTCTAAATTCAAACAGTTACCCGTTTCCTTCCCACAAGCTTGCTCCTATGAGCCTCAAAGGCAGTAGAAAATGTTATTATGCGAACAAAGCGTCTCTCTGTAACTGAATTAAATATAAATCCATTAAAAAGAGAGAGATAATATAATAATTAATACTTTGTACTACTATATTACCTTTCTATTGCAGTCTAAAGGTATTAATTCAGCCTTAGCCCACCGTTTCTTTTCCCATTTTATAAATAGAAAAATTGAGGCACAAAGGGGAAAAGTGATACAACCGAAGGCACGAGGCAAATCAGTATCAGGGCAGGCATAAAATCATGGAAATCTGGTTCTCAGTGCTGCCTCCACCATTCCAGCACCAACCTTCCCACAAGGCAACAATGCAATAGGTAAAATGGTACCACCAGCAGGGTTATCTGAAAGTGAAAATCAGCAGTGGATCCTCAGTCCTCACATCTCAGCCTCAGAGAGGCACACATGGCTCAGTGGAGGGATAACTCTGAGCAACCACACAAATCCAGTGGTGGGCAGATTCCGGTGACTTCCCCACACCTTGTGTGGCATTTCTGAGTCTGCATTAAGAAAATCCCGTAATCCTATCCTCCAGTTTTTCACCATGCAAGCGGGTGAGGAGCTCCCGTTAAGCCCAGCAGTGTGAGACTGCAATTAAACAGCGATTAAGAGTGGCACAATGCAGCCCACAGGAGGGGTGAGCTGTGTCCTGGCCAACTCCACCAGCAAACAAACTCTTTTGAAGTGCTTAGACACAGCGCCTTAGGAGAAGCACCCAGCACCAGGAATTACCACTCTGCCCTCACACAAATCCAGGCTGGAGATGGATAGACCTGTTTATCCTCCAGAGGGATTTTACACGGAGCTAAGCAGGCTGCCCACGATGCAAAACCAGGCCTTTAATGATTGCTCGTGAGAACTCGGAATGACAAAGCTTTTCATTAGCCATCCATTCCTCATCAGTCTCTTAATAGATCTGTAGATGAATAAATACCCCAAGGAAATCGCTACTTTTAAAAAGGAAAAAAAAAAAAATTGGGTACCACTTTGAATATTGACAGACACAAGAGTTGCCTTTTAACTCCGGAGTCATTCAACTTTTGTTGGAGTGTTACATAAAAGCTTTTAATTTACCGAGTACCTTTTTGTGAGTCGAGGGGATCATTTGTGACTAATGAAGAGCAAAGAACATTTTAATAATAGTGACAACTGGCTTTGATATTAATATTGTCTCAAAAAAAATTCTCTTTTGAAGTCTCTGAGATTAGGAAAACCCTTTATATTTTATCCAACCGTGTTAATAAAATTGCCTTGCCTACATAATGCTCTCTCCAAAGCAAAAGTAATTTTCCCCCATTTAGTTCCCCATGCTATCCTGTGGATATTTTTATATACATTTTTTTCTCACTTGTCATTTTTCTGTGCACCAACATTTCTAATTTTTTCATTAGTTTTCAGAAATCATATTTAAATGAAAACCCAAGTGTAATGCTCTATTTCTTACAAGAACTTGAACACATTTCATATCCTTAGAAATAGAAGCCTTTTCCATGCCATAAATATATCTTGATGCTTTTTTAAGGAGGAAGGAGGATGGTAGGGTGCTGAATGGGAGCCTTCTTCAGGAAAGTATTGGTAGAAATTATGACAACAGAAGAGAAGGAAAACATCAATCTTATTTCAGTTTTAGGGGTGTTGCTCTACAAACAATGCAATATAGATGTTACTTAGGTACGATAGACCCTTAGATCATGTCATTTATTCAGGTGTACATGGAGTTAAACAAAGCTAAGGGTAGGTTGCCTTCAGTTTGGTTGTGTTTGTGCTCCACATCCCTAAATACTTTATTAGATCTCACAGGCTTGTTAAAGTCATGGTGAAACAGGACATGTTTCTGGAGTGATAGACACATCAATCTTTAGTCCCACTAAAGGGGATCAGCTACAAAAGACTAACATGAAAAAAGCATCCCTAGAAAGTGTTGAAAACAGTAGAACAAACACAGTTCCTCTTGGGTCTAACTTCTGTCCTCACTTAGTCTTTCATTTTTGAAATGAAACCCTACTCAATTTTCCAGCAATTTTCTGAAAAGGTTACAAGTTAAAGCAATACACTTGCCTAAGACTCTTGTTGAACCAGGACTGCATATGATGTATTGCAAGTCATGAATCATTTGAAGCATAAAACAGAAAAAAAATTCCTCTTCTTCTTTTCTTGTCTTTTCTTTTTTTATTCTTTTTTTTTTCCTACTGGCCATGATGTATTCCCTCCAGCTCTTCCTTAATTAGGAAGTTAAGACCAGTAATTCGTCTCCAGTTGCTTCCTTGAAGCAGAAGCAGCAGTAGGGACATTAGCATAGTTTGAGCCTCAGACATTTTGCAAAGTGCTCTGACCCTGTTGAGGAGATTGCCATCCCAAAAAACAATTCTGTCACTCTTCAACAGAGTGACACAATCCCAACAGCAGATGACCTAGCAGTCTAATCCAACAAAACAAAACAAATCTGCAATCTTATGGGGATTTAAGAAGAAATCAGCCTTGATAATTCCTTGATTTGTTAACTATGGCTCAGCTTTGTTATACCCAGTGAGGAACAGAATGTTTGGAACCACTGCTCTCTCTCCTTGGGGCTGCACAGGTTTCAGGCAGTTCTGATCAGATCCAAGTAATTTCTTGTTTCTGATGCCTTGGGAAGGCTGACCTGGAACAGAAACTGGACAGAGCTAGAGAATAAAGTAGATATTTATTTAAAAGCCTCCAGAGTACACCTTGGGTAGGACAGGGCCTGGCCAGGGCTACACCCAAGGTGGACCCAAAATGGTCACAAAATGGACAAAGGGTCACCAGGTCTCACACTTTGATAAGTTTTGGTCCATTTGCACATTGGGGTTTAATTGTCCAATTGCAGCTGCAGGCTGGGAGGTCCCATCCTTCTTGTTCCTCCCTCCAGCCACCCTTGTTTGTGCTTTTGGGCTGAAAGTTGTCCTTGGTGTGCAGCAGGAGAAGGATTTGTTTTGTGTCCCTAAGTGACCCTGAGTGTGAGCTCAGAGCTGCACCCTGAGCAGCACAGAGTCTGAAATACATGCAAGATAAAAATTAAGGCATCGTTTTGACTTTAACAAATTTTAGTTAGAGGAGAGCCTGCAAGCTTTGTCCCACCTTTTGAAACTCCAGGCACGTGATAAATGCGCGTAATTTTGACAGCAGGAGAAGTTTGCCAGAACAAAGGCCTACAGAATATTTATGGGCGTGTTCCTAACAAAGGGATGGTGGGTTTGGGCTGCTGACTCAGCCTTCCCTGCCCGTGCAGGGATGCTGTTGGCAGAGCAAAGATAACCGGGGAGGTTACGGGGGCTGCAGAGCCCCTGTGATCTGCAGGAGGCAGAGCGCCCACGGAGACTCGCCCGCTTCTGCCGCGCCTCAAAGCGGGAGGAAGAAAGGGCCAGAGAGAAGGAACCTTTTGTGGGGGTTTCTCATTTTGAGTGGCTGTGTGGTGAGCAGAGCTGTATAATGAGGCTCTCTGACAGAAACTTTCATGAAGGAAAAAGTTACTGATGAAAGTGAAGGAGGTTTTGTGTGTGCGCCTCTCGTGCGCGGCTCGAGGTTTCATCTGGGCTTCAGTGCCTGTAAAGTGAGGGACAACAGGGGAGCGGGCCACAGACCTGAACTCCCTGTGCTCTCCTCCTGAAAGGGAAGGAAGAGCATCAAAGGGAATGAGAGTGACAGGCTCTCTGACTGAAAGGCATTCTGTATTCTTGCTCTAGGTCACAGCCATGGCTGGCATCACACAGCAAAGTCTGTCTAATTTAACATTTATGAACTCCTCGTTTCCAGGGTGCAGTCTTAAGTGGGCCAGGAAACTTAGGGTGATAATGCAAAGTTATACTTATGGTTATTTGGTTTTTACCTTTGGCAATTTTAAAACTTCTCAGGTGTCAGATGGCCACTAAGGATCCTTTCCCTCCTATTCCTTAACCTCTCTTCTTCTGTGCTCATCAGGCTGAAAAAGTAAAAGCCCTTCCATGTCACCAGGTTTATCCCAATGGTTTTACATGCCTTCTTCCTTTGTTCATATAATATACTAAAAATTGCAATATTCACATGAATGTAGAGAAACAATCAATGAGGTGTGTAATAATCATTCCCACCAAATACAAAGGGGAACCTTGTCTATCTGATGTCTCTACATCATGTTAAATTCCCTTTTACATAGGAATCAATAGAGGAGAAAGTGAGAAAAGAAATGCATGTAAAATATTTATTATAATAGGTTGGGAACAACATGGCACAAAATTATAATTACTGTATTTTTAGTTCAATGAAAAAAGTACAAGGTAGCTTTTCCCCAAGATTTTAATAATTTTACAGATGTTGAAAGGTGTTTTTGAAATAGCTTTCAAGCTATTTCATCTTCCTGCTAATTTGATTTTTTAATTGCTCAGTATGAAATTTAATAGATATATATTTATATAGATGTGTGCCCACACAGTATAGGAAAAATATTAAACTAAATCCCGTGTCTCTGGTTGCATTGTTGGGATATGTTTTAGATAGATTCTGCTAATTTTGATTCTGCCCAGTAGAATTCCCCATTACTTCCCTTATTAAATACTGGATTACATAAAAGATGATAAAGATGGTGTTGAATTCTCAAGGGTTTTTTTCTCAATTCTTCACTTAAAAGAAAAAAACAGTTCAGCTCTCCACCACAAAAAAATGATATTCATATAAGCAAAGAATAAATTAGAGATTTCTTTGAAAAATATGAACTTTTTCTATTATTTCTGGATGTGCTGAAATAATCTAGAACAGGTGAATAGGAAAATGAGAGAATGATTGGAAATCCAGAATACAAGAAATGGGGGAATGCAGTATCTGATTTTTAAACAGGGGAGAATTGCAGATAAAGAAATTCTAGGCCAAATAGATAAGGAGCAATACTCAACTCACCTGTAAGCAAAGGATGTAAAAGTGATAAGTAACAACTGACAGATACATCAGGCTAAGCTGTCAAACCAATCACTTTTCCTTCAATGGCAGGGTAACAGCATTCATAGAATGAAGTAGTTGTGAGTCACCATCTGATTCTGACATGATTTGAAAGATGTTACCATAAATAAACCAAGAAAATGCAAAATGGGCAAGTGTTGTATGCACACCCAGTTAGAAAACTGAATTAAAAGGGGAAAAAATGGTTCTAAATGGGTTTCTGTTACACTGGAGCAATGCAGGGAAGGAAGAATCACACTTTGACCTCTCTTGGGTTTGGTATTATTCCCTTTTTTTAGCAATGAAGGGTAGAATTGGGCATGTTTATTAATTTGTGTGGATTATATCCAATAGGGACAACTCTTGAGCACCCTGAAGATTAGAATTTAAAACAGTTTTGGCAAACTGGGATCATAGTCTGGAAAAATAAAAGGTGGTTAAATAATGAACAGGCCAAGTAGCTGTGCTTAATTCTATTCTCTCTGACCAAACTCATGACTTCTGCACAAATGTAAGATGAGGGAGGGCACAGTAGATTTGCCAGAAATTATTTTGGAGTCATAAGGGAACACAATTTGTACATAAATTAATAATTTTAACCACTTGTACCGCCAGGTATAAAAAGAAGTGTCACATGTAAATCCCAGCAAGTAATTTTTTCAATTTTCTGGTAAAGCCCTCCACTCTGATCTCCTGTTCAAGTTACTATATTTTAAGAGAGCTGTGAAGAAAACAGGAGCAGTCCATGGGAAGATGACAAATATGATCAAAGACCTATAGAAAAATGTCTTACAAGCAAATTTGAGAGGACTGGGCTTGTTTACTCTGAAGATCAGAAAATTGAGGGGACATGTAATAGCAGTTTTCAAATTCGTTGATTCCTGTGAAGTGAATGGCAGTAAGTGAAATTCTATTTACAGTGAAAGTAGAAGGGGGAGGATGCTGTGGGGTGTTATATGGAATATCAGAGTCCCTTTCTGTCTGATTTTCCACCTCAGAAGAAGGAAAGAATTTCCTCCCCCTTTTTACCACTGTCTTTCTAAATTAAAATTATTCCGTAGATTTAAGTCCCTGAGCCTAAATCGGTATTTAGGCAAATGTTAAATGTAAGACTTTTTTAAAAAAAGGCAGTCTGGTCTCTGTTCATTAGAGATTTAAGCATATGGCTAAGTTTAAGCCATTCAAATACTTTAACTATGCAAGTGATTGAAGTTGGATGCTGTTTGTTACATGGATCTGAAATTAATCTGAGTTTAGACTAATATGTATGTACTTTGCCAACTTAATTCCTCTATTACTTAGAAATTTATACATATTCAAATTGAAATTTGCTGCTGATGAACCGAGGTCTCAAATTTCTGAACATCTATGTCACAGACCTTCGTTTCTTCCCCTCTTTTTCCCTTGCTGGCTGGGGGTCTGTACATCAAGAATTTGTGTTCTGACCTTATAGTTTGAAAGGTATTGAGTGCTTTAGCCTCCAGTATTGAAATCATTGGATGTCTGCTGCTGACTCAGATGGAAGCAAGGTTAAGCCTGTAAATAGTAACATTATTGAAAATCACTTTTTTAACTGCAATTTCCTAACAGCCAGGCTGCTTTTATCCAACCTCTCCCCTAAAATGAGAGCTTGTACACCCTCACAGCCCTTAACACGGGATTGGGAAAGCAGCCAGCCTTGTTTGGGGAGGACACTCCTGAGCGTGTAGCTATTAAAATAGTGATTTTTCTATTAGTCTGCAGTCCAGGAAGGGGCTGCAGACCTTCACTTTGCACACCTGCAGGCTGTCCCAGCTGCTGGGTTTTCTGTGGAAAACCCCATTGCTGTTAATCCACTCCTGCCCCAGTGAGGAGGTGGTGCCAAAGGATCTCTGCATTCCAAGCCTCAGGAAAGGTGTGGAACATCTGATCCTGCAGAGCTACAGACAGGCTGGTGGCCAAAAGGTGACATCTGACCACGGACCAGGAGGAGTTAAACTGTGCAGGTTTGGTGCATGAAGTTGTACTCAGCTCCATAAATCCTATTTGCTACTCAATCCCAATGAGAACTGAGGAGAAATTTCTCAGAAGCCACTTACAGTTAACACTTCTAATGGATAATTTTTTTTTTTTTAATCTTTAACTTTGTAAAACTTAATGCTAAATTACTGCATATACTAAAATACAAGAGTGGGCTAAAATCTCATTCTCTACTTTGAGGGAAAAGATAATTTTTTCATTAAAAAAATCTTTAAAAAATAACATTGCCTTCTTACTTATTTGTTTTTATTTTATTTTTATGTAAGTGTCTTGCCAGTGTTAATTCAAAATATTTTTGTTCTTTTCCCAGCTGAGGACTGTTTTTTAAGCAAAAGCAAGCTGTGATGCTGTCAAACAACCATGACATGGAACCTGTCCTTTGCATAAAAGCACAGTATGTATTAACCAGCTAGTAGAAACTGTTGCTCTTTGCCATTTAATCAAAATCAGCTTTGCTGCTGCTAACAAACACAGTGATGAAAAATTGTCAGATCCTGATGTGGTGTGACTCAGCTTTGCTCCAGCTACTTCACAAGAGTTACTGCAGTCAGCAAGCACCTTGGGAAACTGCTTTTGAGAAGCTCTGGTCTGCACTGCTCAGTGTAATGTTATACAAAGGCTCATGCTATACACATAAAACACTTGAAACAGACCCAACAAATAGGAAAAAATCTCTCCCAGACTCTGTAGCTGTCGAGTAGATGGTGCAGTGTGAGGCTCAGGTGAAATCCTGGCTCTTGGGTTCCACCTGCCTGCAGCTGCCCAGCCCAAACCACTTTTGGGAGCAGCTGGTTGTGCAGGAAACACTTTGGTGATGCGGTGTGGAGAGACAAAGGCTGAAATGAGCACCTCAGGATGATGTCTGAGGGTCTACAATGAATCCACCAGCCCTTCCTCTGCTCTCTCACAGCCATGCACTTCACAGGCTCAGCTCACACACTCCTTTGCACACAGAACAATATAATACACAATCATAACATGGGCTTTTGAGGAAACTACTTGCAAACAGATCTGCTTCAATTTTATTTTGCTCTTCTCTTTATTGTGCTGAATTTTCCTCCCTGGAGCAGGTGATTCTGTCGGGCAAGAACATGAGTTTCATTTTTGCTTTGTTTTTATCCCTTCTCTGTAAAGAAATTCCTGCTAATTGGACTTTTTTTCCCCTTCTCTCATGTGGTAGAACAGCTAAAGTCAGGAACTGAACATCAGTAAATTCAAACATAGTTATGAGTAACTGGTGGTAGCATTTCACAGTGGTTTCCCAAGGCATTCCATAATAGAAACAAACATGCTCTTGCAGTACAATATTAAGACATACAGCATTTCAGCACTTTCTGTGCTTCCAACAATTAAATTACAGTCTACCCTGTGCTGGGCTTCGGGAGGAGGAGCACAATTCTGTTCCCACACGACTCTGTGGAGTTTTAAACCTAGTTATTTTATTAACTAAAGGCTCTCTTGGGAAAGCCAACTAAAATTATCATATCCTCTCACACACATAATGTAATTAAGGCCCCTATACGAAAAGGTACTTAAGCACATGCTTTACTTTAAGCACAAAGGTGGATGTCTCGATTCAATCAGGATTACTGCTGGGTTTAAAATGAAGTGCACGAGTAAGAGCTCTGTACTGAGGTTCCTACCATCAGAACAGCTAGAGAGCTACCAGGAGATAAGTTTTGCCTTGTTATCCAGAATTAAAATGGATCAGCTACCCCACTTTTCCCCCCCTCAAGTTACTCTTGATGCCTACTCAGAGCTTTCTACACAGCAAAACCTGCAGGAACTTTGAGGCCTCATCGCCATTAAAACAAAGCAAAGCAAACAAAGCAAAACAAAAAGATATTTTTCGTTTTCTGTGGGCACTATATCCTTATTTCCTTGGTTTAGGCCTTTGGTTGGAGTGTCATGTGTTGCAAAGTCGTTTAAATTATACTGCATGTTGTCATTGATTTTCTTAAATGCCTGTCCTAAAGGAACAGTCAGGGGAAGGTGTGGACTAATTGCTTTGATAATTTCTTTGATAATAATAATTTCTCAGTGCACTTTTTTTTCCCCCATGATCATTATATGATCATCACCAAGCTGTGAGACTGGGAATGGTAACACCCCCCAGAATAATTTTGTGTCTACTGCACTTCACTCCTATGTGAAACAATGTAGTGTTTCCACTCCAAACTCCAGTCATGTCCCAGAAACGAGAGAGAAAACCTCAAATCAGGACCAAAGAAGGCAAAAGGAATGGAGTGGCTTCTCTAAGTGACCCATTCCAGATCTGAACTGTCCTATTGTAAGGATAATATTACCTATAATGTAACATTGGCTTTTATCTTCCTGCAGCAGAGCAGAACACACAACTGCACCCTCCTACAGTAAAAACACAGACACAGATGCTCTAAACTTCTCAAGTCCTTGTGGTTGTGGCAGGCCTGGCCTTCCTTTGATTGCTTTGACAAATTCAGGAAAATTAAGTAGCACATGATGTTAAGATCTTTAGCAAGTTTCTTTTATTTTTTCTTCTTTTTTTTTAAAGTTCATTGTGGCCTGCTGAGATAAGAGAGGGCAGAAAGGTCAGCATACTGTGGCTGCAAAGGAAAATTCTGGAGACTAAGTCAATATTAGCTTTCTGTATTTTATGTACATATAAATATGTTTATGAATGCTATTTATATTTACTGACAAATGCCATGAAATGCCTGTAAGGCAGGCAGCACTCCTTCCCTGAACACACCTGAGGTGTACTGGAAGTTTTGCCATTTCTGGTCATCCTCTGGTGAGTACCAGAAATTTGTGTCTGCTCAAATTTGTACCCACTCAAATCTCCTGATGGTGATGAGGCAGGGATGCTGCTGCTCATGTTCCACTCCCCCTTTAGACAAATCTCTGTTTGGGCTGCCAGAATCCCAAATTCCCAAGCACTGATTTCACATAGAAAACGCTGAACAACCAACCCCGTTATCTTTTGTGCCTTTGCATCCCCCTGCCTGTTACCCCTGTCCCCTTCAGTCCTGAATTCTCCTTTTCCTCTGCTGGCTGTCAGACGTGTCTCATGCTCCAGCTGAAGGAGAAAATCCCTTAAGCCACGGTGCCACATGTTCAGTGCAATCAAAAGGAGTTTGGCTTGTGCTAATCTAGGTGTGCTGGATGCCGTGCACCTGGGAGGAGCGTGGGGATGTGCCATATTGAGAAACCATACATTCCCCCTCTCTGAGCTGTGGCACAGAGGAATAAACAGCCATATGGCAAATGAACTTCGTGGGGCTTTTTATTACTTTGTTTTATTTGTTTCAGAACAGCGCGGCGCCACAAATCCAGAATATTAACAATGCTCCATCTGGAAAGTGGAAGGATTTGCTGCCTTGCCTTCCCAGGATTTTAGCTCTCCTGAAAAATCTGAGTTGCTCTCTGTGCCCCTCTGCCTTGCACCCCAGGGATTTGCCATAGCCAGGGAGGTCAGTGAGAGCAGAGCATCTCCCTTTTGTCTTTGCTGTGCTCATTAAACACCCAGATGCACAATGCAATTCTTCTGATACGAAACAGAGGGAATGAGCAAACCTATAGTTTGATGATGTCCTTACTCCATGATTTCTCTTCCTTTTAAAAGAGAATGGAGTAATTTCTGGTTCTGTCACTCTTTGGCTGAAAGAACTGTTGGGCAAAGTCAGCAACCAGATCTATGTCTTTGTTATTCCAGTATAAAAATGGATGTAATTCATACTACTGTAAACGAAAAATAATTATTATTATGGTATGCAGCTATCATTTGCCACTATTCCTATACTGAAATGCATAAATATAGCTATATAAACAGACCTCCAAGGAACCCCTATGTATAATTTAACAACTTCTGGGCTACCATTCACTTTCCTACTGCTTCTTTCCTTATCAGAATAACAATTTGCTTTCTAAATCACATGAAATAAATTACTCTTAGCCTAGATTTGTAACACTGTAGTTATATGTATTTACATGTGCCCATATTTTCAGGGTCTTTAGGTCTTTTCACCCACTTCATTCCTCAAGCAGCCAGAGGTGTGAGTGAGTATATTAAAAACTTCTGCAGTGGTGAACAATGCAGTTCTAATTATAGGGAAGTGCCACACTGTAGTCAATCTCTCAGCAGTTCTAATTATAAGACATCATCAGGTTAAATTAATAAATAATGAAAGTTAATTTGGAAGAACTTCTGCAAAGATGTAAATGACATTTTTACATACAAGTGGAATTTGTAGTTAAACTGAAAAACGTCACACAGTAACTTCATAGTTGCATGCACAAGTCTGTGAATTCTTTGCTTTGATCTTTTCCCTCAGATGTACTGGCAGATCATGTAGGCTGTCAAATGGACATGGTAATTATGCATTTACAAATTTTTCTGTGCTTAGTAACAGATATAAACTCAAATCAAACCATACCTCAATCTCTTTGAGACATGGACAGAAGTGCTCTGTCCTTTACCTGTGAAATTATTCTCCCTGGTCACCTTTGACCATTTCACTTTTCTCTGTTTTAAGACCTGTGTACTTTAATCATACAGAAGAGACTTAAAGGTCTTCTCATAGTGAAAAAACACATTTGGAATATGAAAATTATGTATTTTTTCCACCTCCCATGAAAGCTTAGATAGTTTATTCTTGACTTGTACTCCCCAAAAATCAATGTATTATTTTGTGTCTTTGAAATGCTTTTATGAAAGACAAAATCCCTATATAGACAAGGTTCTCTGATGTATGATTAATTCTGTGATTTTATTGTCTTTTTATGGAGTTTGTGTCCTATTAGATAGATTCCTAAATCCAGACCCTAGAAGGGAAACATAAGATGTTCAAAGATGAACAATGATTTAGGGAATCTGCAATATTACCCCTCAGACTTTATTTTGACAAGTTCCTGTACTTATTTGGTGTCTCTCAAACCAAGTATTCACTTCTCAACCTTCTGGTCAAATGAGCAAAATGGGTCCCTATTTGCAGATCACTGTTGAACAGGAACCTTGGCTTTGATTTTACACAAACAGGCTCCAAAAAAAGAACCATTTTAATTATAAAGGATGCAAGACTTCAAGCTGCAAAAATTCTTGAACTTCAGTTTACTGCAGCTTTTCCTGGGATCCACACTGATGGTATTGCAGTTGTCAGCAGCACAGGATATGAGCTTGGAGCTGATCACAGCCTCAGAAATGTCCAACAGTTTAATGTCAAAGCATTGAATGGTAGGAATTTGTTCCTTATTTTTCTCCTTGGAAGTTATGAGAGGAATAAGGGTGAAACAATGGGCAAAAAAAAAAAAAAAATAAAGTATACACTTGTCTTTCTCACTTAGCAATGGGGTGTCTTGAAAATTATGTGTCTGTTAAACGACTTTTCCTGAATATGGTGCTTTTTGTGGCTGAGAATTCCCGTGCTAATGACAGTGAAATGGAGTAGCCATAAGGAAATCAGCGCATTTATCTTCATCTCAGTTTTATCTCCTCTGGTGTATTCCTCAAGCTCAGCACCTCAAATCATGACAGATAGACTCTGCAACTGTTTGCTGCCGTTGTCAGCTCCATCACTGCGCTGAGATCAAAGCGGTCTTTTAGTTCCAGATAAACACTTACTGTTCTAACACATTTTACAGAGAAAAAAGAGGCTCCACCACCAGCCTGCCTTGGCTCTGCCAGTGCTCCCCTCCTAAAGTCAGAACTGGAGGGATTTCTTTTCAGCAAGGAACTTTTTGATTCCCACAGGTACCATGACACACCTCTCCTTTCACTCTTACAGGTTCTCCTTCCAGAATAAGACATCAAATTTAAGGACTTGGTGAATTCACTGGGAAATCTTTTGTCCCAGCTCTGAAAATAGGTGATCTCAAACAGCAGCAGCTGAAAAAGAAAAGTTGAAGGACAATTTTTCACTACATTATCACTACGTTTTCCTAAACAATTCCACGATTTCCATGGGACCTAATTTAGAGTTCCTCGATATTTTGAACTGACTGCAGTAAACAGCCAGCAATAAAAAATTCATTAATCACATACACTGGTAATTTGCATTAAAGGTGAAGGATGCCTGACTGACTATTGCAAATTAACTGCAAGATTATCAAAAAATTTGCTGGGTCTAAGTTAATGCATAAAGCAGGATGGGGATGAGATTGAGGAGGAAGCAGAGGATGTCAAAAATATTTTCTTGAACAAGTACATATTAATATTATTATTATTATTACTATTACACACTTTCATGCTCAGATTTTCAAGACTTCAGCCTAGTCATTACCATTATATCTCTTTTGTAGATATAGAGTTATGCAGACATTTTCACATGTCCACAGATTTATTCAGTGTTTTTAAGACTGGAGAATTTGTTAGAGATTTGAATTCTACCTGTTCATATACCTTTTATTTTTTTAATAGCTTGACTTTCACTCTCATCTTTTAGGATTTCTTGGCATCAGTCATGAGTGTAGGTTTCTGAAGGTTAAGGCTGTTAGCTCTGAGCTCTTTTCATCAGTTTTATTGAAGACAAAAGTGGACCAAACACGGTGCAACACAAAAAGAGTTTGGTCCTAACTTGCCAGCAGTCAACAGTTTTAGACCACAATTATCTTTCATGAAATTAAGTGCCTGATATTAAAAAATAGATTAATTTGATAGAAGACTGAAAAGTTAACAGTAAATTACAGCAAAATTAAAATTTTGTAATTTAGTTTATTTCTGCCTTACTGCTTGGAATAATTTTACATTTCTCTCGCCCACACTGAATTCAAATTAATATTAATATCTGCTTCTTTGAAAGTTTTACAAAATTACTTTAATACACATTAGCTATCAGGTGCACGTATTTTTTTTTTCTTTTGATCTAATAATCATTGAAGATTAAAGCACTGACAGCAAATGGTACCATAGGTGTTAATTTATTTCTGGAGTGTGTGTGAGGGTATCTACACATGTATGAAATGTAGCTTATTATCTAAACCTGGCAGGGGGAGCTATTACACTTCAGTAACATTTGTGAGCCCAGCTTGCTGAGAATGCAAGCCAGATAGTTTCCAACTCCTTTGAAAAACTAAAAGAGATGGTATAATCGAGGCAGACAATACCTAAATATACTTTTCTTACCTCATACATCTTCCCTTCATGCCCTTAAAGGAAGCCTGCTCTCTCTGAATGGAAATTCTCATTTAATTTCCAGTCTTGTGGTTCAGCAAAATTAGAACTGTGCTTTCCCAGTGTGGGTTATGTGCACATCTGGCCTCAGAGCAGCAGGTGAAATCTCCTCTGTAATCTAGTCTGTGCATTGCCTGCTTTATTTCATTTGGAAGAAACAGCTATAAAACAGCATAAAGTATTTGGAATATTGCTTTATGTGCCAAGATGTAGATGCATACAAAAATTTAAAAATTTAAAGATAATTGGTAAATATTATGTTTTTTCCAAACACTGGAAAATTTGGAATTTGAACTTTGGGAGCTAGGACTGCACTGGTAATAATCCCTCTAATGGGAATATCTTGGAGGAAAGGTTTGCAGTGTGGATCACATTTAACACACATTATTTATTCGTGCAGGAATTGGTGCTGAAATCCTTACAAAGATGGAAACCCAGCACAGCTTCACTGGTGTCATATGTTTTTTGTGAGGGTAAGTGAAAATCATGGACAGCAAAATCAGACAAATATTTAGGATTTGTATCATTGACTTCTTTTTCTCCTATTTTAAACCTTTTTTTTTTAAAGAGGGATTCAAACACCATCAGAAATGAGAAGTGTTTACTGGGAAAGGGGAAGCCCTGTTCACACACTGAACAGGAGAATTCACATTTTTTCACTCTAGAGGCATGACAACCAAGACTATTCTGATTCAGATGGACCCTTCAAGGAAAACTCCATGTAAAACAGAAAATACATGAAAATGTTGTTTTTTCTGCTTCCCAATGGCCATCTTCAGTCTTTGATTTCTGTAATTTTTATTTTTGTTTTACTTGCCAATCCTAGCAAAATTAACAATAACAGCAAAATTAACAATAACAGCAAACTTTTCCTTGTGGCTGCTCACAGACATTATTTTCTTGTCTATAAACCATATTGCTGATGAACAGCTCCTGATCAGAGTGCCTATCAGATGATAGCCAAAATCATCTTCCCCTTCCTAAGACCTGTTTAAGTTTGGTTAAGTTAAGCTTTGCTTAAGTTTTGGTCCCACTAGAGGTGGGAGTGCATTTCAAGTGAAATTTCAAGACTGAAAACTGAACCTTATCCTGTACAGGGTTTATAGAGTCCCCTCAGAGCAGGACATGGAAAGGACAGCACTGGAAATCTTTCTCACATGCAAGAGTGTCTTCACAGCCTCTTGGGCTGTAAAAACATCCTGCATCCCACATGCATCTCACCTGGCAAGAAAATCATGATATTGGAGCAAATCCTGGGGGAAATACAGGGCTGAGGTAATTTTTTTCATCCATTTTCTCTCTCTTTTTGCCTGAAGAGTTAAACATGAATTTGGCCTGTTCTTTGCATCAGCAGAGCACAAGCAAACAGCTCTCTAAAAATCTTAATAGCAGAGAGCTGGAGCCCACACACCTCCACAGGAGTCACTAACAGCACTTCACCCTGTGCTTGCTGCTCCAGAAAAGGAAGAATTAGTCTGGAGCCTGCCATGCACAGGCAGCATTTAGAAGCATTTCCTCAAACTTGGAAAAGTTACTTTTATTTTAGAAGAAAGCAGAGATCAACACCTAATCCCTCGACCACAGGTGCCAGGACTTTAAGAAGAACAACAAATATCACAACAGTCCCAAAGAAAACAGTGAGAGCTGGCGTTGCTGCTGCTGGAAATTTGAATTTGTGAACAAAGTTCAGGCGAGCTATTGGTTTCAGTCTCATTTTGCATTCAGGGCAGTGTTGATTTTTGAGTACTTCTGTGGTGTGACCTAAATCGTTTTTATTCCACTAGTCAGGATGATTATACCTTTGATGCAGGCTGCAGCCTTTATGCATCTGTACTCAGTTCAGTCTGGTTCCCTAAGAATCAGAGAAGAGGTTGGCATCCTCCACTTATCACAATTATTATTTGTATACAGCAAACAGAAAAATCTGTGTGGTGTTAGATGATGGCTGTGCAAAGCCAAAAATCTGACTGCAAATTTGCATTCAGGGAGACACACACACTTTAGACTCGGTGCTCCTCTGTTTTCCAAATCCAACTTTGATTTAAAATAAAGTTGGGGCTGTGTTAATAATGCAAGACCAGGGATGAGGAGGATTTGATGTTATTACCATTTCCAGTACTGGCCTGAGAAGCAAAGTTGTAGAAGTCATTTTACTCCTTGGTACCCTCTTTCTAGTCTAGTTTTACTAGTTTAAACTGTAAAAATGCAGATTATTGCTGACTCCAAGACAAGGATGTGTCTATGGAGGTAAACATGAAAAACACAGTAAATTAGGATGTGGGTGTGCAAGTGAAGCATTTGTACAAAATTGTACCAAGTATCTACAGACAAATGCCCATCTGAATTTGAGAATTCCAAGCCTAATTGACAGATAGATATTTTATTGTTGATCTATTAACCTTTTTTTTTTTTTTGCTTGTAAAGAAGAATAATAATGCCCTGTTGTTGTTGTTTGAGCAAAGTTTCCTGCATGTTGGAGATCCTTTGAATAAAATGCTGGCTTAAAAAAACCCCATGATCAATATTGATTCTTGTTGAAAATGCAGAGGGTTTGGATGTGGGTTTTTCTACACAGGGTCCCTGCTGTGCATGTTACCACAAAACACAAAATGTTGTTGACTGGGAGATGATATAAAACAAAGAGAAGGGCCAAGTCAATAGAAGAATTTCTGTCATTTCATGCAGAGAAGTAACAGCTTCTTAAAAAGGCTTTTTTTTTTTTTAAGTCTGAGTATTTCTTGGAGCCATCCCACTTTCAGGCTAACCCTTAAATTTGGATCAGGTGGGCATCAGTAGCTGGAATATCTCCTCAGCAGAGGGGCTGCTGGTTGCTGTGCTCTCTTCATTCCTGTGAGTACTCCAATTTTTTTATGTTTCAGCTTTTTTGTATCTAATGGAGAACATATTCTCTCAAAAGGGAAAAGATATAAAGTCAAATTTTCAAGAATTGGATTGATTTTGATGTGTGAGGCCCCTTGGAAGTCATTTCTGGGAGAGGAAAGTTTCCTTTTGTGATGTTCATGTTGGGATGAAAAATTATGTTTGAGGCTTTGTGGGACAGCTGCTGAGACTGAGTGAGTTGAAACTAAGAAAAAAGGAAATAATGAGCAAAAAGTGGCACTAGTTCAAAACAGGGTAATTGTTTGTTTGCTGGGGAGGAGGGTGATGGTGTCACACTGAATTTACTCAAGCCAGCTTTCCAAGGAAAGCAAATCCATGCTGCTGAGAGTGGAGTCCCATCCCAGGGCAGCACATGATTCATGTTCAGTACCTCCCACACCTGAAGTCTGAAGAACTGGGATTCAATAAAACAGTAAAAGAAGTAACTATAATATCCAAAAGTGATTGGGATGGCAGCAGGATTGCAGGAGAGAAAAACCTCAGGGGAAGGACAGATACAGAGAGCTTTCTGGAGCACCAAGAGGCTTTTACAGACAGAAGCACCACCTCCTTTCCTTTCTTTTTCTGAATTTGTTGGCAGTTTCTTTGTTAATTTACCCTCTCACTTGAAGCCTCTTGCTAATAGCACAGAAACCAAAGTTTCTTGGGAAGGAGTGTCAGCAGCTCGATGTGTTTAGCTAATTCTTGTCCTGAGCTGCTCTGTGCTGTTGCAGCTGCCCTGTGAGTTGTGCCACAGTCCCCTGAGAGACAATGGCATTGCAGTGATCATTACCCACTTACCTGGGAGATCTGGTCTTGTATTTGGATTTATGTGGCAAAATAAATCTTCCCACATCTTTATTACTTTCAAAAGTACCTCTAATCAACCTACGATAAACCTTAGGTATCCTATTTTTTAATATTTTTTTCTTTTTTTTTTTTTTTAGTGAGGCCCCAAATTTAAAATTGATTCTTTTTGATAGGGAACCTCCCCACCTTGCAGGAAGGTTAATGATTAGGCTGGGATAACCACGGTGTCTGAGAATCAATAGTAACTAATTTACCATTATTAGCAATCAGGAACTTGCTGTTCCAGAAAAAGAGATGCTCAAGCTGCACATTTTAGCATGGAGGCCCCAAAGTGTGGAGTGTGGAAATAAAGAGTGTTTAATGATGACTGGGTCAAGTTCATCTGATGGCTCTCAAAGCTGCAATCTCACCATCACCTCCTGATTAATGTCAGGCATCAAATTCACAGTTGCTGACTGTGACTGTCCATGCCAGGCTTTGTCTGTGCTGTGAGATGTTGGTCCCCTTTAGATTGTATCAGGCTGCAGTGAGAATTGTTATTATTATATCATTTTAGCAGCTCTTGTGGATATTCTGTCCAAAAGTTATGCACCCAAGTTTGAGCCAGCTCCCTGAATGCTCCCAGAAATGCAGTAGATACGTCCAGAGTGGGATTTTGCTGACCTGTTTTGGACACCCCCATCTCAGGATAAGATAAATTGCTCTCTGGAGATACCTGTTTCTCTCTACTGGTAATAAACAGAGCTGAGGGTACCTGCCTCAGACCCTGGGCAGATGGTGACTAAATTGGAGCAAATGAATCACACCTTTGCTATCACTCATGATGAGTAAAACAGGATTAGCCTCTTCATTTGTGAGGCAGGGGGGAAGGAAGAATAGGTAATTAATGTGCCTCCATGCACAGTGAAAGAGCTCCAGTGCTGTCAAATGAAAAGGTGAGGGGTTTATTTTCCACTCAAGAGTGTGGGTAAGATTTCCACATCAGCACTAGCCCAATCAGGAGATGAAAAGTAATAATTAAAGGCAGAAAAGGTAACAAAAGGCAGAATCTTGCCCAAAAACTTCTTTTTCTTCCCAAAGCACCCATCAGTCATGTGTGAAGGGAGCCCCTTAAGCTGATAACTAAAATTGATGCTTGTAATTAGTTATACTTATCTGCTGTTCTTTTCCCAAAACTTTTAAACCTCTTCAGAAATGAGGGTGAGTATTGTTGTCCTCAACATACAGAGGGTAAAACTGAGGCATGGTGTGGCTGTAATGTGCCAGAGATGATATGAGATTAATCAATAGTGAAGCTGAAATAATTCAAATATTTTAATCCCTGTCCTTAGACCTAAGCACCAACTCATGCTGCTTTTATCTTTCCTCTCTCTACATTGTCAAATTCATAATATGAATTTACTACTGTGGCTTTTTAAATAGTTTTTTGGAATGGCTTCCAAACATTTTAGAGGCTTGAGTTTGTTTGGGTTTCTTTCTTTTTTTGTGAAGGCCATGAAACAAATTCAGCTTTAGTTGTCATAGGAGCTGCTAGAAAAGACAATCTAAGGAGAATCTGTTGTATACAGAGAAAGCAATGTGGAACTGCTCTGAGGTGCAGCTACATCCTGTAAAGGGAGAAAAAGTTACAGAAAAAATAAACTTGGGTTATTTTATCTGCTGATTCCTTTAAAAAATAACCTAGTTACATTTTATAAATATGAGTTCCGAGATGCATTTTGGTATTTTTTTCTGCTTGTATTGTGAACAGGACACCTTAATAAGTGTCATTCCTGGAGCTGATGGGACAGACCTCACCAAGACAAGGTGTGTGAGCACCTGAATTTTGCTGTGCAGCTTGTGCTACCACTTGCATTGTTTTGGGGCTGTCAGAAAGTACCCAAAGGTACATCCACCAACAGCCTAGAATTCAGTGATGAAATGTGTTAGAAACATGAAATCAGGCTAGGAATATTGATTGAATCTTAATTGAAATATAAATGGAATTACAAGGGCAAGAATTTTTAAAAATTAAATTCAAGAACTGAAAGTTTCAAACAAAATCGTGTCATTTCAAACCCTAAATATGAAATTTGGTCGGTCTAGCTGAAGTTTTGAAAGGAAGTGTGTATAAAGTGACACTTGAGGAGTGTTTCAGGGAAGCAGGAGTTTCCTGTGGTAGTTAGTGCTGCAGAAATAAAAACGAACGGAATAGAATTGCAGTTCTAATTTTAAAGTGCCATGAGATGTGACAGACACAGGTCTGGGCAGCAGTGCTCCACTAAGGGCTGTGAGATGGCTCTTGCAGAGCACCAGTGACTTTAATTGCTTGTACTACAGGCTTAGGTGCCTGTCAATGAACAATTAAAGTGCAAGGGCACAGGACTCCAGGCCAGCACAGGACAAGCCCTCATGCTCTGAGCTGATGGGGGGATATTCTGCAGTCTTGCTGAGATGTTTTAAAAGAATAGATGCCAAACTAAATAGGGTTTTCTTTAAATCAGGAATATTCCCATTTTTACAGCTCTTGAAGTCCTTGTTGAGTCGCTTTCTAAGCCAATGAACTGATTATCCCCAAATACATTAGTAGGAACAGCATTTTGTGTTCTGATTCCATAAGATCCTAACTGCATTTGCGCTCCTGTTGAAATCATTACATATGCTCAACTGTTTTTAAAAAGATTAAACCCTTTATTTTATTATTTTCTGTTTTATTTTTAGTAGGCATTATCTTCATAGAGAGAATTCTTAAAAACATCATAGTTTCCCTTGTGATAGTGAGGAAAACTTTTTTAAAGAGTTTGATTTTCGTTCTAAATTAAACATCAAAATGAGGAAAAAAAGGATCATGTTTTTATTTTTTTAAATAGACAGATGAAAGATTTTGTTATTAATAATTGACATGAAAGCCTTTCGTCTTGAACACTGGTGTATGTAAACCTCAATAAAATCCTAAAAGTGCTTTTGTAGAACAAGAACAGTCACAAAAATCTGAATAAAGCCACCTTTTCAAAGAACATGATGAGAAAGGGGAAAACTCTTAGATGTGCAGAGCAACACATTTTACATTCATGCCCTAGTTATTAGGAAGCTTTGAAGTATTCACTGTTATTGAATACAGTGTGTACTGTAATCCATTTGGTGCCTTCATGTGGAGCTGAAAAGTTCTAGCCAAAGTGCTTTGGCTATTTTGTGAGCAGGAGGATCTGGATGAGAGGAGAAAAATGGTGCTCCAGTCTAAATCTCATGTAGTCCTGAAGGTCTGACCTTGGGAATTATCATAGCAAAGCTCACATGAAACTAAAATAATGAGCACTTGAGGAAGGGTGGGTCAGGAAAGGGATTTTTTCATCTTTGGATTATGTTTTTAGGTCTTTAATGCAGAGGATAATATGAAAACTGTTTGCAGGGTTACACTGCCTTTCAGAAGATGGTATAAATGGAAGACTGTCTACAGAATAAACCAAAATTGTCTTGTAATCCAGAGAATTGCCATTGAAACAAAATGAGATTGAGTTGCCTACCCTTGGGGCAATTTCAGGGGTAGGTTTCAGACCATAAACCAGGGCTGCCTTCAACTCAGTAAGACACAAAACAGGTGATATCCCTGGACTTAGTGATTAATTGTTCCCATCTCCTTGAGAAGCAGGGAGGCTGCAGTATCATATTTGAGAAAACAACAGTAAGAAACTCATTACTGGCCCAACCCTGCTGGTTTTTTTTCATGTTCACCCATGAAATTCCCCACTGGAGCCTGGACACCATTGAGCAGCTGCCCATTAGGGGAACATTACCTGGAGCTGGGGTCCATCCCAGTTTGCTTCCTCAAGCCTGTTTCCATAGCATGCCCAGAGTATCCCAGAAAGGATCTGCTTCAGGAGCTGACTGCAGTATTTACTGCTCTGCCCCTGCTCATCCCTAGCTCTGCAGAAGCCCTGTCCTGTCACCCTGGTTTTGAAGACTTTTTTAAGCCTTCTGTTATATTCTTCATATTGGAGTCAGAAGTTTCACCTTATCACATTTTCTACTATAAACACTGGCCATGTTTTGCTAACTGTCTTTTATTGTTTACATATTTGTAGGTAGGCGGAGAAATGTGATTGACAGTTAGCTCGACCAACGTGGATTGAGAGGTGGAATTCCATCCTCCAATCCACGGGCACCATGGGAAATGTATAAAACTGGGTTTTGTAAATAAACTCGCCCTTTTTTCCTGCTTTGCTCACCACCATGTCCTCGTGTGGTTCTTCCCGTGTCCACTGTGACACTGTCCCTGCCAGGTGTTCCAGGGCTTGCCAGGACAGGATTGATGTGCTCATGTGGTTGTGTGGTTGCAATTTCTGATGTGCTGAGATTATTGCATTTATATTTTTTTCCACTGAGTAAATGTCATGCTGTTGGTTCTCGCTTGATTCCAACCCCCAAGTAGAAGTGTGTGCAGCCCACAAAAAGCCCTCTGGTCAGTATGGTGTCTGTTTTACTGAACTTCTTTCCTCCAGATTGCTTATGATTTATTTAGTGTCAGTGTCTGTGTGATGCTCTGCAAGCAGTGTCTGTGGAAGTGAGCCTAATGGAGCAACCACTCCTCTTCTGCAAAAAGCATTTCAACCTGTAATGAAAATAGTTATCCTGAATATAAGATGGCCATTGGGCTGTTCCTAACCTTCCCAAACACACTCTCCCTTTTCCCCTCACTCCTCAGAGAGAGCACAAAAGTCCCTTTCCTGCAGACACTTTCTCTCAAGCTGTGTAGATAAAAAAGCAATGTTTTCATTCCACTACACCCTTGGACAGACAGGGGGATTGGCTCACAGCTGTTTTTACCAGAATTCATGTTGGAGCCCCTGTAGTACAAATGGCAACACAATGTCCCTTCACTCTGGGATTGCCCTAATTCATTCAAAATAATGAACAGACAGCTCAATTTTAGGGTGCAGGAACAGATTATTTCTTTTGGTAACCGGTTTAAAACTGGATTCTCATAGACATAATAAAATAGCTTCTTAGTAATTTCCCAGTTATTTCCCTAGTTATCCATAGTCATTTCTCAAGCCATGCCTTTGATTTGTTGCAAGCCTGGAGGGAAAGAAACTGACCCTTCAGCTTTGGCAATTATTTTTCCTGGGAAACTGGGATACATTCTTTTTTTCCCCCTTCACTGTGGCCTTAAACATATTAAGCAAAATGAAGCATGTATCTTTAAAGCTGTTTGAATGATTGTGATAAGTAACTGAAACAACCATAATTCTTTCTTAGAGCACTGTGAGTTCTAGACTGTTTGCTAGACTCTAGGCACAGGGAATAACTGAGTGCTCCCACAATATTGTTATAAAGGCATTTCAACAGAAAAGCAAAAAACCTTCTTTGCTGTACTTTGCTCCACCTTTGGGAGTTGGAGTTTGCTATGGAGGTTCTCAGGTGGCACTAAAGAAGGAAGAAATTTAAGAGAAAGAGATTGTTTGTAAAATTTCAGTCCAATTTTTTTTTTTTAATTTAGATATTGAGTGCACACGGACATAACACAATGTTTTATCAGTGAACTTCTTTTAACAATTCAACTGGCTGCCACAAAAGTTTATCCTTCTAATTTTTTTTAACTATTTATTTTATTTTTAAGGGTTTTTCCTAGCTCACTCCATCCCTTTACAGCAATATAGCAAATAATCAAACACCTGTTTGTACTCACCTGAGCACAGAAGGAGTGACAGCACGGGACAACCAGAATTTCAGATGGGATGGTGTCTGTGCCTTCCCTTAGAACTAACTCCCAAACAACCACATGATTTATTTCTGGTACAATTAGAACAAACAGCTCTTTTCTTTTTAATAAAGATGAATCAGCTAGGTGAGATTTCAGCCAAAAAAAAAAAAAGTGTCAACACTCATTTGATCATTGTCAAACACAATTTTAAATTGTGGCAGAGTGTGCCAAAAGAAGAAAACTTGAGTGGACAACTTTCCATATCTAGAAGAGGCAATCAAGTCTAATGAGTAGGTGGCTACTTTTCATCTTTTTTTTTCTTTCTTTTTTTTTTTTTTTTTCTGTAGACTATATGTGCCTTCCAGATGGTAAATATTTTTAGTTCCTATTTTTGTCCTTATTTCAAAAGAGACTTGGAGATCTCAGAGGAAGCATGTTCATTTTCCATTATGCCAGTTTAAAGCCTCTAATGAAGTTTGAGAGCAGGATTTGGCCCATAAAACATATTTTTGTCTATGATACATATTGCACAACCCCCCAAGGAACAGCAATAAATGCACTTATTGAACTACTGTAACACTAAAATATGCTGCTGGGCCCTTTGGTTTTTTTTTTCTATACTAGGAGGTTTCTGAGAATTGTTGTTTACATCAGCACTTGTGCAAATGGGAAACCAAATCATTAATTTATAAAATGGCATCTGGAAGTCTTAATTTCTGATTGATCTAGCTCCCTCTGGATTTTCCATGTCATCCAGCACCATAGCTTTTGAGCATAATGTAGCTTAAGTAGGTTAATATTCCATGAATCAGAGAGGATTTCAGGGAGGTTTCCACTCTGACAAATTCTTCACTTTGACTGGAGAATCAAAAGGATTCCTTCTTAAGTAGCCTTCAAGGATAGCTAAAAAAAAAAGGGAAAAATTTACCAGGTAAACTCGAGCAGTTCCCAATAGTGGCTCAGGATGGATCTCCCTGTGCAGCCTGGACTCCAGACGAGCACAGGCTCCTGCTGCCAGTGCAGGAGGGGGAGCTCAGAGACAAAGGCAGGGAAGGGGCTCTGGGGGCTGCCTGTGCTGACCCCTTTTAATTCTGAACCATCTTTAACTGCCCTCCACTTCTTCTCTGCTCAGGCCTTTGGTGGGGTGAGGTCAGAGCAGCACTTTTTGAGTTTGTCACTACATTTAGGGTGTTTTGTTTATGCTGTGAGTGTGTGTGTGTGTTTTAACTCTATCTGTGAGTTGTGGGCTGCTGGCTGTTCCCACATGCCCAGGCTGGGTCTCAGGTGGCAGCAGCCTCTCTGTACAGGAGATTTCACAAGCATCTCCCTGCTGAGTGCTAGAGGCAGTCCTGGACACCTCTTTTTAAAGAAAATAACCTGCAAACAGCGTTTGCTCTGCTCAGCAGCACTTCCAGCAGAAGTGAGGGGCAGCCCACCCCCGTGCCATGCTCCTGGGCAGCCCTGGCTGATTCCCCCTGTGTGTGAAGCAGAGCTGCCAGGCCCTGCCCACGGGCAGGCAGGGGGAAAAGCTGAGCCCCCTGCACCCCTGGCATCTGCTCCAGAGCAGGGGCAGTGCCCCTCTCCTCCCTCTTCCAAGGGGGCAAGCACTGGTCCCAGCTGGACTGGGGCTGCTGGGTGCACCCAGGAGCTGAACTGGGTTCACTTGTTCAGTGCTTGGAGGGGGTGCAGAGAGGCTGTGAAACAGAGGATGTGGTAGCCCAAACACAGGAGAGAAATTCAGGCAAGCCAAGGTGCAGGTATGGGCTACTCTGTTCTGGTGTTCCCTCTCCTCACAGGCACACCTAATGGATCACATTTCTGTCTCAAAATCATCTTCTGATGAAGCCATAACCTCTTTTCCCCTCTGGCATTTCCAGATATGAAGGGTTTTTTCCTAATCTTAGATGTATGACCTGGCACTGTGTACATTACATATCTTTCCTGTGACTGAAGTCCTCCAGGAGACCAGTGCTGTATCTGCATCAGCAAATAGCACAAGCTGTTCCAGCCAGCAAATCTGCTTCTGTCTCGCTGTGCTGATGTGTTCCAAGCTTTTGGACAATGAAAGCAGAGAGGAACTCCTAGCCCTGGCCTGTCCTGAGCACCAAAGACCCTCCTAACATCTGGACTGATCCCTCAAGTGTTTGCTTACAGGGAGAGTTACTGCTCCAAATGAAAACATTATTGCAGCCCTGCAGTGTTTGGATCCTCCTCTATACTGACAATATTTTCTGGAATATGTGATTTTTGGGGAACTTCAGCAGGCCTCTTTACTGTGTGTCAGGGTGTTGAATGAAAATAAAGGTTATTGGAGAGTCAGACATTGAAAAATTGTTTGCAGGCATCCCTCTGGTTTGGCACTTAGACCTGCCAGCCCTGCTAACTCCTGTATCTGTGCAGGACTAGCTGTGGAGTTACTAACTGTGCAATTCTAATCCTCATCCCCTCCTTTTAACTGGGAATGCCATATGTAACACAAAATCCCGTGCTTTTCTCAATACCAAATAGATTAGATCTGCTGTGTTGCCCTTGTCTAGAAAATTGTATCAAAGGAGGATGTCAAGTTTGTCAACTCCTACCTTTAGCAAACCTGTGTTGCATTTTATCTTACTCCCTACTTATGTCACTATTTTCTTATTTTGCAATTCTCTTGTCAACACTTCCCACTGCAGATCTCTTGCCTGAAGATTTCTGCACCAGGCAGGTCAGGTGGAGCTCTAAGGGAAAAGAGTTTCTCATTTCTTCCCCAGTGTTTAAATGCAGGTGTGATGCCAGAGTAGCTGATGGTGTATCGTGCTGCCTGAACCTGGATATTCCTTTGAAGCATCAATAAATAATTTGTGACTTCCTGTCCTTTTTTTCTATATAACACTTGTGCAGACATTAGCTGTGTTTTAACACGAGTGTATGTAAGTCCTTTGTTTTTCTCCTACTTCAGCTGTAAGTTTACCACATTTTTTTTTAAATCTATCCCACCTTTGACAACAGGTTTGCCAACATGACTCTTATCAAAAAAACAAAGTTCAGTTTATGAAAATTCCCTACAGGTTTGTTTTGTTGGTTTTTTTTCAGTTTCTGTTCCTCCTTCTTTAAAAGCAGCAGCTTTTCCTTTTGGCTTCATCTGAGTGAAGAATCATTTACGATTTATTTCATTTCTTTGTAGTCTGTTGGACTCTGGTTGTTCTCACTTAATCCTTATTGTCAGCTATGAACACAGCCTTCTTTCCAATAAATACCTTCTCCCTCTCCTTGAAAGCTTTCTGTTTCCTTCTGGTGCTCTTAAAAGCACTGCTACTAATCCTGCTGTGCTCAGAGCCCTTCTCTATAATTCTTCCCTTGTGCAAAACAGAAATTCTATCTAATTTGTGTGCTTTTGGGGCAACAAGTAGAGAAAGCTTATGCACTTTGTAATTTCTTACCTTTCCAGTTCACATTTTGTTTCATAGTTCAACCTTCTCAATCTTTTGAAACCAGAAACCTTAATTATGGATCAGGGAGGGAGGGGGTGTTTGCTCCTTCCATTCAGTTTATGTTTAATCAGTTTATTATCACTCAAGAAACACTTATTTTCTAAATCATTTTGTAATTTGTAAAAACAAAGTATAAATAGCATCACCTGCTGTTAGTTTGAGGGAATTTCTGGCTCTCCAATGTCTTCTGGAACTTTCTGTAATTAGCCCAGCTTATTAAGTTAATCAGCACTATAATTTTGTCTCTTTTAAGGAAAACTAGGAGATGCAGCAGACCCTCAGAACCAACTGTTTTTTCTATCCCCCTGCTCAGTGTTTTTATGACCTGAAATAATTTGTTGCTACTGGAGCAAATGTGCATAGATGTATCCACAGGAAATAAAAACAGAAAACAAATTGTTCTGCCATTAGGAACAAATTATATTTAAAGCTTTCTTATGACTGAGACCTGCAAAGTGGACCTAACAGGGGAAAAAAATACACAAACTCGCTGAAAAGCTGAAAACCTATTTTCATTTCAATTGTCAGCTGATAAGGAAAACAAAAGCTGGTTGGACTCTTTGATATTTGCAGCAGTCTACACAATAAGATGGAAGAAAAGACCTCTGAAATATTATGTATAAACTATATTTCATCAGATCTGTAAAAGATTCAAGACATATGTTGAGCAAGATCATTTGTTGTTTTTTAAACAGCACATGTCAAGTAATTATTAAAAACAAAACAGCTGAGTTTCTCAAAGAAGCCCAGAAAAAGTGAAATGCAAACCCCAAGTGCCTAAGGCTCCTGGCTGTTCTCTAGAATCAGAGCTTTAACAGATTTGTGTCCCCCATGGCCTCTGATTTTCGTTTGTACCTCAAAGATGCACTAACAATCACCTGGGAGGGAGAGTGACCATTCAGCTCAGATTCATACAATCAGCACTTTTTAAAATTTGTCTTGAATTGTTGAAGAGGGTGTACTTCAAAACCTGATTTCAGCCACAAGCTGTCTACAAAGAAACCAGAAAAAAAATTTTTGGAAAAATGCAAACAAACAGGTTGTGGCTATTTATACTGATTTGTTTCCATCTCTTTTTCGTTTTGGGGGGGTGTTTGCTTAGGTTTGTGTCTTTGTTTGTTTGGTATTTATGTTTGTTTTGTTTTGTTTTCCCCACAAAGACAGTGAAAGTTAAAAAAAAAATAAAGTGGGGAGTTATTGTGTTGGCAGTGGTATGTGTATTTTGTAAAACAAACAATTTAAAGGCCCATTAAACAAACATCTCTCACTCTTGACACGAGATCACAGTGCTGCTATCTGCTCTTTAGAGCCTGATTTACAGCAGAAGGTGCAAGGTGGAATAAAAATCTGCGAGAAGCTTCTGATTAGGGCAGTTGTAACATCTTTTTTATCTATAGGTAATGTGCAGAGCCATATTTTCTGGCTCTGCACATTCTTTCAGCAGCATTATTCTGTTCTGACCAGGCTCAAGCTAGAAATCCAGATTTGTTGCATGGTTTTACAGTGGTTAATGTGTGAATAACCCTTGATGCAGGTTTGCTCTCACAGATAATATTGTCAATGATCTTATTTTGTGATGCAGGAAGACAGAAATGGAATATATGCACACATTTATTGTCTCTATTTATCTCTGGCCCAGCTGATTGGTGAGAGCAAAACTGTGATGGTTAAAGAGTGGCAGGCATGCATTTGTGAGTCTGGAATAAACTAATATTCAATGATCCTGATTTTTTTTTCCTGAGGAAAAGGAATAAAAAACTCATTACAACAGGTTGTTATCAATTGTTCTGCTGATTATCTCTGATTAAAGGTATCAAGCACTGAAAGTTATCACAGGCAGAGTGCCAGCAGGACAGGCCCTTGGGCTGCTGGACCTCATGATTTGAAGGATGTGAAATATGGGTGGCCACAAACATCCCCCCAGTATCTTTAATTTCCCACCTGCCCTGCAGGAAGGCACAGCATCCTCGGGGGGAAGCCAAGAGGAGCTCAGCACTTTGGGAGTCCAAGGATAAAAAGCAGGGATGGTTTAAGGGTTTCTTGCCCTTAGGTGAGGCAGCTGGGCTCTCCACACTCCTCTCTGGCATATTTACACCGAAGGTGAAGCCCAGGCATTGCTGGGTTGGAGGCCTGAACTTGCTGGACTGTTGACTTTGTTAAAACCAGATTTGAGGGCTCCTGTGCACTGAGATGTTCTGGAAATTGCTGTGCCCTGCGGGGTCAGCACAGAGAGGTGCCTCTGTGCAATGTAAATAGACACGGAGAGCCAGGCTCAGCTCTGCTCAGAGCCTGGCAGAGCTGCAGCCCTGCTTTGGGATTTTCTGGTCCCCTGTGAGGATCCTGGCCTTGGCAGGAGGCAGCTCCCACTTCCCCAGGTGCCAGAGGACTGCCCAGGCACTAGAAGAACACCAATCCCTGCAGAATTTGTTGTTTTTTATTGATTGAGGGCAGGTAGCTATGCAAAGCACAGTGAGATGTGAAGACAATTAATTGCTTTTTTACCAGGGTGGGGGAAAGGCTGGGGACAGTGGCTGGGAGCTGTCACTGGTCACTAAGAGAGAAATGCAGCCCAGCAGTGGGGTCCCCTCACCCTGCTGCAGCCATGCAGCTTCAACACGTTTGTCTGGGTGCTCTCCTGGGTCAGGGAGGTGCCCTGTTGGAATTCTAGAAAATTAGATTTAAGGTTTTAGTACACAGTAATGTGTGTGAGTCTGGGTGTTGTCTAAGTCCTTCTCCTCCACCTTCTCCTCCACCTTCTCCTCCACCTTCTCCTCCACCTTCTCCTCCACCTTCTCCTCCACCTTCTCCTTCTTGGTTTTGGGGGCTTTCTTGTAATTGGTTAGAAAAGATCCACATTGCAGAGCTTGAGTGTTCAGTAATTGGGCTGAAAATGAAAACAATCCGTGTGTTGTTTGTTAATTGGTTTTACTTGTTCCTTAAAAGACCTTGTAGAGATAGAGAGGTTCTCCATTTTACCTCGTTTCTCCAACTTGTTAGTTAGAGCTCATGCCTGGTGATGCAGAAACAAACAAACCAATCTCTGAAGTGCTACTATGAAGTAGAAACTACTGTGAGGTAGAATAGAAAGTAGTACAGAAAAAAAGTAGTATAGAAATAATAGTATAGAAATAGTGTAATATAGTATAGAAACGACTATGAAGTAGAAACAAATAAACCAATCTATGCCCTTTTTCCTTCAATTCAGAGAACTTCTGTACCAGGAACTTTAGATGCACCCTACAAGAATGGTTAAAGTTTATGTCAAAGGCAGATCCTGTTCATGATGGTCTAAATTCCACCATTAAAGTAGTCTGGGTCAATTGTTAACAAATACTTGCCCTAATGTTTGTTTCTTTTTCCCTGATATTTTTTTCCAGATGTAAATTTCAATACCACTGCTCTAGTTAGGATCACACAGGATTTTAAGCCAATACTTATTTTCAATTGCTGCAGGCTGATAATGTAAGTTATCTAGGTTATGATGTTCTCTCCCTCTCCCACCATTCCCTTTGTGCTTTTGGCCAGTCCAGAGATTTCTTTAGTGTTACAACTTCTGCTCTTTTTTCCCTTGTTCTAAATCAATATAACTCAAGGGAAAGGACTTCTTCCCATCTCTCATTCTGAGATGTCTTCCTGTCAGGAGTTTATATCCAATATTTATCTTCGGTGCACTTGTCCTAATGTGATCCCATTACTTACAGAGATAAGCCAAGCAGTCATTTTCCATTTATTATTATTAGGAATAGGAGAATTTCAGTGATATTAGTAATTCCAGTCCCTAGTTCAGGACTTCACTAGGGCTAGAAATTATGCAAGCACCCTCAATGCAGTCCTCTAATATTAATGTTACTAAAAAGAGTAACTAAAAAGAGAAAGAAATGAACATTGAATTGTGCTACTGGGGAAGTAGAGGGACAGCAAAGGGGAAAAAATTATTGTTAAGGTTGTTTATAATGAATTTATTAGATGATTACTCTCCAAAGGGATAGCTAAGCAGTCAGGCACGTGTTCAAATCTGTGATTTTTAATTCCCTTACTGTGTGATTGTATTATTATTTTTATGTTTTGTGGGGAAAGGTTCAGGAGACTGTGTTGCATTTGCTTTTTGCTCTGAATATACAGGAAGACACTCTGAAACATTTGTTATTAAAAACAGCATTCAAGGGGCATGTAGTGGGGGTTTTTGTTTTGTTTTTCCATGGAGATGGTTTAGGTTGTAGCTCTAGAGTTTTGCATTGGCAGAGTGGGTGGGAAATAAGCAGGCAGGGCTGGCTGTGTGTCAGTCAGAAGTGAGGCTGTGTCTTATCATGTCCTTCAATTTCTACATTTTATTTCCTTGGCATGTAAAGCCAAACCTGTGCTGATTTAAGTGTCCAGGCTTATTTTTCAGTGCACCACCAAAACTTTCTTTTTCTGGAAAATAGCACAGGGAAATGTGGTAATGATAATTTCTTCCAGTCTCAAAGAAAAGGAAAACTTGGCGTGTTTATATACATTTTTTTAAGTTTTGTTTTAGGTTTTTTTTTTTTCAATAGTTTTGCAGTTTTTCACCCCATTTTATGAAGTATTTCCTAAATCTAAAGGGTAGAAATAATTCTTTATTTTAAAGAGCGGAGACCCATGGCAGTACAGAATAGCTGTGTTATCTTCATCAAGTAAATTCAAAAATCCAAGTGGAAAGGCATAGCAGGGTCCACTCATAGCTGTTGTATTTCATTATTTTTAAAACCTCCTTAATTTTTTTATCTGTTTGAGTGGAAAATTTTGCACCTGTATCATAGACCCTTGGCCAGGATCTGGATTTCTGTTCTTAATTTGATGAAACTGCCCAAAGGTCACATCTCTAATGAGGCTGCAGTGACTTTGGAACAGTCATGCCACTCATAAGGACAGCAGTAAGAATGTCTTGAAAAGTGGCTTAAACACACATTCACTTCTGATTTAAAAACCACTCCTGTCCTTTGAAAAATCATGTGTCATGTTATAACACAGTGTCAGCCCTTTATTCGAAGTTAGCATTACACAAGAGTGCTGTGTGATGACTTTCAGACAGCCAAATACCTTTTTTTTGCTTTTTACCGAGTTGGTTCAAATTGCCAGAGCTATTAACAGAGCAAAGAGAATGGTTATATTTTTATATTGGAGCATAATTATGCTACCAGCTAGCTGTCTAACTTATCTTGCTGTCCCTGGTAGCTGACTATAAGAATGATTCTTATCATTGGGAATATATTTGATTTAAACCCAGAATATATGAAAACTTCACTTAGGTTTTCTTCCCCTGTGCAGTGTTGACAGAAGTGGTGTGCTTCCAGATTTTTAATGGTTATTCATCTGAACATTACACCATTTTGAGTCACTGGATATTCCAATGTGTTTATTTAAGCAATCTTTTTTAATGAAAAGTTTGGGGGAAAGCTTAACTTATGAAATTTAAGTGCTGAGCTTTAGTTTTTTCTATGTTTTAACCTAATTAATAAACATAATACGAACTTAACAGTGATATAATTCACCTAAACAGACTTTATCCATGATCTCTAGTATAGCAAAAGGTGATCATCTTCTGTGCCAATGTATCTGTATACTGAGCTTTGCCTTGAGAACAGTGGTGAGTTTGAGGGATTTGAGAGTTGGTGCCTCTGAAGAGTTTGTCCTTCTGCTGTCTTTCTGACAATCTCATTTTAAACACCTTACATGTTAAGAGAAATAAATTGCATAATCTATAAAAAGTCCCTTTAATCACTAACACTTCACCACATAAAGAACAGAACATTAAGACATGAAAAGGAAAAAAACCACAATTATTACTTTTTTTACTGATGTGTCTGAATTTTCTCTGGCTGACTACAGGACCAGATCTTTGCCTTTCCACATATCAGAATCCAGCTGCATCTCATTGTCAGGGAATTTTCTTGTCAACTTGAAGTGGAGGATGCTGGGGCTGGGGTAGAGGTAGTTGAGTCATTTAGTGGACTACAGTCTTTTATGTACAACTTTTTATTTCTTGTCCTCCTGGTGGAGGGCAAGAAGGTCTGGAGGAGAAAGGGCTGGCTGGTTGGTTTCTACTGCCCCTAGTTGGCTTTGTAATCTATCACACACAAAATGAGAGAGGATCTTATTATAGAGAAAGCCTGGGGAGGGGAAGGAAAAAAAACCCACAGTATTTTCTTTGTTTGAAAACTGTAGCAGATGTCTGTGGCAATAAAAAGGCAATTATACTCGTATTATCATGAGAATTTCCAGCAGGAAATCTTGACAAACTCGAAGTTTACTTAACTGAGATAAATACAGTAGATAAATAGCAAACTGAATTCAGTTTACTCTTGTACACAGGTGTACTACACATTTCCTCAAGCCATGATTCACAGCCATAACCTTTCCTAATCACAGGCACAGCCAGATATGTCAGGAGTAGGAATGGGCTCACGTTATAAAACACAGCTATAGATCCAAACTTCCTTCAAAATTGTATTTGGAGCTGATAAACAGGCTTGGATTCATATCTGTATCTCTAAAAGGGAGGAACTGGAGGGCCCAATTTGGTTTTTTTTCGCCCTAGACATTTTGTGCTGCTACGAGGATGCGAGTTTTTTGATTGAAAATATCTGTGGGGTATCCTCCACTGGCACAGAGCCAATGGCACAGCAAAAAATTGATTTCTTTCCCCTCTTCCAGCAGCCTGGAAAGCAACTGCTCTGTGAGGCTGCTCTGATTTATACTGGGAGCAAGGTAGACCCTGGCAGCACTTAGAATCTGGGAGGCCACAGATAGCATGCAGTTCAGTAATATAAATAAAGGGCAACATTCTGGGAATTTGGAGAGCTCTGCTCTTGGAGTGAGGATGCCAAACAGTACTTCAAGTAAAATACTTTGTTATTGTTTCCAGGCAGCAAGCAAATAAAATATAAAGCCAGCTGTTCTCTGTTGTACAAGTCACTTCAACTAGAAAATCACTAGATATGCCTAGATAACCCACCACATTCTTCTATGTTGAATTAGTTCTTTTCACCCCAGTGAGACCCATTTGTATATCAAGGGTAGCCTTAGCTGGCAAAATCAAATTAGAAGAAGTCTATTAAGGGTTTCTGGTTTTATTTTATCTTTTTTTTTTTTTTTTTTTTTAATCCAACAGCAGCTCAGAAATGTGAGTGCTGTTTGTCTGGTTGTGCTACTTACTTGCATATCAGATTTAGCCTCTGCTTACATTAACAGCTGAAAATCCATTGGTCTTTGTGATTGCTGCTAAATTATTGCATAGCAGTTTTATTATTAGAATAATGAGCTTATTACAGTGGAAATTAAAAATTAACAGCAGATGGATATCCAGTCATCTTGGCTATCTTCTGATAGATGATGAAGTACTCAAAAAGTAAAAATCTTTTGCTTACATGGGAAAAACTCCCCAGCACTTTAGGGTATCTTAAAAGCCGTAGCACTTCAACTGTTGGAAGATTTGTTTTGTCAACAACTTAATCTTCTTTGAAATATAGCATGTTGTATCACTTTAAAGACTACAAATAGATTTTTATTGTCACAATACATCAGATTAGAAAGGAATATTAAGACTGTCACTCAACTTTCCTTTTTTTGCTGTAGAATATGTGTATGTGCAACTCTGTTCCTAAGATCCTCAAACCTGCTGAACTGAACAAGGGTTTTAAGCCCCCTCAGCCTCTGCCCTCTTTGCAAGGGAGCTGGTTTGGCTGTTGGAAAAAGCAAAAATCAGAGCAATTTTTGTTGTGACTGCTGCTGTCTGCTCACTCTCCCAGTGATCAGGGGCTGCTGACCCTGCAGGCTTCTCTTCCCTGCATCATTTGGCATTTCAGCTTGTCTGGTACCACCACCAAGATATGTCTCTGTGTCCCAAAAGACTTCCACTGCATGGGGAGACTCTCTAAATGCCCATCTAAGGCAGCCTCTTGCTAACAGATTAAATAGGAATGGAAGAAATCTTGAATTCTGATCAACACCCCGACCTGAGATGGTCAAACTGAGCATTGCCTGCTTGCCACATCCTGAGACTGGGCCACCCTGAGGAGCATCAACCTTAATATTTAGTTACTTTTCTTTGTTAGATATTGTTCTTTTCTCAGATCATGGCCATCTTTAAACTGCTGATTACTATGGATCCTATAAAACTTTTCTCAAGGTACTCCATAATAGGCAGGGTTTAACAATGAGGGGCCGAAATAAAAAAGGAAATTTCAAATTGAGCTTTGAGGGTATTCAATGCACTCAGCCCTGCAGAGCTCTGCACTGAAGTGGTTGTAATAACAATTTTGATTACCAACTAGGAGGAAAAAGAGATTATTTGAGTAACTGCCATATATGCCAGGAAACCCAGATAGGCAGAGCAGCACAAGTAGTAATATATAAACCACAATTTTTATTAAAGCACAACAATAGATTGAAAAATGTATGCTAAAAAAGTTCAGGTGAAAAATATAGTTTAGAAAATTGGCATTTATTTATTGATGTTCTCTGAGTAATAAGGAATGTGGGTCTCACAAGTTCTAGACAACTATTCAGGTAGATCTGCAAAAACGAAGAACAAAACCAAAGCAGACTTTAACAAGAGTTGTTTATTCTCAATTTGTATGTTTGATCCCATTCTTTTTCTTGGAGTCACAGCAGACTAGATAACAAGGGTCAGTCCTGAGCTGGTGGTCAAAGCTCACTTAATTTCCACAAAAGAGGGAAGACATGGTTGAACTCACCATAAACTGCATGGAAAGGAGAGAGAGGAGAGAGACACAGAGATGATGGTTTGTGCTTTCCAAAGGAATGAGCAAGAAGTGGGCATTAGCCAGAAAAACAGCCAAAAAACCTAAAAAAACCAAAATTGTGGTAAAGGGCTGGATTTATGGGATCTGAACTCCACACAAACACAGAATCACAGAATCACTGGGTTGGAAGAGACCTCCAAGATCATCGAGTCCAACCCAGCCCCAACACCTCAACCAAACCATGGCACCAAGTGCCACATCCAGTCCTTCTTAAACACTTCCAGGGATGGTGACTCCACCACCTCCCCAGGCAGACCATTCCAGTCCTTTGTCACCCTTTCTGTAAAAAAATTTTCCTAATATTCAGCTTATATTTCCTGTGGTGCAGCCTGAGACTGTCCTCTCGTTCTGTCCGTTCCTACCTGGAGATAGAGACCAACCCCACCTGAGCACAGCCACTCTTCAGGGAGTTGTAGAGAGTGACAAGGTCACCCCTGAGTCTCCTTTTCACAGCACAGACCAGAATTCTGTGCTGAATTCATGCCTGGATTCCCCCAGTGTGACATCAGCGAGGCCCCTTCTGCTGCCTCCCCAGCCCATGGCGTGAGGGTGTGCAGGTGTAAAGCCCAAAGAGCAAAACACAGCCCTGTGCTTTTGTTGGTGTGAGGCAAAACAGAAGGAAAGCCAGGAAAATTGTCAGGGAGCAGATTGTAAGAGCGTGCTTAATTTTGTTTGCTGGAGAAGTGATCGGTACTAGCTAAAACCCTGTGAGTTATAATTCCTAGTACATTACTGCTAATTAGTAAATGTATTACGGCCTAATTTGATCTCTCAGAGAAGGCACTCTTTAGGAAGAAGATATTTCTGTGGAGTGATCAAATAAGGAGGATGCTAATATCAGGCTGTTTTTTTATTTTCTTTTTGCTGTTGAAGAACAATACTTATCTTTTATATCCATGGCATCTGTTGCTGCCCTTTCCTTAGACTCTTCCAATGTCTTCACCCTTCCAGGAAAAGTTCTCTGGTCTTCACGTGCTGGTCCTATCCTTGTGAAAATAGCACGTGCTACCTATCAGAGTGTTCAGTACTTCAGGGAGAGAAGGGAATTTGAGCCACAGTGGAAGTGCAAATTCCCAGTTTTATTGCAAAATACCAGCCAGGAATTTTCCCATGTGGTTTGTAGGACTTTTCTGAATGAAGGTGACCAAGTGGGGGCTTGTACTTCTCTTCTTACCATGTTAGTTTTCCCCTACAGCTGCCTCAGGGAAGTCACCCCCCACACAAGTCATATGTTTGTGTATCTTAATTTCTATCCCCACATCATTCATGCTGTATAATCCCGTGCTGTTAACGTGGTTCCACTGAGTGACTTCCCTACTTGAAAGTTTTTCAAGCCTCTTTTCTCCTGAACTGTGTAAGTAAAAGGCTTCCAAGGGAGAGAGATTGCTTTGGTGTTTTAAAAAATAATGGTTTTGATCAAGCAGCTGTTAAAGATGTTTTCCAGAGGCTCCATTTTTTGTGCTGCCTTTTGGTGGAGACAAACCCCTATCAATAAATGCTTTTTTATGCTTTGAAAAACATGTTTTTCCTTGTTTCTGCCTTGACTCATTCTGTCTGCACTTAAAACATGCAAATGCACATGTTGGGATACAAACAACCACAAGAAGAGCAAGAACCAAGAACAGTGCAGAAACTATTTATTACTGTGTATCTATTTCACTAGGAGTAGACATTGGATAAACTCTTATTTGTGGTTCAAATATTTTTATTTCAATTGGGTTACTGAAAAATGTGAGGTTACTGAGGGATGGAAGATTTTGTGGGTTTGTGTCTCTAGATGTGCTTTTAATTCAGTTTTTCCTGTGTAGAATATTAGTTAATTTTTTAAAGTGTGCTGCAAACTAACATACCATAAAAAATAATTCTGCCTAATAGCATCATTCTTAATTAGTCTATTTTTTTTGTTTGTGTTTTTTAGTGCTATTGATTTATGTACTAAAAGACTTCCTCTGATTTTAGACACAACTGAAATCAAATCCCTCAGGCTTTAACTGTGAAGCTGGAGATGCTTATTAGGATTTTTAACATTCCAAGTTGCTTTCTGAACAGATTGCACCAGCTAGTTGATGAAACTTGAGCTAATTACTCTAATGTTGACAAATGCACTAGCACAAAAAAAGTCACATATGAAAAAAAAATTAAAAATTGCACCTCTTCAGGAAATGCTAAGTAGATTCAGTGATTTGTGGGTGTAAGAGAGAGATGTTTGCAGAGGTTTCTTTAGGAGGAGAAGAAAGAAAAAAAAACTAACAAAAAAATACTACATCTAAACAAAATGATTATATTAAAATCCAGGGAGGTCCACAAGCCCTGAAATATGAATATATTCTGTTTGGACCCATCAATTTATTATTTTTTTTTTTTAATTTGTTCTTGTCTATGGGGATGCACACATAAATTAAGGGAACGAAATTAATGCAGCCATCATACAATGATCGTAAATGTTATCATAGAGAGGTTTGGGTTGAAAGAGACTTTAAGATAATCCCATTCCAACCACCAGACCAGACTGCTCAAAGCCCCATCCAACCTGACTCTGAGCACTTTCAGAGATGGGGCGTCCACACCTGGGCAACCTGTGCCAGGGCCTCACCACCCTCAGTAAAGAATTTAATTGAGATATCCAATCTAAATCTCTCCTCTTTTAGTTTAACCATGTTGCTCCTGTTTTATCACTGTCTGTCCATGTAAATATGCATTCCAGGTAAGCCAAGCAAGCTCAACCCTGCTCAAATTTTCCTTGTCAAAGAATGTGAAAAGATGCTTAACTAATTGCTGATATTTCAGTTTAATACTCTTTAAGCTTAAATGGAAGCAGTGTGGCTATGACATGAAGGTTTCCTGCCATTTAAACTTACTGTGCCTCAGAGAGAAATATACTGTCTTGTCTCCTTTTTTTTTTTTTTTACTATTTACTTAATAGTTTTGACCTTTCAGCCAATTGTCCTTATCCGTCATTACAGCGTATGATCAATCATTTCGTGCCTTGTCATCTATAAAATACCAGCAGGAGGGAAATGTTTTATGGTATATTGCTTTTCTTGAGTTGTTTCAGGGATTTTGGGGGTTTTGTTTGTTGGTTTGGTTTTTTTTTAATCATAGTGTCTTCCTGTTTATTGGGAAGGAAAAAAAAAGATGCTCCAAGTCTCACTGGTTTAATCAACTTCATGGATTTATTGGGTGTAAATAAATAGCTGGAGGGAGGCTGGGGTGGTACAGGATGCCCAGAGAGGCTGGGGTTGCTTCCCTGGCAGTGTCCAAGGCCAGGCTGGATGGGGCTCTGAGCAGTCTGGGGTAGTGAAAGGTGTCCCTGACAGGCAGGGCTTTGGAGTGACATGGCCTTTAAGGTCCCCTCCAACCCAAACCATTCTATGTTTCTAAAACTCACTGCAAGCGTATCATTTTAATTTTGGTATTTAATAATGTTCGCTGCTTTAAAATGCACCAAACAAGTCATTCCTGTTTAACTTCCTTCTGAATTTCTGAGCTGTGAGCAGGGGCAGAAGTATCCAGTGACATTAAATACCCGTGCAAAGGTATTTAAATACATATACTGTATTTAATATATTTATTATATTTAGTATATTAAATACATGTGCACACTTAGGCATGATCATGGTCTGTGTGAGGATGCTCCTCCAGCTAGGACAGGCTTTTGGGTTACTGGAGATTCGGGCACCCCTCATTGCAAACAAACTTGTGCAAAGGTAAAATTTTCAGCAACACTCCTGCTGCAGGAGCCTAAATGACATTTACAAACTGAGAGCAGCACTTAACAGGCTCATCTGAGGCAGAAAGGCAGAGAGGTGCAAGGATCAGGAGCTACCAGGGAAGCCGTGACACTGTGCAAACATCTCAGACGGAGGCTGGGAACAGTGCTGCTCTCAGAAAGGTCTCTCTGGTTTAGGAGCAGAGACAAGTAAACATTTCTAATGATTCCTGCTCCAGCAGCAGCATGCAGGCTGCTCCCAGAGGAGCCCCCGGAATATTCCAGGGAGCAGCACAGAAAAGGCTGAGGCAGGCTCCTCCTGCAGCACAGCACAGCATTGCTCGTGACAAGGGTTAAGTGACTTAGGATCTGAAGCACTTGTGGAAAGCATGCTTTCTGCTTCTCTTGTCCTCATTGTCCTAATTAGAAAGCAGAGATAATGGCACTTCTTGTCTTCCCGTGGGGTTCTGGGAACATGAGTGCATGAAGGATGGAGAGAGCTGCAGCTTCTGCGGGGTGACCCAGTAATGGGGGCACCTAAAGTGCCTTTGGGTAAACAACTTCAGCATGAGCATCCACTTGCATCCCTAAACTCAAAAAAATGTCAGGTGCATGCTTAAAAACTTCACAAGTGGTTTGCATGGTGTTGTTTTTCAGGGAGGGGAGTCCTTTTGTGTCATTGTTTCAGGGAGGCAGAGTAGTCATGCAAATGATTTGGAGAGGATTAGAAAACTTGGGGGAATAGAGATCAGGCAGAGTGAAAAGGAAGGAGACCAAGCATATGACAAACTTCAAGCACGTATTATTTGTGCAATTATTTGGCATTCCTTCCTAGCTGAAAGAAGTTAGTCTCCCCTGTGCCTGTGAACACCAAGGACATCATTTATTATCTGAACCTTTAAAGTATCTTGGTTTTATTTGGGATAATTGGAGTTGTTCTATCAACAGATTTTCTGTGATCCTAACACCGAGCATGAAAAGGATAATATAAAGCAAGGTGAAGATACAAACACACTGCTAAGGTTTGGGGCTTGTAAGGCAAGTTTTGCACAGCTCTAGCTGTAATTCTTTAAAATATACATATGTCCCTTTGATGTTGTATGGAATTAGAAGTCAGATATAATACTCCCAACCTGTCTGCTGTTCACTGCTGAAGCCAATGAGCAGTGCAGAAACAGAGGAGTGTGCTTTGAAGTGTTTGGTATTACACAAAAAGTGAGCACTTCAATGGGAATGTGCCATATGCAAGAGGCTGCCACTTAAAAGTCAAAAATCAGGACACAATCCAGAAAGTTCCCCTTCAGGTTTGTACCTGAACCTTGTTGTGGGGATATTTATACCCTCAGCCAGGGCAGCAAATGGAAAGGAGCAGGAATTGAGGTCCCAATCAAAACTTGCACGGGTGATGGATCTGTGTTTGCAGTCCTGCTCTGGTTTTGATCTCTAATCCCTTGCTCATCAGTGGCTTTCCGGCAGTACAGTTCAAAGGGCTCTGTGAAGACAGAGGAGGGAGCTGTGTAATTAACTGGATTTTGTGGAGCAGGGCCCAAGGTAGAAAGCAATGTCCCAGAGGGGCTGCCTGTGCATGGTCCTGCACCTCTGCAGTGGCACAGGGAGCTCTGCATCCCTCCTGCTCTACCCAGGGTATTGCTGAGGCCATTGCCTCTTAGTGGGGTTAGTTCTCTTCAACAGGTTTTACAGCTCACAGGATTGATCTTAGAGGGCCAAAAACATTTATTGAGCACAGCAAAGAGTCATAGTAATGAATGCACAATGCCCATTGCCTAGTGATCAAAAAACCCATGGTTTTATTTTCTTAATATTGGATTGGTCCTCCTTCAAGAAGGGTCATCCCTCATAACATTCTCCTAGCCTTTTGTTGACATTTCTGATCTCAATATTAAATATCGGTAAATTTTTAAATTGTCATTAAATATCATTACAGTATTTTATTGTCATTAAATAGCATGACAATGTTTTCTGGTTCTTAACATTTTCTGCTTGTTTGATCACTAGTAATCTCTGATGTGGTATATTTACAGAACTAGCTAAAATAGCTCCAAATCATGTTCCTCAATGATAATAACTAGTATATAATCATACTTTAAGCTGAGGGAAGGGCTTGTTTTCACCATGAGCACTGAATTTATTTTATTTATATGTTACTCTTATGAAATTGTTCCACAAATCTTTGCTAATTTTGGTTTTGCCATCTCACTATTTATCCAAACCCGTGACTTGCTGACAGTCCTGAACACTCTTTGCCATCCTATCTACCCCCACATCCAATCCTCTGATGCACATGGCAAACAGCCAGACCTGCCACGTCTGTGGTGAGCCCCTTACTCACCCTCTCTCTGTCTGTAACTGAACTGAAACCCTGGCACGGGGTTAAAAATCCTAAAAACACCATTCAGTTGAGCTCTGGATCACAGAAACTTGAAACAAATGAGTTTATGCTTCTATGTTTTAATGGAACTGATTGAGAAGGGAAAAGAGTAGCTTGGCTGTGAGGAATTTGTTTTGCCATCATGCTATAAATTAATTTTTTGTAATACTAGAGAGTTCTGAAATAATATATCTGTGCAGGACTTGTGCTTTGTCTCTATTCCCTCAAAGACCTTTTGAACCTCTGTCCTTCATCTGAAACTTTCAGTGATATGAGTTTTCCAGGAGTGTTGGTTTTTTGGGGTGGATGGTTATTTTTCTGGTTGGTTGTTTTCTGTTTGGTGTTTGTTTTATTTGAAGTGACTTCAACACTACTTCAGCTGCCTAAAAACCTAACTCTTCATTGGAATATAACTCTTCACTGGGATCTAATTTTAGTATAAAACTATTGATACAGTGCAGAGATGAGCCTGAGTGGAAAAAGGGAAATAATCTGGTCATGCAGATGAGCAATTTGTAAGGGGGAAAAATAAATAAAAAAATCAGTGACAGAAAGATTTGAATGGAGCACCTGAATTATGCCTTCTTGGCACAAGGAGAGGAGCTGAAGATAATTCCTTTCCCTGATTAGCAGTGGCACAGTTTGCTGTTACAAGGAGGAAAACTTTAACTCCTTAGAGGTATTTCCCCACCCACTGAGCTACAATTTGAACCACCTCACCAACTTTCATACATCTGGTCCAGCTGTTTGATACAATTAGAGATTTTCTGCCCTTTGCTGACTCCTATTTCCATTGGGAACACCTACTCCTGCTCACTCACTCTGTTAATATCCACCAAATAGTTAATTTACATTTTAGCACAAATGAAGGGATGGAAATTTCTAATAGGAGAATGGGAAACAACAACGATTTTATTTTCCTGGTCAGTTACTACTCATGCTTAGAAAGCAAAAAACCCTCTAGTTAGGAAAGATTAATTCTTTCCTTCCTTGTTTTTCTTCTCATGCACCAGCAAAATGCTGTTGTGCTTGGTTTGCAAAACCTTATAGAGAATTGTATTTTTGAATATATACAGTACAGGCACTTCTTTTGAGGAAGGAAAAATAATAATAATAATAAAGGCAAACAAAAGATCTTGAGTTTGAAAGGGTTTCCTGTTGGACCAATTTACAGTTCTATTTCTTAATCTGTTTAAGTAATACCCACAGATGGGAAAACTGTACAAAGATAATGCACAAACTGTCAAGGGGGGCTGTTTTAAAAGAAAAGCCAACCTTACCATTTTACCTAATCGATATTGAAGTTATAAGTCAGCTAAGCCTTATGTCCCTAACCAGATGACTGAGCATAAGTGTATTTTTAGATGGCTCTTTAATGTTAAGTGACAAGGAAAGGCAGCCACTTAAAAGTATTTGACATTCATAAGCATCCAAAAGACTTTCTGTCACCTTCTATTTATTCATTCACTAGACTAGAAAAAGCTATATTGCTTTGTTTTTCCCCTTCCTCTCAGGGCAGCAGTCAATGCATGTGTGTCAAACCTCAGCTCCTCTCATGGTGTCCCTATCGCTGCTCCTCTTTCTCTCTGCTGTCACTGAGCAGCTTTTGAGTGCCCATTAGCAGCGAGGAGAGCTGCATCTGGAATTCCTGATCCATCTGAAAGGATTCCAGCGACACCCAGGGTACCCTGCCCCTCCCCGAGTCAGCAGCACTGCCTCTTCCAGCAGCAGCAGGCTTGGCCTGAGTGCTAATTGAGAACTGAATGGGAAAAAAAAAATACCCAGCTCTTTATAAGTGCCTCCCTTTTAGGAGTATTTGGGGTGCTTTTCTCACATAACGCAGAAAGCTTTTAGTTCAAAAAATATTGGTGCTGTTCTTCAGCACCTTGTATTTCAGCTGGTGTGCACTTTATTTATTCATCTTTGTATGTGCAATGTATTCACTCATTAAGAGTACAGGAATGCTTCTTTTTAAATAAAGGAAAAGGTCCCCTTCCTTAAGAATGTTCCATGCAATCAGTTCTGATGTTTAATTAAGTTTGTTCAAAAGTATTTAGGCACTAAATTCTTAAAGGTAATTGCATTGGAAGAACTGGAAAATTTTGCCACAAGGAAATAAAGACATATTTTGAAAAGCAGAGTTAAAAAATGCTTTTAGAGAAAACCACAGAAAACTTTCTGAGATGTTCTAAGCAATGTAACAGAACAGGCAGGCTAAACAAAAAAAAACCCCAAAAATAAAAACAAAACAACAACAAAACCCCCAAAACCCCCAAAAGAAACAAACAAAAAAAACCCCACAAAAAACAAAAACAAACACACAAACAAAAAAAATAACCCAAAAAGCCACAATCTTTTGTGCCAAATACAAATGATTTTGCAAACTGGTAAATCATGACCCTGTTTAAGCTGACCTTCTGAAAAACTTGAGCTTTTGAATCCCCATTGTCTGTCTGAGCCTGCTAACAGCAATTGAATACATTATCTAATTTTAACCATGCTGCAGAGGAACAGTTTTATGAGCCCTTTTTGTCCCACAAGTTTCAAGAAAGTAGACAAGAGTCCCACAAGTGTCTCTCCCATGGAAAGACCACAGTGGGGACCTGAGGTTTGTAAATCCCTAGAGAATTAATACCTGAAAGGAGGAATGAATTAACCACAGGAAAATACTAAACCTCCTTTTTGCCTTACTGGAGGAGATAACCCCAAACACAAAACACAAAACAATAGAAAATGCAGCTATGCAAGGTCTGCCTTGTGCTGCTGCTGCATTTCTGAGGAGTATTTTAGGGTTTAGGGATTTTTATATTATTTTAATGAAAGGTATAAATATATCAGCAGTTTGCTAGCTGGCACTAGAGAAAGCAAGGCTAAACGTCGTGTGTACTCTAGTGTGGAGTTTTTTCTCTTTTCTGTCAGAAGAAGAGAAAACTGAAGTTCTTTGGGGGAAATGGGAGTCCTTAGTCTGTGTCTGTGGAAAACTGTTGCTGTCCCTCTTTTCTTGCTGCTTCCTACAAGGTGATGTAACAGGAATTTCCTGTTTTTCTTTGGGAAAAAAATGAAAGCAGGCACAGTGAGGGCTGTTGAATTGCAGGTTTGCACAGGCAGGCAAACAGGTGATGCTGACCAGGGATGCAGGGTGCAGGGATATTCAGGTAATCTGAAAACACAAACAGTTTCAGGGGCTTGGGAATTGTGCAATAATGCCTCTGAGTGCCTCTCCCACAAGATGGACAGGAGGTGATGCTTTGAGAGAAAGAAAAGGGAAAAAATAAATAGATCTTCCTCAAAAGAAGGAAAGAGAAGTGGGGAAAATAATCCCAAATATTATGCTGCTTCCTTTGGAATGACTCAGACTCATGTTTCAGCTTTGAGGTTGACATTACCACCTACCACCAGCCAGTCTCCCACTGTCATTCCAAGCCTGCATCCCAGTGTTTTGTGTGTGTGGCACCCCCATTTGCAGCACACAAATCATAATTTAACAACCCACAGCAGCTCAGTTAGGACCCACGTAACAAAACTGTGTGGGTAGACAGAGTTTGTTTACCTGGCAAACACTGGGCGTGCTTGCAGCTACTTTCTGCCTTGTATATTTTATATAATATTTTATAATTTCAGCCTCTGTCTAAACACACTGCTTTGGACCCGGGAAAAACAGGAGCTCAACAATGGAAGTGCTGCTGATGACACCTCTGCAAGGTGCAAATGATGCCTTTTGAGTACTTAGCTGGTATTCAGGAGCTTTCAGTCTTGGGTTGAAGAGATTTGATTGAAAATCAGACACAGGCATATATGGAGAATTCCAGGTTCCCTAGTTGCCTTGAAGTTAAGTGGAGTGGGCACTTGATTATTATGAAGGCTAGAATTGGATTGAAGAATCATACTTAAAGGTGTAATAGAGCTCAGAAAGTGTCAGACCTTGGAAGTACCTAGCCCTTGATTGTAGCAGCTGGAAGTGATTTAACAAGTACTTGAGGTGACAGAATCAAATGCTTTATGTGATGAATGGGCTGTTTCAATATAGCAAATGATTTTGCTCTTTAAAAATCAGAATTAAACAGTTTGTTTTTTTGTGAGGCGTGAGATCATGGAGCAATGAAGTATATGTGTGCACGTGCCCAGAGACATGGAATTTCATGTTAATCCTGTCTTTATTGTGCTGTGTTCATTTATTCCGGAATTTACTGCTCTGCACTGGCCCTTCTGGGGGAGGGGAGGAGTCAGAATTTCATGCATGATCAAAGTAGAACCAGCTCTTCACCTTAGTGACTTAACAAGGTGAAAAATATATTCACTAAATAATGTTATCAGTCAAACTCAAGAGGCAAACAACTTCAAATGTCTGTCACATTGGTCATATTTGGCAGCTGGGCAATCTGATGTGTGTATATACAGATCTGCATGCAGAGGTGGGAGGAGATTCCTCAGATTCATGCAGGTTTTGTCCAAGTAGTGCCCCATTTTAGAGTCTCTGATATGGCCTGCTAACACCTATCATTCATTCAGGCATCCTGTCTTGAAGTTTCCCTCCACCTGACACCCTCACAACATGCAGGAATATTTTTTTTTTAATTATTTTTTCCCCTTTCACTGTGGCCAAGACTTCAGTCTTTGCATTCCTTATTACTGACAAAAAAAATCCCCCACAACCAAGCCACCCTTAAAAACTAAGTCAAGCTTGAACCTGATCCTACAGCTCTTCAGTGAGCAGATCAGTAAATTCTGTTCAGTTCTCTTGCCTTTTTGCATAGAAAAGGAAAAGTGAAGAGATTAAATGTCATGTGGGTTTGTTTGTTTGTTTTTGTGTTTTTACTAATCAGAATTACTTGGGCTGCTCCTGAGGTTCAGTTTTGAATGCGATGAGCAATGGGCTCTGCCAGTCTCAAGTGACAAACAGAATAGAAATTTTACTTTAAGGCTGACTTTAACATAACTCCAGGAACACCTTTGGATGCCAAGGTTGACTGTGTGTTGAAATGGAGCCACAGGTGCATGATTTGTTCACTGGCCCTTATGATTTGTGATCAAATGTGGGATCTGAGAGAGTTGCAGAAGGCTGGGAGTCCCCAGAGGGCAAATTACTGTGATGGTTTTAGCAAAAACCAGTTGGAAGTAAAGGATCTTGAGGTCTCCTTTTGTTTCTCTTCACTAATGAAATGGGCCCTGACCTTTGAGCAGACTCTGAGCTCCACAATTTGGATGGATCTGGCCTGGGCTGACAAAATTTTGGTGTTACCCCTCTCACTTGCATCTCATATTGGCTGCTGGACCTGAGCACCACTACAGAGACAGCAAATCTTTGAAGATCCAAGGTTTTTAGGGCTGGCACTGACATGCCTCTGATTTGGCTATCCCTCAAACCAAGCGTGTGGAGGCACAATATTCTTCTTTAAATCATGCAATACCTCTTGATCCCTGGTGTGCCCTGCTCAGAACCCTCCAGTGCCTTCTCCTCTTGCAGGTGGCACAGCACCACCTCTGTGCACAGAGCAGGACGAGCCTGGCACATCAGACTTTCCTCTTTCTCCAAGAGATGACACCTCTGCTTCTCCTTTTTATTATTTGACTTCACATCCCTGGCATGCCTGCAGAAAGGCTTGTAAAGACAAATGAAAGGTATTTATAAGCAGAAAGCCAATACAGCTCACCAAAATGAAGATTCAAACAGAGCCGAGTATCTCCTAAGCCATGAGATATCACAGAATAATCATGGATAAAGGAAATTTCACCAGATTCAACCCCACCTTGGGAGAGAGTGAACTCGTGGATTGGGCCAAAATCCTGTTCAGGTACACAAAAAGATTGGGCCACACTGCTGTGAGGAAGCTGTTCAGTTTAAGTTAATGACATGTTGTTAGTGGTGGAACCGTCTCTCAGTATCTGAAAAACATATGTTTTTATCTTCCCCCAGAACTGAAAAACAGATTTGAAAAGAACACGTTTTTTCTTGAGGTATTTGCATAATTACACGGAGTGTGAGTGTTAATGAAGAGCTAGTAATAAAACTGGATGAATTAGCATGACTGAGTGACTTAACGCAATCCTGTTGATCGTACAGTCAGGGGTGGCTTGCATTTTGCCAGACTCTTTTTTTTTTTTTTTTTTAAGCTATCTCTTGCAATTGCATATTTGAATTTGAACTTTCATTAATTATAGCTTTATTTCATGAACATGAAATTTCATTGACTTAAGTGTTTACATCAGTAGAACACCTATTCTAAAATGTGTACCTGACAAAATTCTTAATGAACACCTCGCCAACACCCCCAATACTGAGTGCATTTTTGAGTCATTCCAGTGAAGAACTTGTTCTTTTAAAAAAAATATTTGGTATGTTTTCAACCCACAGGTTAAATCCTTGGGGTTATTTCTTTCAAAGATAGAAATAGCAAAGTGCGCAGTGGCGGGAAGAGAAAAACAGATGTAGAAGCAGGATATTCCTTCAATAATGTCATTGAAGGAATTCAATTACATTCTACCTCTTCCCTCTCCTTGTTTCCTTGTCCTGTTTGGTAGCAGTTGAGTTGAGCACCTCACCTCTGACACACTGGGGAAGGTGAGGTTGTGTAAGAATAGATGTGAAGAATGAGCGGTAGCTAAAGAAAATCACTTTACATTGAAAGGGAGCAGCTGTAGGGTTTGTGCTTCTGATTTTGTTGGGAGGGGTGATCACTAGAAAGCAGTAAATTCCAGACTTAAGGACAAGTGATGTCTTAATCTCAGCAGGACTAGAGCTTGGAAATCAGTGTGGGTCTTAAGGAGAATTCAGCCCAGTTGTTGTCAGTGAAACTTGACCACGGGGCCCATAATATCACCAAAAATTGATGTTGTGTCTCTTTGCCTGCTTAAATATCCCTGAAAATATAACAAAGCATCAGTGTCATCGTTAGGGGATGAAATAACTTGGGTGTCCCCCTCCTCTCCTTTGGGCACTCTCAAAAAACTTACCCTTAAGCTAACAATGGTAGCTGAGACAGAGGAAAAAGATCCTGTTACATGTTTAAAATTTCTGCTCTCAGCATGTGTTTATTGGCAGGGAATTGTCTAAAGTTTCAATATCAGTTTTGCATTAAGGGGCACCTTTGCATAGAAAGTTTTCACATTATTTCAGCCAGAAACAGGAGGTTTGGATAAATTGTCTAAGCCTACATTTTAGAGATTCCTCACATTGTCCCACTCACGGAACTGGAATACTGAGATCAGTCCCTGAAGTTAACTGCTAAATATTCCAGCACAAAGAAAAGTGCTGAAATCCATCAGTGGAAGCAATCCTTCCCTGTACCAGTTCTGCCTCCAAAGGTGGAACAGGCAGGGAGATATGGACGAGCTTTGGCTTTCATTAAATTAAATTTCAGTGATAATTTAACACCGAATATAGTGCTAAAATATCTAATGTTCTATGATACAAAGTAACTACGTACAAATATAAATTTAATTATTTAGTGGAACCAAAGATAGAGATTTTGGTAAACAATTTGACCCAATATAAGGTAAGCTGATACCTCATGCTTGATTTGAAGTAAAAACCATCACAGGTGTGTAGGAAGTAAATTGGATTTGCATTCAGGAGTCAAACAACCAGAAATATGTATATTACAGTCCATACAGCCAGTGAGATTAGTATTGTCAGAAAGACACATACAAGGGTGAAGCCAGTTTGAAGTTGAAATAAAGCAGGCAGGTCATTTTTTTTTTTTTAACAGCAAAAATAAATAAATAATTTTGCATGGTTAATGCACAGTAAAATAGCCAAGTCCATACTGAACCCTGGGAATTAAGAGATTTCCTTCTACCTAGTCAAGTGTATCTGAGCACTCATGAAATGTTATTTGTAGAAACAGGTGAGCCAAGTGGGTTTAGGAATACTCTGGTCTCTAAGAAAATAGGCATATTTTCATAGAAATATATTACATATTATATTGCTCACAGAAGATGCATCCCAGTTCAAAGCAGAGCATCTTCAATTACAGCTCTGCTAATCAACAGCACAGGCAGAATTCTACCCAAAGGTGCTCACTGCATTGAAAACCAGAACCTTTCCAGTATTCTCCTCTGAGTTTTTGAGCCAAACTTCATGTCTTTGCTCATGAGATTTAAATATATGCCAATAAATTAACTAAATATTGCAATTCTTGAAGATGTTTGTGTCAAATGTGTAAAGGAGAGCTGTCTTCTTTCCATGTTTGACAGAAAAGAGAGAGAAGAGAGAGAGACATGGGATCTCAGTTTAGGGATTTATTTAGGGAGCATATGTCTGTATTAGTGTCTCCAAGGTTTACCATTTCTCTTTTCCCCTGTAAATCTGTGCCTGTCTTGGGTTTGTAACTTATTTCTCCAGATTAATTTTGGTAGTTAGCACTTATCCACTTAACACCAGCTCAGCTTGTAAAGCATTGTTGAGAAACATGGGGAAAAAACCCTACAAAAACACCAAAAAAGAGGCCATTTGGTATGGGAATATGATAGGCCATAATTGGCAGCAATTGAACATTTTAGAGGCTGGAACAGGCCCTGAGCACTGAACAGATTTGGCAGCAAGGTTCACACATGAATTTCACCACAGCTCCGTGAAGTTCAGGCTGAGGGTTTCAGTTCAGGCACATCTATGGAGAAGGGCTCATCTGAAATCAGTATATTGCAGGTCCCCTAATTCTGCTCATGGAAAAACTCTTTTACTGCTTAGAGCTTTGGCCTAAAAGCATTCCAATCTGTTAACCTTTGAATCCAGCCTTTCCAATGTTCTCCCACAGGCCAAGCTGTGCCCTTTCTGCTGCTGGCTGGTGAGGATGCTGCAGAGCAGGCAGGGGTATCCAGGGTGGGAGTAGCACGGAGGGAAATGGTTCTCTGTGGCCTGGTGCCCCCAGGGATGTTGAGAGAGATGAGTAAAGAGCACCTGTGATTATCAGTGCAAAAATGGAGTGTTCTTCCCTCTCACACTTGCAGCTTTGATCTTGCTTAACAGCCTGCCAACAAAGCCCACTAAGCTGCTCCCACGCTCTCCTCTCCTGTTGTGTTTCGTGGTATTTGCCTTGAAGTAGTTGCCTCTTGCTGATTTGAAAATTCCCTGCCTCTCTCTGACATACCAGGACAGCCCTGTTTTATCTCATCCTGACTTCTCCTTTTCCATCCGAGGACTCGGCAGCCGTCACCTTTGGTTTTCCCCCTCCAACAAACCCAACATTGATCTTGCAGATCAGGCACACTGCACTTCCAGACAAGATAGATAATGACTGGAACTGCAGCAAAAGGGACTGTGTGACATCACACTTTGGTGAGCAGACAAATCTGTAATCTTATTTAGTTTGACAGGTATAAAGGGCATTTCAGAAACTGATTATATCTGCTGTGATTTTAAGAAGGCCTGGGATATGACTGGAAAACCTTCATCCAAATTATTCCCCAGGGAACAAACTCTTCAAAAGAGTAATGCAGTGCTCCTTATTCGAGGCATTAAAACATGAATAATCTTTTTTCCACCTTGTGGAAAATATATAATATTACCCCTGTGGAGATTCCAAGGGTGAGTGAGGTGTTACTGCTGAATCTCCATCAAGTGTGGGGAGTTGGGTCCACAGTCAAGTTTGCAGATTAATATGAGAGAAAAAGCTCATCATGAAGAACATCTGAACTGTTTAATGAAAATGTGGATCTGTGCTGATTTTGCAGATCCATTTCATATTGTGAAAGCCTCATCACCAGTTGGGGATAAGATTCATAAGCATTTCTTGAAGTTTCCATTTATAGTTCTTTTAAAGCCATCTGTGACAGGCTTGTGCTGCAGCATCAGTCGAGATCAATATGTTTAACAGAAACCTACTTGGGTCCCAAGTTTGGGAGTGGGATGCACACACCTCCCCTAGCTGGATCCTTACCTCACAGTGGAAGGTTTTTGGTAGCACCTGGATTGCCATGACTGCCCACTTGCTGAGCAGGGGAAAGGCTGGTGAAAGGGAACACTGAAATCCAAATTTATTCTCCTGAAATTTGAGGCTGATCTCAATCTTGCTCCTTAATCCTGTCACTAAACCACCAGAGCAGTTTTCTTTTTGCCCTGCCCATCTAGGAGATGGTCCTCTGTTGGAAAATGAAAAAGTTTCATTTCTCCATGTGCATCAGAACATATTTTTATGAAACATAAAACTGAGATAAACTCTTGATTACTTAAGTGTGGTTTTGCATGTTTCACCCTGACTTTGTGAGACATTTTTCATGAGTATGTGATTTACTCTGCATTCATCTCTGATGCCAAAGGAGAGTAGTTCTCCATATCTGAAGAAAACGCATTAAAAATGTTTTTGATAAGTCATAGACCATTAGAAAGTGTTGCAAACCTGAAAATACCCCATTTGTGTTTCTGTGGCTGAAATTACAATCTTTTAATCTCTGGTTCCTAGTCTAATTTTTACAAAGCCAATTCTATGGCAGATATTTCTGTCAATTCTTCCCTCCTGGCATTTGATATTAATTATGTGCCCAGTTCTGCATTCACTAAGGTGAATGGAAATATTTTACTGATGATCTTGGTGAGGCCAGACCTGTGGGGGGATATGGCTTCATCTTATGTCCTGTTGGTCATAATTCTGTGGAGTGTGAATATTAATGAATTGATAAACTATCTGTGTAAGAGTTTCTTCTTGTCTATATAATAAATACACCTTGAGGCAGTCATGAAGGTTGGAATTAGGCTTCACAGCAATTTGGCTTGTGTTCCACAGGGCTTTTCTTTCTACTTCTCTTGGTTTTTGCAGCAGGGCAGGTTCCTTAGGTGGGTCAGGCCCATATCTCCAAACATATTGCACTGAAAATCCACTTAGCAGCCCCTCCTCATCCCAGCAGCCTGGGAGCAAAGCAAAAACAGAGCAAATGTCACCTCTCTGCTGCAAAAGAGCAGTTCTGAGTCCTGGTGCAAGATATCTCAACAGAAGGGTGAGATTCAGCTGCTGACAGAACAATCTTGACGGGCGAGCTCTAAAGTGTTCCTGTGTGTGTGATTAAATACTGAAATATCAGTTCTCAGAGAGATGGGCGTGTATTACCCTGGCCCACTGCTCACTGGTGCTTGTTAGAATTGCCTTTGGCTGAGGAAATGTGTAAAGGAGAACAAACAAACAAAACACCAAAAAACAAACACAAAACACCATCAAGATTATGTATCTTCAAGAAACCTCTACTGTGAAAAGAAAAGTGTTTATTATGAAAGCTGTTACCTGCAACTTCACTCTTATCCTCATTATTTTGCAAGCTCAGAACAAGGGGCAGCTTTGAATGAAAAATCATAAAACACTTGGTAGTTATCTTGAAATATTCTCCATCACATCAGAAACTGTCAGAGGACAAAGAGCAGACTGGAAGTAGAAAATCTCATTTCACTACTACCAGATACTTCTAGTGACTGCATTCATTCTGGATAGAAAAGATATCTATATATATCTATATATGTAGATATAGATATATAAGAAAAAATAAGATTTTTTTTTCTCAGAGAAAATCTCAAAAAAAAAATTTAAAAAAATGTAAAAATCTCAAAGGAAAAAAAAGGCACAACATTGTGTGTTATTACAAAAGAAACAGCTTTAAAATGGGCATTGAAAATCAAATCACCAAAATAATCTTGGACGTTTCTACTATCCTTTTTTGTGGGGAAAATAACCTATTGTGTTACTACTACCAATTAATAATCAGGTTAACATCCCTATTAATTCACATTCTCGTTGACCTTATTCTGGCAAAAGCCTCTTGATTACAGTAAAAAAAATATTTGAAAGGCAATTGAGGCACAATCAATTATTTTATATTATCAAAGCATAGGTGTCACAGATAGGCAGAAGAAGAGAGAAAAAATGGCTTTGCATCTGGGTATGAATGAAACTCAGTGATGTTCTCTAGCACTTGTGCATTATGTACAATTTATTTCAGACAGTGAAGTAGACACCTGCTAGTGAACCAGATAGTCCAAGCTCTTTTAAACTTGAGCCTTAAATTCTACAAAAAACCTTGTAAATAATTTCTTTTTAAATTAGCAAAGGGTGAATAATTTCTCTTCTTTCTTGTTCTTTCGCAGTTTGTGGCAGTTTTTGTTTGTTTGTTTGTTTGTTGTTTTTTAAAATAATTGTTACAAATTTTTAACAAATCTGATCCACTACATAAAACACCAAGTGAAAATATTCTGTTTTTTGCTTAGATATCCAGGGGCTTCCTAGCCAAACTTCGTGGCCAGTGGCTAAATCCTGAGCAGCAGCCACAATATTAGTCTTTGTAGACAAGAGGTTAATTTATGAACTGATTATTTATGCTGGAACAGGGTAGTCCTTGTGCTCTATGACCATGGAACTGATGGGCTTAGCTTGAAAAAGAAGCTTCAGGGTCACCCTCTTTGGGGTGGGGATTTTTGATTTTGTTTTGTATTTTAAGAAAAATACCAATCCAAACATTGTGTGCAGCACACGCTGCCTTGAGCAGCTTCTCAGCCCAGCCTGTTTTACCTTTTAACAAAATTACTGTGGTTTTCCAGAGCATTCCTGGTAAATCCCCTCACAGCCTGCCAAGTGACACACGGTGACAACAGCACTTTTTGCTTCTCTGCCTCTTCTTTCCAAGTGCTCATGAAATACTCCCCCTGAGAAAGTCGTAGTTAACAGGCTCACAAAGAGAAGATTTTAACATAAGTCTGTAGTCAAGCGTGATTTTTTTTTAAATATATAAATATTTTGATCTAAAATAAGACAAACAACTGCCTTGCTTGTCTCATTTCCCCCATCATTTCCTCAGTTCAGAAAATGTAAATTAATTGCTTTTCAGATTTACAAGCTGCTTTGCAAGACAACAATCCTAGAAACTGTCCAGTTCTGCAGAAAAGTGTTTGTTTCTGGTTCTAGGGAGGGATTAACACAGTCAAAGTGTGTAGATCTGTAATATAACGGGTTTAAACTCTTTTTCCTCTGAAGGCTTTCGTGCAAAACCATGGCTGGCTTCAGATTTGTGCTCTCTGAATGGCACCAGACCCTTGTAATGATTCTCCAGTCTTGGAAAAAAATCCACATGGCAACCAACCAAGGTATGCTCAATCCTGCATCATGTACAGAGACATGGCAACTACTTGCCCAAACCTGCTCAACAGCTGGGCCACAAAAGGAAAGATTCCTTAAACCATTAAGGATGAGGGGAAAAAAGGCAGAATGCTAGGGAAAGAAAAGAACAAATAGGTTTGAGTTAAACTCCCTAGAAGTTTGGAGTCCTATACTCCTTACTTGTTTGAAAAGACAGGAAAACAAAAGTTCTGTCTTTCGTTGAAGGTGATCACAGAACTTGTCTTCTGCACAAGTCTTTTAAAGTCTCTTTGGAGCACCTGTCTGTTGTGAAAATAATTCATTTTGTCATGCCCAGTGACACTCTGGTAGTCATTTTATGAAAGCTTATGTAGCAGTTTCACCTCTAGCTTTACCCTCTGTTATACTGCACCACAAACTCATTTAAATAGTAATATTAATGTTTTTAGAGATCACTACAAATGGTTGGCAGCATCATTGCAGTTAATGTCTCATGGGAGCTATACAAGGGAATTTTATCAGCTTGAGGCTGAGGTATTTGATGAAGTAATAACAAACTAGCTTGGAATTGTCTTTCATTACCTTTTATCTCTCCTAGAGAGAATATAATCTTATTCAAATTATAATGGCCTCTGTTATCAATGTGGTTTACTATTTATTTACCTGCACATGGACATGCAAATGCACATGCATTCTCCTCTTTTTACCGTACCTGTAATGAAATTCCTTCACTATCAGAATCATGCATGATCACAAATTACAAACTAGTTACTTGGAAGTGTAATTTCCTTAACACTAAAAGCATTAAAAGAGAAAATTAAAATCCAACTTTTTTTTTAGGAAAAATAAAAGTACCTTGATAAGGAGTGAAATCCAATCATTAGACTTTATATATATACCTTCATTTATCTTTAAGACAAATATGATATTCCACCTCAGGAATAGATAGGCTGCCTCCTGTCTGGGCAGAGAAAGAGATGGGAAAAATGTTTTTAGTGGTTCTGTAGGGAGGCTGAGGCAAAAAAGGAGATCCAAATGGCAGAGTTTGGCTCTCCCTGATCAAATCACCTCAGCATTTCTGAGGCCAGGCTTACTCAGTCAAACAAAATGTGAGAGATGCATGGCATGGCTCTAAGTTGTCTTATTAATTACTTGGAGGTTGTCAAAGACTCTTTAGAGACAAGGAATATATAAGCACAGAGGTAGGGCATAACTGTGGAGACAGATAACAGGGAAAATATATATTTGTGAAATGACCAGGCAGTGAAACAATTGTCTGTTTGCTGCCACACATCTGATCTGTTCAGCAGATTATACTGAAAAAAACCCAGATCCTGCAGCCTTGCTCCAGTGGCTCTAGAGCTGCAAATCTCCAGTTGATGGCAAAACATTTTGCTCCTTGTTCTTCCTTTGAAAGGGTTTGAAGATAGAGGTGGGATGGTGGAGTATTGCAATTGTTTTTTTCTCTGTTATCAGCCTGGGTCATTCCCATGGTGAATCAGGGGCTTTCCCCTGTTTCTGTGGTGTAACAGGAGTAAATTTTTCCCCTTCAGCCCCAGGCCTGGCTCTTTGGGCTGATCTCGACTGACACTGGATTTTCCTCTCCCAGTTTGCCATGAGGCCATTGATTCTGATCGACTTCCAGTCAGGGTTTGCTTGCTGTCACTTGAATTAAAGCCAGGCAAGGGGAAGTGATCATTTCAGCCTGCCTTATCAGAGCAATGCTCAGGCTGAGGACAAACACCCTGCTGCAAACAATATTTTTTACCATGTAGTCTTCAGGCTTATGTCATGGCCAAGTGTTAAATATGATTTCTATTCATTCTTTTCAACAGAACTAGATAGAAATCAGGCATGAAAGCATAAACAATAACTAGCGATATTTATAGTAGTATATATTTTAAGGGTTTTTTTAAAAAAACATCAATAATTTGTTGCTGCAATGTGTCTGAAAGAACCAGATATATGTAAATACTGCAGAGACAATAGGGATATTCAGTCCTGGACAGATAAAATACTGACAGAGCAAAGTGAAACCAGAATTTAAGAACAATACACGTACATGTAAGTAGGTTTAAAATAAGAAATGCAGTTCAAAGTTTGCTGAATGACAGAGAGGCAAACATGCTCAGCAAGGAGTATAGAAACATCAAATGCACAGAAGCTGATCAAACCAAATTTTTACTTAAAACTCAAACTGGTACAAAAACAACTCCAAGTGCCCCCTTTTAGTACATCAAACAAAAACCTGTAGTGCCTCCTTTTGCTTCTGCTTTATAAATGTCCCTTAATATTTCCAGAATAAGGATTTTAGCATTTCCAAATCATTGCTGTGCAATTCTGTTTAATCATCCCTCTACTCTACATTAGATCTGACCTCACAATTTCTATCCCATTCTAAGTCATTGGGAACTCTTTCTGTGTGTTCAAAAGTAAAGAATTATGCTTGCCACTGGAATTATTTTAAAAGTCTTGTGCAAAGACTGAAAAACAGCTCAGTAAATTTGTTAAATACTATCCTCAAAAAACAATTTACTTTTTCTGTTGGGTTACTTAAAGTTTGGATCCACAGCCTAAGTGTTTTGAGCTCGAGCCTTTCCTGTAACCATTTAAAGTTTATAAGAAGTACCACTCACATTGTAGATAGAAAGAACTTCAACTTTTACTTAACAGGAATAATATTCCTAATTTGATATTCATGTTTGTAGTTTCAGCATTTTCAAACTGCTGGCAGTGGGCAAGAAGTAGAAAAACCTACCCCCTGGAACTTATACTCCCTTCAGGCAGAAAAAAAATCCAAGTCTGTTGACCTTTCAAGATTACATAGAGGCTTACAAATATACTCAGGACTTTTGATGGTTAAAGAATATAGGATTTTGTGTTTTAGCCTCTCCTGGCATTTGTGAATTCTAAATACTGAGTGTACTCTTTTACAAAATGTTTACCTACTTACACATTTAACTACAAATGTCCCTCATAAATCGAGAGAGTGGGCAAATAAATTTTAGGAATATGTAGAGACAACAAAGGGATTGGAGTCATGATGTGTCACCTGCCCTGCCCAAAGGCATTAATGCACAATCTCTGCTTTGGTACATGGCCAGGCTTGACCTGGCAAAGGATCATGTAAAATTTTACCTATGCTCAGTAAATAGCCATAACATGAATGAATTCCAGGCATTATGTCTCTAAGACCAGTGCTTTTCCAAAAAAGCAGAATAAAGTCTCCTAGTTCATCCTTCTAAATCATCCAAGGCGTTTTTATATTTGTTTCTAAATGTCATTTTTGTTCTCCAAGGGAAAAGGAGGACTTTTTTCCCCTGGCTATAATAAATTTGGAGGAAGGTTCAGAGTATACACCCAGTCTCTAACTGGACTGCACTCCGCAGTGGGAGTTACCAGCCCTGTCCTGGCTCTGTCTGTACATCTCTCAATGACAAATGGATTTTACGGATATTACAAATATCCCTAAACATTGTGACAATGTTGGCATGGTAAAACAATTCAATGCAGGAACACATCTGGATATAAATCAAATGTAGGTCTAAGCTATAAAGGTCAAAAATTAATTCAGATATTACTATTATATATAATATAATATATTATATTATATATTAATTCAGAACTTTCTGGAGCATGCAGGATATACAAGCAAGAATTTACTTTCGATTTTTACAGAGAGTACATCCAGCCAGAAAGTTTTTCTGTTTATAAGGGCATAAAATTTCCAGGTTTTGTGATGGACAGTAAGACAGGATTTTATCTGGCATAGGTGCATGGTCTGTTTCCAATGAGGAGACATTGGCCACTTCTTCCCCAATAAATTAGGGAAATCTCATTAACTAGTTAGGGACTAGAAAAAAAAATTGCTCTATTCAATAGGCATTATGTTATGAAAAATGAAAAATAACCGATCATATTGAGAATTGACTAAAGTTTCAGTTCTCTTCCAGAGTTTTGCCTTCCAAAACCCCTCCTGGTAGACTTTTATCTTTAAATATATATTTTTAAAGATCTATCCCTACCTATGTAACAGCCAGTGAGCTCTTGCTCAGAACAGCACAGAGGGCACTGGGATTCAGCACTGAACCCCAGTGAAGGGTCTCAGCAAAAGCAGGTCAGAAATGTGGTATTGTTTCATTTTCTCCTGCATCTGATAACTCTGGGCCCCCTCCCTCTGCTCCCCAGTTTTTACATCTTTGGAACACCCAGCCTGTGGCAACTCAGTGATGCTCTCTGCTGAAACAGCAGCTCAGTTCCAGCTCATCTCATGAAGAATGCAAGGAAAATTGCTTGGTCTCAGCTAATCTGGAATCTTCGTGGCCAGTGTGTGTGCTCTGCTTCCCTCTCGTGTGAATTTGGTTCCCTGTGACCAACCTTGTTAGGTGAAAGTTGTGGGAACTCCAATCTCTTCCCACATATCCAGGCCAAAACATTTCCATGAGTCCCAGTGTGTGCAAAGATTCTTCTCAACAGGTTATTTTCTCCATTTTAGCCCCTTAGCTGAGATCTTTGGAAGGAGAAAAAACCCACTGGGCCTGGCTGCTGTCCTCATATTTCCTCTGAAATCATTAAAATCCCGCAGCTTTCACTTTGAGCCTTCCAACAGTAACACCCCACAGAAGCAGGCATTATTTATAGCAGGTTATTGTACCTGGCATTGCAGGATTCAGCACGAGCCTGATACCTTCTGGCAGGTGCTTCACATCAAAGCTTGAATATTCTGGTGTTTTTTGTGCCCACCTAACTGCAATAAGTCAGTCCTGTGGGACATTGGTTAAGAAAGAAGTGTTTTTTGTGCAGTGTCTGCAGTTGTAACTTGTGAAACTTCCCACCTTAAAAATATAATTTAATTGTGTGTCAAAGGCAGGCACCAAATCTCTGCTCAACCTGTTAAGAATAGGCATTACAATTATTTTTAAATTCTCCCAGTGTCTGAGTTTCTGCTGGAAGCTGGACTTTTTCATGCACATTTTTTGCTCAAAAGGAAGAAAGTTGGGAGCTTGTGTCTGTTTTCCATCCACCTCACACCATTCCTGGAGAGAAGGGACACTTCAGAGTACTTCAGTGAAGTGCCTTGAAGAATTCAATTGTACTTGAATTTTTAATGTAACACTGCAAATTTTCTAGTCACCCCCACTGGAGTTTCTGGGATATCTGAATAGGTCCTGAATGAATACATCAGAATTGCACCAATAGGATCAGAAATCAGTAGCTTCCATTTTACACCTCACAGATGGAGGAAAAAAAATTGAGGTTTTATGTGGATTGGGACAATATAACAGTCTGATCCTAAAGTGAGTAAAGAGCAATACTGGTTCTATTGTGAGGAAAAATGTATCACTTTCAAAAAACCCTTTTCTTTTCAACTCTTAAAAGGCTGAAAGTTTCCCATACAATTCTAAGCAACAAAAAATCCCCCTCTACAAAGCTGGTCTATATTTCAGCTTCATAAAGAATCCACAAACATAAAGCACAGCTCTTCCTGGGCACACTCTTGCTTATTTTAACGACATTATAAAATATTTCATGCTATTTTCCCATCAGAAACTATTTACCTAGGGAGAGAGGGTGAGGTGGCATTGTTTCTTTTTTCTCTTTGTCAACAAAATTTGATTATTAATTTTCAATCGATTGTCACCAGGAAAACTGGTCTGGTTATGGCAACACGTTTATAAATTGACCCATAAACTAATATTTTGTCAGCAGAACTTTTGTTGTTTTTGTTGCTAGTTGTCACTATTAATATTTAGGAATAGTAAGCCTTAATATTTAGGAATTTACAGTGCATGTTAATTAGGATTTTTTTTATTTACTCCACACAAACTGCTCCATTAGAGGACAAATGTGCATGCTAAACAGAAAGGTATTCCACACTGACCTCAGTTGTGAGATGAATTTGGCAAACTCTGCTTCTTTTTTTATAGCCAGTACTGATAATTTCCCCCATTTCAAAACAGGGGGATCATTGAATGATCCAGCCTAACCAGGTACAGAGCCTCCCCCAGGAATTCCTACATCAAGCCCATAATTGCTGTGTATCAACATAAAGTCAGCATTTCCCACGTTTGGGGAGAGAACTGCAGCGGAGTACAAAAAGTTTGAGAAATATTTTACAAAATGGTTCAATAAATATTGCATGGTGACAGATCAGGTGCTCAGTGATGGCAGAGAGGGCTTGTGATACTGAGTAGTTTAGTGTTCAAAGCCCTAAAAAAAATCACTTTTTTTCTTCTCAACAAGGAGAAAAAGAACAGACTGCATCCCCTTGGGTGCCCAAAGTCAACAGGATTTCACTTGTGATGCTAAATGAGACAGACCCCTTCTTGCCCTTGACCAGAATTAGTAAATTTATCTCCACTGCCAGTGCAAAAAGGTGCTGGCAACACTGATTATCACTGGGCAATCTGATGCATGTTTAATAAAGCTAAAAAAGCAGCATTGGTGGAGAGTGAAATACCTTGAATCTGAATTTCTTTGAAAAGCCAGGTATTCAGCTCTTTATTTATTTTAATACTGTTTCAATACAGCCTTCACTGAAATCCTTGGGGTTCCAGTGCTCCTGGAGAGTGTCAGTGCACGACAGAGCTGAGTTTTGAACTCTTTGTGATCCTCAAGCCCTGAAGGGTGAATGTGCTCAGACTGTTCTGTGTTTCCTCACCCAGGACCCCACCAAAACACCAAAACCAGAATTCCTGTGCACAGAGCTGTCTTCAGGATCAGGGCCTTTCCCATCAATCTCTCCAAAGGTCTGGAGAATACTTGTAAGGCAAGGGTGGAGTGCCGAAAGGAGATTTTTTTGCTCTTGTTACTGATATTTTTAGATAAACCATAACCAGCCACGGGCTTTATTGATCACCCCCCATCCTGTAGCAAGCTATCAGCCTGGCAATCAGATAATGGAGATGGTCTTGCATGCAAATGGAAATCGTTTAATGACACAGAGAAAAACAATGAGAACCATTGTTTCCAGATAATTTATACAGCTATTGAAGCATTCTTTCACTTTTTTTTTTTTTTTTTTTTTTTATGAATTGAATTCACAGGAGATTTGTGAAAGTTGCCTGTTAGGTCAAAGGCTAGTGCTTTATCCACTTAATCATTCATCCCTGCTTGATTAATAGACTTTTTAAACAGAATCATATATTAATAATGTAGGCTTTAACTGGGCATCTCGATCAAAGAGCAGATTTTAGAAGTTGATTGGTTTGTATCCTCTAGGCCTGTGATAAATGTCTGGAGATTTCTTGTAGTCGTTTTTTCTTGTCATTTTTTCATTCTGATATTCATTTCTCTCTTCAACATTGTCACATGAATATTTAAAACAAGAAATATAATCAGTTCAGTGCTTTTTCTTCAGTGCTGAGATCATAAAGAGAAGAACTGTCATTCAGTACAAAATCTCTTTATTACAATATTTAAGGACTGTCTGTTTTACCTTGCTTGGTGGGAAGCAGCATCTGAAGGTATTATATACATCAATAGGATTATGAATGGAAAGCTATTCTTCAGATTTGGGGTTAAATGGGATTAAGGATAAGAAAACTCCTCAAAGATAAAAAGATTGTGGCACTAATAAATAGAGGGGTTTAGAAAAAAATTCATCAGAACAGTTAGTTGGAAAATGCTGTCTCATCTACAGATGAGACTGAAATATTTTCTGGGAATGGGAGAGTCTTTAGGAAATTCAGATATATTCCATTAAATCAAATCAAAATGTTTCCCTTTGTTTTGCCAAATTAAACCTTTTTTTGAGGTTTCTTTTTTTTTTTTTCCCATACGGTCATCTCTTCAAAAATCATAATCTGAGGTGGGATGACCTCAGTTGGAAGGAAATAGTGAAACTGAGGTAAATCACAGGTAACTCACCTGCTGATTTGGGTTGGAAGGGATCATAAAGATCTTCTGATTTTGCTGCAGACAGGGACACCTTCCACTGGCCCAGCTTGGTCCAAGGCTGTCCAACCTGGCCTGGAGCCCTTCCACGGATGGAGCATCCACAGCCCCTCTGGGCAGCTTTCCAGTGCTTTGCCACCTTCACAGTAAAGAAGTTCTTCCATGTATCTGACCTCAATTTCCCCTCTTTCAGTTTCCCATTTTAATTCCTCAAACACAGTGTTGCAGGGCTGCAGTTATCCCACCTAATGACAGTAGCTTGTAAACACCATCATGTCCACAAAGTTTTCTGTTTCTTCTCTGTGTACCCCCTCAGATTTCTGGTGTGATCCTTCACGTGAATACTGCAGGGTTCTGTTTGTTTGACTGTTTCTGAGGGCTTAGTTATTTTAATGAGTTGGTTTGTACTTAATGAAAATCAAATTTTTGGCAATAAACAAACAGCTCTCATTCTAATATTTTCTTTATTTAACAATCATAATGACAATACTAAGGGAATTTATTTTACAATTCCATTACTTTTGTAATTAACAGATTTCCAAATAGAGAAGTAATTTTCAGTTGTCCTCCAGGTTTGGTTTTGCTTTTTTTTTTCTCCTCTTCTTCTTTTCCCTTTCTTTTGGCAGCTAGAAAATAGATTTTTCACCTCTCCTTACACAAATAAATGTTTTTCCTTTTCACCTTCAGTGAATGTTTTCTCCACCCTTATGCCACATCAAGGACTGTCCTTTCTGTCCCACACTGAGAAGATATTGGGAGGTTCCATGAGGTTTTTTTGGTCCCATTAAAATCATCTTCCCCTAAGCTACCTCTGATTGGCAACTGTGCTGTGAGAAACACACGAGCCATTAAGGTGGATGGTATTGACATTTTCAGCTTTCTTTGGGGATTGCAGCAAACCCACATTTCAGCGATCCATGCTCAGCTTTGGTTTGTCTCCTGTGTGACTGAGAGTGCCACAGGCACAGAGAGCTGAGTTTGGAGAGCCAAGGGGAGCAAACCAGACCTTATCCCTGCTGCAGTCTGTGCTTCTGCCAGAGGGAAAACTCAGGAAAATGTGGAGTCCCAGAAGTCCTATCAAGCCTACAAAGTCTGCAGTAATGGTGAGAAGGGAGCTTGGGGCGAGGTGTGAGAGAGCACACAAAACTCTGGCAGCTGCCTCTTTGGGCTCCTTGGCTACCAGTGGCAGATCAGGATTTCTTTCAGATTCTGCTGGAAGCAAGAGAGCTGAGTTTTTAATTTTCTCACTAACTGCCAAGCCCCAATTCCTGCTGAAGCTGTGGCTGGTGGGTAACTCACTGCACTCAACACCTTGACAAACAAAATCCAAGGTGATATCACAGCTGAATTATTCATTTTTTGTCATGTTAAAAAACCCTCACGTGTCTGAGTGGGTGCACATGTGTGTGAAACCAGCTCTTCCCATCTCTCAGTTTTGCTTCTGGTGTGACTAGGACAGAGAGAGCAGCCTGAACGTGACTCTGTCAAACCCTTTGGGATTCCCCAGGCACCCAGGGCAGAACAGAGTGTGAGAATGTTCTCTTTCAGAGAGAGCCTTTGGGCTGAAATCACACTTGTGGGTTTTTTTACAGATGATGTAATGACAGAAACACGAGCAGATGATGTGGGTGGCAGAAAAGCTCCCAATCCCCTGACTATTTGTCATAAGTAGAGCAGGGAATGGCAAAACTGTTTTAGTCCTGGGCCTTAAAGTTAAACCCATTAAAAATTCCATGTAGAACCCCTATGACCATTTTTGTGTTAGGTAAACGTTTTTCAAGCCTGAGAAGTTTAAAAAAAACAAACAAATGAAATAATTAAGGGTTCAAAAGGTGGTTTTTCAATTAGTGTGCCTTTCAAAAGGGGCACCTTTACCCACAAAAGACTTCAGGAGTGTCTCCCCATGCAATGTAGAGCAAATTCCCACCTTTCTTTTTTTTCACTGGTACCACAAAAATTGGAGCTACTCTGTAGGCAGCTTCTGTGCTTCAACTAAATCTGCCCTTTCATTTTCTACATTTTGAAGATAATAATGTTCAAGCTTCTTCCATGACTTTATCCATATTGTAGCCCCTATGATGCAGCTTCTTTACCCAAGACAGAACATTTACTGGGGGAAGAAAGCACTGCCTTTGCCTTCTTCACCTCAGATTTTTTACCTTTATTTTCACTTCTAGATTACTAAGAGCACTGGATTGCCTTCTCTTTTTTAATAGACTTAAAAGCCAAAACAAAGTTTGATGGCCCATGCATTCAAGAGCAACAAACTAATCTGGGTTTATCCAAAGTGATTCTAAATCTCCCTTGTATTTTTTATTGTTGTGGTAGCTTTACATTCATTTGGGCATTGGGCTGTATGTGGTGCCAATTTGCTTTGGAATTTTAAAAAAAGGAAAAAAATATTTAAGGGGAAAGCTGTCTGGTTGCATAAACAAGTTTTAAAAATTTAGATGGCTGAAAATTCAGTTAGAAGGATTTTGAAGCTTGTCAGAGCTCCTTAATGGCAGTCATTGCTATTTAGATTGAAAGGTATAACATGAGTTTAGTTATTAGGCATATTCCAAGGCCTTTGGAGTAAAAAGCAAAAGCTGTAATAAGAAAGTTGTCAGAGATGAAGGTGCTGCTAATAAAACATTCCCTCTATTAAGAAAAATAAGATTTAAGAGCCATGAATAGTCCTCAGAAAAAAAATGGCCCAGTCCTACAGAGAAGCTTGACAGACTTCTGTTTTCCCTGGAATTAAGAAAGGTCGTGTTCAGACAGTTAGGCTGTACAAAGTCTCTGCAATTCTGAAATCCTGTACCTTTATAGGAAGGCCAAGTTCTGAAGATTTTATTTTGTTAAGAAGAGAGGAACTCTAGACACTCTGTGAAACAATGCAGCTACTGAATGTCTCAGCTAAATAAATTGGGTTTAAATATTCTAAACAAAATGTGTGCTTGCACAAGAAATGTGGTAGTGTTTGTTTTTATCATTGTCACAGTAGCTTTCCTAAATAACAAACAGTGAGGGTGTGGCCAAGTGAGGAAGATTTGCTTTGGATCTTTTTTTATTAAACCTCATCATGATTACATTTTTGTCATTAGGTGGATTCATGTCTTTTGAGAGTTGGTTTATTTGTCTTTTGAAGTCTCAAAAGCAGTCTTTCAAGGCTATTTTACACAATATGTGTTTTTTATCAAAACCAATATGTCCAGCTATAAAATCATAGTTACTGAAGGGATACAAAAAACCATGGTCTATATCATATTTTTATTACCAACCTGTGTGTTGGTTATTTTTATTGTTTGTTTTGAGGGTTTTTTTTTGTTGGTTTGGTTTGGTTTGGTTTGGGGTTTTGTTTTGTTTTGTTTTGGAGAGTTTTGTGTTTGGTTTTGTTATGTGGGGATTTTTGGTGGGGTTTTTTTGTTTATTTGTTTGTTTGTTTAAATTATTATCATAAAATGGTTTAGGTTGAAAGGGACCTTAAAGATCACGCAGTTCCAACCCTCATGCCAGGGCAGGGACATTTTCCACTATCCCAGGTTGCTCCAAGTCCATCCAACCCGGCCTTGGACACCTCCAGTGTTGGGGCATCCACAACTTCTCTGACAACCTGTGCCACTGCCTCACCACCCTCACAGTAAAGACATTTTTCCCAATATCTAAACTAAAAAATTCAGGAAGAATTTCAGTTAATACTTAAATTTGTTGGTAATGATCAGAATTGAAAAATTAAAAAACGAAAGTTTAAACTTACCACTTAGAGGAGGGAGGAGTTATTTCCTTTAGCTTATCTACGAACAGAAAATTAAATACACACTTTAGTTGGTGTGTACACTTATGATCTATTTCTTCCTGTTTTCTGTATTGATGTATACATCAATAAATCCATCAATCACTTTTTCTACCATGTCTTAATTTAAAAAGTGATCTCATGCCTCAGAACTGGCTTCTGGTCTGCTTTGTGTCTTTCACTGATGAAGAGTGAATCAAGGTCATCAGAGTTCAAAAATTCATCAAAGATTTGTGTATAGTTTTGTTGACTTTGCAGTATTTTTACATAAGTATGTTGAGAAAAATATGTTTATTTGAGTATTCAAAATTACCTCAATTCAGTGCATCAATTATGTGGAAGAAAATTACAATCAGTATTAATGAGAGGAGAATATTTTGAAAAATGATAATCAGTCACCCTGTTCACAGTGCTGAAATTGTAAAGTCTGGTGTCTTCTCAGCTATTGCAGAGTATCAGAAAAGTTCCCTCATTTCCCTCAGAAGTTACCCAGAGCTCTTTGTTTCTACAATTTGACCTTTGAGGTGTCTGTTGAGCTCCTCCCTTTAACCAAAAACCTTTCTTCAATTATTGCCCCAAGTTTCACTTTAGAGTCCGTTTTACATGGCTGATAACAGGGAGGAAAATAAAATATGACATTTCAGCCATCAAAAGAGAAATAACCTAGAAATTCAGGTGTGAATTACAGGGGATGTTGGATGTGAGGCCTCATATTTGTGCAAATGAGCATGAGCTAAGAACAGTGTCCATTAATACTATGGATCAGGCAGTTGCACTACTGAGAGATGCTTTTACCTCAATAACAGGGGACTTTTGGATTAAAAAAAAAAAAGAAAAAAGAAAATCTAATCAATTTTTATAATGTTTTGCATCACCAGAGGAAAAAAAATAAGGGTTTATCAAGAGATAAACCCACTGTGGGTGGGCAGTAAACTTTCAGAATGGAAGCAGAAAACATGCAAAATTCTGGAAGCTCAGAAAAATTTGAGGTAGGTTACTGGGGTTTTAGCTCATTGAAATGAGAGGAGCCTTGGTCTTTTTAGCCCAAAAATTGCCTGAGAATTCAGTTTAGGATGAAATTTAGGAGAGGTGGCATCACATCAACTAAAATTAGCTGTGACAAGAACCTTGCTCACTGAAGACCATGACCAAGCATATTATCTTATCAGTGTCCTGCTTAATTTAAAATTAATACATATTAGGTGGTAGGAGAATCTAATGTGGAATATGAGGGAGATTACAGACAATTAAGGTGAAATGGCTGCAGGAAACTCCCATCTGATTTTAAATGAATGGCTTTTGTTCATATTGTGAAAAGAGAACATTTTTTCAGGAAGAGTTATTGAAAAATTTGTCAAAGTTAAATATATTTTCATTACATTTCTGCCCTCTGTTGTTCAGGTTTTTTCCATAAGGCACAGTAATTTAAGTATATATGATGAGTTTCTGGGTTTTATTAAATTTGTATTTTGATTTCTCCTGCAGTATTTCTTTTTTTTGCTTCTTTTTTTTTTTTTTCTTTTTTTTTTTGCATAGAAAATCTGCACAAAGAAAATCAAACTGTAATCCAAAGATAAGGGTTCTACATAGCCAGCCACCAAGATATTTGGTTGTTTTGTTTCTTTCTGAAAGCCCATGCTCCTTGACTCCTGTGATTACTGGCAAATGCAGATAAACTCTCCATTAAGCCTTTCTTATAAAAAAAAAAACCAAAAACCTGTATACCAGTCAGGCTAAAGTATTTAACCAACTCCTGAATATTGAATACTTGGCAAACGATGTAGGTCAGCTGCTGAAAATAAGGTGCTGCTGTTTGGCACTGGGAGCAAAAAGAAGAGATTAAATCTACTGCAGTAGCATTTTGTTTGCTTGTTTGGAAATTCAGGAGTTAGGGATAAATAGATGCCATGACCTTGAAACCTCCAGACACGTGCAAAACTGAGTGCCACAGGCACCTGACAGTGCTTCCTCTTGAAAAGGGTAAAGGGGTATTTGTTGTTCTTAAATTCTTACTTAAACCAACTTTATGAGCTGGAAATGAAAATATTGAATTCCCAAGTCTCAGAACGTTGTTGGAAATCCTTAGCTATGTCCTTGTGAGGTTGTCAAATGATGAACATCCCCTTGTTGCAGCCCTGGAGAGGAAAGCCAAGGCTGAACTAAAGCCACCTCCATGGTGTAAATGAGCCAAGGTGCCCTAAAAATCAGTGAAGTCCAGATATTTCACCCCCCTGCAAATTTAAAGCCACATGGAAGAATTTAGTTCCTAGGGTTTGTTTTTTTTGTTTTTTTTTTTTTTTTTTTTTTAAGTTCTTGCATGAAGGGTCAAGTTGGTATTTTAGCTGTCTTTTTTCTTGAGGCATCAGTGTTCCTGCCACTTTCAATACTTTGCCACAATTAATGCTTTAATTAAGGACATTTTTGAATGTTGGGATTTTAAGCAGAGTAGTAAAACTGTTGAGTAGGTATTTACTAGGCTATTGTATGACCTCAATTCACAGAGGGACAGGTTTTCACTGCAAACCCCAGAAAAAACAGTAACTTTAAATAGAAATCAGGTTTAGGCTTTGACAAGCTAAGTTTTTTCAATGAAAAACTTTGTAGATGTCAATTACTATTAAGATTTTTTTTTTTACTGTTTGAAGTGTTGTTTTATACGAGGTGGAGAAAAATTTTGAAAAATGGCAGCTGCAGTTATAAATCTTGGGTCTTCCTGTAAGAGGTGCTACCATAAAAAAATAAGAAGCACCTTACAATGTCATTTTATCAAGGAAAAAAAAAGATCAAAGTCAGTTCTTCATGACATTCAATCACTGTTTCTGTTTCATATGCCAGAACAAGAAGCAGAGATGACTGATAATTTCTATAATCATTCTTAATAATTCCAAAAGGCAGAAGGACAGATAATAATAGATGCATGCTTGTGCTAAGCTGCTCTTCCTCCCTTGCTTTTTAGATTTGGCCATTGTGCTCTGTCTTTTGCAGATAATCTGTCAGGTCAACAATATCAATAGTTTTTATTACAGAAAGCAGATGCTATCAGCATCCTATCTGTCCATTTAATTAGAAATGTGGTACTGCTGTTAAGCTTCAGAACAATTTGAAGAAGGAAAAAGAACAAGAAAAACAAAGCAACCACCATATTTCAGAGTTGTTAAAGAGGCCCAGCATTTCCAAAAGGGGAAATGTGGTGTTTTTTTGGGAATCATGCACAAGCTAAGCATACAGCTCATGGCAAACTCTCATAAGATGTGCATGGCTGCTACATCCTAGATGAGGTGAAAAATTGGTTTAGCTCCATTTACTGGCTGGGGAAGCAAGGTGGGAGCCTGTCCCTTCTCCCAGATAACAGGTGGCAGGATAAGAGAAAATGGCCTAAAGCTGGGCCAGGGGAGGTTTAGTTGCACATTAGGAGACAAATTCCTCATGGAAAGCAGTGGAAGGGCTCCCCAGGAAAGTGTTTGGGTCACCAGCCCTGAAGGGATTTAGAAGACACATGGATGTGGCACTTGGGGACATGGCTTGGTGGTGGGCTTGGCAGTGCTGGCATTCAATGCCAGGACTCAATGCTAGCTCAAACATAAAATAAATTTAATAAAACCCACTTGAAAGCAAGGGGAAAAAGCTGTAGGCCAAACTTCAATTGGATGGGAGGCAAAAAAACCCCACTACAATAAACAAATCATTTCTGTTTCTGAGCAAGCCCTCACCAGGCCCAGGTGGTGAGGGCCAAGGCCCTCACCATTAGTTTGTCTCTTAAAGGCAAGAATTTATTTTCGTTTACGACCCCAGGGAAGGATTAAACCAATTTTAGACAGAAGGAAAAACAAAAGGATGGCTTAGGTGTTGTTTCATAAATAATCCTCCTGGCGCCCTGCAGTGGGGTTTAAGTGGAGCTCAAGCATGCTGCCAGATGATGGCACTACACAATAAAGAAAAGATCTTTTTGCTACACCTTACTTACACAGGGGTTTGCATCCTGAATGTCCCACCACCCCCACGTGGTTTTCTGGCATCTTTTCTCAAACACAATATTCATTACGTAGCAGCTGCCAACATCAAATCCTCCAAAAACATCAGAATAAATTCTGCATTGTCTACAGGAGGCAGTAGTTTCATCAGTTCTAGGTTGTTTTAAAGAAGAATAATAATGTTTCTGGTTTTTGTGGGGTTTTTTAAGAAGAATAATAATACTTTAGTAGCAAGAATAAAAAATGCCTCATCTGGGAAAAAATGCTGGTTGCTCTGAAGGAAAATATAAAACCCAAAAAAGTCTCAAATATTTCTATATTTCTTCAAAAATTTCTGTCCATCTTTTCCCTTAAAATTAAAAAAAAAACCAAACAAAAAGAACCCTGCCATAATATTTGACTGAACAAGGAGTTCTGAGCCAGATTTTTTCTGTTATGGTAGATATTCTAATTTTTTCTCAATTTTAATAGCTTTTAATAGTTGAAATAATGTGTGCCTTTTCCATGACTTCCACATGTGCACCTCTCTCAAAGTGCATGCACACACTGTTCTCTTCAGGAGTCTGTCTGAAGGCTGAGAAAGCAAAGAAAATTCAGTTCAGTGGAATTGTCACTCAATCCATAACTCATCTTGTTACACTCAGATATGGGCAGAGTTCTCAGAGCACTGTGACCCTACATGCCAAGTGCATTTTATCAGATCATTTTTTTTCCTACAGCTGATGAAGAAAAGAAATTAAAAGCAAAGCAGACTGTCAGATTCTGTGTTTACTCCAGAAAGAAATATATTACAGAAACCAAATTATTTGTTGCTTGACATTTCCATGGACAGATAACATCACTCTGGTTTTTGTTCACAGTCTTGCAGCTCTGATTCCATCTGCCCAAAGGAAACAGAAAGCCAAAGAGCAGCAGCCATTCATTCCAGTGGCTCAGAATTAACTTTTTAAGTGATCATAATTTCAAATTCTGCTTGAGTAAAAGACTGCTATTAATTTACAGTCTCCAAACTGAGCCCACACTCATTTGGCATGTCTTTGAAGGAGGCAAACTGGGGAAAAAAGAATAGTGTTTTCAGTGCTAACAGCAGAAATGGGACTAATTAGTGAAATAATGGCTGTAGCTCTATTGTGGTACTAAAATCTACTTCAGAATTAATATCACAGAACAAGAGCAGCAAAACTCAAAAAAAGATCTACACACTTCAGCAAAATATTTTTGGATACTTGAGTGTCTTTCTCTATAATAAATATATACTATATACTATATACTATATACTATATATAATAAATATATAAAAATACATAATAGATAATAATTATATAATACAAAATATAATGTAATATATAATAGAATATGCAGTATATAATATATTTTTTTGCTTTTTTCATTTAAGTGTCCTCTCATCTTCAATATCAATTAGGTTTCATTTGGTTTGGCTCATGTGAAAAGTAGTGACTGACTACCTGTTGTTCTTAGATTCTCACTTAAACCAACTTTATGTCCTGGAAATGAAAATATTGAATTCCCCAGTCTAAGAAGATTATTGGAAATACTTAACTATATCCTTGTGAAGCAGTCAAAAATAAAAGATGCAGAGGTAGTAAGGTAAATGAAATATGGCTGAATCAACTATTTTTGTTTGCCTTTTCTGAGCTTCCCATCTTGATAACATCATGAGTTTCCAATGCTTTTTGGACTTTATAAAGCAGTTCTGTAAAATTTAGGAAATCACAGCCATTCTCTTTCTAAAATAGTTTTGCACTTCTTTTATGAAAATGGCTGTGTCATTGCTAATTCATTTTACGTTAGTGTCCTCCAATAAATGCACTCATCCAATTTTTTCAGACTGTATATGATTTCCCAGAATTTTTAACATTGGGGAAGATGTCAAGATATCTAATCACCAAACAAAAAGTACTCAGATAGTCCTTGGATTAAACACACCTTTGTAACAGAAGAAAAAAAAAAGGGTCAGCTACTTGATGACCTTTTGTGCATGAGGTGTAGACATGGAAAAATGTAAGCCAGAATTAAAAAAAAAAAAAAAAAAAAAACCAAAAAACCACAAACAAACAAACAAACAAAACAAAACAAAACAAAAAAAAAAAAAAAAAAAAAAAAAAAAAAAAAAAAAAAAAAAACCAACCAGACAGGGATCTCTGTGGTTCTGGAAGCAGGGTTCAAACAAATCACCCTTGTGACCACTGACTGGGATGGAAGGCACAGCCCCAGGGGAATGGGATGTGGGATGTGGATGGAGTGGGTTGGTTTCTCTACCATCACACTTTGCAAATAGCCAGGAGGCTCCTGGAGCACCCAGGGCACTCTCAGGAATGCAAAAGTCCTGGTATCAAACTGCAGCAAGAATTTCTCTTTCCCTATTCATCCTCCTTCTCATGCAAAATTCAGTCACTTTAGCTTCATGCAGTTTAAATTAATTTCCTTCCAGCAGTATAAATAATGTCAAGGAGATATTACTCCATACATCTGTGTCTTTGCAGCCTGGGGGTTTTGTAGGGTAGAAGTCCTCACAGCATCTGAAGGCTTTCTGCAAGGGATTTCTTTCTCTGGTTATCCCAAATTGTCCTTACAGGCACCTCCAGGATTTCTCTGAGATGAACCAGGGCGGGGCTGAGCAGTCAGTGTGGGTGGATAGAGAAGAAGGGAGAGAGATAAAGGAAACACTGGGATAAATCTGCCAAAGAATAAAGATCCAGAGTGCCCTGCCACCAAGGAGTTGAGAGCTGATGGAGCTCCCCTGCTCTGAAGCTCAGTGATGTGCCTGCTCTTTCATTCCTGGCTTTAACTCACCCCAGAAGCTACTGCAACACCTCTTTGAGAGGCACTGAGCTGGCAGGGCTTGTGTTTAATTTCACATTAGAAGCACAAGACATAAAAGTATTTCTGGCCATGATTACTCTTTTGTGCATCTGCTGTTAAGTCAAACCCACTAACTTGCAATCCATGGATAAAATTTGAGGAATTCCTGTCCTTTGGATTAGTCTTTCTGATTACTCATTCCTTTACAATTTTTAACGATCAAGCCCAACTTTTGATCCTACTTCAGGATTCATGTTCAAAATAATCTTTTATATACTGATAGAATATTTTTATTAACTTCATTTAATACAACTTGCATGACTTATAAAATAATTTATTGTTTTTTATCACAAGTCTGAAGCACAGCATGCTCTGATAGTTCTCAAACAAATACCTAGAGACACAGATTATCTGGTACACAGGGCCTCATTTTCTGATCTTGCAAATTATTTCCCATTCTCATTTTATGAAGGGCAGGTCTAATTGGGATTAGGAAGGGGAGGGGAAGAGCATGGCTGAGTGACTTTCATGGACCATGGGCAATTTGGTAGCCACAGCTGAACCCAACTTCCCCAAAGCTCACGTGCTTTAGATTTGAACTCTATTTTAGCAAAGTAAATCTAGGTCTGGAATTCTGAATGTTGCAGATGTTTTCTTTCACTCTGCTGCTGGGGTTTGCATTAAAACTTATGTCTAGAATAAATAAGAAGTGAAGAAAGGTGGACAAGTACCACTTAAAATATGATTAGATTAAGGTCTGGATACTGTCTCAGTCTCTTGGAATCAGGTGGTATAAGGGATCCAGATCAGAACTTAAGTCTGCTTTGGGTTTGTGAGTTTTTTAATCATTACTTGAAGCCATCAGCACTCAGTGAACTCAACACAGTTAGGAATTGATCTCAATTTGTCTTACTGCTCTAGTGAGTTGTGGAGAATTTCTGAACATGTCCTGATAACCAACAAAGTCAATCTCAGTGGTCTCACAAAATAGTGAGAAACATTACAAAGGAGTGGGAACTTAATGCCTGAGAAATCCAAGCAGTGCTACTCCCACCACTGCTTCCTCCTGTGGCAACAGGAACATCACAGCCAGGATTGGGGTAGGACCACAGCATAAAGAGGACGCCTATGTCATTATACGCCCTGGCATTTTAATTTCTTTCATCTACTTTCTGAGGAAGCATAAACGTTTCTCAAAGAATTTATTAATAGAGTAGGACCAAGATGACTTTTCTCTGAAACATTTAAAAGAAATACTTGTGTTCTGACTGCTATAGTGTGTATCTAAACCAGCTGTGAACTGAATTTAGAGAAGGCAAGGTGTTGGAAGATGCAGAGCTCTTAGGCCTTCTTTATGTTGCCATTCAGAACCCTTGTTTCTGTAGCCACAAGATATTTGTCATAAATTAGAATACCAATTACATTCATGTGCTCTTCATATCTGAGAAAATAAATTGGTTTCAATATATTCATGGTTCTATATATGCGGTACTAGAACATAACAATTCTCTGCTGTACTTCCAAAGTGCCAGCTCACCAGACATCGAGCTGTAGAGGTTACTGAAAACATTGTTGAAACATAAATCAGACATGAGCAGAGAGATTTTTGATGGCCTTGGGGCAAAAAGTTTAGAGGAAAAATAATATTTTCCTAGGTGTGGCCCTTTGATGTTCTCTGCACAGCAGGTTGAAAGAGCTGGATTTTGCTCTTGGGTTTAATTTTTCACTCCACAAGTTTTTCAGATGAATATGTGCAATTTCTCCCTCTAGATAAGATAAATAAAATAAAGATTTTTAAAAAATAAGATTTGGATTAAAGATGCAAAAGAACTGGATGGTTTTGGTCTACACCAATTAGCTGGTTACAAAGCAGTTGGTGATTTCTGTGTGTACTCTTTATGTGATGGAAACATGACTGAAAGACATCAAAGAAAGTTTTGGCAATTCCTTATCTGTTGCATATCAGTGGACATTATACCTTAATGTGGCATTCAGATAAAAGTTGCAATACCCTCTTAGGTGGATGGGAAAGGAAAATGAATGCATGTATTCCCTTAGATCACGTTGCTGTATATATCCATTAAATCCATCCAGACAGTTCTCAAAAGGCATGATGACTCCATGGTTACAGCCCCAGTTATTCACTGATGACTACGGTCAGATCAATTAAATTCAAGAGTTTTGTACTGTTGCATAGTAAAGTTTTGCTTTTCCTAAATCAAGTTGCAGCTAAGCCTCGTGAATAAAGAGCATGAAATATGAAACACCAAGGGTCTCGTGGCAGGGAAGGAAAGCTCCCTTTGAAATTCTTAAAAGCAGGCAGGTGGCAAAGGAGGTTTCAGTATATTTACACTGCACTATATATATATAAATTATATATATAATTATATATATATTATTTTATACATATATTATATTACAGATATATATAATTAGAAATTCCAAGGTAGTTCAAAATGGTCTTCCTGTATGGGGAAATGCACTACTGTAAAAAGATCAGGTCCTGAAAGGACTATAAAGAGTAAATTTACAAGGGGAGGAACTAAGAGGATTCTGCTTTCCCTGACCCTTACTACCATCTAATGGTATGCTCTTTGTGGGATACTGTGATGATGATGAGGAGGATTTTATTTCTATTTTCCCCCAAATCAAAATTTCTGGATAAGTCAATGATCAGTCCCGCCCTCTTCCCTCTTGAAGCTTTTTTCAAGAAGGCTTCCTTTTATTTATTTTTTTTTCTTTCTTTCTTTCCCCTAGTCATCCTCCACATCCACATAATTAGCTCAGGTTTACCTTAAAGGTCAGCATGTGTGTGGTACCACCTTGATTTGTCTCTCCAAGGATCTGATCTTTCACCACTTTGTACTTACTGTATAATTTTTTTCATATTTCTGCTGCTCTGAATGGAGCAGAGCTGTAAAAAAGAGAAAGGGTTTTGTGTTCATTTTTGGAGTGATTGAGATTTCTGAGAATATAAAAAACACTGTGTCAGTCTAACAGATCTTAATGAAGTTGGACAAATTACAGGAATACACAAAAGTTTTCCTTTAGTACTTGAAACTCTCTGGGCAGGATAGGTGGAATCCTAGCTACTAGATCCTGGGAAAGCCAGAGAAAACTGAGCAAAGTTTAGGCTGGAATTGACAAAGTGAATTTGTAGTTTGATGTAAAATCTTACTATGACAAACTCTTTAGAGAGCTGAAAAGATTTTTGTAGATAACGAGAGAAAGCAGCATTATACACTTCCTATTTGAACTGTGTTGAAAAATACAGGGAATGTTTAAAACACGAGAATTCTTTTTTAATGCTTCTTATTTTTACTCCACCAGTATAATTCCCTTACAATTTGTTTCTTCTTGCATTCTCTCATCCACAATTGTAATATTTAAATAAAATGAGCCAGTGCAGAAGGAGAGGTCTGAGCCCCACTTGGTTTCAGCTTTTAAAAAGTTGAAATTGCCCAGCTACTGTCAGGCTTCATGGCAAACCATATCACCATACTTGACACAGTTGGGAACGTGGGGAAATCTGAATTCTTGGGCTGTAAGTTTGTGTTGACATGGAAGACTTGCATATGGCTCCTTCTTCTGACATTGTATAAAACATCACATGATATTTTAAAAACTCTTTTCCATTGAGCTCAGTTTTTGATATGCTCTGCAAATTCATGAAGTACAGTTGAGTGAGATCACTTGCAGTGTCTGAGAATATCTAGTTCACCCAAAATACAAATATTTATAAGATACTCTATATATCACACATTAATTAATCTGGGAACTGTATCTGAAGTGAAACCCCTGCATGGCTCAGAAAAATGTTGTGTTCTTGCAGGACTTCTTGTGAGTTCTTTGCAGCCATATGAATCAAACATCAAAATCTGAGAGCAAAGCAGTCAGTGTAACTTCAGAAACAAAAAGTGTGGTAAAACTTGATTGAATTCAGTGATTTTCAGGCAGAAATGAGCGGTCAGTGTGTGTCCAAAGGACAGGCATCACTATTATCAATCTCAGCATATCTCCATGGGAAATATCAGGCAGAGCTGAGCTGGCAGGCTTCTCTCTCTGGAGGAGAAGTGACCTCAGTCTGCCAAGATTCCCAGGCACATTTCAGAGCAGCAAAATCCTGTGTTTTGGGTCCCATCAAAACACTCATTGCACTCTATTTCTAAAAAGTCAGGAGCTATTCATCCCCTGTCCCAGGCTTACTAAATGTGTTTTATTACACTACTCTGTTTTCAAGGCTGTTTTACCCCAATTTCATTTGCTCAGCTGAAATTATTCTGGTTTTGCAAGTTGGAATTTTTTTAAGTTTTCCAAATGCAGTGAGTCTGTAGCATAAAAGATGTTTCATTAGTGGAACAATTAAGATTAACAAAGAAGTATTGTTAGCGTGGCTGTACAAATTAATGATTTTGGAAGCTTTACTGACTGGGAGTTAAGTGCTCAGAGTTGGTTTCCTCTCCATGCACGTCAGCCCGCAGGAAGAGAGGTTTGCAGCATTTATTTTCAGCTCCTGTGTGGTGGTGAGCTGGAGAGCTGAGTTCTGCAGGTCCTCCTGTGATAGCACAAGCTAATGAAGCTGCTCTATTTTAAAGAGCTTCTTAATCTATGTTAATACAGTGAAGATTATTATAGAAGCAATAATAATCGTAGAGAAATTGATAATGACTAGAAATCAATGTCTGGCTTGTTAATTATAAAGCTTTTACTATAAAAAGAAATCATTTAGCAACTCCAATTAACCAGTTAGGAAGATTTTTTATTAGAAACTCCATTTAATGGGTCTTGTGGTTTTTAATGTACTGGCTGAATCATTGCTATTTTTACTCTTGATCCCTTCTCTATTTTGATGGTCAGGGTTGCAAAAGCAGGTGAAGATTAAAACACCGATGGTTTTATTTAAACAAAACATCTTTGTTTTCGTGTGCAGCTGTTCACCAAGGCACAGGGCTTGCACCCTTTCTGCTGGGCAAGGGTAAATCCTCATAAAACAGGAGAGCTTTTCCCTCCTGGGCAGGGAGGGTGTCCTGCCACTGAAACTGAGAATTGAGGCTGTTCAACCTGGAGAAGAGAAAATTTTGGGGAGACCTTTGAGCCCCTTCCAGTGCCTAAAGGATGCTACAAGGTATAGCTGAGGAGGGGCTTCTTATGGCAAGGGAGAATGGCTTCAAAAGTGAAAACAGGTAGGTTTAGATTAGATATTAGGAAGAAATTTTTTTAATATATGGGTGGCTAGACACTGGAACAGCTTGTCCAGAGAAGTTGTGGATGCCCCAGCCCCTGGAATTGTTCAAGGCCGGGCTGGGTCTGAGGAACCTGGTCTAGTGGAAGATGTTCTTACCCATGGCATTGAAATTATGTGATCTTTAACTTTTCAACCCCAACCATTCGGTGAAAACTCAAGAGAACAGGCTCAAGGACCAGGCAAGGTCTCAAGCCTCTCTGAAAATAATTCAGGCAAAGGAAATGGAGGCTGTTGCAGGATTAGTTTATGTAAAGCTGTTTGAAAGAATCTCTGAGATAATTGTTTCTTCCTTTTTTTGGTAAAGCAAAAATAAGCTGTTATTATTTCTCAGTTCCAAATAAGGCTGAGTGCCCAAAAGTTGATCTAGTTTTTCCACCCATTCTATTTGTTCTAATAAAATATATTATCTGTCTTTAAGCTTTTTCTTCAGAATTTTCTTGGTTTCTCTGCATATAGCTCTGCTATAAGCACAAAACTTGGATCAGATTTACTTGATTTCTGTAATTACACATATTATTTTAATTGCATCTAAGTTCCTTTTCCAGACTTCTTTGAGTGCTTATATTTATTTCATCCTGGAAATCCTGTGTTTTGACACAGCCTTTACACAAAATGATGATGAGAGGCAGAACTTTTGCTTTTGCTTTGATTCTCCAGGTTTATATCCAAAATATCCAAGCCAAGAAAACTGGACTGGTAGTAAACTTGTGTGTTGAAAATATCTAAATGGGTGGCAAGGAAACTTTTATCAAGTACTGGGTTTCTATTGTGTCCCTCCTGGGGATGGAAATTCCATGTAAGAGTTTAAAACACACATTTGCAGCACCTAAAAGTAAAAGCTTTGCAACACTGAGCAAATCTCTATTCATAAAAGCCCCTGCATTCTGTCTATAATATCCTGATGCTTCGTGACTCATTAATTTTTAATTTTACTTTCTGGAACACCTAGTCACTTTTATTTATCCAGGGGGCTCATGTAAGTGTCAAAACTTAGTTTATTTATACAAAAATAGTTGAGAGGATATATGAGGCTCCTGCAGAAAATCAAATTGCAGTATACATGTAGGAGTCTGATTAAGAACATTAATGCTGGAGGGGTCTTTACTTATCTGCTGGGGCTGGGAGAAATTCTTGTGATGGAACAAGAAGCTGCATGAAACATTTCTGTGTCTTCTTTTTTGTCTGTTACAAGAAAATCACATCAGGTTGGACAAAAGGTTCACGAGTCTCTCAAGGAAATCTGGTATCCAGGGGCTTGAGATTTTTTTTTTTATTACTGGCTCTTACTTAAGGAAAAAAAAAATCTGTAAGAAAGACATCTATATAAGTGTCATAAATATTGTTTTGGACTCTTATCCTTTGATGCCTTGTTGCTTAGGTTTTTTAATAAACAAGCATTGGCTATAAAGGTATTTTCTTTGGATTATATACCATATAATTCATAGCATTATGGATGGTACCTATACATACACCATGCCATTAATATTTATTAGTATAATCCTCTTTCAATTGTTTTCCTCAAGCTACAACATCTTTCTAAATATAAATATTTTTTCCTACCTGAATCAGATATTTAGAATAAGTAGTTAAATTAAATATAGGTAACATGAACAAGGTATGGGTTTATACATTTGTTAAAGAAAAAGTTATTTTACTTGCAGAAAACAGGAATCTGATGTACTTTTATTTTCTGAAAAATATTAGAAGGTATTGAGCCAATAGATTTAGCTAGGCTGCTTGTGGTAGCTCCAAGTTGAATTTTAATTCTTTTTCAGATTTCTGCTTCAGGTGGTTGTAATCTGCTATTCAACCCTTCTCAAATTTATTTCATTTTTAAAAAAAAATTTGCAAAGAAAAACAACACAGAACCAAATCTTGTGATTGTGAGTGATGATAGTGACAGCATTCCTAACTTAGTCTTTCGAGTAACAGAATAGCTTAAAGGTTTTGTCTTTTTTTCTCAGACACTTCAAAGACAGCATTCAGTAGGTCTTGTGTTTCTGGTTAATTTAGAGCTGTAATTATTTATTTAAAGTATATGAAGGTTTGCTTCACATGATACTAACAAAGCGTTTTTCAGGATCCTGTCTAAGAAAATTGGTGGGAAATGATTAAAATTGTTTTAAATCACACATCTTTAAGAAAACCCAGAGACTTCTCTGTCTTGGTCTTAAATTTTTAATAAATAGTTTGTAACAGTTTTCAGGGAAGATGCTTTTACAAATCTGGAGTCGAAAGAAAAATAAATTCAAATTCATTTGTGTTGGAAGGAATAAGATAATACCAGGTTAGTGGGGCTAGAAAATTTCTGTCCCAGAATTGTCCAGGAAATGGTGCATGACCAAGCAGGTCCAGTGGAAAAGAGTTTTAATAAACCATTTGAGCCAGCAGTGGCAGCATCTGACTGGAGAACAGCGAATGTAATATTCATACTGGGAGGATTATGAAGGGCTAATGCCAGCAGTGTTAGCTCTGAAGATTTTCCCTATCTCTGGCCAAAGCCTAAATCTGGTTTGGACCAGAATAGGAGAATATCTGCCAGAAAAGATCAGTGGGCCCTAATGGTACTAAAGGGACCATCCTTTGAAGGAGGAGGAGCTGTCTGAGACCTGGATCCTCTTTAGGGTGTAGGGATCTGCAGAAGTTATGGCCACCAGTCACCAAGATACAACAGGGCTTTGTAAACTAGGAATTCTGAAAAATCCCTTTTTTTTTTATTATTTTTCCTTGCTGTAAAAAAAATTTTCCCACTATCATGTTATTTTTTTGTTGGAAAATAAATATAAATCCCACATATCTTCCCTTAACATTTTGGAAGACTTCTTTGCTACTGTGTATGGGCAGGTGACTACTCTGAGGAATTTTCTAATATCCTCAGCACTGATCTAATGCTCTCTGTGGGTATCATTCTGCTGTAGCAAGCTCCACCTGGAATCTCACCTGCCAATAAAACTCCTAGACAAGAACAGAGCCTGTAATGTGCCCCAGTCACCCATCTATGAAATGAAAGTGATGGCACCTCCATCCCTCACGGAGATGTCATTAGGATTAAATGCATTATGGACTGCCAGGTACTGTAATGTAGTCCTGGCAGTTCCATAAGGGACAGAGGAGGGGAAATGTGTGCCTCTGTAAATCATGGCACATCAAACTCCTGGATGCAACCAGCTGAGCTCAGGCTGAGCCTTGGTTGTTGCTGGCCCAGTTCTCATGGGAATTTTTCAGACTTTGAATCCTTCTCAGAGTCTGGAGAGTGGAGCAGAAAGAAAGTTGGGATTGGTTTCCACCTGTGTCTGATGCTGTGATTTTAATACATATATATTCTTAAAATTAATTTAATTCATGGCAATTTTCCACCTTTGAATCCTTCCCAGAGTTTGGAGAGTGAGGCAGAAAGTAAATTGAGGTTGGCTTTGATTTTAATTCTTAGAGAAGGTGAGGGAGAGAGTACAAGAATTCCTGATTGACATATGAGCTGGGTGACCTATAAGGTAGTATAAAAAGCTTTAGAGGGATATTCTTTAATAGAGGGATATTATAAGGACAAATGTAAGTCTTAGTGACTGAAAGGTTTCCCAGCCCTTTGGATAATGCAGTGGAATGTTTCCCACAGGAGCTCCAGTAATTCAAAATGCACAAATTCAGAGGAGATACAGAGACACCACAGAGATAACAGTGTGTATCCCTGGGGCCTTGGCTGAGCAAGCCACTAACAAACAGATCCCAAAGATAGGGAATGCCACCACTCTGACAGTAGCCATAGTTAGACATAGTTAACCATATTTAGACAATTCAAAGTAGTGGTGAGCATTTGCAGGTGTGAAAAGTGTTGGGTAAGATGTCTCGGTGTGTACCAGATATTCTCATTTTATTTATGTGACAGAGTAACTGAAAATGTCATTGATGTGATGTATGTAATGTGGGTAGCCAGGACATCTGGGGAACAACATCTTCTATTAAAGATGTGCATTTTTTCAGTTAATCAACCAGCAAGATGTGGATATACCTCATTTTTATTAGCTCCTCTTCTCGTAAATACTTTTTTTCTTTTCTATTACAATATGGGACAGCTTCAATATACTTATGCCTTATATGCAGGCAAATGTACAGACAGCAGAGAGAGTTTATAAAAGTGATCAATTTTTAAGTGCTTATGTTTAAGAAGAAGGAAGAATATCCTCATCAGTTTTACCAATGGCATCCCCTCTCTTGAGGGGATGAAAAGGAAAAATACAGATTAAGAGGTTTTCAAGGTAGCCTGCTGATGTTGCACACACAGCTCCTGGAAGGCAACTCCTCCTGTAAGTTCAGGGATCTTTTCAGCTGCTGGTCTTGCTTCCACTTTTAAAATTTGTAACCCAAATCCAGTGTCTTGCCCAGTACTTTGGTGTGCTCAGAGTGAACCGTGCCAAATGTTTGTGTTTTGTTGTTTTCTCTGTCTCTACGGTTTGGCCCAAAGTTTCACTGAATTGGGAATGTGTGGCTCCATTTACCTGTTGTTTCTGAAGGATTTGGTGACCTGTTTGGTGGTTTTAAAAATAAGAGTCTGATAGACACTCTTTTGAACTGAATTGTGTTTAGTTGATTTTCAGTCATAAACTGTGTGCAGTCATGTCAGTTCTGAAGAACAACCATGCTTTTTCTTCACAATGAGGAAGTGCATTTCTTGAAATTATTTTTAAAAATGCAGTAAGTTGCTAAAAAGACTGAAAGGTGAAATACTAGAGAGTATAAATATGCAAAAGATACTTACCCAAATATTTGTGTTAGCGTTCTAAGAACCTGATAACTCCCGTGAACTGCACCAAGAATACAAATTGTATAACTAGCATATTCCAACCTCCAAATGCCTTTCATGTCAGTATGAGAGATACCATCAGGCACTTTGAAAGCACCAGCCTATTTATAAAGATACCATCAAGAACCTGCCTGATGCTGCTGACTTATGAATCAATTATCTGGACTTGGCCAATGATATATCTGTTCTGAATTTTAGAGCCATATGTTTAGAGCAACACCATACACAGGTAGGCTATTCAGCATCCCAACAGGGTTCTTATCTTCGTGTATAGGCCTGTCAAAAAGAGAGAGAAAAATATCCTTACTTCAGGACCTGTTTCCCAGAAATGCTTTGTTAAAAGGGAAAAAAAATTGTGGATAACAAGTTATACATAACTAGAGGAACAAGAAAAAGATTGATCAGCAGTGTGTGGGGTTGTTCCTGACAGCAGACAGTAAATTTAATTTATTTGGAAACTATTGAAGATGGTCAGTCAGATTTGTGTTTAAAACCAAGTTTGTCTGAAGTGGGGGAATGACTTAAAAGGGAGGCAAGGTATTTTGGTGCAGAATTTAGGCTGCTGTGGAAAAGTATAAACAGTGCATCTTGGACACTGAAGTGAATAATTCTGCAGATGTTTCTGTGGGCATTGAGGCCCAGTGAAGGGTTTCTACAACCATCTCAACTGAAATTGGTTCTTTACCTTTCAGGCACCTCCATTTCCTTGGTCCTGAGTCTCTTCACCTTTCCAGACACCCTTGTAAATTTGGTGCCTTTACACTGCTGAGCTTATGCTCTGTTAGAGTGATGCCTTAGGATTTGAGCTTTTATATTTTTCATCTATTTGAAATCCTGCAGTTCTTTAGTGTAGAACTCTAAACTCCCTACACAGTGTGAGCTGCTGCTTCCCCATTTTGGGCAGACACAGCAATTCCTCTCCAGGCCTGGGAATCAAGGACACCTCACTGCCTCAGGTGCTCTGAGAGATGAGAACAAAATTGAGTTAGGGGTGAGCAAACTGTGGGTAAATGCCTTCATTACCTGAAGCTGTAGTTGGAAGATTGACCCACAATATGCAAATGGACCAAAGTTATAAAAGTATGAAAACCTGTGACCCATCATCCATTTTTGGGTGCAGCCCCTGGGGGGCTTTGTCTGCCCTAAATGTATCTGAGGGCCCTTCAATAAATAGAGCTGCTTTTTATTCCCTTGATTTTGTCTTGCCTCTGTTTTTAGGTAGCCCCAACAAGGCACCAAGATATTTGTTGCTGCTTTGATAAAGTTGTGTTGAAGCTGTAGATAAAGGGTGTTTGTCAAACCCTTCATGTGCAGCAGCTTCCATCACTTGTTACTTCTTGCACTGTCCTTACAGCTGAGGACTCTGAGTTAGTCCTGGACAGATCTGCCAAAAAAGAGCAGGAAAAACAGCTGGGATTGAGAGCAGAGAGTGGCACAGGCTGCTGAAGTGACTTACCAAGGTCACTCTCTCTCTGTTTCAGTTTCATTTGTTTACTTCTCTGAGGAGATTACGCTGTTGAGCTGTTGGACTGAGCATTGCCATTTTCTGAGCTCTCCTGGGAAGTCTGAGTTGTTACACACCAACAACAAGAAGTGACAAAGCTGGCACAGGAGTCTGCTCATCCCCTCCTGTCAGAGCCTTGTCTGCCCTTTCTCAGCCAGGAGAACATCCAGCACCTCTGGTGGTGTTTGCTGGTGGAAAAGGAAACTTGAAATTTTCCTTGTTTCCAAAGGAAACACAGGACTGGGGATAGCTGGCAGTGTAAGAATATATGAAAACCTGACAGGTTTTAGGTTGGACTTTCATACGTGGCACCCAGCTGCATTTTTCTCAAGTTACTGGAGGTAATGATTGTGCAGTTTGAGACAGATTTTTCAGAGCATGGGTGTTTTGTACTTTGGCAAAACAAATCTCTTGAAAAGTGTAGCAATTTGTATATCAGCTTACTTACCCCCACCCCAAAATGTGGACACTTGGAAGTTGTATCACCAGCTCTTTCAAGATCTGAGTTACTACACAGGCATAACTGGTGACCTTTTGTGTATTTTTATTATTGATAACTGTATTTGAGATGAGAGAAGAAATCTACCTGAAAAAAAAATGTAAATGTGAATTTCTTATGCTAATATAACAGCTAATATTACAAAAGGGATATGGGTACATGTTTGTAAATATGAATGTACTGCTGATTTGAGGCAATTGATATTCAGATACAAATAGGAAAATGTGTCTTGAGAAAAACTTGATCCTTTTTATCAAAGAGTGATCTTAATTTTCTGGAAGTCTTGTTAATTCCATACTGGAGATTGTACTCTCCCTATCCCCACAAAACATCCTAAAAGGAAGGACGTCACATAATCCTATCCAGACAGTATAGTCACAGTTTCTGTTTCAATTGCATAAAACTTTCCATAGGTGGAAATTTTAAAGATAACCTCTTGCTTAAAAAAACCCCAAACAAACAAACAAACAAACACACCACCAAAAAATGAACAAAAACCCCAAAAAATCCCCCCCAAAAAACCCCAAAACTATAAATGTTCTCATCTAGTGATATTATTGTATATATGCAATTAATTATTTATTTTGAAGTAAGTCTTCCTGGTGAATGGAGATTGTCCACCACAAAATCTATTGTGACTGTAAATAAACCCTCAAAAGAGATCAGAAGTGTCACCCAGGCCATGTCTTCAGCCCTTCCACACAAATATTATGTATTGCAATGATAATTATGAAATACTATAGTACATATTTTAACAATATTTCATTATAATACATAATATAATAATATTTATTATGTATTATAAATCCCTTTGTGCTTATAAAGGTATGCCTGTTGCATGAGACAGCAATGAATCCTTTTGCTGGGTGCTGTGTACCTGAGCTCTGTCCAAAGTCAGCAGGAAGCTGCAAGGGCTTTAGAGCCCCTCTGCAGTCTGGCCTCTTAAGCACTCATGGATTTGAGGAATTAAACAGCATCAAGCACAGCAAATATTGACTTCTCCTCAGAAAATATTTACCATCTCATTTATTGTTGTATGTCCCCTGCACTAGGATGATATGTTAATATTAGCAGCTATGATTTGCTAGGTGAGCTAATGTTCTAAATTGACAAACTCAGCTATTTGCCCAAAGGCCCCTCAGATTGATTTCTGGATGCTTTGCTCATCTCCAAGGCATCTGTTCCATGTTAAAATGGGGTTTTAGATACTTCTGGCTTTATAGAATAATTCTGAGCCTCGTTTGTTTTATATGAACAACTTGCCAATTTTGTGAGTAATAACATGGCAAGTGTTTGTATATATGAGGTATGTTGTGAGCTGAACGTTTCCAAGCCTTGTTTAAAGACACATTTTAATTAGCACACAAATGTTGCAGGCTGGGAAACCGAGGCATAAAACTGTAAGGGATTCACTGTAACAGGTTTTCACAGCAGCCAAAATCCCTCTCTTCATAAAGGACTTAGTGAGTGTTGGGCTTCCATGGAGTCAGGATTTCTGAAACATTTCTTTTCTGTATGGAATATGTTTCCTGATTTCCAGAACCTGGATCTACCATCTAATTTGTATTTCCCTTATCTCTGCATGTTGCTAGAGCTCCTATGTAATTCTTCTGTAAGCAGTCAGAAAGCAGAAGAAAAATCTTCCTGTTCTAGCTTTTTCTTCTGCAAGAGGTGTTCTGAGTTTGAAATTGAATAAGCACCACATTCATAATTTAACATTTTTGTGCTGCATTTTGGCTCACCTTTACCTACCCATCTGTGGGACTTAGAGGAAGCTGGAAAAAAAAAAGACTTAGGAGAGAGAGAAAGGGTCAATTGATGGAATCTGATCAGGCCAATTCCTTTGCTGTGATTCGAAGTGAAATGCAGCCCAAATGCCAAAATCATCTGGCATTCTCGGGCTATCAAGCTTTGAAAGACTGACATAAGAACTGGTCAAGATATCTCTCTTAAAATGATTTATGCTTTGCTTCATAAAACTTGTCTGATATAGAAAAAGAACGAGACAAGGCTGAACACAAATATTTACAAGGAGGAAACTATTTAGACTTCTGTTTCTGTCCCAAAGTCCTGAAAGGAAAAAGGGTTCTTCCTTTCAAGCTCTCCCCAGGTGCATGGAAAACGTTTTCCTCTCTAAGGAAGAGCTTTGAAAAGAGTGTTGAAGTGATTCACACAGACAGAATAAAGCACAAGTTGGTACACAGTACAATTATGGAGAGCACATGCTTAATGGTGATAGGCTATTAATTTTTATAATCTGAAATCAGTGACATTTGCAATAATTATTATTAATAGCCCAGTTTCTTACTCATCATATTTAAACGGAGCTTTACGGCTCAACTGTCTAAAGTAATCAACTTCCAATTGTGCCTAAATCAGAAGAGTTGGGTGATAAGATGTGCATTCAGTACCTCTCTTTTACTACATGTTATTGTGCTGTAAATAAGAAAAAAATAAGTCTGAACAAGGTTTACCCCAAATTACTCGACAGTCACCGATGGAAAACCCCAGTGAAACTCAGATCCAGTGTTCAATAACGTTGAGGGAAGGACTGTGGCTGTTTGTGAACCTTCATTGAACCAAAGCACAGCACCTTTAAACCAGTTAATAGATTTTCAGTCGTCCCAGCACCTTGGCCTTGAGTGTCTCACCACCCAAACTTCACATGGCACCTTCTCCAGATGTTGTGCCACCAGTAATTCCTTCAGTGGTGACATCTTTGCTGGTAATCTTGCTTTTAGTCGTCTGAGAGGGGGAAAAAAAATGAGATTCAAAGCACCAAGGATAATGCAGGTGAGGAGAGGTTTATAAAAAATGAGTACAGCAAAGGACAATTTGGAGGAGTCCTCTCAGAAAGGAGTGGTGGGTGGGAGTGCCTGTCTGTGTCCTTGTCACATCTGCTGGGGACTTGAGGACTTCATGTCATTTCAAATTGTCTGAGCATCCTACAAAAGCTCTTTTTGATGCAGCAAAGGCTGACATGCTTTAAGAAGTCACTGGGAATGGTTTTTTTTCTGAATAGAAATGTGACATTTTAAGAGCCCATTTTTCTTTTTAAACTGCAATCATGCTTTTATCAAAGGTTTTCCTTAGAAACTGTTTTATTTCTTAATACTCACAGAGACAGCATTAACTGGTCCTTTTAAATAGTTTAAAAGTTAATTTCAAAGTAAAAAGTGTTCTGTTCATTGGGAGGTTTTTTACTGTTGATATTTGGGGGTTTTTAAGGACATACAGCATCCAGAGCAATTTATAGAAGACTTATCTGGATTTGATGTAAGCAGAGAATCTCATTCAAAGAGATAGATTAGACCCTTTTGTAACAATAAGTGAAATATTCTTAAGAGGCAAGGAACTAATTGACTCTTCAAAGCCATTTTTCTCAAAGGATTTAACATCCACAGGATGCATGAAAAGAGCTTTTTTATTTCCTTCACCTTTAGTAACCTGGCATCTTTTTCATTTTAACTTGCCTGTGTGTTTTACACCTATTTTAAGTGAATTAAGGATGAGCAATTCACAGAAGTGGTGCATTTTCTGTCAGGCCATTACCCCTCGTTTTCTCAGCATGTTCTGCAGATCCATCTGAAGATGTCATTACAGAAATCAATTGGTGTGCAAGGTGGTCAGCATTTACTGACAACAGATAGTTAGAGCTACAGTAAATACAGGGTTTAAGGGAGGCACTGCAGGTATGTCTTTGCACTATATCTGGCTCTGTTAGGGCTTTGTGTTAGAGGTAGGTGGTGAATGTCAAGATTTGCTTTCTTTCTAAGTATTTCATGCTACAGTGCCTGTTAATAGCTGTGTGCTTGGCACTCCTGTCAATTTGGTGTCTTGACCTCTGGGTCTGCTACAAAAAAATTATGTTGTATTCTGAATGTAAGTGGGGTGGGACAAATGTCAGAGCTAAATTAAAGCAGGGTTATCCTACCACAATAGATTTTGAATATCATGCAATAACAGATTCCTATGTTTGCACTGTTTAAGAAATACTCATTTGGACAATTTTCATCTGGCCATGTTAACTTCCATTAAGAGTACAGCTGAAATTCTTTATAAATACCCTTGCAACATGAAATTGCAAGGAATAGGAAGAAATTTCTGGCTGTCATGTGGCCAGACACATCTCCATGGCTATTCCTAAGGACTTGGCAGTTTTTGTCAGCATTGTCCAACCAGAGGGTGCACAGAAAGTCTCCTTCTGTCTCTGGCTTTCTGCTAAACAGGCAGAAACCTCCCAGCAGCTCAGAGCTGTGCTATCCCCATGGCATCTCTGAGAGGTAAGAAAAGAAAGAGGACGTATGGAACAGAATCATGCAGGACAGGTTGGACAGGAGAGATGGAAGTCGTCTAGTCCAATCCCTGCTGCATCTGAGGTTAATTTGGAATCATTAACCTCCATCTGAAGTTAATTTGGAATCATAAAATGGCCTAGGTTGGAGATCATGTGGTTCCAAACCTCCCTGCCATGGGCAGGGACACCTTCCACAAGCCAGAGTTAGATCAAGATGCTTAGGGCCTTTCACAGCCAAGTTTTGGACACTTCCAAGAACAGAGGTTCCAAACTTTCTGGAAAACTTCTTCCAATGCTTTAACCACTGTCAACTTATTTCCATACCTCCAGCTGGAGTTTTCCTTACTGTCACTTGTGTTTGTTGGCCTGTTCCCTTCCACTGTGCATCTCAGAATGTGCTGATTCTCTGTAGCCCCCTAGCTGGTGGCTGAAACAGGCATTTGAATCCCTTATCCTTCTCTTATCCTTTTCTTCTTCAGACTAAATATTTCCATCAGCCTCTACTCACATGTCTCGTGCCTTTATTAATCATCTTCATGGCCCCTAACTAACTCCAGTTGGATAAGCTGGATTCAAGTGTGCAGTGCCATCATCCTTGAAGGAAATGGTCAAGGTCTACACTAGATACCAAGTCAACTTTAGATTGTCACTTAGAATTCAAAAAGAAATATTCTCCAGGTTTACAGCCCCTCCAATTTCTTTGTTCGCCTCTTCTCAAGTGCCTAGGAGGAGAAGGAGAAATCTTGGGCATCGAGAATTGCAGGTTTCATTCCTAACTCGACTTTTTCTGCTCACAGAAATATCTTTATAAAATGAAGATCCTTTAGTGACAGGGAAATGGGGACAAGTTGAAAATTTTAATATTGAATAGTTAGAAAAATTGCCAGCAACAACTGGTTATTTCAATAGAACATCTTTTCTCATTATTAAAAGCATTATTGATTTCTGTTAGGTTTTTTTCCTGCCTTTGGAAAGTACAAAGCCCTTAAATAATTTGAGTTTTCACTTATTTCCTCGGAATTGTGGCATATGACTGATAACTGCCTTTAGAACTTCTAATAGCTAAATTACAATTATTATGCAAAGACCTACAATAGACAGTTATATGGATTGTTAAATGACTTTGCCTTTTTTGCAAACCATAATCATTTTCCTTTATTAGCTGAAGGATTTCATAATTTAAGGGAGATGAGAACCTATAAGTCACACTTTCAAATAAGGAACATGGATATTGCAAACATTAAATTCTCCCATAAAAATGTTAAGGCATCATTAAACTAGGATCAGATTAATACAATTCAGTCAACTCTAGATAGATATCTCCTGTAATAGGCTGAAACAATACCCAGTGATATAGGACGTACAAGATTTTACTACAATCAATTTATAAACCTATAAAACATACAGGTATCACTCAAAACCACCATTAATTTTGCAAGCGCTGTATTAAATCAAGTGAATTTGGTAAGGAAAAATATTCCCCGCCCTTACTGTAACTCTCTTTCTATTGTTAGCTGCTATCACAGCATCTTACTTCCACCGTAAGTCAGATGAGAGATGCCTTCTGGTAGAGGTTGACCTGAGAATCTGTGCTTGATTTATCCATCTGTTTGAGTGTCTGAAGGATTTTTTTTTTAATGAATTTTCAGGGCATAATTTAATTCTCACTTGTAGCACTGTAAACCCGGAGTCATTCTGTGTTTGTTCCAGAATAACAGCAAGCAGGATTTGACCCCCGGTTTAATCAAATTAAAAACAAAGACTTGCATCTCTTCTAATCAGGATTGGACTACAGGATCTGTGTGTTCTTTCCAAAGGTACAAGGTAGTTCTGTGTGTCTGGAGAAATGACAATTTCAGAGAAGCAGGGCAGAGCCAAACAGACAGAACTGGGAATGCAAAAATTCCAAAGCATGATCTGTCTATCTCTGCAAGCCTCACAAGTCCTGGTATGCACATATAAAGTGTTGTTTATATATATATATATAGACAAACACATATAAATACGTGTGTGTATATATATATATATACACACACATATATATATACACACACATTATATATATTTCTGTATGCACATGTAAAGTGTTGCCCTAATTGAACCCCTGTATGGGTGTATCTGCATTAGAATATTTTAACATGGATTTCCAAAAACATAACAGATTTTTTTTAATTGCATGTGCATATGGAAAGAGAAGAGAGAGGGAATTGTTTCTCCCATGCCACCTCACTGCCCCAGACATGTATCAGTGTCAAACAGGGACCAGGATATGATCATAAACTGCATTGTATCTGTTTTATATATTAGTAATCAGAGTCTGCTACTCAATTCTTTGCAATAAGACCCAGAGGCTGAAGCAGGGCTGGGAGGAAACAACAGAAAGGAGGAAAGAATGTCTTGCCAAGCTGAGCAGAGCTGGTGTGACCAGGAGATTAACAGCAGAATAAAGAGAAAAGCTCTTTGGAGGAACTGTTTAAAAGGTGATATGGGAAGAAAGAAATTAGTTTAACTTGTTCTGTGAAGCCAGACTGGACGACCATCCAGGACACACCAGCCTGCACTTCCTTTTAACAGAGGCCTGACTGCATGGACCCTCTATGCTTAGAAAAAGAAAAAGCTCCATGAACAATAGTATAGGCTTGTAAATCTCTATTAATGATCCAAAATGTAAGCAAACAGAAGGAGATGTCAAATACAGTAAGAGATGGGTATAGATTAGGTTCTTTGTAAAGCCTTCCCATTTGCATTTAAGATAAGTTATGTGATTTAGCTCAGTATTTGCAGTATTCCCTAAGGTCTGTATAGGACAGATCCCAGACTGCCTCAGTCATTTAGTGAATCATCTAATGCAATTGAATTCTGAGTGACAGCCAAAATTATATGTAGTTAGTAAAAAATGTTGTTGTATTTAATCATATAATTGTGCATCCATTTAGATCAGCCCAGCAATCACAAGAACCCTTATCCACAAGTACCTTTACCTATGTGACTCGTGGTTAATAAGTAGAAAAGCTCACTCAGAGGGCATTCTCAGGCAGACAATTTGAAGAGTGAGGCCTAGCTATATGCCAGCAAGAGACATTACTAAAAATCCATTATTGTAGATGAGGATTGTTTTTAAATTAGGGTGGTTTTTTTGTATGCAGCCATCTCACTACAAAGTAAAAGATGCTACCCTGGTGATAGCTCATGGGAAAGAAACTATGAAAAAATTTCTGTTGTAATTTACCAGTTTAAATGTATAGGGGTGGAAAAAAAGTGGAAAACAACATTACAGCCTAGATACCCATTGAACATTTTCTGACCTGGCCTGTCAGCAAATTCTCCTCCAACAACTGAACCTGTGAGGGAAATTTGAAAGAGGAAGGAAAAAACTTCAAAGTGCATTTTCTTTAAGATTATTGAAAAAAAGATCTCAGAATATAAAGCAGAAACCCTGCTTGGCATTTTTAGTAAGGCAATCAGCAGCGTGTATCTGCTGGGCTTCTCATTCTGATGTTTGGGTGCTGTAATAGCTGGGGATGTGTTCAGAAATTGGCCTCACCTCAGTGGCCTAAAGGAAACAACTCACTGAACAACTTTTTTGTATAGTTAAACTCCCTGTTTAATGAAATAATGTGAATTAGAGCCCAATCTCCCAGCTGCAAAGAGAAGGACATGCAACAGCAAAGGGAGGCATGAGTGGTGCAGAGATTTTATGCTGTCTGTTTGCAAGTAATGAGCTTGGTTCTTTCCATATGGCTGGTAATTGCTATCAGAATAAGTCACAAAGTGAGCTAATGGCTCTGCTCACACACAAATTGTGGAAACATATTTTCCAAGTCAGGAAACAACCGATTAGCTGAGTCATGAGCTTGGAAGTCGGGAGACCTGGTTCAACTTTCTGCTCCACCTTAGGCTTTGGAGCTACCATAGCCAAGCACTTAAAATATGCAGACTGCAGTGAAGCATCAAGGTCTGCTAGTTAGTTTTTAATGAGCTAGCTTGGAAGCAGAGTGTGGCAGCACTCAGTTAACTTATCCTCAGCTTCATTTCCAGTTCATCCATTAATTTAACTCGTGACAGTTGGATTTCAGGGTGCTTCGTGGAGTTCAGCAGGGATCAAATACAATCCAGCACTCTGATCAATCATAAGGAATAAATTTAGCATTAAATGACCCAGTGGCCATCTCAAGTTAGATGTTAATTGTTTAACCATAGGGACTCAATTGACTTTGTAAAGTAGGACAGATGAGCTCTGTAGTGCTGAAGATGAAGGACAAAATAACCAGCAAAGAGCCACGAGAGGCTGTATTTGGAACTTGATTCATCTCACCTAACTTTAGAGATCCCCAACCCTCATTACCTTTAGGGCTGGTGGAGACTTAATTGCCTTTTGGAGAGTGATCTTCTGCATGATTTGAGGCATCACCTCGATGAAGAAAATTGTTTGGTAGAAAGCCATGTGGACCGGGGGGGATCTAGAAGCAGATCTCTGTGCTGGGCTGTGCAAACCCAACCTCGGGGTCTTCTCGGGAAGTGACCTTGCTTGTTTAAAGGTTGGTGCAGTGTACCTGTACTACTGATAAGAGAGGAAAATCCTCTTGCCTAAGCCCAGCTTTGCTCCCTGCCACATCTCTGTCACGCTCTGGGGATAACACCTTCAGGAAGCTGTAGAAAGACAAGGTGGAAGTCAAACCTCTGCTCAGACCCATAGCTGTGTCTGGAAACAGCTTTGGATATGGCACTGGATATCCTTCTTGAGGATATCAATATGCACCGAGGGGATGTTAACAGGAAACCTTTCAGAGCCCTGGATGAGAGAGATGAACTTTATTTCAGTGGAACAGCCAAGCCCAGGAGTGTCAGTGGTGAAAAAACCCCACCAGCACCTGCAGCTCTATGAACAAGGATCCCCTCAAATGAAACCGGTGAGATTTCACAATTGTTAAACACAGAAAAATCGACTGCAAAATTTCACAGTATTGGAAGGCAGGAGGGGTTTCACCTGTAAGGTTTAGTGATCAGTGCTCTCGGATTTATTCACGGGGATGTTCCAGGCGAGGAGGGATGAAGTGTGAGGATAACGCCACGAGAGGGAGATGTTGGAAGCGGGAAAGCGCTCGGGTTTGCCAGCCTTGCACAGAGGGTTACTTTCAAAAGGCACTCCAGAAAAGTTTGTTGAACTCTCAGGAAGCTCACGGCATCTTTAAAATAAAGTTTATCCTGGGAGGGAATTCGTCTGAAAAGTTAGAAATCGCTTTGGAGAAAAAAAAAAAAAAAATCAAAAAGAAACCAAACATGCTGCAACCAAAAATCTGTGTGAAGCCTATTTAAAAAGTTGTGTTTATTACAAATCTTCACCAGATGCCACAATGCCTGCCATTTTAAGGTCGGATGTTTTAATTTCTGCTTCCTTTATATTAATTTCACATCGTAAAATGCATTATATAGTGTAGATATGATGACACTTTACTGCTCAGTATGAGCAGAGGAGTGTATAAGGAGAAAGACCTGCTCAGAGAGGTCACTATTCTCCAATTTCCTTGTTTGTAGGTATTTCTCAGTACTGTTAAGACACTTCCCTGGAAAAACTTTGATATTTCCCAGGGTCCAGCAGTAATTAAATGCGTATTTGAACTCCTAGCCAGTCTTGAAAAATGAATGCAGCAGTAAATGGCTCAAGTCATGTCAAATATATAGGGCTAAATGTGGATATTAATTATGTAACCAGAGGGACTCGATTTACTTTGTAAAGCAATTAAAAGAAGACAGAAATTTACAGTCTGTTTCTGGAAAAGAGTAATGCCTGTTTAAAAATAACTTTCTCCCCAGAATAGTCTGCCTGTCTCACATAATATCAATTATGGACGGGGAAGGATCCAAACCAACACAACAGAAAACTTTGGCATTTACAACACTCTGCCTTTATGGAAATATCAAACCCAAGTTTTAAAACAATAGAAGTTGCCAGTTGGTTGGCACTTAGTTAGGTGCACTTTTAGGCATGTAAACAAAGGCTTTGCTTTTCAAACTGGCTGAAGAGCACATCAAAACTGATCTTCCCCTTGTTTTCATTCCCCACGGGCACATTAAAGATATGAAGAGGCCTGAGATCCTATGGACAGGAGGTACAGGATTCATGGTTTTTAATGTACAGTTTAATATTAATCTAGATTATTCCAGTAGTCTTTCTGTCTGTCTGTCTCTCTCACTAAGTTTTGTTTGTTTGTTTTTTGGTTTTTTGTTTTTTTTTGTGGTTTGGAGTGTTTTTGTTTGTTTTTGTTTGGTTGTGGTTGTTGTTTGTTTTGTTTTTTGGTTTTTTGGGGTTTGGGGGGTTTTTTGGGTTTTTTTGGTGGCTTTTTGGGGTTTTTTTGTTTTGTTTTTTTTAGTGTATTTCTGGCTTCAGGGTGAATAGACAAGGATTGTTTCCAGGCTGAATCAGAGCTGGGGTTTGTTCCCCTATCCACAAGCAATGTAACCTCATTAACCCACCTGTCCAAACAGGCATCCTGTTGGAAAATTAACATGTTCTTGGATACTAGTTGTGCTTTAGTTCTGCTTTGAGTGGTTTTCACATTCCTCTTCTTTTTAGTGTGTGCTCTGAAAATAGCACTGAGTCATTTGGGTCTGGCTGCTGGTGAAAGGATCACAATTATTCAAGGCAGTGGCCACAGCATCTGTCCCTCTCTCTGCTCAGAGATGGATCAGACATCTTCAAATATCATCTTCAAAGCAGTGCAGTCAGAGAGAAAGAAAAGCATCAGCACTCCCCACATGGCTCAATGTTCTCCTGTCCATCACTTCAGAAACCAGCTTATAGCAATGGGCTAAAAAAAACCTATGGTAGTTAATTTTGTCTTCAGAGTAAAGCATGTTTGGTTTGTCTACTCAGTGTTGCACTTAATTATTCCTTTTTTCCAGGAGTGTCATGCTCTAAGTTTCCCTGTGACGTTTTCCCCTGTGCCCTGTTGTGAACATGACTACAATGGGATTTTCTAAAGGAGTTTAATGCATACAGACATGACAGTGGGAAAAGGAGCTGAGGTGGGGTTAGTCTAAATTGTTTATTCCAAAACTAGAGTGAGAAAGAGCTTCAAAAAGCCCTGGAAGTGCTCTGAGAGACAGCATTAGGGAGCCATGGGCTATTACCTTTATACTTCAGTAGAATCTCTTTGCTTCTGTGTCACTGTTTCCAAAATAAAAACGAGTTGAAGACAGGGAGAAAGAGCACCAATTCTGAGTGCCTTTCTCAGGCAAAATTCTGCAGACACTAGAAAGTTCTCATAAGCAAGGGATTCTAATTCTCATAATTCTAGGCATGGCAACAAGGAACTTTTAATTCTTGTACAACAATTTCAAAATCCTTTGGTGAGAAAGGATGGGGTTGTATGCTGAAGCAATATGTGACAGCACAAATAGCTCCACTTCCACACTCTTCAATGAGTCTGATATGCTCTGGGTGATGCCACTGTCAAGGCTGGGCTTCAGACATAATTTACATCATTTACTGATTTATGTAAGCAGGGTTCTTGCTAATTTCTTGTTTACAATGTGACTGTGAGAGTTAGGATATTTCTTTCTCTGTTGGAACTCCAAGAACACTTAGCAAAACATATATATATGTATCTCAGTCTTTTAAGCATTTTTAAAGGCCTTTATTTTTAAAAGTTATTTTAAAAATACATTTAGAATGTGCATCTCCTTTAAAATTTTGGATTCTTCTACATCTGCACTTAACAGCAATAAAAGACAAGTGAAATGCCAATGCTGAGAACACCAAATTATGTCTGTGCTGGGTGCTTTAGTATATTTAAGTCTTAACCATCCTGTTCCTAAATCATGCAGCTGTTTCAGGTGGTTTTCAGGTGAGCACATGGCCCAGATGCCACCTACGCTCTGTTCCAACACTTCCCCCACACAGACAAAAAGACCGTGGGCTATACTGTAGATTCCATGTACCTGTTCATATTCCACATTCCCAGGAATATGAACAAAACTAATTTGCCTCACTGTAGCTGTTTTTTGGTAATTTTTAATGGATAAAACATTTTTTAAAGGCTCTCTTCACTCCTTAAAGGCACATGAGAGCTTCTTCATTGTGCTCAGCAAACACAGGCAGAGGCTCTCTTTAGTGCGAGTGGCTGATTCCCACATCTACTTTCTCCTTGAATTTCTGCACAGTGCTTCCCTTTTAGAGCAGCCAAAACAAAAGTCTGCAGCTTTATACCAGAGTAAAGGGAAAACAACAACCAAAAAAGCATATTAATTAATCCATCTTATATCCAGTTTATTTAATACCAGAGCAGTAAATACAAATAAGAGTTCTGGAATCTGGCAGTGCTAGAGCAAGATAAAGCTTCAACTGTCTGTCAGTGGAATCCTGTGTGGGCTGGGAAGCTGGAGGGTGTGTACACGAATAACCTTCACCTTCACTCTCATAGATATTGACCACAGAATTAAAATAAAATGCTCCTGATATGGCAGAGCAGCATCTGCAGAAAAACAAAGCATCCCTGTGCCTGTCAGCTGAGAACTATGTTCCAATATTTGTAGTATTATGACAAGTGAAATAAAACAGTATCTTTTGCTTATAAAAAGAATGTGATCTTTGGTCAACACGATATAATGTGCTTTAGTACTTTACTGCTAAGATTATATGTAACCTTCTTATGATGTCTTATGGGTGAACACTCAGAAACTGAAAATAACCTTTCTAGTTTCAATGCAGGTAAAATTTCAGAGCAGAGGTAGGCATCCTACAAAGACTGAATGCCAGCTGTCCCCTGGAGTGGGTGGGAGGCAGCAAGGCATCTTCAGATCACTTCCCTTCATAATTTCTGTATGAGCACAGCACCTGCAGACACGCTGGGCTAAGCCCTTATTTAGCTGTCTGGAGTAAGAGCTCTGAATGTCAACTGACAACACATTTACACCGCTCTGATGTTTAATATCCACATCTGAGAAGTGTAGCTAACAGCACTTAGTGCTCTCTCCAGTGGCATTTCAATGCCACAGCGATGAGTAGTTGTAAGGACATTGGTTATTAGGAGAAAACATTCTCTGTGAGCACAGGTCTCACCAGCAGGCTGACCTTTAAATGCAGGCAGACATCCTAAAGAACTTGTGCTCCTTGCCAGCCCACGCTGCCATCTGAGACTGAGCAGTCACATCCACCTTACAGCCACCGAAACTTTTGTTAAAGCTCACAAAAACTGTCCTGTGAAAAGGAGGAATCAATCCAGGCCTTATGCTGGCCCTTGCTGTAAAATTATTTCACTCAACATCCACCTTGCCAAAACAGTCCAGTGCTCACTGACTAACATTTCACCAACATTTCTGTTCCCACACTCCTCAACCCTCTCAACTTCCTTTCATCACTCATGGAATAAAAAAGAAAAGATAGTGAAACAGGAGACAATACTGCTTTATATATCTTCTTCTCTACTTCTGGTGCCTCTGCAAGGCAGCCTCACAGGTAAATGCCTTCTGTAGATTTGGTGTCCAAGCTTGTAATTCATATGAATTTCAGCAAGTGTAAGGCACACAGGGACCTGAGTTAAATACAAATACATTACAGCATGAAGCCGCAGTATTTTGTTTTTATTTTGTGCAAATGTTCTTGCACACACAAAAAAAAACCCTACTCAGAATTCTGAGGTAAGATTTTAATCAGCAAGGCTGAGCTTACTGGATATTATGTGGCCCTTAGGGACATGGTTTAGTGGTAGACTTGGCAGTGTTTGGTTAATGGTTGGATTTTAAGGGTCTTTTCCAATGTAAGAGAATCTGTGAAATAACTTTATACTTCAGTTACACCTGGGAGCTCTATCCAAGACCATGTTGGTGTTGAATAAATACAGACTTGACCTCTCCTCTGGAGCAGCTTACAGTTTAAGTGGCACAGGCTTAAACACAGGCCTAAATCTGTGGCAGAGCTTGAAATAGAAGGTCAGGTCTCCTAGGTCTAGACCATTCTATCTCTCACCTTTGCTTTCTACTGCCTTACTCCTCCAGATATTGACCTCTGGAGGAAATTCAGTGAATCCCAAGAGCTGCTCTGCTCCATTATTTCAGCTTGTTCCAACTTCAAGACTAACCACCTCTTACACAGATTTCCTTCTCTTTCCAAACACATTGTTGATTAACTTGGCCATTGACTTGGAACCACTGGGTCGTCTCTTTTCCTTCACTTTGAAATTGGAAGTGATGTTCCTCAGGACTTTGGTGAACATTGCCACAACTTCCTGATAATGCTCTGCTGCAGACAGTTCACAGAATTGGCACTTGTTATCTATTGCCAGCTTCTGTCCTTCATCCCAGCCAACTTCCCTCATGTGGCATAAATCCTGTTTATTGCCAACCAAAAATATTGATGACTCGACCACTCTGAAATGAAAAAGGTTCCAGTTAGAGAAAAGATGTGTACACTAAAAAAAAAAAACAAAAACAAAACAAAACAAAAAAACCCCAAATGACCTAACCAGCCCCCTCACCCGGCCAGACAGAAAGAATTCTAGTTTTCCATTTGGCCAAGAATTTTCCAGACAAGCTGTTCTCTACCAGTAGATTTTAATTTTGTTTTTCTCTACTCAAAGAATTAATGTATTGTTTAATCCACTGGGTTTTTTTTAGGCTTTGTGCTGCTGAGTATATTGTCAGCACCTGGATTTCATGAAGAAGCCACCTGATCATTATCTCCTTTTGCAGGTAACAGAGCAGAGCCCAGGAGATACATCAGTGTCAGTGGCATAACTCAGAAGGAAAAACAGGAAATCTAATTCCAAACTCCTGCTAAAATTATTCCTTTCAGAAATTAAGTTTAATTAAGAAAGGTCAGAAGTAAAACAGACAGAAAAATGGGGGTTTTACTCTGCTTCTGATATAGGCAGAGGGTTTCACTCTTTTATTTAGAAAGCACCTCAGCTGATTGATGCAGGAATACACACCACCCTCCACACTCAGGGCTGCAATTCTAGTGATTTTTTTTTTTAAGTACTTTCTTTCTTATTATATGGTCACCCATGTGCACAAATGATGCTGGGGTCACCACTAAAGGCATTTTAGGAGATATTTGTGGTGTTACTTTCCTTTCTTGTGGGAAATGCTTTCTTCAGCCCCTGTATTTATTTGTGCTTTTCCATAGGTAATAAGTGAATGGGGGAGTAAAAGCACAGACTGACTATGCCAGGCTTTTTTACCCAAGTAAATCACAGCAGAAATGTTTATGGCAATCAGTTAAATACTAGTTCTGTAAGAAAGAAGAACAAAAATCCTGATGCACTTGGGTTTGGAGACAGTGGAATAGATTGGAATTTGCCACACATTTTACCTTGTTGTTGCCATTGCGTTACGTCGCTTCGGTGCTGCTGGATTTCAGTTGCTACTAGGATGGCCTGCAAGCTCACAAAAGTGTTCTCAGCTTTTCTCTATGTTTGCTGAGGGGAAAATAAAATAAATCAGGCCACTTACTTTTTGCAGCCCCCTGTGTGAGCCTCTCGGATCCTGTAGAGCAGAGCCTTGGCAAAGGCGAACGACGCTCTGTCGCTGATGTCGTAAACGATGATGAACCCATCAGCCCAGTGGAGCTCATCCGTGAGGGAGAGCTTCCCCTGACGGGGCTGGAAGAAGGTCAAATGCACAGAGAATGTTACTCCTGTCACTTCAGAGCCTTTTCTCTGTCACTGTGAATGTGAGGGCATAGTAACTTCAACGGGTCTGGATGCTGGCGTTGAATTCAGGCTAGTGCTGCTCCAAAAGCCTTATAAATAACCAACATCAAAGATGGCACTTTGGGTCACTGACAAATTCATTATTTCACTGCTTACACTTTGCATAAGCAGTAAAATTCCACAACCTGTACAGCCATTGCTTATGCTTAATATTCTGCAGGGTTACATGAGGGTGAAACACACAGGAGCTGCAAATATTTGTGTGTTTTGTGGTTATAACTCTGGTTTGCATGTTCCTAATAGTCTGACTACAGTGAGCTTAATGATTTCCCTCATGTTTTCTATTCTCTTTGAATTATTCGAGTTTCAAACACTAATTACCCGTATGTTCAATTCTTAAAGAGCTAGGAAAAAAATCTTTTTTCTTTCTTCAGTTAAGTTCAACAAAACTAGTGGCAAAAGTCACTTGAGTGATAATGGGGTTATACTAATCCTTGACTCTGTTCTCACCAAGAAACTGCCACATTCCTGATTCCCAGAAAGGAACAGCTGTAAACTGTCCCATTAAGCAAAGGATTTTAAAGTATTTAAAATTAGCAAAAGTATTTAAAATTAGCAAAAGTATTTAAAATTAGCTTATCTTTGCACGTGATTTGGCAGCAGCTAGCAAGACCATATGACCTAAAATAGATGAAATACTGGAAGCTGATCAGAAAAAATAAATTAAAACATTTACTTTGCTAAACAGCTAAAGTTAGGCCTTGTTCCCAAGGAAAAAAAAAACCAAAAACCTAGTACAAGACAGCTCAGAGAGCACTGGCCCAAAAGGGAGCCTGGAGAGGCAACGTGATCACCCAGACCTAGGTCTGCACGTGTTACACAGTACCTAAGCTTTTCTAGTCCTGTAAATTAAGTAAATTAATACAAAACTTTATTTCAGAGTGATTTATTGTGATTAAATTTGAATTGTCAATGTGTGCATCTGCATTATGGCTTTCCTTGGGGAAGGAAATTGCTCTGTGAATGCAAGCCTTACTTCCAGGCCTGTCTACTTTGACCATTTGTGCAGCCATTTAATAAACTGATTTATAAGCTAAAGTTCATTCATTTAGGGTATTTGAGAAAGCTGCACATAATCCAAACACTTATCTCTGTGTTTATGTATTTTGCTATGTAAAGCAAATGTGATAAGTTATTTCTGGTAGTATTCTTCCAAAATTCAAAAGTATTTACAGAAAATTTCAGCAATGAAGGGTTTCTTTGATGAAATGGGAAAGTACTCAGTAGTTTTGAGCCCCAGCAGCTATAAAATTTCAGTCTTTAAAAATAAACCAAAAGAGCAGGCACAAATTCCAACAACCAAAATTTTGTAACCCTTTGACCCTTTTTACCATATACACAAGTAATGGAGAACAGCTTTTCTTTACCCTCCTCCTGCTAAATTCTTACCTGTGAACAAGGGTCATAAATTTCCAGGTGTATCTGCCTCCCATCCAGGCACAAGTGTTTAGTGTAGATGCATTCTGACAGATAGACATTGTACAAAGAAAATCAGTGTTATTGACTGGGAGTGACAGGGAAAACAAACAAACAAACAAAAGGCAACAGTGAAGTTTCATAATATTGAGGATTCCTTGAATACTGGTTATTTCATTTGTTTCTCAAGACATTTAGAAATTTTGTCTCTGGTCTGGTTTTTTTTTTGCAGGTGAGGAGGGTTGTTAGGGAGGGATTTTTGTTTGTTTGTTTTGTGATTTTGGTTTTGGTTTTGTTGATTGGTTGGTTGCCTTTTTTTTCTGAACACACACACTGGAAAAAAACCTATTTAATTTTGCACCAATCAACCCCTTAGGCAGACCAACACCATTTCACTGTAGTGCTCCCATTGAAGTCTTGGTAAATTAATACTTTCAGACCCTGCTTTTCCATTTTTTATCATTCAGCTTGATACCAGGGCTCAGGATTATAAAAGTAGTCAGCCAGACTATGTGCAGTCCTGATTCTGCACAAAAGTTATTTAGCAATAATATTTATTTACCATGGCTTCTGGTGCTTTAGGAGTTCTCATACCAGGCAGCATCAGATCAGGAGTATTTAGAGCACAATGTCTTTAGGACCTAGTCCAAAAATATTTCTGTAGCATCTCAGATTTAGGATTCTCCACCAGGACTGGCAACACTGGGAACTCTGCTGCAGACACACCATCACTACTATTTTAAGTAGGAAGAGTTTTAAGCAAGTGTAACCAGTTTGTGGTTGCCAACAGGCTTTCTACACTAAAATAAATTTGTATACTAAAGTAAAATTTGTCATTTTCTGAACCACACGGACAAGAATTGGTGTTGACATTACAGAAAACACAATTGAAACAGTGTAATAAGGGATAGCCCTGTCATCTCTGGAGCTCAGCACCTTCAGCATTCTTCATGCTCGTCTTAAGAATTTATCTGATGATAAAATATCAGCCCCAAGCACCTCAGGGTATAAAATCTACAGCCCCTTGTTTGTTTCCTTCATTAAACAAACTTTTATTTATTACTTTGACTCTACTAATAGTGGCATGATCTTTATTTTACCACCCTTATTACCACTTTCCTCATCTCCAGAAATAACACTGAACTTATCTTCCAACAAACATTTGTTAAAAATTGAAAATATTCAATTTTTAACGGGGGTTTGGCATGCCTTTTACAAGACTTGCAGTACTGGAGGCTGAGAACAGAACCTGATTTTGGTTGTAGGTGGCTTGGAACACACACAGAACACAGAGAGCACATAATTTGCATGGGTAGCTTAGACTTAGAGCAGCAGAGGGACACAAACTCTCTGCTCAGTCTGTGTTTGTATAATAAGCAATGGTAGAGCACACATGTACAATTGCAGCTCTTCCTTCAGAATAAGTTCGTTTGGATATACTCAATACAATTCAGCTTAGCACTTCTTTTTCCTTTGTTTTTTACAGATGACTAGAAGCTACTCTGATTCCTGTGGGGGCAAAAGAAAAAGTGGAGAGAGTGCTTCCCTTTAGCAGGGGGAGAGGGGTAGGCGGCAAATCTGTGCCTCGTTAAGTTTTGGGACTTCTGCTCCATCAGCTGGGGTGGCAGCACACTTCTGAAACTCTTTGTGTATCAGCTGTGTATTTCCACCGGGATGTAACAGTCCAAGCCCTGCTTTGCCACCTTCCAAGGGTTAGGAGTGCCTTAACCATCGGCATCGCTCTGGCTGTGCCATCCTGCCCTGAGCACAGCCAGCCTTTCCCCAAAGCCGTCACACCAGAGCTCTCCTGCTTCACTGAGAGCTATCCGAGCTATGCTTTGATTAACCACCCGTGCCACAGCAACAGTCTGGAGACGACGAGGGGATATTCAGTAGAACAGGTGTCGTTTGGGGGTCTTTTAGTCTTATTTTTTTACTGTCTGTATCTCCCTGATGGAGCTGACACGACCCGCCCTCGCAGCCCGCTGCTCTGCCCGTCCGCAGCCTCTCTGCGCTTCCGAGCCTGCGCTCCCCCACCCCCGGCTCGCCCTTCCCCTCCCCAGGCCCTGCACCCCTGCACCAGCACCGAGCGGGAACCCGAACCTGCCCGCCAGGTCCTGCGGCACCGCGGCTTTACCCAATTCCTCCACCAAAGAAGCGCTTGAGGCGCCGCTTCTTGCTCTCCGCAGGGAAGCTTCCGTCCCTCCATCCCTGCCTCCATTCCTCCATTCATCTCTCCATCCCTGCCTCCCCCCATCCCTCCATCCCTGCCTCCATCTCTCCATCCCTGCCTCCATCTCTCCATCCCTCCATCCTTGCCTCCATCCCTGCCTCCATCCCGGTCTCCATCCCTCCCTCCATCCCGGTCTCCATCCCTCCCTCCATCCCGGTCTCCATCCCTCCCTCCATCCCGGTCTCCATCCCTGCCTCCATCCCTTCCTCCATCCCTGCCTCCATCCCTGCCTCCATCCCTGCCTCCATCCCTTCCTCCATCCCTGCCTCCATCCCTTCCTCCATCCCTTCCTCCATCCCGGTCTCCCTGCCCGCGGGGCGCGGCTCTCACCGGCGCTGGACGCGTATTCTCCGATGAACCTCCGGGTCAGGAACCGCACTGCCAGCGCTGCGGGAGGGAGCAGAGCCCGGCTTAAACCAGAGCCCGGCTCAGGGCAGAGCCCGGCTCAGGGCACAGCCCGGCTCAGGGGCACAGCCCGACTCAGGGGCACAGCCCGACTCAGGGGCACAGCCCGGCTCAGGGCAGAGCCGGGTTCAGAGCAGAGCTCGGCTCAGGGCACAGCCCGGCTCAGAGCAGAACCGCGCCTCCCCTCCACCAAACCCGGTCCCCCCCTGCCTGTCCCGTCCCTTACCCGACTTGCCGGCCCCGCTGCCGCCCAGCACGGCCACCTTCACCTCGGCCATGCCTCCGCCGCGCAGCCCTCGCTGCCCGCCAGCCTTTAAAGCGCCTCTGGCGACACCGCCCCGCATCCCGCATCCTTCATCCCTCATCCCTGTCCTCATCCCGCCTCCTCCCGGCTCCCCGCCCGCCGCCGCCGAGGGAGGTGCAGCTCCCCGCGGCGGGGCCCGGCCTCTCCAGCTTCTGAGAGGAGCCTTCCTCCTCCTCCTCCTCCTCCTCCTCCTCCTCCTCCTCCCCTCCAGTGCCCCAGAGCCGTCCCCCGCCGCGCTAACTTTCCTCAGGTCGCCTTCCTGCCGCCTCCTCCTCCCCTCGGGGAGCTCAGGAACTCGGGGGGAAAGGAAAACAAGAAAAACAAAAGAAAAAGGGGAAAAACCCCTCAACCTCTGTGTGTGTTAAAAATGAAGATGTTCTGGGGGTTTGACATGCCTTTTACAGGACTCGCAGTACTAAAGGCTGAGAACAAAATCTGTGTGTGTTTGGTTTTGCTCTAAGTTTGTTTTGCAGCCTTGGCATCGTTCCATACCAGGAATATGGAAGTGAACAAACTAAACTGATTTTTTTTTTCCCCCTAAGTGATTCTGGAGGTAGCTTACCATTAAAAAAACAAGTTTTAAAATAAGACAGGGAATATCAACCTAAAGTAATTAAACAGCCTTGTGATAGAGAAATATTTATTTAAGGTTTGAAAAACTCAGGCTCAATACCTGACTTGAATCAAATAACAATTTAAAATTCTGTTTCTTCCATCCCAGGTGATTACAAAACCCTTAAGGGATGAAAACAGTTTTTATTCTCTGTCAATGATGTTATTTACATAAGAAATTAAAAACAAATGAACAACTCCCCCACAAAAAATCTCACAAACCAAAAACAGCTGTGGTAAAAAATGTTGCAGAAATCCATGACATTTCAGGGAAGATTAACCTTTGCCACCAGGTTATTTGGTATATTTTTTGGGTGGGGGGGTGTTTGTTTGTTTTTGTGGTTTTTTTTTTTTTTTTTTCTTTTTCTTAAGTAAATTTTCATCTCCAATTTGATAGAAATTATGACCAAAGATGATTTCTGGTGGTTTGCCTGTTTGGGTGTTCACATATGAAAAAGAGAAAAGGAAAAAAAAAAAAAGGAAAAAAAGGAAGAAAGTACTGAGCTATTACAAAAATGACACCCACAAAAATACATAATGAAAAAACTTCTATCATTTCCATCAGTTGGAGAAATAAACTGCAATTTTGTATTTTAAGAGCAACTAAGACTTGATTTCTTTTAGGAAAGAAAAATATAGTGCTTAGTTTAATTAATGTCTTTTTAACTTTTTTTAATTAGTTAGGAAAAAATATGGGGGGTTGTGATATGAAGAGGATTTAGCATATTAGAAAATTAGTACAAACTGTATTTATATTTTTTTCTGACAGTCTGGAAACAAGTGTCCCAGATATAAAAACTGTGGGAACTACAGCTGATGGCTTTCCCTTAAAATACATGAAAGAAACAGGGTCTGGAAACAGATTCAAGCAAAGATTAGAAGTTAGATTAGAAATTAGAATTAGAAATTAGAAGTTTTCCCTGGCTGTGAAGCTGGAAGGACAGACCACGATGAACTTTGCAGTGGATTGAAGAGCCAGCCACTGCTGAAGTTTGGGGCTGAAAATGACACCCAAGCTTTCAATTTGTGATGGAGAACATCTTTTAGTGATCACTGATGTTGTTTGAGTCTGCATGGTGATGAAAGCCCTGCTGAAAGTTCTTAAGTAGGTTACAGGGAGATAAAGCAGTGTTTGAATTCGCAGCATTTTAACCATTCTGCTATAAAATGCTGGCACAAATGTTCTTATCTCCAGAGAAGGTGTGAGATAAGCCGATCTGCAAGGAAATCCAGGTTTTTCTGCACGGGGCTTTAGCTGGGAGTGCTGAGCTCTAAAGCCTTGCCCTCTGCTTGGGGCCCTTCAGGTTTAATGTCAGCTCTTTCAGTAGTTGGGAGAGGCTCGAGGTTTTCCCCATCAGTTCAGAGATGAAGGCAAACTCCAGCTGAGCTTGTTCCTCGTCATTGTCAGTTCTCCCCACTCTCAAAATCAGATTTCGTGCACGTTTTGATTGTAGATATATTCTGAAAAATCTTTGAACAGTATATATGAAACGGAGGAATTTGTTTCCCCAGCGAGGCTTACCTTGCTATAAATCCATTACTTGAATCATTATGGGATCTTTTTTCTAAAGATTTTATGTTTTCTTACTGTATATTTCATGCATTTTTTGATGTTTGCCTGTGCTATGTGTTAAAATATTTGTCTGTGAGTTTATATGTAATCTCATGCCAGTATATTTCAGATTAGGCTTTCATTAGGTCACAGCATAAATAAGCAATTATTAAACTCTTCTGCTACATTAGTACAGTAAAGTTCAGAGTGCAGAAGTTGTGTTATGGCCAATACATACTAGAAGATTAAACAGAAATTGAAAATAGTCAACATTTATTCATAACTTCTTCTGTGGGAGATGTTCACTCTCCAAATACAATATGCTAAATGTATCAGAATCTAAACATTGCAGGAAAATACAGAGCTGTTTCTGTGGTTGCCATGGTTTAGATCCAGGAAAACACTCAAGAAAAGATTTAATGTTCATCTTGAGCTGATAAAAAGTTGTTTACATCCAACTCTGTGTCTTCCTGTGGGTTCTTGTGATTTCCACAGAATTCAGTCTCAGGCTCTTGTAGCCCCTTGACTGAACGGATTGATTTGCTGATATGATACAAAAATAAACTGAAAAAATAAAGGGTTTGCGTTTGGTTTTATCTTGAATCACTTAACAGAATTGACCCTGCACCGCCTCCCAAACAGTGGGACAGAGAAGGATGTGGGAATATGTGACCATGAGCAGGATGAAGGACACAGCTGCACCTTTCAAAAGCAGCCTGCAGTTGGAGCAGCTTTGGAAAAGTTGGGCAAATTTTAGCTCAGCAGGTCTCTGGGAACAGCTTTTCTGCTTCCCAGGTTTCTGGAAGTGGTCTCTGTCTTTGAAAGATCATGGGGATTGATGTCACAGAGTCTGTGATTTCTGGGAAAAGATGTGCTTCACCCTTCCCTAGAAAAGCACAGAAGGGACAGTGGCTTACAGGATCATCTCCTCTGTCCAGCACTGCCTGGAAAACTCCTTTTGGTTTTGCCATCCCTTTCCCCTGGAAGAGGGACTGAGGGACTGGAGGGAGTGCAGCAAAGACTGCCAGGATAACCAGGGGCCTGGAGCACCTTCCCCATGAGGAGAGGAACATTTCAGCCCCCCCTGCACATCTGAGGAACTTGTTGAGAAGCTGAAACCAGGCTCTGGATGTGGTGCCCTGTGGGAGGAGCAGACACAGCAGGCTCAGATTAAAAAGGGAGGGTTTCACATTGGATTAAGGGAAATCCTACCTGCCACAAGGACAATCAAACAGCCTGACAGATTGCCCATCCTCACAGACTGGACAGGGACATGGCCAGGGACATGAATTCCAAAATTGAGGGAATTTGGACCATTGAGGGGTTGTGATCAGTGTCACAAAGTCCAGAGGAGCTCCAGTCACCAGTTGTGTCCCCCAGTTATCAGTAATGAGGACAATGTTGTCTAATATCCTCAATCACAACCTGGATGACAGGACAGAGTTTCTCACTGTCTGTATCTTACCCTTATTTGAGGATAAACTTAGATGAATGTCCTTTTAAGTCCATTCCCACTTCATTTAAAAACAAAAAAGCCACTCAAAAACCATCTTTAAAAGATCTTGGAAGTTCTTTATGGTACTGTTGTTGCAAGATGTCAGCCATGTGAGAAGGTGCTGAGCACTCCAAAATCCATCAGCCAGAGCAGGCAATTCATAACACACTGTGTGATTTTGCTTATATTCTGTAATGGGCTTGTACTCTTCTAAAACTGTCCCAGAGAATTTGCAAGCAGAGTATAATTAGAGTTATTCATTAGTGTGTTGTAGTGTGTCATTCTAGTGAGAACACTCCAGTGACTCTGAGTAGAACCGCCCTTGGAAAAATGGCACTTACACTCCTGAGCTTTTTAATAAGCCTCTGACACTGAAACTGTGATTTGCCTTAAAATTTTATGGTCAGTTTTTATAATTAAGTGCATCATATTTTCATTTAATGCTACTTAATGTTTTACCAAGAGCAGTTCCATCCGAATGAGGTGCTCACAGTCTGAGTGTTCAGGCACAGAGCTCTACTGCAGATAAAAATGGTAAAAAGTAGATTTTTTGGTTATGTTCTGCATATAGATAAAAACCAGAGATTCTGAAGTGATTTTTATAATTCAAATTCCTACTAAAATTATATTATTTATGTTTTTGAACTTTTCTCTGTCTGGGCAATGGAAACAGTTACAGTTGAGTATGGCCAATGTTATTTTCAGGTTCTCACTAAGGGTTTTGTTTTGCTTGGTGCAGCAGATAATGCAAAGAGTTCAGGGCTAGAATCACTAATTTAGAGGTATTGCCATTAGAAATAAAACAAAAGGCATGGAATATTTTTCTTGGTCTCAAACCTAGTAGGAGCTGGCCCAACTCAAGTTTGTCTTGATTGTACCACACTAAAAGTCTGTCTGGCAAGGACCTGTAGGAGACCTTGCAGCTTTCTGGCTTATAAACAAAAAGAAAAATACAACATATTCACAGAATGCTTTTGGGTTTGGGTTGTATTTAGTTAGTTTTGTTTAGGGTTTTTGGATGTTGTTTTTGTTTCTGTGTTTTTTGGTTTTTGTGGGTTTTTTTCTTGAGGGCAATGTGTAAATTTATTACTGACAGTCTTTGGACTTTCTTTGGCTGTGGGAAGTTCCTACAGGCAGGCTCTTATGAGAAATTTATAAACGATTTTATTTTCATGCACACAGTGAGGATAATGGTAGTACAAAAAAAATAAAAATCCAAGGTAGCTGTAGGATTCTGGAATTCAGGAATAGAAACAAACCCCAGGTATATAACACTGCAGAGCATATTGTAGAGGCACTAATGGGGATCATGACTGTGAGGAAAAAATACCTCGGGGTTTAACATCTGAATCTTGAATTGTTTTAGATGTTTTGTGTGCCTGCAGCTGCTGACTGCTGCTGAAAGAAGCAGGAGGGAAAAGAAGAATAGAAACACGTGTTCATCAGCAGGTATTTTCATGTAAATACCCCGTTGCAGACAGTTTATTTCAGAATTAATTCATTGGAATTTTAATTAGCTGAGGTTCTATATGAAGCTCTAATTAGTGTATAGGAAACTGCAAGTGCTCAGAACACACTTATATAGTGATGACAACTCGGTGTGTGGGGTGGGAAGAGTCTCTGTTTCCAAGAGAGCTAAACAAATTGGAAAAGATGCACTGAAAGCCAGGGACCAAGCAGATTGTTACTGAATGGATTTGCAAAAGCAGAGAAGGCAGCCAGGGGAAAAGACATCCATTTTAGCATGTTCTGCTGGGGACAGCCCTTTGTGGTAAGAATGCTGCAGTGAAGGTAATGAATTTTGGATTTGAAACTCTCGTATGGCTGGATTATGTCTTTGCTTATCTTTTTGTTCTATTTCCCTTTGGAGGCCTGCTGGTGTCTCAGAATCAATTGTTGCCCAGAGGGCAATGAAATAGGAGAATTTTAATGGTCCTGCACCTTGAGGATTTGCATTACAATGTTGCTGCTCCATTTAAAGGGCTCAAATATTGTCAGTGTAAAAGTCCTGAGTATGGTGAGTCAAGAGTGTTTTGAGTGTGGAGCTATCACAATTTATAAAATGCAGCCTTAGTCAGGGGGCTGTGCTTACCTTCTAGATATGGTTGAGAATCAGAGGTTTTCCACTTTATTATGAAACTGGTTCCATCAGAGACAGAGTAGGTTTTGTTTTCTATCATATCCTTGGCTTGATTTATTTAAAAAAAAAAAAAACAAAATCACAAACCCTTCTGTTAGTTGAGCTGAAAACAAATGGATGTAGGTCTCCAGTGATCTGAGCTGGGTCAATAGGGATATTTTCTGCCTGTCTAAATCATAGTGAGATTTTTTTTTATGTTCACTTTGTGTGTCATAAGACTATCATTTATAAGATAAGAGCCTCATCCTGTTCCTGCTGAAGTCAATGGGTGTTTTTGCAATTGCTTTTCAACAGTAGTAGGATTGATGACTGGAACTGAGCAGCTGCTGAAAGGTTAGTTTTAAAGCAGAATTGTGGTCAGAAAAGCAAAGTGACCCTGTCAAGCTGACATGCTGAGAGCACTACATTTATTTTTTCTCAGTGACATCTAGACCAAATCTGCTCAGTTTACAAGTCAAACATTTTTTATTGACTTCCAGAACTGCAAAGTCAGCCTCAGCCTGGAGAATCAAAATTGTTACTTCTGCTTCAGTCTGCAGAAAGATTCAGGATTTAGAGCTTGGTTGACATGGCACTGATGCATGCCTGCCTTCCTAAGCCTGTTCTAGCTCTGGAGGGTGAAAGCTGCTACAGGAAAAATGGATTTGTTAGGGCAGCAATCAGACATGGCTTGCAGAGATAAGGAGATATACTGAGGGAGTAAGTGCCATTTTTACATCTGGCTTCTAGCTGTACCTACACTTAAATCCTTAACCTCATCCATGATAAGGATTTAATGTTTTCACATTGTTTTGCTGTGGGGCTACAGCCTAAACTGTTTCATTGCAAAATATATTCTCCAGAAGTGCTTGTTTTTTGTGATAAAGCTCATTTCAAGGTCAGTTTAAAACTTCAGAAGCTGAATCTGGAGGAGGTGGCTCCTTCCAGATCATGCAATTCCTTGTTTACTCTGAAGGGTTCACCAAGGAATATGGACTGGAGAGGTAATTCAGTTTATTATTTGAGAGATCTTAATATTATAATTGCAGGTGGGGCTTCAGCAGGTGCCACCTTGTGCAATCTGTGATTTGATCTGGTCCTGACCTCAGAACCTTGGTGTGGCTCCCTGATTTCTGCCATGCCTTATACCACATGGCATATATACTGTGCTGGATAACGCTTGGTTTCAGTCTGCTCTCTGAAACTGCAGCTGTTTTTAATGGCAGCCAAGTGCTAATGACTCTTCTGTAAGTGTGAGCATGCCCTACTCTCCTTGAACTCGAGTGAAGTCCTTGGATGCGACAAAAACTCACAGATTCTTACTGCTGGAGATTTTTCTCATGCCTTCCCTAGGCTTGGGGGGAGTTTTATCCCTCAAATTCAATGAAAGGTCACAAAAATATTGCTGTTTGCTTTCATCTCTAGAGTTCTTCCTTTCTTCTATTTGCAGAACTGTTTGGTGAGTTTGTTAATCTGCAGGTGAGACTTTTTTTTTTTTTGAAAGGAGAGTCTGATTAGATAGGGGAGGAGCTCCTTGTCGATCTCTTCCTTCATCCCTTGTCTCTGATAAGCCTTGGAAGATTGCTCCTCCCCAGAGAATGGCTGAGCATGCACAGGTGAGGAAAGTTTTACTGGGATGCTGGAGAGGGCAAAGAATGGGATGGAGGATGTGAGAGGCAGGTAGAAGGCTGAAGAATAAGAAGCTGGAGTATGAAAATTCTGTGCAAAGGAGCTGCTGCTCTGTCTTGGAGTTGGCAGAAATTGTGAAGATCTGGAGGCTTGTTCCAGCCAGCACTTCTGCATGATAAAGGATTATGGAAAAGTTTCAGCCCTCAGGAACACCACTCTAGGATTGCAGGTTGGTTTCAAACCTTTCTGTCTAGTGCCTTGCCCAGTAAATCTGAAATTACTTTTTTTCAGGCTTTTATTTTTTGCCTTTTTTGGTTTTCTTAATATTCTTTTTTTTTTTTTTTTTTTTTTTTTTTTGTACCTTCAAGTGTCTGTGTTAGGAATTGGAAGTGTTTGGTTCAGTACCTGCTTTTTAAAAAAGTTAAGTAATTTGCTGCTGCTTTTTAAGTTATGTAGGATGTGATAATCATTCACATGGATCCAGCTTTCCCTTCCTCTTGAACTGTATAGGTTCTTCAGGAACTGTGATCTTTTTCCAGTTATGTAAAAAAGCCTGAGTGGAAACATAAAGTAAAACTGAACTGTGTGTGCATAGACATCAATGTATTGAATCAAAAAAATATTACTATTTTGCTGTGTGTGAATAGCTCAGATTTCTTGGTACGCGCAATTAAACTTATTTTCTGGAAAAGTCTGGGTTTAAAAAAAAAAAAAACAAAACAAAAACAACCCAGCAGGGAAAACTAAATCCTATCCCATCCCCCACTTGGGAAAACAAACATCCCAACCCCCTGGAATGTGTGGAAGCACTCAAGTTAATGACATAGGAACCTCAGCCCTGCCTCCATGCCCTTGCAGTAGCAGAAAATCCAATGATTGCTCTTTTTGCCCAAAGAAGCCCAGAGTCTTTCAGAAAACAGCTCGTGATTCAGAGGTAGCCTGCTAGCAGAGGCTGCTTATTGACTCAGACCTTGTCCTGTGTGCTCTTACAGCAGTGCACAAGCCATGAGAAGCTCTTTTACGTAATCAGAAAATTTAAAAAAAATGTTTGAAGTTGTTCTGGAGAAGGCCTTCTTTGAGCAATTCATGATGACTCATCCCCTTGACTGTGCTGTTAATCCAACTGTGTTTGCCTCCAAGTTCTTCTGAATAGGTGCCATGAGGACAGCACGGGCTCATGAGCTTCTTGCTAAAATCATTTATGAGCAGGGACATGACTTTGGTAAAGCTGAGGTAACATCATAGTTTAGGAGTGAGAACAGACACCCTCAAATTTCTCCTAAGGAAGAGAATTAAACCTAAGAAGCCAGTGCTGTTTTGCTTTTCCATGGATGTCATATCTCTCTTCCTTTCTTGTAATACATAAGTGTGCAGAGATTGGACTTGTGATTGTGGTGTTGCTCATGTGAGAAATGCACAGAAATTTATTTATTTATTGTATTTTATTGTATTTATTTCCAGTTTGTGCATCATGATAGTAATATGCTTTTTTTATCCACTAAAAAAAATGAGTTTACCCAAATTGTATTTTACACCTTCTTTTATGTGTTGTATCCCTTTCAAACTCAGGTAAATACCATTAATATACTAGAGTTTTGGAGGATGTGGATGAAAATAACTCTATGGACAAACACTTTATAAATCAGTAGGAAGTCTCCCACTTTCTTACTAGAAAAATATACAAACCACAACTTGCTTGAAGTCAAATGATATTTTTTCTCTTGCTCTCTGTGTTGTCAGAGTGGCCTCCATGTCTCCCAAGTTCAATTGGATTTGCAGTTGCTCAGTATCAGTGCTGTGAGAGCTTTTGTAATTTTGGGGCATTCAGAATCAGAAAGTGTCCCTTGGTTTGCACAGCCTCATCTTTATTTAGTTTATAAGTGGTGCCATAGTCCCGTTGATTTGGTGATGTTTACCTGTCCCATGAGGCCCCAGTCAAACAGAAAGGCTTTCTGCCTTGCTTTGGGGACTGCCAGAGATGGAGCTCTCAGTATTTATGTGATCAGCTGGCTCAGATACACAAATCTCCTCTAGAACTGAACAGCAGTGAGGATTCATGAATCTACCACGCTCTGAGCCTGTCTTCACTCCCTGTGTCGGATTCCTGGGAGGATTTTGGGAACACCTGCACTATCACATCCCTGTTGAACCTGAGTGTGTCTCAAATCAGCTTTGCTGATCCTTTCTCACCCCTACAGAGCCCCCAATCCCCCTCCCACGGGACGGGCTCCTGGAGGAGGATCCCCGTGTGTTCCAGCAGCGGTGGGTGCGCTCCAGCTGCGGAGACATCTGGGGATGGGATGGGATGGATGGAATGGATGAAATGTCCCTGCCTGCCCTCCCTCAGCCCTCTGCTGGCATCGGGCACCCTGCAGAGCCTTTCCTGGTGCTGCCTCCTGTGTAAACAAAGCCTTGCTTAAAGGTCAGCCTAGTGCACGCTGGCTTCTGCCCGTGAAAGTGTTTGCGTGCTGTGCTGCAGCACGGTGAGGATCTAAAAAGTCCTTTAGTAAAACAGGCTTTTTCTTTTTTTTTCTTTTTTTTTCTTTTTTTTTTCTTTTTTTTTCTTTTTTTTTCTTTTTTTTCTTTTTTTTCTTTTTTTTCTTTTTTTTTCTTTTTTTTTCTTTTTTTTCTTTTTTTTCTTTTTTTTTCTTTTTTTTTCTTTTTTTTTCTTTTTTTTTCTTTTTTTTTCTTTTTTTTTCTTTTTTTCTTTTTTTCTTTTTTTCTTTTTTTTCTTTTTTTCTTTTTTTTTCTTTTTTTTTCTTTTTTTTTCTTTTTTTTTCTTTTTTTCTTTTTTTTTCTTTTTTTTTCTTTTTTTTTCTTTTTTTTTCTTTTTTTTTCTTTTTTTTTCTTTTTTTTTCTTTTTTTTTCTTTTTTTTCTTTTTTTTCTTTTTTTTCTTTTTTTTTTCTTTTTTTTTCTTTTTTTTTCTTTTTTTTTCTTTTTTTTTTTCTTTTTTTTTCTTTTTTTTCTTTTTTTTTTCTTTTTTTTTTCTTTTTTTTTTCTTTTTTTTTCTTTTTTTTTCTTTTTTTTTTTCTTTTTTTTTTCTTTTTTTTTTCTTTTTTTTTTCTTTTTTTTTCTTTTTTTTTTCTTTTTTTTTTTTTCAGTTTGTGGTCCTTCCGAGCACAATCTTGCTGTTCAAAGTTCTTTAACAAAGTTTATATCACTTTAAAAATGAGAGTATTTTTGTTTAAAAATAGTGTTATTTTTGAAGAGTACTGATCAGAATACCCTGGGGTCCTAATTTCGAATGTGACGTGGAAGTAAAGGATATTTTAGTTTAAATCATAGAGTTGATTCAGTTGGAAGGGACATTTCAAGATTATCTAGTCCAGCCCCTCTGCAATGATCAGGGGAATTTTTACTGGACCAGATTGCTCAGAACCTTCTCCAACCTGACCTTGAATGTTCTCAGGGATGAGTAATCCACTGCCTCTCTGGGCAACCTGTTCCAATGTTTCTGCACCCTCACTGTAAAAAATTTATTCCTTGTATTAAGTTCAAACCTTTTTAAAACTAAAAATCCCTTTTAGTTTAGAACCGTCACTTGTCCTACTGAAAAATCTGTCCCCGTCTTTCTTATAAACCCCCTTTCAATATTAGAAGCTTGCAATAAGGCATAAATCATGCTATATTTAGATACAGGTAGGCCATAGAAATAATCTGTAAATATATTTCAAGCCTTCTCTGTGAGTTATCCAAGAATATTAATATTGTGTTTATGTTTCTAGACGTTGTTTAACATATTCCTTAGTTACTAATGGACTACAAAGTATTTTATCATCTTGTTGTGATACTAACCCACCAGCCTGCTTCTCTCCAAGCACACCAGAAAAATCTTTTGCTTCTTCTGTTTAATTAAAAATATTTTCACATAGGAATTTCCGTATAGGAATTCTTCTAGTTGGTCATAAATTCTACATTTTTCAGCCAAGTTATAGCAGCATAAACTTAGATATTAAGAGGTCTGAAATCTGTGGCTGTTACTCGGGCTCTTAGGTTGAGGCAATTAATTTAGAGCCAAGGTGCTGCAGATGTGGGGTTTACATATTTGTATGGATTTTTGTTTGCTTCAGCTTCTTGCAATCTCATTTAAAGAATAATTCTTCTGCCATTTTCCTTAAAAACAGACAACAGAATATTGTTATGACAGAAAAAGAAACCCAGCCTAAACCACCACTGAGACACTGTTGCAGGCAACTTGGATAAGAAATTCTTTTATTTACAAAATCATTCTTAAGAAATAAAAATTGACTTTGAAGTTACTAAAAGTAGGGGAAGGACTGCCCAAAAGTAGCAGGACTAGCAGGGACTGAGCAGGCTCCCTTATCTGTCCTTATTGCACTGAGATGTACATTTTGTGTTCATGTTGCTGCTTCTTAGAAGTGCATTTTTATTTTATTTTAAGTTAATCATTCCCTTAGATGTGCACTTTAGACTCTTGGGAGACTCCTGTGGGTGACAGAACTCAAAATACTCACCAGAGATCCAATTTAGAGTCACAATACCTTATTGTCAAGAAGTATTAAAAAAAAAAAAATAAATCTGGCCAGACAAAAAAAGCAGTCTATCCTCTCTTAAACTTTAGCAAAAAATGTTTGTCCTTCAGTGTGTTTGGTTTTGAAGACATGCTACAAACTGAGAGCCTATTCTGTTTATAGCTGGCATTTTTTCCTGCAATTAACAAAATTGCTCCTGCCTCCTCTTAAATGCAACTTGGCCACCTCCTCTGTATTGTTCTTTCATGAAGAGTATTCTTGACTTCATTGACATTCAATAATGTTGAGGTATGCTGCTAATTATTCCCAGCATGAATGCCTGCTTATAATTGCAATTTATCATGAATGTGTAAGGTTGGTTAATGATTTTTTAAAATATTTTATTTTTTTTCCCTCAAGTCTTGAGGGTTTGTTTCTAAAGCTGCTGAATAACCTGCTGGCTTGAAAATAATAGTTAATGCATACCACCTACTGGTAATAATTACATCAAAGCTTTTTTGCCCCTTCTAGTGTGCTAATACTGCAGAGCTTTATGAATTCTTTCCAGCCAAAGAGCTGATTTTTTTCTTGAGTTTCATCCATGCTATGAGGAGACCTCTAGCAGAAGACTTGACTGATTTTCCTGTGTGCCAAATAGGTGTGTGCATTCCACCTACCCCCCTGGGAAATTCCCAGATGGAGTAAGAACATTCTCAGATGAATAAAGCTCATACATAACCAACTTTCTAATGTGGTGTAGGCAATAAAGAGCCCTGAAACGAGCAAAAAGGAGATGGAAAAGTTGACTTCTCCAAATCTCTAAAAATTTCACTTCTCTAAGTTTTCTCTAATGGTGGCAATTTCTTTATATTCTAGATAAATCCCTGGCTATGGACTTTCTCACAGCTCAGAACAGGTCTCTGCCCCGTGTGGCTGAGCTAATTCCTGGAGCAATTATTTAAAACTTGCTTCTCTCACACTGTAGCTCTCCATTTCTCCTGGGGTTGGCTCCAGTTTGGTAGGTGGCTCCCCTGCTCTGCAGTTTTGTGCCTGGAACTGATTGCTTTAAGGCTGGGAGTCATAATTTCTGCCTTGGAAGGAACTCTTTTGTATAGAGTATTGAATTTTATTCCCTTGTTTCCCCATGTTTCTGGGTAGAGAATGGAAGTGGCAACAAGTACACTAATATATATTCTTTTAATAAGGATTAGCTTTGTGTATTTTAAACTGTAGACACTGAAACAAAATTCCTTGGCTGTTCCTGATACTTATTGCAATGCTCATGGACTTTGAAGTGAAGTAGATCTTTCAAAAACTAACCAAAAGTGTCATTTTGGACAATATTAAGAAGAGCAGTGTCTATGTGCTCACTTCTGGAGGAGGAGAAAGCCAAAAAAGAATGTATTTGGGTAGGACTTGACTCATCACTAAACCCCCAAGTAATCCTATTATATTTTCTGGACTTGCTGCTAACTACTGGATTCTTGATACTGCTAATTGAATTTGTGACATAGGCTTTCAAAGAGCTTTAATTCCCATTATATTGTCTGTACTCGACACTGTGTGTGAAGATTCACTGAAATGTGCAAAGCAGCAAGGCATATAAAAAAGGGAGATGATGGCATGAACTCAGAGTGACCAGACAGATTCAGAAAACAATTATGAGAAGGAAAGTTATGTTGTTTCTGCCCTGTGACTTCTTATCTGGGCTGTGACCTTGCAAGTGGCATTTGCTCTGCCTGCCTGTGAGGAGCAGCTGCTTTCCCCACTGCATTTCTCCCTGCCCTGGTTAGAAAAAGAAGGGCTGGGATTTGCAGAGCAACCTCCATGAAATTTGATGACTTTAGCATGGAGATTTTCTCTTTTTTTTTTTACACTACAATCAAGTATTTATTCTTGGTTTGTGTGTTTGTTTGGTGGACAGAGGTTTTTGGAGGGTGGACCTGTGTGAACAGTGAAAATATTTAGTGTCTGAAGCTGTGTAAAACACTGAGAAGTAATTCCTGCCTAAAAACCAACAACTATCTCGTTCACTGCAGATTTGTGTCACTTTAAACAGGTGAAATGACATAATTTTTTTTTTCTGAAGTGAAACCTTCTTGAGATTGCAAGGGGTGGGAGTTGTGGCTCTTCCTTTTTTCAGTTTTTTGGGGGTTTTTTTTACAGTTTGGCAGCATACAGTAGAACTTTCTCCCAGAGGATAGCTGCCTGCTGAAATTCTGATGAAGCTTTTATTCTGAGGATAAAAACTCTGTGTCTGCCTTGCTTCCAGAGCTGGGCAGGGCACAGGGAGAGGAGTGGTGTGAGGAGGAGCAGACACTGGTGAGCTGAGCAGGGCGCACCCCTCCTGAGCTAATCCTGCCCATGATGGGCCAAACGTGTTCCAGAATGACCCTGACACAAAAGCCACCCCAAAACTGCTTTTCTTTTTCTCTTCTCCTTCCTATTCCAGCTGCAATTAGATGGATGAAGAAAAATGGCACGCTGAGTGATTTATTCAGGGGCATGAACAGCCAAAATTTTTAAGCAGATTTATTATCATCTTAGAAAAACCAAAACATTGAAACCCACACTATTTTTAGACAGGTTACTATTTTAATCTGATTCTGATTTTTTTTTTTTTTTAAGAGGGCCTGTGTTTTCCCAGAAATTATATTTATGTTGATACATATCTGGTATCTGTAGAGGGCAAATGCAGAGAAATAAAGCAGCCAGTACTGACTATATTCATGTAAATCCTGTAGCAGTTCAGTAAGGGATAATGCTTGGGTAAAATTTGGATTAGAAGTTGAGCATCTTGCACTCAGTGTTTTAAGGGGCCAAAGTAATTCCCATTTTTCAGTTGCACTAAGAGATTTAGCAGAATGTCAGGTCACTGAAGCTCAGCTTGACTAGGAAAAAATGCTTACTAATTTGAAAACAAAGAAAGCCAAAAGTGAACAAAAAGAAAAAATATTGTGCATTCCTATTGCCACTTCAACTTATTAGTGTTGTGGAAAAAGTTGGTCTGTGTTTCAGCTACAAATTCCTGGGATAGACAAGGGATTGGATGAGATGGAGGGAGGATGGAGGGATTGCTGTTTTATCTCTAGCAGGAATTCCCATGACCTGCTCATCTATGTATCCCATTCAAAAGCTTTCTGTTTTTTTTGAAAACATCCATTGTACATGGTTTAATTTCATCAAACTTTATTTCTCGCACTAAAAATAATAAAAAAAAAAAGTGCATTATCTATTTTTTCATCAAAAATGCACTCAAGGAAAAGAAAAAAAAAACCCTTTTACTGCTTGTGATGTCCTGCTGTTACTCCCCAGTGTTAATGTCTGACTTTAAGATTAATTAAAATAAATATCAAGTGCTACTGAAATAATTAATAAATTATACAATTTACATTCGATTGTAAGTGGAAGAATGTCTTTCACTTCCCTTTAAAATGCCAGCATGGTTCCAGCAAGGAAGGAAGCATGTTAATTACAATGCCTCCATGAGACTTCACAGCTCGTGCATGAGAGTGGATCAGAAGATGCAAAGGAGGCAAAGAAAGTATTTTAATGTTTGATACTTCAGTGCTTCTAGTCCCAAAGGTTGCTATTAAAATACGTAAGAAAATCTGTTGTGCCTTTCCAGCAGTTTGATGTTTCCTGAACTTTTCTCTTTAAAAGAGTTAGAGATGCTTAGGATTGGTTGCTGATTCCATGCCACTTTTGGCATTGCAGTAACAATGGGGTTTCTCCTAATTTATCATGTGAAATCAGAATTAGCTTCTTTAGCTTTTTATAAAATATCCAGAAGTTTCATAGCTTTGTTTTGTTTTTTTTAACATGTATGTCATGAGTAGTATTTACACACATTTTCCTGGCACAGAATGATAAGAACAAAAGGTTGGACCAGCAAATACAATGCATGTAAGGCACTAACAAAATGTTTGTTGTAGCTGATAAAATAATTTGAAGATATCAATGCATCTTGGAATGTATTTGTCAATTTGAAAACTAATAGCATCTGTTATTGGAACAGTGGCAAGAGGAAGAAGAATAGACAAGTGTCTACATCTGTGAATTATAAAATTATTTTAGATATACCATCACAAAACCAGCTGTGCAGGGTCAGATTGAGCTCATTTTGGAAGGGGAGGGAACTACAATTCAGATCTGTAGGAAGCTGAACGGGAGGAAATCTCCTGAAATGGAGACCTTTGCTGTTTCTAGATGAACTTAAATCCCTCTTTGATAGCTTGGGAGCTTTACAGCCACTGTTAAAATGTTTTCACTTGGGGGTTTTTGTGTGTGTTTGTTTGTTTGTTTTTCCCCTTTTTCACCTCATTATTTGAAACTGTGAAGAGGGCACTTGAAAAACCAAAAAGGCAAACACCTGGAAAACACAGGCCAAAACGGATAGCATGGAAAAGTGTTAAAAGGAATGGAAATAGGGTTTTATAAGTGGAGATTTGGGGCCAGTAGAAGTAGTGCTGCCTGTCCACAGAAAGCTTTTCCTGGGAGGTGTTTCCTTGTCACTGTGAGCTGAGCAGGGAAATTCGTGTCTGCCTAGGACTCCCAGGCCTTTTCATTAAATCTTGTGCTGTCCCATTCCCTGTGGTATAATTTAATGCTGCAGAGCAGTAGGAGACAACTGAAAATAGATGTGTTGGTGATGCAGGCATTCAACAAATTATCTCAGCAGATCTGGACAATTACCTAAGTGCAGTGAAGAATGTGCCTGTTAATTGTGATGGTCATTAGCCACTTACTGCCTGGAATCCTGAACTCTTGTAGCTATTGTTCTGCAGCTTAATTTCAGATTTATGAGTACTCAATTTATTTTCTGTACATGTTTTAATCATGTCTATTTCATTACAAGCGTTATCTTTTCATTTTAGTTGCAAAGCTCTTTTTTGAGGCGGGAAAGGTTGTGTCTCTTGTAAGCAGTTAACAAACTGACATCTTGATTATAGCTTGGAAAAATTTATCAGAAATGTATCTGACAAAAAACTCTGATTATAAAGAGTGTATTCAGTGTGGATAAAGCATTCAGGCTTAGGAAAAATTCTTGGGAAAGGTTTTTTTGTTGTATTGTTTTGCTTGTTTCTAATTTGGATTAACAACTTTTTTTTTTTTTTTCCCCTGGGGGGAGAAGTGGGGAGCACAGCAAAAAGAATAGCTGTTTGATTTGATAATGCTGATTACTATTGGGTTTTGACCTAAAGGCTCATTAACCTTTGTCCCATAAAGCTTATCTAAATAATTCAGCGTTTATACTGGGAGTGGGAGAGCAGAGGATGTGGATTTTTGAACTCTCTTGGAACATCACTGCCTCTGCATTTAGAACAGACTTGACCTTTCTCAGGCTCAGGTCCTGGGCTCAGTGTTCGCCAGACTTTCTCAATGACTTTTGTTTTGAAGGAGGGGGGAAGTCCACACTTGTCTGGCTTGAGAATGCTTTTAATGCAGGTTTAAGTTTACAAAATTAATACCTTCAGAATACAAGATGTTTGAGGTAAATGTCATGGAAAGAGAATATTTTGCTCCGTGGCCAATTTTGTGGAGTATTTGCTGTTTCTTGCATGGCTAGGGGAAGACAGATGATGTTGATGCTTGAGAGACTTCTTGGAAAGTGTTTAAATATATTTCACTGCACTCTGACACTGTGAAAAACAATAACAAGATCAAGTGAGGGGAAATACTTTTGTCAGTTTATAGTACTGTACATCTTCTGCAGCAGCGTGGCTGTCTGGGTTTATTCCATTTCCAGAAGAGTGGACATATCCATAGTGACTTCCATTAGTTACATTTACAGATTTTTTTATACATACATGATACAGTATGGTTTTTAAGGTTTTTTAAGTGTTTTTTTGGTGTGTTTTTAATGGTTTTTAAAGTGTTTTTTCTATAGAATTTAGTATTTTATCTTAACTTCTGGAGATGTTTTAAATGAGGTAGCAGAGATTAGTTAGTTAAAGGGTATTTGTGCATATTAATTTCTCTGATGAAAACTTACAGGGAATTTTGAGAAGCTGAGATTGTCACAAGTTTGGAAAAGTTTGTGCCAGGAACAAATACCAACTTTATTCAAATCCTCTAAACACTGACTAAACAGAATTCAGGAATCAGTTATGCAAGGGAGAGATTCTTTTCTAGAGTCTCATTTCAGTTCTTTGCACAGTTTTTGGGGAAGTTTAGAAACTATGGAAGTATAGGAAGGGTCCTCTGTATATTCCACTCTAAAGCTGAACCAACACTTCTCAAAAATATCTGATTACATCGCTTTAAGTGCTTCATCTTGTGGCAATTTCTAGACTGAAATACTCTACACAAAAATGCTGCACACTTCAATATTTCAAGTGGATGTGTGTGAACTGGAAGAAAAAATAATTCCTGTGCAAGTGTTATATTCATCTTGCCTGAATTAGCTTTGTGTTTTCCTGCAGTGGAGGCAGAGGTTGGATTCTCTCTGTGCTCAGTCAACACAAGACCATGTTTACTTTTGCATGCCAGGATTCCAGTCCTAAACTGTCTGTTCCTTTCACTTGACTGAAGGAAGTCTAGACAAGCAGATCAGAGCAGGATGTAGTTGTCTGAAGCTGGCTCAGCAGAGATCTTTTTTATTTTTATGCCCAACTCAAAGTCCAAAATAGCTATTTTGTTTTAAATGTTTCCTTAAAATGGTTTCCCATGCTTGTCATAAGGATTTATTCAGATTAGTGGGTAAAAGTAGTAAAATAGAAATGAGAAGAAACTATTTCTTTGATTAAACCTCAAAGCACCTCAAAGGTTTGTATTCATTTGAGAATGCTGATCAATGTTTTGCTCCTTTGGTTTTGCTTTTAAATCTGATCCTCAAAACTAAAGCAGTGAAATTTCACAAAAAGCAGGACTACTTTCCTTGCCCCTGATTTTTTTTTTCCAAGCAGAGGAGCCAAGCAGATAAGCCTGATGTAGTGACTGTGAATGGGTTCATTAAACAAGAAGATGAGGAGCTTTGTGGTGTGAGGATTTGGGAGCTGAGCTTAGAGAGGGAAAAACGAGGTGAGCCTGTTCTGATAGGGTTGAGCTGAGCTTTCTGCCACTGAAGGATGCTGAGGAGGAGCTGTCCCTGGAATGGCTCTGAGGAAATGTGAAAACTGAGGAGCCATCCTCTTCTGCTGGACATTCCTGGCTGCTGTTTACCCTGCAGCAGCTGGTTTGCAGTGTAGGCTTGTCTTGGAGCATTTGTGCAGCCTGTGAACAATATTGTTTCACAACAGCTTCACAGCTACCGTTTGGGCTGAAGTTCATGATCATTGTTTTCTCTCAAAGCTGGCACAGCACTGTTTTAATGAAATGAGGACAGATTCTGGGACTCTCGGTTAAGCTGGGACTTTTATTATATCTCCATCCTCAGTAATTTTGATGTCAGCTTCCCAAAATAAAATTCTTGGTTACATTATTCTGCTACATGAGATGGCAGCATCTGACAGCCTCTACACCGTGGGGAGAATTCAGTAATTTGACAGCATAAGTAAAATAAAAACCAAACCAATCTGACTCAGCAATCTGCTACAGCTGATATTTATTGTGTTCATATGATCCTCCATGAGGAAAACTGGTGGCTTTAAATCAAAACTTTGGTGCAGGGACCTTGATGCTGTGGCTGCTGTAGCTCAGGTCAAGATCAGTGTCAGATACTCTGCATAAATAAAATTGTGTGGTTATTTGTGTTTAGCCAGTGTATTTATGAGATGGCTGATCTTTTCCTATTGCCAACCCTGCAGTGGAAGTCACAGATAAGAGACCTTTTGCTTTTCTCTATCCATAGTTGCCCCCTACATCAGCATATTGCCAAAGTTTGGCTGTCAGGATTGTAAGGCAAGAGAAAACTAATGGGAAACTTCATCCTGAACAGAACAAAGGGATCATAAAACCATAATTTCATGCAAAACCACCACTATGTTTATCTTTGTGTCTGTAATCCTTGGGTTGCTGTGAAAAACAACTACATTTCCTCTGCTTTCTAATACTTGAAGACCGTAGCTGGCGAGCTGCAGTCTGCCACCAGGAAAACAGATACCACTGTGCTTTGCTAGTTTTTTGACACACATTTGCAGCATCTCTGAGACCAGCAAATCAGTAGAAATGTGGGTTGTGAGTGGCAGATTTTCTGGTTTGGGTGTGGGATTAGCAGCACCACCTGAAGCACCACGCAGAGGCAGCACAAACATTTCTGGACAGCCCCAGATTCTGGAAGCTGTAATTGTTAATAATTTATGGCTCGATAGATGAGTGCTGCTGGGTCTGCTGAGGTCAGTGGCTCAGGGAGGTCTTGCAGCTGCATTTCCAGTGGTCTCTGGGCTGGCTGCCACCCAAAACACCCAGCTGTGTGCTCCAGACCCAGTGTGTGCAGAGGGTGGGCAGGCAGCCACAAACACTGTGTGCAAACTGGGACACCAGAGCTCTGAGTGATGGATGTGTCCTGGGACACCCCCCGTGTCCCCTCCTGCCCCTTTGCAGCCACAGGCACGACCAGCCATCAAGATGATTAAATTATATGCCTCTAAAGTTTATCCCACTCACTCCCTGCCTTTTTCTTCATGTTCTCCAGAGTGTGTCTGCACCAGCTCTGGCACAGAAGTTCTCTGTCAGGGTAGCAGAGGTTCGTGTTTGTTGATGATCAATGACAGTAATCACTGTCTAGTTAAAAAGATTTGAAAATCTGGTCCCCCTGCAGGTGCAGGCTGCCTCTCACCTCTGCCTATCTAACCCATGGAAACACAGCTCCCAAAAATGTACCCACGGTCCTGGCTTAGTGTTCTGTGCCCTAGAGATCCTGAAAGTGCATCCCATTCCAGAGCTCCCCACTCTTTTGTAAGTGCAGGTGCAGGGAAACTCTGCTGCTTTAGCAGAAGGAAATTTGCTGGGAAGGGTTCATGCTCCAGGGCTAGCTCCTCTGGCACACCTCATCCAGAGGGGAGGGCACGTGTTTAGACACTGTATGTAGAAAATACGCCTCTCTTCACTGCCTCTTTCACCTTTTTAGTTTGTGGAAGTCCTCTAGAAGTCACTTGGATCAAAAACTCTGCTTCTGTTGGCTTCTATCTGCTTCTGTGACACAGTTTATACAGAGAGACAGAACATGAGCACAAGCCCTTAAGGGAGAAGGAACAAAACAAGAAGGAATTTGGCAGGGCTGTTCTATGTCCTTCTGTCTGTAGTAAACACCAAGTGAAAGTCATCAAGTATTTTTTGCTGTTCTAAACCATGAGTCAGAACATTTGGCTCTCTGCATCTTTATAAAGGAAGGTACCCACTGAAGAACAACCCTTTTATAAAATACAGAGAGGAAAAGAAAGAGGTGGGGAGACCAATAAAACCAAAAAAAACCCCAAATCTTTCTTAGGATTTTTTTAATAGGCTGTCTTTGGCAGCCAAGAAGCAGTTATATGTGGAAACTTGAGCTATTTTCTTAAAAATAAAATTGTCTTAAAAATAAATCAGTGGGAAAGCTGATCTGAGAGAGTTCTTGGAAGATGGGCTTTGCTGCTCTACCATGGGTGAGTAGGGCTTGCTCTTCGAGAGCCCAGAGGTTAGTGTACCTTATTGGGACTAATCCCAGATTTTTTAAAGACCTACTAGAACAACTGTCATGGGAAGAAGTCAGGCCTGCAATATTTTCTTAACTTCTTAGACAGAAAATTAACTCTGGGTATGGAAGGGGCAAAGAAAGATAAGACAATAAACTATAAAAAGTAAGAAGAAAAGGAAAGGGAGTTCAAGTAACAATAAACACTCAAGATACAGTTGTGAACTGTGAGCAAACATTAACCTTTCAAGCTTCTTAATATCTGTGTTTTAAGAGAAATTATATGTAAGTGTGGTGGTGTGTTTGAACATTTTATTTTGAGTCCCTTCTGAGCTTTTATAATGCATTAAATGAAAAGGTTTTCCAAGCCAGAAATGTATGAGTTTATTTTCCCCTAGCAAGAAGTTGAGCAAGGTGTAGGAGAAGACTGGGGACACAATACTGGTGCATCAGGACTAATATCTGCTTTACAGAATTTTGAAACCAAGATAAATGTTGATGTTTCTACAGGCAAATGATCTTTTGTTCCTGTGCAGTCTCTGTAAATCCAATAAGATCACTCAAATGTAAATGCTGGTAGAGCATTGTCAAGACTGTGGATTTTTTAACCTTAAAGATAAAAGAAAGTGAAAGTTGGGGAGAAGAAGGAATTTTTTTTAAAGTTGTTTTATTTTTTTTCCCCACAACCCAGACCTGTAGACTGATTCTAGGAAGCTGAAACTCTTAAAGGGGTATGCAAATGAGTGTATATCTACTTGTACTTTAGTTTCAGGAACCCTCTCTCCTGGAAATGACTGAGTTTTTGATGGTTTGAGCTTTTATTATTGAATAAGATGTTCTAGGAAAAAAAAACCAAAACAAAACAAAAAACTTTTATTCCAAGTTTACAGCTGGCTTTCTCTTTGCAATGAACTAAAAAATTCTTGTGATTATCTGTAAGCAGGACATACTGAAATGATGTAATGGTATGTAAGGAGTGATGAGAAAGCACAACAGAATATAAGAAGGCACCATAGATGAAAAAAGAGGGTTGAGAGGGGCATGAAATGTTTATACACCTCTTTTCCATGTCTACATCCAGTTGTGCTTCTGTCAGACTGAAATGGAACTCCTGGTTATTTTCTTCCCACTTGTAGCTGTTCTGGACTGGGCTGTGCCTGCACTGGCTGTTATTGCAGCCTTCAGATCCCTGCTGTGCATCTTTAGCACCTGAAATTAAAAATAAATTGAGGTGCTGAATTGAAATTTTAGTTCTGTTCAAGCTGGGTTGAAAAAAGGAATGCTGTTGGAGAGAATGGTTGGAAATGTAGAGTACTGGAGTAGCTTCTGACTTTCCAAATGTTAAAGTTTTATTGCTTAGTACTGACAAGCTAACTATAAATAGTAGTAATAACAATCATTTTATTTATTGGGCACCCTTCTGTCGTTAATATCCTGTTAGATGGCTCACAAAAGGTGTAATCTGCTGTTAATGTCCTGCTAGGAGCCTCATAAAAGAAATAAAATGAGAAGGCAGTTTAATGCTTAATGGTTTATGCTTTTTCTTCCATATTGATGTAGAAGATTACAGTAAAAAGGCCAGTTTTGCATCCTCATTGAAACTAATGGAGTTTCAACAACTTATTTTGGATCTGAAATGGGTCCAAAATATGTTAATTCTTGTTTTTTAGATTCAGTCAGCTGATGCTTGAACATTGATTTGCAAGGTACCCCAACAGGATTAATTAGAAGAGAAAAACTGTCTCCCCCTCTAAATTCTGCTTACTGCAAACCCCACTTGCTGTAAAATGCCACGTTCTGGAGGCTCCCTTTCCCCATCTCCTGGCTAAATTGCCGTTCCTTGTGCTCATTCCATTCATCTTTTATGTTGCTCATTAAAAATGTTACATTTTATGGCCCGCGTTGTTCACAGTCTACAAGGTTTTTATCACTTAGATAAAAAGCAATCTTGATGCACAGCTGCTCTCCAGAGGGATCTGATTGCTTTTGTGATAGGCCTCAGACACCTGATGCCGTGCACAGCGCTTCTGAGCTGTTTTCAAATAACCAAATTCAATTACTTGCAGATGAACTTGGTTTATAACAAGGAATTTGAAGGAGATTTTCAGATTTATGGGCGGTCTGTAGAGCTTTCTAACATTCTGTGGTCTTTGAGTGGCCTCACTGATTTCTTGATTTCTCATTTCTCGAGGAATGAGGTTCAGCTCAGCATGAGCATGACTTTATCTCACTCCTCTGGAGTGGGAGCAAGGGAAAAGCAGCTCGGGCCTGGAGAGAAAATACATGTTTTTCTATTAGTTTGGCCTTTGATGCCTACTTACTTACAAGGTCTAAAAGTTTGTCTGGGGCCTCTGCCCTGGCTGTGGTGTACCTGGCCCAAATACTCATATAAATCCTCTTGTGAGCTCCTTGACCTTCTCCATGTCCCTGAGACACTGGGCACTCTGATCCCAGCTCAAGATTTTTTTCCCTATTTTTAGCATGATGCTGAAATTTTCCTTGCTGATTTAGTCCTAAAATGAGGCTGGTGGCATGCAGCTTCTCTCCATCATGTTTATGGTTTAACCTGGCATAATCTGCTTGTTCTGAAATAAATAAAAACATCTTGCTGCAAAAAGTTATCACTCTTGCTCCAACACCCCACATATTTTCATATGGAGTTAGCTCATAGTAAAGTGAACAGGGGGGTTCTAAACAAAACTTTCACATTGTTTAGTGCATTGTTTAGTAAAGCTGAGACCAGCTTTTCTTACTTAGCAGCTTCTCTTCCTTTTATTGAATACTGGGATTTTTTTTTATTATTTTTTAAAGCTGTCAGCCTGCTTCCAGATGGTGTCATACATAGGTGATAACAGTCTGCTGGTGCCATTTACATCCACACCTCTCTAGGAATATATTACTTAGCTGGCTTTGGTCCCAAGATAATCAAATAGTTGCAAATCCTGGATTATTAGGCTTCATCAAATTCCAGCTAAGGTAACCATGTTGCCATGCCAAAGTCATTAGACTTTTTGCTCTTGGCAAATATAAATCCCGTTTAGATTTGATTAATTTTTCAGAGTTTTTAAATCTATTTGCTCTAACAAGAAGTGTGCCATCCTCTGTGGGTTTGAAACTGTTTTACAAAGTCTTTTCTGTGGCTTTTTAAGCACTGTCTGGCTTTGTCCACACTTCATTAAAGGCATGTAGTGGCTCAAGAGGATTAGGATAACTCCAACCCAGCCTTTCTACTCCCAGTGGAAATTAATCTCTTGCAAAGAAAGCTGTGCAGGTTCTGTTCTTGCTTTATTTCTTAAACTGCCTGTAGCTCTGTCATCATTCCAGACAGTGTTTAAAGACCCCAAGCAAGGCCCAGTATAGCAAAATATTTGATTATGGCTCTCCCTGATGAAGTCTTATATCAGCCTAATTACTGTATCTTTGGGCTTCTAAAATATTTCCTCCATCAGCAATGCCTACTTCTCCAAATATTGCTACAGATTAAAACTAAAACTATGAAAACTGTGAGAAATAAGATTGTGGGATTTTGCATGGCTGTGCATGACACGAGGTGAGCTGCTTTTCCCAGCACTGCTGGCAACCACAATAATTCAAATCTTTCAAGGTCAAGTCTGGATGGGGCTTTGAGCAGCCTGGTCTGGTGGGAGGTGTCCCTGCCCACGGCTGGGGCTGGGAGCAGATGATCTTTGAGGGCCCTCCCAACCCAAACCATTCCAGGATTCCCAGTGATGGTGAAGGATGTGGCAGTACGTGGAGCCCTGAGGGCTGGAAATTTCAGATTTCCTGAATGGAAGGGTGCTGACCCTCAAGAAAGCACCTCATTTGACCTGAAGCCTTGGAACAGGCTTCTGGAATTGAGTGATAGCACAGAAGTTGTGTGATCTCACAGGATGAAAAACTTAGATTTGGGATTTTAATGTATGGTGATATATGGGAGCCAAGATGGAGAACTTTGGGTGTGGATTAGTTGTCTTTTTGCACCTTCTTTCTTCCTTCCTCTTCTCAAATCTGTGTGGCTTTCTGTAAAAGCCTTTTTTTTTTGGATAAAAGAAGTCTGCACTGTGGGTTTTGGGTGATCATCATTGGGCTAGAAATGTAAATAACATAGTTGTCAAATTGTTATTGTTAAATAACCTTGAGCAGACATCATTTTAGGGCACTTTCTCAACTTGTTAGAGAGAGCTCACATCTTGTGGGTTTGTAATAGATGAGGATAATAAATTTCAGAGTGAGACTTCAAAAACATCTCCTGAGGTTTATTCACCCTGACCTTGGAGCAGGAAAGAGCCAGGGATTCCAACAGTAGCAAACATTTTCACTCTGCTGCCAGCTGCTGTTGTAGTTCCCTTTTCTACTTCTTTCTCTTTGCCCCAGCAAGAAATATTAAAAAAAAACCAAAACAAAAAACAAACAAACAACAACAACAAAAAAAACCAACCAACCAAAAAAACCACACAAAAAAGCCCCCAACAACAACAACAACAACAGAAAAAGAAAAGAAAAAAGCCACACCTCAGTAGTTCGTTAATTACTTTAATTACTTGCAATTTTCACATGTAGAACTGGTACACCCACAAAGAAAATCTTCATGCCTTAGCATGGCCTGTTGCAAGAGGAGCCATTGCACTGTATCCTCAGTGGCCACAGATGGAGCTTTAAAAGGGAGACAGGAAATAAAGGGAGACAGGAAATAAAGAGCAAGAATTAGATGCAAGTTTTGCTATGTTAATGAAAGCAAATGTGTCCAGGAAATGGAAGAGCTATAGTCTAAGAGCCAGCAGCAGGCAGCCCTCAAATCTGAAATGTTAGTGTTGGATCCCCACAGCCAAGTAAATGTTCCCATGTTAGGAAAAGAGTTTAGGTTGCACCCCAGGACTTTTAAGGGAAAAGAACCCAAAACTTCTGTGTTTTGCGCATTGTAATTGGCCCAGTGCCAGCACAAGGGCACCTGTTGGATCTCTGAAATGAACCTCAAGACCTGTAGCTGTTTCTATTGTGCAGTGAAAAAACCCTCCTCGATCACTGTGAACTTAAGGATGAGCACAAAATCTCTCTGTGCTTTTTTGGGGTGTCTTAGCAGGTGTAATGGGCTTCCCTGCACTGTGCACAGCTTCGGTTTTCATTTTGTATCATTTGTTACTTTCTCTTCAATTAAAACCTTTTGCTTTTCAAAACCCACCCAATCATCCATCTCATTAATTGTTCATAAGCCATTTCTGGGAGGGTTGCTGGACACCTTCAGAGTGTGATGAACCCTCCTGGGGCTCATAACCTGCTGGCCCCGTGCAGAAATCCACCCAGCAGGGTCTGAGCTGAGCCAGAGGGGTCACCCTGCTCTGGACTGAGTGGCCTCTTTCCCCTGGAGGGAGCAGCAGCTCTGCTCTGGAGCAGGTCAGTGCTCCAGACTTGGTGGCTCATTATCTGTTCATAAGCCTTGCAGGATTCTCCATTTCTAATGTTCACAAAGCTGAAATAAGGTTCTTTTTATCTCGTCTTTCTAATCAAAAGAAGATGCCTGACAATTCCCTTTGTAATCATCCTGTAAACAACTGTGGGTAATTGTTTTTTATTTTCTTTTGTTCCTTACTTCGTTTCAGACTTCTCCACTGATCTGTGTTATGCATCACTGTACAAAGTGGTAATCAAAGAAATGGAAACATTCAACATTTGCACTTTGTTTTGTTTTACAAATAAGAAATAATTTCAGACTGTACTTTGGTTGTGCCAGTTCATATTCATTTTATTCCTGAGAATTTCCTTAACTGAAAATTAACTGTACAGATTTCTGGGTTGGAATGCTGCAGCATCTGGGAACAGGAACCTTAATTGAGTTCTGTAATGACACATCTTTACAAGCTTACAGAGAAAAGATAAAAGCTGAGCTTGATAAATATTGAGGCTAGACTTGAGACTCAGCTGACAAGATAGTAAAGCTGTGCAAACTTTTCTTGTGAAACTTCAGCAGGCACTGGGAAGCAGCATGTCTGAATGTGAAAGTAAATATCTCATAGTTTGGATGTCAAACCTTACAATTTCATGTGGATTTTTTTTTTTATTCCCCAGCTGTAAAGCATTAGGGCTATTCTTCCTCATGAGGCAGGACCTAGAGTAAGATGCTTGCATTTACCATAAATTTTCTGAGTTGTTTATGTGAATCCTTCAACTCTGATAAATCTGTTTCTTGCACTTTTCTTATCACATCTGTATACACATACATATCTTCCTTATCTTAGAAGAGGACTTCAGGTCAACATTATCTTTTCCAAATGTCTTTATAGTAACTGCTTTTCACTACTGCCCCAGACACCATCATACAGCAAAAGCTTCATCATTCATTCACCATGTATGGGAGTTTTATTGCAGTTTCTCATGCTGCTTTGTGGGTTTTTTTGGGTTTTTTTTTTGGTGGTTTTTTTTTTTTTTTTTTTTTTTTTTGTTGTTGTTGTTGTTGTTGTTGTTGTTGTTGTTGTTGTTGTTGTTTTGTGGGTGTTGTTGTTGTTGTATTGGTTGTTTGTGGTTTTTTTTTTTTGTGGTTTGGTTTGGTTTTGTTGTGTGGGGTTTTGTTTTTTCTTTTAAAGATATATTTTTTTGACAGAGGAAATTGGGAAGGGCAGTGTGCAGGCTCATCCTGCCTCTCATGATCCCCATTAAAAAAAAAAAAAACAAATCAAAAACCACTTTATTGTAAGGAAAAAAGACCCAAACAACAAAAACACAAACAACAACATGTAAAAATGCTTGCATTTAGTAGCATTTTCATTAAGGGTGGTTTACAGGTCTATAAGTGCTCAGCTGTTGCCAATAGCATTTTCATATTGCACCTTCTGGGGGTTACTATCTTGCTATTTAAAAATAAATAGACTGATATATAGGCAGACACACCAAAAAGAGGCAGCATCACTGACAACTCCACTATAACTTCCAGCCCGTTAACATAAAACTCCACCACTAAATCTCTCAGGGTAAACTATGCAGAGAGAGAAAAGCCCCAAGGTATTAAGAGTGATTTTGATATAAATTCCAATTTTATTTTATGACTATTTTACAGCTGCTCCTAGATATCTTCTCTCATAAACTACAAGGTACAAGGCAAATGTTAAGCCTTTTTTTTTTCCCCTTCTGCAGGGTTTCAGACAGTTGGTTTATTGTGACATGTTAGCAGCCTTTTCTCTGCACTGCACGCTCAGAAGAATGAATTTTAATGAGAATAAGCCAGCAGAAGACCCATAAAGAAGATGAAATTATGTTTTAAGTATTCATAAAAAAAGAAGTTACTTTAAATTCACACATTTTGATTTTGTCTGTGGCAGTCAAAAGAACTGGAGCACCTTGCAGAATCACCAAATGATGAGGGTTGGAAGGTGGCTCTGGAGATACTCTAGTCCACCCTCTGTGCTAAAGTAGGGTCACAATGCCTACAAGGGGGAAAAAATGTTCTTGTTCTACAAGAAATATTCTCACTCTTGCTGTGAGGTTGTCATAACCATGATGCAGTTTTGCTCTGGACCAGAAGGTAACTTTTCAATTTCAGGTAAAGACATGATTTATTGACCTCTTCATCACTCTAGCAAACGTTCCTGCAGCCCTCACCGTGCTTCCTAGCTGGTGAAGTGAGGTTCAGGAGAGTTGGAAAAATAAGGGCAGAAACAAGTGCCTGGGTGTTGATGAGGTCTATGTGGGGCTTATATCAGGATGCAGAGAATAAGTTTGATTGAGACAATTTCAGCAGAAGAAGCCAAAATCCTCCTCTTTATGCTTTTAGAAAGGTGTTCTGTATGATCATGAGGGAAATCATTCAGTTTTTTCTTGACTTTGCTTTATAAAGTTTACTTAAAAAAAAAAAAAGGTGCTGTATTTGCACAAGTGCCAAAAAAAAAAATACAAGAACTGTAAACTCTAGCAAACATCAGGTTAGTAAACGTTAAAAGTGATTAAATAAATGTTGTGTACAAGCTGTGTGAAAAAGTTTGCTGCATGTATCTGGATGTTCTTGAACCCTTGATGTGCAGGGGGAAAGCAATTTTAATTGTGCTTATGTAAGTCTGTGATGCCTAATCCTGTCCTAGCTGATACCACGCCCTACCAGAATGTTTTAAATTTGTGAGCTGAAATCTTTTTCTTTGCTGGTGTCACAGGGGAGCCTGTCCTTTAGCCAGGCTCCTGATCAAATGTATATTGCCTGTTTCTCCTTGCTAGGGGTCTTTAAAATATCCCAAAAGATCTTTTTGTTTGTTTTTCCTCCTCCAGCTGTGTATTTTTTATAGCCTGAACATGTGAGGAACAAATAGTTTTGCTTCCAAGTCTGTGAAATCCTCCTCTCTTGAGCCCTGTTAATGATTTCTAATTTTTAGTGTGGGATTAATTTTTCATAAGTACAGATTAGCTCAGCATAAATATAGTAATCAATGTTACATTATGAAAAGCTCCTGCTAGTTTTAATCTCAAAGAACTGGGAGGATTTAGAAATGGAACTTTACATGGCCTGGTATAAAAATCTCAGTTTTACTTTAACCTAAAATTTAGGTTCCTTTCTAATCTGTCTGCATTCATAATTATTTCAAGGATAAGCATTTATAAAATTGCATCTTGTATTTTGAACATAACTCTGATTTAGACTAAGGACATTCTTATGATGCAGTCTTTTTGCAATTTATGTGGTTGTTCCTTTTCAGTTAATTTTTAAAAATATATTTCATATAAAGTTGATACTTCTGGACAAGAAATAAGACATTGCAGTGTTATAACAATGACAGAATAGAGTTTTCCACAGTAAGTGGTCAAGGTGTACACAGGTTACATCTTGAATATCCAAATATTTTGAAAGAAACTGTTTCTGTTGTATTGCATTCTACCTGTCAGAAAGAAAAGGTAATCTGTGTGGTGCATCAAATCACAGTAAGTGATTATTGATGGGCTGGTCATTAATTTTTCAGTGACTATCAAGCAAGAAAAGCACTTGAGCAATATTCATCATTGCAATAAACCAAATTAAACAAGGTGTTTCCTGAAGTGCTTTATCCTGAATAGCAGGAGCCTGTGAAATGATTCCACAGAGGAAGGGAATGTTCAGTGCTCTCTCCCCAGGCTGAGAGCCACTGATCCATCTCAATAAATTGATGTTGTTAGAGAGCACAGACTCCCAGGGGGATGCTCACTGCGGTTTGGAGAGTTGTTTATTTTTATTTACAGCTTTTGCTGTTGATACCCAGTTTAGGGGAGCTGAATTCTGTTGTTTGTGGATTGGGAGAAGATTGTCCATAGCAGAATCTGTTTCCCTTGGTTTAACCAAACAGGGTTTTAATCTCAGCTCAGAATTCACCACAGCATGTGTAGAAAGCAGGGCACATAAATACTCTGGGTTTATGGTATATTTGGATTTGGCTGAGTTTCTCATCTAGGCTTTTAAGGTTCTCATAAATAAGTAGCAGTTTTCTTCCCTCTCTGATCACTGCTACCATTGTTGATTGAATAGGTGCTGTAATTCAGAGCAGAGTTTGAGGAAAGCATTTCTATATTTCCCTACTGTGAAATCAGAAATAGCTCCTGGGCAGCAGGCTGCAGCGGGTATTTTATTGTAATTTTGGGGTTCTTCCTCTTATACAAGTGGAACTTCCTGAGCATCACTTTCTGCCCCTTTGATTTAATCATATCAATTACAAATTCCTTTTGGCTATCTAATTTTCTGGCACTTTTGTTTAGTATTTAATAATTAAAAAAAAAAACCATTCAAGAAAGGAAACAAAATTTTTTTAACCTAGATGCACAAGTTTGTGCTGTAGATTTCAAGGGATTTTTTTTGTGTTTTTCCACAGAAATGTGAAACATGAAAAAAAAGTAGTGAAATTATGGTAAAAGAAAAGCCTATAAAGGCTACAGAGTTTCTGCAATAAATAATTTTAATATCACAATTCTGGGTTTCACTTATTACTGTTCTCTATGCAAAAATGGCTCCCAGAAATATTGCTACCCATTTCTTTTCTAATATGTCTTTTATTTTGTTTACCCGTCAGACCAAGTGCAGTCTTAGCCTGCTAACTTCTGTTTTGGGGTAAATTGAAATGTGGATTTGATAAAAGCTGTCAAGTATTTTGCTTGAACAATAGATCAATCGAGTAACAAGGACTTTTTAATGGATATTATTTTGTTTTGGGGAAGAAAGGCCTCTATATCAGAGATAAAGCAGAACTGAGAAAAAAATCTCATAGATAGTGTGTTAATATCCAGAAATAGACAATAGGTAACGATGATTTATTCAAAGATGTGAAGACTAATGTAAAAAATATTTTATGCCATAAAGCAAAAACATTAAGTAAAACTTTGTCACTCTTTCTAAATGCATTATTCTTCATTTATTTTCACAGCTTTGGGCACAATATTTCCTTATTAATGCAGAGATACAGTGCCATGTTGCAGGTCACCCTTCACATCCCTGCTGCTCTGTATTGGCACACGGAATTATCTGTGCTTTTATAGAAGGGTGGAAATTTTCTGGTGCTCCTCTTAAATGCATCATGATAATTATGACCTTATTTTTAAAATTCTGTATCTTTGCTGCTTCCTAGTCCAGCTACAGGAGAGAAATTTTAATTGATCTCACACGGTGCTGGAGTGAAGGAAATTAATTTCTTTTCTGTGATAGAAAAAAAAAGAAATGAGGGGTGTCTGTGTGATGAGGTTTTGTGTGGATTTTTTAGTTGGTTTGGGGTTTTTTTATTTTGTTTTGGCTTTATATTTTCATTTGTTTGGGTTTTTTATGTAGTGGTCACTCTAGACTTCTAATTTGGGAGTGGATGAGGAAAAGCTTGCAGAACATGGCAACATGAATTATAAATATTATGAATATGATATGTATAACAGAGATAATACACAGATTATCTTTAATGATGCTGAGTCCAAACATCCATAATGGGTTTTTTGTGAAGAAATGCCAATTTATGGGTTGTTTATGGATCTTTGTTTTTCCTAGCATGGGCAAACACAATATAAAATACTAATTCTGGATTGTCCCTAAAGTGAAGCTTTTGAGATAATTCTAAGCAAGCTAATGGAAATTTATCCTGGTTTTCATCCTGGGCAAATTCATAATCTGTTTTGTTTTCAGTAGCTCTGCTTTCAATAATCTATATAAGTATAATTAACTTTCTCTTAATAAGGAAAAAAACCAGGGAAAAAAATATGCAGTGGTTTGTGATCCTGTTATTGTAAGGTTGTTGATAAGAGGCAATCTTTGTTTTTAATTGTTTTATTCAGGTTTTAACCTTTGCATCCTGCTAAGTTTCATTTTAGAATCACATCCTGGTGCTCTATTTCAGTTCGTCAAAGGACAAATAATTGATGCATTTCAGCCCATGTCAGCAGGAAACAGAAGAACAACACTTAATAGTAATTATGTTTACAGATAGTAACCAAATCATGGAAGAACAAATAAATGTACAGATTTTAACACCCTGGTAAAAAGACAATTGCTTCATAGGATGACTGATAGTATAAATAACATAAAGAAGTAGTTCTGAACTTTGTACATTTTCTTTGCTAAATATAAGTTGAATTAAGGTCCTCACTTTTCTTTCAGAGTGACATTAAGATGTTCAATAAGGCAAAGTGAAGTACCTTGAACTGCTGTTGAATATCCTGCACTGTTTTATGAAGTATTTATTCAATTCAGTGACTTCTGCTGATAACTGAAAATAAAATAATTGCTTCTCTTTCTTCTTCCATGGAAAAAACACAGGTATGAAAACGATCCCAAAGTACTTTGTTAAAACATAAAACACTGGGGAGATGAAGGAACCTGTGATTCAATGAATCTCTCAAGGTTGCTTTTGTTATTTCTTTATTTTTCAGTAGGTAATTAGCTTTATAAATAATAGCTAAGCATTCATTTTATTTAGTGTTTCTTGTGCAAGCTACTTTCACACCTACTAAATTGTGTATTTACCTTTCCCTGACTTTCAGGAGCATTTTCAGGTGTGTTCTCAGAAGGGGAAAACTGGTGGCTTGGCCCAGTTGTCCCACTGCTCCTCAACATCTTTGCAATAATTACACTGGCTGTGGTTTTTCATCTTGGAAGAGGCCTAGGGGATGGTGTAGCAAGTAATGAAATTTAAAAAGTAGGGTTTTTCTTTCAGCCTGTAAATCATGCTCAGTAGCAACTATTGTTTCTGAGGGAAGAGAGAGAGAACAGTAGAGATAAATGAAAAGAAGGTGGAAAAAAATGAGATTGGTATCTTGTCAAGAAAAGATCCTTATGTTTTTCCCTTGTTCAGGTTAGAAAATTACGAGGCCTATTTTTAATCCCCAGTTCACAGCAGCAGAACACCAGGTAGTCATTTCTAGCATCTGTTTGACATAAAGTGAGGTATACCCTGAAGAGACACTCTTCATAAACACCGAGCACCAGAAATACTGCTCGTATTAAATTGGACCACATGAATAATACAGGAGCCATGAATTTAAATTATTACTGGCATTTGGAGAAAATGGCACTATTTCAGCCATTAAATAACAACTTTGCTTTATTTCTGGAAACAGAAAGTTATGAAGTTTTAAATCATGTTGATGCTGTGGCTCAGATACATTTCTGGTTCTCCAGCCATGCCTTGACAGTGCTGTGCTACACCAGAATTGTTTTCTCAGAGGTCTTCAGCCCACTGCTGTGACAGAGTTGAGCTCTGCTAAAATGTCATTGTCACACCACCAGAGGTGGCACTCTTGTGGAGTTTTTGAGGTGCACTGTCCCACCCATGTTGTGTTTTCTTCTGGAAAAGAGGATATCAGGGTATTTATTAAAGCTAAATGGGGTACAGCGCACCAAGAAGCGTTGTCACAGAAACTTCTCCCTGTATTTTGGATTTTGCCTGTTTATATATCCTTAAAACAGCAGGATTAACAAAATTGGTGAATTAAAATCTTTGTGGCCTGCAGTGCTCAAGGCTCCCCTCCCCTATTCCTGCTCTTCCTGCAGCCCCCACCATGGTTCCTAACTGGTGAAATGGGGTTCAGAGGAGTTGGAAAAATAAGGGCAGAAACAAGTGCCTGCTTGTTGATGAGGTCTATGTGGGGCTTATATCAGGATGCAGAGAATAAGTTTGATTGAGACAATTTCAAAGAGGAAGCCAAAATCCTCCCTTTTCTGCTTTGAGAAAGATTTCCTGTATCATCATGAGAGAAATCATTAAGTCTTTTCTTAACTTTGTAAAGTAAAGTTTACTTTTTAAAAAAAAAAAAAAAAAGTGCTGCATTTTCACAAGTGCCAAAAAATAAATATAAAGATTGTAAACTCCTTCAGTTTGTCAGAAATCTCTCTGGTTCTTATTGGTTGATTAAAAAAAACAAGCTGGATATGGAGACCATAAGAACAGAAGAGATTTCTTTGGATTTCAGGTCCCTTGCTACTTCAGTGGTTACTTCAAAGGGGGAAACCCAGGAGAAGATGAAAAGAGCTGGTTAGAGAAGAGACCTGACACAAAAAGCTCAGAGGCTTGAATATGGAGGAGTTTCACACTTCTCTTAATCACAGACACAAAAAACAATCAGAAATCAGCATACTGAGCAGGGGGAAGCACAGCTATAGAAGAGCTGCAAATCCAGCAGAACCAAAAGAAGCTCCAGGAGGAAAACTCCTCTGGAGAGGGAGAGAAGCACTGAGCATCACTGGAAGCTGCATGCTGGAGCTCAGGCACAGATGAGACTTGAGAGATGCCAGGCTGACTTAGACTTTGTAGAGAAGTCGAGGCTGAAAGGTAAAGTTATTTTCAGGTATATGTGTAAAAAAAGAGAATAATGAAAGAAAGTTTTTAGTTGGAATAAGAAAAAGAGGCAAAATATTAAAATAAATAATGCAACTCACGATTGGTAAGGATGATGAGGCTGAGTGTTGGGCTCTCAGGATAAGACAGGAAAGAAAAAGAGAGAGAGGGGATGAAAGCTGAGATGCAGTATATTTTACTTATATTTATTTACCTTTGAGTAACAAAAATTGAAGTTCAGCATACAAGCACAGGCTTTTTTTTGGTGTCTTTTTTTTTGGTTGGTTGGTTGGTTTTTTTTAGGATTAAAAGCATCCATTTCTGCTATCATGTGCAGGCTGCTCCTTTGGAAGCAAGCTGAGCTGAAAAAACCTGTGTGGGCACTCAGAGGCTCTCTGAGCCACCTCTGCTGTGGGGCAGGAACACAAACTGAAAATGAAATTGAGACAATCCTTGCCACAGAGGCAGGGCAGGAGTGGCCCTCACACAAGAGCTGTGCTGCAAAAAACACACCTCTGTTATAAGCTACAGCTCTGGTCACTGTTCCTGCAGCAAATAAACCCAACCTGGGCTAGAAGTGCTACAAAGAGGATGAAATGAGTTTTAAAGATGCTACTTTTAGAGTGCTACAAAGAAGATTAAATGATTTTTAGAGAAGCTAGCCAAGAAGGGGAAGCTAGAACAGCCCTGCTTTTTTACCTTCTAATATAACTCTGAAAAATGTTGTTTGGGTAATGGAGCATTAAAATAAGGAACATTAGTGATACAGGAGTTTTTGTGCATCCCTGGAGTGGTTTTGGTTTGGGATGGGGGAGAAAAGGAGGCTGATTCCATCCAAACAAGCTGTCCGTCTTGTTTAGAGCCACAGGGACATTTTTTTTTCTTTTCTCCTCACACAAATATTCATATATTATTCGTATCCAAATCTATTAAGGCCACCAGTCCATCACAAATCGTGTTGGTCTTTTTTCTGCTGTGAGGAGTGTTTTTATTTAAGAAACCAGGGTAATCCCACATTCCTAAAATAGCTTGCATCTTACCCTTTTCCTCCTCTGCACATTCCTGAAATTCTCCTGGCTTTTGAAAGATAAGGCTTGAAAATTAACTTTTTTTTTAAAATTGCTATATTCTTCACTTCATCAAATACATTTGTGTGATCCACATGAAGACAACAATAAGATTTGGTTTTTTCTTCTTTCTGTATGGGGGAAGATAAAATGGAAATAATGATTCTTTAAGCTAATTAAATCAAAGCAAAAGCAAGGCAGTCACACAGTCTAGATTAAGAGACTTCTCAGGAAATGAAATTAAGAATAGGTTAAGGCCCTCTTTTTGTGTCCCATGTAAAATATTGTTAAAGCCCTACTCCTTATCCTTAGCTTTCTTGTGCCACTTCTCAATTAATTTTCTCCTCACAGAAATAAACATTTTAATCAGCATGTACAATAACACCAATCACTGATGGTAATTACTCTAAGTAAAATAGCTTTTTTTATTGGAGCAAATATAAAATGACAATTCTAATTAGGTAACATCTCTAATGCCTTAATGATTTTAGCCCATTTTCCATGTTTGTACATGAAAGCTGGCTCCATATTTTTACTGTTACCAAAGTTGCACAGAGATATTATTGGGCTTTAAATGTTGATTGTCATCTTCGCAAAGTGGCTTTTATTTTTTGTTTATGCTCTAAAAGCTTGGCAGAGTAATGGCAATCCACAGACTAATGGCTAATCTGGGTTTGTGCCAAAGGAGCAGTAATAGCTACAAGCACACAAAAAAACCATCAGAAGAGTAAATGCCAAATTAATCCCTGATGTAACTCTTTTGCCTTAGTGCAGTCGTGCTGGAAAATGCAACTTCTTTTTTCCTGATTGCTGCCATTTTGATACTTGCAGCATTTAATTTTTTGGTTTTGGGGGTTTTTTTTTACTATTAGTACACTTATTTATCCCCACAAAATAGGGGAGGTTTTTTTGCAGACAAGAGTTCATAAGCCTATTGTCATTTGTTATGTTCTTTAGGGAACAGCAGTGTGCCTTTGCTGCTTTTGCACGGGTTTAAATTCACCATCCTCCCCTTCCCATGGCAAAAGGAGGAAAGAGAAGGGGGTTCAACTTCCCTAAAAGGAGGTTTTGGGAAAAAAAAATTGAAATGTGTTACTTTATTATGATGCAGAAGATAGTTGCTGGAGGCTGAGCCACTCACCTCTGTACTCTGTGGTTAAGAATAATTTGGTTTAGTCAAACATAGGGACAGAACGCAGGACTGATTTAAAATGGATAACAGCAGAAAGTACTTTGGACATTTCTTCCCCTCCTTGGTATTTTTCCTGCATTCAGGAGTGTATTTCTCCATGAATTCTCCAGACAGCTGTGTAGCAAGGTTGTAGTGTGAGCAACTCTTGGTTCTTCTTTATCTCCATGGGCTGCTAGCCCTGAAAATTGAACAGCCCTGTGTGGTTCTCTGATCACTGTTGAGGACATCGTGTTTCCCTGACTAGCTGAACTCTGCTGGATCTCTAGAAAGCTCTTCCCTTTTCTTCTTCTATCTTCCTAGTCTTCTTCTGATAATTTTTTTAATAGGACTATCATGATTATCATGTCTAAACAGGGGCACCAGTGCCTGGAGTGCCTGCCCAAATGTAAACCATTCACTGTTCCTGCTTTCTGTCTCTGTTCCCAATTACTGCAGCAGCCTCGTGCATTATCTCTCAGAAGTTTTATCCAGTTGCAGCCTAGTCTTAATCCATCAAAATCCTGGCCACATTCATGTCTGTGCTTGCAGTCATCCCTGTTTGATTTGTGTTTTATTGGAGCCTTGCTGCTGTTATTTACAGAATTTTAGTGATCTCCTCATCGATGGTGGGAGATCCTGGTATCGTGTGTGCCTCGAGCTCCATGCTCTTGGTGGGCTGAGCAGTGTTTCAGCTGATCAATGCTGTTATTTTCCCCCTGTAAGTGAATGATAATTGTCCTGAATTCAGAGCCTACCTCCAAAGAAAAAGAGGTTTTGTGAGGGCACTCAGAGTGAAAGAATAGTTGTGATTTTAATTCATCCCTATTTCTGTTCTCCTGGAACCACAGTCCATGGATTTAGGATGGGTTTTTTTCCTTGGATAATTGTAGAGCAACTTTGTTCACCAATTCAGGAAACGTAGGACAAATGAGAACAGGCTGCTGTGAAATGTTTGGGTTTCAGACAGAATTAAACTGAAAGTACCCAGTTCTAGCTTTTGTGCCTGCCCATGGCAGGTGGTGATCTTTAAGGTCCCTTGCAACCCAAACCATTTTGTGATTTTATGTCCAATCCATCTATGGTGGGATGCCCAAAATAAGGCTGCTGAAATGAACTGGAGTGGTTCAGCTCACAGGATCTTTCTACCATTAAAGAACACCCAGAGCACTATTTATTGACTGTCAAATCTTTAATAGAGTAGTTTCTGCTTTCTCCCATCTTGCTGTAAAGTACCTGTGGGCCTCACTGACATGAGAGAGCATTGCTGCTGCTCTGAAAGAAGAAAACAGAGCTAAGCTGAAAAGCAGAGTTGCATTTCCTTATAATGATTTCTTCATTGGTAAGAAATTTGCCAGAAAGTAATACTGGAAGTCTTGGATAAGTTTTCCTTTAATCAGAGATCACAACACAGGGAGTGAGGAGGGGGAAGAGCACTGTGGCTTCTCTGACAATTTGATGATGTATTAATCTGAGCTACTAATTCTTGTGAAAGCAGCAAGCGTTCTGGGGAGCTCCATTGTTAGAGGCTTGCACAGTTTAACACAGAAGAAAAACAAACCAGAAAATGAATTATGATAGGATTCTTCTTTTATCACTTTAATAAACTTCTCTGGGGTGCATCAGTAATCCACTCCACAACTTCTCCCACCCCCTCATCCCTTCAAATCCATGTATTCCACACTGACTAGCATAACGTGTGAAGAGTGATACTACAAAGAGACTCAGAAATATGTAAAGATCCCTGTGCCTTCCCTGAATATGTTAAAATAGTCAACAAAAACATGGTAATTTAAACTCCAGTTCATTTGATCTAATATTAAATTAGCTCCTCTTGGGATGTTCTCTTTTTAATCAGTCAGAACACTTTTGTGTGCTCACATTTTTCTGTGGGGTTCATTAAGAGTTAAGGAATTGAACAGAACTGCTTCAAGTAGAGATGAGAGGCTTCTCCTTCATATTTCCCACATCATTTTGACCTTGTGATATTTGGGGCATCAAAAGGGTGAAACCTATTCCACTGTTTAGAACCAGGGCCGTCACTGATGTCAGCCCTAAAACATGAGGATAAAAGCTCCATTATTTCTCAAAAATCCATTGAGACAGACATATGAGATCCAAAATCAGTTCAAGGGTTTGATTTGGAGAAATGAGATGTAAAGGCATTGGAAAAATGTAAAGATCAGGTGAAGTTTTGTTCTGAGAACAAGTCCATGTGAGTTAGGTGGTGGGAGGAACAAAAAGGCAGCAAAGCATATGGAATTGGAATATTATTATTATTATTATTGCTTTACTTTGTTTACTTGACAATTTCTTTACTTAACAATTCTATTTAACAATTTCTCTGTGAAAGGTGTGGTAAATATCCCTGGACTTGCCTATAAAGGTATGATAGAAGCGAAGAGACTCTGAAAAGGGATTTGTTACCATTGGTCATTTTGCAAGACCAGAACATTTATGCCAGTAGACGTTGCTGGCTGTGCTGCTATGGGTTTGTAGTTTATTTTTTTGTGTGTGAGGACTAGAAAAGAGAAAATATATTATGGACCTTTTTATGTAAAAAACCCAAACTACCCAAAGCGAAAAACAACCCTGCACACACTCTGGATTAAAAAAAAAAAGCCCCTTGAGTCCATTAACTTCATTGGATGCAATTCTAAAAGAAATAGCTTTGGATTAGCTGGCAATTGAAAGTCCCTCAGGAATGGGTTAGCTCGTATACATGCTACCCAAGAGAAAACAAAATTGTCACATATTTTGCTTAAGGTGTGGGAGGAAAAAATCAAATCAAATAGCATTTTACAAGTGCATGTAATAACTGGAATTTAAAACAAGATATGTATTATTCAAGTAATTCTAAGCATGGTATAGTGAATTTTTCATGAAGGTTAAGAAAAAAATGACAGAAATATCATTTAAACTGAGTGTTTTTGATGCTGAACTTGAAAGTGGGAGATTTAATAGAACTTTTTTTAATATGACGAGTCTCAGATAACATCATATTTGGCAAAGTGCTTTATTGGTTTTTGGATTAGAGTTTTTTTGTAAATTTTTCTTTTCAAACTAATAAAATTGATGTAGCTGTCAGTTTGGATTTGATCCCTATTTTGTTTTGCCTCAACAGTGTAATCTCAATCAGTCTAACTTATTTTTATGCTGCATTTACAAGGTATAAAGATGACAAATCACTCATGTCTCGGTGCTGGTATTTTATCAAAAGTTTGAATGAATATCAGAGCTGAGGACAACAGGGAAAGAAGAGGCTCAGAACAAGAGCTGTGACAACACAGGCTGGGCAGATTCTTTTTTTTTAATACCCCCCCTGCTCAATACTGAATTTTCAGTCCCACGTGAAGGAGTTTTGCACTGGCCAACATCAACTTTATTTTTGTCCTCAGCAAAGGCAGCAGAATCCATGGGGAAGATGGACAGTGGGGTCATTTTCCTGGACCTGCTGAGGTCCTTGCTCCTGAATTTTGTTGTTTGTGATGCAAACTTTGAACCTTCTTTTGCTGCTGGGTTCCTTCCTGACTCCTGGTAAAAGGGGTGGTCTTGAGAGGCATCCAAAATTTCCTCAACCCTACTGCAGAAATGAGCAGGTCTGAGAGCAGGAATGTGATATAAAATGTCTTTACTTTGAGCATTGTATTGATTTTATCCAGATTTTTAACACAGAAGGGAAAGGACTGGTTTTTCACTATGTTTTCATGCAGCACTTGTCAGAATGAGGTCTGAATCTCAGGGAGACATCAAGGTGCCATTGCAGATTGCTATAATAAGAAGAATTAAACTCTGATAGCTTGAGAAATGTGAGTTTTCTTTCCTAGGAATTTATGTGCTTGTGGGGTTTTTTGATGATTTTTTTTGTTGTTGTTGTTATTGTTGGTTTTTGTTGGTTTTCCCCCCTTTTTTTTAAATTAGGGTTTACCTGAACTTTTTGGATTCAATAATATTTTACCTCTGACATGTAAGATGACGTTGAGAAGACAGAAGTCCCCTGAGCATCATTTGTTGATCAGATGAAATGTTTCAGAGGAAGGACTTGCAGAGAAACATTTTTCAATTGCAGTTTTAGCCCCCCTAACTTGTGCTGACTCACAAGCCAGCAGGAAGGTTAGCAGTGAATTTATCCTCTGAGGTTCCATCTCGTGGCATTTGAGATGATTAGAGAATTAGGGGGTGGGATTAATGTGAAATATCAGGCACAGGAGCATCCTGTAAAGTTGGAGGATCAAATATCAACCTTTGGAAAGGAATTCAAGCTCTGAATCAGAGTCACAGTGGCCTAAATGAGAGGGCTGAAAGGGCTGGGCTTTTATCTGTAATATCAGAAAGCATCTGGACCTTGAGAGGAACATGGAGGTGATAGAAAATTAAACTGAAATTCAGAATTTGAAGTTGCTTGGCTTGAGAAAGAAGAACTGAAATAGGGACATGATCTAGGATGTGCTTGGACTTGGCCTTTTAGCTGCTATTGAGGAGGCACAGAGATGTACTGTGTTCCTCAGCTTTTTTCAGCTGTTAAAGTGTATTTCACAGTGGTGCAGGCTTTAATGGAACTCTCTCATCTGTTCAGGAGGCCATAAGAAATACTGGTGTAAATGAAAAGCACAAGGACAAGAAAACCACTGCTGTTCCATAAGGAATCGACTGCATGAAAAAATGTTGATTGTCCTCATCTGGGAAAGTAAAATCTGCATCTTGAGGGCAGAACAGTTTCTCACCAATACAGAAGAGGTCTTGGGGTTTGGTTGTTAAATTCTCTACTTTCACTATCAAGTTCTGCCTTGTGTATACCTGTAAGTATCAAAAAAGAAATTGCAAGCATCTTTCTTGCATGTTTTCTTGGAGGAATATGGTTAGAGACTTGTCCAGGAATCAACAAGTGGAGGAATTTAAGCACAGAGAAAGTGACTCAAGTTCAGAGCAGATCCAGTGCTGAGCCCTGATGGCAAAGATGGCTTGGATGGCAAGGCTGGGGTGGTTTTTAGGATTTCCCTCCTCTTCCCTTGCGTGAATTCCCTTTTTCTGAAGGGCAGTAAAGGAATATATCACCTTGCTGCCAGGAGGCCTAAGGAAAAGGAGTCAGAAGTCTTAGATGCCTTCTGTGTGTTCTGTTGAAGTCTGGTAACATCAGAGATGTGTTAGACATGGCAGTTCAAAGACTGGCAGGACAGAAATAACTATCATGTCTCAAAAAAGGAATGAATTTGCTTTATCACTATTAAGGAAGGATTGGTATATAAGGATTGGTCAATAATATGGGCATATTGTCCACACCACGCTTTCTCAGTGGATTGAAAACCCCTCAGCTCTTGGCCTGCTAACATGGCTCTTTTTTCATAAATGCTGAAGTTTGGATAAGTAAGAAACATTTTAGAGGATTTTTTAACCATCTTTTCATCCTTTAGCATGTAAAGGAATTTACTTCAAAGGACCTTCTTGGTATCTTCTACTTTATTTTCTTCTGAGGGCAAGGCCAGTTTGTGCTCTCACCATCTCTGAAAACCCTGAAATCCTTTCCCAGCTTTACTGAAAGTAACCAAGAGAGAAAAAAAATAGGAAGCCTTGTTATTCATAATTTTTTTTTAGAAATTTGGTATCTCTATGTAATGAATTAGACACATGATTATCTGAGGCACCACAACTGTGAAGATTCCTGTTAAGTGAACCTCAGAGCTTTAGTGCTGACTGTTTGCAGGAGAATCTCCCTGCCAGGATCATCCCTGAGCTTGTCTGCTGCTCTCAGCAGTGTCAGCAGTAACATGAGGTGTACACTGATTTCCTTTCTGGAAGCTGGAGCTGTGTGGGCATCCTGGTGCTTGTAGCAGATTTTCAAACCCTGCCTGAAGCACACACGGACACATTTTATTTAGGAATTCCAGTTATTGAAACCAGGTCTGAAGCTGTGTTGTGAGTCAGACTCACAGGACAGACTTTTTCATTTATCATGACTGTTCCCCTGGTATTAAAGACAGATTTTTTTTCACAGGACATCTAATAATTGTACAATTGTAAGAAGAAGGTATGTTTTGTGTCTTAGTGGAAACAGTCACTTGTAATTGTCTATCAGCCTGCATTCCTCTCACAAATGTGAATTCCTGCATATACAAAGGACTCATTAATTCCCATACTAAATGTGTGCGTGTCCTGGTTAAACAGGTAAAAACAGGCCGAGTCTCCTGAAAATAGGGTTTTTTCACCAGTAAACACTTCATTTCATGCTTATATATCGAAGACAGAGGATTATTTTTAAGTTGCAAACTTTTTCTTTGCCCATTTCATCAATTTCATTTTGTTCCTTCACACTCCAAATTTTCCTTGGGGGTGTTTGCAACATTTTCCAATGAAGTGTTTGTTGCAAGTTTAATTAACTTCTTGCTTATTTTCCTTTCTGCTATTTAACTGGAATTTTAATGTATTTAGCATTAATAGTAGTCTCTGCCTTAAGGAATTTACAGTAAAAAAAATAGGGATATGTACAATGTGTGACAGAGAATGTCTTATTTATTATTATGATCTTGCCTCTGGCAGCTCTTGTGGAACTCTGTTGTAGAATGGGGCTTGAGTGAAAGGCAGTAAATGTCTCTAACACAGCTTCTTCCTCATGCCAGTCAGCACCTTCAGAAAAATGTTACTGTCAGTGACAATAACTACTCAATGTTCTCACAACATTTCTCAAACATAAATAACATTTAAGGAGCATTATTCCCCACACACACCCCTTTCCTTTTTCCTTATAACCTTTATTTTTTCCCCCTCCACTCAAACCGCTGCTCTGATGAATGGATAGATGTACACAGAGCACTGATCCTTATCTGATTGGCCTCCTGGATCTGATTTTATCTGGCTCAGGCAGAATTTGGCTGCTGCTCAGCACTTGCTGCTGTCACACATGTTGCTGGGCACGCTAAGAGCCACTTTGTCACCGTAATGGATTTCTGGATGGGGGACCAGCTCATCCCCATGCAGCACAAGGGCTGAGGAATATTCATACTTTTAGGAAAGTGTCCAAGCTGTTGACCTCAGTGTTTGCTGCAGGGATGGAGTGCCCTGATGTGCTTTGCTGAACTTGTAGCCTCTTTGTTTGTTAAGCACTGATGATTATTTCTGCGACAGAGAGCTGCTTCTGGAATCTGTTCCATGCTAGAGAGCTGGGCTGTGGCCACTTTGCTTCCTCTTGAATCTCTCATGATAACTTCTAAAAGAGCTTAAACCACTATTACTGCACTGACAGTGGATTCCAAAGGGGTTCTTTTTACCAGGATTTTTAAAACCTGTGCCAGGTCTAACCTATGTGCATTTAAAGTGTGAGTGTGAAAACAGCTGTCAGAGACCAGTGAGATTTCTGTGCAGAAAAGAGCTGCACTCACACAGCAGCTCTCACTTTACAGAGCACACATCTTGGTGTGTCTTTTGCATGTTTATCCAGGCTTGGGAAGGGGTAAATTTGAAATGTGGATGTGCAAGCAGGGACTTGCTCACGGTCAGGTGAGCCTGGCAGAGAAGGGAGAACTTTGCCTGCTGCTCAGCTGCCTGGGTGTCTGTCAGACCATTCCTTTTTCTGACCCAGAGATGGAGCTCTTGAGAGGTGTTTTAAAGACTTTTTATTCCATTTTCAGCCTCACGAGAAGGGTGAGACAATACAGATGTTACAATTCCCACCATCATAATCTGAAGACAAACTATTTCCTAATTACAATACATTATAAGTGTGTTTTGGCCTATCAGCTTTTGCTGCACAACACTGTGAATGTCTTAAAGCAAATCATCTAAAAATACCCCTCTGGATCCTACTACAGTGCATCTTTCATAGTTTTATTTCTCCAAAGTATCTAGTCTATTTGCAAGGCCATCCTTTGAAACTTGTTTTCAGTTCCATTTCTCTCAGCGATGTCCATCCTATCCCATGGCATTTCTGTGTCAGCATTTTCCATCTCAGACCTTGCTTACAGATGCACATTATGTGAGCTTTCTGTCAGGCTTTGGGAATTCTCTACAAATCCATTTCTCACATTTCCCCCTCTCTCTTGAAGGATAAATAAACCTCTTTGGAGTCCTTGTTTGTGGTTTGCCATGCACAGTGAGGTTCACAAGGCACTAAGTGACCAACACAGAGAGAGGAGTTGGCAGTAAGTTTGATTGGCACAGCACACACTGAGGATATGTCCATTTAGTTGTATGTAGAAACCATGGAGTGTAAAGATGGTTATTAAAGTCCTGTGAACTGTGTTTTTTCACCTGAATTTAAAATCTGCAATCCCTGATGTTTAAAGCCCACCCCTCCTCTGCTCTAAGTATTTTTAGCAAAGATTGCTTTTCACGCTCAGCAGTTCCCTTTGTGCCCTGCTTTGATGGTTCACTGGAATGTTTTAACTGGAAAACTGTAATATTTCCAGAGCTTACAGGGTGATAAGTGTTTAGCTCGGGGGCCACGTGTGGGCCAGCTGGGCAAGGAGAAACGAGTGTGAGTGGATGCTGCATTTCCTTCTCCTTTGTGGGAAAAACTGGTCCCTGCACCATCCCTGCCAGGCAATTTGAAAAGCTCTGGCTGCACAGTTGGACTCTGCTCTTGGACTTGGAGCAGTGAGGATCACTTTCTGTCTGCCTGTCAGAACATTTTACGGATCATGCCTGTAATTTTTCACTTGCCTGGGTTTTCTCCTGTTTAATCCTCAGCTCAGTGGTCAGGACTGCAGTCCTCTTCTGGTTTCCTTTTTGGGAACTGCTTGGTTCATGTGAAAATGTTCAACAGCATTCATCTACACGTTTTTGTTTCCTTGTTTGCTCTTCTTAAAGTCCCCTAGAATAATATAGTGCATTGCTAATTCACACTGGCTCAATGTAATCATCACCTGGGGTGTTTTTTGGGTTTTTTTTCTTGGGTTGGATTTTATGGGTCTTTGTTTGTTTGTTTGTTAGATTTTTTGTTTGGTTGGTTTGGCTGTTTGACTAGGAAAGCCATCATAGAACTCAGGAACTTTTGTGGTGGAATAAGTAGTCTAGCAAGTTCTATATTCTAACAAAAGTTTGGGGTTTGAAGGATTAAGAATTTAATCAGAGAGAAGAGATAAGTTGAAAAATGTGCATTTATCTCCATCCAGAAATGTTCACCATGAGAATGGTGCAAGTTCAGCTGTGCCCATAACCAAGCTGATTCTTCCTGTCCTTCCAGAACTCTGCTCAGTGACAGAGACAGACTTTATTCTATTTATAAAGCTGCTCTCACATGGGAAGACATCAATTCTATCTGTACCAGTGCATAACAGATGTCACTGAAACAGGGAGCATCACCCATATTGTGCAGAGCCACCCCAGCCAGGGTTTTATTCAAAGAGGAAACAAAGTCTTAATTAGTTCCACTCCTGCCCCTTAAATCCACCTGTTATGAACCAAATACAGTGTGAAAATTAAAGCTACATTAGTAAAGTGCTTCCATTGATAGAGCATTGCTCAGCACAAATCCCAAACCAAGTGTCGTGGTCTTGTGCCTGGTTTTAGCAGGATGGCTGCTAACCAGGAGCTCAAATAAATGACATTTAACAGCACTGCACTGACAGGACACCACACCATGAATTCCTGAAGTGCTTCATTAGTGCTCCAAGTCTGGTTTGCTTCCCTTTCTTCACAGCAGAGAAGGGACCAGCAAGAGTTTTTGCTAAGGGCCCTCTTTGCAGAAGCAGCTCACTGAACTTCCTTCAAAAATACTGAGTTGCACTGACCTTTTTTTGGCTTCTTTTTCTCTCCTTGATGCGCTTTCCTTCCATTAGAATTGTTCTGTAGTTTTTGTGGATGTACTGCCATCCTTCATTCAGCGACTGCTGGATGGAAACAAGCCCTCATTACAGCTGTCCTTTTAAATCAAGGTGCAAAATAGCAAGAGGAAAAGGTGCAAAGGGAGAAACAGCTAAGGAGGTAAAGGAGGCTGGCAAAAATGTTGGGGAAAAACACAGGGGAGAGAAATGCTGCTAGCCCAGAGAAAGGCTGAGAGCATTGAAGGGCAGCTTGCTGTTGCTCAGGGCCTGTGGTGGTCTGTGGGACTGGGGAAATGTGGTATTTTTTCCTTTAATTCCCTTGGACTTTAGTCCACTAAGTGTAGTCACTCCTGTAGCAATTAAATGTATTCCCAGAGGTGATGTCCTGTTCTCTTTCCCTGTTTCAGCTCTTTGCTTCCCTTATTCTTGTCAGTGTGCCATTTTCATAATTTGTCTGTTTGTTCTCCACAACTTTGTTTTCAATTTCTGTGGTTTCTCTTTGTTGTTTCAATATTTTTTTTTGCCTCCATTGCACTTCAGCTTTGGATAATACCTTTCTTCCTCTGCTTATTTCTTTTTCCATCCTCTGCTGCCCTCTTTGATGACTTTCTCCTTTGCTCCCATCCTTATTTGCTGTTCTTTGCTTAGGATTTTTTGATCCATTGCCACACAGCTTTGCCTGGTTTATTTGTTGCCCTCTTTCTTTCTTAATTTCCCTTCTTCCCTACATCTGGCAGCATTAAGACAGCTTATATCTTAATATCCTAATCATGCCACCGGGATCAAGGCAAAATATTCAGAAAAATGAAATTAGATGTGAATTGAAATTAAACACAAAATTCTGCATTTCTCATCATTTTCCTCTCTGAGGATAAGACAGAGGAGCAAAAACTTCTTGTGTATTAAAAGTTTTTTCAGAAAAGTCAGTGCCATCATTTGAATTTCACTACCAAACCCAGCCTTACAAAAGAAGTCTTTAAATTTTGTGCAGAGTTTTTCTGCTCAGCCCCCTGAAGCAGGGATGGAATCCTGGCCTGCCTGAAGAGAGTGGCAGAAAGCCCCATTAAACTCCTCTGGAGATGGAATTCCACCCACAGTGCCTGTCATCTGTTCTACCTTCTCGGATTTTAATACCCTGAAAAATTGAATTCACTGAGGGAACACCCCTTTGGGCCAGGCTCCAGGGAATTCTGTGTTCAGCTCAGCCCTCAGAGATGGAGATGGATCATCAGCTTCTGCTCTTTTGGCAAATAAAAGAGCAAGAGGGCCCTGGAACATCACAGCTCTTCCTGCAAAGTTTCTTAACTTCATGGAGCTTATCAGTTCAGATGTGAGGGAAACAGCAATGTGACAGAAGAACACAGAAATGCTTGAATAAAAAAATCAAATGCAGTAAAAATTAAAAAAAAAAATAGGTAGCTTTTTTTTCTTTTTTCTGGTGCCTCTATAGGCTTATCAACATCAGGGTGGCTTAAGCTTCTCTCTGGTTATCTAAAAGGGGCACCATGCCCCATTCCATGTTTCTTCCTTTGCTATATTTGTCCAAATAGATGCATATCCAGTGCCTGGCTGCAGTCTACTCAGTTGCAGTCTCCTACCTGGAAAAGCCAAAATGGTGCTGTAAGAAATGAAATCTCAAGTTTATGCTTAATCCTGCATATTTTAGCATTTTAGTTGCCCAGTCTTAAGGATTGGGCAAGCTGGGTGCTCAGAAATTCAGAATTTCTCAATCTTTTCTTGTCGTAAACTCAGGTCTCATGGCCCTCTGATAATTTTATCTGCTTAAATCTTTCCTTTGGGTTCCAAAAGCAGTGACCATGATGGCTCTTGGGAAAACTTGGATCTCAGGTGAAGGGGTTTATTTCACAGCCACAGTTGTTTCCTCTCAGTTGATATCCCTGCTGTGTGCACTTCTTATGTCAGGAACCCGAGGTGGCAGAAATCAGCATGTGGCTCCAGGGACCACAAAATTATCTTACGGCTGTCCTAAATGCAGTAAAGTAGTCAGTGAATTCTAAACTTCCCTTTCACTATTTTCCAAACCTTCTTAACCTGTCTAATCTGTCCATCAAATCTTGTTGAATCATTATTTTGTATTTAAGAGGTGCCCAGAGATTTGTTTCTGAATGTTTTTGAGGGGTTTTGTTTTGGGTTTGGTTTTTCTGTTGTGTTTTTTGTCCCCATTAAAAATTGCACACCAGCGTAAAGCAGAGCTAGCCTAACCCAGAGGAATGGGATGTGAGTTTGGAATTTGGGGAGAGCAGAAGGTGACTGCTTATGTAACAGCACAACAAAGCCAGTGCAGGTTTCCTGATCCAGAACTCCTCCTGCTTTTTCCTTCCCAGTTTACTTCAACACCAAACTTGAACCAATGTCATTCTAAGAGCTGCCCAGAGGATTTGGGCAGATACCTTTTCTTCCACACCCATTTGGATTATCCAACTAATAACAGGTAAGATTCTTGCTTCTCAGATTTCAGGACCAAAGAGTTAAATCTTTGATTTTAGCTTGTAGATTTGTGACCCCTTTGAGCCCTTTGAGTCTGTGAAGATTTAAGTGCATGGCCTGGTGCCTTGATGAGAAGTGCCAGTCCCATTTGAAGCAGAGAGAAATGTATTATCCAAAAAGTGGATCTGGGTGCATGTGCCCACCCTTGGAATGCCCTGCAAGATTTTGGTGCTTGAGTCAGGGAGGCAATGGGGTTTTTTTTTTGCAAGGGAAACTACATGGAGAGGGGAAAAAAAAATTGGTGTGGGGGACAGAAAGTGGAGCCCTTCTGTGCCTCCTCTCTCTCAGTTTCAAACTCTGAGGGCATCACTCCTGCCCCAAGGGTTTAAAGGGTTGATGGAAAGAGGGATTTTCCTTGCATTGCACACAGCACCTGTGATAGCCTGGTTTAAACTTGAAAGGACAGGTGAAAAGAGAGAGAGGGAGCTGAATTCTTCCCTCATATATTGGAGAAATTGTTCATTCATGTGAAATGCTGACCTCTGTCATCCTGCCAAGATGACAGGGCCCTGGGGTGAGAGGCTGCTCCAGTGCTGGTTGCAGAAGTTAAAGCTGCCTGGGGAGTGTTTAAAAGGACAATGGCAAGGTTGGTCTACCCAAAATCTGACCTATCTTTTATTTTTTTTCCTTCTCTTACATCTGTTTGTAAAGTTCATGTAATTCTTTTTTATGCTTTTAAAAATGTTCTAATCTAAACTAAAATGCTTCAGTTGCTGTTGGAGGGTGGTGATAGAGAGGAGAAGCTGTGAGAGCTCAGTGTGGCAATGCAGATATTGTGAAGGAGGGGAAATATCCTTAAACTAAACACAGGAATGGGGACTGTCTTTGAAATAGGTGATGATTAGTAAATGAAAATTCAGGCTGAAATATGGAAGGAATCAAAATAAGCAAAGATAATTTTTACCATTTGAAAATACCAACACAGATCTAAACTTCAGTTCACAACAAATTAATTCAAAACCTCTATTTATTTGTATTCTAATAGTCTTTATTCTGTTTTTTTTTTTATTCTGATGATCCTTTCTCAGTAATAGTAGATTGTTGTACATAATTCCTGCCATAACTGAAATATGCCCTTCCTTCTTTTCTTTGTTTGATGGCCTAATTAAAACCACAGAGTATCAGTATATTTTTTTTCCTGCATGATATAATATCCCAAGACCCTCGTAACTCTCACACAAGTATCTCACCCGCTCAAATAATTCCTATTCTAATTGGAAAATAGATGAACTAGCTATCTGTGCAAGTCGTAAAAGAAGAAGGAACCAGAGGAAGTAGTAGAATCAAAGTAAAGCGATTTTTTTTCTTTCTTTTTTCTCTACATGACTATGATGCTTTTCAGAAAACGCAGAGGGAATAATCCCCTCCCCGAGACAAGGCGAGGCCGGAGCTCTTGGAGGATTGCAGTTCTTGGCTGTTTTAGCTGAGGAGATCTCCGGGCACTCAGATAAAATAAAAAAAATAAAAATAAAAAATCTTGCAGTCTGCTCCGTGAGCACAAGAGGGCGGCCGGGCCAGGCAGACGCGCTCGCTCTCAAATTGACCTTTTCTTCAAGAGTTTATTCCTGCTTCAAAAAAGTTTTCCTACGAACTGCAAGGCTCTCTCCTGATTTCCTTCTCAGTTCTGAAAAAGAGCCTGCAGCTTCTAAGAAACCCTGGTGTGTCCTAATCTCTTTCCTGGCTGCAAAATGTTGTCCTTCCCTGGCTTTGTGTTGTGCTGGCTTTTCCAAATCCTGCAGGGATGGATGACCTTGGCTCTGCTCTGTGGAACAGGTATGGAAAGAGTCTGGATCACAGGAGAGCAGGAAGAGTCCACGAGATAACAGCTCCTCCATCCCTCCCCAAATATCACAGATTGTGAAATATCACAAATTTGGGAAGTATCGCTTTTACAAAGCCTTTGAGTGGCTATACCAAATTCTAGTACTTGCTAACAAAGATAACGAGAGGGGAAAAAAAACCCAAACAAACCCACAGCACCTTTTCGCAAGAAAAACTTCTACAATTATAATTTCTAAATTCTTCTCCTCTTCATACCTAAGGTTTCCCATACTCCCTAGAGCAGAGTAGCAACCCAGGCTGCAGTAAAGAAGCTGTCTGGGTAAAAGACACTCTGCCTCCTGCCAAAAAGGCTCTTTAGTGTTGATCTCTATTACATCCATCTGCAGCTAATTGTATAGTTATAGTAATGGTGCCCTCCAGAGGAATTCTGAAGGAATTATAATACTCTGAGCTAATACAAAAGATGTTCTAAAAATGAGTGCAACAGGAAAATGGAATATTATTAAAATGATAAAATACTCGAACCTCAGGGGGATAAAAAATCCCAGTATCAAAGCTCTTTCTCTTTTGCATGTGCATTTATATTTAAGTGAAGCATATCCTGGTTACAAGAGGCTTCTTCACAGCCTGATAGCAAACACGAAGGTTGCATAACTCCATTTGAATCAGGGATATAAAAGTAGATCAACCAAGTGAAGAATGAAGAGCTATTCCCTGTGTGCAGCAGACACAAACAATGAATTTTGAGTGTGCTCTTGTGAGTGGGCTCCAGCCTCAGCCCAGCATCTCTGGATTTTTCCTGCACTCAGTGCTGTAATGCAGACACAGCACAGTTAATTGAGGCCGTGGGTAATTGAGGAAGTGCAGATGTTCAAGGAGCCCTTTGGATGAGCTTTGGGTTAGGAGCAAGGTAAATCATGCTTGGAGTCTCGAATTTCAGTGACTGTAACCTGCTGTGACACTACACCTCAAAGGAAGGGCATGCTGCTGTGGAACAACAGATATCTTATTTTAGACATGTCCTGGAGGCCTGAGCACAGCCTTCTGAGAGGACACCTCAGCACCTCAATGTCGGGTGCATTTAAGTTTCCTCATTTTTCTTTTGTTCTCTTTTGGGTTTTTTTGTTGGTGGTGGGTTGTTTGGGTTTTTTTGGTTTTTTTGTGGGTTTTTTTTTTTTGGGGTTTTTTTTTTTTTTTTTTGGTTTTTTTTTTTTTTGGTTTTGGTTTGGTTTGGGTTTTTTGGCTTATTTGGTTTTTGGGGGTTTTGGGGTTTTTTTGTTGTTGTTTGTTTTGGTTTTTTTGGTGGTTTTTTGGGTTTTTTGTGGGGTTTTTTTTGGTTGGTTTTTTTGTGGTTTTTTTTGGTTGTTGGGGTTTTTTTTGTTTGGTTTTGTTTGTTTGTTTGTTGGGGTTTTTTTGGGTTTTGGGGGGTTTTTTTGGTGGTGGTTTTTTTGTTTTTTTTTTCTTCGTGGGGTTTGGTTTTTATGGGGTTTTTGGTTTGTTGGTTTTGAGGGTTTTTTTGGGGCTTTTTTTTGTGTGTGGGGTTTTTTTCCTTCAGCTCCCAACCTACAGAGTCAGGGGCCTTGTTTAACATTCTGAAATTTCCATCCCCTCCTCCTCAAAAACACCCAAGCAGCCCTTCATGAGACCTGAAATGGCAGCAGAGTGGTGTGTTCATTTGTGAATGTGTTTTTCAGGCACAGCCCAGGGTCCTGCCTGGCCTGGATGCTGCAGGTTGGCAGCCAGGTGTCCTTCAGGACAGCTCCCACTGCCAGAGCTGCAAGGAGCAGTGAAATATTCCTGGGATCAGGTGGCTCTGGTAAGGTCAGAACTTGCTGGGAAAAGAGGGGAGATTTCTGAGCTGCTTGAGGGTGATGTGGTTCTTCATAACAGGATCACTGCCCCCAGCCTAAAGCTTCTTCTAAACTGAGGTTTCTTATTTTGTGTGAGCCACAAAGGAGGGTGAAATGAGCTGTGCACAGGCTGGTAGGGCAGGGGTGACAAGACACTACCAGTGAGTGTAGGGAATGCACCCAGAGCTTCCCAGATCTCTCACTTGCCCCGTGGTATAATCTGTGTCTCTTCCCATCCTGTTCATGGAGTCAGTGCAGCTGATTTTGGCAATCTTGTAGGCCAAGGCGATGGATGTAACTATTTGGTTTTTTTACAGTAATTACCCAGAAATTACTGACTGTGCAGAGACTGTGGAGCTCTTTGAATGAGGGTTTTTCGAGGGCTGTTGAATGGGTGGAGATGAGTAAAGGTCTCTTGCTTTCCTCTCTTCCTAACCCAATGCTTCCCAGACGTTCTGACCTCACTGTGGACTGAGAAGACAGCAGCCACCTGTAAAACCACCGTGCATGGATATAAACTCCTCCTCCTCCACCTTCCCCTGGGTGTCTGCTCCAGCAGGGTTTTGTCCTGCCCTTCCCCAGGGCCTCATTGTTCTCCCCAGGGCTCAGGTGTAGCAGCTCACCTGAGGAGATTCCCTTCCTGCATCCCCCTCCTGCTGCTCTGCAGAGGAGCCCAGAGCAGTGGGAGCAGCAGGGCTGCCCAGAGCAGGGCAGGACAGAGCCCAAATCCAAGTGGTGGCTGCTGCAGTGGGATGAGTGCCTTTGGCACAGAGCAGGGTGCATGTTTATCCCTGTGGAAGTGCCACGGTGTGAGTGTCCTGTCCAGCCCCAGGGAGTTCACCTCACCTCTTTAATTCCAGACAGACAATGAGCAGGGTCCTCCTTGCTGCCCTCCTGGTTCAGATACACAAAATCATCATTAGTTGGACCACCAGCAGCCTGGCAGAGGGGCTGGCACAGCAGAGAGCAGGTGCTATTTAAGAATAATGTGTGTATCTGTGTGTCCCATTGATGGGGAAGGCACTTTGGGGTGACAGATGAAGCTCCACTCCCAGCTCTGCAAGCATCTCCTTGCCAGCCACTCATTCATGAGCTGGTCCAACTGTGGTGGAGGGCTGCTGTGAGCTTAATTTCCACGCAGGAGTTTGCAGAAATATGTTTTATTGCAGTTAAGCCATCCCTTTGCATTATTTATGTGCAAACTTAAGTAAATTATTGTTGGCTTTCATGCTGCAGGTAAAGTAATGAAAACAGTAATGAATGCTTTGCTGACATGCACAGGCAGCCTAAGTATGCAGCCAAATTAGCTATCTAAGCAGATGCTTTATATCCTGAATTGCATTTAAGGAATGCTGTTCAGTTGGTTTAAAAATTATACATACACCCACAAACATTTTTTTATATATATAATAAAAGCCATATGGTTGATTTTTTGTTTGGTTGGTTGGGGTTTTTTTAAGCAACAGCTTCAATTGTTCTGTGAGCAATTATGACAATAAAATTAAAGTCGGAAGAAAGATATAAGAAGCTGACCACGTGCAAGAAGTTCAGGGAAAAGTCAGAAATACTGCATTATTTAAGGTGATGTAATGCTGTGATATCAGCAATATTGCAAATCGAGATGCTCTTATGCTTAAAGAGTTATTAATTGGTTTTCTTCGGTGAAGGCAGTAGAGCTCTGATCTGCCAGAGTGAGTGGTTGGGCTCTGTCCTTTGGGGGGCTCCTTGCCCTCCTTCTGCTTTGGCAGCCTTGCAGAAGGCCCAAGCTGCAGTGGAAATTGGTGCTTTTTTATATTTTTATTTTAGCCACCTCACTAAATTTCTCACAGGGGAAGGCTGCTGTGGTGGCTGGGGAGCTTATCTCTCCAGTGTGCCAGTATCACAGGAGCTTATCTCACCAGTTTGTACAGTCTGTGGTGTGAACAGGTCCTGGAAGGTCAACAAAGCTCCTGAGCGCACCGGGGTGACCAAGGCAGCTTCCCAGAAAGGCACTGAGCAGGCACACTGAGCTGGGGAGACGAAAAGAAAACAGTGGGAAAATACAAGGAAGGTAAGAGAAATGGAAGGAGTTAAATTTGTGAAGTCTTATGAGCAAGAGCTGTGGCTTTAAGAACTCCTCAGCTTCAGGGTTTTTAACTTTCAGCTGAAACTCGTGGGTTGACTTGTTTTCTGAATCATTTAAGCTCTCTTCTTGGGTCACTTAGCATTTAATAGGCATTTGTATGTATATACCTATTTTAGGCTTTTTATTTTACCTATTTCATAGCGAGATCTATGCATGTGAGTGTTCACATACATATACTTGTATGCATATACGTGTGTGTTTAAATATACATATCCATGAGTGTGTGTGTATCTGTGTGTATGCACATAAGAAATTGCCTGCTTGTCCTATTTTAACTGCATATTTTAGTATACATTAAGACTCTTCTCCATTTCACCACCTAATTTTTTTCCAGCAATTTGATTATTTTTTTTTCAAAGCCAGAGTAATTGTTTCTGCCAGGAACAACGCTGTTGAAGGGCGCCGTTCCTTTCAGAGGATCAAAGCACAAAAGATGTTCAAATAAAAGGAGAGATTAAATTCTGTGGGCTACATTTAGTCCTAGCTAGCTCTACAGTCTGTGTGCAGGCTGTGGAGGTTGATCTTTCACAACAGCCTATTTCAAACCTCAGGAGGGTGTCTGTAACTTAGTAACTTTGTGTATTAGATGGAGGTGTCAGCAGAGCCTGGGAAAATGTTTTCTGTGTTAAATAATTTTCTTTCAATTTGTTTTTCTCAGAAAAGTAGGTCTTTGCTTCCCGCCCCCTCTTTCCTCTCCTCCTTTCCTTTGTTCTGTGTGAGTAAACACAGGGTGAGGAGTGCTCTCAGAATTCAGCAGTCCTTCTTGCCCTTTACAACAAATGTCTCCTTTACCGATGAATCACTGCCATGACTCAACCACTGCTCTGTGTCTGGTGCAACTTTTATTTTCTTTGCCCGGCAGCACCTACTCTGATAAAACAGGGTTTTACTAAACAGGTGGGAGGGCACAACCCCTGCTTGATGAAACCTGCGAGAAAGAAATGAGGGCTTGTAATACAAAACAACCTCTTAAAAATTATATATATATATATTATTATTTTTAAATTTTAAATTTTTTTTTAACAAGTGTTCTTGTTCATCTGCTGCTTCAACACAACACCCTGGTGTTTGTTTTTTGCCAGCAAATGGAAAAACCTCTGTAGCTTTGCTGACACTTTGTCATCACTTCGGTCCAGAGCTGCCCCAGGGGAAGCATCACACCCTCTCCAAGCAGGACCACCACAATCGTGAATCTTTCCCACAAAAAGCAGCTCCCACGTTTGTCAGGGGTGGTGACAGATCAAGATGATGTCCCCTGGAGCCATATATAAATCTTGGTGGCCACTGTGCTGAACATAGCGGATGTGCGTTCCCTGCCTCACGGTTTTGGGGAAATGACAGTAGGTGGCACTGGAGAATAGCAGCACGGAGGGATGGATCTCTTGTGAAATGGAGCACTTTCCTCCTCTCTTTAGCTGGTTTTCCATCCCCACACTTCGCTGTGTTCCCTTTGCGAGGCTGTTACTGCTCCGAGCCTGAAGGCTCCAAACACAACTCAATTTCGGAGAGCCCCGCACCGCCCGGGGAGCACCGCTGCCAGAAAAACCTGCTGAAGGTGCTGTCCTTGTCCTGGGGACCTGGAGGGATTATTTGGCCACCTCTTGCCCTGCAGCTCTGTGTCAGAAAATCCCCAAAGATCACAGCTAAGCCCAGCCCGTGGTTATCCCCGAGTCTGGCGAGCTGTCGCTCCTGCCGGGTGGTGGAGCAGCGAGAGTGTCTGACAGAGAAAAAAGAAACATCCCAGACATTGCCTGGCTTTCTTTGTCTCTGGAGATTCTGTCCCCCACGCCAGCAAAAGAGGAGACAGCTCTTGGTAGTCCTAGGAGGAATTAGGGTAGAAAGGGACTCAGCAGCTCCCTGCCTGCTCCTTTAATGGGAAGCACGAAGCAGGCAAACAGTGGCCGCCCTAAAAGCCTGGGAAAAATCGGAAAATGTGGAGAGTTTCCCAAGAAAAACCTTCACAGCCTTCTCCTAGAAATCACCATGGGGAGAGAGTGGAGGGGTCCCAGCTCAGTTTGGATTACTGTGCAGCCTGCTGTGGGTGTGCTTGGGAACAGAGCTTTTCCCATGGGTATTTCATGTTTTCTCAATCCTCCTCCTTTAGCTGTGTCCAGTCCTCGAGAGGAGAAGCAGCACCACATAAACTCTGAAAAGGCAGCTCCTGAAACTGTTCTTCTCTCTCAGGATCCTGTGTCCCTCTCTCTCAGGATCACTTCACAGCAATCACTGGAAATGAGTGCAGGACAGCACAAATGCCACCAAACAGCTCCAGGAGCAAGCTGACATTTCAAGGGAATATAAGGAGGATATATGAATATACAACAAAAAAAAAAAAAGCATCACCTTCCACCAACTGAAATAACTTTTGTCCTTGTTTAGCTGCTTTTAAATTACAGTGACATCACTGACAGCTTTTTTGCTTTAAAGGCTGGGGCGTTTTTCCTGTAGTGCTTTATCAAATTATAACTTCAGTTTATCAGATATGAGATATCAGGTATTAATTATTAACTTTATATGCTTTATCCTTATCTGTTCAGTTTTATATCATGGTATTTTATAACTGAAATACTTTTTTGTTGACACTTACTCCCTCCCTGTTTCTGAGGATATTTTCCTGCCCGTTACAACCTTGGGATTTTGCTTGAATTCCGAGCTGTCCCTTCACTGGAGCAATTTATAACTTTTTAAGGAATGGAATGAAGTGTGAAGGCAAGTGGTCCCTGAGGGAGCTCCCTGTGTGTTGTGTCTGGGGCGGCCTCTGCTGCTCCCTTTTATGGAGGGCACTGGGCTCTTTGAGGTTGTTGAAGGTGGACGTGGCCAGTTCTGTGTTTACTCCAGCTCTTCAGGCCTTTGCAGAGAGCCAAGTCCTGGCTGATCCCTGGGAAATATCCCAGCATGAGGGAGGTTCTTCCACTGTTGTGCTATCCCAGCTCTGCACAGCGAGGAGCCAAAGCCACAGGGCCACTCTGCCATCAGAGGTTTGCATTGTCCCCCTCCCCTGTGACTGGAGCTGGGAGCTCCTCTTGGAGCGTGTAGATGGAGCAGAGAAAATTTTTTAATCTTGTTCTTGTGCAGAAATCTTCCTAAGAGGCAATTCTTTCCCTTTAATGAAGTTGTTATTTTAAGCGTGTTGGAAACTTGCACTGAAAGTGTGAGATAACCTAACACTATATATATATATTAAAAAAAATAAAAAGTATGGTTGGATTTCGAATCGAGGAGGAGAATAGATAGGTTTTTACCTCTTTACTGCTACTGCAGTTTGAATTTTCCCTGAGGGATGACTTGGGAAGAGAATCATCACCACCATAAACCGGTTGAACAGGAAGGAAAGCTCCTGACGGAAAAGTTACGCCTCCTTGAGAGTGAAAGCACATAGGTCACCTGAAAATGTCTGGGAGCAGGAAGGCACAGGAGGCTCTATATCCCTCTGACACATTGTGTTCCAGGTAAGGAGTTGCAACAGATGCTCTTACTGCTTGACAGGTGTCCCTGTCACCTCCTCCTGGGAGCTGGTAAAAGGGAAAATCGAGCCCAGAGCCTGCCAAGCTTTTTCACGAGGATTCACGTGCGTGTCCAAGAGTGGGAAGTGTTTTTGTGTGCTTGGATGGTACTTGCAGTGCTGTGAGACTCTCAGGTCTCTTGATTTGTAGTGGATGTTTCACAGTATTGGTTGGGAGTCTCCCTTAAAACCCCTGATCCCAGAACCACGTGATTACATGAAAATACAGCTGTCATTCAAAAGGCTTCACAGCTGTGGGAGAAAAAAAGCCAAACTCCATAATTCAACATGAATTGAAAAACCACAAGGAAAAAAAAATACTAAACTATAAACTTAGGCGATTTATAAAAAAATTCATATAAATTTTGCCTCCTTAGTGATTTTTGAAAATTGTTTTTTCAATGCGCTTGACGAGACTCGGAAGGTGCAATAGTGGCTGGCAAAGAGCCGGAACCTTCCCTGAACTTTGTATTCTGCTTTGAAAAGGGTGAGGAGCTGGCCCTGGAGATTCTGATTCTGATTTTTTCTGCCCCAACCAGCACCACTTCCACGAGGGAGATTTGCACCATGAGAGGCTCAGGGGTCAGTTCTAAACACAAGCCCCAACAAAGGACACAAAATGCTTTCATGCAGAGGTTACAGAAAGCCACAGTGGTGAAGGAGCAAGGGTTTATGTCAGATATTTACGTGCCATCATAAACAGAATGCAAGAAAATGCAAGGAAAATATTTGTTTGAAACACAAGGAAAATATTTTAGAAACAACTGAAAGGGTGTAAAGTGTGTTTTCTTTTTTAAGGAAGATGGGACTTCAGGGAGATTTCATTATTTTATCTTCATTTCTTCCTGAAACATTCCAATTTTCAAGATGGATTACAAAAAGAGTGAAAGACTTCTTGATTTAATAGCTATATAATTTTCTTCCTTGTTTTCTTTCTTTCTTTTATTTACCTGCAGCAGAAATGAAAAACAGAGAAAGTTGTAAATTAGGACAATTTCATACAAGAAACTTTTGTTGGTATGCCTTTTTTTAATGGTGTCATTTTTATCTAAAAACATAGTGAACTTCAGGATTCATTTTGACAGCTGCAAAACTGTAATTGCATTTTAGATCACCATTCAATGTGGTATGCACCATTTTGGTTATCTGGCCTAGTGTAATTTCATAAAATTTCATAATTTTTTTTTTCAACAGGTTAAAGCAAACCAAAGCATGCAACACATGGAATTACTAAGTGGAGTGTTTGAAACAGTAGTTCAGCCTCTGAGTAGTAGGTTTTATTTCAGCCTATTTAAGTTTTCATTTCATTTCTCATTCCACACTGTGGGTGAAAGAAGCTTATGTCACCTAGAGTTTGACTTAAAATAAAAGAAAAATAAATAAAATTGGGATGAATACCTTCTGTTGTAACACATTGCAAGGTGCTATTATCTAAACTAATACAGTATTCTGGGGAGTTAATGGAAAATCTGTTTGTGGAGCCAAGCTTTAACAATTTCTGAGCACACTTTTTATCTCAATAGCCTTTTCTCTTTCTGCTCAGGAATGCATTTTTTTATTGAATTATTAAATCAGATGTCTCTATTTCTTTTAGGTGATGAAGTACTGCAGCACAACTGTGTGCAGTGTGTGGTACTGCTGTTCTGTGTCATTTGTGGGTTTTAAGCTACATCTGTATCAGCAAATGGAACAGGCCAAGGCCTTGAGGGCAAATGGCTCAGAATAGACTTTGGTTGTAGAACTAAACTCCCTTCCTAAAAAATATTTCCTCGTGCCTACTGACAGCAGTTTCCAGTGCATGCTGCCCATCTGAATTATTTGGCACATGCCAAAATCAGATCAGGAAGTTTGCTAGTAACACCATTAATGATGGAGCTGCACAAACTCATGCCCTTGCCTGTTCATTTGCTAAAAAAAGTCCAGCCTCAGGCTTTGAAGTTAAATTTCTGCTGTAAAACAAGAAACAAAATAAAGGCTGAAATTTATTTATCTTTTTTCCCCCTTTATTTATGCCATTTCCTAGCTTTTGGGGAATATTAATTGAAGGTCCATGTCATCTATATTCTTTGACTTAACTTTCTTCACCTTATTACACTAAGATAAAAAGGGGTAGAATATGAAGGAATTGGAGGCATAAAAAAGAGGAAAATGTGAATGAAACTGAAAACCATTAATACAAAGTCTTCCTTCCTGGGTTGTGTGCTTTGCAAGTGTAGAAATGATGGGAAGAAACATAGAGATTTTCTTTAATATTTGTCAGAATTAGTGTTTAATATTTAGATCAGCTGTTTCAGGCATCCTGTTGCTATTATTTAGGAGTTAAGGATAATAATAACATCATAATTTGTTTTTATTATTACAACTATAATAATAATAATAATGTCTGGAAATAAGGGTCAGAAAAAAGAATAATCAAGCTCCTTATTAAGAAAATATTTCCACTCCCTGGAGAAAGTTTTAAAGCAAAAAGAAAGACGAAAGCATTGCTTAACTCCCATTCTGTGCTTCATTTCAGTGCTATGTAGCTCCAGTTTTGAACATTGCTGTCTTGGCCTTGGAACTATCATGAGACTTTCCTGAGGACCAAAAAGGACTGAAGGGAACAATCACCCATGGCTCAGTTTGGGAGGGTGCCCTTCTCACTCAGTGAATTCTGTGAAGGACAGCCTGGGGACCAAGCACCTCACCCAAGGTGCCATTCTGGCTCTGATGGAGGGATCCCCATAGGATTTGATCGGATAGTTGACGAAGTCAGCAATGAATTCTTTTTTTATGGCTCATCCCATCCACATCATCATGAGGAAATGTTTTTCCCATCAGACTTTTTCTCTCAGAACGTGCCAGACCAGCACCTTTGCAGTCATCCTCTTGTTGCCTATGGAGAATTTTACCTTGGAAATCCAATCCCTCACTGGCAGCAAGGCACAGTGTCACCCATGGTTGGCTTCAGACCTTCTTTACTGCCTGACTGCAGAAACTTCTCTGTGGTGGATTCCCACCCCTACAGACACGAGAGACAACTCCATGGATGGGAGAGTGGAAATTCAGTTTCAAATGTGGAAAGAGGCAACACAAATCCGGAGTTCCAGATAGGCTTTGGCCATCTGGATGCTCCAAGTCCTGTTTTCTCAGACAATTATCCATTTGGACAGAAAGTGAGAGAAGAAAGTGGAAATGGGGAAGCTTTTTTAACCAACACTTCCAGAAGATGTAACTCAGGACCAACCCATCCCCAGGGCTGTGGACATAACAGAGAGGTATTTAAACTTTCTTATATTAACAGTGCTTAAAGGTTTTTGTTCTTGTTTGTGTCCTTGTACTTTGTGTATTCACTCACATGGTTGCAACATGAATTAGAAGCACTTAATTTAAAGACCTTATGAAAAATAAAACATTTATGCCTCAGGGGAAGCAAAAGAATTTTATACCAGAAGAGAATCTAGATTATGGTCTAGAATGCTCCAGTAGGCTAATTTTGTGGACCACTGAACCATAAAACTACCAGAGAAGGATAAGTACAGAAATGCAGAGTAAGTTGTGTTTGAAAGATAAGATGACAAATCTTCATGGTCTGATATGAAACCTGAAATTCAAAATAACAACACATTGTGTTGAATCCGATTTGTTTTGTTTTGTTGAGACAAATCATTGTCTCTGTGTCTAGTCTGGCTGACATACCCTGGTCCTGCTTTCACCATGCCCATCCTGCTTTCACCATGTTCTGCATGCACTTCCATGTGCATATATAATTATTTTCTAAAAATAGTCACATCTTCTCTGACTGTGGAAGCTGATTCCTATGACACATGCTCTGTCTTTTAGCTGTCTGTCTGAAGCAAGCCCTTTATCTTTTCCTCCTTCATCAGGTGCTCATAGCTCTGTTCATGATTTTACCATTTTTAATAACCATGTCTTATGGGACTCCCATGAGGGTCCACATCTCTTTGTGAGGTTCTATCTGTCCTCATTTTCTTTCTCTCAAAATCCTGATATGGAGAAGGGAAAAGAAAATGATAAATCCTTCCTTTCCTCCAGTCCTTGTTAGCATTCTGAATCATTATAGGAATCCTGAAATAGCCTACAGGATACCTCTGCACCATGAATATTGAAAGACAGTTTAGGTTCATCTTCTGCCTTTAACTCCCAGTGATCACAGTATAGTACAGCAAAGGGGAAGAGACACTTGATTGACTTGTTCCTATGTCTCTGAATAAGGAGAACTATAAAAGTAAACATATGCAGGCCCAGACAGATGGGAAGGCAGCAGGGGGAAATATATCTGAGGACAAGAACTCTTCAGACTAATCCTGTGCACCGCATTTTAGATTTTCAGTGATGAATACAAAAGAGGAGGGGAAGAACGGGTGGGGAGACAAAAGGCTGTTGTTGCTTTTTACTCATGGTAGGAAAACTAAAGCATGCTGACACGATGATGAAAAGAACAAGCCTTCTCAGGAGAAAAGCAGAAAATAGTGGGATACAAATGAGCAGGAGGAGATGAAATCATGGGATGGGAAGAAGAGGAGCTAGAGGAAGCAGGCATTGAAGAACAGGCACAAACGCTTCTGTGACGGAGGAGGAGAGAATTATAGGGGAGGGAAGAGAGGAGCTGAGTGAGTCAAGGACAACTACAATCGAATGTGTGGGAGGATTTGATTAAGTCTGGGAAGTATTTGAGCTGTTTAGCTCAAAGAGGGAGAAATGGGAGAGAGGAGTGAATTGATTTGTAGCACAAAATTCACTGTGGTCACAGGAATTCCTTCAGGGAGAAAAAAGCCATGTCAGGATAGAAAGAGAGCCAAGGCAAGGGGCTGGCAGCTGAACCTTGAGATGATAAGGGAAAATAACAGTGAAAGGAACTCTTAGAGAGAGGGAACAGCAAAAAAAAAAAAAAAAAAAAAAGCCTGTAAAGCAGACACTGCTGCTGGGCTGGGAGTTTGGGAGAAGAGCAGAGTGACAGACCTGATGCTGAGTTGGACAATCAGAAGGGTGGGAAAAGGGGAACACCACAGCAAAAGAAGGAGAACAGGTTGGAACTGTGAGGTCTAGAACAAGTAAATAATGTATTCAAGTAGTAGGAGATGAGAACCAAGACCAGAGTGAAATACAAAGGATGCTGAGACATGGAGATTAGAACTGAGATGGGTCATAGGTAGGCAAGATGGAATATTCACACTCCTGAAATCATAGCAGTATTCTGATCCATAGCTCTTGGATGCAGTTGTATGGCCCTAGGCTTCATTTAATGTGTGCTAATCAAAGTATGTCCAGTGTAATAAAGGAAACATTAATTTTTTTTGGCCTTGTCATTACAGATCAGATGTTCAAAAATAGTAAAAGAAACTATCTTCATAACATCCCAGTGACAGGAGAGGTTATTTTTTTTTTCCATATTAGAAAGAAAATGAAAATAAAACCTGAAAAGTATCTAATATATTTAGCTACTCCATCTATGATATTTAGGATTTAATTTTAGATTCTAATGTTTGCAGAGTAGCTAACAAGACTCATATCTTCACCCAAGTCCCACCATCAGACCAAACATGGTGGTTTTGTTTTGGGTGCTTCAGAAATGAGAAATACACTCTTATTGATGTTCATATTTGGAAGGATGATTTAGGTGACTTGATTAGCATAATGTGAGGAGTCTATGGATGAAAAAAGATTCCAGTCATCAAGGGATGCATTCAGTTGCTTCATCCCTGTTGTCATTACTTCTCTCCATGTGCAGTTCTCTCTCATTCACTGCTCTCTTTAAAGTATTTGCAGAGCATGGAAACTCAAGTCCTGTTAAAAAATAAAGTAAATAGTGTGATCATGTAATTAGCCTTTTACCTTTATATGCAAGAAGAAGAAAGTAAAGTTTCTGGACGTGTGAAAAGGAGACATGACCAAACTAAATCTCTCATCCCTCTGATTCATCAGTGGAGCTGGAGTTATTTATCTCCTTTATACACCTCTGCCACCAGAATGAATTTGAGTGACTTAGCAGTGGTATTTCATAGACATGTAGACCATTACTAGGCCACACAGGATTCTTGTTTGTCATCATGGATCACTCAGGAATGCTGCCAGCAAAGTGCAAAAAAGCAGAGGGTTCCTGAGTCACTCCTGTGCCTGCAGGGGAGGATCCAGATTGCACCTTTGGGCTGTCAGGCTCCTCTTTTCCTTCCTCTAGTAATTATCTCATCATTCAAGCCAGGAGGATTTGGGAATTCATACCCACGTCCTTGTGGCAAATAATGCATTTCAAGTCTTGTCCTTCTTCTTGCTCAGTTCCTCTCTGCTTTTCCTTCCTTAGTTTGCAGCTGTGGTTTTGCTCTTTCAATACCTCAGTTCCATTTAGTGTTGTGTCCCAACTTGACCTTTTCCTACCTGTGGTCTAATTTTCTTAGCTTTTCACTTTGTGGCTGTTTCTCTTTTTCCATGTACTTTTTCCAGGGCACTATACCTGCTCTTCAAGGGCAGAACAGCAGGTGAAAATGGATCCTTTGTTTGTTTTTGTGGGGTTTTTTAATGATTAGGTCATTGTGGGAGGCTGTAACTGCTACCAAATGACTCCTAATTTCTAAATAGTGAACATCCTCCAGAAGTTCTTATTACTGCCTGATGAAACAAATTGTATGGTAAGTGCCTAACCAAAACGGAAAGAATGAACCAGTGGAGGAGTTATATTTTCACTGGATTTTGTAGGACCTTTTTCAGCAGTTCTTAGAACCAGGAAATGATGGACTATTTATTTCAATAGCTAAATTTAATTTTACTCTGTTATTTACACCCTCAGGATTATCCATTGTTTTTCCTACCAGACAGTTTCAATTTTCCTCTCTATTTATGATTTCCCCCCTAGTAACTTTAAATTTCATATGCGCCCTCCTAATGCTTTTTGTGGGTAGTTTTGTGGGTAATGCAGATACCACATTCCATCAGTTTTGGGTCTCACTGTATCAACATAAAGTTTCTGGCTTTTGAGCTTTCAGTTCTGCCATTGGGATTTCCCCACCAGCCAGCTCCTGGCACATTTCTCATCTTTTATAATCATCCCATCTTTCAAACTTTAATTAAAATTTCCCACCCTGCATTTCTAATGCATATTGCACTTTCTTGTCCAGCCAAAAAAAAAATCTTAAATTCTGTTTATTAGTTATTTTTAAAATAAATTTTCACTCTTTTATATAAATTAATAAAACAAACCTTTTGCTGTGTCTCAGTTTCCCCTTCTGTGACAGGTCCCTTCTCTTTCTGGAGAGGTTTAAAAGCTCTTATGCAGTTAAGCCTTGTAATGTCTCCACCTACAAGAGTAGAAAGGGCTTGCAGATGTAAGAGCACTCAGTTCTTCCCTGGAAATAATGTCCTGGCTGAAGAGCATTTCAGGCAAACAGACAAAGGGGTGCTTGACCCAAAGCTCAGACCTCTGCACTCCAAGTGCACAGAGAGCATGTGGGGGATTTTTCATGTTCAGTAGAGTCCACTCACTCCCTCTTATCTGTCTTAGGGACTTACCTGGCAACTTGATGGAGTTTGAGGGGATGCTGAACTTCCTGCCAGGGCAGAAAGAGAGGAAAATAAGGATTAAACCACACCGAGCATAAGCCTCAGTTTGCCCTTCTCCCTTTTATAAACGAAATATCTGCACTTGGAGTTATCTGTGCCTTGGTACCAGGTGAATTGTGAAAGCTTTGCCTGAAATTCCTCATGTTCTGCATGGAGGGGAAAAACAGTTTGTCATCCAGAGCAGCTGATGCTTTGTGAAGCATTGAGAGTGCAGTCAGAATGGGGTCATTTGTGTTTATTTGGAGCTCCATCAAGTCAGGGGACGAGTGATAGGCTCTCATGGAACAAAATTCAAGGTTAGCCTCATGGCCTTTCTGTTTCTGATCTCTGAATAACTCAGCTCTGTTTCTTCTGGGTTCTTTCTGGTGTTTTTAGGCTGCAGGTTGGTCTATCCAGCTGATTGAAGCAGAGCAAGGAAGCAATGAAAGCACAGTTGGTTTTTGCAACGCAGTGGAGAAGTAAGTAATGAAACAGCTTTTTTTTCCAGCCAACAATCACATTTCCCTTACATTAATTGGATTTGCTATCCCTGTGTACTGGGGCTGCCTGGGATGGAGTTAATTATCCCCTCACAGGGCTGGGCTGTGCATTGGCAGCTACAAAGGTGTGGCTACTAAACCAGTGTTTTGGCCACTGCTGAGCAGTGTTCATCATTGTGACATTTGTCTAAAACCCTTCTTCCTGGAAAGAGGCTGGACACTGCCTGCTGACTGGGATATTTTGTCTTCCCTTGGTTACACGTGTGTCTTTTGCTTTTGTTAAACTGCCTTTATCTTGACCCTGTAGGGTTTTTATCCCTATTTTTCCTCCCCCTGTGCTGAAGAGGAAGGGAGGGGTAGAGCAGCTTGGTGGGCACCTGGCAGCCACCTCAGGTCAACCAACCTGAACAATGCTGTAATTCCAGTACCTACTTAAATAAGGAAACACTCCTAATTTGGGTTTAAATATTAAAAACACAAAGGGACATTAATTCGAAAATATTTTATCTTTTAACTGCCTGCTTTATTGGTGATAAATGCATTTAACTCTTCACTGTTGGTGGCTTGTAGTGTGTGAAATTTCCCACTTTTTCTGTTGTTGTCTTGGGCAATATTAGTGCCTGTGCAACTCTGAGCAGTAAAATAAGAGCTGGAGGAACTGATTGAGAACAGAATTGCTACATTCTGTCATGATGAAAAGTGAGACTTAGCAAGTGGCAAAACCTACTTTAATTATATTTTACAGTTACACTTAATAGCCTGACTTAATGGGATAGAACATTTTTTACTTTCTTAATCTTCTGCAGAAAAATAAATTGTGTTGAAATCCAAGCACACAAAAAATTACAAGTATTTAGACCATCTGTGCAGATTGATTTTTCTTTTTTAGATCTACACTGATCACATTGTCAAGTTGTTAACACAAATGCACACTTTTCCCCCCTGGAAAGTCATTGGAAAATGGAATCCTGATTTTGTTAGTAGACTTTAATGAATTGATTTTATTCAAGGTCAGCCAAGGCTGCTTCTCTTAAAAGAAAAAACCCAAAACAACCCAACCAAAAAACTCAGTTTGATGTTGCACTGAAATTAAGAGCGAGTATATTATTTATTCAAATTGAGTGGTCAGCTTCAGAACAAACTCAGTCCCATGTCTGAGTTTCCTTTTCCACAGTTCATCAGCCTGAACCCCATCCCAGCTCTACCATGAGATGCATGAAGGCACATTCCACATCACTACTTTCCTCCCAGCTATTCAGATTTTTTTTAATGTCTAAACAGCCTAATTATAGGAAAAGATTTATATCGATTTTTGAACAGATGAGTTTATTTAGAGGGCTAAAAAGATAAATATGAATAAGCCATTCTTGTTTTGCAGGAACTTGTTTTGTGTATGTGTCATGAGCAAATACTCTTAAAAAGAAAATAAGAGCAGCTTTTGCTCTTCTTTTATTAAATAAGTAGAGAAACATTTTTAGGACAAAATGTCACTGCAACCAAAAGACCAAAAAAAGTCATAAATTTTCAAATAACTTACATATTCAGTCCTGCCAAATGAGCATCCTCCCAGTCCCCAATGAATCTCAGTTGCTGGCAGTCTCATTTGTCAGAGGCAGGATGTATAATTCAGACTCTGTGTCGTGCTTTCTTGCAGCTCCAGCTTGTGGCTCAAACAGAAACCCACTGTGTTTTTCTGCAGGTGATACCTGCACAGGTAGCAGTGCATGATTAAAGCATTTGGTTGTACACGACTGTAAATCAGGCTCCAAAGCCCTTTCTCAGGTTGCTTCCATGACTGTGAACAGAGCTGTAGTGAACTTCAGAAGTCATCCTAAAGAGAGTTTCAGACCAGAAGATGCCAAGCTGGCAGTCTCAGGGTTCAGTGGTGCAAAATGCAGGGTTCCTCCACCTCTCCAAGTCTTCCAGGATGTGCTTTGCCCTGCAGAGAAACACACTGTGCTATGGAAGAGCAAATCCCTGTAAATGTCAGTACCTCCTGTACCCTCTGAGTTGTTGCAGCACAGAAACCAAGCAGCACAAGGTTTTGTGTGATGTTTGTACAGCACTTCAGTTATGCTTTGGAAGACCCAAACTTTCAAGGTTTTGCAGTGCTTTGCCCACCTGCTCGGGCCAGCAGCCCTTCAATCACGTGAGAAGAGTACATGGCCATAAATGAGCAACTCTCCAGGAAACTGAATGGGTTTTTTCTATCTGAAAAGCAAATTTGTTTCCCCACATTTTGCTAAAATATAAGCATTGTGTGGGTAGGGAAGGAGCTGAGGTTTGCTCAGTTTTGGAAAGACTGTGTGTGTACATAGCCTGGTAATTTGATGCTGGATAAGGGGTAGTGAAGTTTTGTTTCATTCAGTCCTTGCCTTTCTTGCAGAAACCTGTTACAGGGGAAAAACTGTACCTTGTGCACAAAGAAAATAGACTGACACCAACTGCATAGGTCACCCAAACAGCCTCTGTGGTGTAATGGTGTCTAACCACGAACATAAATCTACCTTGTACTGGAGGTACTCTTGTCAAGCCTCATTTCCTCCCACCCCACTGAAACATCAAGTTTTTCATGATAAGAAACGAGCTGCTTCGCTGGGTTATTCATTTTGGAAGGCTAGGCTCTTTTTCTTTATTATTATTTTTATTTTCTCCCCATGCTGTAGAAATGCAGGACACAAAAGAGCAGTTCACATGGCTGTTCAAGAGACTTGGGCAGCAGCTCTGAGGCAACATAGTAATGAAGATTTTTATGTGAGAGAGCTGGGGTTCAAAATACAATTACCAGAGACATTGCCAAGCACTCCCAATTCAGGAGCTACAAGTGAACTAACAAACAAAAGAGAATTCAGGATGCTTAGTACGGGATGTTTGGGTTTATCTGCTCAATATTCATGCCAAGGAGTGAAATGTAAAGCTTCAGCTGGTACAGGATGCACCCTCACCTGCAGCTGCAGAGTGTATTTGCTCAAAAAGCAAGTTAAATCCCAGATGAAAGCATAATACCTGTGACCAGTGTTCATTAGGAAATGGGACCTCGGGAGGAATCAGTTCCTGCAAGTCTGTGGTAATTGGAAGGAGGAAAGATAACTATAAATATATTTTATATTTAATGGTGTATCAGAGGGATTCAATGACTGTAACCATTACTGCACTCTACAGACTTTGACAGAAATACCCAGGGTTTAGTAAGGAGGATTTCAGATTGGATTTGAGTTGTGGAAATAGACACTCCTTCACATTTTGCACAGGAAGCATGTTCCTGTATTCATTTTGACCAGATGTCCTTGCTGCAGCTGTCTGTGCATGTGCTCTTGGCCAGTTCTGTGTTAAAACTCTGTTATTTAAGTACATATTTGAGTACTATCATTTCTACTGAGCTCAGTGTACACTCAGGTCTGTTTAAACTCCTTTTGGTTTCACTGAGGTCAGGCTCAGCTGGGGTTCTGTCGACTTCATGAAGGTTTTGCTGATGTTTTCCCTGAAATAACAAATGTAGTTATGTGTGCTGATATTTTATCTCACTAATGTATGGAAGCAGAGTTTGTGTTGCTACCTTTTCTCTCCACAGAATTTTGTTTCTAACAACTCTCTATGCATCATCACACATATCTTGTAGAATTTTTATTTTGCTCTTAAAAGAAGCCAAAAATGTACACCTCTTTAGAAATACTTTCTTCACATGTTTTTTTCCAGAATCAGAAGTGCCTATCCTGCTTTTGATTTGGAGACAAATACTGGGAAAATCTGGAGCATCGCAACAAGGTTCCCAGAGCATCTCCTTGGTGGAAAAAAATTCAGAATCAGCATTTGGACAGATTTTTCACCACATCCTCTGCTTCTTACACAACGTGGTGAGTGATGGAGGTTGTGTTCATGTCTGGGGAAGTACATTAGTTACCAAATGAAAGGAGAAATTCCAAGCAGGTGGGAAGAATAAAGGAGAATAATTAAGAATTGGAAGAATTTGCCCATGAAGTTTGTGGAGTCTCCAGGCCTGGAGATTTCTAAAGTCTTATAAGACAAAATCCTGATCAAGGTGGTCTGAATTCAGTGTTGACCCAGCTTTGTGGGGAAAGAGGTTCTCCCCAACCTAAATGATTCTGTCACTGATGACTATGGCTGGCACTGCTCCTGGGCATCCTGTCTGTGATTAATGGGAGAATCTTTAATTCCAGCTCTAGTAATTTTTATTTCTGCAACGTGCAAAAATGAAAGAAATTAAATCTTATTTTCCCCTCTCTTTCTGTGCTGCTTTATTAAGTCATAGTAATTTTTTTGTCTTTTTCTTTTTTTTGTGAAACTTTTTTTTAGTTTTCAAGGAATTAATTGACTGTAACAGGCTGTGTGTTAATTATCCTCGACTTGTTTAGACTAGGTAAGAAGTAGGGCTTGAAGTAGGAGGAAGAAGAACTCCTTTTGCCCCATTTAATGTAAAGTATTGTTCACTTAAGAAAGAACTTTTGACAGAATAAGGAAAGAATGAATCTACAGAGTGGAAATGAGTGTTAGTAGCAAGTTTTGGATTTTTTCCTATGAGTCACCTGAAAAAAAATTGCATGTCACAATTTTAATTCAAGATTCTGTGTTGCTCTTCATTTCCTGGACTGTATAAATTCAACCATCAAGCACTGCAATTTACATGTCAAACTACCAGAGTTGCTTGAAGTGGAGAGTTCTCAGAAGGTTAAATTATTTAAACTGATAAAAACAGTAGAAAAATTGTAATTGAAGTGTCTTTTTGAGGAAAAAAAAAAAAAAAAAGAAAAACAAACAAAACCCACAGTTTTGCAAAGAAAAGGAACATTTTCAAAAGGGGCTATGAATCCATTCAGGCGTTTGTTCTTCCCTGGGAAAAACCAACCTAAGCTACAAGCAAGCTATGGTAACCTGCTCTGTTTTATATCGGTTTTATTTCTGTCATAACCCCCCTCCTCTAGAAATGCCAGCTGTTCTCTGAAGCTTTCCCATCCCCTTCAATGTAAAACCAAATTTATCAGATGTGTTTCTAGATTATACAACTATTCTTTTCCATTTTTTATCAATTCTTCTAAAACGGACAGAGAGGAAGCCTATTGGCAAGTGTTGGAAAATGGCTTAAAAATCTGAAGTGGAACTGGAGAAAATTCTCAAAATGCCAAAGAGATTCTGAACAGCAGGTTGTACAAACTAACATAGCATTTCCTAATTTTTAGGGATTATGTATATTTTTCTACTATTTTGTGGCTACACATGTAGTAAATGATATAATATATTCCATATATAAAATGCATTAGAGTATTAATTAGCTTCTTTGTTATGGTTAAAAGGGTTTGCATAGCAGAAACAATACCAAGTAACATCCTGGAGCCTTTTTGTGTCATAAGTGGCTACAGAGTCAACTTTTGCATCATTGGAAAAGTACCAAAATGTTCATCAGGAAAATGAAAAAGGAAAAAAAAAAAAAAAGCCATTTGTCTGTTACTTTCCTCCTGGGAATATTGCTCATCTCTTCATTCCAGCTGCCCAACAAATTGCTCATTTCCTCTAAATGGACATAGATTCCATGTCAGGTAGAATATCTGAAGTAAATTTTTTTTTAAAAACATAGAATAAAATCAAGTGTGCCTTGATCTAATTCCTCTTGATGGAGCTAGTCTGCAGCAGTTGGTTGGAATTACAGAAAAAAAAACCCTTATTTTCTTTCCTCGAGTATTTAGCCTGCAATTCTCTAGCAAGCTCCCATTAATTTTCCTTGCTATCTTTATTTACAGCTGGCTGTATCACTCACGACTTAATTGTGGAGGTGCTCCGCTGCAGCAATCGATCCCCAGGCCCGGAGGAATTTCTCCTGAGCGTGTGTGGGGCTGAGGAATTCTTACAAAAGTGAGTGTCTCATTAAGCCACGAGCCGTGTCAACACAGCCACGGGGAGAGGAGGGGATCAGGAGCCAAACTCTGCTCCTGGAGATGCTGGAGCTGCTGAAACGTGTGGTGCTTGTGCCCTGCAGAGAGGATGCTGTGCTCCACTGCAAGGATTCAAATCCTCTTTTGTGGAAGCTTTGTGCAGCGTTTAATTGGTTGTTTGACTCCCTTGTTGTCCTTCTGGTGTTTCTCATCTGTGATATGAGGATGCTGCTACCTCCTCTATCTCATAGGAGTGTCACAAGCAAATCCTCAAAGGGGGAAATCACCAAGGAGAGGAGAAACAGAGTCAGGCAGCTGCAGAGCAGGTGAATTTTCTTCATACCCAGTCACAGTAGTAGCGAGGCAGATGAAGTCTGAAGCACTGTGATGCTGAATGCAAGTTAAAAAACACATTAAACATACAAGCAGCTCTTTCTGAATGCACACACTTTACAAGCAGGGAAATAAACGCTCTGATTCACATTAATCCAGGTAAGCTCTTGTGGTTGAAAGCACTGTTGGACTCAGCTAGCTGTTCCCTGCCCTGTGGCAGCTGAAATTCAGATGTCAGCCAGAGTGAGCAGGCTCTGTGCAGGCATTTGTCAGCCAGGCTTTGTGGACACTGGCTCTCAGCAGAAGGGCTGGCAGGGTTCTGTGGTACCACGTAAAGCTGGCACTGCAGGAACCACAGCTCATCTGCTAGAGGTGTGAAGAGTGCTGGATAAAACAGTATGTGCCCATAAAATAGTACGTGTCTGTAATTGAAAGGGAGGATTTTGGAAGCAGTCATATTTAGAGTGTAAAAATTATCTGAAGTAGCCTAGAGCAAGTCAGTTTGATTAATGAAAGCAGTTGTGAGAGCAAGTGTCACACTGTGTTGGTTGGCTTTGCTCTGGATCCATCTTGAGCACGTCTACCCTTGGCCAAATGTTCATATGTTCAGAGTGAATTACATCTGGCAACTAAAGGTGCCAAAATTGCCCCTTCAACATTTCTAAGCCCACTCTTCTCTCATTCCAGTCTTGGGTACAGCAGGAGCTGGAACAGCAAAATGCTGTGTTAATCATTAGAACACCAGAAGCACCAAGCAGAGAACCAGGTCATAGAGGTCTGTTAGTTACAGAAGAAGGCCAGGGATTTTTTTTTTTTTTTTTCAAGATGCTCTTCTGATTTCAAAGAAATTGCTGAAAAATGGAAATAATGAACCATTGTATTGACAGTAAGCTCAGTGCAGTATGTGCTGAAGAGTTTTGTTTTCATTGTTGGGGACAATGCATCAAGAGCAGACTCTTTAAATTCCTGCACTTGTAGAATCTCTGCACGTCTCATTAGCAGTGAAACAAGGTCAATAATGTTCTCAGCTTTCTTGCTTTACTCCTTCACTGTCATTCACGAAGCACTGAGCTGCACTTCTAACTTGTAAATTAAAGCTTGTAATTCTATATTGTGCTGTTAAATTCAGCTCCTGTCCTTCTGCCTCTTCAACAGAGCCCTGGATCTGAAATTTGGAGTCCCAGACCCCAAGGATTCCTTGGGCTGCTTAACACGGCCTGAGGAGCTGCCTCAGGGTGAATTTTTTCCTATGTGTGGGCTACCTTCAAGTGCAAATTGTTTTTCTCCTAACGTTGTTAACAGAGCAATTCGATGCACTTGTGCTCTGTTCTTCCCCAAAAAATTATTTGGAGTCTGTTCACGGATGAATTCCAGTAGAAGTTCCCCAAGTTCTAAGACAGCAAAGGGAGTAAATACTCTGCTGCTCCTGCTGTACTGTAATCCAGAAATAAAACTAAAGTGAAGCCAAAAAGGTGACTTGATGAATTGTTCTCAGAACAGAGTGCTTTAGTGAAGCAGACAGCTTTGTCAAGATTTGTCAAAAGCTTTCATTCACTGTTACATTGGATTGTATTAATGAGCACTTCACCCCACCTCCTGCAGAAGCACCTGAAAGACTTGATGATTTTTAGAATCCATTTAGCTGTGAATGAAACGGGGAGGAAAGAAAATCCCTCTGTGCTAATGACCATCACACTGAGCAGCAGCAGATTTCATGGTCCAACACCCCCTCCTGCGTGGGGATCCTCGGGCTCACACCCTGCCTGGCTCACAAGCAGAACATCAGATATCAAATACCCAAATTTTAAAGATATCAGAAGATAGCACATAGACTCCAGCCTGTAGTTAATGGTGCCATCTGTAGAATTCTGATTTGGAGTCTATTTGGTTTCCTGGTCTTTAAGATGATTGTGTTTACTAAGGGAAACCTGGCCTTGCTGCAAACTGCAGGCTTTCTTTTTCATCCCATCAAACAAACCTAGCTCCACATTTAAATCTAGCTCTCACACTTTCCTGTCTGTCCTTAGATTTAAAATGCGTACCCCTAAATATGATTTTATGATGCCTTTCATGAAAAATATTATATGAAGTAGATTAAATTATGCTTTAATGCCTTGTGTCAAATAACTGCTGGCTCTTGATGTCAGCAGCTAGCCAAAACCAACCCTTATGGGTCAGCAATGAATCAATCCTCCATTTCTAGGAAAACAAGCCACAATCTCAGGTCATCCTGAAATACCAAATAAAACAAAACATATGAGTGTATATAAGAAGGTGGATGTTTTTAAAAAAAACCTTTATTATTTTATTGATGTGTGTACTAACAATAGGTTGCAGTAACGCAGATTTTGTGCTCTTTGTGGTACAAAAATACTTATAAGCTTTATTTCTAGACATCCTTTTAATCCTTTATTTCTGAACACCTATTCTAAGGTGTCAGAGTATTTAAAGTTCCATCCACACTCTCTCATGGTATAATTTGCACAGCTACCTTTTGCTTTGCAGTTCAGCCACCACAGTGAGCAGGGGAATGGAACTGAAAAATCTAAATACTTCTCTTTTCTTCTAACATGCTTGCCTGGGACCTTATTGATGACATTTTTTGTCTTACTAATTCTGTTCTCTGGGAATTGAAACCTAAATAAGAATTGGTTTTCGTTCAAAGTGAAGTTTAAGCTATTAATTATAGACTGACATAGACATAATCATGCAGATTGAAATCATAAGAAGCAAGCACCTTTGGATGAATATGTTCTTTGTGAAAAATAAACTTAATTTTCTCTTGTCACCACAGATTAAATTTCTCATTCAGAGATGCTACTAGCTGAGTTACTTAAAAAAATATTCTGATTGAGCTGTATTAAGATTTGGAGCTTATAGTACATCAGAGAACCTTGCTGTGGGGAAGCAAGCAGTGGGGGAGTCTCATGTGATGGCGATTTTCCCTTTCTTATAGTTAGATATTTTGTGAGACCACAGGCAAGTGACTTGAACCAGTCATTACCACGTCTCCTAAAGACAAGGACTGCATTTCTCTTCATGACATTCTCATCAGAGCTATATTTTCCATATAACCTCAGAAAAAAAAGAAAAAAAAAAAAAAAAAAAAAAAGAAAAAAAAAAAAAAAAAAAGGTTGGGGGAATGTTGAGTTAACAAGGTTGTAAGAGTTTCATTTTTGTTTCCTTTACAGAGCTCAGAATGCTGTAAACCAGTTACTAATAATCACATTGTCCTCCAAAGGGGATATATTGCTTTTATCTTAGTGGTACTGGTGTGGTAGCAAATCTGCCTGGGGTGCAGCTAAAAGGTAGTTTGTCAATCTGTGGCAAAGTTACACTTCTCTTTCTTGCAGCTTACTTTTCATCTAGACCAGGTTTCCACATTATTTTGTTGAGGCGTTAATCCATTTTGTCTAGCCCCTAGTGCAGCAATAGCTGTCAAAACTTCTCTCTTTGTATTTGTGCAAATTAAATCCATTCACGAAGACAACTGCATGGCCGTGCTTGCAGTGTTTCAGGCAGCATTGCTATGTCAATAAAGACTTTGCTGATGGATAGTATCTGCTTCACAGAGCAGAAACTAACACAAATTACTAATGTAAAAGCAGTTATAATAACAAAATTAAGCTTCTCTTGGTGTAGCTTCTTTTGCCTCGGAGCATGGTGACAAGGAAAAATTATACTTGGAAAAGACAGTTTTTATATATCTGTGGTTCAAGGTTGTTAATTCATAGGAGAGTGCAGCTCCTGTGCACTGGTCTAGCTGTACCAGTTCCTGTCACTGGCATTGCAGCTGGGATCTGTATCCTGGAGGAATCAGGAAAAGGTGACTCAGGACTCACAGATGTGTCTGTAATATTCTTGTTACTCTGCCTGTCCAGAGGCTGAAGGTGAGGCAGAATGAAAAGGGCAGGAATGATAGTGAGGCATTAAGTAAAAAAACACACACTGGGGCAGTTCTAAAATAGTAAGGAAACTTCCCAGTCTGACCAGTTGGGGGTCACACTCCCCTTTTTGTGAAAATCCTGTGCCTGTTCATGGCCTCTTGCCTGCACTGCTGCCCTGCCCCACACCCAGAGCACAAACTGCAGCTTGCATTACACTAAATGTGTTCCTCAGCCTGAGATATAAAGATCAGGGAGTTCACCATTACAGCCATGAGGCAAACGTGAGGAGGTGAAATGAGGAGAGGAGGAACTTTCAGGACAGCTAGGGGCAGGCAGAGCACAGAGATGAGCTGAGCTGAGCTGAGGAGGAGCAGAGGAGAATGGATGAGTTGGTACAGCCCCTGGAGCTGGCAATTGGCCACTGGGACTTTGGCTTTGAGAAGGGATTTGAGAAGGGTTTAGCTAGAACAGGGATAAGCTTTTCACCAACATGGGTATTTCACTGTGCTGGTGTTCACTTTTCCCACTCTTACATCTGTACTTTCTGCTCTTGAAATCAAGAAATTTTGCAATTGTGTAGAGGTGCTACCAAAGGTGATCCGTGCTTTAGATATATTTTTGTCAGATGGAAATGAGTTTGTCCCTTGTGATGTTTAATATGCTTGTTTAAAAAAAGAATCCTGTATTTACAGCTTTTGTAGCCTCAATGGTGAGTCTGTATCTTACTTAGCACAGTGTAGTGTGAGTGCAGAAGATTTACAAGATGTATAAATTCCCTGTAATTGTGCTGAATGGCAGTTACATTTAAGTTTATCCATTTATTTATGCTCAAGATTTCTGCTGCCATGTGAGAGATTAGTCTCATCTAAGTCACACTTTCCGTGATTTATTCATAGGTGAGCATTTTGATTTTTTGGGTTTTTTTATTTTTTAACTAAATCCAGCCATTTTTATTCAGACATTCCATCAAAAGCTCTTTTAGGTAGAAATACTGTTTACATTTAAATTCTGAATTTTTCATGACCCTTGACAAGCCAAAAAAAAAATCACTTTTCCTTCATGGCCCAGGGAGTTCTGAAACAACTTGCCATGCTGTAAAACTGTATAAATATGGAATATCCCTTTTTGTACTTCTGTGGCTGAAGGCTCAACAAAGCCTCCTGAATCTAATTGAACACACACCAAAGTTGTAACTGATGTTGCATATTAACTTGTTTTAACCCTAATGAATTTACCTTTGTAAAAATCATTGTTGCTTTTCCATTAATCCCAAAGGACTTTTTCAAACGTAAAAAGATGTTTGCCTCAACCCTGAAACAGTTTTTGAATTATTTCACCTCTTCAAAGCAAGATGTGAAGGCGGGGAAATGAAATTATTTTTGTTCCAAGTGACTTTAAGAGTGACAAAGCAAAGCTATGTTCTAACTTAGAAAATATTGCCAAGAGTGGTAAATGGAATGAGGCAAATAAAATTAAGGAATTCCCCTGTCATGGGCTGCTGGATCCTCTTTGACCAGCTTTGAGCAGCTTGGTTTGCGTGATCCACTCCAGCTGAGTGAGTCTGATCTTGGCTGGCACATGATTTTAGAAAGAAAAAGATGAACTCTGCTTTTACCACCTCTGTGTGAGCTGCACAGGGTGGAAACTTAGACTTTGAGAAACAAGGGTCACCTGTCTTGATGTATGAGATTTTCAGACCTACAGCTAATAGTTGAATTTTGAGTTGAGTACCAGACACTACAAGTCATTCTGCAGTGGTGCATTCATAGCCAGGCTATTACAATATTTGGGCTTGAACAATATGCATACATAATCTAAAGGTTTGGGAGTTTGCCAAGGACAGTTTCTCTGTGTCCTTGTTGTTCTGTATCAGAACTTAATGGTCAATGATACAACTAAGCAATTATTATTTGTTTTACTAAAAACATACCAGAACCAATGCCATCAATTTCCACAGAAGTAGATGCTGAGAACTGATTTTATATTATTCAGTCTTCTTTGCACATAAAATACAAACTTTTAGGTGCTTTTAGGAGAGGTAGCAAGGAAAAAGGAGGACGTGGCAAGCAGGGATAACCATTTATTTGTTGTTTTCCCCAAACTGCAGCTCCTGTACTTTGGGAAGCCATGAAAGTCTTCGCAAGGCCACCTTCATTCAGCTTCGCCTACACCACGCTGATAATTTGAAGCAAAGTTTGGCTCGAACAGTAAGTAGCCTTCTTTTCTTCCCCTTTCCTTCTGCATCCCTGAAGGAAAGAAATTCCACCAATCCTTTTACATAGCAACCTGCAGTAATAATCAAAGAGATTATTTGCTTTCCTGAGAATGCATATATTATTGCTGAACTGCAGTTGAAGTGTCCTGGGGAGCGTCTGTGCTTTGCTTCTGTACTTACATCTAGAGAGCAACTGTAGGGAACACACAGCTGAAAAAGACCAAGGGTTACTTTTTCAGGAAAAAAAACCCCAGTTTTGTCAGAATTGAAGCCTATTTTATTTCAGGTGGTCAGAGAATCCTTACTTTTGATTTACTTCCAGCCCAAAGTCTGCAGTCCAGCGGCAGCTCTGGGCAGTGTCTCTGTTCACAGATAGAAACCAATTACCTGCTTTGCATGGCTCTGATAATAGCCTGAGTCTGTCAGTGTGTGGGTCAGATGGCAAATGTATCACAAAAAAGGGTAGGAGCTTTCTTTTCATATCTGTTTTGATAGAAGGGAAATATAAGTGAAAAGTCAAGCTCAATACAGCATCTTACCTGGACCATTAAAAGAGGACTATGATGAGGTCAAATATATATATGTGTAATATTTATAGATAGACAGAGATATTTAACACTTTAACCAGTTTATAGATAAAAAGTTATTTAACTTCTCTAGGCCAGCATCTACTTCCATAGATCTTCAAAATTGGAACCTAATTATATGTTTAGGAGTCTCTTAGGAAACCTCAAACTTGTTTCTGTGCTGAAGAAACTCAACTCTACCCCAAGAGTACCTGGAGGCTGCCTTCATGACTTTTGCTCACCTTACATAACCCTGCTGAATTCAGGTTGCATAGTAAAAAATATCTTGTACATGCAAGTTACTCTTATGCTTAATAATCAATATAAGTAGATTCTTACAAGCAATGAGCAATGCTTTATTTTTTTTTTTTTTTACCAGGCACTTTTTGAACTTTGGCCAATAACTAAATGTTCACAATTCCTTTGTAAAAAAAAAAAAATAAGATGAATCCTTGCTTTCTTTCCTTTTGTGGGAAGCTGGCATTCTATTATGAAGTACTCAGAGCAGGAAATTTTCTTCAGTTGAGCAGTTACAAGCAAGAAATTTGGCCAGGGGCTTTACATGGAATCACAGTTCTTTTGGTTAGTGGGTGGCCTTTATTAGATCCTGGGTTTTTTAAGCCATAATATTTATCAGCCTTAGCACTCTCTGAAATTCCAGGGAAATCTCTGTCTATCCTATTTTTTTCAGAGTTTCAGAATTTCAGATGTCCCCACATTCTGATCATCTCAGGAATGCATTCATCTTTGTAGTGGACAGGCAGTATAGAGTATTTACAAGTTTCTAACAAGAGCCTCACTTGCTTCCAGGAAAGGATTTTTGAACTGAAGCAGAACTGAAGCAGGAAGTGATATTTCCTGAGAGTTCAAAAACATTTTCTTTTTTATTTTCATATATATCAGTGTTAATTCATTATGTCTGGCAAAATATTAAGCATTAACATTGTGAGCATAATCACAGATGAGAAAAGTCAGATGCCCATCATGATGAGAAGGTGGAGACTTTCCCATTATTTAAATAATAAATATTTACGGCTTTCTAGAGGGTTTGTGTAGCTCAGGCCATTGGAAAACAGTCAGCATCTCAAAGAACTTGTGAACCCTACAATAGGGTTTAAGCAGGAAGGGTGACATTTTAAGATCTCAAAGTGAATAATTGATCATCCTTTTACAGGGGCAGACACGGCTCGGAAACCTTCAGGCCATGAAGTTACTTCATGCTACTAATAATAGCAAAGAGCACCAGCAGCTCTTGATGTGGAATAAGTCAGATAAGACACAGAGTTTTCCCCCAGCTCCAGGGCACGCTTGTGACAGGAGAAAGGAGAAGTTCTGCTCGCAGGCAGGAGTGCCAGCAAGTCTATCAGCACCAGAAAAAAAAATAACAGAGAAGGCAGATACAGGGCCTTGAAAGCTGCAGTGTGCCTTTCATTCTGGACTTAGTTCTGTGCATTTATTTAGGTGCACTGAAACCTGCTGGTCATGCTGAATTCAAGGATCTGTTGTAGTCCACACTGAGCTCACAGTTAATTATGTTGTTGCTGCAAAGTGCATTAGAAAGTCACAGACGTACAGTCAGGTTGAGGAAAAAATTCTTTCCCTCAGAATTCATATAAAAAGATGCAAAAATTTAAAAACTGAAATAGGAAGAAACTGGGATTTTTAAGATTCTTCAGCTATCTCAGACACTTATGCACATACTCAACTACTGTTTATTTTTGTGAAATAATGTGGTCTTGAGGAGAACTTCACCTCTGATCTAAATGATCCTTCTAAATTTTGAAATATGGAACATGTTTTGTTATAGAACTCTCCACTAAGTTTGTAGTTTAACTAGTGTCACAGAAACATGAATATCTTGACAGATCTTGTATGCAATAATCATCCATATGTAATGAGGCAGTAAATAATTCATGTACACTGACCTGTTACTGTAGTCCACCAAACCCTCTTCGGATCCTATCAATCACACATGTGTGGTTCTTTACAGTCTGGGTGGTCAAACACGAGAAGTGGGTTCCCAGAAATGTGTTTGATGCCTTGTGTCTATCAGTCCCTTAGGAAGAGGCATTCTGATGATGTCATTGGTAATGGGCTTTTTATTCATGGGCTGCCCTGAAGAGGTGAGGTAGTTGGACTACATGAAAATTATAGATCCCCACCAGCTAAACTATAGCCTGTCTCCCCTTCCATTGCGTCCCCTTCCATTGCGTCCCCTTCCATTGCATCCCATTCAACTGCATCCTGTTCTATTGAATCCTATTCTACTGCATCCTGCTCCATTGAATCCCCTTCCACTGCATTCCATTCCATTTCGTCCCATTCCATTGCATCCATCTCCTTCCATTTCCTCCCATTCCATTGCATCTCCTTCCATTGCATCTCCTTCCATTGCATCTCCTTCCATTGCATCTCCTTCCATTGCATCTCCTTCCATTGCATCTCCTTCCATTGCATCTCCTTCCATTGCATCTCCTTCCATTGCATCTCCTTCCATTGCATCTCCTTCCATTGCATCTCCTTCCATTGCATCTCCTTCCATTGCATCTCCTTCCATTGCATCTCCTTCCATTGCATCTCCTTCCATTGCATCTCCTTCCATTGCATCTCCTTCCACTGCATCTCCTTCCACTGCATCTCCTTCCACTGCATCTCCTTCCATTGCATCTCCTTCCATTGCATCTCCTTCCATTGCATCTCCTTCCATTGCATCCCCTTCCATTGCATCTCCTTCCACTGCATCCCCTTCCATTGCATCTCCTTCCATTCATCCTATCCCATTATATCCCGTTCCATTGTGTCCCATTCCATTGCATCCTGTTCCATTTCCCTGTGCCCTGTTTGTAAATTGAGGTGACACTGACTGTCTTCCAGTCAGCTGGGCCCTCCTCAGGCTGTCAAGTTCTTTGGTAAAGAAAAGAGGGGATCCAGCCATGGGATCGGCTGGGTCCTTTGGAGCTTGGGAATGAATCCCACCGCAGCCACGTGGGCCTAGAAACATTCTCTGCTCATGAAACACTCGTCCTGGAGAGGACCATGCAGTTTATTGGACGAAGCAGAAGAGGGCATGCTGAGAAGCCCAAGTCATTCAGTGCCATTTTGTGGTTCCAGAGGAGCAGCAGGGCTGGCTGGGCGCTCACTTTCTCCCAGCAGGGCCTGCAGGGAATGGGCGTCAGAGGGCCCTGGAGCCACTCCCATCCTCTGGGCCCACTCGGTGTCCCTGGGCCGGCTTCTGCCAGCCAAATGCTGCTGGTCCTGGACCCTCTGCATCATCCGTAGCATGACTGTGGAGACTGGCTCACGGGCCATCCTCCCGTGCAGGCGGGCAGCCAGGCCGATGGGACACTCCTGGTAGTCCCTGTCCCCTCTCACGGAGTGCAGCAGCTGCGCCATGGGCTGCCGGCACACAGGGCAGCTTGTCCCTGTCCCTGCACCACTGCCAGATGCACCTGAGGCAGAACTTGTGCATGCAGTAGGTCACGTAGGCTGCCCTGTACACGGGGCCCAGGCAGATGGGGCACCGGGAGTTGCTGCTCTGCCCCGTGTCTTCCTCGGCAGTGGAGGAGGCCATGTCCTGCCAGGAAAGGTGTGCAGGGTGCTGGAGCTCACCCAGCAGGACGGGCTCGCCCAGGATGTTGAGCTATACTCTCCTGCCAGCACTGCAGTTCAGGGTGTCACACAGGCAGAGGGACAGAGCCTGCCCTGGGGGGGAACGGTGGAAATGCCCAGGTCCTTCAAGAAAGAAAGCCTCTCAGCTTTCCTCAGGTTTCCCCTCCTGGTCCCCCTCTGCTGCTGAGAGTGCACCTCACAGGTGCTCGCACTGCCTGGATGTGCTGGGAATGGGAAAAGTCCTGGGCTGACCCAGCTGGCACAGAGTGCTGGATCATCTGTGACATTATAACCCATTGCTAGGTGAATCCATTGTCAGGCTGGATCCAGAATTGGTGATGTCATAACCCAGCTGTTGCACTGGATGATTGCTCCAAATCTCTGGCAAATGAACTGAGTTCCTTTCTCTCCTCTTCTTCCCTTCTCCTTTCCTTTCTTTAGTGTTCCAGGATGAATCCCACCAAGGCTCTGTGGGCTTAGGAACATTCAACTGCTGCAGCTGACCCCTTACAATTCCAGTGTCCAAAAAAAGAGGGCCACTTGCTATAACTCTGTCCTCCAGCTGAGAGGACTGGGAAGCTCAAGGTTTATCAGCAGTATAAAAGACTGAGGCAAAACAATGCCTAAATTCCTCTGCTTTTTCTGTGCTCCCATTTGCCAGTGGATTATCTTCATCAATGAAGATGTTTTCTTTGGACACCCAGTTGCTACTGGCATACTTAATAAAATACCTTATTTTCTGGCACAACAAGAGCTGGTGGAAGAAATACCCAGGTCCCTCAAGTGGCAAAGCCTCTCAGCTGTCCAGCGTGATGCTTCCCCTCACAGCTCACCTCTAATTCTGCATCATCTCTCCCTCTGGCCCACTTCAGTGTGAAAGCAAAACAGAATTTCTGTATGCCCTAGGCCATGTTTTCTGCCTTCCTCATGTCTGCCATGTAGACAGGGCACTGGAATATGCTGCTGCCTCCACTCTCCCTGCCTGGATTCAAGCACATCCTGTTCCCCCACTGAATCTAATTTAAAGTTCTAAGTCCAGCTAGCTTGTTCCCCTGAACACTCTTACCTCCATCTGTATTGTACCACCCAGTGTAACATAAAATATTCACCAAACAAAATTTCTTAATCCTTAATCCTGAACACAACTGACAACATTCTGACTTTGGAAAATATTATGTAAATCTCCTCAATATACATTCTTCTTTATCAGAATAAAATATGTCACCATATTTTATTCCTCTCTTCCACAGCATGCAGATGACCAAAGAAGGTTCTGTGTGAGTGAGCTGTTGGCAGACATTTGTGCCTGGAGACTGATTCGGTAAGCTGGTATTCAGCAGCATTTATGTTTGTAATTGTTTATATTTGTAGGAAGTCTCCTTGCACCAAAGGACAATTCTGAGAACTACTGGGGACAGGAATACAATACGAAAAAGAAAGACTATTGTTTCTGTATTTCAGACTTTTTATTTTCAGAACTTAGTTGCTGCTTAGCAAAAATTAATGTTTTTTGGATATAATTTTTCCCAATTGTTTCCTTTTCATATTACTGAAGTTTTCATTAAAGGTTTCATATTTCCCAAAGATTCCCGTGACTGAAGGTATCATAATTTTCATGCGTGTGTTGCTAGTAGAGAATTTTTTATATTAAATATTGTAAAAATAATAGGTTTGCTCTTCATTATAACTATATTTTCATACTTCAGTGATTTTTTTTTCATGGAGGCTAACTATGATGGGCCTTTAACTTGGCAGTCAGAGTAAAGGTGATTATAAAGCCAGCCCGTGATGGACGAACACTAAATGAGATAGATTCCTCATTCACCTTTAATTACATTCCATTTAGATAAATTCCACTTTTAGATGAAGAGGCTGCAATGTTTTCATCACTGTGTTATAAAGTACTTTGCCAACAATAGTAAACTTAAATGACACACCTGTCATTTAGCAGATGGAGGAAAACAAAGGGGTAGTGACTCCTTTGAGGTGGGTGTCTGGTGCTTACTGAGGACCCATCTGGTCTCCTAGGAGCAAGGCCCAAATTTCCATTCTGGTCCTTGCTATAAAGAGCTCATGTATTTTATAGATGACAAGTGCAGGAAATTCAGGAGCACAGAGGATGTTTGCAGGACAGGATCATTTGCTGTATGTCCCTTTCCTCCAGGCTAAACCATCCCATCTCCCTCAGTCACTGTTCATTAGAGCTGTGCTCCAGACCCTTCCCCAGCCCTGCTCCCTTCTCTGGACACACTCCAGCACCTCAACATCTTTCTTGTTTTGAGGCCTGAGGACAATCCCATGGGGCCAGCTCCCAATAATTCCATTCACCACAACTCTCAGGGCCCAGGCATGCCTTCAGGCACTGTTTAGTGAGGCAGAATGGTGATAAACAGCATTTTAGAAGGGGAACCTAGCATTTCTCCATAGGAGGTGCTGCTGCCAGGAGGCTGAAAAGTGAAAGCTGCAAGTCCATGCTCTGGACTTGTCATCCTCCTCCCGTAGAGACCAGCTGGGAGCCAAGACTGCCTCTCTTGTTTGTGCTTTTCTTATTTCCTTTTCAAAACTCTTACACCATATTGGCTTGCTAAAAGCTAAAAAAAAATGTCCTTAACATCAAAGAAGTACTAAATGTTCATGGGTTGGTTAGGCTTGCCATATTTATACACAGCTATAATGATGCACAAGTATGAAATATGTCTGTGTGATAAGATATGGGTGTTATTAGTTATCTGGCAGACAAAGGCTCAGGGTAGCATTAGTAGAGGTATTTCAATCATTATTACAACTTGCTGGATTTGTTTCCTATTAATGATGTAAAATTATGGCTACTTTATACTCAGAATTCTCCAGGGTAAAATAAACTGATGGAAAATATGCTAATTTTATGAACTGGCATTGTAATTTAGGAAATGATTCTGTAACCTGCATTTCAACCAACCATACTAATAAACCTGCTCACCTGCATGGAAAAAGACAAGAGGGCAAGCTCATGTGCTCAGATATATTTTTTTGAGCTGGGTAAGGCTGTGAAAAAGATGTTACGCCTGAAGACTCGGTGAAAGCAGAGCAACAGCTTGTATTAGCTATGATTTAACAGGATTACAGGAGGAATTTCCAGGCAGCTGCTCCACAAACTGCCTGCCTAGATAAAGCCAGTGCAGATTGGAAATAAAAAAAGCTGTACAGGCAAAACTACCTGTAGGAGGAAGTCAATAGTTGGTATCTCCAGGGAAATGCACTGTGGTAGTAGCACAGGGAAGAGCACCTAACTTTTCTCTTTTTTGTGAGTTATTTCAGTGCTATGAGTGTCCTTTCCTTGCCATGCAATGTAGATAGAGAAAATCTAATCATGTACCATGAAGTCTGTACTTCAGTCTACAGTTGCAGTCCTAATTCTGATTGCTCAGTTAGCCCAGCTAAAATACGTGAGGACACACACGGGTTCTCTGTAAATAGTTAATTTGCTTTGAAGCTCTGGAAAAAAATCAAAATAGTTTTGGGACTTTCAGCTACCAAACTGCAATGGGGATGGAAGAGTGGGGGGAAATTTCTTCCAAGCCTTCTGGAGAGGAAGAACCTTAATGAAAGATCAGTGTGGGATATACAAGTAGAATTAAAAATGCAAGAATAAAGTGATAAAGAATTTAAATTCCAATTTCCACTTTTTCATATAAGCACATGCAGACCCCAACTACCTCTGATGGCCATCAAGGTAATAATGTGTCCCTTTTACTAATCAGTGTGTTAGGCAAGGTGTAAAACTGGGAATTAAGGTTTCCTTTTCCTTTCCTGATGATTTGACCCTACAGAGGAGGCTGACACAAGAAGATGCCTTGGCAATTGTCTCACAGGCACCTGTTTTTGTTTAGTTCCAGCTGACAGATGAACAGCAGCAAGAATTTCACAGTGCTTGAAACACAGAAAATCATACAAATGCTTTTTAAAAGCAAAAATCTGAATCTGGTTATCTTTTGGGTATAGCATTTGTGATTTTAGAAGTGTGAGATTTACAGCTGAAGGATCAGTTGAGGAGTTTAGTGCAGAGAGGTGTACACTCCTCTTCATAATCCTAATTAATTTAGTGAAGCTTTGGCAAGACACAGCAACCTGCCTGTACAAATTTTGTGGCAACTTCTGTAGCATGACAAAGGCGTGGGACCACAGAGCGGTGCAGGGCTGTCTACAGAATTAAAACAAATTCCCAGCTAAGGAAATGCTGTGGAAAAGGCATTGCTGAAACAGTTTGAGCACATAAACCTGAGAACTGCATGCAAATTGAGTTTCATGGATTATGTAGCAGGGCTGTCCTGTTTTATAACATCCTTTTGTACTCGTGACTTAGCCTATACTTCTGAAGTGTTGAGAGTTTCAGATGTTTTATCTGATTCTATGCAACTTAAGTCTGTGACGTGATTGGGAAAGAAGGCATTGGATCATAAAATCATATAGGTTGGAAAAGACCTTTAAGATCATCAAGTCTAGCTGTAATGTAGCATGTGCTTGAGTCCATCCTTCTTTAAGGTAATATTTAAGCACTTGCTTGACCATAAAGAGTAAAATAAATGGGAATTTCAATAGTCACTGAAGCAGCAAATCACTTATTGGAGTTCTTTAACTTGGAAACTTGTATCTCCATGTATAATTAGACTTTTTGCATCTATTCTTTGTGGCAAATGTACCAAAAAAACCCAGGGACACCCAGGCTCAATTGCATGGTGTCTACATACACACTTGGATTTATTTTATACTGACATAAAATCAACTGTCAAGTTCTGTCAAATGTCTAGAATGTGAAAAAAAAAAATAAACCCAAACCTGTTCTCTTTATCTAGCTCATATTAATTTGATGTTGTTTCTTTTTTTTTCTGATTTCCAGGCAGAACCTCAGCTCTGTTATTATGAACTACAGAGGTCAAGTGGAATATCTGCTGCAAAATGAGGTATTTGTTCTCAGTTTGCTATGTCAGAAAAGCATTAACTTATACATGAAAGGTATCTAATTATTAGTCTGTCTTAGATGTAACTAAGGAAGACTTTTAATTAAGACTGCTTAATTTGACTTTGAAAGGATATAAATTTTCCTAATAAGGCTTGGTTTGAGGTTAGGAAGAAAGTGTTACAAATTTAAAATATCAAAGGCGACTATTTCTAAGTGTTAAAGAACTTGTAAATAAAACCAGAGTTGTTTGAGTTGGCAGTGTAATACTTGGAATCAGTAGGAGTATAATGCATTATATGGATCTGCAAAATTTGTCCCTGATTTTGCAAACCCTCAGCTTGATGTTTACATATTTAGTAAATATATTCAAGCATGTGGTAGTTTGAAGGATTTGTTTTAGCCAGCAAAGCTCCCAAGGGCTTTATTTTAAAGCATTGTGGGCTGCCAGTTGAATGCTACATGCTTGAAGGAAAAATCTTTAAGAAATCTTCTCTGCTGTCCAATGTTTTAAGGACAAATGACTAAAGGACAAATTGAGTCATACCTTGGAAGAAACCACTTGTTTATTTGATCTGACTTACAAGCGGGCATGATAACTGATTTGATCTGACTTTTAAGTTGGCATGATAACTGATTTTCTAGGGTTTAAAAGTGGAAAGAACAAAAGGTTTATAAAAACCAAAGAATACTGATGTAGCGTTGAGCTATTCCAGTGCATCCCTTCCAGAGTTATAACTCAATATGCTAAACTATGGATTTCTTTGAAATACATGTTATAACATTAAATAAATATTTTGCTTCAGCACTCTGTCACCTACATTTAAGTTCAGATTTTAATCTCTCTGGATATTCTTGATCCATTATTATTTCTATTTTGAATACCCAGAAAAAATGCATTTGCATACAAATCGTATACATATATACACATGTATAAAAATGCATATAAACTTAGGGACACACACATAATATATATGTAAAAATATATCAATATTATATATATAACTACATAATATAGATATATACAAACATTTTACACTTTGTGTAAGTCTTTGATGCTTTTTCACAGTGCAGAACACAAATTTAGAGGCTGTTGAGCTGTGGCTGGCTGCAAAGCTCAGCTCTGGGTCTGATACTGTGCAGGTATTTGCTGAATTTTCCTTTGTAAGCATCATCTCAGAGGAAAGTGTTTAGTGTATAAAATGTGATGCACTCATAACCATTTGGAAAAGTTAGGTCCCCAAGCTCAAATGCAAAGTATATTTCTTTGCTGAAGTAGACCCACCAGGGTAGTTATTTACATTCACTTGAAATTTTAGGGCCTAAAGTGAGAGGATTCTAAATTCAGAAAAAGCCATAATGTCAACATTAATGAGGCTTTGCAATCCACCCTCTGCAACTGATGCTGTGCAGATATTCCTCAGACCTATAATGAAGCATGCCTAAATTTCTTTTTCCTAAGGATTTTTGCATTGAGTAAGCAATTTCTTGAAAGCATTAACTTTTTATAAAGGCAAGGAAGTACATTTTTCAAACATTCAACAAATACGTGTGTGTCTAGAGCTAAATTTCTCTGTAGTTTTATTTTTTTCATAAGGTCTTTTCTACTCAGGGACACTCAATAAAGTTCATATGAACTGCTTAAAAGAAAAGGATTGCAAGTTAATGGTGTAGGTCATATTACGGATATTTTCATTCAGAAACATCAGTGTATGGAGATTATTCAAACCTAGAAACACAAAGCATGATTTGTTTTAATTAGTGTCTCAAAAATTATGGAGCTCTAAAGTAATAAGTAATACTCATAAATATATGATAAACAAGGCAAAAATGAGAACCCTTTATTTGGTCTTTAAATCCTTATTTACTTATTTTCTCTGACTTCTGATTAGATTGCTTAAAGAAGGTCTAAAATTCAGGTTATTAGAACTAACCCTTATCCCAAATCTGCACAGGAGTAATTCTGTCACCTTTCCAAGCTGTTCTCATGCACATAACTGGGATTGTTGTTATTCCTCTCTGGTTCACCACTACCCATCTTCAGCACACTCTGGAATTTAAAACTTTGGGAACTACTCCCATGTTGTAAATTAAGTCCACACCTAACTCCTAAAGTTCTGTACTCACCTGGAAATTCCTCAAGCATTCAGTTGTAACCAGACACATCTCGAGAGCCTCAATTGAAAAAATCAAAATTATTAATATTTTGCACATTTTTCTATTTATTTGCAAATGTATTCTTCCATAGATATGGGGATACCAGTATTTTGGACTTATGGGACAAGCCCACTGTCATTATTATTCTAATTAGTAATAATGGTAAATAAATGGAAAATTAATTTTGAGATCAATAATGACTCTATGAAAATAAAAATTTTTAAAAGATCCAAAGATGTCTGGCACAAAGGCAAGGGTTGAAATGTAAGTTTTGAAATGTAATTCTCAGACAATATGTGCTGTCAAGTAAGCAGCCAATGTTGATTGCCCTGTTAACCACTTCATTTTGAAATCCATTCAAAACGTGTTGTTACTGTAGAGAGAACTTTGTAAATTTTTTATGCACAAAGTAGAAGTTCTGGAGTGAAATCACTTTTTTAAAATCATATAAATTATTGAAACACCAAAATATCCTTCTAAGATTCTGCTGTATTTAAATATGTAGAAGGGGGAAAAAAATTACAAGTTGTTGACTGTTGTTCTTTTGGAATTGCAGAAGATGGGATTTTTTTTCTGTAATTTTGTAAGAAGTTAATCTCTATCACCTCTTCTTTGGGACAAAAATCAATGTCATATATCTCCACATGAAAAAAAGAAAACTCTTAAGTGATAATATCCCAGCAGAGAAATAGTGTGGAAGAAGCCATCATGTGCAGTATTCTGATGTAGCATCACATCATTTTATGTGCTTGCTCTTCTTCATCTGCAATATGCTCCTTAGAAGTAGCTACCATAAAAATAAAGTGTATGGCAAAGTAGCTTCTATAAATATTAATACTTTGATAGTTTATCTATAAACAGAATAACATATTCAACAGAAATTGATACATTCCTCAAGATACCAATTCTCTTTATGGAATAGCATTTATATATACCTACAAAAATATATAAACTGTGGGTGGGTTTGAGTTGTTTTATTTTTCTCCATCTAGAGAGCTGTTTCTCTGCTCAAGGGTTACTTTTGTGTATGTCTATTGCTTGTTACTGCTCAGAAACTGCCCTGCATAACTTTATTTATAGGCAAAAAAATCCTTCTTCTAATGCATCTGTGGAGAGGAAAGATGTTAAATTAAAACTTGTTTAAATCAAATGCAACATTGGAATGATATTTAATATTAATTATAAACCCTTTATAGTAATTTTTTTATATATATACACATACACACACACATAGACCAATTTATTTTTTCAACAACTCAGAGTGAACCAGCATTTATAATACTTTGGAGTTGTCAGTGTCACACAGAGCAAATCCATACCACTGAGCAGTCAATCAACTTCAGCCCAGAGGAGGCTCTAAAACTCTCAGGAGATCACAGTCAGCCTTTCCCTCTCTAGAACCTGTAGTGTGAAAAGGTGTTTCTGCCCTTAATTACTAAAAAAAACACCCTCAAAAACTTATGTTTAAAAGAATCTGGCCACCAGATATTTGTGGATATTTCATATCATTCAGTCCTGCTTTAGTTTTCCTCGAAGCAGATAATGTGGCAAGTTAGTAAGCTCAATATATTTTTATATTTATTTGTAATAATGACAGGTGTTAACCATCTCAGTACAATCTGTGCCTAGACCTTAAGCCTGAAAACACAAAGTTCATCTTGGTACAATTTTTATTTTTCAGGCATGAAATGCCTGAGTTAGAGAAATGATTTTCTGGGTACATCGACATGCTATAGTGCACTAAAAGGAACATTTATCAGTACAGAAACATGGAGAATATTTATAGGAGAGCTTCTGCTTGTTCAGAGAATGTATTTTAAGGTTTAATGAAGTGATATAACCATGCAGAAAGCACATGAAATTTTATTTATTTATTTTCCTGAACATAGAGTACTTGATATTTAAAGATTGTATTTTCCTTCCTTTGGGGGTCCTTTTTTTTTTTTTAAATTCCCTAAAGTATTCATCTAGAAACTTTTTTTTCTCCATATGACAATATTTAAATATCTAAGTTTACAATCCATAAGATTTCATAGCTTTAATTAAATACATAATTTTGCAGAAAACTAGTTGCAAAAGTACTCAGTCCACATGTGTCAGATGATGCAGCCTCCCACACAAATATCTATTTTTAGGAGGACCATGGCTGTTTTCCAGCTCTCACAGAAATGGCTAGGAGACAATAGTGAGGATAAATTCACAGAATCACAAAATCTCAGAATATTTGTGAGTCATTTGGCTTCAGGTCACCTCAGAAATTTCTTGACAGTGCTTTTACACTCCTGGAGTTCAGAGAAACCAAGGTTTTCCCTTAATATCAGTGTTTGGTACCAAATTTGTTGTAGCTTTGACCAGCTCATATTTTGTGTATTAGACTTTAACAGAAATGATTCTATGCTGGGAAAACATTGGCCTGTGCTTATTTCAGTGTAACCAGAATAAACCACAGTGTTTGAATTTTGCTTGAGGTAGGAGGATTTTCTACACCCACACTGCCATGAATTTTATGGTGAGGTATTTCTGGTAAATGCTGTGTGTCCATTTTTTTTTCACCCCCTTTTCTTTTCTGTCAACAGAATAATGTTGATAACGTGATTGAAGCAACTAAAGCCATCTGCAGTGTCCTCTGTTTTGTGGAAACCAGAGACATCAGTGATGCAGTCAGGAAACTCCTTGCTCTGGTGAAAGCACAGGTAAAAAATGCATGGTCATCTATTTTTCTCTTTAAAACTGGAACTTGAATGGGTATCACTCATTTTTTGGTTGATCCAGTCCATTTTACTGCCTTGCTACACGTTTTCCCTTTGAGGAGTGTTGGGTAAAGGCACTGGAAAAAAAAAAAAAGTTGACCATGTGTGATGTGACAGAGGAGCAACAGAAGATTTGCCATGTGTTTAACTGGGACTGACATTCTCCTGCATTTCTTTCTTGTTCCTATTCAATGTACAGATCTCCTCTTTGCCACATCATCTATTTACCAAACCTTGTGATTTCAGAGTATTAGATTGTCAGATATTTAGTACAGTATAGGCAAATTATTATTTGTCAATAATTTAAAAAATCTTCCAAAAATAGTGGTTTTTTTTCAGATTGAAATGTCCCTGCTGCTTATGCAAAAGAGTACCAGCATCACAGAGTCCTGATTTTAGCTGAAATACTCTTAAAACACTGAAATGGCTTTTCCAGGGGTTTCTGTATAATTGTGAATAGACACTTTGGAGGGCAGAATCCCTTCTCAGTTTGGTCATCAGCTGCTTTGGTATAACCTTAGACAAGTCACTGTAACCTGATTTATAGAAGTTCTGAGCACCAAAAGCTCTTTTGAAGTCAGCATCTTGGAGATACAGGTGCTGAGCAAATCTGAAAATCAAGCCATTAATCACTTGGATTTACTCTGGTGTAACTGTGAGTCATGATAATTTTTTCACACCCTAAGGAAATTCCCTCTTCACACTTCAAAAAGCAAAAAAAAAAAAAATAAAAATTGTTACTGAGGAATCCTCTTCTGTCCTTACATAGTCTCTTGTCATTCTTTCTCACAGCAAATCCTATTCAGAAAAACACACCAGACTGTGATCCTTGCATTCAGACCTGCTTGCAAGATTTTTATCCTTTCTCTTTATTGTTGGTTTCTATTTTGTTTTTTTCTCCTGGCCTGTGATACGTGTAAGAACACAAAAGACTGGAAGAGCCAAGCTCGAGGGTTTTTGGTTTGTTGCTCAGACCTGAGCAGCTGATTCACTCAAGTGGCTTCTCTTGCTTCCCTTCTAGTTCACTGCATGCTTCACTGCAAATCTTGCTTCTGTATTGTCCTAAATCTTTTAATTTCTCCTTTGGCATCAATTCTTAGAAGTCACTATCGGGGATGAATTCCTGCATAGATGAGTCTGTGTTGGCACACATTTTATCTGGCAGGTGTGGAATCAAATGGAATAAGAATACCCATTTAAGAAAAGCTCTTTTTGGATATTAGAGGACAGATACTCATATTGGAGAAACAGATAAAGGAGATAAAAAGGGATTCATGTGATTTGCTTTTTGGTTAACCTCCAGACTCTCTTAAGAGGTGCCAGGATGATCAATGTCTTGTCCTATAGACAAATATTTTTTCAATCCAGAATCTTTCTTAAGAGGCAGACAAAGAGCTGGGCCCAGTTCAAAGATAGAGAGGAAAGGAACAGAACTTTGATTTAGAAAGGAATTAGAGCAAAAGAAATCTATCAGGATTAATTTAAACCTTTTTTTTTTTTTTTTTTTTTTTTTTTTTTTTTTTTGATAAGAAAAATTTTGTGTCTTCTTCCTTTTAGTGTTCAGGTCAGCCCTGTGAACCCAATGTGTAAACTCCTCTTATAACTGGTTTATACATCCCTTGGTCCATTTGCAGAGCCATCCTCTCTGAATTTGAGCAGGGAAATAGGTGCAGTGGTCAAAGAGATGAATCAGTTCCCATTAGTATCCTAAGTCAGAATACCCTACATGCCATCCAGGATTGCATAAAGGGATAAAACCCAAAGAGTGCAGGCAGTCTTTTTCAAGTCTTGGGTTTTTTGTGGATGTTCACATTTCTTCTGCTTGTCTTCAGAGCCAGTGTCACGCAAATATTGATTTCATTTTTGAGATAAGTGGCTATTAATAGGCAAATAATTAAATTATGAGCTGATCTATCTTGTTGTAGAAAGAAAGAAACAAAAAATAAACCCTCTGCTACAAATATTCCCTATTTGCCATTGCTCATTCTCCAGGAGGTCAAAATTTCCAGCTCCACTGTTAGACCATCTCCAATATTTGCAGGTTTTCCTAAAACAGTTTCCATGTTCTTCCTCTCGTGGAGGGAGCAATACACTTCCCTTTTTCAGTTCCACCTGTTTGGATTATAAACCCTTCAGAGCAAGGAGCACCCGTCCTTATCTCTGAGTGCAGAACTGGCTGTGATCTCCAGAGGCTGCAGCTGATAAGTGGAGATGATAATGATGCTGTTTGCTCCTCTCTAATGAGCAAGATGATACCTCTCCTGAGTGGCTTCCTCTGAATGTTAAAAAGATTGTGTCCTGATTGAACAGCCTCAAATATTTTTCTGTCCTAATATTCAATAAGGAGCTGCTTCATGTATCTCTTGAAAACTACTGACTAGATTGCCACTCGTGCTTTGAGGTTTTGAAGTTATTGAGGTTTTGTTCTCTGAATGCTGCCTTTCAGCCTGGGTTAGCTGAGCTGGTTCTCTGTCCCTTGAAGCCTTCCTGGAAAAGCTGCCTGTGACCTTGCCTGACACCCCTGTCCCTCTGACTCCTTCTGTGCTGAAGCAAACCTGACTAAAAACTGACTTCAAACAAGTGGAGGGGAAAAAAAACCACAAAAAAACCCCAAAAAAGCTCAACTATTCCTGCACCAGCAAATGCTGTTGCTGCTTTTTACTCCTTTGAGAAATAGCTGCTAGCACAGTTGATAGACCTCAGCAATCCAGAAAAGGTTTGGCTTTGATTCCACAAAGTGCTTCATCTCTCTCAGCAGCTGAACTATGAATTTCATAAAAGCAGTAAAATATATTCCTGCATGTTTTGGAACTTGAAGAGTGTCCCATTTTGGGAAAATAGTCATTATATGCAATGCCTCACGTATAAAATAATATATAAATGTAACAAATCAGTTTGCAACTCTATTTGTCAATATTTATACAAAGACAATTGACCAGCCTTCCTGTCTGCAGCAAAATATGTAGTCAAAATTAGTACTCAGCAGTCAGTTATGCCATGGACTACCAGCTCCCCCAAACCTCTTTTTGATTTTAACTCATATTGAATAGTGGGGTCATTTTTTATGTGAAGTTTGGGTACTGAAAAAATTATTAAATGCTGCAATATTGCTGTATTTTGCCACATTGCTTGATTTCTTTTCTATTGAAAAATTCTGTTGAATTGTTTCTATTATGTTCATCAGTGTAGTACCAAAATATTTTGTTAGAAGAGAGGGGTTTTTTCAGATGAGCAGGTAAACTGCCCCACAAATTAAGTGACATTTTTGAGGTTACCTGTTACATCTCAAGCACTGCAGCATTACACATCAGCTAAGGAAGAAGTGCCAGAAAAACATTCTGACTGCTTTTTCACATGGTTTCCTGGTGCTTTAGTGTAATACACAGTGTGGTTTTATGTGGAATATTTTCTTAACATGTCTATTTGGCACATAAAGCCTCAGGGAAAATACTACTTACTTTTTCCAATGCAAATGACATAGGTTGCCAGTATGTGTTTGTTTATAACTATGTGTACATGTGTGCTCTCCTACTTGGAAAAAGAAAAATTGAATGTGCTTCTATTTAATTCTAGTTTTAAAAAAAAAGTAAAGAAAACAAAGAAACTTACTTTCAATCTTCTGTCTTTAATTAAATTGTACTTATTACCTCCTTACTGCCAGTGCTGTGCATTCCTGTACCGTGGTTAAGAGATTATGAAAGCAGCTGGCACCAGTGCTGGTTTCTTCTTAACTGATTGCATCTCTTTGTAAATGTGATTATTTCAGTCTCTAACCAACTAGTCTCTAACCCTGGGATTTTAAAATCCATTCAAGGGAGGCTCTGGGCATGATGCACAATTGATGTTTTTCATCTCTTCTTTTTTCTTTTCTTTCCATTCCTTTCTTACAGCAGCTCACAAAAAGTCCTAGGAGATCAAATCCTGCCAGAACAGGCACTAATCCACTATATATTAAGCATGCTATGCTATGTTGAAATTAGAAGTACTGTGCCAAAAGGTTGTTTGCTTTCCAAAATTTGAGGGAATTCAACAAAGGTCTCTGTTCCCATTTGTCTCACTGCATTATGAAGATTGTGAAAACATAATTCTCAGCCTGGATGGTGCTTTTCTCCCCTCAAGTAAGCATTTGACTGCTTCTGTTCATCTTCACCAGACAAATGCTGGCAGCTCCAAGCTGGGAGCCAGAGGGAGAGTGCACATCCAGCATTGTATTTCTTCTGCCACCTCTGCATGCATTGTAATTTTTAAAAAGCATCATGCTGAATACATATGTACTAACATGAAGCATTCCCAGCCCGGTGCAGAGGGATTAAAGACATTAAAGGGCAGAAAACCTTACAGGGATGCGGGTTCACACAGTGCAAGCCACAGGCCAGACTGAAATGCAGAATTAACTTGCCTTGACTCTCTGGTCAAGGTTTGCTGCTTATTTTTGTGTTGCTTTGGTAGATGCAAGTCTGATCGTAGCCTCATAATCATAGAGTGTGCTGGGCTGAAAGGGATCCACAGGGATCACCCAAGTCCAACTCCTGTCCCTGCACAGGACTCCCCAGCAATCACACCACGTGCCTTAAAGTGTTTTCCAAATGCTTCCAGGACTCTGTCAGCCTTGGGGCTGTGCCCATGTCCCTGGGGAGCCTGTTCAGTGCCCAACCACCCTCTGGGTGAGAAACCTTTTCCTGATCCCCACCTAACCTCCCCTGACCCAGCTCCGTGTCATTCCCTGGGTCCTGTCACTGATGCCCAGAGAGATGACACCAGTGCCTGTCCTGTCCCCTCGTGAGAAAGGTGAAGAGCATTTTGAGTTCTCCTCTCACTTAATTTTTCCTTTTGGCCACCCCTGGTGAGCTGCCTGCTCAAAGAGGAGGAGAGCACAGCTATTTTCACTGCTCTGGCACAGGAATGAGTGAAATGGAGGGCCCTTGAGTGGAGGCTTGCTCTCCTCACCTTTGAAAGGATGCCAAGACTCTCCCTTGTCTGGCTGTGTAAGCCTTGCAGGGGGATGGAGAGGGATCCTCATCTCTGTTGTACCACTGCAGAGGCTGAGAAGGTGTGTGCACCTTTGGTAAGTGCTTCTTTGTACCTTGACATGCCCAAATACTGCCAGAAATCAGGTTTAAGTGACTTGTCTGAAGTTGTAGAGGAAGCAGGTCCTGGTGCTCTGAATCCCAGTTGTGTCTTGTGTCATCATAACGTTAAGATAAATCAAAATCCTTCTCCCTTTTCAGTGCATTTTCCATGAGTGCTATTCCTATAACCATTAAAACTTCTACCCAGTCTTTTCTGAAGTGACTGATTCCTTTTTTCCTCTCTGGTTTTGTCTTTATAGAACTCTCTTCAAAGTGTGGAAACACCAGACAAAGGTAGAGTGTTATTTTTGCAATATGTTAATTCAAGATGTATCATCAGAAAAACACATGTTTTGCTATTTGTTTGTTTTACTAAACTGTTTGGGTGGGCATATTGCAGATGTTTACATGTTAAGGTGCATTATAAGGTAATTATGATAAATTGGAATTTAAATTGAAGTGATCTAAAAGTGTAAATAAAACAGCATTTCCACAAAATAACCTGGAGATTCAAAAATAGAGAATGAATAGCAGCATGAGAGAACTGAGTACAGGTCATGGTGGTCATGGTAGTTTTATTTAATCACAACTCTCCAGGTAGAGAAAAGGGAAAATAATGAACTTCATGGAAGCCTGAAAATTATTTTTCTGTGTGACTTTTCCACCTGATTGCAATAACTTGAACTCCTCCCTCTGTAAGCTTTAGTTCTTTGTGATTTTTTGCTGTATAAATAGTGTCTCGTCTAATGGTAGACTGTCATACAAAGAGAACATTCATTAACAGTAATGGACAAAATTATAGACCCTGCCTTTTTTAAATTCTCAGAGGCGCCCAGCACTGTTGGCACCTCTCAGAGCAAGGGATGAGCAGGATTCTGCTGTCTGTCATGGCCTCTGAGATGCCTTTTTCCTCTCTTTTCTCTGTTTGCTTTTCTGGAGTGCAGTGTGCTCAGAGAGGTGAAGAAAGGTGAATTATCTGCAGTCTTTCAGACACACAGTTGGTCCAAGTGCAGTTTGTTTCCAAATGCCAGGCTTGTTTCAGTGTTATTCAACTTCATGAGCTTCAGAGAAAGGAAACAACAATTCAGTTTGTAAGCTGCCAGGAAAAGCTAAGCAGCTGGAGGGCCAGGAGAGTGGGGAGGGAACAGAAGGGAGAAGAAGGTAAATTCAGTTTGTGGGACTCTTTCTTGGATATATTCCTTTTTCCCATGAGTTTTTTTAACACCTTTAACGGCAGCTAATTGCTCATGTTAAAAATAATCAATAGCTACTAATAAACATCTACCTTAGAAACATCTTCCTCCACACACTGTTCAGAAAATGGAGTTCAAATGGATTTAAAACACTCCTGGGATTACAGGTATTTCCAAATTTGAACCTCATCGAATCAGCAGGAAAATCTCTCAAGGAGAGATTTCTCTCAAGGAAAATCTCATTTATTGAGGAACAGTGAAGGAATCAGTGTTTACTCCCTACTTCTCTGTAGCTGTTTATTTATGCTAAGAAATCTTCAACTGTGAAGATGTCTCTGTTTTTGGCACACCCTAATTTCATAACAATTGCAGAATCCTTTTGGTGGTGTATTATTAGAAACTGCAATTTACTGATCTCAAGTCACAACTTGCCAGGCCATTAGTCACTCTGTGGAGAAGCCTGCATTCAAATCCATCCAAGGTAACCAAATTTCAAATTGTCCTTTTGTGTGCAGTGATGTACATTTCAGGGATGTTTTAACATGCTGCATGCCTTTCATCTATTCATCTATACATGCTATTCATCTGCACCTGATAAATAAACTAAATAGACTGAAAGCCAGCAAAATATTTTAAATTAGGCTAATGAACATGTCAAAGCTGGTGTTAAGAACACATCTGGGAAAAACCAAGTGGGAGTGCAATGACCAAAACTGCTGTACAGGAACCCAGGTCTGAACTCCCAGAAGTGGGGAAATCCATGCTGCATCTTCTTTGGGCATCACAATTTTCCTTAGTCCCTGTCTTCTCAGTGCTCACCTTCTTTATAATGCCATGGGGCCTCCCATCCTCTGAGCTAGGGACACTAACCTGGAGAGGAATCCAGATGATGTTTTCACCTGCTGAAGCTGGAAGTAAAAGACAAATAAGTTGGTGAGTTGTAAGATCCTGCCAAATTTAGCTTTGTGTTTCCTTTTCCACCTCATTTGCTTCCCATCCTTTTTTTACTCCATTGTGCTTAGCTGTCTAGGATTGCAGGCATGCAAAAATGTGCAAACCTGTGACCCAAAATTAAAGGAAAATCATAGCTCAGTGCTGTTACATCTTTCCAGATCTCTGGGAAGCCAAAACCCACGTGCTTTCCTTCCTCAAGCAGCACATTGTAGATGAAGTCAGAATTGACAGCTGAGGAAGAGACAGGCTGGATTTCCCATTTGTGCTGTTCATTTCTGCCTCTCATATGTATTCATGCTTATCTAAAAGAAAACAGCATCAAATTTTAACAGCAAGAGCAGCAATCAGTTACTCCAACTAATAATTTCCATTTCCTTTCCCCCTTTTTTCCCCAAGAGATGATTATTACCCTGAATATCATAAAAGAATTTTGTTTTTCTCCATTATAACTTCTCTCTACCACAAAAGAGAAAAAGATGAAGGATACTATTAAAATTGAAGCCTTACTTAAAGAATTGTTTAGAAACTGCTTTCACCTTGCTCTTTAATAACAGATTTTCAGAGGTTTATTACTAGTCATTCACCACGGACTAAGAAAGTCAAAGACTATATTCAAAATATCTTGATTTAGTGTTCCAATGACTGCCTCTGTGAACAGTGTTATCTCTGTAGAACAATTTATGCCTCTGCTGTGAACAAAGCAATACTTATCCACATTATGCCTAAGTCTGGATCACATTCCTTTTCCTCTATATGAAGTCCTTAGAAGACTATATTCAAGTTTCAGAGCTCAAAATATTTTCTGTATTTCTCGTTAAATGGGAGGAACTGTAGGCATTTCTAGACATGAGTACCTTTCTGCAGCATCGAGGCTTCACAGAAAATAAAGATTACTCATGTTAGTAGAGATTTAGCTGCAATCCAGGGTATGAGCAGGCTGCAGGCTGGGACAGACCTGAGCCTGTGTGTGGCTCTCAAAAGCTGATTAATGAATGTTTGTTCTGTGTCTACTTCAGGCAGGGATTTCACCAGATCACACATAAAAAGCAGCTTTCACTATTTGATCAGTAGTTCCCTGGGACCCATCCAGAAGGTCTGGTGTGCACCAGGAGCTGATGGTGCTGAATCAAGAGTCTTTTCCAACTAAATTGCTGGAGTTGTTGTCTTTTAGAGTGAATGCAGACATGTAATGCTTACAATACATGTGATGTAGTCATGGTTACATTTAAGACCGTAAAGCTTCTCTAACTTATCTCTAGACCTGATAATAAAAACATTCACAACAAAAAAGGGTTTGGGTTTGTTTTTTTGATTGTTTGTTTGAGATTTTTTTTGGTTTTTTGTTTTATGGGTTTTTTTTAAGACAGAAAATGGGATTTTTTGTTTTCTTTTGTTAGGGTTTCCTTTGGAGCTGGAAAATCCACTTTCTTCTTTTCTTGGCACAAAGCCATTTCATTTTTTGAGAAAAACATTTTGCTTCACAATACAGAAAAATCTCAAGGCATTTCTATTGATTTCATTTCATTTAATTTTTCTACGTGTCTCCTGCATTGTTTCCTAACCAGAGCACAGCTCCTCACCTCTAAGTTGTTGCTGTGTTGCACCCTGATATATTGTCCCTCTAGCCAGAGGCTTTTTAATCAAGAACAGTTTTTAAAGAACTGAAACTCCCAGTTCTTCACTAGAAATAAACAGAAGTTATCAAAGTATTATAAATCATACAGGAGCAGAGACATTTTTGATACCAGGACAGCAGGAGATTTTTAAGTTGCTTTCAAGGCATAATCCATAGGATTCTTCAACTAGCAAAGGAAAACAATCCGGTGAACATTGGTGCTTGGAAACTGCATCTGATCAGTGTGTACATTACAGCCTTTTCATGTTTTGCCTCTTTTTTATTACAGTAGTGATCTAATTAATGCTGCTTAGCACTTTACCTAAAGGTTAAGTGGATTTTTTCTATAGTTTTGGGTTTGGCATTTTGTGTCTGTCCTAAACTGCATTCAGTATCTTGCTCTTTCTTTTTGCTCTCTGAAAATAAGTTGGAAAGGAAAAAAACAAAAATCAAGCTCCATTTCTCGAAAAAAATTTTTTTAATCAGTCAAAAGGGTCATAAGCTTTCATTCCAAATTCTGTTCAACCAGATTTTTGTCATGTTTTACCTGAAGAAAACATGTACAGGTCAGAGTGTTCAACATACACTGAACTGACATCATCTGCTGGTGCAGTAACAGCAAAGTCCCTGCTCTGCTGGAAGATCTGGCAATAAAATAATATGTAAACTATAATACTGGACTGAGAAGAAAAAGGAAATGGGTTTCTGTAAGGAATAAGCTGCTATATTCCTTCCTAAATCCTGAAGGCACCTGCAGGTGTATTCATTAACACCTCCAGGATTGTGAGGATTGTTCTGTTTCTCACTAGAGGTAGAATTTATTCCTTCAGGCTCCCCGCACAAGGCACTGTCAGAAATAAGCATATCTGGCAGCTGTGGGCAAAGTTCACTTCCCTTGTTCTCATCTCATTTCTGCAAGTCAGATTTCTCCTCACCTTCAGTGAAGAGGTGATGGCAAATAATTTCACAGCAGAAATAAATGGCGAGGTTTGAGTTGTGAGATTATTAATCTTGGTCAGGGTTCACTTTGCAATGAGTCCATTCATTGTCTCTCACATCCTGGGCATGCCTGGGACACCTTTCCAGAAAACAGGTTTTGATGTAGCTGGAACTATGAGTCTGCTGTAGGAAGTCCATGGCTTGTGCTTTTAAATCAGTGAAACACCAGTTCTTTCTCAGCTGAGATTTATTAAAAGGCATAAAAAGCAGTAAAAGTTCTCTGGCTTCATAAATGGGTGATATCAGTTCAGCCTGCCATATCCTACTCAGCAGCTCATTAAAATACAGTGAGAAAATGCTGAGTAAGTTTTGTGAGTAATGGATGTTTACAGACTACCCAAGATGTTTCCCTCTAATTCAGTTAATTGCTGCTGGTCCTAATGACTGAAGAACGGGGCTTGGAAAAGGGTTGATCCTGGCACAGAAAACATAGACTGTTTTATAACTGAGAGTGAGCAATAAGAAAATTAATGTTGAAAAAAATCCTGAACCTGCAAACCAGATCATACTCAGACATCTGCTTAAACACAAGGAACTCTGTTCCTGAAAATATCTTCATTCTGTTTGTCCTAATAATCAGATAAATAATGCTGGAGGTCATTTGTCTCCCTTGGCTGCCAGCTGAAGTGATTGCCCCCCAGTTCCTCCATCTCTGCCTTCACCCCCACAGGTTGCTATAGCAAGTTCAGGGGTTTGTTTGGTTTTGTCTGCTTGTGTTTTTTTTTTACTTATCTGACATCACTTTCGTGGCTCAGGTAAACCATGGAAATCATTTTTTGTGCAAATATGGTCAGTGGACAGGGCAGCTTGGGTGTAGTGATAGGCATCTTGCATCTTAATCACTTCCTTGTCTGGCACAGGTAACTTTTCTGTTATGGAAAACACACCCCTGTATTTGCTCCTGACTTTATTATTTGGGAATCTTTTGCTCACGGAGTATTCCCTTCTATCTGTGGCTTAGCTGAGATAGAATACATTTCTTCTTGTTCTGGAGACAAAATCTGAAACATTTTACCCCCTATAATATAGACTGTGTTAAACCTGTACATTTTCACAGATTCTGAACTACCTTTGACCCTCTTTTGGAGAAGATACTGAGAAGGTTCTATTTAGAAATCACTGACTTTAATAGGCCAATTTTCATAAATAAGGGATTTGCTATTACACTACATTTACCTGTCAACCACTTTGAACAGATTAGAAACAAGGAATCTCCCAAGGAGCTGTGGGTCCTTTAATGAAAATAGTGTGGTACTTTTCAGACAAAGTTCTGGGTCAAATAATAGTTAACTGATGTCCTCTTCTGGGCCTCTTAAGAAGGTTCCATATGTACCACTATGGGTAAGTTCTTGGAATGTAAAAGAATTCAGTGCAAATTAAGCATTTAGTTTGCATTTACTAAGTGGTTACACATCCAAGAGAACAGCCTGCCTTTCGTATTTCTTTGTGTAGATTACAAACAAATATGTAACTGTATTTCAGTGTCCATTTTTTGTGCAATATTATCACCAACCCATGACCACTGAATTCTGACTTTTTCTGATTGTGGCTTCTGTTTTATGTGATTTATTGATTCAGCTTTATAGTCTTAAAATTTAACCAGTGCCTTTTCTCCCTTCTACTGCTGCCTTGCCAGTTCCCTTGAAGTAAGTAGCTACATAGGTGCTGAAATGACAAAATACCTGCTTCATAAAAATCCTTCCAGCACAAATCTCAAAGACTGAAATGGCATATCTGAGGTACACAGTAGCTTGCTGTAGTTGAAAGTGCTTACTTTGAAAATGCCTTACTTTGAAAATGCCTTAATTTGAAAGCACTGTAATGAAAGTCTGTTAATGATACTCCAGAAATGAGCTAAGGCTGGTTGCAGAAGCCCAGATGGCTAATTGGCTTCAGTTGTAGGTTATGTCATTTTAATTAAATTTTATTAGGAAGCATTTCAAAGCCATAACTGATGGTTTAGGATAAATATAGTTCTTCACAAACTACCTATTGCTAACCTTTATTTATTCCTCTGTCTCCTCTCAGTGCTAATAGAGGCTGCTGTGACCGAGCTCTCCACGGCCATCTCTCGTCTCATCCACATCTACAGCAGCAGCTTTGATACAAATTTCCAGCTTGCCAGCATACCTAAGAGCCCTTTGTGTGCAGACATCAGCCCAAATTCCCAGCTGAGCTTCACTGTCTGTGCTGCCCACAACATCCCAGCAGCCTGGGTGGACAGGTAGGGGCAGATCCAGCAGGGGTTCCCAAGAAGATGTGTGGTCTCTTTGACAAAAGTCATTTCTCACAGATACCAGCTCACCTCTGCTGCTTTGGGGGTGGTCCTAAACTGGTGTTAGGGACTGTGTGATGCACACCAAGGGTGTTTGGGCTGGGATTTGGTGTGGTCTCTGCAGGACAGGTAACTGGAAGGGCTGGGGCCAGCTTGCCAAGTGAAACAGAGGGGTGCTTTTGCTTGAACCCAGTCTCAGTGAGGATTTCTCAGCAATTTTTGTTCTTGGTGTGTTCAAACCATGTCATGTGCTAAGCACCTGAATTGGTGATGCCCCTCATAGATGTGATTAAAGTTGAGAGATCCAAGTAGACCTGCTATCAACACAACAAAGGAAAACAAAAGGAAACAGCTTTTATTGAAAAAAGAGACAACTTAACAAAAAGCTAATAGAAATAGTCTTTTCTAAAACTAGTTGTCTCATTAAGTAGCTGCTTTTCCTAGTCTGAGCAAAACTGGTGTTCTTCTCTTACCACTGCAGCGTGGTCAAAGGGGGACAGGAGAACACAGGCTGGTAGCATCCTTTTTATGAGTCAAAAAGTTGTTCTCAAAGTTTTGGTTAATTTTCCCGTTGCTCCCTCCTTACCTTCAATCCCAAAGGACTGTGGGATCATTAGACTGTGAGCAGGAGGTTGTATTATACAGCATTGCCTGAAATTAGCCTTTTAACAAAAACCTGAGAGACTTTGCAGTGGTTAAGGTAATAAAGAAAGATTTATAATCCCTACCCTGATTTCAGATGGTGATGACATTCTCACTGCATTTTATGTTTTACCAGAAAAATGGGATATTACACACAGCCTGAAGGCCATGAATGACTTCAATGCTGTGTTCAAACTTATGAAAATGAGAATTTTTCTTCCTCCTAATCTCCCTTTCCAGTCTGTCCAATATTCATAACTAGCATGGACTTCTTAACACAAACTGCTGCTCTAACACTTGGTTTCCTCAAGTTCTTTTATTGACATTGTTCACAGCCATGTTCCCCATGCTTATTTTTCTGCACTCTATGAATTCATACTGGCAGTGTCATGGATCCCATGTTCCCCTTCCACAGGTCACACTGTGACCTTGCAGCTGTTTTAACATGTATTTGAACATGTTTTTATTCCTACATATGTTTAATATATAAAATGTATTCTGAAAGAAAGTAAACACATTATAATATATATTATATTATGTATCAGTTCTTTTGTTTAAATAGCAGAACTTAATTATTTAATTGTATTAGAACCTTTTATTTCCTGAACTATCCTCCAACTCTTTGTAATTTTAGACTCTAGGGGAAGTATTTCCTAGTCCTACAAGGTCATTTTTCCTTCTCTGAACTGACACCTCATAGGTACCACAGACTACAGAAAATTTCCTTTCAATTAATTAAAAAAAAAAAAAGACGACAAGTAAAACCCAAATCTGCAATAATAATTATAAAACATAATATTCTGAAAGAGATAAACAATCATTCTTATAAATATGGCAAAGTCAGGCACCTTCCATCTGCATCTGCCTCAGATTTCCTGTTCACATTTGACTGTTTCCCATGTTCATCATTCTTGTCCAGAATGAGATCTAAAGCTGAGCCTGGCAGGAAGATCTGGAAGTTACAAGACTCATTAGGAACATTAGTTATTTATAATCTATTTTGACTAATATTTTAAAAGATTTCAGTAAGAAGAATGTGAAACAAGAGATATTCCCAGACCCGAATTTCACTCTGAAGCTACTCAGTTCAGTTTCTGAATTGAGGAGAGGGAGAGGGAGAGGGAGAGGGAGAGGGAGAGGGAGAGGGAGAGGGAGAGGGAGAGGGAGAGGGAGAGGGAGAGGGAGAGGGAGAGGGAGAGGGAGAGGGAGAGGGAGAGGGAGAGGGAGAGGGAGAGGGAGAGGGAGAGGGAGAGGGAGAGGGAGAGAGGAGAGGAGAGGAGAAGGCTTTAATGTTTCTGCTGTAAAAAATGTATATATTCCCTTGAGTACTAATCTGCTTTTTTACAGATTGAGAAAAGAAGGTGTAAATAGAATCATAGAATACCCTGGGATGAAAAGAACCTTAAAGATCATCCCATTCCACCCCCTGCCCTGGGCAGGGGCACCTCCCACTATCCCAGGTTGTTCCCAGCCCCATCCAGCCTGGCCTTGGACACTTCCAGGGATGGGGTAGCCACAGCTTCTCTGAGCAGCTGTGCCAGGCCCTCACCACCCTCACAGTAAAGAATTTCTTCCAAATATCCAATCTAAATCTAACCTACTTCAGTTCAAAGCCTTTCCTTGCCCTATCACTACATTCCCCTGTAAAATATCCCTCCCCATCCCCCTGTAGCTGCTGGAAGGTGCTCTGAAGCCTCCCTGGAGCCTTTTCTTCTCCAGGCTGAACCCTTTTTCTCTCAGTCTCCACAGAAGAGATGCCCCAGCCCTCTGAGCCTCCTTGTGTCCCCCTCTGGACCTGCTCTGACAGCTCCATGGCTTTCATGCTCTGGGGACCCAGAGCTGGATGCAAATCTCCAGCTGGGAGATTTCTTGTTGACTCTGTGATGAGCAACTACCAACACTTCAGTCACGTCCAAATTTTCATTCACTGCAATATTGAAAAAAAGAGAAATAATGTTAAAACATGGAACCCAGGTGTCTTTAAGATTTCTCTTTAATTCTGAACTTCAATGAAAAAAGAAAAAAAAACCTTAAAAACCCCTCCACGCACACATTAACATGATATGAATTATTATAATTCTTTTTCTCATGTAAAGATGGATTTTCCTAAGTTCCTGAGGGATTAACTGCAAGTATACTGTGCTGGACATAGCATATTACAAGTAATTTTTTTTCTCTCCTTTGCAGCTACAAAGTTTTCTCTTTTTCCTGTTTACTAACTTATGCTGGGAAGACAATATGTCAAGTAAAGATTTGCAAAAATACTCCAGTTAAAAGATCCTTCTTTTTCCTGGCTGACTGGAATGAGAAGTAAGTTTTGGCCTGTGCTTGATATGTGTTTGTCTGGCAGATATTAAAAATCCAACAATCAGAAAAAAATATATTTTTTATGGATATTCTTCTTAGCCAATTAAATTGCACAAAATTCACTTAGAGAGACTGGAATGAGAATGGAGTACACAACCCTCAGCTGTTGGGGTTGTTAGGTTGGGGGGTTATTTGTTTGTTTAATTTTTGGGGCAGCTATTTTATTTGGCTGTTTGTTGTTTTGTATATTTTTCTAAGAAGGATCTGCAGTTTTACAGTGAGTGCCTTAATCTGACACTGGAATTTTAGGGTAAAGGCTGCCTGTTACCTGTCCAGCTCCCACTCAAACGTTCATTTAAGGCAACAGCATGAACAAAAGCATATTTGCAATAGATGAGAGAGAAATACACTTTTTATTATTATTTGGTGATGATATGGAATTCTTTCAGCTTCTTGAGAATTACATATTTGCATTTACAATTTTTGAAATTTTTGGTATTTGCATCACTGTTTGCTGCATTCTAAATCTGAAAGCAGCTTGATTGCATTAGAATTGAACAAAGGCCACAAGTCTGAAAAGGTTTGTTTTGGTTTGGGTTTGTTTTTTTTTTTAATTACAATTGAATACAGAGTGTAATTCACAACTTCTCTTTGCTTTTTTCTGAGACACATGACAGTTTCAAACTGGTCAGATGGAAGAAGAGCTCTTCATGTCAAACACATTTATCTTAGTGGAGAGATACAGGAAGATTGCTATGTCTGCCCTGTGAATAAGAAATAAAATGGTGCATTTCTGCTAAGTATCCAAAGAAATTATTTTAGGGCTTAACGTCTGCTTTGGTGCCTCATTTGTATCCATAGCATTTAAGTACATAACCCTCAGTCTTTGGTGTGATTGGAAAGCAGCTGCTGTCCTTGTGTTTCAAAAATCACATCACCCCCTTTTCCTCTGTAGGAATTTTCACCTTGTCCAAGTTTTGGTCAAGAAGTTTCTTATGGTACACACAGGCTGATAACATTGAAGTGTGTGAGGAGGATTATATTTCTTATGAGCACTTTTGGCTTCCAAAAGGTGGCTAATGCTTTTCTGGAATGCATGCTAACAAAACATTTGCTAAAACAAAAGATAGAATTTTGGATTTTTAATTTTTGTCTTTTCAAAGCATTAATGGTCCTCTAAAGTTAATTCTGTCAAACATTTTTATGTAGCAAGTGTTGTTGGTCGCTCAGTGAAAAAGGCAGAACAAGTTATTTTTAGCAGGTAAACCAGTTCATTTTCCCAATAACTGTTTCTAACTAATTATGAGCAAGGAAGAGTGCATGAGACAGGGAAAGCAAATTTGAAAGCTATAAATAGGGACATGTGGGAAGATGGTTGAGGATTGCTTCTCAATTCTGTTCATGGTAATCAGAAAAGTGGGAAATGCTGTCTTGCTTTGTTACCCAAAGGGGGACGTGTGCAAATCTGCATCATTTCCAAATGTTGGAAGGCTGATGATCTGAAATTTTGACTTTCATGCTAATTTGGAGTACTTCAGATTTTCACCCATCTACTTTCTTTCAGTAGCTCCTCAGCACGTTCAAGGAAACTTTCTCAAATTCAATAGAAATTTGATAGATTTGGAACTGGGAGCAAAATCTTATGATGATTTTTTCTTTTACTATTACCATGTCTTTCTTCTAGCACCCATAATTCTTATGTTTTGCAAGCTAATATACTTTTTAAATGCAGTTTCTACATTTGCTTGCTGTTTAAGTGTGACTATATATTTTTAAAAATGCTGAGTTGCATTCTTCTGTCACCCAATTACTCAGATTTATCTTTTAGTCTGTTTTCTTAATCTCCATTTTATGCAGATCTTTTGTTTTCTTAATGATTATATTATCAATGTGGGATAATCCTGGTAGCTCCTAGCTCCTTATGTTGATTTTCTTTATACAGAAAAGAATATAATTCATTTTACTCTACACTTGAGAAATTCGAGCTTCCACTGAATATACATGGAAAAAGCTAGAAAATTCTCTCTTCAGGGAAAAGAAAATGAAAACTCACACACGTGTGGGTAATTATGTGTGTGAACTTTTCATACAGCATGAAACTCTCTGGCTTATTGGAATAATTCTGATTTTAGATCAATATTTATAAACTGTGTAAATGAACTGAATGACCAAGCAAGCTAATGGTCAATGCAAAGTCAAGATGAATATTGATGAAAACTAAATTTTCTCACTAAAAAATGCGAATTTGTCATTGCTGTTAAGACAACATCTGCCTTTAAGTTGTGGTTAAGAAATACCACACCACCAAAACACACCTGAACAAGAGAATGATTATCATAATCAGGAGCAACTCTTGTTTTTTAAGGGATGTTCTCCTCTGAAGACACAAGACAGCCAATAACTGCTGCTTTACAGTTCGCCCTTTCACAGGTTGTTTATTCTGAAATAGCCTTTCATTGATAAGGTAATTCCAATGCAAAGTTAATTAAGCTTTTCCTGCCTTTGCCAGCTCTAGTAGTTTAACACTGAAGTCAAGGAGTTTTTATCAGCCTCTTCTCAAATGCTGTGACTCAGGTCAATGGTTGCCAATACTCATCAATGTATTGGAAGGATCTATCAGTATTTTCCTGTATTTTCCTTCAGAGTGCAACTTCTGTAATTTACAGCTCAATATATGTGTTAGACCATCTAGAAAAAGGAAGAAAGATCCCACTTATTGTAACAATGCTCAAATATTTTTAACTTTTGTTTTTTTCTCTTTTCTGATTTTCTTTTAGGGTCAACTTCCCTCTACGAATAAAGGCTCTTCCAAGGGAAACTATGCTGACAGTAAAACTACTGGGAGTAAACAGCACCTCGAAAAATACAGAAGTGCTTGCTTGGACATGCTTCCCATTGTATGCAAAAGAGTAAGTTTGGTTTTGTGTGACCTTAAGAAAAAACCATTCTTGAATAGTGTTGCACTCAACCTGGGAGAAGAATAAAAAGACAAAATCATTCATTTCAGGACCTCCTGTAATAAGCCTGAGAGGGTCACTTGCAGAAAACAGCTTTTGATGTGCCAATAAGAGCCCCATGCACAGGTTGTCTCTCTTTTCCCTTTTCCCTTTTCCCTTTTCCCTTTTCCCTTTTCCCTTTTCCCTTTTCCCTTTTCCCTTTTCCCTTTTCCCTTTTCCCCTTTCCCCTTTCCCCTTTCCCCTTTCCCCTTCCTCTCTTCCTTCCTCTCTTCCTTCCTCTCTTCCTTCCTCTCTTTCCTTCCTCTCTTTCCTTCCTCTCTTTCCTTCCTCTCTTTCCTTCCTCTCTTTCCTTCCTCTCTTTCCTTCCTCTCTTTCCTTCCTCTCTTTCCTTCCTCTCTTTCCTTCCTCTCTTCCTTCCTTCCTCTCTCTCCCTCTCTCTCATTTTTCTTGGTTTAGGTGACTCTTTAACTCCTAGGATAAGATTCCCTGGGCCTTTTGAAAGACCCTTTCCTGCAGCTTTGCCAAATCTTTCTCTTTCTTTCTTCACAATGTATTTTTGGGTGTTGTTGTTGTCATTGGGTTTTTTGGTTTTGCTTTTTTTTCTGTTCTCACACACATTCATTCTGCTTAAATTGGGACAGTTGGTGGTGACCCCAATGAGCACTTTTCCCTCTCCACACCACTTTAGAAGCTTTCTTCTCTTCTCTAACCACTTCTTTGTACACAGTACACAATGCAGTGGTGGTTTAAAGTGCTTGTAGCTTGGATGTCTCTGCAGTGATGTATAAACAAAGATCCAAGGTAAATTTTCTGCAGTGCTCTAAATATATTTCAGGAGCACTGAGACCTCTGAATTTAGACTGAGTTGTTGCAGTGATACATTTTTTATTTAGGCTCCTTAGCCCTGTAATACCCTCTGTGCAATAGAGGGATACGTTCAAGCCCCCCAAGTTTCTGCATCAGTATCCACCTCTAAGCTGCAGCTCCTTCCTTATCTTGAGACACCTTGATCTGCTTCTCTATATGGTGACAATCACCACTTAAAACCAAATAAAACAAAAAATCCGATTCCATGTATTAATTTGCTGTATTTGAAAGACCTTGTGTTTCCTTGAACTTTTAACCTGAGAGGTGTAGGAAATTGTTTGGACTGGGCTAGATGGCTTTTTCATCTTTCAGAGAAAATTCAAGGTTACTCTGCTCTTTTGTGACTTAGTGTTTAGAGCATTTAGCTTGAAGGAGGGAAAAAAGCATGAATCAAATCTCTGCTGCAAGGATTGCTGGTGCAATTTATTCAATGGCTTTTCTGTCATTGTTAGTCTTAAGGGCACTTCACTCTTCTGTTGTGTATGTATTTTATAAAAAAAGAATGAAATATGTTTGAGGCATGATAACTTAATGAGGGAACACTTATCCCATTTACCTCCTAAGGTGCCTATATGAGAATTCTGGTCTTGAGAACCTGTGTTGTTGTGGAGGTTTTCTTATTTTCCAGCATTCAAGTCCAAAAGGAATGACTTTTGGAAGGCCTGAAAGTCCTCAGCTCCCTGTAAGGTATATTTTTTCATGAGTGCCATCAGAGCAAGCACACTGGTTTCCATTGGGTTAATTCCCCACACCACCCTGGCAGTTTCAAAAGTTTGACTGAAAAATGGCCCTGGAACACACAATCAGCACGGTGAAGGGGATAGAGGGCTACTTCCCTTGCATTTGCTGTGTAATTATAGAGATCACTGCAGAAATGACCCTTCAAAGCAGAAATCAAGGTTGAGTTGTTGCAGGAATGATTTAGGAATAGCACGTTCAACACCCCCTAATCCGACAGCTGTGTCATTTACAATTACAGTAATTACTACCACAAAGAAGTCTAAATGCATTTTTCTCCTTTGGCCAACCACAGCTCCATAGGATTATTCACTCCCTGTGATTTCAACTGATAGACAGACTGGTTTGAAAATAAGAATTGCCCTGAAACTCCCCTTGCTGCTGGAATGCAACTAAAGTTCCAGACTTATGTCAGGGGAGTACTTCTGAACTTGGAAATATGTACCAAGAAAAGATTTGTACCTCCAGTGTCATGCTAATATGTCAAGAGCACCTTGTATTACTGCAAAGATTATGGTATTAGGGTTTTTAAATAACAAACTCTGTAAATGTGTATAAAGAGATTAAAGAAATCTAACCAGAAAATCTTTGACAAAACATTTCTAGCTTGGAAAATAACACTTTCTCAAAATAAAACTTTCCTCAGAGGTGAATTTGAGTTCTGAAAAAGTCTTAACATTCTTAAGTCTAGAATTTAATTTACTGGGGAAAGGACAGAAATAAGCTCTTTGTAGAAGCCAGCTGCCCTGAGTATTTGCCTGGGTCATCAAACATCCTGGTTCAAATCCTTGTCCCAGTTGGTCTTTTCTCAGGGTCAGTGAAGATAAGGACAGGGTTTGGCTCCTCTTTTCCTATTCAGATGCTTGATAAAAAGAAAAAAATATTTTGTTAAACACTGGAAAAAGAAAATAAATGTCAATTTTATTTTTTTTAATCCTGTTCCTCATTTCTGTCCTATCAGCATCTGATCAAAACCACAGAAATTCTATTCAAAGTTATTTGGCTTATGTTAAAGGAGGAAGGAGGAAAAAACACAGTTTTGTGTTATTCCCAGGTATTACTTAGAATTTTGGTCTGGTAGGGCAAAAGAACACTAATTTAAAAAGTCTCTAATTTTTCTCCTCTGTGCAAATTTTATATCAAATTTCTCTTCCCAAGTAATTATTTTCATTGTATGGTTCCATCATCTTTGTATTTTAATGCTTTATGTTTGATTTGACCGGAAGATTTAAAAACATGAACTTATTTTAACATGTATACAAATTCTTTTCCTCTGTTTCAAGAGGTGTGAAGTTTCTGCTGCTTTTGGACACGACCATGTTAAAGTCTCTTGCCAGATCAAAGGCCTGTAGTTATTTGCTGAGAGTTTACAGCTCCCATTCTCCTCTAAAAAATATTAATCAGATTGTATGAGAAGTATATGTATAGAAAGAGAGACAAAGAAACAAATCTAGCTCTTTATTTAAAGCTTATTACATATTTTATTATATTTTGCAATCCCTTCTTCATTCCTAGCCCATTTTGAAACCACCCAATAGCTAAAAATGTCCTCAAGAATTTGGCCAGCTTTAGGGGTTTTGTTGTTGCTAAAGACGTGTCAGTGAACAGATGTTTAGCAAACTTCAAATTTGCTTTATTTACATTATTTCCTGAATTCTAGTGTTATCTTTCCACTCTTCTGACAGTTTTCTTGTAGTGTGCAGATTTATAACATGATTAGCTGCTGGATATACACTGTAGTCTTGGCCAAATATGTGTTGGGATTCCTGCTTATCAAACTGACTTCCTGAAAATATTCTCCAAGGGTTGCCTAAATGGAGTTGTTTACTCTAAAATCATTGCTTGTTAACTAATTTTGTGACTTTATATTTCTGGAACAGAAATTACAAAGTAATCAGGAGCATAAATGCAAAAATTTTTTTCAAAGTCTGTAATAACCAGTTAATTTTGTACTCAATGTAATTATCACTTACAAATTTATCCTAAAAATTTAAGAAAGTTATTTAAACTAGAAACTGTGGGAATGGAGGCTGTGCTCCTTATAAATGTCTGCAGTGCATTTAGCATTACTTTGCAGTTCAAAAATTTTGAATTTTCTAGAACTCTGTAGTACTTGTAATTATAACAAAGGAGTTATTTCACAGTATCATTCCAATGCAGAATTAAGACTGCTTAGGTCATAAGATATGGGGAAGGGTTTTTTTAATATATTTTAGCAGCTTTGCATTTCCTTTAAATTTAACCTCAACCCTGAACTTCTGAGACTTAAAATGTCAGATCTGGGGACAGTTACATTATTTTTACACAGCACTTTGTCCTAATTTTCCTGGTTTATTCAGCCTAAGCAGTAATCCTTCCCTAATGTTTTATACATTTGTGAATGAGCACGGTGATAATGAGTGTAGCTGCCTGCTTTCCCAGTGGGTGAGCCATCATCTCTGCTTTTCTCAGCCTTGTCAGGTAACTCACTGTAGACAGCAGCCCCAAATCAGTGCCAGTGGAGCCTTTGATGGTGCATCTGTATCAAGAAATCTCTTTAGGTGATGGAGGCAGTCCAAAAAGTGTTTGAAGCCTGTCTGCCAACCTTCCATTCCTTCACATCAGAAACTGCATTTGTCCCTTGGGCTGGACGGTTTAGTGATTCAGAGCTGATTAACAAACTGGAAATCCATCATTTTGGGGCAACTGGGGAGTTGCAGCGTCCCCCACAGTTCCCATTGCTCTGGCTTCACTGATTGTACCACAACTTGTTTTGGTATTTTGAAATCAGACAGATCAAGCAGCAAAACTTTCCTCGTGGGTTGTGGTGAGGGAGGTCTGCCATGGGACTTCAGGGCATAAGGTTGACTTTCTCAAGTTAGGATAAATTGAGCTGCCTTTAAATAGCACTGTTGTTTTCTGTAGCAAGATGGGAAGTTTATTTTAGCTCCAGGAATAAACAAGAGAAGGGAATCTGTGGAATTCCAAAATAAATAAATGGCACAGAGCAGAATATTCATTTTCTGGTCTGCTTGATAGTGAAGTTGTTACATGAAAGCCATTTTCTGTGTCTGTGATCATTATACAAGTTTTTAAAAGGTCATTACCCTCACCTCACAGATGGAAAAACTGGAAAGGTTGGCAGAGCAGGGAGTGACCCTCCTGAGGTCATCAGCAGAACAGAGGAGCAGAGAGAAGAAGTCTGTTCACTAAAGGATATGATTATCATGCTCATGATGCTAATTCCTTCATTTTCTGAATGGACCCTGCACTATCAGCTGCTTCTTTCTTTCTAAAAATAATGATGCATCTTTTCCCTGTTTCATTCATCCACTTGGCCCCTGTTGTTGTTCCATTTCTGTGTCCAGAATCTGACCACTCTGAGGAATATTGACTGTGCTTGTAGTGCCCCAAAGTGTGCTGGGTGTGCTGGTTTGGGCTGGGGTAGGATGAATTTTCTCCCCAGTGGCTGGCATGGAATTGTGTTTTGGGTTTGTGCTGTCATAGTTGATAACACAGAGATGATTTTGTCTTGTCTGAGCAGGTCTAGCACTGAGCCAAGGCCTTTTCTTCTTTTTATATTTGCCACACTGGCAAGGAAGCTGGGGGTGCCTGGGAGGAGACACAGGCAGGACAGGTGACCCAAACTGACCAAGAGGGACATCCCAGACCATTCTCAGTGGATAAAGTTGGGGGGCAAAGGAGAAAGAACAGAGACATTTGGATTGGTGGCATTTGTCTTCCCAAGTCGGAGCCCTGCTCTTCTGGAGATGGCTGAACACCTGCCTGTCCATGGGAAGAAGTGAATTAAATCCTTGTTTGGCTTTGTTTTCTTACATGGCTTTTGCTTTCCTATTAAATTTTCTTAATCTCTGAGGAGTTCTTCTGCCTTCAAAGGTTCTTTGTCTTCCTGGACAGTCTTTAGCCACATCTGTTCTAGGAGTAAATGAGTTGAAATAATGAGCTCAGGAAAGGTCTCAAACACACCTACAGCACCTCTGAGGTCTATACTATTTCTTACATTTGTCTACACAGGTTTCCCAGGAAAAAAATCCACTGTATGTATTCTTTTTTAAAGGCCTCCATAGTTTTAGAGCACAATGTGAAAGTGATTAGCAGTAATGAGAGCTCAAAAGGGTAATTTAGTCTTCATGTTCATTTATTCTCTGCTACTCCTCTCCCTTCTAACAAAAGTGCCAATTAGTTCAAATTATGATGTAAATCTTTGTCAACAAAGGATTAGTTGAAGAGATGCAACTCTTTTAATAAAGGTCATCTGAGTACACATCACAGGAAAACCTCTTTGAATCACCATTGATCACTTCCTCATTCACATAAATTACCTAAATGAGAGACTTCATATCACACCATTGCTTTCCTCCAAGTGCTGTCTTGTTCATATCACAGCTCTTTTTTTGCCTCCATTCCCCTGCAAATGCACCTACAGCTGCAAAAAAACTTCAGAAAATAACTGTGTTTAAACCTCCTGAGCTCTGTTCTCACAATAAAATAAAATAAAATGTCTGTGCTAAAAACACAAACAGCTTGAGAAGTGAAATCGAAAAATTAGTCCTGAATTGCGTTTGTACTCATTTATGTTGATTGTAACAGTCACTTTGTGGGAGTTTCTTAAATCTTCTTCAGATGACTTTAGGCAATTTATTTAAATTTGCAATTCAAAAGATACTTTCTTTACAGCAATGTTGCAAACTCATGCTGGGATCAAATAGTTCATCTGGTGTCTCTTGCACCTCTAACATCTTTTCAGGTGAAAGTCAGGAATTCAGACCTCATTTACCTGCCTGGCTTCTTCTGCTGCAGTATCTAGTGGTTCTCTCAGTTGATTGAGTAGTGTTTAAAAAGATCCTAGTGAAAATTATTTGTCAGTAAAAAAAAAGAGGTGCTGAACATAATCACATTTCCAGACTCACTACTCATTAATATATAGTCATATTAAGGGGTAAGCCTCATGTATTATATCTTGCTTTATTCAGGTACTGCAATCTAAATTTGAATTTGTCTACTATGCTTAGAATTTACACCCAAACTTTCTGATTTTATTCGAGCTCTCTAGGCTGAATTGTGCTGACCTGCCAAATCCTGCTGGGTTCCTTATCTGCTGCCCACATGCATGCCTGTTCTACTGATAAGACTTTCTTGTAGGTGTAGTGCTCAGACTGGTACCTCAAACCACAACCTTTCATCTGTCCAAAAACTCTGTGTGGCACAAGTGGTACAAACTACCCCACTCAAACCTCTTTCAGCTCTTTGGAGATTCTCATATCACACTTCCCCCTCCCTGCCACCTACACACAAAACCAGCCAGGATCCCTTATGGAGGCAGTAGATAGCTGTGAGTTTCTACTTTTTATGGAATAAATATGCTGCCCTCCACCTTTTACAGCGTATCAGTGCTCCACTGGCCCAACCCTGTCTGCCCTCAAAATTAAATCTTGAGACAGAAATGTTGTATGATCCTTATTTTACACCTGGCTTAAAGGTGTCACACAAGAAGCCAGGGGTAAAGTGCAGAGCAGACTCAGAATGTCTTGGCAGAGTGATTATTTTTTCAGGAACCCTGCAAATGCAGGGATGCTGCTGTGGCAGTGGGGCCATCAGGATGCAACCTCTACTGGTTGGGGCCAGATTTGTACCAGCCACTTAAAGATAAAGGGTTTGCTCTCCTTTTGCTTGTCTCTTAAGCTCTGCAGTCCCAAGTCCTTTTGTGGATTTCAGTGAGGCCTGCTAGCAGTGCAGTGTTTCTCCCTGTGTGAGAGGAGACTGTAAACTTAAATCTCCCAGAATCCTCACACAGGGCACCATTTAAATGTTGCTTTTTATCTTCTTTTTTGCCAGGTTCAGAACTAAATGCTCAAAAGAGTGTTTCTTGTTCGGACTCAGATGTTTATTAGTTCTTATCTATGTTACAGTCTCACAAACAGTGAGTTCTAGAGGACTTCCAGGTAACAAAGTAAAATAGCCCCGTCTCTCTCTCTACAAGGCCTTTTAAGGATAAAAGATGGCACCTGAATTATTTTTACTTTTAACCCAATAACCAACCACCCCTGGCCTGCAATGCAGATTTTTCTACCCAGTTACAAAATACCACCCAGACCCATGGAGAAGAAGGTGAAAAAAAAAGGACTTAGCCTCCACCCTAAATCCTCCATCTTGCTTTATATATATCACTATATTCTAAACCCTTAAACTCTAACTTTTGCACCCTGTGATATCACACACTTCAATTCAAACCCCACACCCACAATCCCAGTGCTCTCACTCAATTCTGGAAGGGTTCTCCACGACTTCAGGTTGAATGCAGTGTTTTCTTGGGGCTCTGAAATTCCTGAAAAAGCCTGAAAAAGCCTCTGAAAAGCCTGAAATTCCCCGTGCCCAGGGCTCCAACCCTGTGTTTCTTGCAGGAGGCTCTCCCGTGGGACCGTGCTGCTCAGCATGGCCCTGCACAGCACGCTCCCCACCGCGCTCATCGCCCCGGGCATCCGCGGCACCGAGACGCCAACCTCGGTCACACTGCAGGTGAGCAGGACAGAAAAGCAAAGCAAAGGCTCCTTTTCCAAGTGCAAGGAAAAAGGGGTGTCCCCACAGCTCATCCAGACCACCTGGAATGGTTTTACAATTTTTACAATTTTTACAATTTTTTCAATTTTGTTTTTTGGGCGGTGCACTAATTTGTGTAGCGGTTTGAGTGTTTTTTCTGCTGTGAGATAGGATCGGAAAAAAGCAAAGCAGGCTTAAACTTAAAGGTATAAAGACAGATTCATTAACACACACTAAAAGAAGAAAATGAGAATCAAAATGAAATTTTCAAAACACCTCTCTTCCCTCACTAGCTTCTTTTCTTTCTCACAGACAATGCATAAAGACAAAATTCGGAACTTTAGGTTAGTGCCACTTATAAACCAGTCCTTTATTAGTGTTTTTAGAGATATGTCTCTTCTGATTTGTTGTGGTAACTTTCTACAAGAAAAAAAGCAGTCCCCTTGTGACTTTTAACTTTGACAAATGCAGCCACCTGGGGGAAAAATCTGCAGATGTGTATGCGTATATTTAATTGGTTAATCTGGTTATTAATTTCAAAGCTAGTCACTAATTGGTTTTTACTATTTACTATCTACTATTTACTAAACCAAAACACCACCCAGACTCAAAATCCTATTTCCATCAGAGCCACTCAAAGAGACACATGAGGTCTGCACGGTGGTTTTGTCACTTTTCCAGGTTGGGTTAGCAACTGGGTATTTCAAGGACAAAGCCAATTGTTTTCTGTATTAAAAGTCCTAATGTCTGTTAGCAAATGAAATGTAAAAGCAGATAATACAGATAAACGAGCCTGGCCTAAAAATAGCCTTGTTTCAACAGACAAGCAAATGGGGATTTTCTAGGCTGAGGAGTTCAGTCAAAGACCGTGCCTTAAAATAGCTCCTCCTATTAATAATTCAGGGAAGTTGAGACAGTAAATGGCTATTAATTTATATCTCCTGAAAGGAATGAACCAGGATTTCTCATTCTGACCCCCCTCACTTTCAGTTATTCCCAGCCATATAGCAGTATCACAATTTGTGAACATGCGGGAAGTATTATCAACATTTATTTTCACAGAAAATCTAGGCTTGGGTTGGAAGAGACCTTAAAGACCATCGAGTTTTGTAATGTGACTGAGTGTTTTATAGGGAATAAAGCTGTTAGCTTTTAGAAGAGTGATGCATATCAAATACTTATAATAAAAATTAGGTATAGATGAGACATTTTGGTGTGCAGTAATAGACCAAAGCTGGATGCCAACTGAGCTGAATTTTGAAGAACAATCTGAATTTTCAGATAAATCCAGTCAGATTATCAAGTACCTCAAGCTATGTAATTTTGGTTGAACATTTACTTTCTCTGTGTCTTAAAAAACATTATCCTTAATTTCTGACACGCATGTGTAAGAATGGAAAATTGGTAGATGCTGTATAATATATTTATAAATTGAACAAAAATCAGGAATCTGATTTCTATCTCTTACAGTGACAAACTACATATCAGAAGTAGCCTTATTTTTCAAAAAACAAACCTATATTAATGAAAGTTTTCCATTTGAGAACTGTCTCATTAAAAAAAAAGAAAGGATGCAAAAAGTAAGAAATTGCTTCAGCTTTGAGCTCATGCAGTTTTCATAAAATTGTAATGTGGTGGATGAAATTCTCCCAGTAAAGTTAGGTTCTACTGATTCCTTTGGATGGAGTTTATCACCAAATATGTAAGCAGCATATTACATGCAGTGAGCATCCCCAAATAATTACCTCCCCTTCTTTTTGCCATATTTTGTATGCTCCCTGTGGAAATCCAAGATAATATTTATTGACACTTGTATTGGAGATTACATGTTGCTAAAACCGTTGTGTTGTTGTTGTTTTCTTCCTTTCCTTTCCTTTCCTTTCCTTTCCTTTCCTTTCCTTTCCTTTCCTTTCCTTTCCTTTCCTTTCCTTTCCTTTCCTTTCCTTTCCTTTCCTTTCCTTTCCTTTCCTTTCCTTTCCTTTCCTTTCCTTTCCTTTCCTTTCCTTTCCTTTCTTTCCTTTCCTTTCCTTTCCTTTCCTTTCCTTTCCTTTCCTTTCCTTTCCTTTCCTTTCCTTTCCCCTTTCCCCTTTCCCCTTTCCCCTTTCCCCTTTCCCCTTTCCCCTTTCCCCTTTCCCCTTTCCCCTTTCCCCTTTCCCCTTTCCCCTTTCCCCTTTCCCCTTTCCCCTTTCCCCTTTCCCCTTTCCCCTTTCCCCTTTCCCCTTTCCCCTTTCCCCTTTCCCCTTTCCCCTTTCCCCTTTCCCCTTTCCCCTTTCCCCTTTCCCCTTTCCCCTTTCCCCTTTCCCCTTTCCCCTTTCCCCTTTCCCCTTTCCCCTTTCCCCTTTCCCCTTTCCCCTTTCCCCTTTCCCCTTTCCCCTTTCCCCTTTCCCCTTTCCCCTTTCCCCTTTCCCCTTTCCCCTTTCCTTGTGTTTTCTTTTCTTGTGTTTTAAATAAAGATCAACTTCCCAGAAACCGATTTGGAGTTCATTAAACCTGAACCTGAAGAAAGAAGAGGGGATCTTGTAGAGCCAACCCCAGAGTGCCTGCAGCACCTTGCCAGACTTTCACAGAGACATTCCCTCTTGCTGTAAGTTGTCCCCACCTCACCCTGCTGGTTCTTGCTGTGCTGTCCCATCCCTGTCGATCACAACCAAATGTATCCAATTTGTTAAAAACAAAATTTCCCTCTGAAGAAGCCTAGCTTGACTGATTTGAGAGGTAACACCTCTAAATGGAGGAATAGATCACAGCAAGGCCTAATAAGGCCCTGGAGGTGGCAGTGTATTTTACCAGTTTAAAAAAGGATTGTTTTCCCCTTTCTATTACTGGATCTTTTCATGTCTTTGAGGCAAGAAATTAATTTTTTCATTCAAAACATAAGATTTTCAGGTAATGCAGTATATCTGTGTCAGTATTAGCAAGAACACCTTTAGGTTCTATGGAAATCAGCCTCCTTTAGTTATTAAACACTCAGACTTCAGATAGAGCTGTGAAATGGCTTTTGAAAAATCTGTTTCAAGTTATAAGCAAGGAGAGAAGTATGGAAAGTTCAGCTTTCACAGAAGGTGGATAAAGACAAAGTGGAATAAAACACACTCTGAACTGAGGTAGATTAGTATTCTCTGCTAGATGAATGTTGTACTACCAATTAGGATTACAAACTGCATAAAATAATTTGGGTGTAATCAGGGTGGAATTTGGAACACAGGTGCATACAGGGAGCCATTATACTAATGGCAGTTAATTGTGTGAATTAATCCTTCATCAAAGGTCAGAAGGTGCATTAGTTGTGCAATAACTAAATAACTTAATTCAGCACTCTCAGTGGGATATGATGTATCTGTTAAGAAGATTTTTCTGTGTTGATTTCTATGTTGGTGGTTTGAGAGGTTTTTTAATTAATTTATTTAAATTTTTTAAAAAAGAGGGACAAGTTTTCTGTTATATTTTATGTTTAACTCAACTTTTACAAAGACAGATAAAATGTAAAATTATTTTTATTAACCAGAGGATCTGTGATTTGAGGTTTTGTTATTCGGTTTTAAAATGAGAATGGAATGTCAGTATTTTATTGTGAAGAGCCACAGTGACACCTGCAAATTATGCTTCAGAATGATTTAGAGAACTTCAAACCCAGTGCCTGTGACCTCTGTTACCATGGCAAAATTGTGGTTTCAGTAAGAAGGAATAAGATCATTAAGAAATTAGCAAAGTACAAAGTAATTTGTCAAAGAAGACAGCGCATGCCATTTCTCTACTGCCTAAAACCTTGATGTCCATTTTATTGAGAATGCTGCATGGCTCTCAAGGACACAGTAGACATGGAAAGTGTGCAGAGAGGGGCAACAAATATCATAAAAGGGCTTAAGCAAATTTTTGACCAAGAGCAGCTAACAAGACTGAGACTAGTTTGGTGAGAGGATTCTGTCTTACAGGTTGTTGAATCTACTACTGAGTCCAACACTGTCACAAAACTGACAGCAGAGATAGCCTGATTCTGTTCTTCCTCTCTGGAGGATCAGGATCCAAGTCTGCTGCTGGAATAGATGCACATACATAAATATTTTTATATATAGTGTCAGAAAAATTGATTGCCCCAGTAGCTCTGCATAGTCCAGACCCAGATCTCCCTGCTCTCCCCTGCTGCTGACACCCAGACATAAAACCCTCAAGGTCCACAGCTACACCGAGCTGGTGCTGGTGCTCGGGCCTCTTCTGGGTGGTGGATGTGGATCTGCTCCAGACACGTGGTCCTCCCAGCAGCTCAGACTCTTGTCTTCCTGGTAGGTGGCTCAGATCACCAGTCCCTGTGGCCACCATCTCTTGGATGTTGATTAATGAAGACGTTGTTGAGTGGGGCTGAAGGAAATGAAGGTACCCACGTGGCTCTTGTGCTCCTCACAGCCCCACACTCTGATCTTTGGCACCAGCACCACCCAGACAAGAGAGGGCCAAGAGGAGAGCTCTTAGTTACTAGGATTAGTTACTGCTTTGGCTGAGCTCTGCAAACATTTCTGATGTGAGCTTGTGATTCCTTTCAGGATTACTGTGTTTGAACTACAAGCCCCAGAAAACTCTGCATCTGAAATCAAGGCTGCTCTTTGAACCTGGCACAGCCTGCTTGCTCAGGGTGTCCCAGTGAAGGGAGGGGAGGCTGGTTTGAAGCCAGGACTGTGACAGTCTGGTGTATGCCATCTTTATTTCCTTTGATGCCTTGGGAAGGCTGACTTGGAACAGAGACTGGACAGAGCTAGGGAATGAAGCAGAGATTTATTTAAAAGCTTTTAAGGATACACCTTGGGCAGGACATGAGCCTGGCCAGGGTTACATGCAAGGTGGACCAAAATGGTCACAAAATGGACAAACAGTCACAAGGTCTCACACTTTGATAAGTTTTGGTCCATTTGCACATTGAGGTTTAACTGTCCAATTGCAGCTCCAGGCTGTGAGGTCCCATCCTTCTTGTTCCTCCCTCCAGCCACCCTTGTTTGTGCTTTTGGGCTGAAAGTTGTCCTTGGTGTGCAGCAGGAAAAGGATTTGTTTTGTGTCCCTGCTGTGTGCAGAGCTGAGTGACCCTGAGTGTGAGCTCAGAGCTGCACCCCTGGGCAGCACAGAGCCTGAAATACTGAGAGATAAAACTTGAGGTATCATTTACTCCCCTTCAGAGAGGTGGGAATTCATTCATTCATTCATCGTGTTCCTCCTACCTTACTTTTGCCTCTCTTCCACCTTCCCTTTTCCTTTTTGTCTTGCCTGGGAAGGATCTTATTTTCCTACCAGTGGTCACAAGAGTCCTCCTGTAATGAGGTGTGATTAGATCTACTTTCAGCTGGGAAGATCTACTTCCATTATTCATAGTCGAAGAGGTCTTTTCTAATCTTTCCAGGGAAGAGAAACTTTAAAGTGAAAATCAGTGCTGGGGGACAAAAATTTGCATTTTCTATCTTTGTTGCTCTCTCCTCTTTTTGGCTTTTGTCTTGTTCTCTTTTAGTAGTGAACGTGAACAACAAAAGCAGATCAGAAGCATTTAAACTCTTTTTTTGCTGTTTCCCCCTCCCACCAAAAAAGTAACAACATCAGCTAAAAAGCCTTTAGAGAACCTGTTTTCTTCATTCAGCTAAAGGGATTAATCAAATCCTGAACAGAAAACTACTGAATTATTTATGTTATAAGATATTTTGGCTGTATTCATGTTAATCAGAAGGCTACATATTTTAATATATATCTCATATGGAGGGAAATTTAGATACATCACTACCATATGCTTCACTTTTATCAAGAAAAAAGGTTTAAAGAGCATCTTTACCCTATTGGGACAAAGAAATGCCCTTATTTGCATAATAATCATCAGGTCCTGTATGTATGTAAAATATTTTTACCTTCTTAAGTGTCTTGTTACATGTATATATAAACTTTTGTTTCAACAAAGAAACTTAAAATCAAGACACTCCTACCCCACCCAACCTTTCATTTCATCTCTGATCTTTAAAGCATGGAAGGAGAAAATGGCATTGCCTCTGAGTAAAGACAGAGGGAGAAATCTGTTATTTAGAAAACATGATACAAGGATTGATTTCTTATCTCCCTTTGCAAGCTCAGTAGAGGCTTTAGCTGCTTTAATCTGAACAACAGATTGTCTGGTTTGGAGGATGCTGTTTGAAAGCTGAACTCTGCTCAAAGTTATCATTTAAAAGAGGTCCTTTAGCTGAACTGTCCTGCAGAATGTCACCCAAATGCACAAGACAACCAGACAGGCAATGAAGTTTTAGGCCTACTTTTATCTCTTTTTCTACGTGTGACTTTTCACATGATCACAAAGGCATCTATATTGTCACAGGAGACATGCTATGAATTCTGGAGTTGTTCCTTGAAGTCATTACCAAAATGACACTTTCCCTGAAAGACAGGATTGGTATCACAGTTAAGTTCATCTTCTGCATACATTTATGAGCTTCTTCTCCTAAAGGGAAGAAATTAACATTCACTCAAGAAAAAAACATGCCTGTCTTTGTGCTGCTGCTCTCTGTTCCTAAACACTTGGCAATTCAAAATTGCAAAGGAAAAAGTTCTCTAGTGCCTACAGAGCCAAAGGAACTCATTTCTATGAGCTGTGAATGACACAATCTTGACAGTTAGAGTGGGGCTAAGATTTTGTTTTTTGGCTAAGAATGTCCCAAAACATTGCAAATAGAAGGAAGACAACGTTGGAAAGAATGTAAACACTTGGATTTTGAGCCCTGTTTACACATCTGGATAATTAAATACTTGTCTGGAAGCAAACTATTTACTTACTGCCTTCTACTAGATCCCTCACACCTCATCCTGAAATATTTAGGTTTGTTTAAAGTCACAGTTGTTATGTTATTAACTAGGTGCATCACCAATCTGGTCAAACAGGACCAAGAAAACCAATGTTCTTCTTGATTTGAGTAATTATTTGTATGAACTGGGGATCAGTTTGCTCTTTCAGAGTAAACTTTTGAAGGCTCTGATATCAAATTAAGGCCACTGTCTGAGCTTGTCTCTCCAGGGAAATTTATTTTCCTGTTTTGATGTGTCAGAATCTGAGATTTAATATGCATGAGGCAAAGACGTCTGAATTGTTGACAAATCAGATGATATAAGGCAGAAATTATTCTGAGGCATTTCTCACCGTGGTGAAATATGGTGTAATGACTGACCATTTTATCAACATGACATTTAGATATCTAATATCTCTGTGAGAAGTCTAATATACTGCTTTTACTGCTTTTTCTTTTCTTTCTTTTTTTTTTTTTTTTTTTTTTTTTTTTTTTTTTTTTTTTTTTGTACAGTAAAGCATGGCAATCTAGACTTTTCAAACAAATATAGAAGCTGCTGGGAGCTTTTCTTCCCTTTTCCAAACTCATATCAGCACTAGGGGTAATCACACTCTGCATATGTGTACCTGTGCTCATGTTTTTGTGTACGTGCATAGATATGCCTAATTATTTTAAAAACAAATGTTAAAAATAGACACACCTGCATTAAAGAGTCAAAGCAAATGAAGGAATGGAAGCTATAACTTGTAGTGTTGTGTGTCTAGTTAAAAAAGTTAGAAATGATTTGTAGCAGAGAGATGCAACAATAATTTACCCAGTGACAAATTTTTTTTGTCAAAAAAACCCAACCGGTAAAAACAAACAAACAACACCAACGATAGAGACAGCAGAGAAGAAAATTGAGAGTGTTTGGAATGTGAAATAATCATATATATATGTGTCTTTTGACACTTCATTTTTATATGACCTAAGGCTGACAGATCCAGAATATAAGTATCACTTTTCTTATAAAAGCTGGTCTGCAGAAAATGATATCCCACCCCAAGGAAAACATGTACTTAGCTGAAAAGCAGTGTACTGTGTGACTTGGCCCCTCAGTACAATAAAGTTGGTTGCTACACAAAGCTTCAGGTGGTTTTAATTTCAAACTGAATTTCTAATCCTCTTTTTCCAGACTCTCAGAACAACAGAGAAGAATCTTGTGGTTTTATCGCTACTCCTGCAACAGCCAGAACTGCTCCCTTCCCCTGGTGCTGGGCAGTGCACCCAGCTGGGATAGAACCACCCTCTCAGAAATGTACGCCTTGCTGAGGAGATGGAGATTTGCCAGCCCTCTGGAGGCACTCGGGCTGCTGACTTTCAGGTAAGGGATGAGCCAAGTGGGAAAGTAAGGATGAACAGAACGATCATGTGCTGGTTATTAATTCAGTTTGCTGGTTATTAATTCAGTTTGCTCAGCACACTCCCCAGGTTTGGCTCACTGGCTGTGCTTTTGTTTCTCCCTGGGCCAAAGTGAAAATGGAGTTGCAGCTCTTGGGATGACTTTGAGTGTGCCAGCCGTGTCTTCTTGGCTGGGAAGGTTTCCTATTTCTCAGCATAATGAAAAGAGTATTTCATTCTCTAGAACAGATCCAGACAGTTTTTGATAACAGGTGATCAGTCAAATACTTAGCACTCACATAGCACTGCATAACCTCAAACTGCTGTACAGACATGAGGTGAATAATGGGAGATAAGGAGGACTGATGTCTCTAGATAATATAATAATCTATGTAAATACACACAGCCCCACGTGTAACCTATCTTTCTGAAGCAGATTGGATGAAACTTTGCAGTCAGCTGAATGAATTCTGTCGTGGTGCCTCATGTTCCACCCCCAGTTCCTACTCTGGGAGCTGATTGTTTGTCAGGACACTCTCTTGATGCTGGAGATAGCTCTACCCGTGATGTAACAGAGATCTCAGGGGACAGAATCTGTGTCAGCAGCTACATTCCCTCCAAAAACTTGGGAGGTATTCTGCTTTAAATGACCTGTAAAAACATTTCACATGCAGATGAAACGCATGAGCAATTTGTTTTATCAAGCCGTTGCTTGTCTTGGGTAAGCACAAGCTGCACCAGTTTTGCAATCTCAGTTTCATGCTGTACCTTCAGAAAAAAAATAAACCTCCTCCAAAGCTTTACTTGGGAAATATACTGTGAGTTGATACACTTACTGCCATATTATTAAAAATAGATATTTCATAATCTAAAATTGATTGTTTTCTCTGGCTGCAATTTGCTAAGAATACTTGTATCCCAGGTTCCTATCTGAACTATTAGCAGTTTCACATGTTTGCATCCATGTCTTTTTTATGTGTAGTGGGAATCGTCCAAGCAAAGATACTGACAGGTCAGATTCTGAAGCATAATATCATTATTTATCATTATTAAATTGTTAGGATCCTATTCTAATTTATAAAAGATCCATCCATGTAGAAAGGAATATATGGGCAGTGTGCTGTCTTCTGGACTTCAGAGCAGAAAGAGAATTCGATAGGGTTTGTCAGAGCACGCCAGGCTTTTAGAGCAGACCTTTTGCCTAATTTTGTTTCTGTGTCTGGGTGGCATTTCTGCAAGGGAAGATCTTGATTGTTCTTTGAAGATGCAGCTCTGCACAAGGGTGTGGTGCAGAGTATCAGTGCTTTCAGGTCCTTCAGAGAGTATTTCATATTACTCTGGCCCCCAGAATCTCAGTGTGCATGGGGTGCAGTGTACCCTTTGTTCATTCTGGCTACACAAAGATTGCTGGCATGGAAAAGAAGGGAAAATGTCATCTCTCATGCCACCACAGGGAGTGGCTGGCACCTGCAGCTGTGCCAAAGATCAAGTACTTCTCTCCTGATCAGGATCTTAGATGGCTTGTCCCTTGAGTTTCTCACAGAAGATAATATCAATCCGTTTTTTTGCCTCATGGTAAAGCTGCAGGAAGAAGTTCTGGATAACAGAACAAGTCCTCTTAAGAAAAAGAAATCTGTCCTTCTCATATCTGCAATATTTTGAACAACTGGGAAGCTAACCTTCAGAAACACAGAGATTACATTTCCCTAAAGATGCCTAGCTTCAAAATTGTCTGGGTCGCTGATTTAACTGCTGAGACACATGATAGATGCAAATTGAGAGAGTGGGTTGAAGGAGAGGAGTACTTTCCATATAAATGGATTTCTGAGGTTTCCTCTCTTAGTTCTCTATTTCTCAGTTTTCTATCATTTTGACAAAAGGACGGTAACACTGGCTGGGGTCCAACCTTATTTCCCCCTTACCTTCAGTGACTTTGGATCACAGGCTCTTTAACTGAGCTGGTTTTGAACATTCATTCAACTCTACCCTGTTTCATGTTTGGCATTGACAACTCATCAACTCAGCTCCTGACTTCTATCATCCACGAAACAGCTCTCTGATTTCTTGTGATTGCTAAGACACGGCTGAAAGATCCCAGTTCATATAAAACACGAGCAGAATATAAAATAAATGTTCTTCATATATTCATGTCTATTTTAAGAACTTGTGTTACCATCACTATCAAACCACGGGTAAGGAAAATGAATTAGAGCTGATCTTTGTCTACAAGGATTGCAACTGCGCTAAATCAGCCCAAAAGTCAGTCCAGTGCATCCTGTCTCAGTGGTGACCAACCCAGAGAACACAGTGAAAATGGGCCAAACATACTGGCACTGCTGCTCTCCCAACTTTCAGTAATCTGCAGCTCAGAGATTTCCTCAGACACATTTTTGTTGTTGTTGTTTCTAGAGCCCTCTTGCATTTTTCTTCAATGATTTTTTTCCAAATTGAAATTGATTCTGCATAAATATTCAGCTTACAGTACATTTTAAAGCAAGGAGATCTTCAGTTTAGCTCTATGCACCACAATTTATCAGTACCATAAAAGACACCAAGAGTTTCCAGTCACTCCAGATTCTGGATGCTTTCTTTGGTGGAACTTCAGTTTTCAGTGTCTTTAAGAGAACCTGAATCTGTGCCATCACTGCCACGTGCTCACTCTCCAGAAAGGGTTCTCAAAATCACAGGTCACTTCTGCAAGCCTTGGCTTGGGAACTCTAAATTATCCTTCTTCTCAGAGCAAAACCAGCAGCACCTTTCCTGATGATTAAACTCAAACACCCAATGGTGAGGATGGGGAAATAAAAACAACTGGAGATGCTTCCTCACAGCCTGGATTAGAAGGCAGCACCACAGAGCTTAGGGAGAGGTATCACAGCCCACCAGATCAAGCCCCATGAACAGGAACCTGAACTGGAAAACTCTTTGCAGCTGTCTGAAACTTCTAAGTTGTTTTATTCACCTCACACTTAAATGTACCCTTTAACAGATGTTCTTGGAGTGTCTCTCTTGCTTATGCTCTTCCACTTTTTCAGGCAGCTCTCAAGGCAGGCAAAGGATAACATGCTCATTTATGCAGTGGAAAGGAAGAACTTTCATAAATGGAAAACACAACTACGGTACATTTCACAGATAAATTCAGTTGCAACCTTGAATCCAGTACTCGGAGCAAGTGCGCTGATTCTGAGAGCCCTAGAAGCCAATGCTTAAAAAACAGAATTAAAAAAAAAACAAAAACAAAAACGTTTCTTTAATCAATAAAGATGCGATGGGAGGAGGAAGTGTAGAGAAAGATTTTACACTCTCACCTCTAATTTCAGGGAAGGATGGTTATAAGCTGTTGCCTGAAATATAAAATTAACCCTGAGGCAGAAGTTACAGAGATGATCCCTCCTACCCAGAACAGCTTCTTGGTGCCCTGTGCATTTGGTTGATTTTACTTATTGAGTTTGGTAAAAAGCCAAACTTTAGGGAGTTAGAGCTTTCTGTAGCTGAATCCACGTTGTGTGGCACCCTAGCCAGGGAAATAACACCAGTACAGTCATTTCCTCAGAGAATATCCTTGATGAGAGAAAGAACCAAAGGCAGGGTCAGCAGTGCCATCATTGACCATGTGCTGCTGGCAGCCCAGTGTGTTCTGTTCTTTTATGGATTAAATTTATGGATTATTAAAATCTGTTTAGAACAACTGTCATTGGGAAATTTCAGTCAGGTTATCTTGCTGTTCAAATTACTGCAAAGGGAACTCCAAAAATATTTGTTAATCAAACCAACAAAAGTCTTCCTCAGCTTTTGTATGGGGTTTTTGTTTGTTTTTTGGGGGGTTTTTTGGGTTTGTTTGTTTGTTTGTTTTTTGGTGGGGTTTTGTTTGTTTGTTTGTTTGTTTTTTGGGTTTGTTTTGTTGGGGTTTTTTGTGGGTTTTTTGGGTTTGGTTTGGTTTTTTTTTTTGGGTTTTTTTTTTTTTGTTGTTGTTGTTGTTGTTGGGTTTTTTCCTTTTGTTTTGTTTTGGGGTTTTTTTTTGGTTTTTTGTGGCTCATTTAGAGTACATTTGCAGCCCTGTGAAGTGTCATGGCTGGGAATGAGGAAAGTGAGCCAGAATCAGGAAACAGCCATGGAAGATGTCTCCTTTTCCCAGTACAGTGCATGGCTGCAACAGTTTTGAATAGAGAACTTTCTGAAGTACCTTGTGGAGGTGAAGATACAACCTCCCTGCCAGGCTTAAAAATGTTCCCAGAAACTTCCTGCTTGTGGGAAATGAATTTGAGTTCTAATTCCATCAGGACAGCTCCACAGGAAAGGACATTCCTTTAAAACCCTGTGCCCAAATCAGTGGTGTCAGACACAGTTTTGGTTATAGCACGCCTCAGCCTGTGACTGTCAAGTATTATTCTTGATTTTCATTTTATGTAGCACCATGGCTGTTACATTTCAGGGGTTCAGATATATAACCAATAATCACAATAAAATGTGGTACCTTGAAGACAGATTTTTTTTTCCTATACCTTTGAAAGCCAAACAGATTTAGAATTGTTGAATCAGATTGTCATTGTTTCAATAAAAGGAGTTCACAATGGAAAGTCCAGCAGAGTATTTATAAACCAGATAGAAGCAGTGCATATTTTTCCTGTTTGCAGGCTGTTACTTGGCTGTAGTTATGGATCAATATGGAGAGCAAACACATGCTTGGGCAAAGAAATAAGATAAGAACAAAGCAACACTTCACAATTAATTTGATACTTTGATGTACAGAACATGTTACTGATAAAGCTTTAAAACTGCTTGTTCTTAATATATATGAAATTTAGTGATAACTTAGATGGTGATGTATGCATTGCTAGGAACACACAAGTCTTTTTAGGCAGTGGCACATGATGAATTCTTTATTTTTTTAACTGCTTTTAACCATTTTTTTTTGCTTTCTTGGCAATAAATATGAAGGTACTGTAGCAGAATGCTGTAGTAGGACAAATAGACAACTATGTAGAATACTGCATGCTTTCTGTGCATAAATGTGCACTCTAGTCAGGAAGCTAAATCTAAATAATCATGTTTTTCATGGTTTTTATCTTCAGTTTTAATGTAGCAGAGAAGTTTGTCTCTAGGGTGGGAAGAGCCTTCTAGATCATACAGGTTTCAAATGGAAACTTCTTTTTGGTAATTTCTTCCCACTCTTGTCCTAGGATATGGCTCACCATATGGTCTCCATGACACCTTAAACTTATTCTTAGTTGTTTCAGTCAGAATTTCTTGTAGAAAATCTCTGTGAGCATCACTGAAAGTATATTTTCTATAAATTCAACAGATCTGTCTATCAATCAATCAGCCAAAGCAAAAGTGAGTGAATATGACCATGACTGGTGTGGGGTTGGGAAAGGTTCACTTTCACATTGAAGAGTGAATTTTCTCTTTTAAAAAAACATAAATTATGAAAATGCAGTGTCCTTTTTACTTATAGTATTTGTTATTTTTCTATATTTTCCTTTAGTCCTCACAATTTTCTAACCTTCATACACTCACATGGTGTTTTCTTTAGAAGCCCTCAAAGGAATGAAAAAATCACAGACAGGGAGTCCTTCTTACCTTATCTGTGAGCTCAAACTCTACACCTTAATCATTTTTCTGGTAGTTTCTTCCCTCTTCCTGTCTAATCATTTTTAAAATATTTAAATAGACTGCTCACAAAACTTCCCTGTCTATTCTTTTAAACAATTCTTCCATACTTTCTCTCCTGGCCCAATTGCATCCATCAATGACATGATATCCTTTACTACTCAAAGAGTTTTTTTTGTTTTCCTTTGGTATCCTCATTCCAATAGGTTTGATAGTTCAGCTTTCCTTGTTTCTGCCAGACTTAATTTCACGGACTAATTTTTTTTCTTTTTTTTGAAAATGCAACAGAACTTAAAATATGAAGGGAATGCAGAAATAAGTGGCATGGTATAAGCCTCTACCTTAAAAGAAGACATGTGAAAAGCTACATTGTTCTCTTCAGAGATCATCACCTGCCAGAAAATGTAAAGAACTGAGGAGTTTCACTTACATGACAAATATATTCCAGCATAGGGTTATTTGAGGCAGCACAATAAAATTAGAATAATAAAACTGTTAAAAATGAAATGCACATCTATTTCTCATTTACAGTCAGCTCACCACTGGCAGATGCTAAGATCTCAAGAGAGTTTCACAGATCCACAGGACGCCTCAGCAGTGCTTAGTTTTCTGTTTGAATCTGATTTAACTGAAAGGTACAGCCAGACAAATAGCCCCCAACTGGTTATCTGTATGAAAAGATTCAAAGACTGAAAGTTGTCCTTATTTCTAAACCAAATTGAAATCTGTGCTCATCCAGCTCAAAATTCAGCTTTTACAAAAACACCTTAAAATCTCAAGGGAGATCTAATAATCTACTTGGAAGTTAAAAAATGGGTGGCTGTCAGTCACTGGCATCACACAGAGAGGGAAGAACAAAACTGAAAAAGGGTTTGAGTTTAAATAGGTGAGAGTTTAATGAGAGGAAACAGTTTCATCACTCATGGAGAACCCAAATTGTGAGACAGGCTGTGAAGGAGACCTCTGAAGTCCTACATAATGTGACCTGTAACTGAGGACTAAACCCAACAACTATACATATTATTTATTACATATTAACGATTACATATTGTTTATTTTTTGGTAGAGCCTGTGATGTGTGTAAACCTGGGACAAATATGTAAGAAGCCATGATCTCTGTTGTAGAGTACTCATTGCCTTAAGAGAGAACAAATAAATTGGCCAAAAGAAGAAAGCTGCAAGATATTTCATTGCAGCCAGGGGAATAAATGGGGAACAATTGGTTCTATAGAACAAATGGTTCTATACAGTGGAGTATTCATGGACCAATAGGTTGTTTGTTGAGGGGGGAAAAAAAAGAAAACCAAAAAACAAAAAATAACAACTATAAGTGAGTGCAAACCCAATCCTAGATGATAATTGCCATTTTGAAACTATAAAATAAAAGAATCTTACAAGTATTATTATAAGATTTCATTTTAAGCTGAGGGGTTTTAGCTAAATTCTCAGATATTTCGGTGATAACCATAAAGCAGTAGGAAGAGTCCTCCTCAAAGATCCTGCCTCTCTGAAGCCACAGTCAGAGGCAACATCAGGAATTCTGTCAGCTCAAATCCTTCAAAAAATTGATCTGATGTAGGCAGGCTGTGCTACAGATGAGCTCCTCTTTCTGAGGAGTGTCCCTTTTAAAGACTGGAATATTGAATTTGTTGTGAAAGAGTTGTCTTGCTTCTCTGCTTTCAGAGTTTTCAGCATGTGTAAATAAATAATTGCATATTCATTGCAGCAAGCCCTGGAAATCAGCTCTCCACTAATATCCCAGCTATAAAGCTCTTTTTCTTAGGCCTGAAGTGATTTCTCTTGCATTGAATTAGAGTCAAAAAATCAATTAATTTTGTCCTTTAATCAAGACTAATTTATGGATTACTAAAATCAGATTTGATGCAACTCAAACATTTGCAAGCTTATTCACTGGAAAAGAAATAAAAAACCCTTCCAGCCCTAATTAAGTACCAGACTGCAAGATGGCATAGTTTCCAGGCATGTGAAGAGATTTTTTTACTCAGATCTGCTTCTAAACTTACTCTTTTATTGGCTTCTAGCAAATAAACTGCTGTTTGCAAGGGTGAATAGCATAAGCACCATGTAATTCTAGCAGAGTTCATAAGAGTTTGCTGTAACTCCAGTGTTTCTGAGGATGTTAAATGTTTGCTCAAGAACAAATGTAAGGAGGAAAACAAATAGAATTAACTATTGTGCCTGTGTTCAATACTTAAATGCAAATTCAATATTGCACTTGTACCCGTGGCCCTGAACAACACTGAAATTCAAAAAAAAGCAATGTCTATTACATCTAGGGATTAACAAATTGTCAGGTAGTTAAAAAAATGCTAATTGCCCGTTCTGTTCAAAAGACTGAACTAAGCCTCAAGCTGAGCTCAAGATTTACAAGCTGAAGGAAACAGTTTAGTCACCAAGACCAACAAATTACCAAAATCTCATTCAGGAGTGACAAGAGCCATGTTTCCTGCAGCAAACTGCCCTGCAGATATTTCCCCACAGTGCCTGTCACTGCCCTAATCACATCTCCTGGCACTGCTTCTGGTGACACAGACATAGCCCTGGTTCTGACTTACATCTAATCAATTCTAAATAAATCAAATGTTAGCAGCTGAATTTTCTGGAAAGTTTGGGATTAAAATGATTTTCTCATTCTTTGTCTAGCTGGAAAAAAAAAAAAAATATATATATATAGGAGTTTCTCTCCTCATGGCATTGCGTGTGTTCAGATCTTGGCTGCTGGTGAGGACAAGCTGTAACTAAGTAATAACATTTTTCTGCTTGGCCTTGTGCCTGTGTGGAGTGTATTTCACTGTTCAGTAGCCTGTTGAACCAGGCAAGAAGGGGAAGGAAAAGTCTCATTTCCATATTATCTGCACAAGCTTGGCACACAACCCTTTGGAGCAATTGCATAGTTTGAAAATAGGATGATATGGAAGGGATTTTTTTTTTTAATGTATAGCCCTCCAAATATGTTTTGTTCTAAATAGCTATGTGAATATTAAAGTAACAACTTCTCATCCCTAATAGGTTGCCTAGAATAAATAAGTATGAAAAACAAGCCCTGCAAAAGCTCTAATTTGTGCCTAGGATGATAATTTATTTATAATGCATTCCTCCTCTCCCCATCGAGGCCCTCTAGGCATTATACAAAGAATTATAAACCATATTAGAACCGTCATTAAATATGTGCCATAACAGACAAAGAAAATAGTAAAACCAGACCTGAGTCACGTTGCTAAAGGGTGATGGAAAGTGTTACAGGTTGCTGCTGGTTGCAGCCTTGAAAACTATTTTTTTCAAGTCCCACTTTCCATCCTTTTTTTTTTTGGTCAAAACATCCCCATTTTTATTAGATGGGCTCTGTTTAATTCGCTGATCAAAGTGCACACACTGTTCTGCTTCAGCAGGTTTTATTGAACTCAGAAGCTCAAGATTCAAGCAGCAGGTGCCACCACGCTGCTGAGCACTTGGCTTTACAATTTCTTCTCTTTTTTATCTTGGTAGCAACGAGGGGTCATTGCTGCAAATGCGGTGCTGCCTCCTCTGCTTCCCTTTGGGGTTTTATTCATGTGTTATTGGCAAAAGGTGCTGGGTGGGAAGGTGGGAAGAGAGCAGTCTGGGATTGTGAAGAATTCTTGAAGCAGTGACACTCTCGGTCTGTGGCCATGCACAAAGGGTCAGATTTCAAAGGACTTGGGGTGAAATGACAGGATAACCTTTGTCCTTTAGTCATCTTTTTATTGTGTATGCCTAGACTGCCAAATCAGAGATCTCTCCCCAAGCCTAACAAACATATCAGCTCAGAGGGAAGGGATTCACTGCTTTATTTGTGGGGCAGGGAACTGGATCAAAGCCCAGCAGCCCTTCTGAGCAGTGTCCACTTGGCTGTGGTGCTGCTTGAAGGCGTTTCTGCCCCTTGGGCAGAGATGACCCTCCTTGCACCCCTGACAACTGAAAGGTCTCCACCAACACTTCCAGTTTGCTCCAGGAGAAGACAGAAAACATCCTTGGGGTGGCAATGGACAGGAACTACATCTGTTCCTTTCTCTGTTAAAACAGAACTGCAGCAAATCAGCCAAATCTGAACCAATCTGGGCAATTTCTGTGTCTGTGAAATTCTCTGTGTATAAAACTGTGGAACCCTTAACGTTGGAGAAGACCGCTGAGATCATCGAGTCCAAACTTTAATGATTAATGTCACAACTGCAAAACATGAAAAGGCAGAAAATATTTTTCATTTTTTCAAAAGAAGCCCTTAAAAGATTATCTTTTAGCTTTCAAATGTTAAAAGAGGCACTGGACACTCTCTGTCCTGTTCTCTTAGAAGAGAGAAAATGTTCTGTTAAGAGTCAGTTTCGATCAATCAGGTTACATCAAAATTTCATTCTCTTTCAAAGACAAATGTTTTTACCATCTATATGATCCAGCCTTCTTTTTCTGCATTATCACTGCTGCCACACCGTGTTTTCCTCTTTTGTCACTTTTATGATGAGAGCTCTACCATAAAATCACAAAATCTATACCAGGCTACAGCCACCCTGGTTTCAGCCAGAATTAGTTGAGAATGTAGCTTATTCTGAGTTTTCAAATGTTTTCTCATCAGAAATGTCTGTTTCACTGACTTGGAGCCTTTCTGGGGAAGGTGTTCATTTCTTTTTACCAAATTTCACATAATAAAATCCTAAAAATACCCAACCCTTGTTTTCAATTTCAAAATCAGTTTTGTTTAAAAAGTATTTTTGATTGTGTTATGACAGAAAACAGAAGAGCTGATTTGGGAATAAATTACCTGAAATGAACCCTTTATGTATGGGAAATTTCAGGCTTTTGTGTTGTTGCTTGGAACAAATGAAGTTTTCAGGTAACTGTTAAATGTTCACATGGCTCAGAAATTTTCTATTTCAGGTAAGAAAGAACAGCAAGAGATCTGTAATTTGCTTCATGTTTTGGGAAATTATAATACATGGTAGTTCAAATTCAAAAAGGTATTTGAAAATCAGGTTTTTGGGGGGTTTTTTTGGTTTTTTCCCCCTCTGTGTGGCACTGTACCAGTCAATCCGAGTGAGTCATCTGTGGTATGTTTCTTGCTACAATAAAGCAAATTAATTGATTTTTTTTCTGTTCCATTTTGAGAGAAAATCAGTTTTTCTAACATCTTATATCAGCGAGAGCTCAGGAGGGTTGCAGTGGTCTGGTAGCTCTTAATGACACTTATTTGTTTTGCTCTAGTTTTCCTGATCAAGATATTCGTGGGGCAGCAGTCCAACAAATAGAAAATGTGTCCAATGATGAATTGTTAGAATACCTCCCACAGCTGGTCCAGGTAAGGGGGAAATTGATAGCCAAGGAAGTCTTCAGTGCAGATCAATAACTTCATTAAATACTTTTGATGCTTTCAGGATGGTTAAGACTTGTAAGAGGAATAAATAAGTCATGTCAACTAGTGCAATGAGTGGATTAAAAGCAGGGCTGAGGGAGAGACTGTTTCCAACATAGGAAAATGGAATTGTTTTGGCATTCTGATTGAGCTTTGATATATGGCAAATAAACGTATTTTCAAGTAGCAAAGAAAGGTAAAAAGTGCATCTGAACAAGAGAAATTCTGCTCAGGTGACAGGGCTTCATTGCAGCCAAGGAAGGAAATGTTTTTGCCACAGATTACTGGGTTTTTTATACCACATATACTGAGAGAACCACTGTCAACACAGAGTGAAGTGGACATTTGGGTGTGGAATTGTCTCTTTAGAGATGTACATTGCATTTCAGTGGAAATTAACATTTTGCAGGTTATGGCATCAGTGCTTCCAAAGCACTTGATGATTGAACAGGTCCAGTGTTGGGGCTGAACAGGAATTTTGAAAGCTTTATCCCCTCACTTCATAACTCTGTGTATATGGATGACCCACTATCCACACTGCAGATTTTCTCAGGGTTTCTTTCTGTGTTTGTGATATCTGCTTATCTAGATTGATATCTCTATATGCATTTATGAATATATTCATGTAATCCACTACTGTGAGGCAGCAGAACCTTCACAGCTTTACAGCATTCACAAACTGCTGCGGCCTTTCACCTTCCACAGCTTGTGCTCTAAAATAAGTTTATTTTCCAAACCAGATAATCAGATTAAAAAAAAAATTAAATGTAGCAGTGATAGTTTTAAGTGGGGGAAGACAAGCTGCATATTTATATGCATGTTAACACAGAATCAGGGTGTTGTCTGTCTGTCTGTCTTACAGGTGGTGGCAGATCCTTGTGGACTGGAGTTTCTCTGCTCATTGCATTGCAGAGCAAGCTCCATGATTGCTTTGTTCAAATTAAGCACCGGGTCCTTTTTGCTTAGCTTTGTTACAAAGGAAAGGCACCAAAGCCAGCATAAAATTGATTTTTTTATTATTTTTTCTTCTTTTAAGGTGCTCAAGTTTGAGTGGAATCTTGAAAGCCCTCTGGTGAAGCTCCTGCTGAGTCGTTCTCTTCAGAGCATCCAAGTAGCCCATCAGCTTTTCTGGTAAGATCATTTGCCATTGCTACCACAGTCATTTTCATTAACACTGAAATTTATCCACGATTCCATTGGTGATAAACCCTCTTTTGGTTTAAAATCAACAGAAAAAGCTAAGTTTTGCTCCTTCTCTTTCAGCACTTGGTATGGGTAACTTGTATAAAAGATCCACTTATCTCTGATTTCATCCTTCCCCTTGGGCAGGAGGAAGAGGAGAAAGTTCTCCCTTAAGTAAGATCCCATTTGGTTTTTCAGCATTTTTTGTTTGAGCCAAAACTTACAAGTATTGGTTAACTTTCAAAGGAGGCGAGCTGCTTTTGTGATTTCCCCAACCTCTCCTGAAGTCATCAGAATTCTCATGTGTGTCAAAATGTATGTCTTGCCCATTTTTACATCAGTCTGACTTGTGAAGGCAGAGTTTCCAACATTCCTTTTCATGATTGTGGAGATGTACCAGGCCTGGCAGAAATTGCCATTCACCACCTCCCTCTGCAATAGAAGGGGTCCTCTTCTTGTATTATTGAATTATTCTCTTTGCTGTGCTGTTACCTCAAGGCTCTCTGAGAATGAATGTGGTTTTCTGACGTCTCAACATCCTCCCTGCAATCTGAAAATCAAACTCTGGTGTTTTGTTGGGATTTCTTTTATTTTTTTCCCCCATCTTTAGCAATGATGGATGAACTGAGCTTCCATTTACAGTTCAACTGGTTCAGATCCCTTAAACCAAAGATTTCCTCCCTGCAAAGGAAAGAAAACAATCTGAAGTGTAGTGATTTGGTTGATGAAGTGTGGGGTCGGGAAGAGCATAAATAATACTTTTGTACCTGCATGGTCTCTGGAAGTGTTAGTGGGGATAAAAACAGAATTATTAATGTGTTTGTTTTACTGAAATGAGTAGGATAATGTGCTTAATGAGCATGTCTTTCAAATAAAGAGGAACCACATTTAGGGAGCCATTTTTTGACAGTGCCTTAAAAACTCCTGAGACAATTTCTACTAATAATAAACATACCATATATAAAATATCCAGTCTGGAGTTTTAAATATGCCCTAAGAGCTGGTAGTTTTCTTGTACAATTAGAAATTATATCTAGGGTTCAATAGACAGGGGAACATCATTAGTTTGTCTGTGTTTTTCTTTAACTCCTCTCTTCTTCTCAGAAGAAAAAGGTCTGTCTGCAGTCTTCTACCTCTTTACTTTCCAGTGCAAATCCTTATTTTCCCCATATTTTTTCTCAAGCTGTCTCATAATTTAATCTTGGGTAATACAGAGCAGTTATTCCATCCCAAATACACATGGTTATCTGGCACAGTGTAATGTAAAGTGGCAAAATAAATTTATTTTATATACAGCTTAATGTATAGGGTAACTCCATCTAGTAGGTGATTTCTCAAAGCTCACTGTGTTCTCTGCCTTTCAACTGGCAGCAGCCCTGTTCAGCCTCTTTTATTGTTTAGTTCATATGTTTCAAGCTAAACTGACAATATAAATGTGGCAACAGTTTCTTAAAATATGGTGCTTGTATTCATCTACACTTAGGGGTTTTTTGGTTACTCTGTTCCACCATGTTCTTCAGTAGCAAACTGTTTTCAACCTAACATTCCAATTTATTTAATTACTCATATTCCTGCTCCTGTATTTTAAAAGGCAGTTTCCCAAGCTATAAATTCTACTTACAAAATTTTGTGGCTTGTATTGAGAAAGTCTTAAATAATTAATAAAATATTTCCTTCCCAAATTTAATTTCAGTCATTATAAAAGTAAGGGGAAGCAGAGGTTTTCTCCCCCTTATTTCTAAAGAGACTTTTAAATGAAGTTCAATGATTTAATAATGCAGGGAGCACATGTGTGCATGTACACTCAGAGAACTTCTTTTAAGAAATGTGATTAGGTTACATTTTATTCTCAAGTGTCATGTTCTCCTTCATAACCAAATCAGCTATCAAGAAGCAAGCACTGGTAAAGAAAAAAAAACTTTAGTAACGAGTTTTTTATTTATTTTTAATTGTAGTGAATGACATTACAGTAAAAATACTGTTAAATAATACAACAATGTGCACACTGTACCTGCCCAAAATAAACCTTGGAAAAGAAGGCTAATGCAATATAGAAAGAGTAAAGAGGTTTCAGAGCCACAGAGGAAACTTCAACTGATTTGAATGTCCATGTTTTAGTAGTGTAAATTTAGAAATTACTAGAAAATGTGGTGACTTTCAATGCTACAATTTATTTTAATGACAAATACTATTTATAAGAAGATGTCAATTATTTCCAATTGCCTCAATTTCCCTGCAGGTCAGAGATAAGCAGCTACCCAACAATGATGTACCATCTCATCACATTTTTAATACTAATGTTGGATAGAAAATTGGTAATTTCTTTTCATCAAGCAGTGATAAGTTTGTCTGAAGATTTTATTTAAAAATTACGGGTCAGTAACTGGCAAAGGTGAACAGAACAGAGAGAATGTTCATTCTTGGGACGTGTCTTCAGCTGTGGTCAGTCAGGATAGCTTCAGTCTGTTCTTTGTATCTGTTGCAGTTTTGTTTTATTAATTCTGCTCTTGAGAATGAGAAGGATCTTACACCCTGTCTGGGTTTTCTCTCATCATTTTTGTGTTTTCCCTTCTCTAAACTCTTGAGGAATCTGGACCATCTGTATCCATCAGTGTTTTAACTCCTCACTGGTACTTCCGAATGCCCTCCCCTTCCCAAGGAGATTAAAATTTGCCCCTGCCAGCACAGGACTCGTGTACCACTTAAATCCCATTTTAGCCTTACTTCAGGACTTGCTGATGTCCATGAGGCACGGAGAATTACCCCACTACCTTCCAGACATTCTCCCTGGTCCTGGTCCCCCCAGAGTTCCTGGGAGGCCAGAATTTTCCAAGTTTCCCCATTCCCTGGAGCCATGCTGGCAGGTTTTTAAACCGCTTTGAGCACAGCACAAAAAGTTGCTTGAGGGGAAAGAAACCTGCTGAGCCCTTTTGGGCCCTTCTGCTGGCTGAAAACCTCTGTCTACCTCCTTGCTCCTTGATGTTTCACACACAGGTGGGTTTTTGTCAGCTCCTGTGCTGGAGTTTTAATCCACCTGGCCTGCTGCCAGTTGATTTTCCTCTTGCTGGAGCATTTTTTTGGCTTTTAGCTGCTGTCACCTGTGGCAGCTGCAGCTCGGAGAGGGAACAGCTGGCTGGGGCAGCAGGTGGCCACGAGAAGGTTTCACAGATGGTTGCCTTCCACAGGAAGAGTGAGGAACAGGGGAAAACACGGTGTCCTCCAGGACCAGTGGCAGCTGCTCTGAGGTGTGCTAAGGAACAGGTTCTGTTGTCACAGAGGAGTGGGAGGGTTTGTAAATTCAACCAGAGCACGAGACTCTGGTTTGCTTAGAGAAAGAAAAAGCCAGGTGAAAACCTTGCTGAAGACAAAATGTCCTTTCAAATCTTGTCTTCTGAGTCACTGAAACTTTGGAGAACTTTCCCAGTTTTTGGGGTTTCTGAGCTACAGGTTGGCTGACAGGAGAAAAGGGGGTAGTCTTCTATCTTTGCCAAGTTGACATCCAGTAGAAAGGTGAGAATGTGAGATTATAAAGGAACTTAGTGGAATCCAGCACACTGGAAACAACGTGAATGAGACTATTGATTTCATGGCTAGAACATTTTTTTTTCTTATATATAGAGAAAAAGAACTATAAGAAGAAAAAAGAACATTGCAATGTAGCATAGACATAGCAAAGACAAACTGGAAAAGGGGACAGAGTTCTGGAAAGCTTTCATTCTTTCAGCTGCTTCATGATTTATAAGGTAGCACTAAGGAAAAAGTGTTTCACTACATTGTTTTTCCAAACACGGCTTGTCTGATTTATTTTGCATTTAGCTCCTTTTAGAGTTAAAAAAGTTTAAAAGGATCCCAGTTACATTTTCTGCTCTTGGGAGGTTTGCACCTCAACACCTTCTTCTCCAAAATCATTCCCAGTGTTCCATTCAGACTCCAATACTGGAACAATTGCTTCATATTTTCTGAAAGGAAATATATTTTTAGCTGTCAAAACTGGTCTATGTTAACCATAATTCATTTAAAGAGTTCAAAAGAAGGAATAAATCAAGCAGATACTCATTTGTCCAACACTCTAAATTATGTGAACATTAAACAGATGACCATCCTCCAGATCCTTTTCTTCCTGCATTATCATATCTTTCTCTGACAGTCAGAAGTTATTGAGGCTGCTAATTATTAAATGAACTTCCCAAGTAGCTGTGCAGAGCAGGCTGAAAACCCCAGCCCATTAAAATGACATGAATGTAAATACAAAAGAGGTCTGCTCTTGTTTTCACATTAATTTGCTTCTTCTTATAGAGCAGAATTAAAAAATAACATTTAATCATCTGTGTAACTTTGAACCTGCATAGGAACAGCCAGTCCATGTTTGATTCAACTAAATGTGATTGGGAATTTCATTGGAATTCAGAGTACTTGATGTGATCATTATGTTTTGGACTGTAGAGGACCTTAACCATAGATCACACCTTGGGATTCTGGTTCTGAGAGCATAATTCTTGTTTATGTAACACAAACCATTTGGAGACCTTTTTTTTTCCTCTAGTTCCTTATGGGTCTAGTAAATAACACCATTAGAGCATTATTTGTGTGAGATAATGATTCAGCCAACTTCTGTGCTAAGTGCTTCATTATTAGCTGTGTGGGCCTTGGGTTATTGCCTTGTACAACAGACAGATAATTATTTTGTTTCCTAATTTACAAACTTCCCATTTTCTCAGACTCTGGTTTCAGAAAAAAAGATGATGCCAAATGAAATAAAGAGGTTGTTGTGAAGAAGTAGCAGCTGTTGGGTTTGACCTTCAGTGGTTACAGACTTAGTGAGAAAAAAGTATCCTTAAATCAACAAAACCATATATTTCATTTAATTAAACATGTTTTGATTTTAAGAAAAAAACTTGGTATTTTAGAGTCACTTTTTGCTGTCTCTAAAGACAGAGGAGTGAACTGGCTTTGACCTCAGCTGGAATTGATAAAAGGAGGCACTAGCTGGAGGACTAGAGCACCACGGGGCAAGACCACATTTTAAACTTTCAAAATTCTAAAAAACAAAAAAGAAAATTAAAATAAATTCCAAGGAATTAAAAAATGAAATTTGAAACATGACTGGGAAAGGTTAACAAAGATTTTAAGCATGGCATTTTAACATCTACAATATAAAGAAGGGAGTTAGTTTTCCCATACTGTTAAAAATTACAGCTGTTAAAAAAATAAATATGTTTAAAATTAATAAAGCACAAAGTTATGCCTTTTTGTAATTTAGTGAAAACGAGAAAATCTGGTGAGTCATTGACAAAGGACATAAATAACATAGTTTTGGTTTTAATAATAGTCTGGTTTTAATAATTTTAATGATTCTTAGTAGAGTGACTGTGTTCCTGAATGTCTAGAACTCTAAGAATTTTCCAAATCCTGTGCAAGCACAGAAGGGAAGAGGTGAGGTACTCTGGTGATCATATATCAGTGTGAGCTTGGAGTGAAGCATCATTAATTTTATTGGTGCAGGCAAATATTCCACTGCACTAAACAAGTTACTGAACACAGAGATAACTCTGAATGCCCCGCCTTTGGAACAAAGGGATTTCCATGCCAAAAGTCATATTCAAGGTGGATTAACGTTGTCAAGTGAAGCATAGAAAGTCTGTAAATGCCAGTTATTAGGGTGTTACCATAATGAAAAAACACACCACTGAGTGTGTGTACAAGTGAACCTGCTCAGAACTGCAAAGACAAACTGGAAAAGGGGACAGAGTTCTGGAAAGCTTTCATTCTTTCAGCTGCTTCATGATTTATAAGGTAGCACTAAGGAAAAAGTTTTTCACTGCATTGTTTTTCCAAACACAGCTTGTCTGATTTATTTTGCATTTGGCTCCTTTTACAGTTAAAAATTCTGGGGCTGACAAATCTGGTTTTTCAACTGTGCCAGAAAACTCCCCATGAGCTTCGAGTTAGATGTGTCCTAACCTCTCCAACAATGCAGCTGAACCCATGAAAGATGGGTTTGCCTTTTGGATCTGCTCTGGGGGAAGGATTGCCCAGAGCCTTGCTGTGGTCTCTTGTCTCTGATGCTGGGGTGGGGTGGGATCCAGTGACCCCCTGTGCTCTGGGTAAGCAGAGAGGGGTTCAGAGCAGGGTTCTGTGCAGGTGTCACACGCACCTTTCATCTGTGCCTTTCTTCCTTTTTTCTTTTTTTTTTCCCCATTAAAATGTTTTATTGTTGCTTCTTTCAATAACAAAACAGGGAGCCAAAATCTTCCATGATGGATAATAGCTCCTGTAATCTTTGCTTGTCCAAGAGGGAAATTTGGGGATGAAAACCAGAGGAAAATTTTTGAGAAAATGTTCATCCAGCTCTGTCATTTCACACGGGTCATTTTCAGTCATGAATCTGAAGGATGTGGAATGATTTTGATTGGTTTATGTTGTGAAAGAGCTACTAGAAAAAGATGCCTGAATCTAAGTCTAGAAGTAGTTTCTTTACATGAAAATTTTCCTTAGGCTAGGCCAACATTGAGTGACCATCTTCAGTGATCTGAGGTATCCAAATCCCAAATAACATAGCTGCAATTCAAGGATGAGGCACATTTCCCAAAGCAGATTGTGACGATTTTGGAGGGACAAAGGCTCAGCTGGGAAGGGATCAGAGTGCAGAGAATCCCCCGTGGCTTTCAGCTGAGCACTGGGTGGTGTTGCACTGGTGCAGCCCTGCAGCTGACAGGGGTCCTGCAGTGGCTGCAACTGTGCTGCAGCCTGCTGCTGCTCCCATCCTGAGTGCTCAGGTGAAAGGCTGGGAGAGGATGCCTCACTGCAAATCATTCGGATTTTTGTACCTAAAAAAAAATTAATTTGGTTGAATTTCAGACATTCACTTTCAGGTTTTGTGTTTGGTGACTATTTGGGGAAAAAAAATAAATTTATTTCCTTTTTATGAAACTTTTGTTTTGCCAGAAATGGTAGTTATTGTACTCAAAATGAGTCTGCAGATGTTTCAAAATTGCATCACATAATGTAAAACGTTTTATAAGGCTTGCTCTGTTATAGGTCTTTTTCTCTTTACAGCTTAGCAAGTTTTTGTGTTTTAACTATAGCTGTTTGAACCAATTTTTTGACAAAATTTGTCTTGAGCTACTCCAGAGAGTTTTTTCAATCCATTTTTCTTGGAACACAAAGCTTTTGCCCCATGAGTGGAATAAATGCAGTTCAGGCCCTGGTTTCCTCGCACTGATATGTTTGGAGCACCCATTTGTAGTCAGGCTGTTGATCACGGTCTGACAGGCTGGAGTTTTGTAAATCATTCCTATTTCTGAACACTGTCAGTGAGCACTTTAAGGAAAAATATGAATAAACAGAGAGAGGCTTCAAGTGGATGCAGGACATGCAGTGTAATGAGTTATTGGTTGGTTTAATGTTGCTGTCACTTCTGTGTTTTCTGTGGTTAATATTTCTAGGTTTAGTCATCACTCTCCAGCAGCATGAAAACTGGGCCTTGGACCTTCGCCTAAATAGCTGAAACATTAGAAGAAATAGAATCATGAACTAGACATTGTTGAATATGTTCCATCAGTGCAGGATTTAGCAGAAAATTACTTTGTAATTTTTCTTCAATTTGGGGTAATTTTTCTTAGAAAAGAATTCCTTAATGTAAACCCAAATAAATAATAAATAAATAAACTAGGATAAAAGGTAATATTTCTGAGCAGGAGAGGGTCAGGATTGATAAAAGGTCCTGTCAGGATATCAGTGCAGAATTACTACAATTCAGTATTTTTAGGTGTTTGCAGATGATGACCATTTCAAGATTAAACTGGTTTAATCTTGCTGTTTGAAAATATTCCCCTAAATATTAATTGCTTTCAGAATGCTCACCCATACTCAATGGTGTATTAGTCTGTAATCAGAATGATGTCACTTGGATGGTGACCAAATTAAAAACTGTCAGAGGAGTTCTCTTTGTGTGGCTCTTCTGCTTGAACAACGTTGCTGTGATGTTGTAATAATCTCCTTTTAGGGAAGAGAATTATTCAAGGGACCATTGTCTCACATTGTCTCCTTCAGGGTTCTCTTGGCAAAGAGCTCACCTGATGCATGTTGGACCCTTGAATTAAACAGAAAGTGACCAGAGAATCTAAAAGAATTAAGATTCCTTCCAAATCTAAACCTGTAAAATTCCTCCCAATGGGTTGTACAAGCCGTAGGCATCCCTGTCAAAAAATAGCTGAATTTTCCTTTAGCTTTCTCTGTGGTGTCTGTCAAACACACAGGATACTCTTTGGTAAAGTTCAGCACTTTTTTTGTTGTTGTTTCATAAAGAAAATCAGGCCACAAGGACTGAATTTTGTCTCCAAAAGGTCCTTATTGCTGTGTAAAGGCATTCAGAGATATGTTATCACAATATTGCATCAGCGGTGGGTGGCTGACAGAATACTGCAAAGTAGCAAGGAATTTTTCACTGACTTTTTTTAACTATTCATCAAAATCAAAGCTTTTCAGAGAAACATGAAGCTCAGGTGGAAACATTCAGATGGCATGTCAAAAAGTCCTAATTCTTCTGCTTGTCACTGAAGATGGGGAAGCAGATGCTGAGGTAACCCAGTGAGTGCCACACTGAGCTGCTTTTTGAACAATTTGCCTTTTCCTTTTCATCGTTGTAAATCATCCCATCCCATGACCAGTGTGCTTTCAACTTCAGCTTAGAGGAGGGAAATGCATCTTTTGAGACAGTGCCTAATGCAAAGTTTGTGATTTCAGGAATGTCTCCCTCTCTTGGTGTTCACCTGAGGTGCTCAATCCTAACCCATTAACAGGTTCTCTTATTCTTAGCTTGAAAACACATCTCTTTTAGGCACAGTAATTTCTGAAATACCATTGGTATCTCACCTCGGCAGTGTGTTGCCTGGCTGCTGTTCACTGCTGGCTGTTACTTGAGGGAAAGCCTTATGTTAAGGAAAAAAAATGAAAAAGAAGTTTAAAAAAAGGTGTTATGGAGTGTGGGTTTTGAGTGGGATAAACTGCTGGCAGCACATATATGGGAAATTATTTGTTTGTAAATTTGATCAACGCCTCAGTGCTGGAGTAGCTATTGTTTTTCATTTCTCTGTCTTTCCAAGAGCTAGTACAAATTACCTCCACTGAAAATTTGAAAAGGTGAATATAAATTGGTTCATATTCATTCTTTTTTTTGTATACTCAGGGTATTTTCAGGTTCAAGATTTGGTGGGCAGTATAAAAATAACACTAGTTGAATATTTGCTGGCTCAAAAGTGGTTGCAAGCTGTGAAAGCAAAGCACAGTGGAGCAGCTCTAGAGTGGTGCAGGTTGTGTTTGTGTGAATGAACAGATGTGGAAATAAAGCAAATATCTTTTGTCAGTATTAGAGGTAGTAGAGATATTATAATAATATTACAGGGTAACAAAAGTTATTAAGTGTTTACTTGAATAGAAACACCCTGGCACATGTACAGGTGGATGATCCTTTCAAATCAGCACCCTTCCTCTTTCACAAAATGAGATTTCCTCTCTTATCTAGTAAGTGGGGGTTTTTTAAGGAGTTCAAATCCTTAGAAATAAAGGGTGACTCTTAAGTATTTCAGTGTAAACAGCAAAGCCACTTTCAACATATCTCTCAATAAAATCCTGTTTTATGCTTCTTACACTTGATTTTTCTAGCTTGTATAGCAAGGCTTATATCAAAGTAGATTAAAAAGAATATTTTTTTCGCCTTACATAAGTGCTCAGCTTTCATGTTCAGCCTCCCCAGCAATTGTTCACAGTCTGCCAGCCAGGAAAATTAAAAAACTTTTCCCCTAAGGTCTCCTTCCACTTCATTCCCAAGATTCTTCTAGATTCCCCTGGAAGTGGGTAGAGGATGTAATGTGCAGAGTAGCATGATTCTAGCAGTGGAAAGGGTTGGGAATTCCCTCCACATGCTCTGGAAACACTTCTGTCTATTCTGCTTCAAGATCCCAAATCCTCTCCCAGAAACAGAAGCCTGAGCAGTGTCCACTGGTTTGGGAAAGGAGGAAATTGCTGCCATGTTCCCAGTGTTTGCAAGATGGGTGGCACTGATTGAAGTGACACAAAATATGCTTTAGGCAGGCAAAGGAGCAAAGCGGGATCACTGAGGGAATAAAGGATAGCATGCAAAATATTTTTATAGGAGGAAGGGTGTAGAAAAGCAAGAGGAGAGCAGACATAAGCAGTGGTGTAAGTGACATAGATCTGCTGTGTTCTAATAATACTTTTTACCAGCAGTTCAGTTTAGATTCAGGTGACGTCCCAAGGGAACTGGGACATCTAGAACCACTTCCATAAAAAAGCATTTTTCCCAAGTACAACCTGTGCTGCCACTCCACCCTTCCTGTACAGTGTAATTTTGATTCCTACACTGCTGTATGTTCCCCTGAAGACCCTTGTGCCTGGAAATGTGACCTCTCTGTGCTGCTGTCTCAGTCTGAGTTACTGATTCCAGAAAACAGACATCAAGTCTCCTTTGGGAAAAACCCCTGGAGAAACTCGTGCTGGATGCTTCCCACAAATCCTAGAGCTGACTGGACTTTGCCTGGCGTGACTTCTCTGAGAACCTGAAGGGCTGGGAGCCAAAAAGTGATAAATATTCAGCTGTTCCTTCAGAGAATGGAGCCCTCACATTCTGTGCACTGCAAAGAGGATTTTGTCCAGGCAGTGCCATAGGCAAAACCCCAATAATCTCTGCTCCTCTGTACACAGGGGTAGTTCTGACAGACATGGTTTAGACAGTGTAAAGAGTAATGTGGAGTCTTCTTCCTACCCTAAAATTAATCTGTATCACAGGAATTTTGAAATATTTGCTGTTCCTGACAGCTGGGCTTGGCTTGAAGTGCTTGCCAGAGGTTGCCCTCCAGTTTCCATGGCTGATGGGACAGAGCAGAGTGACACTCTGAACTTAGAAAAGCAGCTTATTTTATTTTATTTTATTTTATTTTATTTTATTTTATTTTATTTTATTTTATTTTATTTTATTTTATCCTATTTTATCCTATTTTATCCTATTTTATCCTATTTTATCCTATTTTATCCTATTTTATTTTATTTTATCCTATTTTGTTTTATTTTATTTTGTTTTGTTTTGTTTTGTTTTATCCTATTTTATCCTATTTTATCCTATTTTATTTTATTTTTTACCAATAACTTTCTGTGGGGTTCCACACAGGTCGTGTTCAGCTGAGAGAGTGTCACGGTGAAACCCACAGGACAGGGAAATTTTAAAATTACATTTTTTACAGTAAGAGCAAATGGCACACAAGTAGGGTTGTTCTCTTTCTTCTGTAGCATCTGAAGAAACCAAGCCTGAAGGCAAGCTGAACAAACCCAAAATTATTTAGAAGGAAAATAAGAAATAGCTAGAGGGGCTGAGTTCAACACTGTTGAACTCAACAGCATTTGACTCCTTTAAGCACAACACTGTTTAAATGAAGAGTTTTTTCTTTTATTCATTTGTTTCAGTCAGTCCTTTTACAATGATATAACAGAAAATATGGAGAAAAGTTGTTGAAATGAAAACCTTTAAGAGAAATTACCTGATTATCCCATTCTGCCCACATCACCAGTCACATGCTTGCATTCAAATGTTCTGCAGCTAGGCAGAAAACATAAAAATCAATGATGATATTATTTGAAAGATAGCTTTATAAAAAGCTATAAGTTACAAGTGACAGCAAATGCTCTTTAGAATAAGAAACCAGCAGTTTTCAATTAGTGTTAAATGAGAAATTATGTTATGTCAGCTGATATTAAATCGGTATAAATGTCTGGATTAGTACTCAATTATCTGACGTCTGGAAAAAATATTAATTTACTGAATTGATATTAATCAGGCTGATTAGCTTTAGTGTGGCACCTGCCATCTCAGCTAATGAGGAAGGGACTGAAAAGGGATTTCCACAGTCAAATTCATTGGCTTGGATTGACTAAAAGAACAGTCCCTCATCACGAGTGTTGTAGCACATTGTGCATTTTTAACTGATTAGACCTTGTTTGTGCATCAGAAAGGGAAGTGGGGCTTTGTCTGGGAAAAAAGGCTCTGCCATTTACAATAATTATCCTGTGAGCACTGGGCATGGAGAAGGTCAAACAGTAAACAAGATTTCGACGTTTCTGTACCGTTTCTTTTGTTGAGTGTGGTATTAAAAGTCAGTATTTATTCTTCTACTTAACCTGCCCCACAATGTCATGCATTGGGTGTGATGATTTCTATCAGGAGAAGCACTTAAATTTAGTTAAACTTTTCTAATAGGCACCAGCTTTTGATTGAATCACACAGCCCTCAGATCTAATGCATGTGCTTTTGTGGATAGGGCAGTTTGTTGAAGTGGTTTGAAGCAGCCACGGTGGCAAATATTCCTGAATTATCAGTGTTTTGTTTTGTGTGTGTGTCACTCAGAAGGACATGGCCTGGTGAAAATGGATTCAGAGGATGCCCCATTTAAAATCTTTTTTGCATCAATTCAAAGCTGACAAGTGCTGTCTTCAGAGCTTTGTTATTAGGAGTTTTCAGACCAGCAATTTACAGGTGATTTAAACAATAATTTGCCTGGCTCACCCATGGCTGCCACCCCATGAGCACTGCTGGTAGGAAAAACGTGGCATTTACACATTTTAATTTTTGGCATACACAGAATTTCCGTCTGTCAGTAAAGTACAGATCTTTGAGGAAATGTGGGAGAGGAGAGGAGAGGAGAGGAGAGGAGAGGAGAGGAGAGGAGAGGAGAGGAGAGGAGAGGAGAGGAGAGGAGAGGAGAGGAGAGGAGAGGAGAGGAGAGGAGAGGAGAGGAGAGGAGAGGAGAGGAGAGGAGAGGAGAGGAGAGGAGAGGAGAGGAGAGGAGAGGAGAGGAGAGGAGAGGAGAGGAGAGGAGAGGAGAGGAGAGGAGAGGAGAGGAGAGGAGAGGAGAGGAGAGGAGAGGAGAGGAGAGGAGAGGAGAGGAGTTCTGATCTCAGTCCTCCATCCAGCTGCAGCCTCACATGGACTGAGCACAAGGCAGCCTCACATGGACTGAGCACAAGGACAGGACTCTGAGGGCAAGAAAGATGCCAAGAGCAGAGCCAAGGAGCTTCAAAGTCCCAGGAGCATTCTGTATCAGATGGCTGATCTATATTTGTTCTGCCAGTGCAGTGACTGCCCCTGGAGAGCTTGCTCCACTCTTTACCTGACTCAGGACATATGGAGAGATGACATCTGCTTGCTGCAATAATACTTCCACAAATGGGATTGTGAATCTTGGAACCAGCCCTGGACTTTTTTATCACAACAACTGAATCTTAATTCTGTTTTCTTATGAGAAAAAAAATGCCTGGGGCTGTTATTTTCTCCCATATGATTGAAAGATGCTGGCGAGATGGGTGCCCATATGGGAAGGAGGTGGCAATGTTATTAAAAAGGTTTACTTGCCATGGCATTACCTCTGGCATAAGAGTAGCTTAGAAACAAACACTCTGTGGAGAGTCTATGAGAAATAAATCTCTCCTCTTTTGAAAAGGAAAACAGGAGCTCAGAGAAATAGAATCATTTTGCCAAGGTTACCTATCAAGTAAAATTCAGGATGGATTTTCATTTTTATATCTGCCTTAAGTTCTTCTGACATGAAAATCTATGGATTTTAACCCCAAGGTTAAAATTCAGTTTGATCCAAAGAGGTTGATGCAAGATTTCCTTGGTAAAAGCTTAAGAAGCAACACCTTCTGTCTTAGGGGTTCATTAAAAGGGATTTTATTTTATTCAAAAGTTTATTCAGATCTGGTCCCACAGCTGAAGATGCCTCAGCAGAGCTGAGATGGAGTTTTAAACCCAGATGAAACTCTTTGTTTACTCCCAGCAATGAAAGAGCAACAAGGTTAATTTCAGCAAACCCAGCCAACCCAATTTCATGTAGGTCTGCCTCATTTTCCTACTGTGCCTGCCCTCCAGCTCTTCTGTTTTCCATGGTAACTAGGCCAGCTGTCGACTAGGAAAATACCCTTGGGCCATCTAAAAAAGAAAGGTTTTCTCTTACTAATATCTTACAGCAAGCTTTCCCTGGTACACGGGCTTAACTTCAAATTCCCTCTTCTCTATTTACAAAGCCAATATTTGGTGGCAATAAAGCAGTGAGATGGAAGGGAAATCAGAACCAGACCAGTATTTAAAGAGGAGGAATCTAAAGTTATTTCCATCTCTGCTCTGCCCTCCTACCTTTGCAGGAAATACTATTGCTATGTATAATGTGGAGGAAAAAATTAAGAGGCCAAGAGGAAGAAAAACAAAACAAAAAGAAAAAAGAGGGGAAGAAATAAAACAGGCCTAGAAAAGGCCTGAAGATAAAATGCTCTTCTTTGCCATGTAAATACTTGTTCTTCTTTCCTGCCACCATCTTTCATGGTCTCCTCTATTTTAATTCAATTAAAACATGGTAGCTATCATCTTACTTGAAGATTGCAGAGTAGCCTTATGCATAAGAAGAGCTGTAATGTGAAGAGATTTCTCCCTTAAAGGAGTCAGAATCATGAAAAGATGAAAAGGTGTGATTTGGACTCCAAAGGCTCCTCCTTTGAAAGTCTGGCTTTGTCTCTCCCATTCCCTGAAAACAAAGGAGTTGTTTTTGAGGCGTGACAGACCGCGCGTCCTCATGATGCCACTTTGTGTGAGCCGTGAGAGTCATCTCCAGTCACTCCACTGGCCAAGTCCCCCAGTGGAGGCCCAGAGCCAGCCAGAGATTTATCCCAGGGTCTGATTCTTGCATCCTGTGTGGCTGTGCAGCACTGAGCTGCCTCACAGCACGCTGACACAGAGAGGAGGCTCCACACCCCGCGGAAGGCGCGCTCTGTCACATGTGAGGGTTTCTCTGCCTCAAACAGCACTTTGCCATCTTGTAATTACACTGAGGTACCAGGAGTGCTGAAACACTTACAGCAGCACCTGCTGAGGCTCGTTTTTCCTCCCTGCTCCTGTTAAGCACTGATCTGAATGAAGTTTCCTTTGATAGGTATTGAGGGGATAAGATAAGCTGGTCTGCTAGCTACAGCAGTGATGAAAGTGAAGATCCAGAGGACAGACACGTCAGGAAATAATGTGGAATCAGTTCTTGTTGTAGCTGTACTACTTGTGCTTAAAATACAGTGGCTCTACAGACAGGTTCTTCCACAGAGGTAAAAGGGATGCTGACTTAAAAGAAACATTAACTCCCTGTGTGTTTGAAACATATCAAATCTCATACATCCTTCCGCTGCTGTTGACATCTGAGCACCTTGTCTCTAAAAATCTGAGACTCTTCTTGAAAGATAACAGCTTTGAATGCAGACATTGTTAAACAAAGCAAATTCTTGTAACTGAGTGCAGAACAAATAGGAAAATTAACAGCTCTGCAGAACACGTTCTTTTGAGTGTCACAATATTTGAAAAACAATGTCAGTGTCTTATCCCATTTCCCCACCCCCCTAAACCAAACTCTTCCTTTCCCATGCCCAGAGTCATAAAAAAGTAAGCTGCAAACTCGAGGCTTATAAAGTAAAGATCTGGCTCAGAATGTATGATTAAAATCTGGAACTGCTCCTGTTATGAGCGGCCAAGGGCCTTAATGACCTCGTGGAAAGACAATTTCAGTTTTCTCCCTGAAGCTATTTCTCTGTTAGTGTATTAATGCCATGGTTTAACCCCAGATGGCAAGCAAGCCTCACACAGCCACTGACTCACTCTCCTCTGTGATGGGGTGGGGCAGAGAATTAGAAAAGTGAGAAAATTCATGGACTGAGATAAAGACAGTTGAAGAGGTAAAGCAGAACACATGAGCAACTTGGAGCAAACAATCCATTCATCACACCCCGTGGGCAGGCAGGTGTTAAATCATCCACGGGAGAGCAGGGCCCCGTCACACATTGGTGCTTTGGGAAGACAAACACCATCACCTGAAATTCTCCCCCTTCCTCCTTCTTCCCCATCTTTATTTGCTGAGCATGATCCGTATGGTCTGGGCATCCCTTTGGTCAGCTGGGCTCAGCTGACCTGGCTGTGTCCCTTTCCAACTTTTTGTGCATCCCCAGCCATAACCCATAACCCATTTGTGGGTTGGGGTGAGAAACAGAAAAGGTCTTGGCTCTTTAAACACTGCCCAGCAATAACTACAACATCTGAATTATCAACAGTGTTTCCAGCACAAATCCAAAACACAGCCCCATACCAGCTACAGGAAAGAAAATAAGCTCTTCCCTAGATAAAACCAGCACAACTAAAAAAATTTAAAAACCAATCAACCAAGCAAACAAAAACCAGCAATTAACCAACAAAAAAAAGTAGTAACCAAAGTGCTGTGGTGTAACTCATTTAACTCTGCATTTTTGTGTACATTTGGATTGCCCAGAACCATGCAGAATTAGTTCTGTGTCTTACATTGTGTTTTACAGTGTCATGAGGAATGTTTTTTTTGTTCAGCTGTGAAGCTAATGGGAACCACAGATGCTATCCAAAGACATTTTGACAGACATAAACTACCCAAACAATAGGCAGTTGAAGAAAAAACATTTTCAGTTTCTCTTCAGTGTATTGCTGTGATAACTGTGGCCTAAATTCAGAAACAGTACAAAGCTTTGCAAGTGCGTTGGCTCTCATGGACTGCTTCAATCTGAATTAATTTTGCATTTTGTTTATATAGTTTGAAAGTAGAGTAGCTTAGTCACCTCCTGTATTCAATTAATTGCTGGCATATTGGACAGCATCCCAATAAAGCCATTGGGTCTGCTTATTTTAGTGGTGATTATCCCATCTAATCCCATTCATTCCCAGCTCCCAGTGCAGTTACCCACTGGGAGGAACACAACAATTCCTGTTATGCCTGGAATGAATGGCGCATTTCAGTTCCTGAGCATGAATTCACTCTCAGCTCTCACAGTGACAGATTGTTGGACAATTCCAGGCTTGCTGATGCTGGTGTAAGATACTGCATGAAAAATCCTGACAACAATACGTCATTTGTTCCGAGGAGAAAATCTGCAATTTTGGAAAAAGCACAGACGCCCTCAGTCACGTGAGAAGGCAAAGATGGAACCAGACTTTTCAAAATTAATGCCAGACCTGAATGCCAACTTTTTTCCCACTGAATGGAAAATGATACCGTCCAATTGATAATGGTCATGAAGATATTAAATGCAATAGCTTTGTTAAACAATATTCTTTTTATCTTATTTCCAAATGCAGTTTTTGGAGAGGAGGTTGAATCACTCTCTTTCAAGAGGCAGTGGTGGCACTTCTTTTATTAATATTCAAAACCAGTCAGACTACAGTTACAAGTCTGAGCTTAAGTTATCCTCAGTATTCAATGACATTTCAGGGTGGAGGCTTTAATTTCTGTAGCTTTGGATTGATGTTTTTTTAGGGTGGGATCTTTGGTGGACCCTACTCAGAGATTCTGAAGTTGTCAAAGGTCAGTACTGGTGTAGACAGATGCATTTTGAAATTACCCCTAAATTTTGTTGTGTTGGTGCTCTGTTGGAGGTTTTTTGTTGGGTTTTGGTTTTGATGTTTTTTTGTGATAGTGTGTTAATAAATTTCTGCTTTCAGATCCTACCCAATGACGAGGAGCAGACTAGAAGAAGATACTTTGCTAACTTTTTTTTTTTTTTTAATTTTTTTACCAACTGGGGCAAAAAGAGACACTGTTAGCACTGCTTTTTGCCAGATGATTCTTGTAGCACTTATATTGATGTTATCATATCCCTTCAACAAATTGGAGAAGACCTTATGAGGATGATTGTTTCTTGCTTAAAGCTTAGACCAAGCAGCATCTGGTAGTGATAGTGGTACCTATGCACCATTATACTTTCAGATTTATTCTTGATACAGTTCATTTTCAAGGTTCATTTCATTTCTGTTTCACTTTCAAGCTCTTTCTCCTCCAGCCAATACTGTTTTTATCTGAGATTCATTTTCTTAATGCAAAGACTGTGCAGTTAATATAATACAAACCAAATAAAATATTTTTCTGCTAGGCAACCTCAGCAGGGTTTGGCACCTTCCCTGCATGGTGTAGCATGGCCTTTGTTTTCAGTGATCTGGTATTTTTTGTGAGTCAGCAGGACAGACATTCCACAGTTCAGGCATTCAGTGGGAGTGGGAGGAGCTGCCTTGGTTGAATCTACTGAATCAAGTGATTTGTCTGAATGCAAATTGTGCTGTTCATAAAGAACTTTGAGACGTTAGAAAATAATGGCAGTGTTGTAATTCTCAAGCCTAACCCCCATATTTTATATGCCTGCAACAGTATTTTGTTGTCAAAGGGAAGTCAAATTATAACAATTTCTACGTTATAAAAAAAGAATCAGAAAAACAAAAGCAAATTAATCACGTGGTACGTTAAAATAAAATTTCACTTTAAGCAGAATTATTTTCTGTTCAAGGGTAATTCTTTGAAAAATGAGCCTATAAAAGCAGCTCTGTTCTATGAGAAGCAGCATGTGGAACTGGCTGCAGGTTTCTCATGTGAGAGGGCTGAAGAGCCAAAAGTGGACAGGTGCTCCAAGCAATTGAACAGCTGCTGTTTCTCCATCCTGGAGACTTATTGGTTACAAAGATTCAGAGAAAATGTACCACACTTTGCTCACTCTACTCAAGAATCATAAACTTTCACTCTCCTTGTTCTAGAATAGGAATAAAGATGAAAGATCAGCAGATGAAGCAGAGCTTTGCCTCTTGTGCCTCTCCCTTTCTGCTGGCTTTGTACTTGGTCAAAGAGAGAGAGCAAAAGGAGGTTCAGTCTTCATCCTTCAGTCAAGTTGATGTCCTTGCTCCGTGTTTCTGTAAATCTGTGGAAAATGCTTGGTATTCCAGTCACTTGGGAGAATTGCAATGTCTCTTCCATCCTTGTTGTACAGTAACTTCTGCCTGATTGACTTTGCTCCCCATTTTCTCCTACAGAAATTGTATTGTTCTCAATGTGCCAGGTATTTTCACCTGTTGGTTGGTTTTTATGTCTGTTGTTTTGTTGTCTGCAATGCCCCCAGTAAGTCTACCCACAATGGTGCTGTTGTTTCTGTGTTTCTGCTCTCCTTTCTTTGATTTGTAGTACATAAATCACACCTTTCTAGAGCTTGGGACTAGTTGTCCAGTGTATTACTGGGGAGATAAAAAGTTAAAAAGCAAAGAGAGGTTTTACTTGCAACTTGAGTAATTAATTAATAGCAGCAGTTGCCTGCTCATCCTGATGGAGTTTTTAATCTTCAGCTGTACATTTTTGTCATCTCTGTCATCCATGTGTCTCTGGGGAACTTGCACTGAGCCTTAAGGAGCTGCAAAGCCTGAGTGAAGTCCTACAGGAAAACCAGCCCTGTTACTTGTTCTCGTGTTTAGGAATGTAAACAGTAAAATATTTTCTTCAAGGAGTGGAAAATGAAAACAGTTAAAATCTTCAGGTTCGTGCCACAGCTCCATGGCACAATAAAGCACACAGGACAGATTAGGAGTTTTGCAGGATATCTGAGGATAATCAAGGCAGATGGCAACCTCAGACAGGGAAGCTGTACAGTGGTAGAGAAGTGTTTTTGTGTGCTAGTCTTTGACACAAAGGACTGTGGAAAATAATTTTAAAGCAATTATTGCCATAATGAGCAGCAGTCTTGTACCATTGTTTTCTTCTTCTGTGGTTTGTCCTGCCTCCAACTTAGCAAAACAGGAAACAAACATGAAATGCACCTTCAGAGCAAAGCATATTGAATTCCTTGGCCAGGTTTACCAAAGACTGACCAACAACAGACAGTACCTCAGCACTCACCTTGCAACCCCTAAGACACCTTGTTTGCATGGTGTGCCTCTGGACTCCAAAACCCTTTTGGAGAGTGAGTGCTGATTGGCACCACTTTTGTGTAATAAATCCCAGAAGAGCACTTGGAAGCCAGGGTTAAACCAAAATTAACCAGGGTCACTATCCTGATATCGTGTCTAAATAACCCAGTCCAGCTGCCTTGTTCCTTTGTAGGTGTTTAACCTGCAATGAGATACTTCAGATCCTTTTCTCCTTGGGGTTGGGTATTTCTTTGGTACAATGTGGTTTGACAGGCTACCTGTGAGCTAATCTGTCCTGTCAGACATCGCTCCCTGGCTCACCCTGCTCCTCTCTCTGCAGGAGACAAGGAACAGATGTTCAAGCAGCAGAGTTGTCTGAGCCACCTCACTCCTTCATTTGTCTGCCAAATCCTGCTCAGAGAGCAGACTGTGTCAGCTTCCCTGCCTTCCAACACCACAGAGGGAGAAACAGGCCAGCTCACCTGTTTTTCCACCAAGACCCATCCAATCCCCTTCCTTTCTTTTCCTCTTTTTTTTATCTTTCCTTTAATTACCCTTTTCTCTATAGCTGCTAGGTTTAGCCCTGTTTCTTCTTCTCTGACACATCAGCCTGACTCAATTCCATCTCCCTTTCTTCCCTGTGGCAAATATCCCTCATCCCTCTTCATTTCTACAGGCAGAAAACACACACACACCCCTGCAGCTGGGCGTGCCAGGAGATGGGGCTGGAGCCACCTTGCAGGCATGGAGCAGGAGGTGCAGGAAGGAGGAGAAACAGTTTCTTGAAGAAGGAAGAGGCATCTCTCAAGGCACCCCTGTACCTGACTTCTTTCTAGATTTCAGGTCAGCTTCCTTCTGTGCTGTTTCACAGCATGGCCAGGGGACAGTGTCTGAGCTCACCAGGCCTTGCTGAGAACGAGGGTGTTTGTCCTAAATCAGAGAACCTGAAGAGTAAGCAAGACTCTCTGTTTGTTAGGAGCAAGATGCTCCATCTAGGCCTGGCACAAAGCCAGGCTTTTATACTGAATTCTGTCTTGCAGAATCCCATGAAAATTATCAGGAAAAAACAACTTTACATGCTTCTCTACTGGCAGCCTTGGGGTTTAAATCATTCCAATTTTGCCTTCCTCTGTCACATCTGGGCGTCCTGTTCCAACTTGAAAATCTCATTAGTGTCTTGAGCACTACTTCAGCTTCAGAAACTGCAGATTTTCCTATCTCTGCTGAGTTCTCACCCTGGCAGGGTGAAGATCTGTGTGCCAGCAAGCTGGGAAGACAGAGCTGCAGCAACACACCCGTTCATTTGTCCAATAAACATTTCAGGAAAGCCCACAATGACTCATCACACTAAAAGCTGCTCCTTGCGTCCTCTTAAGGGCCACTTTTACAAAGTGAGTGCAAAAGTCAGACCCCATCAGCACAAATCATTTTGCAAAGGAAGGTCTGCAGGCTTTTAGGAGCTCACCTGCCCCAGTGGGCAGGCAGGGGAAGCTGTGCTGCTTGACTTGTTTTGAGTGTGGAGCCCCAGCTCAGGAGCTGCCCCGTGTGCTCAGGCTGAGCTGGTGCTGGCAGGGACATGGATTTATTTTGATTCCTTGGAAGGGTGACCTGAAACAGAGGCTGGACAGAGCTAGGGAATAAAGCTGGTATTTATTAAAAGGTCTTCAGGGTTCATCTTGGGTAGGACAAGAGCCTGGCCAGGGCTGCACCCAGGGTCACAAAAAATGAATGGTCACAAAATGTTCCCCTGGTCACGAGATATTACATTTTTATAAGTTTTGGTCCATTTGATTATTGGGGTTTAATTGTCCAATTCCAGCTCCAGGCTGTGAGGTCCCATCCTTCTCGTTCCTCCCTCCAGCCACCCTTGTTTGTGCTTTTGGGCTGAAAGTTGTCCTTGTTGTGCAGCAGGAAAAGGATTTGTTTTGTGTCCCTGCTGTGTGAAGAGCTGAGTGACCCTGAGTGTGAGCTCAGAGCTGCACCCTGGGCAGCACAGGGTCTGAAATACATGGAAGCCAAAACTCAAGGCAATAATTTCACCAGCTACATCATGATGACTGCCTCAGCCTTCCCCATGGGCTGGGCTCAAGAACCACACAGGGGAGGATTCAGGCTCCATACATCCTCTGTCCTCATGGACAACTCATGCATAAGCTCTCTGAATCTGGCCTATAATCCTTTCCCAGAAAGGAAGAAGAATTCTTCATATCCTATGCGTATTTAACCTTATTTTCTGTAAATACTCAGCCACAAGAATAATCAAAAAATGGATCTTCTACATTGATCTGTGTTGTGCAGGCAGTAGCTCTGTTTAAAATAGTAAACTGTTTTGGTTTTGCTATTTTGCTTCCTGTATGTGAAATCCTAAGCCTTTGATCTTAGGGAAATAAAAGCTGGTTTAATGTTCTTTATATCTGAGAGGATTCAAGGGCCATCTCAAACATGGAGAGGCAGCCTTTATGGATTCCCTAAATATGTACTACTAAAAATGGAGCAGGTGAATGAACACACTTTAGATACCAATGCAAGCCTTAGTGCAGACAAGGCCCTGCACCAGCATTAGCTGTCCAGTTCAAAACAGATACCACAGCGATAGTTTAAGTGCATTTGTATTTGTAGGACAGAAGTGAAAAGGTTTAATCTGACTGTGTGTCAAGAAAAATGCACTGTTTGGCTGAGGTTGAGCTGGGCTTTGCTTTGGGAGACTGAAATTCCTGCCCACGCGACAATTTGGACTGTACCAGTGATGCTTTTATTTCAAAGATAATTGCTGTTGAAGTGGGCTGGGTATGTTTTTATTCTGAATGGTCTTGTTTGCCTACAGCTGAGCTAAAAGGGCACTGCAGGGTGTGGTGCAGTGCCCTAAACTCAGGCTGTTTTAGAGGGCACAGGGAATCTGAGACATCTGCACAGGAGTGGCACACAGGAGATGTTGCCTCTGGTGGACCCATGTCCTTCCAAGGCAGCAGCTGGAGGAAGTGCATTTCCTAGCATATCTAAAATGGAATGAGCTATTGACATTTAAGCAGATGAATCCCATCCTGTGGAATCTTGGACTTACTCTGATGGAAACATGAAAGAATATTTTTATCCAGTGTACAAGTGCTCTCAGCCTTCCTCAGGTTGTGGAAGGTTCAGGGTAAGAGCACAGCAGCCTCTGTGTGCTGAGATTTGCCTTCCACCAGGCACTGCAATGAAAATTTGTATTTACTTCAGATCCAAAAGGTAATTATTTGTTTTTTACCAGTCTACAGGAAACAAAAAAAAAGTCATTTCAGACTTCTCCAGAGAGTGTTGATGACAAACTTCTCATATCGCATCCCTTTCATGTCTAGGCATTTCTGATAGAAACACCACCCATTCTTTAAGGATTTTCAAACCCTCAGATGTTCAGGGGTTTTGTGTAACTGGAAAGGCTTTTCAGAAACCAGTAGGTGATATTGTTCCTCCTTGAATTATATAGGGAAAGAGGACCTGAAAAAACCATTGCTTCATAAAAGATCCCTCATCACCAAAGGAGGCATGTGCTGCTGCAGCAATATTGTAATGCCTCATATATGGTTTGAAAGAGTTGAAGTATCTGTAGGAATTATAGTTTTTCCTCCTTAAATATCAGTGCTTCAAATAATTTCTTGTTCTTGCTTTTTTTTTTAATGTGACATATTCATATGTGACATATTCATTCCTGTGATGTGCCTTGAAAGTCTCTGATCTCTGTCCTGTGAAATGCAGCATTATTTTTTAGGTCGGGGAAACTGCATTAAGATTCAGACACTTATGAGGAATTTGAGGTTGGAGATGTTGTTAAGGATGAAGCTGTGAGGGGCAGAGTTCACACAGAAGCAAAGAGTTCAGCAGTCCTCCAGGCAGAGGGAAATCCCAGGTGATGTTAACAACAGTATCGAGCTGGAGATTCCATCCACTCTTACAAAAATAAATCAGTGTACAAAACCTCTGGCCTGCATAAGGAAAAAATTTCCCAGTGATCAATTTGATTAGCTAAAAAACCCCCTCTGAACTCCCCAGCTTTCCTGACCCAAATAAATGTGTAATTAGAGAAGACTGCATGGCAATTATTATTAAAAAGAGTATGGGTTTGGTTTTATTTCTGACTTTTATTTTGGTAGTAACTCCAGTTCCAAAGCTTTTGCAGGCTTCAGAAGAACTGAAAGCTGAGTTTTGCTTTAGACCAGCACTTACCAGTAAAGAAAGGAATAAAATGGGCTAATTTCACTCTTTTTAGCAGTATAGCCAATTTCAGAAATGTCTCCTCAGCTTAAAATCATGACATTTTCTAGAATAGATGCTACATCTGAGACTAAAACAGTCTCTAATGCACCTCCTAGCTGAAAGATGTGCTTGCTTGTATAACTGAACTGGCAGGAGGGAAAAAATATTTAGATATATATATATTTAACACTGGACTTCAAAAATGCAACTTCTTTCCACTTTGTTAACTTTACTTGCAGAAACAAGCAATACAGGCATTGCACTGTGTGTGACTATAAGAAATGACAGTTTTCTGTTTATTCAACACATTTGGAATCTCATTATTTATCAAATGGGACTTGAGGCTCATTGCCTACGAGTAATAACATTTTTTTTCATTCTCTGTTGCCCAAAGTGACCAAATGTGGATTGGTCTGCAGTTTATTGTTCCTGCTAGAACTGATATATAATAAAATTTTTTTTAGATACACAGGTGTTTTTTTTTTCCCCTCCTTCCTTCAGGCTGCTGAAGAATGCACAGAATGAAGTTCATTTCAGAATGTGGTACAAGAAACTCCTGGCTGCTCTCCAATTCTGTGCTGGACAAACCCTGAACAAGGAGTTTTCTAAGGAAGAAAAACTCGTCAGAATTCTGGAAGACATTGCCACGAAAGTGAAAGCTGCCAGTGACCCAAAAAGAAAGGTTTGTAAAAAATGCTGCCCCTTCCATAGAAGTTTCTGTAGGGAATTTTATTTTTTTGGGGGAGTAACTCCTCTTTCCTTTAATACCCTTTACATAAATAAATCAAAGATTTAACTAGTATTTATAAATATTTTTCTGCTCTGAAAACAGGTAACACATAGATATTTAATGGGACAGCTCTCATCACCATTGCTCTTGAAATCTTTTAAGCCATTTGAATTCCTTCATTGGTGCTTTTTCAGATGGACTTGGAGGTGGCCAGAAATAATGGCAACAAGGCTGATTATCGTTTCACTGAGAGGAATGCTCACATTCAGCACCTCATCTCAAAATATTTGATTCCTGTAGAGCTGCAGTATTTCTTGAAAGCTTTACTAGGGGTTGTTCTTGGCAGGCTGGACATATCCTCATTTCTTAGCAAAGACAGCCACAGTGGAATGTAGTTAATATTTCAAATATAGCTCTCAGCAATGAACACTGAGCACATATCTGCAGCAGAAGCTTGCAGTTGTCTTCTCCAGTGGGTGCAGCTTTTATATTGCTTGGGTACATTTCCAGTTCAGAACTGTTCATTTTCCAGGACAGCTGCTGTTACTTACCTGGCGTGTAAAACTGCTTCTTGCTGAAATCTCTACAAGGCAGAGCAGAAAGCCAAATAAAAATATACTTGCCACTGCTGGTTATCATGAACAATATCATGAATCTTTCTGCCTTATTAGGGATTCAAAGATTTTCAAAGGGTTTCTCAGAAAACTCTCAGTGCTGCTACTGAGAACAGCAAAGCAAACATGGAAGTAAAGAGACAAAAATATTTGCAAAAGGAAAATCCATGTAAAGAAAAAGAAATAGTAGTAATACATTATACATCACTGATGCATAATTCAGATTTTAGAGATTAATCTCGAGGCTGCAGTTACTATAACACTGAGAAGCTCCCAAACCTTGCAGTTAACAGAGTTAGGCAAGGGAGATCACAGTTTTGAGGAAACAAGCAACAAGTTGGGAAGATCTTAGGAAAGGCAAAAACCCCATGAGATACAGCAGAGCAATACAAGGCTAATGTTCAATTGTTCAACTCCTAATGAAGGGTATTGAATCTTACAGAATGGTTTGGGTTAGAAGAGATCTTAAAAATCATCCAGCTCCAACCCCTGCCATGGACAGGGGCACTGTCCACTTGACCAGGTTGCCCCATCTCTGGTTTCACAGGTTGAGATTTTTTCTGCCATCCAATCTAAATCTGAAGCCATTCTCCCTTGTCCTGTCGCTCCTTGCCTTTGGAAACTCTTTCCATCTGAACCTTCAGGGCACTATGAGCTGATAGCACACCAAGGCACAAAAAGGATCTGCTTTTTTTTCATTTTACTCTGCTTTTTCTGCTTTAGCAAGAAGAAAAAGTGGACTAAAATCACCATTCTTATTTTTAATACCCCAGTGTGACCTCATTAGCTGTTGCAAGGTCGCACAGATACTACCGGCTCCGGAAATTGTTTAAAGTACAGAAACACAGTGAAAAAAAAATAAAAAAATTAAATAAATAGATAAATAAAAAGCTGTTTTTTTGTTCTTTCATGCTGCCATAACTGTTCACGTGCTGCAGGAGGTGTTAAAGGTGGAGCTCAGCAGGCTCCAGCAGTTCTTCCAGGAGGTGAAGGTCTGCCGGCTCCCCCTGAACCCCGCGCTTGTCGTCCAAGGCGTGGAGGCAGATGTAAGTGTGACCAATTGCATCTGCAATTTTATTTTTTAGTATAAAGGGGGGAAGGAGAGAATGCCTACATTGACCATGAAATGATGGTAGTGATCCTGCATTTTGAGCATAAATCATCTGGTCCATTTACATCCAGCCCAACCTCCTCCAAACCAGGGCCCTTTGCTGGAGGCAGAGGTGGCAGGATGGGTGGGGTGGGTGCTGCACGTGTGTCACTCCAGCCAGAGATTTCAGCTCTGAAATTCCAGTCATTCCCAGCTCAGCTGCCCTCAGCTGAGTGTTGGGTGTTGGTGGTGTTGGGACTGCCAAGGGCACCTGGAAGATGGGACCTGTCCCCACCAGGTAGCCCTTGGTGTTTTTACCATCCAAGACTCTCCCATGTCAGGTGTGGGAGCAGCAAAAGCTCTGGAGCCAGATATCTGTTTGCCAAGCTGGCTGGGAATTGCTAAAATATTAAATATTCACACTAGCTTATCTGTATCTACGACCCCTATTAAAAATGACTTAAGGATAAAGGAAACAGCAATGCTCTTCAGGGTTACTTGGCTTGACTTTGACTGCAGTACTAAGATTCAGTTGTTCGCTGTTCAGAAATATTTTTATAAACAACATAATGCCAGGAGTAAGCTGATTCATCTCCAGAGAAGGAAAATGAAGAAAAAAATCCTGAACAGCCACATATATTACCAGTTGTAACTGCCTAATTACAGCAATTTGTGGTCTATTTTTGTTCTCTGGCTCATTATCCATAGTAGACCTGATTCTAAGAGGTGTTGATCCCTCCAATTGCCTCTGACCTGTGTTTTTCCAAGTAATTGCTATTCAGCCTTGATCTGGCTAAGAGCAGAGGTCTTCCAGCACCCCACAGGCTTGGGCAGATTGTGTGTGATACCAGTCAGAGGGATTTGAAGCCTGCTGCCTCTCCCTGCTTTCAGGCTTTTGGATATAATGACTAATGGAAAGGTATCTCACCATAAAGCCATGCCATTTATACTGCTCCAGCTTGGCTGGACAGACACAGAAATGTTTAAATGTAATAACTGAAGAGGTTTGTTGGGTTTTTTTTTTCATTTTTCTTATGTCGTTATAGGCCATTATCTTTCTATAAATACACGTCGCTTCTTGATTGGACTGTACGTCAGTATAATCATGCAAATTAGAACTTTTAAGTGCTTATAATTACCCAAATTTAATTCATTTTGGTGTCATCTATTGATTTTGCCACTAGCAAGCCCCGCTCCCGGCTCCATCCATTATCTCCCAGGAACCTTTCAAGCACTCCCTGAGACTTTTCAAAGGGCAGAATTCCGTGGGGGTCTGGTGGCTGCTAATGGCTCTGGCCCATCACTCTGGTGTGGCTCAGGCAATGTCTGAGTGCTGCTGCCCTGCTTTGGGGTGTTGGGATGAAAAGCAGCAGGCAGATGTGTCTGGGGGAGCTCAAATTAGCCTCCCTAACCCCACAGTCTGTCAGGACAGCAGCAGCTCGTGTGGGGTGCTCATTATTTCCAAAAACCAGGCCATTAATTCACCATTGTCTTTAGCTGGTTTTGAGGGTGTTCCCCGCCACCCCTCCTTGGATGTTTTTAATGAGGGCAGTAATCCCACCCGAAATTCTCACAGGGTTTGCAGGTTTTGGCTCATTAGTGCTTTTTGAAGCCCTTTGAGATCCTCAGGTGGAAGGAGCTGTAGAGCATGGAAGTCAGAGTTTGTGCTTAATTAAGAAAAATTCCGTATTAACCAGAGCATGATTTTCAAAATTTCCTGAATCCTCAGCCAGAGTGAGGCCATCAAAGAAATTGGCAGGTTCTTTGCTCCCATGTCTGATCGGGCAGGACTGGGATTTTTTTCTTCCAGAGAACAATGAGACCAAAGGCTTTTCAATGCTTTAAGTCTCATTAGATCAGTCTTATATAATTAATCCATCTAATTCCAGGCAAAGCTTATTGTTGATAGACCTGGGTGAAAATTAAAAAGAAACAAAACAATTAGTACATAAAATATTATCTGTTCATATGGTCTGATATTTAAGTGAAGCAGGTTGTCTGGGGAAAAGAATTTCTTGTTTTTCAGACCCAGTGAAACAGTCAATAATATCAAGAATTATTTATTTTTGCTGCCACCACCACTGAGCAGTGTTTAAAGTTGGGATCTTTTTCAGAAGTGTTGTATTGGTCTGGTGTTTTGTATATGTGACACTGTTGTTCTTGTGTCTCATCTCTCTTTCCCCTGCAGTCATGTTCTTATTTTACATCCAATGCTTTCCCATTAAAAATCTCCTTCATCAATGCGAGTGCTCCAAGTGGAAACATCAATGTTATTTTTAAGGTACGTTCTTCCTGTAATCCTCAGGTCTTTTGGTATGGGAAATGGTAATTTAAAATTCACCTAATTTATGTTTTAACCCTTGAGTCTGAGAATAGCTGATTTAGCTCTGCTGCTCGTTTATCTCTATCATTTTTGACACTAGAACTTTTAATGAAATGTGTTGAGGTAATACACTAAAGTGTCACCTTTTTGATCAACAGAGGATCAAACTAATTATGGCAGGGTTTTTTTCCATAATAAAGACAATCAGACTAGAATATAAAGTTCATATTTTAAACCAAGTTTCTTAATGACATAAAATTCAGAGAGCAAGTCTCAGAGAAGAGATAGATCAGAATGACTGAACCTTCAGCCTTGTCCATATGTCTCTTAAAAAATCAAAATATTGGCATGTTAGAGGCTCCATAGGCCACACAAACCTAATTCTGCCCCTGTCAGCCAGCCTGGGGGAATGGAGGAAGATGGAGGTGGAGGAGACAGCAGAGGAGCTGACTCAAAATAAACTCTGCTTTATTTTACAATTGTCACCTAGAAAAGCTTCAGAGTTCAGAACAGTCCATCCACAAAAGACAATGCATTCTAAAGTTAGTTCTCTTTCAAAAGTCTTCCCTAAAAGTGGATATTGGCTTTAGAGAAGAACAAAAGTTCTTAAAATGGCTGCTGGATACCAAATGGTCAGTTGCCAGTGGCATTATTCTTAGATATTTTGCAGAATCACTTTCCAAATGAGAAATCTAAAAAAAGGTATAAATAAATTTTAAAAAAAAGTAGATTTTATGCTGTCTTAAATTAACTTGCCCTTTAGAGCAGCTGCGATTCTCAGAAATAGCAGAATGCTTCCCAGGCCTGCTAAGGGGAGAAATCAGCAATTTTAAGTTTTTCTGAACATTTAGAAACCTGGATCATCTGCTGCTTCATCTGAGAATCAATATTAAGCAGCAGGTTCCTACCTACCTGAGCAAACACCTGCTCCTGGGACTTTTAAACAATTGCACTGGTTCTACTCAATTTTTTCCCACCTAGTAATGTTCAGCAACCAACTCATTGTCCAGTTGCTGTAGAAGTGTCACCTTCTCCTGTCAGTGAAAGATTGTGTTAAAATACCTTTTACTTGTACTATATTCCATTTCTTATTCATGACATAACTCATATATAAATGATAAGCACAATAAATGATAAGGGTATCTTACTAAATTGTCTTCTCTCTGTATGTGTGAGGGAAGACTTTTTTGAATTTTTAGGTGCTAAGAAGAATTAATTGGAGTCAAGATTACCTTTTGATGAGAGAAAAATAGATTCAGATATTTTGTCTTTTTAAGATGAGTTTATGTCTCCTCAAGTACTTATTTCCTGGCAGTAAATGTCTGTAGATTGGAATGCTTGTGTAAAAAGAATGTAATGAAAGAATAAAGCACTTAAAATACCAGTAAAAGTTATCTATTTTAAATATAGAGGGATGAGGGGAAACAAAATCAGCTCTGATGTTTTCACAGGCCATTTACTCAGCCATGGTTAAAAATAATCTCTTCATTAATTCTTGTGGCTACAATTAAAGCCCCATTTCACTGAGATTATTGTTTGACTAACTCCATGGGGAGAGGGGTCATCACTGCATCACTGCCTGGAACTGAATCTGAATCACATTATGGATAAAATGTAAATTCATGATAAAATTCCCTTGCAAATACCAAGTTGTGAGGCTTAACGTTAGACAAACACTGTCATTTGTGCAAAGGGATCTAGCATTAAGTAGACTTTAAAATGTAACTAAATTGGGATCCTACCTCTGGATTAAATTTTCAAACTAATAATTAAGAATTACACAGGAATAATAAGCAGAAAGGCCACAGTTAAGCAGGGATCATTTGCTGCCATCTCAGTGGCTGTCAGAACTGTTCCTGTCTGTGTGTGCCACCTACTCTGTCCTCTTCTGACACAGAAAGGCAAGCAGGAATTTTGAAGGAAAACATGACAAAGTACTGAAATGAATGTAGCTGCTTTGGTGGGCAAAAAAAAGTCCCAGTCAAACAGGACATTATTTCTGTTTGGTGTTGAAGGAGAAAACTGAATTTCATGTGCAATTCTCACAGATAGGTGATGATCTACGTCAAGACATGTTGGTTCTGCAAATCATTCGAGTGATGGACAGCATCTGGCTCCAAGAGGGACTGGACATGCAAATGATCATTTATAGGTGTTTATCTACTGGGAAAGGACAAGGTCAGTCTGAAATTATAAAAGGAGCTTGTATTACATTATTCATATTTCACATAAACAGTGGTATATAAAATTTATTTATTCTGCCTCTCTAGAACTCTGGATTTTGTAGCAACTTAGGCTAGAATTTTCCAAAAGCCTCAACACTGTCAGCTTGCAAAACTTTCTTAAATTCACATATCAAAAAGAGGGCTTTGGAGAGAATTGGCCATAGCTACTGAAGTTTTAATCCAGTGTAGTCCTACATAGATGCTTAAATGAGCCTGATGCATGTGGCTGCAGAAAGTACCTGCAGACAAGCGATGACAGCTTTGTGCTGTTGATTTTGAAATATTATTCTTGTGATTTATGTTGCTTGGGGCAGGTCTGACTCATCTGAAAGCTCTATTTCTCTCTTTTTATGGTTGTTATAGCAGAGCTGTAGCAGGGACACTGATTGCTTGCTGTGGATATCTGCTGACAGCAGTAAGCTGGCTGTATTTCCCTGACCAAATCTTCTACTGGAAATAATCCCAGCTCAAATAGAAGGCTGATGTATCCAGATTACCTGCTGTAAAAAAAGCTATTAAAATAGAAAAAAAATTAAAAGAAAATCTTTGCTTTCTGAGCCTCAAAGTGAACATGAGAGAGGAGGAATGATCTAAAGGAAATAAGTGAAAAGAATAGATGAGTTCAGGCATAAGGCATGTGGTTGTGGTGACCTGGAAAAAACTCCTCCCTTCTTTGTAGGGATGGGAGTCAAAGCTTGAAAGCTTCTGCTTCAAAGGCAGATAATACAAGAATACTATTTCTGGACATGACATTATATATAGACTCTTCTATACACTAACACTTAATTTGATGTTTGCCAAGAGAGATACAGGGATCATCTTCAAATAATATTCTCTCCCTGACAGTCTCTTCCTTCCAGCATCACAGCAGCAAAAAAACCCCTCAGGGTCTCACAGTTTCTCCAGATGTCTTTGCTTATGAGTTTACATCAGTGCTGAGGTAATTGATTTATAGTTAATAATTAAGGATAAAGGACAAGTGGCATGCCTGTGGTCACACAGGACACCTGCTTTGGGAGGTTTGGGAACAGAGATTTTCCAAGCCCAAGGCTAATGAATTACTCCACGGCCACCTTCCCCACACAAGGGGGATGGGAGATGGCAATTTCATGGTCATGCAAACACAGAAATCCCTTTTCACTGAAATTCACTGAAAACTGAATCAAGCATTGGTTGAATTCCACTTTCCAGGCCTGGTGATGCAGAGGAGCCTGTCACCAAGTAAAATTCTTAGAGAAATTATTTTTGTAATGTAGAGTAGAGGGGTGACATGCCAGGGGACCACACATAATAATTTCTGTACCTTTCTAGACAATAAATACATATGAAACAACTTTTTATATATTAGTAAATATCTCATCCTGCTTTTTAATATTTTTATTATGGTTTTGTACATGTTCTACCCACTTTAAATCTCACTAAGCTGCTCACCTTGTTGGTTCTTTGAGGCAGTTATGTCCACAATATTGTTATTGGTGATTTTATTTCTCCTTCACAGAGCTGCCCCTTTCCACTCGGTGCCCTTTATTTCTAACTTCCAAGGAGCAAGAGTAAAACAATTCTAATCTACATTTTCTGCTGCATTCATTATTTTTAAGCTTTTAACCATGTGTTTTGTTGGTTGTTTTTTCTGCATGGAGTGATCAAAAAACAGGTATTATGCATAGATTTGGTTCCTATGTTTTTAAAGTTGAGGATTTTTCATGCAAACTCTTTTCCATCTGATTAGGACTGGTACAGATGGTGCCAGATGCTACCACACTAGCAAAGATCCACAGGGAGTCTGGACTGATAGGACCATTGAAAGAAAACACAATTAACAAATGGTTTCGCCATCATCATCCTCTGGAATCAAGTTACCAAGAGGTAACATCATAATGAAGCTTATTACACATTTCATGCTATGCCATGGGGGGAAAAAAAAGAACTAAATTAAAGTAGAGAGCAAAAACGAGTGGCTCAGACACGAGACAAACAAGTCTCATGCAGAGAAACCAGGGAATCCACTTAATTCCACTCTCTGTCTAAGGAAATATTGCTTTTTGTCAGGTGCATGGTAGTACATTTTCTATAAACATGCGTCATGTTTTGAAATTTAGTAGTAAAGTGAAGAGAAATTGAAACAGAAATTGTTTAGAACTCAGAAAAAATATTTTTAGGTCAGGTCTTTAAATTCTTTCTTTTATATAAACCATCTAAAGTCTTGGCAGATTTCCTGTACTTGGGAACAACCATGCCAATACCTTGAGTTTCAGAAAGCAGTTTTATCAAAACCACCCAGTCATGGTTGAAATACAGATCATGCTTTTCATGTCACGTGTTCTCATGGGATCCCATGTAAGGCATCTGATTTTATAAAATTGAATGTTCTTCATGAGCCCAACAATTGGAAATTTTATTTATAGAAGCAAAGGTTTTCCAAGGAAATCTTTCTATCAATGCCCTGTTGGGTGAGCATCTTCTGAGGCCCCTGAAAAAATCCTCATTTCTTTGTGTCTCTGGGATGGCTTTTATAATCCTTTTTCTATGCAAATAATAAATTAGTGGCCAAAATTTTAAATTTAAAGGACTGCTTTGAATATCTAACGCTCTGAGAATGAAATGCTTTTGTAGCAATTTTTTAGTAGATGTGTATTATAAATATGTTTGGTAAACTTTAGTAATTTTGTAATTATTCCATAGGATTTTTCCCATCTACATTTTGACTAAGAATGCTTGAATTCCTCATATATCATTTGATTCTATTAAACAAGAACAGTCTATATAGAATGAGTGTTTTTTACAAGTTTGTGTGTTTACATTTTTATAGTAGAAGTGTAGACAACATGTCAACTCAGAATGGGGGGTAGTGCCAGTTATTGATTGAAAACTTGATTTCGTGCTGCTGCTGCTGTTTGTAAAAAATACCATTAATGTGGAATATTCTAAAACCAATTCCTACCCAATTTCTTCCAATTTTTTAAGTATATGAAACACAGTCAGATCTGATTACATAGGGTATGCATAAAATTGCTACTGTGCATTCCCTTTGTGCTTGCTGGTGGATGAACCTTCATCGTCTTTTTACTCCCTCATAGTTTTTTACTCATACAGTCCTGGATCTAAGGTGCTCAGAAAACTGGTGCAGAACAAGCTTTAATATCCTCATTTTACAGTTGGGTGAACAAAATCACAGAAAGCTTCAGTGTTTTACCCAAGGTCATCAAAGTGAGTCAGGAGCACAGTTAGACATAAAATTCAGCCAGCTCTTGAGCTGTGGCCCAAGTCTTGCCATTTCAGGTGGCACCTTGTATCTACAGAGGATTCCTGAAAACAAAAATAATCATTTGCCTTGGCTAATGTGAGTTTTGTCCAAAAATATTAAGATCCAGATTAGGATGGTTTGGGTTTCTGTATTACATTGTATATGTTGCAATTTAGATTCATGGGACATGGAGTGAATTCTGGAGAAAAAAAAAAAATCCACGTAGTTACAGAACAGTGCAGTGGATGTAAAACAACCCACATCCAAGGAAATGGTTAAATTTGTGCATTTGCAACTAATTCCCTTAAGGGTGTTTTTGCAATATACCTGCAGAGCACTGAACAGAAAATGCCAGCTTCCTGCCAAGAAGCTTTTTTTATTTTCCTTAAGCACTTTCCACCTTGAAGTTTTCTGTAGACTTCCAGGTATCTTTGGGACACAAGGTGAAAACCTCATGCATAAAATTGTTCTTGTGCTGTAACTCTGAGTGCCATCCCTATCCCATTCCTACCCAGACCTGTCTCATGAATCTCTTTTTAGAATTTAACTCATTAAAATTTTACCAACAATTAAAAAAAAAAAATTACAAATATATTTGGATATTTCATGTGACAGTTTTTGTTTTTCTCACTAGGCCATAAGGAATTTCTTCTATTCCTGTGCTGGCTGGTGTGTTGTCACCTTCATCCTGGGGGTCTGTGATCGACACAGTGACAACATAATGCTGACAAAAGCTGGACACATGTTCCACATAGATTTTGGAAGATTTTTGGGTCATGCACAGATGTTTGGAAGCATAAAAAGGTTGGTATCTATAGTAACACACCATAAACTTTAGAGCAATAGTCTGAAATTTCACAGCCTTATCAACTATTAAAAAAAAAATACAAATGAGATTAATCTTTCTTTTTTCCTTCCCGTATTTTCCAAAACAACATTTTGTTTGTTTGTTTCTTGAAACGTTTTGAGGTTTTTTGTTTTGTTTTAGTTTGGTTTTTAGGTTTTTGATAAGCTGGCCTTTCCCTGCTCTACACTATTTTAGTGAGTTGGACAGACACAACAGCGTGGGAGTATTGATATGAAGGAAGCTGATGAGGATAATAAATACTTTTAAGTCAGGCACTAAAAAGATTCAGTTGCAGTGCTTAACATTATCATCCATCATTCAAGAGATGCACTCCTAATCCTCCTTATTTGCTGTGGAAAGAGTAAAGCAGAACAGAATAATAAAAACATACTCATGCACGCTCTTGTCAAGTGCTGTGTCCTTCTCTACAGCAAAACTCCTAGTGGAACTTAGCAGGAATTTCCTTGAGTAGTAAATTTACACAAATAAAAAAGTTACTTAGTTGAGTGAACAACAGGATGAAGCAAATATATATTTTGGTGACAGAACAACCAAATTTAAATGATGTAATAGCAATAATAAAAATAGATATTAATGTTAGTGTTTTACAGCTCAGTTATACTACACTTTCTGATTAAGTCTGTGAAAACTTTAAATACAGTCACTTCCACAAACAGCAGCCTCTTTTCCCATTTCTCAATGCAGTGTGCTGCTTTTAAACTACAGAATAAAATCACAAATTTAGGGCCTTCATTCATGATTCCTTAGGACAACTGGGTCTTCCATCAAGAGCAGGTTCCAAACACCAAGGGATAATCATTGCTTTCCCCAAGCCCAGTTGCAACTGAGCAGATGCATAATTAACATATTAATGATACAGCATTAGTGGCTATTGTTCTTATGAGTTGTATGCACCACCTTTAAATGTAACATATTACTTGTAACACAAGGATATCACATTTTTATATGTCACAAACTTCTCTCAAAATTTGAAGGTCTCAGGGTTAGTTGTATCTACTCATTCCCACAAGGCAAGTCCTGACAGAGGTTTGGCCTCTGGTTTCTTGAACAGGACTTATATTGTACTTTTATTTGAGTTCTTATATTTTATTTGAGTTTTTTTGCACTCCTAGAATATCATACTCTAAAATAATATTGAAGACACAGCAGCACAATGCTGCCAAACTAAGAATTAGTAGTGCTAATGGGGGTGTTGTGTAGTAAATATTCTACATACAGTTCTGGGGTTCTGTAGAAGATTTAAAGATTTCAAAGTATCTGATGCAAATCCCTGTACTTGGGATTACACACATCCCACAAACCTTTTTTGTGTGTGAGTGTAAAATGAAATCTCTGCAGATCAACGAAGGGTTACAGACAAGGAGTCCCAAAGTGTATAAAACAGTTATTTCTAACAGAACTTTGCAAGCTGATTGCCACAGTTGTCCATTTCCTGTTCTCAGGGAGAGCTTTTTGCCACTACAAAAAATCTAATTCCTCATAAAATTTCCTGAGGATAGGTGGAAGTGAAGTGCAAGGATGCTTTGGCAGCTCAGGGACTCACACATGGGCTGCAGCTCTTCCTCTCCCATCCCAGGGAGTCTTCAGAGAACCTGTTGGAGCTGACATGATTCATCCAGCCATGCTCATTTTCACATTCCTGGTTGTGAAGACCACAAAAAAGGGATCAGTGAGCTTTTATAATTCCTGCCCTCATCTTTAAGTGATACCCAATACATCTGCTCAGTTTCGATTCCAAGTCAAAAATCCGTTCTTCCTGATGTGAGAGAGAAGAGGAGTCAGGAAGTTTCTTTCTACATGTGCCTTCACAGTGCAGTGAAGACTTTAAATAGCACTAATAACTCAACTTTCCTTTTATCTACAGCTCATATTTCAGAAGTGTTGGTTGTGATCTATCTAGCCAATAGCATTATAACAGAGAGGTTGGCAGAAGAATTATTCCCAAAGTCCCATAGGGAACTTTCCTACTGAACCATGAGATTTCATTATCTTCTCTTTCTACTTTTTTTTAATCACACCAAATGACACCTTTTACTAACAGTAGTAAAATGCTCCTTTCATTCTCTAACCCAGCCTCCACTTTTGACCCTACATTCCCCCAAAACAGGCAAGTCTGCAGGTACACTTCAAACTGTACAAAGAAATTTTTCTTGTTTGATTTCTTCATGTAACAGTCTTATTCTTCATGTGTTGAGTGTCCTGTGGTAATCATCTCAGACTCTCTCACATGTAATTAGGTGTAATATTATCCAGTTAATTATCCAGGGCCAGGTCAGCCATCAAGTGGTTTGGATGAAGAAGGAGCCTGGCTCATGGTTTTACCTGCCATGCTTTGCTTGCCTTTGTTGTCCTCCTTTCCCTTCTCACCAGCTCCTTTTGAACACTCCTTCCTTGAACTGAGCAGCAAGAGATTTATTAAAACCCTGTTCTAACTGAACTAATCCAAAATTCAGCAGTCGATTGCATCCTCCCCTCTACCAGTCACTTCCAGCACTGTCATCTACAATTCTTCACTCATTTATGTGAAGTGTGAGATTGGTGGCAGCACACAAAGTGGTGCAGCTCAGGCACCCTGTAAATCCACTTTTTGATAACATCAGTGTCCATTCTTTTCTTTAAATATCCAGCCATCCTGATTACCTCCAGCACTCACTGGCCTTTTCATTTCCCTTGTCTCTTTGCCAAACTAATCCTGGCTCTTGGCATGGTTTTCCCAGAATTTAAATCTGCTAAGCTGGTTTTCTTCTACAAAGTTAATTACTAGAGACAGCCTAACTATTCCATTGGGAAATTCCAGTTATTGGGGAAGTTTCAAAAATATGGGAAAATTATGTTTCCCACACTTTCTTCCTGGGTTGGTGTTTTATTATACTGAGAAGTATTTCAGAACATCTGAGTATATACAAATCTAGAAGTGCCTCTTTTTATTTTGAAAGTAACACATTTCATTTTTAGTGTTAACAACCTAAAATGCGTGTTACTGTCTCACTAGACATGTTGACTTTAAAAAAAAATAAATCTTTTCAGGTATTTCTTTCTAAAACAGAAATGTTGGCATATGGAAAAATAAGTTGTATCTGCATTTGTTCTCTTTTTTCCTAAAAAAAAAAAAAGAAAAATGGGGAAGAAGGAGGAATTTGAGAATAATACATTTTACATTTTCTTTTTACCCTTTTAAAACTTTATTTAGAGTACTCATATAAAGCCTAAATCTTGAAAGTAAAAACTTAAAAATATAATCATTTTTTATTTCCTAAATTTGTTCATGATATCTTGGACCAACCTGTATTAGAAGCTGAAAGATTTCAGTAGGACTTTTCAGTATGTCTCATTATTAATTCATTCTCTGCTGTTTATATTTATTTTTCTGACATGATGGGTCAAGGTTTATTAGTTTAAATGAAGTGGTACCTCCTAATTCTTTGCCACTGTTCACTTTCAGCACTTTCTGTTTTCAGCCACCCTCCAAAAATCTCTGACTGCAACCCTGGAAAGATTTAATTTTGTGACTTTAAGCATTTTAGTAGCCCAAATGGTCTTAATAAGATCATCCAGATGTTTAAAGACTACAATCCACATGAAGAATGAAAGGGGAAATATGCACAAAAACCTGTAGGTGAAACAGCATTATCACCAAGGTGACAAGGCCTAAAGGGGCTTGAATTTATCAGGGAAGAAATCCATCACTTTTGAAAGTCAAGTGCCTCCAGTTGTCCCAAATTGAACAGCAGAAGCACGAGCTGAGTCTGAGAACACATGAACAATTGTCTGCCCTGAGGGCCAGGGGTTTATTCTTGCTGGCCTGGTGTTTTCTCTAATTATTGAGCCTGGGTTGTAATTTGCCCTTTTCCATCGTTTTTTTTGGTTTGTTTGGTGTTGGTGGGTTTGTTTGTTTGTGTGGATGTTGTTTATGTTTGAGTTTGTTTTGGTGGTTTGGTTTGGTTTTTGGTTTTTGTGTTTTGTTTTGGTTTTTTGTTTTGGTTTTGGTTTTTTTTTGTGGTTTTTTTTTGGGGTTTTGGGGGGTTATTTGTTTGTTTGTTCGTTTTTGTTTTTTAATTTTTTCAGTAATAGCCTCTTGTGGAGGAAATTCAACTGAAATGCTTTGAAATCAGAGTAAATTATGTCCACTTCATACCTTCAATTTTTTTGGTTATCCTTTCCCAAGTCTACTCAGACAATTAAGGGAGACATTGGATTTTCCATCCAGTGTCTGTGTGGGTTTGGCTGTACCAGTTCTGCCCATGAAGAGCCTTGTTCTGCTCGTTGAATTGAGTTTCCTGGAAACCAGCTCTTGTCTGCTGAGGCTCTCAGAATCCTTCTTGACCTTTCCTTCCCTCCAAGGGTGGCATAAACCTATCTTCACTGCTTTCCTATCTTCACTCTCTTGAAGAAGTGATCAGGTATTCCTGTTAACAATGGACTAAGAGAAGTTGCTTGATGCTTCCAGAGCCACCAGCAGAGTTCCCTCTGCTTTGGGAGGTTGGCTGCATGTGAGGAATTTAAGTGACTTCCTATCAAATTCCCCTCCTCTCCCCTCTCCCCTCCTTCTCATTCTGTCTGCCACACTGTGACTTTTTTCTAGGATATGGCTCTAGAGACAGGAGGTTTAACAATAAAACAGAAAGAAAAGGGAGAAAAGACATCATGGTGGCTGTCCATTTTGATTATGGTTTTATTTGTTATCCTTTTCAAAGTGTAACTGTTTATAGAGATGTGTGTTTTCTCCTCCCTGCTCCCAGCAGAAGCATTGTATTGAATCACCCCTTTCTCTGAAAGCTTTCTGTACATACTTTTTTATGTTCCAGGGAGCTATTCTCACACACACTCAAATGTACATTTATATTCAGGGGAAGCTGTTCTCACACACAGTCAAGTATACATCAAGCACTTTCAAATTAATCTCTGTTTCTTGGTCTTCTTTTATTTCCTTTTTTTTTCCTTTTGCTTGTTCTGCACACCACGCTTTGTCCTTCATCCTTAACTGGAAAGCATACTGATGTATTTAATTCATGTAGGATTTCATCCCCTGCCCGGAGGAATTTCTTTGCAATTCAATTTCTTCATCACTGGTTTATTTCTCTCTTTTGCCTGGTGATATACAAATGCCCTGCAACCATCTATTACTTGTTTTCTAAATATCCATCTCATACTGAAAAGGCCTGTTAGCTGAATATTCCATGGGTAAGGCCTATAACCCTACTTGTTCTGTTTCTTTTAGGGCACATTTTGGGTCTGTTTTAGAATCCCTTTCACTGCTGAGGGCCAGTCAGGACACAAAAAGCAATTTTCCAACAATCTCTGTCAGCAAGGGGAATTGCTCCAGTCTCCCTGTGAATTAACTCCCAAGTGGTTTATCAATAGGGTTAGTAATAAACTCTAACAAACACAGAAAATTTGATAGTCTTAGAAAATGGTGTAAGGCATCAGGAATGCTGCACTGAGCACTGTCAAATGTGAGCATTGAAGGTGAAGTGTGGAGAGGACTGAACTCCACCTCGATGTTGTTTTGCTCTCTGGTTGCTGGTGGTTGGGTGCAGGCTGCTTTATCTGTGTCTGCCAGAAGTGAGGAGCCCAGCTCAGCTCAAAGGGGTCTTAGCTGGACACGGGGGTGCTTCCTAACCAATGTTTGCAGCAATGTCTGACACTATTTAAGATGTGTTCCTAAAGCAGAGCAGGTCTTCTTTCAGGGAGGATCATTTCAGGAATCTTCCAAAGTGCACCATCAGCAAACTGCACAGAGTGGTTGAAATTCTGTGACGTAATTAATAAATTCTGTGCTCAGAACTGGAGATTGCAGCAGAGGCTGGGCCCTGCAGCCAGACTGAAACCCAGCCAGAGGTGTCTCCAGCTACTCTCTGTGTTCCTGTTATGAATCCTGCCCATTTCCATGCTCCATGGGAGGGTTCCAGATGGGTCCCTGTGGCAGCATACTGCAAAAATTTGGTCTGTCCTAGGAACTGTGACAGTGTCTAAGCTCAGCTGTCACAGCCCTGTCACCTGCACTGTCAGCACAGCAACGCCACGGGGCCAGGTCGGATCAAATCCCTGTGATTTACCCCCTCAGGAGCTTCCACTGCTCCCCACCTAAATTCAGACCAGTTTACCCAAGGCTGTGTCCAGCTAAATCTTAAAACCTCCCAGGATAATCTCTCAAGGAAACCTGTTTCAATATTTACTTTTCCTCATACTGAGGATTTTTTGCTTTGTTTGGTTGGGTTTTTTTTTCTTATGGCAAGTCAGAACTTAAGCTGGTTCCGTTCTCTCTCTAATTCTTGTCTGGATCCATCTGTTTTAGAGCCTCCTGTACAAGTAAATCCTCTTTGGTCTCCTGAAAACATTTCATCTCCTGGGTAAACCAGCCCACATTCCTCAGCCTCTCCTCACAGGAGGAGAGTGCCACCATGATGCTGGTGACTTACTCCAGTTTAGTGGCATCTTTCAAAATTTGGCAGGGTATGAATTAATAAACACTGAGTGGAACATCTTTATATGTGGCATTTTTCACTGTTTTCATCAGTAACCAGTATGATGGGATAGAGAATGTATTTGTTCATTTTTTGGTAGAGGCCCCAAATTTGTGCAAGGTCTTGGTTGTGGTGAAAATTTCTATTAGCAGCTTTTTAGAAAGGGATCTGAGAGCCCTTTTTGCTATTTTACCACAGCAAATTTTGAGTTAATGTACGATATTTGATAGAAAAGCTTGAAATTTGAAGTAGTCCTTTTGTTCCTCTTTTCACAGGGAAAACATCCCCTGGAATATTTTTAACATTTTACTTTTAGAAAGATGGAGATAAGGAGCCCAGGGAAATTACAAGGAGTCTAGAAAAAACCAATTAAAATCGTTGGACATCTGAAATACAAGACTTGTGAGAAAAGGTGGGAGCAGTTGTCTATAGAAGATTGAGGAAAGACATAGTAATTGTCTGCAAGTACTTTAGAGGCTGCTGTAGGGAAGATGGAATCTCCATGTTCCCTCAGGAAAGAACAAGAATTAATAGGATGAAAGCACAGCAAGAGTTAGATTAGGCATTAGGGGAAAAAAATGCTGTGAGAGGACATCTTAAACCAGAAATTTGATAGGGAGGTTGGAGAACTCTATCATAAAAATCTTTGAGAATAGGCTGAATAAGAAATCCAGAAGCATGTTTATGATCTTGTCCTGATAAGAAGAAAAATGGAGGATCTCTTGTGGCCCAGGCATATTTCTTTATGTTTGCTGGTGATGAATTGTGTTGTGTGGTTGTTCCCTGTTTCATTATTTAATATATAAAAGGAGTGCCATTGATTATGGTTTTTTACTGTGTCTACAAGTGTCTGTGATTACTGTGATTAAATATTTTCACTGGGCTTTAGAGAAATAAGCACTCATGTTCATTTATTTTGTGTTCTTCAATAAGCTTTTGGCTCTTGCTGCAAAGGATGTCAGCAGTCAAGCACTCCCTAAAAGCTTTTCCTATTGGAAAAGCTTTTTATTGGATACATCTAAATTCCACATAGTCATGCTGGATATTATCAGTCACTCTTGACTCAGCCAAAATTATTTTAAAGCAGTCAGGGAATATATGTGGGGGTTGCTGCTGAGCAGCTGATTTTTAAATTTAAAAGAGTTCTGTGTGGTTTGTCACACACTGTCCATATGAAAATTTGGACTACAACAGATTTGCTCTCATTGCAGGAATGTGTGTGACTTGGACTTTTTCATAAGTGCACTGTTGGGAAGCTTAGATTGGATCAGAGCAAAGGTCATTTGTTGTTGGTTATCTCATATGTTTTCCCTACTTAATACAAAAAGAAGTCAGAGTATGTTAAATGTTAAAAGTTCTGTACCGTGAGATTCAGAGTAGAAAAAACCAAAACTATTGTTGACCTTACAAGCTTTGTTAATCAGTTTACATCTAGTGGTTCATAACAAATCCTGATGCTCTTACTGGTTTTCTTGGAATGCAGCATAATTCTATCCCACAGTGGAGTCCCAGTGGATGTTCCCATCACCCCAGACCGAGTTTATTTTTATGTGATGATCTCTTCATTTCCTTGAGGTTTCTTTTCCTTTCTTCCCCTCTCATGATTTATCATCCAAACATCCATAATCTCCAGAGGAACTGCAAAACACATTCCCATGAAAATCTTAAATCTCTAAAAGAAAAAAAGAAAAAAAGAGAAAAATAATAAAACCCCCATAAAGCAGCCTTGTTTCTCACTGAATGGCTTGAGTAAACTCTTTTGTCACAGCCATAGTAAAGTATTAGTCTTTAAAGTCCAAGACTGCAATCAGACTCTGTCATAAACAGGAGTATTGCCTTTTTGACTGATTTCTACTATAAAACCAAAGAGTTCATTAATCTCATCTAGGGCTTTAGTGGGGGAAAATGAAAAAGGAAAGAAAAGAGTAGGCAAGACGTGATAGGGTAGCTTTAATGGTTTGGGGGGTTTATTGGCTGTACATCTTTGGTCAGTCTCAAGTCATACTAGTCCTCTCAGTCAGGCTTTTCTTTTCTAAAAACTAAAGGTACCAAACATTTTAATTACACAATAGAGGTCATTCAACAATGCTTCAATTCCATATTTCTTTAGCACATCATAAACAAGAAAAAAGAAGTCTTTTGGTCTACAGAGATATGGTAAAAGGCTTTTATTTGAAAGTATTTCATCATACCAGGTTATTTTTAAACTGATGCCAGGCATTTCTTCAGTTTGATGGAGGCAGCAAGTTGTATCAATACAAGTTTTAGGCCATGGGGCTCTTGTTGCACAGTCTTTGCTCATCAAACAGTTCAAAATTATTATAGGCCTTAGCTGTGATATTGAGGGTGTTTTGGGGCAAGAAGTATTTAATGTTTGTAACTTTTAGATAAGCTCATGTGAGCAAGCCATGGGATAGAGAGAGGTCCAAGTGAAGGCTGTTGTTACCAGGCCTTTGGAGTCACTGCTCATCTTCTGAATAAATGCCAGAATGGAATGTGATCTTGGCAATCTGCCCCAGAAAAGGCTGTCCATTAAAGATGTCCTGATTTAAATACAGAAATTCAGCAGCAGGGTGAGGTTCATTTGCACAGGCTGTGTGTGGTACATGCAGCAGGGCACACATTGTTTTTCTCCTTGTGGAGGCTAAAATATCCTCTATTTGCTGATTTAAATTTTCCCATTATTATGGACAATGACTGGACTTGGCTGTTTGTAATTTTGCTGGGGAATTTTCCCTTCTTGTTTTTTATTATTATCCAAAGGAGTTTGTGAAAACATTAAGGAACATTTTGCATCTATGCACAAACATTCATCCTGTCAATTGGTGTTTCAGAATCCTTTATGTTCTGTTCAGGGAGTCTCTTCCCACTGAAACTTTATTTTATAGTGCTATTGTGAGAAATGGCTGAGTTCTTCCTTCTAGTGGGTCTTGTTTACCATATTCTAAGTTGGCTTTATGTGAGGGATTTTTTTTTTAATTTAATTGCAAAGTGTTCCCTTTGTGAACAGCTTATTTAATGGAGCTTCAGCATCCAGGGGTTGCAGGGTTTGCCTTGGGGGAGAGGCTCTGATAGCGAAAGACCTTAAACAGAACTGGAGAATTCAAATCCCTACATCATATTTTGCATGTTGACAAGGGAGGACTGGCCTAACACCCTAGAACATACTCACAAAAGATACTGAGAAATCTAAGAACCTTGTAAAACTGCTTTCAGTCATCCCACTAGTAAAACTAACCTATAAATAATGTAAACATTAAAATATCAGTTGTGTGCTCACACAGATCCTTTAGCAGCAACAATAAGAGAATTGACTAATGTTGCAGTCATTACTTGATGGGGAGGTTGGCCCACAGCCCAACCCAGCAATGTTAAACACCACATTTCTTCCAGTAAAGTAATTTCTGATTGCAGTATCTATTTTCAGCTCAAGTAGCTCAGTGTGGGAGACTTGGACTAGCTCAGAAAGGGCTGTGCTTTCATGGTGTAATTGTGTCTCTTGATGCAGTTGGACATCAGAAATCAAACATGAATTTTGAACAAAATGCATCATATTTATAGCAGCAGGTTTTGACTTGCAATATTTTAGCCCAAGAACAAATCTGGGGTTTAGACATTCTTGAGATGCTAAAGTGCTTTCAAATCAGGATTTAGATTGGCCTTCTGTCCACAGATACATCAAGATGTTAACACTGGCAATTTTCTCTATCTCTCTCTTTCCCGTGGGCTTTAACAAATTGAATTTCATTATTTTGTTTGTATCAATTTATATAACACAATGCTTTTTTTAAACACCACTGCTGAAAAATAAGATAAAAGATGAATGAATGAATGAGTGAAAGAAAGTTCTGGGCAAACCTGAACTCTCAGAAATCAGTAACAGACACAGGTTTGTTGTTCTTTGAGATCTACAGCACAAAACTACACAATAACTGTGTAACAGTCACACTTTAATATAACCTTTAATATAACCCTCCAAATGTGCACTCACATCTTACATCACACAGAAAAATGTGGAGGGAAATAATTTTTATTGTGGACCTTCATCTTGCCTAGCACTACTTTGCTGAGTTGAAGAATATATATTTTGTTAAAAACCACCCTGGTGGCCTGCACTGCTCGGAGGTGAAAGATAACCATGGGAGATGTGGATTCAGAGTTAGCTGCCATGCAAGATTCTCCAAACATAAAAGTGGGAAGGCCACCTGAGCATTTGCTGTGACTTAAGCTTCCATCTGCAGCCTGTAATCTCATGACAACTCCTTTTTCTTTCTGCAGTAATGAGAGGCAGGCACTTTTATGGGAAGGTGGAAAGGGAAGCTCATCTGTCTCACAAATGCATCAGGAAGCAATGGGTTGACTCAGCCCATGTTTGAGGTTTTAGCAAGAAACACACATCCTGAAATTCATTTCTTCATTTGAACTTACCAAAGGCACTGGGTTTATTTAAATTTATTTTGAATTAAGGGTTAACACACTGCATATTGCCTTGGAATAGAGCCCTCTAATCTGTTTACATGGCTCTGTGTACACAGTTGTGATGAGTAAATCACTGCAGTAGGTTTTTCTGTGTGAGGATGCAGTTTATCAGCCTTTTCTGGAACTATTGATTGATAGGATTGTTAGGAGAAGCCTGGCTAATCTGTTTTTTTCTGCAATAGTATGCCATAGCCAAAAACCATGCTGGTGATAAGGAAAAAAAGCCAAGCCATGTTGTCAGATCCTGTACCTTATTTACCCATGGGTGAACACAGAGCAAGTGCAGAGAAAACAAGACAATGAGTTTATATTCTGTTTTAACTTGAGTCAGAATCATCTCTTCAGGGTGGTGTATATTTAATGACAGCATCATACCTTGGGGTTTTCTTGTTGTTGTTGGATTGTGGAGGTGTAGGATTTTTTCTTGAATTCCCTTCTTGCCTAGTAGGGAGTCGATATTTATAACCCACCCTCTTTGAGAACAACTTTTAAATATTTCAATACCAAGAGAGAACTTGTTTCCAGATTCACTTTCAGGCTGGAGTCAAGAAATTAAATCATTGAGGGTTTTAAAAGAAAAAGCAAAGAAGAGGCAGAAGAAAACACTTGTTCTGTTGTTGGATTTCTCACTCAGAAACTCTCCCTGTCAAACCTGTCCCTGTCCCAATTAGTGACACCAGACAGAGCAACAGAGATTTCCACACTGAGGAAGGGAGAGATGAAATAATGAGGAAGGTAATGCTGGAAAACACAAATGTGAATAATGAGTTACAAATATTTGCTGTCTTGCACTTGGGTGAAATTTCTCAGGTAATTGTTCTCTTTTCCAGGGACCGAGCTCCCTTCATCTTCACATCAGAGATGGAGTATTTCATAACAGAGGGGGGAAAAAACCCACAACGTTTCCAGGAGTTTGTGGAGCTTTGTTGTCGAGCTTATAACACAGTCAGGAAACACAGCCAGCTACTCCTGAACCTGCTGGAGATGGTAAGGAGCTCGAGGATGAAACCAAAAATCAATTTCCTCTGGGGTTCCCTTCCCTTTTGCCACCTCTCTGCTCCCTCCAGTAGCACTGTGATTTGAAGAGGCATCAGATGCACAGCTGTTAGTTAATAGTAATAATAAAACAATAATACAATAAATTATTTTAACCATAAAAATAATAATGCTAGTGCTGCACTTCCTGTGCAGAGAAGCTGCCCAATTTTCAGTACCAATTTCTGAGAAAAGGAAAGCTAAGCTGCTTGGTGTTTTTCCATTTTATAATACACTATTTTTTAGAAAATAGCAGAAAACTGCAAAAGAAGCTGTGTAAAAGTTCTGCATTCTGGAATTTCACTCAGCCCTTTTTCTAGGCCTTCATTTACCATTCCTGTTCATGTCTGCAAGACAGAGTAAGCTAAATATTTCACAGGGTGGGTGATCTGACAGTACTTAGCAGCACTGCACTACAATGATGCCTTTAGAATCACTGCACATTTCCACAGTCCCTTCTTAAGATGGCAAACACAGGAAAGAAAGAGCAGTGTCCATACTGAGACAGGTTTTAAAATTCTTTTGTACAGACCTTTAAGGCCTCCACAAGTTGGTTTTTTTTTTATTCTTAAGTGTTCCTACTGACTCATGTGCTGTGGCAAATTCCATATCTGATTTATGCTTCTATTTACTCGTGTGGGAAAGGTTGATGATTTTCCCCTTCATGGGTACAATGAGAATATTACATTAACTAATACTGATATTACATTAACTAATACTAATATTGCATTAACTAATACTGATATTACATTAACCAATACTTGCTAAGATGCTTGGCTGAGATATCAACCCAAAATTTGTGTGCAGGGCCCCATGACTTAAGGGAGTGGTCTGTGCCTGAAAAGGTCTACATGGCCTCATAAACAGAGCTGCTGAGATTGGGGTACAGCCAAAATTTGCTCTGTAAACTCTGCTTTATCACCTCCAGCTTGTGCAATAGGGGTGGGTGAGAGAAGTTGAAGGAATCTCTTCCCTTTTCTCTTCCATCTGTCCATGGATTCTCATGCAGTGATCCAGTGAGAGATTCCCTAACTTGGAGCAGGAAGGATTGCTCCACATCTCTTGAACTTGCTGCTTGGTGGCCACAAAGGTGCAACAAAGCTGCATTTCTATCCAAAAGCACAATTTTCCTCTGGAAGCAGTGCAGGGGGGGTTGTAGGAGATCCTGTCCAAGCCAAGGAGCCCCTGGAAAGCTCAGGCTCAGATTGTTCTCATCCACAGCAGTAATCCCTGCATTTCTGCACAGCTTGCCTAAATAGAGCCACATCTCCTGCCCATCTCCTTGTCCCTCTTTCTGCAAGAGGTAATGGTGTCAGATGACTGTGGGATAATAGAGAGGGTGTTAGGAAAATGCTCCTAGCAGGAGATCTGGAATGACCATCCCTGCCTGGCCAAAGCTCGGGTTTGTCCGTATTCAGCTTTTGTTTCTGCTGATCTTGTGGCAGAGGTGATAAACCTGAGTTAAAGGCAGCATCCAGATTTATCTCAATATTTGTCAGTGGGCTGCAGCTCAGTCAGTTGTGTTGCAGTTCATAATTGAAAAATAACTGGCAGCACACTCACACCCCATCAACAAGATCTTCATAGTAAAAGGAATTCAACAAACAACACCAGTTTGGGAGCAGCTTGATTTTGCCAATAATATTTGGAAAGGTGGGTCTGTTTCTGCACTTGAAGTGGAGTTTTGGTCAGAAACTGGATGTATCAAAGTGGTTCAGTTCCATGGGTCATTTCTGGAAAAAATAAATAGACTGTGAAGTTCCACTTTGAATTTGTTTCCACACAGAATTTCAGATGTTATCAAGGAGGGATAAGATTAACTAATCACTGCTTATTTGTATCGGTGAAAGTCTAAGATTTCTCTCATTGTTTGGAAACCTGGATCATTAATGTTTAATTCTACTCCCACATTCTGTTTTCTCAGATGATATTTGTAAAACATAATTAAAAAAAATTAAAATAAGACTGTTTCTAAAAAAACAGTGTACTTCACAGAATATTACACTGAATAATCACAGAATAGTAAACTGTACCCTGGGTGATCAGTGACAATTAGTGGTTTCTAGCAAACATGATTATGAACAAACTGAGGGATTTTTTGGCCCACTTTGGGAATTAATGTCATTTCTTGTGGTGAGCAGCCTGTTTCTAAATCTGTACTGATGTTTGCTACTGGGAGTAAGAAATAATCCATGAAGTTTCCATCACTTTCAGAAGCAGAAACATTAGTGTGAGACCCAAGAGTCTGCTGGCAGAGTTCAGCTGTGTAAATGCCTGTAGTTCATCAGCTTTGCTCTCATTAAACATTTGATGTGAACTGTTATAAACAGGCTGATGGCAGGACACAAACACCTTCTGACTGCTTTAAAGAAATGCAAACTCCATTACTGTAACAAAGATTTTTTTTATATAGAAAGTTATTAAAAGGGACTTTATCACTCTTTTTTCTGGTGAAGGACAAGGAGCTTAATTTGCTTGTGCAACAATCTTTTTTTTTTTTTTTTTTAACCAAAGGGGGCAGGACTTGTTATCATCTTTTATAAATGGGTTGAAGGTATATTGATAAACAGCACTGCATGTCCTTCAGTGCTGAATATTGTTATTGTCCCTTCTTTTAACCCATTTTAATTAACCCCACTCAGCTTTCTGCCTCTCTGTTCCTTGCTAGTCAAAACTCTGTGAAGACAGCAATTTAACTATCCAGTGGTGGCCTGGAATGGGGCTGAGGAAGATCTTCCTCACAATGCCAAAAAGAAAATGTACAAATGTTGAGAATGTTTGAAGGAATAACCTTAAAATAAAACCAGTGCTTCCTTTCTTCTTTGCTGTTACTTGAAAAACTCAGTGGGTCTTTCTGTCTGAGCTAGGCATAAATATCAATGAAGAATACACAGCAGTGACTGCAAATTCAGATACATTTCCATCTGAGCAATCTGAAGGAGTGAATTTTTTTCTGCATTACACACAAAAAAAAAATCACTCCCAACTTGCTGTGATTGCTGAGAAAAATCTGTAGGTTTTGAAGTGAGTAAATTTGAGTGTTGTCATTGACATTTGAAAATGCCTGGAGAGAGCTGTACGGGCAGCTGGACACACTGAGCTGTCTAATCTCCTCAGGTTTTTACTTTGCAAGGGGAATGTTGGCATTATTTGGGGTTTGAATCCGATCTGGCTGACTGACTAGAACAGTTCTGTCCCTCATTGAGGGAGGATGATGCTCACTCCTGGGGGCAGTCCTCACTGCCCACATCAGGGCTCCTGCCATGAATCAGTGTCTGCAGGAGCTTTTCTCCTCCTCTGACTGGAAAGGGAGTGAATCTGTGACCCCTTTGCAGGAGGAGCCCAGGGCAGGGATGGTGGAACCAGGAGTTACAAATGAGAGGGTGATGTTGCACACAATTGAATTAAAATTGTGTAATTCAACAACATTGTGAGCATAGCAGAGAGGTGATTACTGTTGTTCAGGTGGCTGAGTTTGGTCACCTTCCCTTTATCACCATTAGAAGGATCTGAAAGAGGCTTAGCTTGAGGTTGTGGTATCCAAAGAGAAAATAAATAACTGAAATGGATCATTGATTCTGACCCATGCCTCTTCCAGGTGCCTCAGTGGGAAGGTTTACAATGCAATATATTCACTTTATTATTCCAGGCATTGCTCTAGCATCAGAACCACTTTTCAGGTCAGTAAAACTGTTTTACAAGATGTTTTGATGTAAAATCTTTCTTCTCTCGCTTAGGCCCATTTCATTTTTTTTTTTTTTTTCCATAAAACAGTGTACTAATGTTCACTGTACTAATGGTGTATTAATGTATTAATGTACTAATTAGTGTACTAATGATCTAATATTGCTTCACATTTAGATGCTGCATGCAGGATTGCCTGAGCTAAACAGCATCCAGGATCTGAAATATGTGTATGATAATCTCCGTCCTCAGGACTCAGATCTGCAGGCTACAAGCTACTTTACAAGGTAAAACCAGAATACAATCTAGAAACCTTGTCTTCTTCAGGCACGAAGCAATTTTTTTCTTATGTTAAGAAGCTTAATCAGGGAAATTACACAAGAAGATAATTTGTCTCCACATTTTTTTAAAAAAAAGTCATTCCTTATGCATGTTATAACAAATTTCCTCAAATTTCTGGAAGAAACTGTTGTGCATTTGTGGTACACTTGTAGCAAGTCAGTGCCTGGAGATTTCTTGGGCTGTCATGGTGAAACCATCCTGGTTTGTATCAAGTGTTTTCTCTGTTTTTAAATGCAGCAGCTACATCCAAACAGATTTGGACTGCTTAAAGAGGTTCAGCCTATTAATAGTCTGAGTGAGAGCCTTCAATTTCTGCATTTTACTCCTTTTTCTCTTCCTCTTTTGACCCTCTGTGTTGCCTCAGAGAAGTTACTTAGCAAGCCATAATTTCTCCATCTGCAAAAGAGTGCTGGCTCTTGCTTTCAAACAATTAACAGATCAATCACAGGAAAGCCTTGTGTGTGCATACAGGTACATTTAAAGCTTCATTTGTGTTAGGGTAATGAAACCTTTCACCTGCTCATGACCATAGCTGGGGATTAATGAGGAGGAGCTGCAGCTGATGTCCATAAATTCAGTCTAAGACTCTCAGCCCTGATCTTTCAGGTCAGGCCTGTGCATCACATGTAATTCCAGCTGTTGGTGTGGTGATGCTGTAGATGGAATGAGTGGAGACTTGTCTGGAACTGGAAACCCTGTCAGTCTGCCCTGAGCAGCATCATCATTTCCCAGGGACTGGGAATTCCTGCTCACAGGGCACCCCCTGCACATGCACAGCAACTCAGACTCCTCTGACCTCATGAAAATTCTGGGAAATTAAAAGTGTGCTGTTTATAAGTCTCCTTTCCATGTACTAGAATCTGCTACAATCTGAGGAAATCAAGGCAGCAAGTTTGGAGGAGGCTGGGGCAGAAACCTAGAGACTTTAAGCATGACCTTTCTTTGAAAAAAAAGAAAACAAGAACTTGACAAACCAAACTGTTCCATGGCTTTACCCACAGCATAGCACTGAGTTCCCTTTCCTGTAACACTTGCTTTTTTCATATGCTTTCACTCCTGCCCCTTAGCAAGATTGCTATATCTTAAAATTTAATTACAGCTTCACATTTACCATCAACTCCTACTTTATCCTTTCCTTTGAAATTTCACATATTCCCAAACTACAGACTTATATTTCCACTTCAGGTAGGAAACATGCGGTTTCTAATTAAACTGTAAAAGTCTTGACTCAGTCAACTAGTTCAGGTGGTTGTGTCTGTCTCTCATGGGTAGAATATCCAGTTAATGCAAATGGGCTGGGATATCCAAAACAAGCAGGAGAATCTGAATCTTCAGAGTGAAAACTGCATCAGTGCCATGCAAAGCTGAGAGCTGGTGCCCCTCTGGGGGTGGGAAGGTTTTTCAGCTTTCAGCTGGGTCAGTTCTGCTTAGGGTTGGCATCACTGCAGCCTTGCTTGGCTGGGAGAATAAGGAGGAAGAGCTGGTCCAGGGCAGAGCTGGCTCTCCACACACTTTCTTTTGAGATTTAAGGACTTCAGAGTGGGAATCCACCTGCAGTCTTCCTCGGGCAAAGCATTGCAATCAGGCCAGTGCTGCTTTGGAGGAGCTGGTGTGCTTGGTGGCCTGGGAGAGGTTTGTGTTAGGCTTAGGAAATCCTGCTCAGCTCACAGGGACTATAGTAGGACTCAGAGGCCAGAATGTCCTTCTTCCCCTGAGATTTCTTGGCAGGGATGGTGTTTAGGAAATGTTCCTGCACACCAACAAAGTGGTTGTGCTGTGGGCTGTGTTTCATTTGAAACTGCATTTTCTCCTAAAATGCATTCTGCAAACTCCAGAGCTATTGTTCCAATTTCCTTCAAAATGCTGAAGCTGTGTTATTGTCCATCATTACATCAAGTACAAAAGGCAGATATTGCTAGAGTGCATATTTTATTCATTAATATTCTTAGGATATGTTTGTATTATATATGCTCATTTGCAAGAAGAAAATCCCTTTACATCATTTTGTGAATTTCCATGGATCTCATTTGTCTTGGAGATTCTTTTCTTCTTTATTCTACTTTCTATTCATTTGGACATTATTTGTGTTAATTCAAAAAAAAAATGTATTAACATTTCAACATGTTTGAACGTGGGGATAATATCAGGCCTCACGGCTCGTAGGATTTTAACTTCTGGAAATTGTATCCAGGCACTTTTCAGAATAAAGACTTTGGGATGGCCTAACACCTGGATCCACGCAGAGACTGTCTGTCTGTAAAAACATTTTCCAACCTTTAGGAATCAGGAATGCAAATATATTGACTTTTGTGAGCTTCATGTTACCTACATCATCTTTATTCCTTACCTCTTTGTTATACAAAATATTGATATGAGAAAAATTCCAGTTACATACTTTCCATGGTCAATCTCTGGCTTATTCCTTTATCTATTTTTCAAGCTGCCTTTAGAAAGACAAGGAAATTGGAAGTTCTTATTATTAACTCTACTTCTCACAATTTGTAGCTCCTTTTTACTCTATATTTGCTTCCAAAAACACCACATTGTTTTTCAAAAGTTTTTTTTTGGATAAGGAGTGTGGTCATTGGAATGTTGAACCTTGCCAACAGAAAGTTGTTTCTTGCTCTAAGTACAAGGTAGTTATTGTAATCTTTCAGATTCAATCCTGCAATGTACCCACCGAAAATCCCAGTCTTCTGCTAGTGGAGTAGGAGAACAGTATTCCTCTGTATTTCTGTAGAAAGGAGTGGCTCTTTGCAGTTTTCTGGGTTTGGTTTAGCACTAACGCTGACACTGGCCCCAGTGCGGTTTGAAAACACCACGAGATGATGAATGATGTCACCAATGCTCCTGGCACAGCGATGTTAATTTGTTCTTTGCCGTCACCTCTGTGGCCGGCAGAGCGATTGTGTCGGAGTTTGGGCTGTAATGCACTGACCCCTCTCAGGCTCATGAAACATTCTGTGTTTCCCTGGATTCCTTTGGTCTCATTCTTGATTTAATTCATGTGCAGCCGCAGTCTGTGGTGCCGTTTGTGTGCAGTTCCTCTCACACGGGGTCAGCTCCCTGTGAGGAGCCCACGAGCAGCAGCGTTCAACCCCACAGCTCGCAGCCCTTGGGAGGTTACACCCTCACACAGTGGATAAACAATGCACCAATTGAGAGTTAAACAAGAGTTTCTGTGTTCCCTTGTCGGCCCTGAGCACCTACTGCCAAAGGAAACATCATTCTCTCTCCAGCATCTGCCCTGAACTCGGTTTGATCCTTGAAACTCAATTTGATCCTTACCCCTCCCTCCTTCCCTCTTCCCCTGACAACACAGTTTTATCAGGAACTGGAAACCCATCTTACCTCTGGATATAAATTTCCTCTATGCTTTTCTGCAGATGACTTCAAATGTCAGCATGGTGTGGCAGGCTGCCTGACATGTTTAATGTGCCTGCTCAGGGATGTATATTTAAATTTGGTTTTAAGAGCATAAAGTTAGCCTAATGCAATGAATGGAGTTGATTTCAATTGATTGCAGTGTGCAATCTAACCCACTCGTAGAAACCCATGAATAAGAGATGCAGGGTGGATCTGCCAATTACCAGGGGAGCACATTTCATATCCTCAGCAGCCTGACAGAGGGGTGTGCTGCTTGGGTCAGCTGCTTTGTTTGTTAATTAATAGCCTCATTTTTGAGATATCTGTCATTGCCCAGGTCAAGCATATCCACCCCAAACCATAAATGCCAGCAGCTTCAAGCTGGACAATCCATAGGAACTCCTTTCTAAGCATGATGCTGATCTCAAACTGATCAGTCACTCTCTGTTTCTCAGGTGGCTGAGGGTATTTCAGCAAGAAATTTCCCAAGCAGGTGAAACACAGTGAAAGCTGGTGGCATCTGAAAGGAAATGGACCAAACTACAACACCAAACTTTATTGCAGCAATGTTCAAGTAGTTTGCAAAGGTTGTGGTGTATGTGCCCCAAAGGCACAGGAGGCAGACTTCTTCCTTGAATTTACATTTTTTGAGTAATTTGTATTATAAAAGGTCCATTGCTGAAAGCAGTAATATTCTGTAAAACTATTAATATGGGGCATACTACTCAACTTGTTTTAAAATGGAGCTTGGTAAATTCACAGATGGAAATGTGGAATACAAATGAAACCCTGTTCATTATCATCTAAAAATCCCATGAAAATAAATTTTGCTCATTATACTCTAAATGATTTTCAGGCCTGGATGGAAATGAGAAGCAGGATACCATCAGGAAAGATAAAGAAATATCCACCAAGAATAAGACCTTAATAACTAGTCAGTAATAATGGCTGTATGTGCTGTGTACAAAGGCTGGTGTGTCCTGAAAAATCTAAGCACCAGCCCTCGGAATACCTGTCCCACAGGGAATGTCTGCTTCCTAAAACTAAAGTCACAAAATACCACCAGTCACTCCTGGAAACGTTAGCCAAAGTTTTCATCCATCTCCTCTTACACAAGCAGCCAGCCAGTCTGTTCATGTTTTACCTGATACTGTAATTTGACAGCTCTGTAGAAAGACTGAAGCCAAATCTGAAATTCAAAGTCAATTCAGCAGGTGGAAAGCAGAAAGTCATTACTTTCCAATAATCCCAGATATTTAACTTTCTTTTCTGAGAAGTAGGTCAGACACCAATCTGCATGGTAAACAGTTATTGTCATGTGGAAAATAGCATTTTTCTCTCTGAAAACTGTGTTGGCAATATTTGGATCCACTGCCAATACTACTCTAGTTAATGACAGTTTCCTGTTTTCTTCTGATTAACCTGTGCTTTTAATACCCTTTGACTGTTCACTTAGTTTAGCTGTCTCTAGACCATCAGGCATTAATTTTCTATGTAGTCTGGGCTACCAGAGCTCTGAAATAAATAAGAAACTTTTTGTAAACTTTGTGATGGCAGAGCCTGCTTTGGGCACAGGCAAAGGTGATAATGGCCAGGGAGAAAGAGGAGGATTTTGACAAATACCCATGACCTTACTTCTTTCAGCTATTGCTAAGCTTAATGTGGCTAGAGAAAAGAAGGTGTCTGGGGATCTGGGAGGGTTCAAGAAGAAACTTCCACCACTGGTCCTTGGGATGAACTCTAAAAATGCCAGCAGAAAGGGGAACCAGGTACCACCATGTGCTAAACTGGGTCACTGAACTAATCCAGGCCAAAAATAAACTGCAAAATCTCAAAAAGGTGAGACACAAGGGTTTGATGTGCCCCATTTCTCCATGCATGGGAAGCAGCTTTTGGGAGAGAGGGTTTCCTTAAACCACTTTGCCCTTGAAAGAAAGTGCATAGAGCCACGAGCAGAGTTGTTCCACCCTGCTGAGGAGACACGTTCTGAGATGGCATCAGAATAGCAAAGAGGCCTTGAATTCTTTGGTGATTACATCTAATAAGGTTTGCCAAATGTTTTCTGTCCTAGCAAAGAGGACTGCATGCAGGCAAAGCAGAGAGGGGGAGAAAACAACTTATACTTCTGTTCTTACTTGATTTTAGATGTAATCATTTCAAATAACTCACGGGGAAAATCTGCAACAGTGACAACACAAGGCTCTGTTTAGATCTAAAGTATGTGATTAGCAATCTGGGTTTTAAAAGTATTTTACAAGCCTAATGGACCCATGGAAGGAATAGTGGTAGTTTGGTATCAGGCAGTTCTGTGTAGTGATGATGTCTGAATTAGTACTAATTTACAAGCTGAGGCCTGTTTTATGTAAATTAAAATTCAGTGTGTTTAGCTGCAAAGTTAACGTGCCTCTTATAGCAATGTGGCAAATTCCCTAAATGCTCTGCTATATTATGGCCAGTTACTGATTCTATAACCCAATGTCTCAGTGATTTAGGAAGTGCTTAAACTACACATTAAATTAAACACATAGGAGTTAAAAGGGGAGAGTTCACCTCTGATGCAGCCTGGTTAATCATCACTGAATTGATTTTGTACTAATATTTTGAAATGAGATTTGTTTTCTTGTTTTACATCAGAGTGTTAATTTGTTTAATTTATTAAACAGTTTGTATCTGTTTCTAAAGAATGTAATTAATAATTAAGATAATTAACCAAATCAATTCTGAGGTACCTTTTCTTGTATTACATTAAGAGGAACACATACATCTTTCCTCAGTTTAATTAATGTATGATAAATTCACGCACTATTTTGAATAAAATCTGAATTTCAGGGGGGTGAGCTGGGGGGACACCTGTAGGTAGAATATTCCTCATTCTTTCTGGTTTGGTTTCATCTGTGAAGCCACAGACTTTAGCCAGAGCATCTGAGATCATGGAAATTAGGCTAATGTGATGAATGGAGTTGATTTCAAATGATTGCACTAAGCATTCCAACCCACTCACAGATACCCATGAACAGAAATCTAATTTGAAATGACAGGTGGAGCATTTGCTCAGCTTTGAGCAAGGCAGGATGAAGGTGGTTAAGGGTGTTGCCAGCCCTTGTAACCTAGTTAGATATAATCCAAAACTGGCAGCAAAAAGAAAGAAAAGGAAAAGAAAACACAGCAAAACCCTGACTATTTGGTTTGTTGCCTACAACTTGAGACTAATGGGTTGTTGTTCTATAACATCAGAACAGACATGGGATATCTTCAGAGAGCTGTCAAAATAAGCAGAGAAACAAAAAAAAAATACTATCAGAAGTCATTAGGTCTTAAAAATTCAATTAGCAATTGAATTCAAGACAGCAATGAGCTTTCTAATGAGTACTGCATCTCACTCTTCAAAGCCCTGTGATTATCCTGTAGTGTTATTTCTCAAGTCGAGTTCACTTTCACATTTGCAGTGCATATCTGCATGTTTATCTAGGGTGTTTTTATCTATTGTGTCTTTTCTGATGAAAGATCTCAAAACTCCAGGAAATCAAAACAGTGTTCTGGCTCCCCTTGCACAGGGATGAGATGGAGTGAGATACCAGGAGAAAATCTCTCTCTCTATTTTTTTTTTAATTCATCTTAAGCAGTTCCACAGGGATGGAGATTTTAAGAACTAGGTAGAGGATTTAGCAGCACATCACGCTCAGCTAAATCACAAATTGGATCCAAGAGCCTTGTGCAAACACGTGTAAGCCCATGTGAGGTTAGTGTAACCAAAAATAAATACAATCAAAACTGGTGCCTTCTGTCCTGCTGGGCAAAATGAACACGTGCTGCTCAACCCTGGGACTCCTCAGAACACAAATGGAAGTCCTCTGCTCATCCCAGGGACTGCTCTGTGTGTGGGTATATGAGGTGGGCTTTAGAATTTGGGATTTTTTGGACTCGTATCCATAAAAAGAGGGGTCAAGGAGGTCAAAAAAAAAGGCATAAATAGCGTCTCTTCTGTTTGTTCGTTCCTCAGGAAAATAAAGGAAAGTTTGGAGTGCTTTCCTGTTAAACTCAACAACCTGATCCACACTCTTGTCCAGATGTCAGTGGGGAGCTGTGCCAAGCCTCCATCCCCAGAGAGTGTCCCCCAGGAATGGATGGTGCTGCACACAGAGAGGTCCATCGCCAGGGCCACCATCCTGGGATTCAGCAAAAAGCCCGACCCCGTGAGTGTCTTGTTCTTTGCCTGCCCTCATTTCCCAGGATCTTTAATGACTCTCTCAAGAACTTCTGCACTCTCCCTCTTCCTTTACAGAAGATGTGCTTGTGCCACATTAAAAGCACCGTGGGATGAATAGTGGTGCCATAAGCAGAGAGCAAAAACACCAGGCAGACAGATATTTGCAGGGAGCCATTAAGGAGAACAGTTCATTCCCTACAGTGAAAAATAAATCAAGAGCTAATTAAAGCATCCAGAAGGAAAGCATGGCGCAAAATTAGGAAGCCTAATAGAAATTGGAGGCTGTTATATGATGCTTTAATGGTGCACTATTAGTTTTCACACACTGCAGTGATCTTTCAGTGTATGAGTTGTGTGCTACCCAGGCAAGTTTCTCTTTCTGTGCAGCAAAGACTGTGAATTACAAACTGAATTCTCTGGCACTTGGCACTACATTAAAGGAAGGTTTTTCTTTGTTAAAATCACCTTATATATTTTCTTGTACTTTTTTTTTTTTTCTAAATTTGTCTCTTTGATCACTTCTCTGCTCTGCCTCCCTTTTTTCCCCAACACAGGTATATCTCATCCAGGTGGTGCAAACCTGCAACGTGGTCACCTTCGTGGAAAAATCATTCGACCAGCTCTCAAAACTTCACAGCCATCTCCAGAAGCAGTTCCCATCTCATGCCCTCCCAGAGTAAGGCATATTAGTGAATGTTATTCTGCTGTTAAGTGGTTCTCTCTTCTGTGCTCAGATAAAGCTGTGAGAATATTCACAGCAGATGTATTTTTAGAAACACAAAGGCAGAGAGACACATTCTATCAAGCCTTCTATTCAGCCCCAGAAGAAACTGAATCACAGACCATTGTGGCAGTCTAAGTTTTAGATTTTATTGTTCTTTTTAACGGTAGGAGAAAAGGGGAACAGCTTGGGCCTGACAAAATTATTCCTGAAATTAAAAACTAAGTGGTGTTGACTTCATTAAAAGCATCTTTAATAGTTTTTTATTTTCTTTGTGATGTTCATCAAAACTTATGGCAAAATCCATATGTTAAAGCAACATAAGAATGTTCACAGTGGGACAGAACAGAAATCTCTGACTCTTGCACCACGATGAACATTTTACAATATGATGCACATACCCCCAGCAGAAAAATACACAATAATCTTAGGTCCTGTCCTGCCCCCAAGCCCAACACTTTGTGCTTCACATTATTCAGTTTAATATCTTTTGAAAAATCTGCTGTCATAAGTTGCAATCATTCTGAATATTACTTTCTACCCATGTGCATGTCCATTCCTGCTTTTCATTTTCTGAATGTTATTTCTTTACAGTTTCCTGGGGTAGTGAGTCCCATGGTTTATTTCTGTCTTATATAATCCAGCTTTGCCTTATGTAATGATTGTCCATGGCTTTAGAAATGGAAGTGGAGTTATTTTTTCTACACATATCATATACCTTATACTGCATACACCAGTGAGTACAAAGTAATCCTCTGTTAGACAGTCCTGACTCACCTGGTACAAGCCCTTCTTCAAGCTCAATCTACAAAAAAAAACATAAAGCTGGCCCAAAATATAAGCATCTTACTTGAACCAAGCTGAGATTCAAGTGATATGCTTGAAAAAGAGGAAGGTCTTTGGATTTGACATGAAGTAAATAGCCACAAACAACATGGTTTGAACTTAAAAGTCCACAAATTTCAGATCCAAACTTGATATTCCCCTGAGCTCGTGAGAAGCATTCTGAAAAAATGGCCTAAGGTTAGTTAATTCTAGAGAATCTGTCTCCTGCCTGAGGGGGTTTTATTGACTCCTATTTGATTCATTATGGCTTTCTCACATGAAATGGTTTGCAGCAGCTGGTGAGAATTGAAATTTCACTAAACAAACACTGAAATTGTTTGAATCATGGTTTTGATTTGGAGATACTTGCAGGCTAACCATTAGGCTGTAAAATAAAATATTTAACAAGTACCTGTTCATGAATTTTTCCTGTGGTGAGCAGAGCCCTTTGAAAGAAAATACATTTCTCTTCTAAAAGGCATAAACCTCCGAAGCCCTATAGTGAATTTCAAAAATAATACTAGTCATTCTTCAGATAAATCTAGCTCTAATAAAATCTTTTGCAACATTTTCCCAGCTGAAGAGCGCTTCAGAACTCACAGAGGGTTAATCTGTGTATACTGAGGCTGTCTCTAGGAGCTCCAGTGCTTTATTGCCATAGTTCAGTCCCAGCAGTGTCCTGTCACTGCAGGATCTTTGCCTAAGATTGTGTTAAAACAATCCATTTTATAATGGGTTTTGATAGGCATTTTCTTCAATGCTAAAATTTTGCGTTGTGTTCTAACAGAACTTCATTAATTTGAGGTTTTTCATGTATCCCAGATTTTATTCTAGTAATAAAAACCTAATTATTTCTTTATAGGAAGTTATTACTGAAACTGCTATGCCATATCAGACTGTTAGTCTGCCTGTGTGCTGCAAAGCTCCATCTCTGGCTGATGCCAGATGCTTCAAAGGAAGGAAAAAGCCTTGTTCCACAATGTAATCACAAAATCAGTTTAAAAATGTCTGATTAAAAAGTTAAATGTTTAATATTGCTAGAATAATTGGAACTGCTGACAGAAAGGACTTGGCTTCTGCTTTGTAATGATTCTGTGAGTTGTACATATTCATGTCTCATTAGGAGAAAACAATGAAATATGAAAATGCTGCATACAAGTGCTAAATACTGAGTGTATTGTAAGAAACAAATGGCAAAGGCTCAGAGGTCTCAGAATCTAAAATTTTGCTATTGACATGTGTTCATTCAGCCCATATTTAAAAGTTATAAGCACAGCTGCCCTAAGCAAGCCCTTGCACTCTAGCACCATCCCTCTCATTTGATTTCTGAGAGGATATTAATTGTGTTTAGTTACTGTTTTGCAAAGTGCCAAAAATCTTTTTGGCCCAACAAAGCATGTAGGTGGCAGAGTTTATACCCAGAGCAACGTTCAGACAAGAAGGAAATGGAATGTGCTGTGCAGGACATTTGCACTCTGTGCAAGTTGATATTTTTGTGATCCATTTCAAGCAGATGCAAAGGATGAGGTTGGAAAGTTCACCTTTCCTAACACAAGTGCATTCCCAAGGGCAGGGCCCCTCACAGCACAGACACCATCCATCAGAAACCCTCTAAAAGAAGGGTTCAGTGCCACCACAAGGTTCATATTGTCCTTCACTCCAGCAGTTTTTGGTGCTATCAATCAGCTGCTGCTCTGTCCTCTCTTTGGCCACTGTGCTTTGGATGCATCATCTGCATTTCCCAGCCAGAGCCCTCTCTTTGTGTTATATACACTAACTCATTTTAAAGAGTTCTCCTCTGCCACCCTTGAAAGCAGTCCTTTTGTGCCCCAAGGGACCAGAACCCTCACAGGCTGCCTCTGTGTGCCACATGAACTGGGCTCTATTTTAATCTGTGCTATTTTAATTCACTTATTCTTTATTTATCTATTTTAATCTGTTCACACGTGTCATGAACCAAGGCCATGCCACTTTTCCCTCCTCCTTACTTGTCCTGCCACTGTGATTTTGGGAGGGAGGGCTCCCCCCTTCCTGTCCATCTGAGCAGCCCCTAACTGAGCCCTGATCCTCTAGGGCCATGGGCAGGAACCATCAGGATTTCACACAGACATGCAGCAGGCTGATGTCATCCTGGCCCCTCCTGGTTTAATCCCAAATTTAGTCACACCAGCCCTGAGTTTTTCCCTCCAGGATTTTGCAGCTGCCTTCCTAAGGGCTGGCCAAGTGTCCCTTTCCAGGGTATCACAAACTACACGGGTCCTTTTGTCTGAACCCTTCACATACCTGTTGAGGTCTAGTGGATAAAAAAACCTCATAGCAGAAAAAAAAACGAGGTTTGTAAACAAGACATGCTTGACTATTGACAGTGGTGGTGGTGGGACATGAAATACAACCAGATCAAAACTTCTACCTTTCTCTGTCTCACACATTAGAGGACATAAAGCATAATGTTAATTATGAATCCTGCTATTAGCAGTCCGTATCACAAAGCCCATTATGTGCAATTTAACACAGATAGCTTTTCTAATGCTCCTTCAGCCTGGGAGATAAATACCCTTCGTCAGGGCAAGGTTAATATAAATTGATTATGTGTGTTGTTAAAACTCTAACCTTTTGACTGATCTAATACGCGTTGTCTCTAAAATGCAAAGATGATTCAAGTAAAAAAATGGGAGGTTTTGACATTTTCAACTACCAAAGTATTTGAAAATTGACATAAGGCCATTCTATGCGTGTATAATTTATTTACTAACCCAAAATTAAATTCATCTTAATAAAAATACAGCAAGAACGTTTCTTTTGCTATTTTTATTGTTATTGCTTTTGTTGGGGTTGATTTTGTTAGTGTGCTTGCCGTTTGTTTTCATACATTATTTTTATTATGCTAGTACCTGAAATTAGTAATGGGATCAGGGACCTGTTCTGAAAACCTTATCTACACTCTAAATAGCTGAGGTAGAAATGCAAGCAGTGATATATTCATCAAATGTCACATTGTTGCTGTAAGGCTTTGGTGCTCAATGTTCTGTGGTAAGGATATGTCAACTCTGGGCTGAGATCAGAGATCTATTGTGCAAAGAGGCAATGTTTCCTTGGGATCATAAAGGTCCAGTTATTTAGATATATTTAGAGACCATAAAATGCAAAGAAGTGGCTTTTAGGATTTGTTTATTTATTTACTTACTTACTTTTTATATTAATTATTTAGAGAGAAAAACGCTTCAGTATGAGACAATTTAGCAGCAAATTATTAGAAGGAAGTGAATTCCTTCCCTTACCTGCAAAACCTCCTAGGAAGTTTTGGCTTTCTTCTGTTAAATAGAGCTGGAAATATTTTCAGGAAATACAGTACAAGAGTTCTGCTGAAAAATATTCTTCTTTTGCAGGTTTCCCCACTCCTGGCATTTACCTTTTACGGATCTTGAACATAAAAGAGTGAAGGATTTGAACTTCTATCTGAAGCAGCTGTTAAGTGGCTCCAGGAAGCTGGCTAATGTGAGTATTTCCAATATTTCTTTTATTTGCACATGATTTCTAGTAGCATTTTACCAAAAGATTCAGGAAATTTTCCATTGCCTGTCTTGGGGAAATAAAAACAACACAGAAGTGACATATCTTCTAATGATGCATTTTGGGATGGAGCCATTGCAGCATTCATCAAAACTTAAGACAAAGACAAGTATGACTGAGAAATAGTTTATTAGACCTGGCAGGGCATTTTTCAGAAAAACTTTTCTTCCTTTGCTGCCATCGAAAAGTAGTGATTCACTGAATTTTTGACAGTAAGGAGTAGGTTCTGAGGAATGTAATGTCTAAAAAAAGAAGTAAGCTTTGAAATATTGAAAAGTCTGATTTTGACAGTTGTTAAATGAAAAGTTCCATTCTTTCAGCCCAGAAATACCCTGTTCAAAATGTATTTAACAGGTAGAAGAAATAGCTTTGCAAACATAAGACCTAACCCAGAATGTTTCAATAATATCAGAATGATGCACTGTGTCCATTAAGATCGGTGTTTTCTCATTTTTTATTCATTATTGCTTTCTGAGGCTTGAGGTTCTTCTCCTGTTTAAAAAAGGAAAGCCAAAATGGTGGCAAACATTGACTTTTCAGTGTCTGGGCCAGCACAAAGCCTTGTGCACCTCAGCAGACAAAACCCAAGGCTGAGAGCAGCCAAGGGGCCACAGAAGTTGTAAAATCCTGATGCTGCATCACTTCAGGAGCTGAACAGTCAATTACTGACAGTGACACCGGGGTCTGAGGGAAAGGAGCATCCTCCAGCGAGCAGCCTTTTGTCAGGAAGGCTGTCAGGCAGGGAAAGGATGGTGTTTTACATTAGACCCCAGGCTGGCACAGAGGCTCAGTAAATCCCAGAGAGCCCAGGCACGAGCTCGTGGCTGACCCTGCTGTTCCACACTTGGCAGCACAGCCTGGACCTCTGCCAGTGAGCCCTGTCGTGTCCCATGGCCTCAGGGCCACGGCACAAACTGGAGCTGCTGTGGTTTCATAGCAGGGACAGCCAAAACAGGCCATGACAGGATGTTTGCTCTCCAAAATCTCAAACATCTTGCAGGAGGCAAACAACAACAAAAAAATGTTTGCTGCCTATCTATATAACTTTCCCAGCTGTGACTTTGTAATGGAGATTAAAGGGGAAATTGTCCACATGTAAAACAAACAGGAGTTTTCTTATTAATATGAATGTAAATTCTGAGCCCTGAGTTGAAACTGAGAAGGTTTACAAAGAGAATAAAAATCTTTTTGTCTCACTGAGTTACACATAATTTGGTATGAACAGCTGACTTGGGTGCTTGGCTCCTTTGACTGACACTGCCAAATAATCTGCTCAAGTCTGGGTGGATTGCTGTGCAAATAAAACACAAATTTCACCTCAGCACCAGGCAGGGTTTTTTTACACTGAGGGTGGCAGGGCACTGACCAGCTGCCCAGGGAGGATGTGGAGTCTCCCTCCCTGGAGACATCCCCAGCTCACCTGGGCACTTCCCTGTGTCACCTGCTGCAGGTGACCCTGCTGAGGCAGCAGGCTTGGCCTGGATGATCTCCAGAGGTCCCTCCCAACCCTAGGGATTCTCTGGCTCCTTTCCTACCCTGACATTAGGGTTTATTTTACATTAGCACCTTTTGGTCAGAGGAGGAAAAGCTGATCTAAGCCCATGACCTAGAAATGAAGAGCTGAGGATCTTCTGCTGTGCCCTGGACTGCTGCAAGGTACACGGATTTTCAATTTGGGCCAAGCACTGCTGTGCAGAGGCCTCATCCAGAGCTGAAAAATGAGACTGGGACAGTCAGAGAAACATTTCCCAGTCATGCACAGAAGCTCAGTTGTGCCTCCTGCTCCATGGGTGATGCTCAGCCAGAGCAGGCTGAGCTGGCCAGGGGCTCCCCAGGGACCAGTGTCCTCCCTCCTCCCCTTGTGGGTGCACACACCCTGAGCTGGGGACACCCTGAGCTGGGGACACCCTGAGCTGGGGACACCCTGCCAGCTCTAGAACACCACCATGCCCGAGGTATTTGGAGATAACTCTGGACAGATCTTCTCAGGGACAGGCATTGAATGAGCCCAGGGGGGCAATTTTCCAGTCTGGTACAGCCTGGAGGGCTGAACCATGAGGAGAAGAAAACAATCTTGTACCTGGGAGGGCTGTACTGGAGGGCAAGGGATAACAAGGAGAGGAATGAGCAGATTGTTTCCATCTGTAAAGTGCTGCTGCGTGTGGGAAATCATCTTGCTGGCCCCCGTGCAGCTAACCTGCAATTCTGGATGATAACCTTTAAAGTTATTGATACTCCATAACCATTGAATCATTATTTTTACTTCAATATGCTTCTCCTGCTGGGAGGTGGGAGAAATTTAGAAAATACTGACGTGTTCTGACCCACTTAGAACAAGGAGACCAGTTGGTGGCTAATTTCCTTTGTATTCCCTTCTTTTTAACTTTTCACTTTGGCATGACTCTTTTGAAAATATTGTGGTGTCATCTTGGCTTTAGTCTGAGCATAAAGCCAAGCTAGGAGGCTTTCTTGATAAAAATAAATACAATTATTTTGTCCCTTTTCGTGCCTATGACAACTTTGCAGTCAATTTTGTCCTTTTTCTTGAAATGTTAAGGAGCCTTGCTGAAACCATTTAGTGAGCTGTCAGTTCTCAAGAATCATCAAACTGTCGTTCCTATGAAATAGTAAAACTGTCTAGGAATAAATAATCAACTCATAAATTTGTGAAGAATGCAAGGAAGATCAGTTGCCTGAAGAACAGGATTCCTTTCACTTTCACAGTCATTTCTTTATGCTGAATTGTAGCTGTAATGTACGGTAGCTGTAGAGTAGGCTGGAGAACTGTCTGAGACAGGGAGAAGAGCTCTTATTTCATTATAAAATACCCTTGTAACAATTGTAATCACTGTAAACACATTACCCTAAATGACTGGGCACCATTTTCTGCTCTGAAGAATTTAGTCCATCCACACAGGACTGAATACATGCTTGGTGCAACCAATCAAGTAATTATAAATCCTAGAAATGAAGAAAGAATCAGATTACATCCTAATTCCTTCCTCAGTCATGCCTTAAGTGCAAGCCTTTTAGTCCAGACTAAGTTCTGATCATGAAAATTTTATTATAATTAAGAGAAGGTCAGAATGTCATTGCCCTTTTCTGCTAAATGGTTGGAATGAGGGAGGAGAGGAGGAAATCAGCTGCCTTCTTATTTGCACTGGAGTTGAAATGGAATTAAATGTTTCTTCAAACCCTTCTTTAATGAACAGAAACCTTTTCTTCCTCTTTCTCTGAATTTTAGTGCCAGTTCCAGTAAATGCAGGAACATCAGTTGATGGAAATATTTGTTCTTGGACCACTTTAAATGCTTAAACATGCTGATGTCCTTCCTTTTTCAAGGCATTTTTTAAAGTCTGTGATTTACTTTAAGCCTAAGCCTCACTTAGTTACTTTTATTGAAGAATTTCCTAGAATAGGAGTCCTTTCTTAAATTCAGGTTAACACTGTTATAAGTAACTCCTTCACCAGACTGTGCTCATGAACGAGCTGTATTCATCACATCAATCACTAACATGCAGAAGCTGATGCACCTTCATTGTCATACTGAGTCAATTAGGTCAGGATGAAAAATAGGTTGTTCAGCACTTTATTTATTTTATTTTAATTAATTTTCATTCTACTTGTCCCAAACCACTGTTAATATTTCTGATCACAACAAAAGAAAATTTTGTTTTGGGCCAGCTGCACCACTGCTGTCTGACTCATCATCTGCATACACTGAAACACCTGAGTTTTTAGATCTTCAGGGCAAAATTCTCAAAAATCCTCAGAAACTTTGAGGTTTGCTCCATTAAATGGTAAAACACCAATAAGAGGTGAAGCACCAAGAGATACTGGACTGAAAGCTGGTAGCATGGAAGAGGACAAAAATATAAGTTCTCAAAGCATAAAACAAGTCTGTGACAAAAGACAGCTGCTGACCATTGTTATATTTTTCTCTGTTTTACTCAAATCCAACTGAGTGATGGGCAACCCAAATCTCATCCTGTAAATCAGGGCTGCCCCAGTGGCTCCTCATTTTATGGCTGTATTGTAGCAGGACTGTGCACTGTGAAGACACAAGAGCAGGGTGAGGCTCCCTTAATTAAGTTTGGGGTTGGCCCCAGTGTCAAACACAAAAATAAGTGCAGGTGCACCATAGGTTATTCAGTAAAAAAAAAAAAAATGTTTTGGAGTTTGAGTCTATAAAGGTTTTCTAAGTATCCAAATTAACTGAGGACTTTGGAGGTGAAGATAAACCTTGTGCAGGCAGGTAAGCAAACAGTGGTGGTGTTTCAGCTGTGGATAGGTTCTATAAACAGCTTTATAGTGACTTATAGGCTTTGTAAAAGGACTTTAAAGAGGATGTAAATGGAAATGATTGTAAATTATGTTCACTCATTTTCAAGCACACTGTAAAAACCAGGACCACGGCATTGTTCTAGGGTGACTAATGTTTTACACTGTAAAAGTAATCAATTTGATAAGAGCTTCCCATATTTCATTTTTGTTTTATTCACTGGTGCTCCCTGGGATTTGCAGACACGAGAAAAAAGCTTCCAGTGCCTGTCTGAAGGTACATAACGTGGGGGAAAAAAAAGTGTTCCCAGGGTAAGTGGGTCCCTTGAACTCCCACCACGCCTGTGCTCCTGTGGCAAGGCATCCAGCAGAGCCCAAATGGGGAGGGTTCAAAGCCCTCTCTCTTCCAGTGTCCTTTCCTGAAGTTATAACAGCTGCACCAAGGTCAGCTTTTTCTGGTTTCTTTCTTTCCTGCTGATTCTCCATCCTGTTAAAGGATGACAGGAGCATGGGTGTTCTCCGACCCCAAATCTATTTGAGAACAGCTGAAAACGAAGCTAAAAGCAGAGGGGAGGCTGCTTTTCTTTCTATCAGAATTAAATCTGGCTTGAAATCTGGCTGTGTTTCACAAACTGCAGAGGGCTCTTCTAGTTAGTCTCTGATGGAGAGCAGCAGACAAATTCCACCATGCTGCAGTAGTGCAGGGTTGTGCCAGCCCCCCCAGGCCACTGAAATATTTTATTTCAGTTGTATCCTAGTGCAAGTAAAGGTGGAATTTGTCCCTTTTGAGTTAAAGGGCTGAAAAAAGGTCTGTGAGTTCTAGCCAGACTGACCACACACACCAGTCTGCTCCTCTTTGGGCTAAAGTGTTAGGTGACCTGCAAAAATATCAGAATTGTTTTTGAAGGTTGTTGTCTCATTGGGTAAGAATGGTTAGACAAACGATAGAAGAATTTCCTAAGAAGCTTTAGGCATGCAGCATTTTAGGGAATTTCTTTTTGCTGGTTTAAAGGTTCCGGGGGGGGAAAGGGTGAGTGAGTGCTTGTGGTCATCCTCAGTGCCTTCCTTTCTGCCAAGACCATCCTGGGGTCCCTGAGATTCCCACCCACAGTCACTTACTGGGTTAGAAATGTACCCTGTTTCCACCTTAAAATAGCTCATACATTCAAAGCTCTGAGAGCTCTGGTTCCATTTAGCAGTGGAGTTCTGCACGCTGAGTTCTGTGCTTCAGTCACACTCACTGGGGTCCAGCTGGTGGAGTTTCACACGTTTAGGAATCACCTGAAAGTTCAGTGTGTTTTTTTGGAGGTCTGCTGAAAAAGGGGGAACACATAAGGCATTTACACATTTTCTGGTGGAAATCTAAGTGGTGGAGTCCTGCAGCAGGCAGATTAGCAGAGGTCAGGGGGAAATTGCTGTCTTTTAAAAACCAGTGTGCAGAATGCTTATCTCCACAAACACCCAGGAGACATCTGCCCTTGCTTCTTCAGCACTTTGTCCTGACAACCTGCAGCATCTGCTCCTGCCACACGATCTGTTCCTTTAAGTTTTTGCATTCCTTTGCTAACATCAGCCTTGCTGCTTGTCCTCAGGCTGCAGGACCTGCTGGGTATGATGGGCCCACAGGCCAGGAAAGCTTTGCCATCATCTGTGGCACCAGCAGGGTCCATGCCTGTCCTGTTTAGTCCTGTTGGGAGTTCTGCAAGATTCCACTTCTGTATTTAAACCAAAAATGTCCCTTTTTTTCAGCCTTTTCTCTTTTAGAATGAGATTTTTGGAATTATTGCCTGAACAGTCCCTGCATCTCCTATTTACAAACCTCTGGGTTGCTGCATTTCCATTTATTGCAGAAAGAGTAGGTGGAGAGGGAGCACAGAGAACGCCATGCTGCTCAGCGTGGAATTTTTTATTTCTCTTTCAAGTCAGTTTGTATATCTTTATTTCCACCTCCTGCCTACTTCTCTCAAGATCTTTGAAGTCAAAGGGCCACTTAAGCTTCTCTGCTTATTTTCATTCTGTCAAATAAAGGCTGGGCTACCAAAAATATACTCTCAGCCCTGGAGATTTCCTACCCTTGGGACTTGTGCTGAAAGAGCGAGGGAAGGTCCCCCAGGGAATAACTCTGCTGTTTAGAGCTGCTGGAAGCTGTGGCAGGTGTATGGGCTTTCCCCTGTAAGCTGTCTTCACCAGATGAGAGAGCAATTACTCATGCTCAGTACAGACAGGTGTATTGGCAGTCCACTGCTAATAACTTAAAGATCTGTCATTCAGTTCAAGGAAAACAATTATGCTGGTTTTTCTTTTCTTTCTTCTTCTTTTATTTTTCTCCTGATTTTTTTCTTTTAAAGAAAATATCAGTGTGGGAGGAAAAACTCCAAACAGTAGAGTGAAAAAAACAAAGGCAACTGTTAAAATAAATCCAGATTTCTAAATCTTATCTCTCCACTGAACATACACATCTGTTCCTCTGTCTGCTGTAACCACATGTTAACTCCTCACTAGCTGCTTTTGTCACTACCCTGTTCCTTTCCTCTTTTCCTTGCACAAATTATGCTACATCTTGTCAAATTGAAACAACACAAATACTACATGAAGTACATCTTGCCAGTAAGAGACACGTTATTTTCCTCTGACTGGAAAAAAACAATGGTGACATTTTAATGTTGGAATCTGAAAAGTCTCTTGTCCTACCCATTCATTACAGCGTCAGTGCAAGTAACATCAGCATGAATGCAACAATTCTAACCATCTTAAAGAATGGCCATTCTGAAATATGGCTTCATGAAAAGCTAATAAAATGCAATTACTGTCCAGCTTTGATTCAGAGTCATAAGAGTCCATTTAAGAATTCACGTTTTTATTACCTTGCAAAATACTGAAATCTGGGGATTTGGTTTATTGTTTTAATTCTCTCCAGCTGAATGTAACTACCTGTTATATATGTTCACTGGAGCAGCACAGGTCAGTACATAAAAATAAAAGTTATAGCAGTACATAAGCGGGATTACTCTTTTAAACAGGATGGTGAAATATGATCATGCCTTTCTCTCCCTGTGGGTTTCTGGTAGGATTTAAGCGTGTATGGAGCTTTTCAGCGTGAGTGTCCATTAAGCTGCCATGGGAGGGAGGTTTGCACAATATCTGAGCCTCAGGGAGGCACACACGGGGTCAGGTACGTGGGGTCAGCCCCGTGCCAAGGGCAAGGTTCCTGCTGACTACACAGCTCACAGCAAAGCAGCTCTCCTGCCTTTGTTTCACTGATGGGCTGCTCTGTCCAAGTATTTGCAGATGCTGATACAAATCTTGGGCTACTGGAGATGGAGCAAGAACACAAAGCTCTGGCCCCTGCAGCTCGCTGCTGTCTGGAAGTGTTTCTTTTTGGCAGAAAGGGGCCAGGTAGGCACCAGTGCACATCCCTAAAGGACAGTGCTAAGGGACACCGTCGACCTGCCAGTGCCTGAGCAGAATGCCCTCCCTGGGTTCCCAGCTCCTGATCAGAGGGGAAAAGTTCCCTTTTATCTCTAACTCTAATATATGCATTAAAAATTACCAGCAAGATTCTTGGAGGGGAATGATACAAGGAACAGGGTACAGCATATGATATTACCCACAGTATTTGTATTCTCTTTCAGAATGAGCTTGTACTCGGCTTCTTCCTCAACTGGTCCAAAAATACCTTGGCAGAAGAGTCGTCATCTCTGACCTTAGGTATGTGGATTACCAATCTTATTTCTTTTTTAAGAAATGATAATCCTTGATAGTATTATGCAAAGCTGAGTCTAAAGTGTTTAGATGGTTTGGGTTTTGTAGGATACAAGGAGGCCAACAAATAATTACTGATTTCTCAAGGTCTTTGAAAATGTTACTAATGTCACCTGTAGATTTCTTTCTCATATTCCTTTCAGCCTCGCTTCATTTCTTTTTGAATAAACATGCTCATATGCAAAGCAAAAGTTGATTTACACAAACTGTGGCAAGTTTCTTGTTTTACGAAACAAAATATTCAAAGATTTTGGAGGAAAGGATGTGAGTCATGACAAAGCACAATGTGTGCTTGCACAAGCAAAGAAAATCAGGGGTGACTTCTAAAGTAATTTTCACAATGAGTGGAGCAAGTAAATAACAGAACATTATGTTAATGCTTAGGCATACATTATTAATGACTGTGGTAATTCTCTTTTTGCTAAATGAGATGCTGCACTGTTCCCTTAGCCTATCTAAATACTTAACCCATTTTCCTCTTCTGTCCAGCTCCTAATTTAATCTAATTTCTGACATTACAGCACTAAAAGCCAAAGCATAAACCATAAAAAGTAAACTCTGAATGTTTATTGTCTTCCACTGCCTTCGTTGTGTACCGATAATAATCTGTACTCAATTTTGAGGCAAAACAAAACCTCATAGAGGAGGCTGCAGCTGCACTCTGCACCACAACAATTCAGCTGGTTGTTATGTACTCCAAGTGATAGGATAGTTTCCAAGATCATCAGTTTTCCACATTTCAGAAAGGATTCTATCCCTGCATATTTAGTTTGCATGTCCATTAAGTTAATTTAATCCCTCTACAGACAGAGGTTTCATTATCTCTTTTGCTGGGACCATTTGGTTTTTTAATCCATCAGAACAAAATAAATCCCATTCTGGCTTCTCAGCCTTTTGAAGATTCCCCCTGTGCAGAGTTTATTTGATTAGGGCATGCCATTATCATATTAAACCCATTATGACTATTGAAAATTACTAATGGTTGCTCTAACTTTTACAAAGGATCAAGGAGATAATGCAAAGATGTCCTAGGTGTTAGGAAAGTGCAATCTGGGTCCATGGGCTGCATCTCTCCGTAGGTGTCTTTAAGCAAAGATACAGATGTCAGAGTGAGCTGAGGCACAAGGCAGTTAAAGTCCCAGAATAATTTTGGTGTGTCACTAATATTCAGCTGCCTAATTATTACAGAGAATCTGGGTGTAAAGATTTGATGCAAAATCACCAACTGAACCTATAATAAAATTGAGAAATAATTTGCAACATCATAATTTCTACACTGGTGTCCTGAGCCAGTATAGTCAGGATGAGCCACCTATTTTTGTTGTCAGTGACAGCAAAATCAAGGAAGAGAATGAAGAAACAGAGGCAAGAATGTGTTTAGTGGGTGTTTGATAAAAACTGTGTGTCAGGTAACCCGGTCTGTTCCTCACTGTGTAGTTACTGGTGGTGAGGGTCACAACGTGGTTTGGGAAGGTTAATTTGTGTGTCTCTAGCCTTGAGCAGTGAGGTTTCAGGGGGATTAATCTTTTCCTATTCCAGAACTCTGCCTTTTATAGTTTGGATCCTTCACTTCTAGACTTAGGGCAAAGCCTTTGTTTAACACGGGGGAAAGTAACAAACGAAACCCAAACCACAAACAAAAGCAGCTCTTTTTGGCCTAGAAAATTGATCCCTATTGATCCCTGATAAACCAGCAGGGGCACACAAGGTCCAAGCAATGAGTTTAGACCTGGTAAAAACAGGGAACAAGAATCATGGGCTGAGCTGCTCTGGGTACTGCACCATTAGTGGTGAAGGTGGAAGCAGATGAGCTCAGCTATCAGAGACCTGCCATGCATGTGCTGATTGCCCACAGGAGAAATCTATTGAGAAATCTGTTTCACAGATGTTTTTCTCCTCTTCCCCTCCTCTTTGGAGTGAGGCTGCTGCCATGGCCCTGTGAGCTCACTGAAATCTTTGTTCCATGGTGTGCTGCACACTGTTGGATCCAGAGGAGACACAAGTCCAGCCAAGGCAGGAGAAGGTGTCTGGTCATGCCAAGGTGCAAGGTAGCAAACAAAAAGTTGCTGGGAGGAGCAAAGTGTCCCCAGAGGTTCTTGCTGGCTGAGGGTGCCCAGAAACACTCTTGATTTCAAGATAAATTCTGTGGAAATGCCACAGTCTGTCTGGGGAGAAGTTCACTGAGCCTGCAGGAAAGAGGTGGTTGGCATGAAAAAAAGGTACATTTTTTTCCCCACAAATTTCATTCCTTTCTGAGGTTATAGAGGTCTTAATATTTGTCTGTTTTGAAAAATAACTCAAGTTTAATATGGGCTGTAGCTTTCCCTGCGTCTGGTAACTTCTGTCTCAAGCAAAATTAAAATCATCTCTCTCTTGGTTAGGATCAATATGAAATAAGATTAATGCCCAATAGGATCAGGTTATGAATTTTGATCAAACCAGCATCTTTTTCTTACACTGCTTTAATTTATAAATGTTGTAGGTAATTGCACTTACTAAAGTAAAATAAAAATTAAAATTTATGAATTTGTACTCTGCTCCCAGCAATAGAGAGACTGGAAATCAGTGTTGAATTTACTTGACATGAATACTGAATCAGTACTCTCAGTGGGGTAAATTCTGAATTATCCTGGATATTGTCAGCTTTTCATTATAGCAAGCTCACTACAAGGCAGTGAGAGCAGATATCAGGAATGATTTCACAATCAAACTTTCATAAAAGCCCTCTAAAAAAAGGAAGGAGGAAAGAAAAGCCTATCAAGAACAGTCTTATATCAAACTTGTTTATTTTTCTTCTCTTGAGTTTACATCTCCTGAAAGTATTTATAATTCAGACTGGTTTAGTTCTGCTATGGGCTATAACTCTGTAGAGCCCAGCCCCAGTTCTGGCACGTTTAATTAGTGTTCCAAGTGTTTATACGAGTCTCTGTCCTTGAGGTGCAGCAGGGAAACAGGTTCTGTGTCCTTGTCCAAGCTTTCCAGGGAGGTTGTAATATGGTTTTCCCCTCCACACAGAACCACAGTCCTCACCAGTAGTCCCTGAGGGGAGAATAAGGCTCCCTCGCTCATGTCCCAACAGTGTTTTCATCTTCTGAAGTTGCTCACTCTTGATGTAAAGCTTTTGCCACAAGTTGCCTTCCTGATTTAGTCACATTTGCCCATGAGCACCTGTGCTTGGCTTGGAGGGCTCAAGCCCTGAGACCCTGGGTGTGCTGGAGCTGACTGGATGGAGTCAGGTTCTCTGGAGGCTCTAACTAAAGCAGGCAGATGGTTGGCTTGGGGCGTTCAACAGCAGCCCTGGAAAACCAAACGGGTTCCAGAGCTCTTTGATGCCAGATGTCAAAACAGGCTGTCACCAAGAAGAAAGGCCTAAGAAAAATCTGAGGGTGCAGAATTCAGAATAACACTGAGCTCCCTAATGGCAGAGCGTTGACACTTAGTTAATTAGTTTCTTCACATTGCTTTGCAGTCCACACGTGAAATGCAATGTATTATTAAGTTACAGTTTCCCTATTGATTTTGTCAGTAGAATCTTCCTCGCAGTTTATATTTCTCAAACGTTGTGCACAGTGCAATGCAGAGCTTGTTTTAAAATACTGCTAAGGAAAACATTGCACAAATGGTGGAATATGGAGCTTGTAGTCCTCCAGCATGCCAGAAAAGACCATCTAGATAAAGCAAAGAACTGCACACTTGAGTACTGGGAAGATCATTTCACCTTCAGTAGAAATCTGAGTGCTAATTGCCTTCATTTCTTCATTTGAAAGGACAAAAGGACCCACAGTTTTCTCGTGTTTATGTTCCTCAATAAGAGATTATGAGCTGGTATTGTTTGGGATTTTCTGTAGTAGGGCTGGTGGCTGACTTCTGCTTAGAACATTGGGCTATACAGGCACGAATCAGAAAGGAAAAAAACCTACAACTGCTCCAGGGGTCCTCATCTGGTATTTGACACCAGAGAGTGAAAAATCAAAGAAAGTGCAACTCTGTCCTGTACCTGCAACAGACCAGCACTTGGTCCTGGTCTAAAATGGGCTGCAAGTTGAGTGTGACACTTCCCAAAAGTGCAGGGCCTGAGCTCAAGTCCAGCTGCCCAGGCTGGATAGACTGGGATTATTGTACGTGTATTCTATTATTGTTTGAAGCTAAAATCACCTGGAATTCAAGGAGGATATGATTTAGCACTGACTGTGGAAAAATGGAAAATATACCAGCTGAGTGTAGCTAACGGTAGCTGAGTTTTACTATGAAATATAAGCAACAGTGTTCTCATCAAAGTTGTTATTTTTTATTTCCCTTCCTTTTATTTTTTTCCAGTTGTACTCAATTTATTGCATAGTAAGAGCAAATATTTCAGTAATAGTTGTGCCTGTAGAGTGTTTGAGACTTCATTTTGCATATTCAACTAGAAATGCATTTTCCTTTTTTTTTGTTGGTTGGCTTGTTTGTTTGTTTTTGGGTTTTTTGTTTGCATTTCTTACTTTCAAGGAAAAAATGAAAACCAATTCCCACAGTGAAATTCCTTCAATGGATATAAGCACCGCAGTGTAAAAATTAATGAAAAACAAAGGCACTGGTAGTGCTGGTAGGAAAGGGAAGGCTCGGTGATCAGCTGGATTCTGATGATGTCATTTTGCCTCTGAAATCTGTTGCTCTTGCTAAACCACTCGTGGTGACTCACTGCAATTCACAAAATTAACAGAGCCCCACAAGTGAATCGTGCCCTTATGTTAAAACACAACTGCCCTTGTGTTACACTGTGTAATAGTCTACAATTCTACATTTCCTGTTGCAAATTCAAGTCAAAAGGACTCACAGCTTTAAAAAAAGTGGTAAAGTGGCTTTGCATTAAAAAAAAAAAAAAAAAAAAAAAAAAAAAAACCACCAGGAATTGAATTTTATGGGCTTCCTCTTACCCTGGAAAAAACTCAGCATTGTCTGGTTCATGGGGTTTTCATCCCCAGTCCTTCCCTGTTCCTATTTGCATACCACAAGAAATGAAATTAGGTAGAGTCTTGCCAAGTGATTTGTCAAAGTTCATAAGGGAGAATAACAAATGAAGAGCTGCTGCTCATCCTTCTAAGTCCCAGCTTAGTGATTTCTTCCTGAGATTTCAATTCTTCAAGAGCGTTTCAGGCCCTTCTCTACTTAGGATGTGATTAAAAATATATTTTTGTAGTCTCTAAAGGGGGAAATTAGAGATGGATTCATATTCTGAAATTCCAAGCATCATAAACTCAGTAGTGTTGGTATCCAGACTGCCTGGAAAAATTATATTATGGCAGTTGCATGTACACACTGTGTTATTGCTAATTCATTCCAGTTCCCTTCCCTAGGATAAATGGCAATTACTCTGGCTCTCTGGCTGTCAGTGGTACATGACACCTCTGTCACTGTGTCTGCTGAGCAGTTATTTCAGTCTCTGCTTGCTCCAGAGATTACACATTTTGTTTCTTCAGAAAAATACAGCCAAATGTGGCTCATCCATTACAACACCCCCTGTGTTGCCCCCTCTGCTGAGCAGAGGGAATTCACAGAATTCAGAGTGACTTGGTTGGAAGAGACCTCCAAGATCATCTTGTCCAACCCAGCCCTAACACCTCAACCAAACCATGGCACTGAGTGCCACATCCAGTTTTTCTTTAAACACATCCAAGGATGGTGACTCCACCACCTCCCTGGGCAGAAAAACTTTCCTTGAAAAACTTTTTTCTGATATCCAACCTATATTTCCCTTGACGCAGCTTGAGACTGTGTCCTCTCTTTCTGTCAGTGCCTACCTGGAGAAAGAGACCAAACCCCACCTGATACAACCACCCTTCAGGGAGCTGTAGAGAGTGATGAGGTCACCTCTGAGTCTCCTTCTCTCCAGAATAAACAACCCCAGCTCCCTTAATTGTTCCTCACAGGGTTTGTGTTCCAAGCCCCTCATCAGGGAGTTGGATTTCTTGCTGGCTGTGAGAGCCCTGGGGAGCTCTTACCTCTGGGGAGGTGTGGGGAGGAGAGGGCAAGGGTGAGACAGGGAGTGCCCAGATGTCTGGAAGGGGCAGTGGGAACCCTCCTGCTGCCTGAGGAACAGGGCTGGTACTCCCTAAAAAACCTCCTGTGGCAGTGCATGACTGGTGTGTGATGGCTAGTCTGACATTCTCATCATCCTTTGCCTCTGCTTCTCAGAAGATGTGTTTCTATTTAAAGCATTAATTACCACTGTGTTGTCTTGTCTCGTGTTGTTATTCCCCCTGCAGTGGGCTCAGGGCTGGTGTGTCAGGGACAGATCCCAGGGTGCAGGATGAAGAGCAGAACTTCTCTGTCTGAGGTCTCAAGCTCAGCTACTGTTTTAACAGGGAGGTGGGAGAGCAGAGCCCAGCTCCTGAGACACCCTTGTTGTGATGTAAGCTTAGCAGGATTGAGTTCTTAGTTTTTAGGTAAATTAATGGTTCTAATACAGCTTTGGTCTAATTAAATGTAGCCCTATTTGCCTGAGTAAAACCAGGCAACTTCACACAGGCACTGTCTGGGCTGTCCTTGGTGACCAGGTGGTGCAAAGTGGCTCCAGCCCAGCTCCTCAGCCCCTGCTCAGGTGAAACTCTGCAAGATCAGGAGGTCAGATGGATTTTGAGGAGGGGTTGTGTTCACAATTACCTGATTTACAGTGGTAAAAGGCTTCTTCCCTGTGCTGTGTTTGCCTGCTGTCTCTGCAGGGCAGGTAAAGCACGTTGCTTACCCAGCTACAAGGACACACCTTTTTGGCAGTGAAGGCAGCTGGCTCTGTGCCTCCAGCAGAAAGGTGCAGCAGGATTTGCTTAGTCACTTCTTCCACATTATGAGCTGATTCTTCTTGCTTGGAAAATGAAAAATGGCTTTTTTCAGTGGGAATTGTATCAGACTCCTAAAGTGCATCTTAGTCAGAAAATCTATGAAAGCAATGGGCTGCATGAAAACCAGCCTGGAACACAAGTACAGAATGAGTAAGGGAGAATTTATATATGATGTTGTTTCTCTAACTTGTTTTGGAACTGGTCGGGAAACTTGCTCTTTTTTTCCTTTTTTCCCTTTTTTTTTTTTTCCTCTTGGGAACTGGAAAAAAAAAATCCAGTGTTTAACCAGACAGAACTGCAACAATGGTGAATAGTGTCCTCAGTGACTGCCAAAAAAAAAATCCCAATTATTTGTCACTCAGGCATAAATTTCCCACTGAATTTCAGATTGATGGCAATTACTAAACAGAAAATCTCACTGGCAGCTAACAAACAAGAAAGAAAATGAGCACTGCATGTCAGACCACTTACTTCCATCACACTCCTTATCCATGTTTTCTAATTTCATCCCTGATTTAAGCACACAGCAGGTTTTTATATGTTAACTAATGTGTACTTCAATATTTTAGAGATCTACTTCCTCTAAGCTGTTAACTGAAAAAATAATCAAGGTGTCTGGTCTTTTTTAGCTGGTCAGCAGCCTGGAGTACAGCTGGTCATCTCCTACGAGAACACCCATCTGACAATAATGCTGAAACACATGAGGAACATTGTGAGTATTTTATCAGGATGTATAACTCAGAAGTCCTTGCCTTTGCAGAGTGCTGTGAAAACATTCATCTTCCAACAGCCTTTCTGGGATAACTAATTTCAGCTCAAAGTAGTGATAGTGCTGTTCTGTCATGATTTTACAATTGGTTTTTTCCCTTTGAGCGTACTCAGTGTGGTTGCAGGTGTGAGACAGATACAGAAACTGATTTTCCTTAATGGCTGGTAATGGCCTTTTCCAAGAAAACCAATTTTGAACCTGTTTTGGCCCTCTCAGCTGGCACATCTTGATAGCAGTCAGACAGAAGGCATCATGCAGCAGCATGACTTTTTGCAGCATGTCAGCCTGGCACTGTGGATTGATTACCCAGACATTCCTTCTAGTCCAGCCTGACTGTCTGTGAAGAGGGAAGAGCTCAGCAGAGTGCTGTATTTTAAGGAGCAGTGTCATTTGGAGATGTGATGCTCAGCTTTGTAGCACTGTCAGGAGGCTGAGAGGTAAATGTTGAGTGTTCCTGGAGCCAGGCTGCAGGAGGGGAAGCTGGCAGTGCTCCTGCAGCACAGGATTCCTGCAGGTGGAATTGGCTGCTGAGGGTGGCTCCAGAGATGCAGTTGATGTGTGAAGTGTGATCTCTCACTGGAGGGGTGTGTCAGCTGCTCCACAGTGAATTCCATGCCTGGATGTGCTTTGGAATTCCCATGGCTCACATCCCAAGCAATGGCTGTGGCAAGAGAGCCTTTCTTTGTTTAGCTAGGGGATTAGAGCATTTATTAGCTGTTGTGGGTTCTCAGTGCATGCTCTGTGCCACCTCCATCCCAAACTGGATTGCAATTCCTTTTCCTAAATGGGACCAAACTGAGGGGCTCATGTGAGCACCAGCCAGTAAGATAATGAGGCTGATTGTTTAATCAGAGGTATGAGACACATGAGGCTTACATAGCTCTGACTGTTCTCTGCTGGCCACTCTGGCTTCTCATTTGCAATTCAAGCATCTCCATTCTAGTCTCTAACATTCAATACATCTCTGTCCTGAGACTTGTTTTCTGTGTCCTGTGTGCCACTTTGACAGGTGAGATCAGCCTCTGCTGACAAGTCCAATTTATACAAACTTTACCTTCAGGATGTAGCACAAGACCCTCTTTCTTTTTTCTGTTGAGCTTTTTAAATCTTTGATAAATTTCTGGTAAAGTTCTAATTGGTGGGAGAGGAATATTTAAGTGATTGCCATGCTGATGATATCATTGAGACTTCAAGCAGGTGATGTGGAGATGTACACAAACAATTTGCAGGTGTTGAAATTAGTTTTTCTTTCTCCTTGTTTCCATCATTTTAAGTGTGTAGGCTCCTAACTGTGTTGTTAGGAAGTTCTGGCCATTTTAGTTAAATGAAAGTAAATTACAGCACAGATAGCTGTGTAGTGCAAACATAAAATCCTGGGTTCAGTTCACTTCATTATGGAAAGGGACAATACAACTTGAAGTTACTGTGCTGCTTTTGAAGCAGGTAGCCTAAATCAAGCCCATTTTGGTGAGTTTGCAGAGAAGTGGCAGGAGTCCTGTTCAGTAAGGCTAACAATGATTCATGACCTGAAAATAAGGTCATTATTGTGGCAGCCTAAATTAGGAAATCATGTTTTTAAATCCTGGGCTTCCAATTCTTTCTTCCACCTGCCCATCCATCCTTTGTCGTCTGATCTGAAATATGAAATTGTGCTTCAGGGTACTGTGGTACTGGACTGCCTTCAGACCAGTAACCTATAACAGGAAGGCTCTTTATCCCATCAGTAATCTTCTCTGCTTCCCAGCCATATAAATCAATCTTTCTGATGTGTCCTCTTTTCTTTTTCCTTTCCTCTTCTTTTTTTGGTTGAGCTGAACAGGGATTTTAGAAGTATGCCAAGATCATATCTTATTCAAGACATGTTAAAGCTATTTCAGGTATATTCATTCTTTTGCAGAGTCACACTAATTATATTTTAGTAGTTCATCTGTGCCAACATTGCTTTGCTATCTTGTTTTATTTCATAATTTATAGTAAATAATTTTTGTTCTGCTCTTCCCTATTTAATTTATCTCTCTAAAGAGATTTTATGACATGTTCAGATGTGAAAATAATTGTAGTAGGCCAAATTAATCCCAAATGTAGCTTCACAGAACCGACAGGAATTGTGACAGAGACTTTTGATCCACGTAAATAAATTTGATTTAGTGTTTGTATGGGTTTACTTCTAGGAGCTTTACTAGGAGACCTAGATCCTGCTGTGCAAATCCTATATTGATATCCAATGCACAAGAGACTCCCTAAGGAGCTGGTATTTTTTATAGCCACTCTCAGGTGTCACACTGGCTCTTTAAAGGACAAAGCCAGAAGACTGCAGTGCTATAACTTTGCAGGAATTTTTCCTGAAGGAAATTTGCCCATTCACGTGGGGTGTCCTGGAGAAAAAAATCTGCAGCAGTGGAGAGAGCACTGGTGGGGTGCAGACCTAGCAGGGGTCTGGTAAATGTGGGTGCATGCATGGGCTCAGATCCTTTGGATCTGATGTATCCACACGTGCCAGATTTGCTGCAGATGCACAGCTCTCATCCCTGGATCAGCTTCAGAGTGTCCTCTCCCTCACTGCTGCAGTATTTCAGTCATGTGTAAAAAAAGCCAGTCCTGCTTGAAGAAAACTCTATCAAAATTTCTGCAAAGACAAATAACAGAGAACAGCCTTATGGATTTTGTGACTGGAAAGGGCCATTAATCTAATCTAACCTTCTGCAAAGAAAAAGCTGGATTTTTTTTTTCACTAAGGAAATACTTTCAGCCAAGGAAACTGTTTGAACACAGAGATGTTAAGACTGGTTGGTAATGTTTGCCTACAGTTTAAGGCTGTGGGTGCACAATGAAGACAAGTTCTGTTAAACAGATATTTATAAGATACTAAAAATGCTTCAGTCTCAAGATTTCGCTCTGCAATTCATAGTTTCATTTGAATCCTGAGATTCTGTAAGTCAGGTGGCTCACTGCTTCTACTCACGATTTGAATGGCATCACCATGATTGCTGAGAAAAATAACTTTCAATTCAATTTCCAAACATAGAAAAGCCAAGATGCCAATAAAATGCAATTTTTTAAACATGACTTGAAGTCAGCTTGTTGGGGCATTGCTTGCTCCTCTCAAATGCAGACAGTGCAGCACTGGGCGCTTTATGCATAGGGACTACAGGAAATATTGCATTAATAAAGTGTAGCTGGGGTAGAAGGAACATTTGTGTAGGGGTGAAAACCTTAGAGATTTGGAGAGTTTACCTCTGCAGACATGGAGGATGTAGCAGGTGGAAGGGTGAGACAGGGCAGGCACTATAAAGACAATAGTGCAGTACCTGGCAAAGTGCACTAAGTGGTCTCAGGAGGAATCGAAAGGAGCCCCAGGGGAGGTTTGTTTTGACCTCTGAAAGGATTTTTTACCTTAGAACAAGAATAGTCCAATTGTGGCAGCACAATACCCAGAAAAGCAGCAGTAGGCAGGAACAGGAGCTCAGGGGGAATGCTGCTCGACCTTAAAAATGTAGGCTTGTGCAGAGCTGGAGATGGATTTATTGAAATGCATGTAGGTTTTGAACTTGAGATGTTCCAGTCCAGTTCTGTTCACCTTCATTAAGCACCACAGAGAGTGGGAGATATCCAGAGCCCAGCAGGTCTCACACAGGGCTGACTATGGGCTGCTTAACTCCAAACAGCCACAAACAGCCAGGCTACTGCTGGTGGGCTTGCTCACTCCTCAAAAAATGACCAGAGGCAACAGAAATGGCCATTGCTGACATCCAGAAAGAGGTTTCTAACATATTTCCTTGTCTGCTTCATGGACAAGCAGAGGGAACAGTGGTTCAGCACTGGCTCAGGAGGAAGCCTGCTTTTGCCACTGACTTCATTGCCATGACTTCAGGCATGCCCTGTTTTCCTAGATAAGCAGCTAAACATTCAGTTCTCTTCGCTGAACATTTTTGCCCATTACTTCTTCTGGACAGAGTAACACCTCAGGGGTAGAGGGGAGGAGAAACAAAGCCAAGTTATCCTGAACCTCATGCCAGTAAATGTAAAATGTTACTAGAATTCAGGAAAGAGTGCGTGGGCGATGAATTCAGAACCAATTTTGCAGGGGGGAAATTTGCTGGAAGAAAAAATAAACTCCTACAGTTCTTTGCAAAAGTACTTCCAGCTTTCTTTTTATAAAAGCTCTGAAGCTGTCATGTACAACTCCTGGTGATTAATGATTCTGGGATTGCTGATATGTGGGTGACGAATTTGTAATCAGCTTTAGGCTTACACACACACCCAGCCTCTCTGCATTTCGTGTCCTACGCCGTGAGAGTACAAATTGCCTCCAGAAATGTTTGTGAGATGCCATGGTTTAAATGTGCTGGGGAGAGAGGTGGGAGCCAATCTTTCCCAAATCCAAAGGAATGAAGTCTAAGCCTGCAGCACAGGGATACAGGGATGTTCCCACCTACAGTACAGGCAGATGCTCTGTTGACTTTTCTGGATTTTTGTGAGCTGGGACAGGATTGGAGATCTTTGTTCAGTCTTGGTTCCCATCAATCCTCTCATGGGCTCACTAAATTTTACACTTTATGACTATCATTATATGGATTTAAATGGAAAATATATACAGCCTGCCAACAACACAGTGCCTGCTAGTGAAATAAAGAGCCACATTATCCTTTCAGAATATTATGAATGTGTACTGCTTTCCTTACTGCAGCCAACAGGGATTGGAATGGAGGTGCACAGGTAGGCAAGGCAGGGGTGGAAAACAAGTGAAAAAAAAATCATTTTGAGCTGAACAAAGTTATCCAGAGAGTATCAGTGACAGAATTAAATCAGCAGCTTGGTGATGGAGAGAGGTAACATTCAGGTGAAGTTCTCCTTACTCTGGCACAGGAAAACAAAATAAAAAGTCATGGGAAGAAAGCTCTTGTGCTAACTCTACCTTATAAAGAATTTTTATTTAATTTTATATTCACAGAAATTCTTTTAAAGTGAAAGGAAATTAGCTCAGATAAGCTGTGTTCTCCTTGAGACTGAAAATTAGCTGAACTCCTCTAAACAAAGGGTACTACAACTCAGCAGTAGTTTAAAATGGGAAAGAGATGAGGTCTGTTCTTGTGGCACAGGGATTACTGTTGGATTCAAACATATTTGTTTTGAAAGGTGTTTGACAAATATGTTGTACAGAAAGTTCTGTTATTATTTCTTGTTAAACCCTTTAATCTGTCACAGTCACAGTACTGCCTCAGCTCTAAATTCTAACTGCTCATTTTTAAATAAGTAATTCTCTACATAGTTGATACGTGTTGAATAAGAAAAGAATAAAAAAAAATAACAAACAGTGAGTTCTGTTTAATAATATGAGTGATCTGGGAGATGAAGGCGAACAAAAATTAGATTTGCCACTGCTTGCAAATGAAGAAAACATTAAAAATAATAGTGCAGGCAGAGCAAGATCAAGAGAATAAAGTAATTTCCAGAAGCCTGCAACTAGCTTGGACAAATGAAAAATATTTCCTCGGGGAGGGAGAGATCTGTATCCCACAGTAATGTGAAGATAAAACAAGCCCATGGTGAGACACAAGGTTGCTACAGGAGATGCCAATGAGAAAGGCCAGATCCTGGTGTTGTGGGGCAGAAATGAAGTAATTCATCTTTATAAGGCTTTGATAGTAAACTATTCCTCTCAGGATGTGTTTTTTTTAACTAGAATACAAGTTCAAAGAACAATTCTCAGTAGGGTTGCTGGGGAGCGATTGATTCTTCAGGAGTGATTTATTGTTACTAAAACTTAGTTAAGAACAGACTAACGAGGACACGAGTCAATTGTGCAAATATTTAAGGGAGAAGACAGGAAGGTTCAAGAGGAATTATTAAGAACATTGAGCCAGAGCATAAGTAGAATTAATGAGAGCTAATTAAGGAGCAGAAATTGCAAGCCTCATGTAATGAAATGCTTTCTTACACGAGGAGATTGCATGCTGTAGAATAACCAAAGGAAAAGTGCAGGGAGATTGTACAGCTGGAGAAATTAAAGATAGGCATATGCAGACTTTAGTAACTAATTAAGAAATTGAGAAGAAAAGCAGTGCAGAATGAAGACACAGTCTCACTGTTTCTTTACACATTTTTATATTCACTTACTACATGGGCCCAGGCAAGGAGAGAAAAGACTCTGTGGCAAAGAGATAGAAACAAAAAAAATCTTTTCTTCTGTTTCTTTTCTCAAAGGCTAATTTCCTTTCATGCCCTCTAACGGGCAGCAATGCTCTTAATCCTGAGTAATTTCAAAAGGAAAGTGAAATGGGGATTTGTCTTAAGTATTTGTTCTCCTTTGTACTTCATTCAAAAGAAATTCTGGGATCTATGTTTCTAAGGGTCAAAACAAGATCATTCTTATCTCAGCCTGTGTCATAGACTCTGTGACTAAATATTCATCTGAAAATTGAGTGTTCCAAGCACAACAATAATACAGGGTTGAAAGCAATGGAATTTAGTTTCTTTATGGGCTTGGTGGTAATTCTGAAATAAAAGCTTCCGAGACTTGTTCATGAAATCCACTCTCTGCATTCTACAACATGGAACAACTACCCTGAACCAACATTGCTCATCCACAGTATAATAGAGTTTTAAAGCATGACTGACCTTTGAGCCATGATTTCTCTCATCTATTTAAAAAAATAAACAAAAAACACAAAAAACCCAGTGGATTTAACTGTCTTAAAGATAGCAATGCAGCACGTGGTTCAGAAATCTAGAACATGTTACCTTTTCTTTCAGAAAAAAATCATTTGTGTGATTCTCCCACAAATCTTTCACTGGGAGCTGTACATTTGCTCCATACATTCCCACTTCTGCTTTATCTTACTTTTCCAGCCTTGGAAAGTTCTTTATGCCCACATGGTGCCACGAGGAGCACACAGTAATCGAGTCCCAGGCATCAGTGAAGGGTCAGAAGTTTGTCAGAGCTCAGGAGATGGAATTCAGCTCTGAGTGAGTTGGGTAGGGACAGAACCCATTCTATGATGTCTTTTTCTTTGTTGCTTGCTCAGAAACAGTAATAAACACACGCCAAGTTGTGTCATTTCTTGCTGGAGCTAAATTCTAGTCCTCCTTGCCTGCTGCCAAGGATCTCTAAAGGGCAGGATCCTGTTTTAGATCAAGTTACACTCCTGTGGTTCTCCAGACTCATCCCCACTCCATTTGGGATTGAGTCTGTCCTGATCCACAACTCCTTCTGGATCATCAGGACAGTAAATTATTCTTTTTCAGTGGGGCATCAGAGATAAATTTCAGTGCAATTCTCCAACTTTCTGGTTTCAGAGCTCTGTAGAAATAAAGGCTTGGGAGAGAAACCCATTTGATCATCTTCTGGGTATACTAAGCCAGCCTTAATTTTATTTACTTCATGTAAGCAGAGATAGATGAGCTTTCCTCCTAATGGCTGAAGCAGATAAGATGCATTTTTTACATGATTCTTAGAAAACTCTGAGTCTTTTGGCATCCCCTCTGTTTCCCAGAACTCTCTCCTTTAAAAAAATAATCACAATTTTATTTTTTTTAATCTTTAACAAATAATTCCTGCTTCTTTTGAAAATCCCGCTGTCTCTGTGCCTTGGGATCAGTTTGAAACTGAGATGTTTACCTCTGTGATGTGCTGGAGTCACATTTCCATCTGGTTGTGATGGATCAGCTGCCTGATCACGGCTGTTTTGAATACCATGAGTTATCTTGCCCAGCCTCCAGGGATCACTCCAGAATGGACCATTTTGCCTCTAATTTCCAGCTCCATGCACACCTTTTGTCACTGGTGGTGACACAAAGCAGCAGGATCTATCTCAGCTGGGGCCAGGCACCAATATGGGGACAATTTAACCCAACCAAATGAACCCATCTCCCCAGGAGGTGTCCAAAACGAGACAGGGTGAATCTCTTGCTGGTCTCCCCCTTAACAGGGTTACTTTTTTCCCATTTGACAGCCAGGACACCTTGGAAATTGTTGGTTGGTTGTTCACTTTTTAGAAATTTTGTTTCTCAGGACAGCTCTCACCCTGTTTTTGCCAGCACAGTTGTCCCCCTCAGGAATGCTGCACGAGCAGCTGCTGCAGCCAGGCTGCTCCAGTCCTGGCCTCTCTGCTCCAGGCAGGGTGATGAGGATGCTGAAGGTATTGGACATAAGCTGTATTTGGATATTCACATCAATAATGTGCATAGAGCATCTCTGCATTTTCAGCATGGTAAATGACAAAGCCATCTGGAGGCTCGCTCAGCACACACTGCCAGATTTCCAAAAGGTAGAAAACTCCTGCTCAAAAAAATGCTTTCCAGAATTTCCCTGACAGCCAAATATTTTTATTGCCCTGCATTATCTTGAGATAAATGCAATTTCTTCTTTGGTTGCCTTGCCACTGACCTCCACAGCAGCAATCCCTGTCAGTGTGTCTTCTGTCTTTATGTACACACCCCGATAACCCCAAAAAATTGGGATCAGAAAATGTAATAAAATAAAACTGCTGCTGGAGAGAAGCGGTTAAATATTTTCAAATCTATAGGTGAAAAAAGTGGTTGTTTGGGGAAAAAGAAATACCATATTTGTGCAATCATTTTTGGCCAGTTGCCCTCCTATTTTGTCTTGCCAATAGCAGACAGTGCAGGGTGCACCATGGTGGCAGAGTGGATTATCTTCTTTTGTAATTTTTATTTAATTACTGCAAATGGGATTTGATTTTTAATTTTCTTCTAAGCAATTTGGGGATATTTTGTAAGAGGAAAATGAAAAGCTTGCTAGCAGGGTAGAATAGGAGTGTTCATGCTTTGGTATATGCAGAGCTCAGAGGAAGAACAAGGAAAGGTCTTGGATTCCACATTGGGATTTGGGAATCAGCAACACAACCACCCATTCACACAGCAATCCCTGAAGTTTATATATCCTTAGTCTGCTTTTGAAGGAACCTCTTGCTTTGTAATACTAATTTCTCAGCTCTTTAAGCTTAGAAGTAGCCCAGAGGATGTCCTCTTTTTCCTGAGGCAGAGGCTGTATTTGCTAATTAAGCTGCAGCTTTGAAAGACAGGGTTTAGCCTTCCTCTGCTGAGTTACACAGGGACTCAGAGCAAGTGAAAAACAGCAGCAGTGATGGCTCTTCCTTGTTCCTTACTGGTTTTAATTTAGTCTAGAGGCAGCCAGTAATTTACAAAGGTTACTGCAGTGCAAGGATGATTTCTTCTGTGGATTTTTTTCTAATCCTCCTTTATTGGATAATAATCAAATCCACCTAATGTCTACAGATAATATATAGACATTTTGTCTTGTTGAAGGTTTTTTCCTAACTACTTACTATAGTGGTTTGCTTTTGAAAGGTGTATGGATATCTCAATATTAAAAAATAAGGAATATTTTGCAGTCCTTTCTTCACTGTGTAAATAAATTCTCACAGCAGTGTATGTAAGAGAAGACCATAAAGATGGTAAAGCATAGGAAGACTGAGAGAACTACTGGAAAAAGTGAATTATTTTTATTTGAGGGCAATAGCTGAAATGAGAATCTTTCTAATGCCTGGATATGTATGTATATATATATTATTTTTTTTTCCATTGAAGAAAAGGAAATTAGGAACAAAGATTTAAAAATGTCAAGGAAATGAATTTTGGGAGGAAGAAAAGTAGTTATTTATAGAGGAGGAAAGGTGTCATTAGTTAATATAAGTTAGTTGATCATTAGTTTTTACTGTCAAAGTTGTTGAATATGAAAAATGGGAAAAAGAGAGCAGCAGCTGGAACTATCAAATGTTCAGGAGCCATCAATCTGTTCCTCTCTAGGACAAAAGGTGATCTGCATGTCTAGCACTAACAGAAACTGATGACATGATTTAAATCTGAGGCAGAAGTCATCTAAAAAGAAAATTTGCTTAGGGAGAAGTGAGTTTTAAAAAGTTCTACAATAAATTATCCTTAAAATTCATATTTTAAAAATTGTATAAGTATGGCTCAATATTCATATTGGATTATAAATCACTAAATAGTTGTATAAATGGCAAATTTTGCAGTAATCATTCCTATAGTAATGCTAAAAAAGAATTCTTGTGTTAGGAAAGTTGTGGATCCTTAGTAATGATCAGGGCAGAAAAATCATTAAGGTAACATATTTCTTATGGAAAAAATAATTGAATTTCATCCATTATTTCCCAGCCACAGCTACCATATTTAAAAATAAATTATATAGGACATAACCTATCTGTGTGGGTTTCTGTAAGCAAATATCTACTTTTTTTTGGTTTTGGAAAATAAAACTGGAGTGGAAAATAAAACTGGAGTGGAAAGTCGTAACAGATGCAGGCTGAGTCTTTGAGGGTTTCAGTATTGAATTAGAGATATGGAAAGTAAATCCAGAGTATTATTTTCTCTCCCTTATTCTCCCTCATTCTTAAATATTTTCACTGCCTTGTGCCTGACTTCGGAAGAAAATAACATTTCCAAAGTAAATTCCTTTTTTAACATAAATTTAGGCAATTGTAACTGAGTTCCTAAAAAATCATCTGTCATTATCAAGGTCAAGTAGGCTGGTCATTCTCTGAGAAAATAGTTCACAGTATCATCACTTGGTTGTACTTGAAGAAAGAAAATACAGTCAGTTTCTAAATTCAATTTGAGCTAACTCCTAAATTCAGAATTTTTTATTAGAAGATCAATATCACAGGGGAATTTTGTGGGTTTTTTGTCCCTAAGCGTATCAAGAGAACCTATGGCATTTTTGTTGGGAACTTGGTTTTATACCTTTACAACCTTACAGATTTTTATAGCTTGGATTTATTTGCAAGCAAACACAATAAAAGGTTTAGGACAGTAATTTAAATTGTGAGTAACTTCTTCTGAAGGAAGGGAAAATCCTTTCTTTTTCGGTTAATGAAATGACTACAGAATTAAATACAAATAGAATTCAATTTAAAACTTTAGGGTTTTTCTGACTGCTTGATCACAAGTGCATTCAAGCTATAAAGGTATTGCAGAGTAAAGTGCAAAATGGCCTTCCCAAGGTACCCTTTGATTTTCCCTCTGACCTGGACTATGGAAAGAAATCAGTGAAGTTTTTTTAATCCTTTAATAATAACAAAGAGGGAGTTTGCTGGATTTCAGAACTGCTCATGAGCCTGCTAGAAATCTTACTCCGTTCCCATAATGAACTCACCAGAACAGATACTCTGCTGCAAAGAGAGAAATTCCACCTGAGTATGAGGAGGAATTTTTTTACTCCACGCACTGGAACAGATTGCCCAGAGAGGGTGTGGAGAATCCCTCACTGGAGATATTCCAGAACCATCTGGACACAATCTTGTGCCCTGTGCTCTGGGATGACCCTGCTGGAGCAGGGAGGTGGGGCCAGTGACCACTGTGGGCACTTCCAGCCTGACCCAGTCTGGGATTCTGTGGTTTTGGTCAGGTATTTCTCAGGTTTACATAAATTTATAAATAAGCCAGTGCAGTCTGAGTTAGAAGTGATCACTAAATGTGATACTGTAATATGATAGAAGTCATAATCCTTAGTAGGAAAAATTTTCTGATGTTTCCTCCATTTTTTCCTTTATTCTCCAGTCTCCTTTATTTCAGTGCTCAACTCAGAAACCCTGGGAAGGGATTAGTTTGCCCAAAACTTGGGGGTTTTTTTGCCTGCTATGTCAATTGTCTTAATAAAACAGTTTACTTCAAATTCCACCTACTTATGATTTAAAAAGAGATTTTTGCCATGTTAATCTCAGCCTTGTTTTTGCACTATTACAAAGTGCCACTGTCACTCCCTGTTCCTGCTAGGAAGTGTCTAGCCAAGTACAACTCTTTCCATTGCAAGACTTGCCTCAAGAAATCCTATGGTTAAGGAGGCTCTTCACAAGAAAAGAAATTCAGCTTTAGTGCCAGTCAAAAGAGAAACCAGCTCCCCATCCTCTGTTCTTGTAAGGCTGGGGGCTGGTTTATACCTGCTCTTAATCTGTAGTTTTGAATTATTAGTGAGTGATGGGACAGAGTCTTTTTAGCAGCTGGAGTCCTTCGTTAGATGGATTGTGTCATGTCAGGAGTCAGGGGAGGGCAGCTGAGAAGTGGAACACATGATCCAGCTGGAAGAGTGCTCAGCTGAAGAGTTTTTGATTGTTTGATGGCATAACAGAGCCACTGCAGATGGAGGATTGGGACAGTAGTGGGATTTGGAGTGGCCTCTTTGCCTTTCCTCAGCAAGGGAAGAGGAAGGGGGGAAATGTCACCTGTAAAGTTGCGGAGAAAAAAAACAACAATCAGAGCTACGATGGCTACTTGGAATTCAGGTGGCTGCACATCAAATTGCCTCTATCAGTCTAACTGCTGATTGCTACTATTCATGAAAAGTGGCTTTATTTTAGTTCTGAAATATCCCAGAGCAACAGCTCTCCCCTTGAGCTTTCCCATCTGAATCTCTCAAATGTTCTCTTCTTTAATTTTCTCTCTTGACCCTCTCCTCCCACTCACCTCTTTCAACACGTATTTAGCTACATTCAAAGGGGCAGTGAGAAGTGGTTTTCAGTCCATCTCGTACAACCAAAACACTGCTGCAAAGCACCTTCCTTAAATTTTGGGAGGAATCAGCTGGCAGAGGAAGGTTAGTTGGCTGAAGGCAAGGTAACATGACAAAGAGCAGCTCAAAGACATAATGACAATTTTACCTGACTTCTTTTCAGTTACTTTTATCTGCTTCTGGACACCCAGGTCCTGTTAAACCACATTACCTTTGGAGCCTGTCACCTCAGCCTGGTTCCTTTCTTTGTCTGAAATAACTAAATTCAGTTGACCTTCAAATTACAGTGATGTTTATCTATTCATTGAGAAGTGAAGGTTACACTTAGGGTTACACTTAGGATCCTGGTTTCTTGGACTGGTACTTGAGGCTGCATTTCATTCTCCCTGCTGCTTTTTAAGAGATGCTCAGTTTACTGTTGTAATCCTCAATGGAAGTTTTAGTACAGTCCTAGATCAACAGAGATGGGCTTTCAAATGGACAGTGTAAATTACAAATCCTGCGTTAACAACCTGTCCACATTGGAAATACCCTTTAGTTCCATTGCCCTTTAACGGCTCTCTTATGTTGGCCATTGAATCCCATCCATCTAAATCCCACGAGTATTTTAAATCATGTGTGCTGTGGGGAACTTAGCAATAGTAATATTAATCACTCCCATAGTGCTGATAATATGTAATGGTTTGAGCGGGGCATCCTTTGATGCTGTATGGTGTTAATGATAACAATAATGAGCTTTGCAGCTGACCACATCATTTGCCTTGAAGGATCATTTCAGATAACAAAAACCAGGGGTTTGTTGTGCAAGAACTGGTTGTTCACACACATAAGCACTGTTTTCCTTCCCAATAGAGAAGTTATTTATTGCTAGGAGACAGCAGTTTCTTCAGTCCCAGGGATGTGCTGTTGATAATGCTGTAGAAAGCCCCATATTTCCAGACACATACTGTGAGTAATTGAAATCTGAGAAATTACTTCATTCTGAGCCAGGTGTAAAATTACAACAGGAGATATAAATGCAAGTCCTCTGAGTTTATTGGTTCTGAATGTTTTAAGTTCTCTTCTTTTTGCCTGTTTTTTTTTTTTGCATCCTGTCGTCACTGGATTGCCTGGGAGCTGACAGGTAAACTTCCTGTCTAAAATGCTGATTATATGATTAAAATTACTGATACTTTGATAATCCCATTTTATTCTTTCTGACTGTATATTGTGCAACCAACACAAGGATTTGTACTTAATTGTAAGCCAAGCATTAAGTGACACTTGCTGGCAGGATGCCTGCTCTATAGCTTTTCATTTTTATGTTTCTTGTGTGTTCTTTCAAAGCCTCAAGAAACACGATGTGTTTTCTGAGTAATTACAACGCTGCTTTAGGAATATCTTTACGGCTCCTCAGAAGTTATCACAAAATTCTCCACCCACCAGCACTGGCTGATGACTGAGCCTGGTTAATAGATTGTCTCTGATCTCGAGTTGCTACCATATAAGATGGAATATCTGGAATATCATTCAGTAACCTGAACTGGAAAATTAAAGAGAGATTGCAGCTGTGCGATGGGCGAGATGGGGAAGGCTGTTGTAAGAATCCTGTTCTGCCCATATTGCTGCAGGAAATGCTCCTGGCTCTTCTATAGTAATATGTTTTATGAAACACCCTTAGAAACTCCCCCATACCAGCAGTGATTCTTAGGGGTTAAAATCAATAGGAGCTTATTGTCTAAAATCCAGTTTCTATGCCTCACTCTGGAAAGTGGAAGGGACGGACTTTGTATCAGATTAAGATGCATTAGAGTAGATTGAGGCTTAAGTGTTTTTCTATCAGAATGTAAATATTAAAGATAGACAATTTTACCTTGTCTTTGTATTATTTAATTTTTATTTTCCTGATTCCATTTTAAGCTGAAAACTAATAATTCTTGTTATGCCAACAGCACTCCAATTTAGCCCAGAGAATACTGAGAATGTAACATGTTTCTGTGTCTACTAAAAGCCCAGGTTTCATTTGGTACTTTTTATTTGTTTTCTTTGCTAGAACATGGACATTCATATTTATGACTTTCTTGTTTTCCAGCACCTCCCAGATGGCTCTGCCCCAAGTGCACAGGCTGAATTTTATCTTCTGCCAGATCCTCATGAGGTCAGTCGAAGGAAAACAAGAACAGCTCCAAAAGGCTCTGACCCTACTTACAATGAGCTTGTGAGTACTGTTTGTTTTCTTCCACTCTTTTTCGTTTCACGGAATCATGGAATGTGTCAGGCTAGAAGGGCCACAGTGGTCATCTGGTCCCACCTCCCAGCTCCAGCAGGGTAAGGAAAGAGCACAGGGCACAGCATTGTGTCCAGACAGTTCTGGAATATCACTGGTGAGGGAGACTCCACACCCTCTCTGGACAATCTGCTCCAGTGCTCAGTCACTGCCACAGGGAAGTTCTTCCTCACATTCAGGTGAAACCTCCTGAGCATCAGTTCCTCCTGTTGCCTCTTGCCCCATTTCTGGGCCCCACAGAGCAGAGCCTGGTACATCCCCTGACCTCTTCCTGCAGACACTGGTACGGATGAGGGCCCCTCTCAGCTGCCTCTTTTCCAGGGTGGACAGGCCCAGCTCACTCAGCTCTTTCTCATGAGAGAGATGCTCCAGTCCCCTCACCATCTCCACAGCCCTTCACTGGACTCACTCCAGTGGTCTCCTGCTTTCCTTGATCTGTTGAGCCCAGAACTGAACACAGCACTCCAGATGTGCCTCACTCAGGCTGAGTAGAGAGGCAGGGTCACCTCCCTCAACCTGCTGCCAATGCTTTTCCTAGTGCACCCAGGATCCTTTTTTGGCTCATGGGCAGCCTGTTGTCCACCAGGACCCCCAGGTCCTTCTCTGCAGAGCTGCTTCTCAGCAGATCACCCACCACCCACAAAGGTGCAACTTGTTTGATTTGCTTTGCCCACTCTTGAAATAAAACAACAATAGAGCATTTTTAGAACTGTTGCAATGAGGATGACCAAAAAGAAGGAATGTATCACCAACTGAACCACAAATGGGGACAACTGTCTGCTTTGCATCTTTCTCAGAAGTGAAAAGTGTCTTTTATGTCTCTCTCTTCAGGAAAGCAGTTGGGTTTTTCACAGTGCTCTGTCTCACCCCATAACCACAGTTACACGTTAGCCAAATGAGGCCAAGCATCATTGCACCATAACCCAGCAGTTCTGAATGCAGACATGCAGAATAGCATGAAAAGTATTAATTGAATGGATGCTGTTATTCAAATTAACATTTGAAAATTGGTTGTCACTGCCCTAAATGATAACACAAGAATAAATAGCCAGGTTCTTTTCATGTTAAAATGCCATCAGTTCACAGCTATATATGATTATTTCACACACCACTGAAGTGCTCATGCCTCTGGGGTGAAAGGAAACATTTGTATGGAGAAGCATTTATAGCAGAATGGGAAGTGGTATAAACTGTATTGGTTTGTAAGGGCAGATGAGATTGAAACAGTAGGTGGGATTGGAGATTACAATTATTACATGTAACAAATCTCCTAAAGATCTCAAAGCAATTTACAAATGCTCTTTCAGCAGGCTGTAAAGTAGAAGGCATGGAAAATACTACCACTCCACCCTGTTTCATAGATAAGATATGATGAAGCTTAGGTTAATCAGCAGAATCTGAGTGCTTATCTCTTAGTTTCTCAGTCCTGGAGTTCTACTATTTCTCTTTTCCCACATCTGTTAATTACAGAAGTTGCCTGCTTACCCTGGTGACTTCCAGCATTTTCTAAAAAGGCTCCCTGAGTATTTGTGCTGCTCACACTGAGACAAATTTCCCTCCCTTCAGTACTGCAGTGGAACAACAAGGAACTAGGCTTTACTTTTTTGTTCCTTCCTTCTTTTTTTGCTGTCAGAGTGGACTGAATCTAATTAATCTGTCTAAAGAAATTCCTTTACATTTGAAAGATATTTAAAGCAAAGGTACATAATGTGATTTTATCATAACATTCATTGTAAGGTATCCAAAATGGACAATAGATAAGAGCCAGCCAGCAACACTGGAAGATAATTACCTTTCAAATTGTTCTTAGATCCCTTTGAATGCAAGAAAATCCAAAACCCTGTCTGCTGTTAGCCACTGGGAGGGGATTTAATTGTGGTTCACGAGTGTTCCACTACCGTTAAAAGAAATTCCATGAAAACTTTAATGTCCTTAATCAAAACAGAGAGCCTTCTTCCCAGATGCTCAATCTTTTTCACTGGGAAGTGCTAATCACAGTGGGGACATATGGTTCCATTGAACTTGGCCATTTCCAACCCGATGCCTGTGCTTTAGCAGCTCTGCTCCTCCATATGTGATGTCATTCTGGATGCATTTTTTGTCCAAGGCTGGTAGACTGAGGCAGAAGCTGCCCCAGGGAAGAAAAACTACTAAAAATATAAGTCAGCTGTCTCTTAAGTTAGTTAATGTCCAAAACACTGTGTACAGAAATGTAGTAGCCTCTTTTATGAGTTCATAAGTTTTTATTAAAGCCAAATGGCTAGAAGGGAGCTGTATATTAATTTCCTTCTTTGTTCCAGACGGAGAAAAATCTGAAATGTGCTTCTCTTGGGTATTTTTGATTTTAGTTTTGTACTTCTATTGCTTATGACTGCCTACAGCAAATTATCAACCTTGCAAAACTTCTTTTTATGTTTGATTTTTACTCGCGTCTGAGAGTGAAGATGTGAAAGTCCGGGAGGGCTGACAATACAATAATTTACAGCAAAGGTTTTGGAGTTGCTTTTAGCAAACAAATCCTTCTTTTCTCTTGTGCCTGTATTTGGATTTTGGAATTTGTGGTATTCACAGTGGTTAATGTTATATTGCATTAAGTGATAGTAGGGAAGAAGAGGAATAACTCAGAAAAATGGAATACAAAGAGAAAATGAAGGCAGAGCAGCCCCAGCCAGTCTGATGGAAGGGGAGGAGGGGAACTGCAGCAGGAGCCAGGGCCACTCCCTCCAGCACCATGCATCAAAACTACCTTGGATTAATTACCAAATCTAGGAACTGTGCCATGGCTACCTAAGGAGAAGCAACTGTCCCTCATTTGTGATTAAAATGTCATTAGACTCCTGTAGGTCAACAGTGTTTCTCTTTTTGGAGCCAGGAATAGTTGAATTCCAGCCCTAACTGTCCCACTGATTTGCTGCATGGCCGCATATAACTCACCTCCATCTGATCTCTGTAAAAGGCAGGCAAATATTCTCACTGCACCATCATTTCAGGATTTAACTGTTCCCAAATTCTGGCAGGTGGCATTTGTTTTATCCACACCCTAATTCAGCCTTCTCCAGACCTTCCTTCACTCCCTACATCCTGATGATAATGCACACCTAACTCCAGCTGAATCTGCAACACCATTTTAGAAGTAGTTTACTGGGACCATTTCAAAACCACCCACCCTGCACAACAAAGGCCCTCATTGCTCAAAGGTTAAAGCCTCTTTTTGGCCAAAGATTGAAAGCTGTTCATTACCCCACTTCAGTTTCTTAGCATTTACAGCTGATATGTGTAGTTTTTGGTGATTTAAAGCAACAGCTGGTACCTTTAGTACACTGGCAAAGAAACAAGGCAGCTTTCTTTGGTAACATTAGCACTGCCTCGGTGTCAGATCACAGATTTATTCTAAATTGTATTATGCATACTGTGCCTGTTCTTGCTTTTTAGATTTTCTTCATCATCTTGCTTTTATTTTGGTGAGGGAAAGCGAAGCTGAGGAATTTGTAATTCACAGACAATTTGGCAAAAAGGCACAGTACACATGATAAACAAAAAGCACCACGTGCAAATTTCATGACAGCCATCCCAAACTATTATTTCTAAAGGTTTCTAAATGGAAAAGGAAATGTTGACCTCCTGGTAAGACCTTTCTGTGTACAGAGATGTAGTGTCCTACAGTTTCAGTTTCCCAACACCCTGAAGTGAATGTCACCACGTTTGCTTTTTAAACAGCATAGAGGGATTAGAATTTAAAGCTTTTATCCACTGCAACTAAAATAGCAAAATCAGCCATACAAATTTGAGGTTAAATGGACTTCTCTTAGGTAAGCTATCTTACCTTTCAGACCTGCACTATCTGAGAGCATTCCTTCTTATTTGATCAGCCCATATGCAGTTCACTCAGCAGGTTTTGATTAATGCAGAGACTGAAGCATGGGAATCTGTTCTGAGTGCAGCTTATTCTTGTTAGGCTAGTGCTCCAGACTGTTAGGGGTTTTATTTTTAAACTCAGAAAATACACTATTATTATTTCATAATTAATTCCTCTGTGTTCCCACAGTATTAAGGTAATTTAAAAGCTATTTTAAAAACTATAGGTCTTAGTTATTTTTAAGAGATGCTAAACTACTGTCTCATTTATTTTGAGAAGTATCAATAGCACTAAATATCTAAAATTAGTAAGTTCCACTTGCTAAACTGGCTCCAATCTTTTCCACTTTTCACAGGGAAAATTATGAATACTGATTTTTTTTCTCTCAAGCATTCTTCAAGATAGGTTTCAAATTTATTTAAAAATGATAATCAGATCTCACGGGCCTAAGCTCGTGATTCTAAGGTAGAATTTCTTTATATAAACTAGATAAGGTCAAATGTATTTCTGAGGTAAATTCACTAAGTGAATTTGGTTCATGGTTAATAGCTTACTATTCTGGATGGAAGTTTAAAGCAATTATCACAAAGCTGGATTAATCATCATCCTGAACGCCGCAATGAAGTGCTTTGTCTGCCAAACAGATTAACAAACTTGTATGTTTTTTTCTGTCTCATTAAATATTCTTTCAGATTGTATATGACAGAGTCACAGAGCTCCAAGGCCGTGTACTGAAGCTTGTGGTGAAAAGCAAAGGAACATTCGTGGGAGCTGTTAACATTCAGCTGAGCAGTGTCCAGCTCAATGAAGAAAAGTGGTACCCACTGGGAAACAGTGAAATTTAAATATTCTCCAAGATGATGCAATTATTTGCCCACTAATGTTTCTTTATCCCATTTCTCACGCTACATTTTGTCTCAGCTGCCCTTGAGAATAAGAAGTCATCTGCTGAGCACATATCCTAACATTTCTAACCATGAGGTTATTGTCTCAAAACTGCTGCCATCTTCCTGCCACAGATTCCTGACAGTGGGAGCCTAAGGAATCACATGCTAAGGACTTGTAGCAACATGCAGAAAGTTCTCACAACAGCAATGAAAGGCTTGGTTTTGTTAATATTAAATAGTACTGTAAAAATACTGAATTCTGTACACATTCTTTGCCCATTAATTCCTCTGTCTGTGTTGAAACAATGCTGATAATGATGTATTTTACCATCACTGCATGTGATGAGTTCACCAGAAGAGCATGTGATAGTTCCCTGCCAGTCTATTTCTGATGTCCAGCAAATTTCACATGAAATCTTACCCAATCAATAATTTGTTTTTTTAAGAACTTTAAAAGTTTTGATACAATGTAACATTTAATCCAGGGTGTAAAATTGTCAATAATATATGCCAATGTTTCTTTTATTCTGACCTCCAAGAGGCAGATATTACTGGTCATTTGCGTGAATAAAGAAGGAGGGAGAAGTTAATGTTCATGAATAAACAGAATATATTGAATGTGAGCTTGCAGTGGGGGATTTATTTAAGCTCATGATACCACAGATATTTGTTCAGCAGTCTTTCCACATTGCACTCCTATGCTGCATAAGGGGTTCAAGTCAATATATGCATTGAATAGACCTCAGGGCTATAAAATACATGTTTATATATTAAATAATGAACATGAGGGGTTCCTTGAAGTTCACAGATGCTCATTATTGGCTCTGTTTTTCTCTAATTTGAGGAAGCACTTAAGAACATCTTTAAGCATTTGGCATGTGAGGAGCCACAGTAACCTATTATTGCCAGACCCTTGCACACATCCTCTGACCAGGCAAATAAACCTTTCCAGGGCCAGGGGCACATTTTTAAGGCACAGGAGATGTGTTGATTTGTGATCTGATCTGCTGTAAATTTTAAGTTGCCGTATCCTGAACAGAGCTGACATTTGTCCTATCAGGTGGAAAAGTGGCCACCAGAGGGGTAATAATCCCAAAAGTGAAAATAATTGCCTTCTTCTCCCAAAGGATGCTCACATCAGTCTTCAGAATATAAAGCTGTAAAAAGCTCCTCAAGTGGGACTTGGAGTGTTAGTTAGGAAATTAAATAAGCTGGAGTTTTTCTCAGCATCAAACCAATGGACTTGATCAGGTTTTATCTGAAAATACTTTCCCCAGTCAAACTGGTGTGCTAAGCTACTCCTCCTCAGTAAGGGGAGGCGGGGGGAACTCTAATAATAATAATAATAATAATATACATTATTAGTCTATTCAGAACTCTAAGAAACTGTAAGATATTTACCACTTGCAGGGATACCAAACACTTTATACTATAGGGTTCCCCTGGGAAACCAATCTAGTGTCTTGTCAGTCAAACACAGAAAACACACTGAGACCAGCTTACAAAGTTATCAAATTAATATCAATAATCAATATGGAACCTTACAGTTCCATATTGATTTCAGGTTCCTTTTAGTCTTCTGTCTCAGTTTCCTTATCAAAACTATAATGCAATTTTCTAAGTGTTTTTTTCCTGTGACATTTTCTAACCCTTGTTTACCACATGCCCTGATTTTCCATCTTAGAGCAACATTAAATAAAACAGCATTAGAATAGCAATAAATAAAAAAGAGCATTACAACATATTATCATAACTGTCTGCAAACTTAAGCAATATTGTTTGATATTAAAGAAACATGTCAATATAACATTGGGGCTTTTTTTAAAAAAAATCATATTTGAGTAACAAATCTGCCATTAGTTGTGTAATTTTAGTCCTGTGGAAGGTCAACAATACTTCAGTTCTGAAAGGAAAATGGGAAAATTGTGTCTTATGGGCAAGATCTACACTGATAGCTCTGTTAGGCAAGAAACTGTCAAAGATCTTCATGCACATAATCAACTCTTGTTTTTTCTAAAATTCCCTAGTTCTCCTCAGAGTATTGTGTTTCTGATTTCCTGAGTTCCCAGTAAGATGTACCCTGAGCTCCCTGCTCCTATGAGGAACATGGTTCTTTACAAATAAGTCCATTAATTTTTTATCTTGTTTTAGCAGCAGGAGGTTCAAGACTAAGCTAAGGTACCAACACCAGCATATGATTTTTTATGATTTTAAGAAGTAATTATTTTTCTCAAAACTATTTTTCAGGTAAGAAAGTGACAGTGGGCACTAAGGAGGAATAGCCCAATCAAATTTACAAATTGAAAGGGAACTTGATATCTGTGATTTTTCCTTTTCCCTTGAAAAGATACAGTGATAAGAAATTTTGTTCAATACAAATAAAAACGTCAATTTCACATGATCATATCCTAAAAATTAGCATGATCTCTCATATATATTGGACTATTATCCTCATTCAATAATTAATCATAAATTTGAAATTATCTCCAAGTGACATTAACTGAATTTTAAAATTATCCAAAAATGTATTTATGAATGGTTTCTAAGTAATCATAGAATAATAGAACCACAGAATGGCTTGGGTTGGAAGGAATTTCAAAATCATCTCATTCCAACCCCCTACCATGGCCAGAGACACTTTGTAGGTTGGTCAGAGCCCCATCCAACTGGCCTTGAACACTTCCAGGGATGAGGAGTCCACAATTTCTCTATAAACCTGTGCCTGTGCCTCACCACCCTCACAGTAAAGACTTTCTTCCTAATACCCAATTAAACTTACCTCCTTTCAGTTCAGAGTTTTCGGTTTTCATCCACCCTTGTCCAATCACTACATGCCCCTCTACTGAAAGGTTCTACAAGGTCTCCCTGGAGCCTTTTCTTCTCTAGGCTGACCAGCTCCAATTCTCTCAACCTTTCCTCACAGCAGAGGTGCTCCACACCTCTGATCATTTTCATGACCCTCCTCTGGATTCACTGCAAAAGTTCAACATCTTTCTTGTGTTGGGGGCCCCAGAGCTGATGAGCTTTGCAGGATCTCCCTAGAGCAGAGTGGGCTGGTAAAATCACCTCTCTCTGTGCTGCTTTTGATAGCAAATTTGGGCTATGTTTCCCCTTTTTCAATCAGTGGGAATTCACCAGCCTGATCATCAGGTCCCATGGACTTGTGCACTTCAAGCCTCCTTAGTTTTCTCAAACCCAGTCTTCTCTTACAGAAAACCAGCAGTAGAGCCAAGGACAGCAGCCTTTATTCAGGATCCACCTTCCATAAAAGTCCATAAAGCCACTGAGAATATGCCTCTCTGGGAATCAGGCCATCGGGCTGTTGCAAAACCAGAAATGCAACTTTATTGAAGCAGGGGACAATCCCCCAGAACAATTTCTTCTGCAGAACATCGCTAGTAGTACCAGACATGAGCAAACAGTGATGCAGATTCCAGCTTGGTGCCGTCTTTGGATATCAGTGGAATCCTACGGTAACCTGTAAATATAATAACACCTTTATTAGTGTGTTAACCACAAGCACAAGTACTATGATGGAGTGTTTTTATGATCATTTATGCAAACAAGGAATAATTCATGAATCTGTAAACAGCTGTTTAAAATTAAATTATACAGGACCAAAACACCATTTGTGCTGTTTTTTCTCTCTATATATACGCAACATTTTAATTCTGGTATTTTTGGTGACAGAGTGAAAAACTCCAGTGTTTTTCAGGGTGTGGTATTTTTTTTTTAAATGGAAGACTTTTAGCCCAGTGATATTTAAACATGGGCAAAGCTTACAATGTAACATCCAAGGTCATGTGCTGCACACATTGTTCTCATAGCAAATGAAATAACTTGTGAATCAGTGCCTACAGAATGGTGTTGCAGCAGCTGTGCACAGTCCAGCAGAGGCAGAAAGAAGTGAAGACCTTCTGCCATGACATTTTAAAAATTGATTTCATGTAAGTAATTCATTTCATCAGAGATAAGTCATGCCATCAGAATCTACGTGTTCATCTGGTTGTTGAAGCATTTGGAGAAGCCGTAGTTCCCAACTTCAAGCATAATTCACTTACCTGCTTAGAAAACAAAACAATCTCTTCTTGAAAATCCCAACCTGCATTGCTTTATATGACTAAATGTCCATTATTTTATGATAATAATAAACAATGTCACTTGGGATTTAAAAACCTTCTGTATTTTCTCTGTGTATATATAATTCAGTTATTTAAGTAAGTCTCTGTTTTGTATAAGTATCTATGTTTTGAACTGCAATTTTCAAAATCCCTTTTTAGGTGTGTCTGGATGCCTGTGGAGTCTTTATGACCCACATTTACCTGGATTTGGAATTCCTTGTTTCTTTTATACCGAATTATAGAATCATTTAGATTGGAGAAGATCTCTAAGATCATTAAGTCCAGCCTTTGACTCATCACCACTTTGTGAACCAGGCACAAAGTGCCACGTTTCTTGAACACTTTCAGGGATGGTGATTCCACCTCCTCTCTGAGCAGCCCTTTCTAACTCTGGGCAATCCTTCCAGTGACAAAATTCCCCCTGATGTCCAGATGAACCTTCCTTGGCACAGCTTGAGGCCATTTCCCCTTCTTCTGTCACATTACACACAAGTTCCTCTGGTATTTAGGGTTCAGACTCTGGACAGCAGATATTAAAGCTGGTTTCAGGCAATTTACATTTGAGATCAGTTTTTAAGGCATGCACACAATATGCGGCAGGCTTGGTTGATTTCCTATCCAAAGATACACTTCAAGCACTAAGATTAATTTCTGAAGACTTTTTTTCTAGCCTCTACCTAGTCTACAAATGTATATTCTATATTCCTGTAATCTACAAAGTGTCCTGAGAGAAGTAAAATTTCTTTTTTTTTGTTATTGAAATTACTCTAATTTGCATTAAATAATTAGCTACTCATGGATCTCATGGTAATAGAGGTAATAATTGAGTTCTTGTCCTGTATTAGTATTCTCCATGGCAGATTCATTGGCACAGGGACTGTAACAGAGGACCCCCCTCCTATTTGCCTTTAACCACCCAGGTAGAGAATTTTTCTCAATTTCAGCCCCTCTGAGTAAAGCTACATGGAAATCACTACATGGAAAATCAAATCCTGCTACAGCTGGACAACAAGCCTTCCTCCCCAGTGGAGTCTACAAGTAGTTTGGAGTCTGCTGTTGGGGAAAGGAAGGCAGTGTGGATATAGATTTGAATTCTTTCAAAAGAAAATGCAGAGCAGGGAGGAAATGGCACGAGTTTGTCCCCCTGCCTGTCAAAGAAAATAAAAAGATGTAAGCACTGCTCGGCTTTTGGAAGCAACTTGCCCTCAGGGACACCTCAGGGATAGGAATCCTAGGGACTGAGGGACAGTCCTGTAGTACAGATTAAAGTAATTGGAGTGCTGAAGACTAAGACTGAAATCCTAGCTCACCCTTTGGCATTTTAGGTAATTCTTCCCTTCTTGTTGTGACTCCCTCTGCAAGAACATTATTTTCCCATTTCTCTGTTTAGAGAGCTCAGGTACCTAAAGCAAAACCATCATTCCAGACCTGTTTTCAGAGATCTCAGAGTTAAGCATTGCAACAAATGCTTGCAATAAATTTTGAAGTTATTTATCACTTTACCCCTTAGAAACATTTTATTTATGGCTTCTGGGCATCCTGATGGCAAATTACTTTTTTTTATGTTGTGTTAAGTGAGGATTGGGGCAAATTTTTTGGCATCATTTATAGGTTTTATACCTAGACTCATTCCCTAGCATTTTGAATAACTCCACTGCAAACATTTCCTCAAAAATCTACTGCTCTTACTTTTCCAAAATATGAACCCCTCATTTGTGACCAAAATTAATCCTATAGAGACATTAAGCCACACTGAAAATTTCTATCTAAAAAAACCTCAATCAATAATTTTACATGTACTTGTAAGCCCAAGTGCCTGATATTTGAGTTTGTCTCAGACATTGTGAGTTTATAGGTTGGGTTTTCTTTCATTATCCAGAAGTATACAAATAAAAGGAAAGTAAAAGGTTATCAGTGTAAAAATTTATGTTGCAGGAAAACAACTGAGCTCTAAGAGTAATGCCTTTGTTCTTGTATAACTCCTCAACCTCAACTAAGAATCACAAGCAGCTTTATGACTTCCAAACACGAGGAAAAAAAAGCCATTTAAAATCCTGTTAAGCTTAATAAAAAAGGCACAGTGCTTGTTGCCAGCTCCAATGTTTTGCCTTCCCATCTTTATTCACTAATAAAAGCTGTTTGTTTTGTTAGAAATAGCTTTGGAAAGCCAATGTAGTAAACAGCCATTTTACATAAGCCTTTCTCCTTGGCCTATTGACTTCTGTGTCTGCTCTTTATGTGCAGCCTATTCATTACAAAGGTTCCAGGAGCTCTACTGACTTTACAAAAGAAACTCCACCAAGAAAAATGCCATAAATATTTTGCCTAATTTATAACCGTTGTTCTCCACTCTGAAAAGTTACAGATAGGTTACCTTAGGGAGTTTTGGTGGTTTGTTTTGTTTCAGTTTGGTATTGGGTTTTGAACTTATCTGAGTAGGAAGTGCACAAAACTGTTGCCTTCATAGCAGTTCTGACTAGTCTCACTCCTTACAATGAATTAAAATACCACCTGAGCAGTTCCCATCTAGAATGGAATACTGCAGTGGGAATAATCACCTGTCATTAATATTGTTTCGATTTCAACATCATGGATTTGCATTCAGAGAACACAATTATTTCAAAAAACAGTGTGCCGTTCATTCACTTAATTACACAATAGTCCTCTAGAAAATAGGCATGACACTGCATTCTCTCAATGCTACAGTAACAACTAAAGCCTGGAATGTTGCAGATTTTTTTGAGCGGTTATAGGTGGTTCACATAAAAGTATTACCTGTATTCAGGCTCATCACAGGTAAAGTGTATTGGCCGAGGAATTCATTGTTAGCCAGAGACACCTCATCCTCCACACAGAAACGTATCATTGCCAGCTCAGGAACTTGGATGTTGAAAGAGAACGTTTCGTTCCATTTGGGGCACAAAGCTAATGAGAAGAGAAAAGAAATAGGTTTAAAATATGATTTCTGTTTTTTTCTACTCAATAACTGAATTATTGTACCTTTTATCACTAGTCTGAACTGGTAAAGAGTCATTCTTTTTCCCTAAATATCTGTGCCCTTTTAAATAAGTAACAAGAGTCCCACTGATTGTAGTGGTGCAAAAGCCTAAGGCAGTTGGTGTCATCCCTTAAAAGAGAGCAAAATGAGACAAGGACATCCAGGTTAAGAACTTCTGCTCAACCTCAATTTTCCTATAGCCATACCAGTTTCCTGCTTTTGCCAAAGTTTCTCCTTTCATAGTGTTGGAAATAAATAAATCCAGGTAGTAAAATGTTCACTTGACTAGAAATACAAAAAGAGAATGTGGAACAGAGGGGGTTACTTTGTCTTTAGCAATGTTCATAGAGAGAAAAGAAATTCAGGGGCTGATTTAAAATAGCAGCCATCTATAAGAAAGAAAAATAATAGAAGACAGAGGTACAGACAAAGGGAGATCACAGGGAGCTTGTAGTCTGAGACATCACAAAGATCTACATGATAAAAATAAGAGAGGCTCAAAGACAGCTACAAAGAGTACACACTTCACCTGTCAAGCAATTAAGGGATTACTCCTACTACAAACTTCAAATGAGACAAATGATGAAGTTACAGCAATTGCTTAAGAAAAAAAGTCTAAATTTACCAATTTGTGTATTGGTTTAGGCTGGAATAGGATTAATTTTCTTCATATCAACCCCTATGGTGCTGCATTTTGGATTTTTGACCCAAACAGTGCTGATTACACACCAGTGTTTGAGCTGTCGCTCAACAGGGCTTGCACAGTCGAATTCCTTGTTTTGTTTGCCTTGTCTGTGCAGCTTTTGCTTTACCTATTAAACTAATTAAAGAATTATCTACTTCTCAGCCCACGGATTTTCTCAGTTTGGCCCTTCCACCCCTCTTCCCATCCAGCTAGGGGAGAGCAGACAAGCAGCCCTGTGGGGCTGAGCTGCTGTCCAGGATGAGCCCACAGCAGGGTGCAAAAAAATTTCCACCTTCCTTTAGAAAGGGAGAGTGCTTCCAACTAGGAGTTTGTGCTTTCTTCATCTACCAGTCTAGAAAAATGGCACACAGCGTGAACTTCTGCTACAGATTTTATTCCAGGAGATCCTAGTCTAGGAAGAAATTATTACATTTTCTATAACAACTGCTTGGGATGCAAAGTTAGTGATACTTTATAAAATGTTGTTGTTGCTTTGTTCACAGTCAAGAGAATCAGACTGCAGCTCACCATTGCTTTTTACAACACTAGATCTCTTTCTTGTTTGATCCTCTGGAACACCATAGATTTCTATCTGCACCATGGGGTCAGCTTTGTTGGTCTTTGACATGCTGCTGGGTGGTAACTGATGGCCACTGATCAGCTGGAAAATTAAAGTTGTATTGAAATAACTGTAAGAATGAAGAATTCACCACAGCCATATTGTAGCCATAATAGACATAACTTTCATAAGAAATTACTTTAACTGGTGTATTAAACACATGTTAAACACAATGGAAACAAGAATATGGTGCTTCCCATCCAATTTAATATTTTGATAATTTTTTTAGAAATATTGTGGCTTAAGAACATTTTGAACTAGATCAGATTACTCCAAACCCAGTCCAAACTGACCTGGAATGCTTACAGGGATGGGACACATGTAACTTCTCTGGATTGCCCATGCCAGTGTTTCACCACCCTCTTTATACATATAAAAATATATATATACACATAACTGATATCATATTTTAAACAACAATTTTCAGATTTTTTTAATCAATAGCTGCACACAAAAATTAGATTTTGTTATCATGCAAAATAATAATGTTGGAGGAATCAGTCTACAGTGATTTTTACATTTTCTACTATCAAGCTCATGAATTCAATCTGTGTGGAGTGGGTTAGCATCAAGACCCACTGTGACATCAGCATTGTGCTACAGGGTATGTATGTAGCAGACTGCCTCACTTGTGCCCCATCTCTTGCACAGTTAAGACAAAAACCCTTCATTGAATGAGATTCCTGATGTGTTTCTCCTTAATTTAGTTAGCTACCTGGAAATTTTGTCTCAAACTGCCCTGTAATCTTCCACCCAGCCTAAGAAAGGATTTATGAAAGTCACCACTTTGTCTGCCTCCTGTCTATACTTCAGGACACCTAGGAAAGGGTAAATATCTGTGCAGTAATCAGCTCTTTAGAAATCAGTGTATGAAATGTATTGAGAAAGATTTACAACACTGAAAGATAAGACTCCCCATCCTGATCTCAGGACTAAGCATCATAAGAGATTTTTATTCCCCTGTCAACCATCCAAAAAAATCAAAACCCACAAATTCCACATTTTGCTGAGGTATTTTCTGTAGCACCTTGCTCCAAGAGAAGTTCTAGCCTGAAATACTGAAGAGCAGTGGCTTGGCAAACACTGGTGCCCTTTCTTCCTCGGGAATAGCTACTGCCTTCACTAGGAACCTTTGCAATCACTGGTGGGCTGCCCATAAAAAAATCCTGGGAGATTCCTTGCCATGTCCTGAATGCCATTGCCAAGGCCTGCATGACCATTGCTAGACCCAGTCTAAGGCTCTCGTGGGGTGGGAAAAGAGTGAGCTCTTTTAAGCACTCTATGACCCAAATCCATAAACCAAATTGTTCTTTAAGATCCAGGATGAAGCAGACATATAGAGAGATGTAAAACTTGTTAGGCTGAGAAGAGTCTTTATGAAGCACCTTGAATATCTCTATCTCTGCTTCAAAGGCTCGATGCCTCTTGTTGATGGGAGTTGTGGCACATCAGGTTAAGGATAATGAATTCTGTAAAATCAGGCCCTATGTGATTTTTCTGATCGTTCATTCATTCATTCTGAGAGATTTGCCCCGTAGATGTTTTATCTTTGTTTTCTTTTAAGTCATTTCTCCATTCACCCTGTCAGTAACGTTGTCAGCAGAAGCTGCTTTTCCTTTGACTCCTGCTCCCAATTCCTTTTGTCTTTAGCCACCATTTCCTGGTTTTTGCTGCTGTTTTCCTGGTTTTGCCTATGAATGGGGCTCTCTGTGCCCTTCAGTCCCTCAGCCAGTGGGGTGCCACTGCTTCTCTGCAGCCTGCCCTACCCAGCCTGCATTCTCAAACTCCTCAGTCTAAAGCACTGCCTTCCTCTTCTCCAGCTCTTTCCAAACTCAGACACTTCCATTGACAATGGTTTTGTCTGTCTCGGGGATTCTCCTCCTCTTAATTCCAGCTTCATACAAATTAAGGCTAAAATAATTGATGTATTTGCCTGGCTGTCTGAAATCCTCCTGCAATGTCTATTCACAATTGGCATACTCACTGTCAGGACACTAAAATGGTCTTCATTAGGTGCGTGCATTATGTAAGTATTTTATAATTGTCACTAACAATTGTTTTATCTCCCCTATTTATTACTCTGAATGAAACAAAATAGCAATTACACGCTAATTATATGTTAATTAAATAGAATTTATGCAAGTGGTGTTCTGTGTAATCAGAAATATTACTTTTTCAGTGGGAAAATGGAGTTTTCTAATCAGTGAACAATTATAACAAATCTACTTGACCTCAAAAAAAGGGCTTTTCTTACCATTTATTTGTAAATGACATGTATTTCTAGTATTTTTGGGAAGTAAATCACATTATAATTTGGAAGAAGCAGAAATAATTCAAAGTCTTATTTATTCATCCCTCCTTTCACACTTATTTATACCATTTTAGGATAGTAAATAGTCTTTTATATATGCATAGGAAGATAATGAGACTTAAAAGAAGCGTAAATCTTCCTATCTTATCTTTAAAAATTTCCATTTGTCAATTAACATTATAATAGTACACATGTTATTATGGATATTGAAAGAAATAACACCCAAAGTACACATTTGATTTCTGTGTGTTCAGTTCCCTTTCCACAAGCCCAATTGACTGGTCCCCTTCTCATTACATTATTTCTATTTCTTTATACAGCATGATGAAAATCATGTATTTTTACAGACTTTTGGGGGCTCTGAACCCCTACATATTTTTAGCAAACATAAGTGAACTACAGATGGGAAAGCACCCAAGAACCAGTTGATGTTATGTGAGAGGTTTAACATCTCGTTGACAACATTAATTCCCAACAAACAGGAATGGGAATAAAATGGGAAAAAAAAAATATTGCATCTACATAGCATTTGTTTTTCCATTTCTATGGAACAAAGCAACACTTCAGTAATCTTACCCTTATTGACAGAGACATTGGTTTGCTGTATCCTCCCACATTTCGGGGTGTAAATTTGGTGTTGGGATCCCTCAAGAACTGAGGTTTCAGCACATAGCCACAGCCACCATTGTCCAGGAATTTTCCATCTTGTAATTCCATTTGTGGTCCCGGTGTCTGGAAGTTTAAGGCCACTGTAAAATTATATCAATATTGATTTTAGTGAGTTAGGTTTGATAACATTTTATAAAACAAGTATTAAAAAAAAAAAAAGCAGATGAGATGAAGGTATCTCTGTCTCTCAATTCATATGTAAGATCCTGTTATCTCCATTAAATTAAGTGATACTCAATAATAAATTATTTTTCCATAAAAGCAGTGCACTATTTAGAACTGCACCTCATTTTAAGAATGACCCTATAGAACTTTTTTACATTGCTGTATCTGTTTTCCCTTTTCATTCTAAATTAGGTCTTGGAGAAAATGAAATGAGAGATTCTTTTTCTCCACAAGAACTGAATTCACATCCTAGACCCTGCACTCCAAACCTGCTAACAGAGTTCTGGTGCAGAATTCAAAACCACAGGATTGTATCTAACCATGGTTATGGTGCAGAATTCCTCAGAAAAACATCGCACCCAGAAGATTAAGAAGCTTTAGTTTACAGTTAGAATACTCAGTGGAAATACATATAAGTTTATAGAACTAGAAGCAATTTAAAAAGTGTTCTTAAATTTATGTGAGCACACACTTCCTTGGAGCTTGATCTTTCAGTACTGGTGATTATTGTAAGAATACACCTGACAGATTTTTCCTTTCCTTTCCTTAGCAGTTCAAAACATTTTTGGTTTGCTGCAGCACCGATAATAAAATATCACACTTCTCATCAACAGGATATTGTAATTCATGAGATAAAGTCAACGTTGAAATAGACCTGTTTAATGAAATTTTCTCCTATTCCGGTACATTGGAGCTTCCTGTCACATTCAAAATAGAAAATGCAGGAGTCAAATCAGCAATGGATTATGACATTATGAACCTATGACTTGTGTTAAACAGAGAATGATAAGAAGTCATTTACTTAAAGGGGTGGTTAGGTAGGAATGAAAAAAGAAGACTTTAAGCAGTTCAAGTGACTCCTCATAATAATTCAAGAAAAGGACTTTATTACATGTTCCTGTGAGATAATAGGAATGTACTGAATGGACATTTGACATAATGCAAAAATCCTTATCACAAGTGAAAGACACAGAAACTTGTTTTTACTGCAAAAATTATTTGTTCCTTCACTGCTTTGATGATCATTTTAAAACATTCTGTAGCAAACACAAACAGGAATGAAGCAGCTGGTACAATGGACCTGATATTTGCACTACACATGTTTTTTGGTGGGGTTACTTCTGAAGAGCTCAAGTCTGCTTCCATAGTCTCAAAACCAATTAATGTGTGGAATACATGAAGTGCTCCCAGAGTGCATCATCTATTTAATCTGAAAGGAATCCCATCTGTTCTAGCTAAGGTTGCTCTGCATCATGAACCAACATGCAGCAAGTAGGAACAACTGGAAACCTTGTCTAGAAAATGTCCAAACAAACAAAAAAAACCCCAAACAACAAAATACAACATGTACTCCTGCTTTGAACTAAGTGTTAACGTAGATGCAGATATGATTTTATATTAATATATACAGGAAATTTGCTTTACCTTTAACAAAAGAAATCAAACCTTACCGTGTTGATATTGCCCTTTGCACACCATGGCCTTTTTTAAACAGGGTAAGTATTTTCTTGGTATGGTTTTGGCAGCAGTTCACAATTTGCTTTTTATGACTCAACACAGAAACAGCCCCAAATTTGGTGCTATATGATGCTTGTCATATTTTAACACACTGAGTCAAGCTGTGCAGCGGATGCTACAAGAGCTGCAACCCTGAGGCCCCTGGAAGTCTGAAGTACAGATAACCCAGGATCTCTCAGTCCTCAGGTGATTCCCAGGCCACACTTTCAGGATATGTGGGTTTAAAAGTGCGACTGAAATTAGGCACATCGAACAGTCAGCTTCAAACAGCGGCTTCCACATGATGAACCAAATTACATGATTGCACATAATGAGACTATTGCTAAATTTACCAAGCTTTGGAGGCGACTAAGCAGGAAAATCTGATGTAACAACAGCAACAAGCAAACAAGAATATTTTATGTTTTATCGTATTAGGAAAATTACATTTGCAACACAAGTGAAGGGCAATGTTATTACGGGTTCATATCTTCAAACATCAGCACTGTGTTTTCACTTAATTTAATTTGACCTTAGAACAAGTTAAAAACACATGGAACAGTAGTTTTAATTTACCTGCTGGTTTCTTTGTATTGCAAGTTTTAACGTGATTAAGCAAATGTGAGATTTTGTGTCATTTTTTCTGAGATGCAAACCTCTACTAAAACTGTTTACAGGGTTCATAGCTGCTTGGGGCCTCCCAGGGCACTGCTTTACGGTGCATTGAGGCACAGTTTTTCTTTTTAATCAGGTGTAGTTATAGCCCTAACACTTCTTGAGGAATGGCAAGGATCATAAACTAAAAGCTGTGCCTAGCAGCATGAGCTGAGCAACATCCTTCTGCAAACAACCCTGAATTTCTACCCAGTGCTTCATTTCAGCTTTGCTGAATTCAAGAGCAGAACTGTCAATAACATCCTTTGTACTGCTGTTTTATGAAACACTATAAATTTAATGCGTGTATGAAGAGAGATTTAAATTGACAGCTTCTTTTGGAAAGAAGCCCAAATGAGCTTGCAATGAAATCATCTCAGCAGTACACAATCTTAATGTATGGTTTTCATAGGGAAGAGAAGGCATCTGAAGTTTAACACTGTGTACATTAAACTTTCTCCTCAGTCCTTTCATTAAGCACCCAAAGCCTTTTAATATTGACATCAAAATCAAAGCAGCACAGCAAAACCTGGGCTTGGGGAACAACCTGAGCAAAGGAATTCCTCAGTGTGATTCCTGCACCTGAAATGGATTTAAGTATTCCTGGAACCATGCAGATAAATCCCCTTCAGATCAGAGTATTTAATACTCAAACCATCTTGCAAAGTACCAAGGCTGCCATGGCTGGCCCAGTAACCCCAGATGTAAATAACTTCATATAGCAAATGGAAGGTAGGAAATAACCTGGCTCCAAAAAGATGAACCAATCCATAACACACAGAAAAATTCTATTTTGGACCCCAAATCTCTGTTTCACAAGCAGTTAACAGAAGTCAGTCCCACCAGTAACTGCACAACTAAAGACATTCTAAATATTCTTATACAGCATCTTCCATAAGCACCACCATTCAAGACATAATTGATTCATAGACTAAAAGCAAAAGCTTTTTAAAACCAAAATGATCACTGTGACTATGATTTGAAGGCAGCAGAGGAAAGCTGCACATCTTTTGTCTGTGATCCTGACTCTCATTAATATTCCTAGTGAGACTTTAAATTGTAATTTTTTTCATTTTTTTGTTCTTTGCTTCCTGATTCTATTAGTTATATTACAACCATAAGGTTTAATGTATTTTCCCATTTAAATGGGAAGATTTTAAAATGGATCAGGACACACTTGTCACCAATTTTTCTTAAAATGAGTCACCTAATTGCATTTTATGCCATTTAAAAATGCATCTCAAAATGTATGAATTTCATGCCATTTCAAAAAACATCATAGGCAAAAAGCACTCAGTGCCAATGTTCCCATCTCCATGATTTATCTCACTCATTTGAATCTAAAGAGATATAATAGATCACACTTTTATCAGCCCTGTTGCCTTCCTCTCAGCTCTTCCCAATTGTCTGTGTTCTTAAAGTGGGCCACTCACAATGAATGCAACAAAAATCTCTGCCTTAGATATTCCAAATCTGAACTGAATTCCACACAGCCTGGGAAATACTGTTGAAAACAGGACTGTGTCCCAAAGCTCTGGAATGTTGCCACTGGTTATGGGATGATCAATGTGGTTGGATTTGAGGACACTGCTTTCATCCCACAGCAGCACTCCAAGCTGGGCAGGGACTGTCTGGGCTTTCTTCTCACATGCAGGTCACAGCTGCACTCAATCCATCACTGCCCAAATTTACAGAGATATTTCAGAAGTCCAAGAAAGATGGAGTGAGGCTGTTTACAAGGGCATGACAGGACAAGAGGGACGGGCTTCAAAGTGAAAGGGAGTAAACCTGTGAATAGGTGAGACCCCACACAAACTTTATGAGCATGGACTTTGGTCTACCAGACTGAAAATAAAGAAAAAAACAATTTTTTTTCTATAAAAACCAAACCAAACCAAACTCTCCTTACTTCTCAGATCAGGTGGATAGTATAAATCTTGGCATACAAAGTCTCACCTCTCTTCCTGAAAAAAACTAATCAGTCAAACTGTAATTTTTTCCCTTCCCTAATAGACTCCAAATTTTATTAAGCTTAATGATAATTTCTGGCTTTATTTTCCACCTAAACATTTTGAAATTGTTGTTTTTATTCCACAGAAATATTCTACCATAGGAAGTGAGACTGCTCCTCTGAGAACTGAGTAAATACATAACTGTGTGACATAACATGCTTAGAATGTGCAGTCAGGTTTTTTTTATTGTCTTTGGGCCAATTTATTACTAATACTCTAAAGACACTGTCATTAGAAAGAATTCAGTCATACAGTTCAAAATTGCTGACATTGTTCCTACTTAATTACAAGTAGTTCTACTGGAAAAAAGATGTCAGGGGATTAATAGTCATCCACTGTCCAAGTATATCTGCAAAAGGTCTAAGTAGGGATCCTACTACGAGAGGTTCTCGTGGGAAAAGTACCTAAAGCATTTCTGATAAATTATCAGATCTAAAAATCTAAATTGATTTTTGCTATCTAATGAATGTGTCAGTCTGAAAGTTACACTCCCGTGTAAGTCTGAGCATCTTTTGTTTGTCATTTGACCAATACTACACCTGAAACTTTACAAAGCAATTTTTAAAATTTGTTAAACCTGTGATTCTTGGCAGAACAGTGAATATTATCAACTTCCCTTTCCTGTTTTAGTCTGAGTCACTGACAGGTTTTAGAACAAGATCAACAAGAAACAATTGGGTTCCTGAATTTTTTCCCATCTTCCTTTAAAATTTATTAGACTTCACATAAATTATTTACTATTCTACTGGTTGTCTGCAGTCAAGACAGCTGGAAAAACTGATAAAATGGAATTTCAATGTTTCTCTGCTTTTTAGTGAAATTCCAGTATCTATTACACACACCAAAAGCTGCCTAAAAAGAAGCAGCCTACAGAGTAGCCCAAGAGCTTTTTCATAAACCTGGCAGTAGAAACATTTCTGCAGAAGAAACATGAAACCTTCATTCAAAACAACTCCCAGCCTTTGGAGCCATTCCAAAGGAAAGCTGAGTGCATTTGGGGAGCTTCATCTCTTCAATCACATAATCCCACCTCTTGTAGATGTCTACACATGAATCAGCTGCACCACTTCACTCTTGGTGAAGATCAAATCAATGAAATTCAAGGGAGAACATTTAAAAAATAAATTAGTGCTCTAGTTTTCACTTCCTAAGGAGGTATTTTGGACTATTAAAGCCAGTAGAAGACAACAATAAAATGGTTACTGACACAGAACCCAAGCAGGGTCAGACTTGAGGCATTTTGGTCTGCACAGGTAAGGCATACCAAGATCAAAATTAGTTCATTTCTTTTCTCTTGCTTGCTTCAGAGGTTTAAATCAGAACTAGTTAGAGAGCTCTTTATCACTCCTCTTTTTATGCCTTATTTTTTACCATATTTTGTCATATTATTGCACACAAGATTGAGCCACAAAACAGATGGGACAAAATTGCCAAGCTGTATTTCAGTGTCACAGGCCAAAACAAAGCCTACAGTAAGAGAAAATTCATCATACAAATACAACTTTCACAGCAGCATATAAATATATTTTATATTTATATAAAATATAAATTTTATGCACACTCCAAAAAGCACACGTGGGATCTTCTGTATCTGCCACACCATGGCCTTCTGCTGTGACTTATGATATATTTTGGTCATTCCTGCAGAGTGCTTTGATACAAGTATAACATTTCCTACTACATGGAAATATTCAAAAGGATATTTAAGTCTTTTTCTAATTTTATTTTCACTGAGGCTTTCTTTTGTTTTGGATTTTTTCTTGTTTTTCTCAGTTGATATGAAACAATTGATATCAGTTTATTTAAATAACTGTCCTGAATTTTCTTTTCCTGCATAAATCTTTTCATTTCATTTTATTTACTAAATAAAAAGGAGACATGGATACACCAAACCAGTTCTTTCCAGTGCTTCACTGCAGTTGTATGCAGAAGGCATACTAATTTTCACAGACTATGAAAAGTGGGGGATTTTCTCTATTTCTCCTCTTTTTTCACTAAACCTCCTGTTCCTATGAGTCCCAATTTTCAGAGAACGGACAGTGAGTGCACAGTGATATCCAAAAAGCCATTTTGTGGAAACTCTGTACTTCTTACTGAGTTTTTTAACTTGACTTCCTCTGGAAATTAGGTTTACACAATTACATGTTTCGTCCTCAGCCCCAACAAATCTTGAGCCTGTTGGACCATTTCATCCTGCTTTACTGAGTGCCAGCCTGCTCCAAGTTAATATGTTCCAAGCAATTTAGAGAAAATTGCTGCCAAGGTACAGAAGGGAGCACTGCTTTGGGTCGATCACTAAGGGAAGGGAAGGAATAACTCAGTTCTCATAATTACAAGATGCAGAGGCCTGGCAGGCAGTATTATATGTAGGTTTGAACAAAACCTGATATATTTTCTTTGCCCAGCCAGAAAAGTTATGGATGTTAAAGGGACTTTAAGGCAAGCTTGCAGGTGTGGGGAGAAGGGAGTTAAAGGGGATAGATGGCATAGGAGAAACCTGAGAGTCCTTGGAAGAGTTTTAGGGAAGAGGTAGGAGGGATCTGGAGGGATCACTTCTGTGCATGGGGTGAAAAGCACAAAGGCAGGGAGACAGGAAGGGAGACGGAATTATACAGATATATGAAAGACATAAAAAATCAAAAATCTGTGTTAAATCAGTGGAAGGACATCAGCAGGATGTCCACTGAGATACACTCACTTTGGGAGTTGTATTATGAAGAGCAGCTATATTTTTGCCAAACAGCTATCTAAAGCAGATTAGGGAATTAAGACTAGTTCTAACATAGCTTGGAAATAATATATGTGGAGAATTGTTTTTAATCAGTCTATTCCCATGTGAAAAAGGAAGGGGTTTTTAAGTGAAGATGCAAATGAAGTGACCAAGAGGGCAGATCTAACCACTTCCTGCATGTTTTTAATTCTTCCAGGAAGGGGCCCAAACCCCCTATGCACCAGAAGTCATATGTTTTGCATAATAATGTTTAGAATTACTTCTCATTAAAGTGTACTCTGAGTAAACAGTCAGTGTAGTAATTTTGAAAGGCTTCAGCCCTGTCTGTGATCCAACCAATGGTTATTCCTTGCAGAGATAAGTGTAGAGATTTACAGGCTAGAAAGAAAACTAGTAAATTGCAGTATGATAAGACTGGGAGATTAATTCAATTTTAAATTAAGGACCTCTGGCAAGTGCTTCCTCTAAGCATGAAACAAACTTACTAGTTTTTAATGGGAATATATAGTGTAGATAGCAATGATAGCATACAGAGAGTGCAGCAGCCCAGGTAAATAATCCAGACATCACTCTAAAAATGGATGAACCACAAGGACAGAACCCAATCAAACCAATTTCACACAGTATGGTAATGAGATACTTGGATAGCCCAGCCCAAGTTCAAATCTTTACTGCAAATAAGCATTTATGAGGACACAGAAACAAGTAAAAATTATACTAAGTAGTAATTTTTGGACTCCTTGTGTAGTTATGTAAAACTCTACCCAATATAACAGTCAGGATGGAGAAGGTAACTTGACTCACAGAGGATATATGGAGAGCTGAGAAAGGAAACAAGTGGAAAAGGAAGCCTGGAACAGGGGTGACAGAAGCTGCAGGGCCCTAGAGGCAGAGTGAACTCTGTGCCTGCCCTTGGATGAGTGTGTATTTTAGCATAACAAGGTGAATCCATACCTTTCACCTCTCAAATCCTGGAGCCTACGGCAAAGTGCCCTGCTCACCTCAGTCTCCCTCAGGTGGCCTTGGCAGACTCAAAGACAGAATATATGTATGGGCACAAAAAATATTCTGCTCTACTTTACCCAGGGCTGGAGAAAATGTAGCAGGCAGACACAGAAAATATTCTGTAACTGAGAATCTTTTAAACTGAGGAACAAACACATGAAGGTAAAATTGTCCCTAAAGCCATTAAAAAGGACAAAATGCTCACAGGTGGCAGGTTTTTCAAAGCCTGCTGGGTACAAAAGTCATGCCATGCTTATTTTTAATGAATTCAAATAAATAACTTTCAGTGAAGAGAAGCAGAAGTTATGGGTATTTTGTTGCTCAGGAAACTAATGTGTTTTGCACTGGAAATGAAGATGCTAGTGTAAGTTGCAGCTATACAAAGACTGGAGCTCCCAGCAGCTGCCAGCTGTACCTGGGTGTTGTGCTGACCAGGAATGTTTGGGTGTTTCCTTGTGTGGCATGTCCTGTCCTGGGAATTTCTGGCACTACTATCAATTTTTGTTCTCACCTCTCCTGCACCTGTGGCAAACCACAGAGAGCCACTGAAAACCCACAGACCCTTCTGAAGAATCTTCCATTGCTGAGTAATGGAAGCTTAAAAATGCTGAATTGTTGTTAGAGTTTTTCTTAATATCCAATTCAAAAAGGCAGTTTAGAGAAATTAATAAAATATAATAAATTGAATATATGGGGTAAGAAACAGCAGTTTAACACAAAACGGTATTTTCAGTTACTAGGGATGAAAAATTGATAGGATATGTGGGTTGAAGGAAAATTTTACATAACAAAAAATTAAAATAATGCCACTGGGTGGAAATATGTAACCTACATAACACCAAAGTACTATGGGGAGCAAGAAACTCTTGCTGTAACTCTTGTATCTCTAAAGCCTAGAATGCAAAAGTCTCTGCAAGGATACGTACCCATTTGACACCCTACGTTCCAGAACTCTTGAGGATTATAATTTGAAGAGCTCATTCTTGTTCCCTTGGGGTAAATTCTTGTAATAAATCTTGTTGTATGTGAAATAAAATCTTTAGCTGATAAATAGAAGGATAAAGTCTTGGTAAGAAAATATTTGTTATTAAAGAGGTCCTATTTGAATAAATAATAAAAATGCAGTAATTTGATCCAGCAACTTTTTTACACAATACTATATCAATGTATTCTATTTTAACATTAATACACAGACCACTCTGAGCTATGCCTAAAATCCTATTTTGAAACCTTAATATTTTGTGTGTATTTGAATCTGACAGCATTTCTGTATATAGTGCAGGCTTTTGTAAGAAATTCATTAAGCAAAAATCATTCCTTCACTACAATATTCTGTTTCTTCACCTTTTTGCAGGGTAAACATATGATTTCTACACTAAAATCCACTGTGTTCTCATGGGGAACTAAGAGACAGAACAGGAAACTGCACAGAAGTTTCCTCATTCTATAATAGCTCAAAATGGAAAAAAAAAATCATCTCTAGATGATCTTAGCTTGCTTGCTGTTTGGAGGTATACATAAAATGACTAAATAATATTAAGACTAGGGAGAAGCACATTTTTAAAAGCCACCTAAAATATTCTTATATAAGCTTCAGAAGATGTTAACTATTCATGTACATTGTTTTTCCTTCTGCTGGCAGTGTTCCCTCATATGCAGACATGGGAAGCTTCAGATGGCTTCTATCTACACTATTCCTTTTCAGTAATTAAACAAAAATTTACATTTCCAGGGTCACCTCTCTGATCTATTCTGTTCTCCTCTCATCTCATATTTTGTTTGTTTAGGGGTTTTGTTTGGTTGATTTTGGTTTGGTTTGTTGTTTGGGGGTGGTTTTTTGAGAGGGAAGGAGGGGTTATACAAATACTTTTGTATTCTCTGGAGTGAGAGGACGGAAAGAGAGGACTTTCCGTGGATGGATGGCTGGAAAATCCTACATTTGAGGCTGGAAAATGCAACTTTTTGATGCTGTTCAGCATCATTCACCTCAGCAGCCACTGAATCACCTCCACAAAGTGGGTGGGTGGCAGCTGGGCTGGCCCTGAGTGCATGGGCATGTGGCAGCCTTCATTGTCATTGTCATTGTCATGGTGGGTGATCCCTGCTCTGGGCAGGCAGCTGGAGCTGAAACAGCACAGGCTGCACCAAATGGAGCTGCTCCAACACGGAATGAGTTTGGAATAATCCAGCTTGGCTGGGATGAAAGGTCTGGTCCAGTGGAGCAAACTGCCTGCTCTGGGGTTTATCCAGCCCATTAATGAGGATTCTCTTATCTGCACTTCTCACCAGAGCCAGGGGACTGCCCGGCCAACTCCACTGAGTTCTCAGCCCAGATATTGGGAAGAGGGGTGGGAGTGAAATTTATTCCACACTTTTTCAAGTACTGACTGTAACTCCTAAATTATTTGATGCAGAAAACAGTGACTCAAAAGACAGACATGCATTTTGTAGACTGTGTTAATATTTGTTCTTATAAAAATACACGGAATTAAAACAAAGCTGAATTTCAATTTTCACAAAACCAACAGAAATAAAAATGTGTTAGGCAAAAGACCTTCTTAAAACAGTGTTATACAAAGAACCAAATAAAATCAGACAGCAGCTGTTTCATAAAAATTTAACCCTTCCAATGCCTAAGCAGTGAACCATAGCAACAATGTAACTTTTAACTGATTAACTCAAAATAAATTACCTGAAATTTTTAAAAGTTTTCGTGCATAACTCTCTCCAATTGAATTATTTTCGTAGCACTGCTGATGCTGTAGGGAATGGTCAAAGCTCACAAACTTCTGAGATTTGGTATAAACCACAAGGTCTGACAATGCAAGGGCAATCTTTGTCTTCCTCACCTAATAATCATCAGATGAATAATGGAATAAAAAAGTCACAATAATGCATATTTCATTATTATTACTATTAATAATTCAGAGAAACAATCATTTTGGATGCATAAAGCATGAGAAAATACATCACGGGTAATGAATTTAATAAATATGACCTTTAATAGTGAGATTTGATCCACTGAGAGAAAATTGAGGTTATTGTGTCCATGTTTATCATAGCAATCATAGGGTGAATGGAGAGATGCTTCCTAGCAGAATGTTCTTTTGGATAGTTTTACAATTTTCCTGCTTCTAAGACTGGTTTGCAAATAACATCATTTTTCATGGCTTTTAACCTTCCTCCTTAAAAATATACGTCCAACTTACTATTCATAAATATATAAAGTGCTAGAAAAGACCAACAGCACAAACTCATCTATAAAAAGCAGAATAACAGGAAAGTATTACACTGTGCCAAGCAAATTAGCCAAAGGCATATTTCTCTAAGCATTGCTCTGAAGTTAGGAAAACTCTTTTCTTCTTAAGACTGAAAGTTGTCTCACCAAAATCTTAATTCAGTCTTGCTCAATTACCAAAACTAGCAAAAATGACTGAAATTTTGCCAGGGTCTTCTCTCTTGCAGTGAGGCACGACATGACCATTTTTCCTTACATAACTTGGGAGCTAATTGGGGGCAGTAGCCAGCAGAGAGCTGCTGATGCTAATCATGTTTACATTCCATTAAAGCTTTTGAAGCCAAATTCTCATCTGACAAAATAATAGAGATTGCCTGCTCATGGCTCTTAAACTACGCAAAGTTCACAGGCATTAATTATTCTGGGGCTATGTCCCATGAGGAGCAATAGGAGTCTACTGCCTGGAAATCCTGAAATTTCTAGATTTCTGGAATCGTGAAAAATACAACTCTCTGGAGGCAGAGAATGTATTCCACATCCTCTTAAACAGCAGCATGAGTGGGGTATCTTGACTGTGGATTCAAATGCTCTCCCACCCTCCCATAAAGGAATACAGTGGGACATCAAGACAAATATTTCAACAGAGTGGGACCCTGGAAATCACTTCCTCTTCTGCCTGTGAAACATGAGCAGATACTTTTATTGCTGCTATTTAAGAGGATGTGGAATACATTCTCATCTGTAACATGGTCCTACAAATGTACTTGAAACCTATTTTCTACAAAGTTGGCCTTTCCTGTTCAAGGGAGGCTCTATCCTTCCTCAGAATTTTTACTTTCTATCACTCTATGTCAGGTGGAATGAGAAAGAAGCAAAAACTTTCACCATCAAATCATATTTAAAAAAGAGACACTGCCTCTCAGCAAGAAGGCTGGGCTCTGAGGGGTATTGCCAATTTAGCCACATTCAGGTAATCAGAGCATGATGTGCATACATCAGGTGTTGCCTGACAGCTTAAAGTTGAACAAAACAGTTTCAACCCCAATGAAGCAACAGATTTTCAATGGTAAATTATTATACTTGGTTAAAAAAATAAGTCCAATTTGACTTTCAAACAGGAGATTACACTCAGTTTTTACACTTCTTTCAGAAATAGTAATTAATGTTAAGTCTCTATATAATATAGGTAAAAATAACTCGCTAATTCCAGGTGCTGAAAAATGTTTCAGCACAACCAGGAATGTGCACCTAGTTTAATGCAAAAAAAAACCCAGAACAAAAGAAAATAGAGGAATCTATCTATCTCAAAAATAGACTGGTAGATTTGGGGAAGAAAGTTAACTCTGCGTGCAGTCATCAGGAACCACTGTAAATGTTCTCTATACACAGTTCCAGGGGGGCCATGGCACCAACAAAACACTTGGGTAACTTCATCTTAAATCTGCTGTGGTACTGAGCCCCTGGGACAAGCACAAGTCTTGAAAGAGGAAAATGCAGTTCAAGTTCAAGATGGGAGCACAGGAAGGGGTTGCTTTTTAGCTGGATGCAAAATATGGTACAGTCTGACTTTTCTTATAAGAATAGGAAAACTCAAACTTTGAGCTTAAACATGTAATGTCCAAATCAGTCCAAATGCACTGGTCTCAGTAATTTTAAAGTTATTTTAAAACAATACAGTCCTTCTTTAAAAAAAAAAAAAAATCAAATCTACATGTTCTCTGAGTTCAATTGGAGCAAAATTTACCTTAGGTTTTTTTTGAGGAAGGAGTGAAGATCTGCGTTCTCCTCTTCTTTTGGCAGGACTTCTCATTTGCCGAGTAGGTAACGTGTCATCTGTGTCTGTAGACTCAGAATCAAACTCAGAGTCAGACAGCTCCTCTATCTCACCATGATAGTCTTCCTCCATCCTGAGCACACCTTGCTCAAGTGTTCCAACTTTTTTGTTTTTTATCAGAACTTTGAATTTTAATGCCTATAGAAAATAGGTTTAACAATAGTAACTAGAATTATGTAGGGTTTTATCTCTTGGTATTATTCAAAGTCGTTTATTAAGTATATAATGAAGTGAGCTTACAAAATTAAGAAAATAGGTATGAGTGAGGCAGAGGCCAAAACCAAATAAACCAAACAGAATTTGGGGATCAAAGTACACAACAGAATGTGACTATCTAACCCCATGGCAGCAAAAAGAGACTTTCCACCACAGATGCTGAAACTATGAAAAAAATAGGAAGTTAAGAAAGAATCAAAGGTGATAGCCAGGCAAGACATAGAAGGTTTATATTTTTTTTTACTATCCCTATGCTTATATGTATATATACACACTGAAAGACTTGTCTGATATTAATTTGGAATGTTTTGATCTATCATTGAGGCTGTAGGAAATTTCTTATTTGGTTAGCACCTTTGTGCATATCTGTCTTGTGTACCAAATTAAAACTTTTGTTTATAACTTGTGTTATTTTACAGTAGATTCTTATGCTGATCTTACCTGGCCAGGAAAACAACAGTTTGGTGATTTTGCCTAAGCAGTTTCTCTATTTTTAAATGGACATGTATCTACTTTCATAATATATAATGTAGAGGGAGAAAAATAGAATTGCATTCTATTTATTCTAATAACATGGCTTTCATCTATGCAACAGGATACTATAAGTATATATTTCATTTAGATTTATTAAATTATATTAATAGTAAAGATGCTATTATGTAGCAGACATTCAACTCTACATCTGTACACAGGAGCTGCCAGTGAGTAACAGGACTTACTATTGCTCTTCAATAAAGGGATGCACACAAATATTCCTTAAATTTCCTGTGCTCTAGTGAAAAGGAAGATTACACTACTGGGAGTGTGACAGGAGCAGGGAATAAATAACTTCACAATAAATAAAAGGTAACTGAAATGCTGTATTTTAAGGTATCCATTAAGTAAGCATGAAACCTATGGATGATGGAAACATAAACCCAAACTTTTATAATGTAAACGTGTAAACCCAAAGTTTTATAATGGAAACGAGAGCCATAGGCAAGGACAGAGACATTCCTTTTATTTCCATTGCTTATAATCCCCTTATCAGCTCAGTTCTCATGCTGGTAGTGTGCCAGGGTGCCAGTGGAATGAGACATCTATGCCCAATATCTATCAATGCCATGCTGCTGGAAGGTTTGATTATTCTCTCTGCCCTGCTGACTCAGAATAAGAATGCGCTTTAACATTTCCTTCATTTCTTATTGATGCACCTTTCTTATTCCCTGTGATATTTTTAGAAGAGTTTTAATATGATTAATGCTACTCATATTTTTTTAAGAGTTCTGAATTTTCCTTTACATGTTCACATTTCCCAGTATTTAAAAGCCATTCAATCCACTTTTGATCTTGTGTTTTGTTATTCACAGGAAGACTTAATTCTACAACTGAAAAAAAAAAAGACCCAGTATACAAGGGAAGAAAAAACTTTCTGTGATTACATTACTGCCTCCTATATGAAAATTTCTTTAAGTAAAAAAAGACCATAGTGTGTGTGTGTGTGATGATATAAAAATGATTCCTGATGTTTTAAGTCAGTCTCTAAAATTCTGTTTACGAGCTGTTAGCAAAAAGGTTAACACCCTGATGTAGGAGAAGTTTTTTAAGGTGTTCTTGTGTTTTGTTTTCTACAAAGACAGTATCATAAACAGCTATAACTGTTCCTTTTTAGAAACAGTTACAAAAAATACTCCAGTGACATGAAAATTTGCTATTTTTTGGCCAGAAGCAAATTCCAATAACGGTTACCCCAAATCACTGAAAATGAAACATAGAGTGAAAAAATGACATACCAAGGATTTTTGTCTGAACTTCAAGCATCTTCAAAAAAAGTTATAACAAACGTAAGGTTACAAAATCAGTGACTCTGTGAAATCTGAATTCTTTAATTCGTAATCAGCATTGCTGAACGTGTGACACCTTTTTCTTACATGTCCAAGTCTTCTAAGAGAGCTGAAAAGCCTTTTAAGGAGCTGAAAGTTTGAGCACTCCCTACAACTTCTCCTTTCTAGTTTTATTATGAAAGGCAAAATATGTTGAAAATACATTTGCTGTTTACTTCCCTATAAACTGTAAACATACTAAAAAATTTAAATGTGTAAAACATAATAGGACTTCCCTAGGGGATAGTGGGACTTCAAGGCTGGCATAAGCAAAAGCCTCAAAGTACAATCAACTGGAACAAATATTTACATAATTAAATGAACAAAACTTTTTTTCTTGTACATTCTGGTTAATGTGATGTGCAACAGAAATCAGCTGATGCAATGCCAAGTTTCCAAGACAAAAATCACAAGTGCTTTGGATCAGGCAAACCCACCTATTGACCACTGTAATTAATGTAAAAATTCAGACCCCAGAAATGTAAAGAATAAACTCTGGATTTAAGACATAAGTATTATAAAAAGAATAGTTTCTCCTGTTTAAATTTAGCTTGTTGTTCTCCTTTCTCTTCTCCTGACCAGCTGTAGATCCTTAGTTAGAGGAATATCAAGTCGTGAAAATCTTGCTAAGTAACAAGGTTAAAAATCTCTTCTGAGTTTTACATAATATTCTATTTCAAGAATTATACTGCTGTCTTAAATACTGATATAGGGTGAAGATGCAACACCTCCTGTAAAGTCTAACACAGGGAAAGGTTTTGAGACAATGACAGGATTTGTTAACTACAACTGTTAAAAAAAAACCAACACCAGCTATCTTTAGCAATCCAAGAGAATCACACTTAGTGAAGTGTGAATGGATGTCTCTGTGGCAGCCTTATAAATCAGAGTTCTCAAGATACTTTAAATCAATACTACCAGCAGTGTCTGAGCTCTAGGTAAACAGATGTTAATTATATCAAGAGCAGCATTTTAGCTACCTCATAACAAGTTTTTATACAACAGATTTACCCAGGGAGAAGCACCCTACCCTGAAAATTCCATTCTGTATTGTGCTCTGTAGACTTCAGGTAAGTCTGGTGCAAGGCTGAAGAGCTGTGCTAGAGCTGAGATGATATTCTACACAATCAACTAAATCTCTGCATGGATTGGAAAGAAATGCAAAGGGTGATTGCAGAGAAAGATGGTTACAGGTTGGCCAGGATTATTAATAGTCTGCTCAGAGCCTCCATGGCACAGATCCCTCAGCAAAGTTCAATGTTTCAAGAAGATACCTTGCCAAATGAAAAGCAAATAAACCATCGACCCAAAACCTACCTGGGTGATGATATAAAAATTGCAGTGTCTTGTTTTTAGTTACCTCCTGAAGTGGCTTTACACTGCAGGGAAGCTACTAACAACAGATAATGACTGTCACATGTTTACTACATTTCTGGGAAAACCATGTTCCCTCAAGATGAGTGCAATGCCTTAAAATAGTGAAGGAATTAGATGAGTCTTCTGTAACTGCCCATGACAGTCTAGAGATTCCAGAAATCTTATGAGAAGCAGTACTGATTTTTTTATTTTTGAGGTCAACACCAAGACATCACACTCTCATATCTTTCTTCTTAATTTTGTAAAGAGATGCCATAGACTGATTGAAAGGCAAAAGAGAGACTAGAAATGTTTTGGCTTGCTAAGAAGCAAAGATATTTTTGATGCAAAGACTTGGTCAAGGTATTTGCATATATGACTTGTAGGTCAAAATAAATAGGAATTATTCTCATAACTAAAGCAACAGAATTAGATATGCTAGAGCAGGCTTGATCTTGATTTTCTCAGTGAAAACACTCACTGCGTAGAGAAAGCTCCTTCATGTACTGAGTATACAGAGGTGAAGAAAGTGTGAAGAATGACTCCTGGCTTATGGTGTTGGCTGGTTTTCCCCATAACAGCAGAATTTAAAATGTCCATAGCCCATAAAGTTGTAGTAGACACCTTCTATTGATCTTTCTCAAGGAGATCATTAAACAGATCCTATTATTTGGACACTACAAGTTTAACAACCGTAAGGAAGCCTTGGCAATCCTGGCCAGAAATGCTTCTGAACCACCACAACACAGTAATTGATCTTTCAACTGTGTGGTAAACACTAAAGACAACTTGTAAAATCACAGTAGCTGCCACTTCGCTTTCAGTTAATCACACATCAATATCGCATTCCAACTTTGTGACAGGAAACCTGCAAAGAGTAAAAAAATTCCTAACTATCTGATATATACATCCTGTCAGCAGTGTAAGGCAGTTCAATGCACTACAATGCAAAATAATTGAGGAACAAACCTTCATCAAAGCATCAATGTGTTTACACATCCTTTTCTGTGTTGTATTGGATGCCTACATGTTTCATCCAATTGCTGTCAAATTTCTCAGAGAGGCAGGACACAGCAGGGTAAGTAAAACCTTATCTCTTCTAGCATCCTGATATTTTCTAAGTTAATCTACAAATTGCTGCATAAGACACTTCATTCCTTCACTTTCTATCAGCACATCACCAGGAGTGCTGGGGCAACCAGCAGGGATGTCTGGCGCCAGTCAGCGGTGTCAAATTTAATTTAATGCAGGACCTGACATCTCAGTGAATGTCAGAGGAAGTTCATGAAGTCTCTTTAGAGGCACCACGATGGCCAAGACTAGGAGCAGAGAATTGTATCAGGTCTGTTGCTTTGGGTGGCAAAATATCTCCTCAGGAAAGAGGAAGAATAGACAGGTGAAGTCTTATCTTTCCTCCATACCTAGAGGAAAAATTGTGTGTTGAGATGCTGCAGAATATAGGAATTGCAGGGAATTAGCAATATCAATATAGGCAGCTGGAAGTGTGAATATATGACTTAGGGCAAAGAATTAAAAAACCTTTATTCTGGAAATTTTCTGGAGTTTGTTTTTCAGATGAAACAAGTGTTGGGAAAAGCAGAGAGAAGTGTTCAGTGATCCGCCAATTTTATTTTCTGGTCCTGCATGTGATTTTAACTTAGAATTACAATGGGAGGAGACATCATTGCAAGGTGGTCCAAGGAACCACCTAAGAGTGGGTTTCTTCCTCATTTCAACCTCCTTCCACACACACAATCATCTCAGCTGACAAAGGTATAGCTCAAGATCAAAGAAGGGGGTAGAAGATTGACCTTAGAAGAGAAGAGAAAATCATTTCCATGGAAGCCTCCAACACCTAAAAGGAACCTGTAACTAGCAAATGTTTCTCTGAAGTGTTTGAAGAAACTATGTACCCCCAAAAGAATCATTTAATTCTGATCTTGAAGAAGACTGAGGTGGCTTTTTCCCTATTCTTGCTCATGCTCCATCTTCAAAAAAGTGGAACAGTAAATTATAAAGGTGACAGCTTTTTTTTTTTTTTTTTTCACACTAACTGAAAATCCTTCCCACAAAGAGCTTTTTAAATTCAGCATTTGTGGTTCTGTAACATCTCTTTCACAGAGCTTAAGTAAAGCAGTCTGGAGACTAAATTCAGAATTTGGCTTTCTCAAATGATGATGAATTTATCCAGGCCTTGAAAATGCACAAGGTCCCAAGCTTTAAAGATGTGATGTCACTAAACTCCTTTTGAACATGAATCAAAAGTGGTTCTTCAAACAGATGCCAGTCAAAAGTCAAGCTTACTACTGAATTTACAAATTCAGTCATAGCTATATATTTCCATTGCTAAGTAAAATCCTACTGATTTTTCTTACATGCTTGATCAGAGTACCTGGGAGAAAAGATGATCCTAATTTGTGTTCATTCTCAAGACAATAATTTATTAAATTCAAACTTTTGTAACCAGCTGAGGACAGTGGTGTCATTTAGGTAATCCTTACACCTTGCACAGATGGGAAATATGTCTCACAATATTTTAATATGTAAAAAGTTCAGGAAAATCAATCTCACCTGAATACATTTCCATACTTATAGACCCAACAATCCATTCTCAGGCAAAATTCTACAGAGCTGACTCATGAAAACTCCAAGCTATGGAAATATGAAGTATGAATCCCTATATCCCAGTAACCATATGGTAAGGGATATATAAGGGATATATAAGGGATATAAGGGATATATAGCATAGAAAGCAATATTTTTAAGTGTGTCACTCAGTGATTCCATGTTCACTGATTTTGTGGTTGCTTCAGAAGTTGTATGATCTTTAGACATCTCCTACATCTCCAGCCATGCTTTGAGGAGCTTTAAAACAGAATCTCCTGTTTGATAGTGCTTGTATTTTTTCCTAATTGAAAAAGCAGTTTTCAAGGCTTCAAAATTTTATTGGACACCATGATGTAAAAAAATAAAATGCTACAATTAAAAGAAAAAAAAGGCTGAGAAACGTGAATATTAAATGAATTTACAACAACATTGTTATGGAAATATAAGAGTATGGTAATACTTCAGCACATCTTCTAGATGGAGCACTTAAAAATATTTTTCCTTGACAAATCCTTTGAAAATTAAAATCTTTTGTGTGTTTTTTTTTCCTTACGAGAGTGCTTCCTCCCCACATTTTCATTTGCATTTTTTTTAGCTACTGTAAAAAAAGTGTAAAATATAGCTATCACTAGCAACAGTGGCAAGCCGAAATAAGTGTTTTGTATGTATGCATGTATTTGTGCTACAAGAGATTTGAAAAAATTTTTGTCCTTGAAAGAAAATTATGTGCAAAGACTGGAACAATGGAAATTTACTTGTTTGGGTTTGCAATAAAATTTTCAACACCTATCTAATTGCCTTTTCTGACTTCATATCTCAGGGGTATCAGGCCACCCACTGAGAAACACTACCTTAGGGAGAAACACACCATGAAAAAGAATGCCTCTGCAGTGGCAGAATGCAAAGAAATACCTTCATCATCACTGTTGCTGACAAAAAAAAAATGTAGATTCACTTTTCCATTTCAATAACATGTTTAGATTTCAGGAAATGCCCTCAATTTAGGCAACAAACCATAAATCAGCAGATAACAGATACACTAACATGTGGCATCTTTCCATGTGGCTTTTTTGTGCTGTTTAAATATTTTTGTGACAACCTGAAGTCTACTTCAGACACCAAATGTGATCCATAAATTCAGTTCCAGAGGATAAAAAAAAAAAATAAAAATTAGCTGCCTCACATTATTTTTCCATCTCCTTCATAGAGAAAAATGAACACTTCTTACCTCAGGAGAAGGCAGTTTAGTCACCTCTACTTCACCACCTAATGGTGAAGAAAGAAGTTTGTCACCTAGAACAGTTTTCAAGCACATTGCCATTACTTCCTGCTGTTTAGGGCTGCAGTGATTCTCCAAAGACAGTACCAGTGGATAGGCAGATGACTGGAAATATAATTTTAGGGTTTTATTATTAATAAATAAAAATATGATTTTTTTTTTCCTAAATATCTTACAAAAATCCCTTTGGTAATCTGTATTTACCTTAATTTCAAAACTTTCAGTATACAGATCAGGTGTTTCAGGTTAGAAACACAAGAAAAAAGTGCACATGTTTGGAAAACAAACACAAATTGAAGAAAAGAATTGCACCTCCAGAAAGTTAAAGCAGAGCTAGATATATGCAGAGATGTAAAAAGAACTATTTTATTTTGCTTTTAAAAGGTAAAATCAGACTCTAAAATTACAACTGACAACATAAAGCAGGATTCAATGTCTTTTGCTTTAGTTTATGATGGATTTTTTTTGACTACTTTTCAAGTTGATAGTCTCCACAAAGCTTGTTCAGAAATGATTGCCTTTATATGAACAAGCCATGAATATTTTTTTTATTTTTCATAATATCATAAATTTTTCTAGGGAGAGTCTATGCTTTGCTCATCACAATACTCAAGTAAGGGTAGTTGAGTAAAAATTAAAGGTAAAAGGTGAAAAAGAGAAATTGAGTAAAAATTAGAGAATAACTCAAAAGAAACACATCCATTTAAACATATAAGTAAATCTCATAAGTTGCCAGTAATGCTGGCAAACCAAAAACGTAGTTTGAATGAAATCTTTGCTCAGGCAGGACTTGAATTTTCAATAAGGAAAACACCATTTTTTGTTTTTCTTTTCTTTACATTTGTCCCCTGAGCATTCTCTCTTGACTGTTAAGCAAAGCTCAGCCTGCATGGACAGCTGGTACCAACCATTATCTATTGGGATTTTATCATTTCATTGGCACTTGGGCTTGGGAAATGAAGTTTGTACTAGAGTTAAGCCCAATATGCTCTGCATTAGCAAGAATAAGAGAGTTATATTCAATGAGTTTTGAAAAACAGTGGAATAAAATAATATTTTTTAACTTCACTTTAAAAATCAGAGACTAATTAAATTTTATATAGAAAAGAGAAAAGAAAAAGCATAGCTTTGATTAACACTGAGAAGGCCATAAACACATATGTATAAAAATCCACATCAATTTATGTTCATGGATTTATCTATTCACACACATAGTGCTGGCCTGATTCTGAGATTTATCTTAATAGCCATTCAGCACTTCCTTTGAGCAAGAGTTTTGCCAGAAGCCTATACAAAAGCCTGAGACCATGCCAAAAACTCTCCAGATTTCAGTGCTTTTCCAGAGATAGGCAGAAGGAGCATTGCCCTGATGAGTCACCTCACCAAAATAAAAATCAGTAGCTGCTAACATTTTTTAGGGTCAACATTCAAAATAAAAAGAGAGGAAATGGAAAACAAAGTCTCAAAGTCATCTATTATCTGATATTTTTGTCTATTTCATAAATTCACACATAGGATATAAGATAGACTGGTGGTAGCAGAAGAATAAATGAAGCAAAAACCTTTAAAAGATATAAAAAAGGAGAAAAAAAACAGACCAATTCTGACCTAGTTCTTCAATTTATATTCAGTCCTTGTTTAAATGATCTCAGGTGAGAATTACACCTAACAAGCTGAGTAAGATCACCTGAATCCTTTGCACCAACTTTGGTTTATATTCATTATCAGGAAAAATAATTATAATTCCTTTAAAAAGTTTTAAAAATACATTAAGAACAAACAGCACAATTGCTCTGTAATTAATTTTAACAGTGTCCATTGCCACAGTCTCTGTTGCATTTTTACCCTGGAGAACCTACAGGAGCCCTGTACCTGGCTTAGTTAAAGGCACCATCATTCTAAGCAATGAATGTGCACATACGTGTGTCCATACATACCATAAATGCATATTTGTCAATCACATGAATTACAGAACGAAATGGGATTTTGCTTGTCAAAGTGTGACCATGATACACAATAGGTTCATTGTTGTTTCCATCCCAGCAGTCAATCTCCAGGCAACGACATCCTTTCAAGAGAGCACTTCAGAAGAAAAAAATAATTTTACAGCCAAAAGAAGGATACCACACCTTTTTAAACAAGTGGCTGTATTTCTGATTATAAGCACAGTGATTAATTACAGAAAAGCCACCTCATTTGTATCATAAATAAAAAGAAATCCTACAGAATTATACATATATAAGACTGAGATACTTTCTGTTTATTTTAGGTGTGTTATGTAATAAACATTATCAGAGCATTAAAGAATAAGGGATTACCTGAATTATTTTCCTTAAAGGGCTGAAAATGAGGGTCAAAGAGTTCAATAAAGGAATTTTGGAATAAAGGCAAACTGCAACTTAAAATAAAAGAATAAATATTTTAAATGGTCTTTAGCTGTACTATTCCAAACTTGCTTGCAATTTTGAGAATCACAATATTTAAAAATCCATTACACTGAGGGAATCAGGTTGCACTTGGTCTTTAGATAAATCAATCTGTCTCCCCAGACCATATTTCTAAGAGGGAGTACTAAAGTTTCTCAGGCACCTTGATTTTATTGCTTGAATTTTAATATGTTAGTGGCATCCCTTAAATTCTTAGATTTCTAATATTTGACTTGCAGCTAACTGAAACATTTCTTATAAACTGTTTCCCTTAATTACCAATCTGTCTTTTACATGCCGCTTTTCACGCATTAGCAATATGTCAAATATGCCTGCAACTGATTTTATAATTTTCCTCACACAAATAGTAGATAAAGAGGAGAGAGAGAGTTACACCCTCTTTGCAATTACTTTCAGCAATGCAGCATTAACATCATGGTATTTTAAATACTGTTAGAATTTGGGTATTGTTTCTGATGGTTGCAAATCACTATAGAACATTAAGAGAGCAACCAAAAAAAAAAGAGTTCAGATAGATGATGGTTCCAACTGCTTTCTCATCACTAAGGTAGTACAAATAATAGGAATTCTGGACACATCTCTTCCTAATTCTTAATACATCCTGCCCTCTCAGTGTTGCCTTTATTAAACAATCCATTTCCTTCTCCCCTGCCTTGGAAATCAGGCATCCTGCTCATCCTTCTCTTGGAGTCACTCCCTGCAGAGGTTCCTCTCCCTGCTGGCTACTCCAATGCCAATGTTTTGTTGTTTTTGTTGTTTCTAAACCCACATTGCAACATGCACTGAACACAAATGTCCTTGACTCAGACATACTCCAGCACACGTCCTGTATATTGAACAGATCAGAGCTTGCCTGGGAATTTTACATTTCTTTCAGGGAGCTATTTATTTTTGCATGGCGTGTTGAGATTAAAAACTGATTTAATCATTACTGTACACCATACTATGGATTTCATTTGCTGCAAGGTTGATTTTCTGAGATGTAAGTGAAAAAAATAGATTGTTTCCAGACTATGAACAGATGGTTTGGCAAATATATTGAAAAGTGTACACAAAAATAAAATACCACTTTCACATTTTCAATGTGTGTCTTTGATGGCTTTGTCCCTTAATGGCAAGAAGAATTGAATGTGACTTAGCATTCATCTAAAATAACAAAAAAAGCCAAAGAATGTTTAAAATAGTAAAAAACAATGTCTGAATACCTGGTATATCCCCATAAATGACTGGGTCCCATTAGCTGGTCAGCTATCAAGTAGGTGTTATGAGACGATGAAATAAAATAGTCACATAATGGCTGAGTCATATCTTGATAGACGCTCCTGTGCTGGCTTTTAAATATTGAACATTCCTCTGAGTTCATGTACCTTACAAATCCTTCAAATGACATCATCCTTTTCGACCTCACTGAACAAAAGAAAAGAAAAAAAAATCTCTGTCGTGAAGCTACTCTGATGGTTATGCCTATGTACTTTCTGAAATTTTTAATAGCCAGTTCTGAACATCGTTAAAGGTTATACAGCACAACACTTTCCTGCAATTTTGAAATTCATAACAAATGTATAAACAACACACACATCAGATACATGTGACTCTGGAGATGAATTGTTGTGGTTCAAACTTCTGAGAGGAAATAAATGTGTTTTGACGGTTTTATTCTTCTATGGACAGCAGTAAGAAGAGTTTTCAGTAGTCTTAATTAAACATAAAGTAAAATGTTTGCTGTTTATTTTGGAAAGTAACATGCCAGAAAATGTGCAAAGAGAATCTTCTTTTCTCTTTTAAGAGAACGAGGTTTGTTCTCTAAAAAGTTGGTCAGAAAGTCCCAATATAATCTTGCAGAAATTATGATTCCTAGCACCAAATATCTTCCCCAGGGGTGGAAAATTCCAAATAAATGATGATCAAATCATGTTTACATATATTTGAAAAAAAAAATAACATCTTAACAAAAGAAATAACTGCCCACACGGATGAATTGCAAATCAAGCTTATTACACTTCTGCATTTATAACAAAATGAACTAATTGAGTCCATACCAGTGATAGTCATCCCATTTGTTTTGGTTTTGACTGATTTAATGACAAACAGAGCCATTACACTGCCAGCTACTGCTCCCAAATGTCATGTTTCGAATGCAGTCATTTTGCAAATGATATAATCTCAAAAGTCAGCTTTGCTTCAAAACATAGTTTGAATTAGTGGGGGATTTTGCCCAGCTCTTACTCAAAAGTACTTTATTGTCACCCTAGTAGCAAACAAGCAGTAAATACTCCAAGATTATTTTATGCTAACAATGACTTGGAAGTCAGTGTATACAAACTTGGGGACTGGAAATACCTGCAGGAAAACCCCTTTTTATGCCCTGCTAATTCTTACTACAGCTATAAAAATCAGAATGTACAAGTTAGAATTGTAATTATTGACCTTTGGTGTGTGACAGACTGCAAGTTTTACACCTGAATGAGAATTTACAGAATATAATTATTTCTCAATTACACAGGTCTTTGAACTAGAAAACTTGCAATGTTTTACAACAGTAAAGGAAAACAGAAGGCTATCTAGACATCAAACATACATTCACCCAACAACTGTTATTCCTACTAGAAGTCTTTGTTTTTCTTCTACAAGAAGTTATTCTTCCAGACTTACATTGATGAAGAATCCACAGACAACCCAGTAAAACCATTTTAATGCTAAATAACCTTATTGTTAGGAAATTTTCCATAATTAGGAAACAGGAGTTTACCCTGACATTTCCTTACTGTCCAAACTATTTGATCTGTTTGGTATTACGCCTCTTTTTTCACAGTCTTTCCCTTATGAGAACTCGTCTTGTACTTCCCTCATTCCACCGCTTTCCATAAAAACAAATCAAATCCAGGGCATTTTTCTGTTTCTGATTTCTGATAATTTTCATTTTTCTGCTATCCACCAGTGCTGTTAATTTTTCGTAGGAGAAAACAGGAGAATATTTCTTCATGGAATGGCCTGACAAACTGCTACTCACTTTTACCATCTCAGAAGGGTTTACATATTTATTATTTTCTCTTTTCTGACAGTGTCTAGTTCCTTGGATGTTCTCTTTCTGAAATGGATATTACATTTGATCTTTTCCAGTCTTTCAATTCATCATTCCTTTCCCCCTATTTTCAAAAGTAACCTTTGACTTGTATTAGTCAAGCTAGTTACAGTTAATTTTCTAAGAGCTTGGATTTGTCAACCTGTCTTCACTGACCTGATTACATCATTTAAGAAGGTCCTACCCTGTTTCAGCCTTATTTTTGACTGAGATCTTACTCAGATTAATAATATTAATAATATTACAGAGTCAACTGTACTCATTGCATTAGGAATTTCTTTGGTCTTTGTTTAACTAAGAGATCTGCAGGATGATTTCTTGATACCCTGATGACTCTTGAAAAGTGTATTCTATACACTTGATTTAGATATATCCGCATGCAGTCCACAATTGGATTAAGTTTCTACTTGCTCCATCTTTAAAAAACATTTGAATTCTTTTACATTTCTCAAAAGAGAATACACTCATCCTGTATGCTTTGCCTATAATGAATTACACAAACTGTCTGGATTTCATTTCTGATTAATTTATTTTTCATGGTCTACATAATTCTCTGAGCACTTACAAGTAGAGCTCGTAACTCTGTATGTGTGCACATTCTTTATTTTCTAAAAACTCTTACCTTTTCTGCATTCATGTATTAAATTAGTGAAAAATACTGGCTTTTCAAAGTCTTGCTTTTTTTTCTGAATCATTGATAATGTTTCTGGCTTTTCTGGTCATTGATAAAAGTTAACTGCAATGTTCTCAAGAGAAATTAATGTTTAGGCAGATACACTGATGACCATAATCCCCCAAAAAGGAACATCTAATCAATATGTAAGCTCCTGGACTTCAGTAAAACATTCAGCTCATGTCTCCAATCAACGGACTAAAAATCTTTGTATTTTTACAGAGCTTATTATGGGCCCTTACATTTCTGAAGAATAGCCCAGTCATACTATTTTCTGACCATTTACAGGCATTTTCTACTTCTACATTAAAGGAAATGGGAGTTCATCTCCATAACTATTCCACAGTGAAAAGACTTTCATCAAGGCCTTACATTTCTACCCTGGAGGAACCTCAGTTTTTTCTCCATTAGGACCTTTTAGCAGTAGTTAGTGTGCACTCACATATCTATTTGTTGTAAAAAGGCAACACAAGAGAGGATTTCTGTCTTCTCGTTGCCTCTTTTTGTTCACAAAGTTCAGTGATGTTTTTTCTTGTCCTCCTCTTTTGGATAGTGTGAAATTCATTTTATTAACAATATTCTTTTACATGGTTTGGGCTTTTTAAATATGATTAAAGAAACAATGATTTTTCTCATTCCTCCTGTTAAGGTAAACTCCAGCTCTGCCATATATACAAATACTGTCATATTAGAGAGGAATTATGGATATAATCTGAATATTTGAAAGATTCAGATTACATTATACATTATTTTTAGAGTTTATTACATTCTGCATTCTTATTTATCTTGGAACTTCTTTGAAAGTATTTTTCTTCCTCTTCGAAAACAGAAAAAATGAAAACTTTGATAAGATATTTGCTGCCCTGAAGGCCTGTAGAGCACTCACAGTGAAGCAGACAAAAAAAGAAATCACTCTGCACTGGCCAGAGCCTCCTGTTACTCTGTTACGTTGGAAGGAGGAAGCTTTCAATTATTGTTAAAAGTCAGGTAGAAACATCATCAGCTGGAATTTCACACTATGAAATTTGACTGTTTTACATCAGAATGAAACATTCATGCTCTGAGGGAACAGTAAAGAGAGAAGTATTTCCTTGACTAAAGTAAGAATAGTTATTCATTTTCTACTCTGACTTTATATTCTAGGGAGGCTTTTTTCTACTTTACCCACATTTATAACTGGTGCATACTGGAATAAAGTATCTATCTGAACAGCAGTTCCATTTTCTACAGGCTTATAATCACCTTCTTTTGAAAATTTTCCCTGAGACTGGATATTTACACACCTTTTCATACCTCTGCACTATTGTGTCACAAATCCAGCCACAGCCACTGTCTTAGCTGAGATTTTTAAGCCATCTTTTTTACTTCACATGATTTTTTGTGAAATTGGTAGGAATTTGACAGAAATGTCTACTTTATTAAGTTTGATTTACATTGGCCAATGGGATCAAATGCTCTCTTCTGCAAATTTATGCTCTACATCTTGCTCTGTCTCTCACACACATGCACCAAAAAAAACCCAAAAAACAAAAAACCCACAAACAAACAAAAAATCCCACCTCACAACTGTGTATACTAGGAATAAACTGAGAATGTTTTTGTGCTTCACAAATACATTCTGGATTACTCACAGTCCTTATCTCACAGATGCACCAGGCTTTTATTATTATTTACAAAGCAAGTTGGTTTTTTATTGTAGGATTGCATTTTTATCCTGTTTTTGTATTGCCTAGCAGGAAAATAGGCAGGAGTAAAGTCTTTGAATGGCACTACATTGTAAATAATAATGGGATGTACCTTCTTATCCTTACTGTGCTTCTAATCCTATCCATGTAAATGAGCAGTATTTTTTTTTAAAAAAGACATATATACCAAGCTTTAAAAAAAATGCATTTAGTTGCTATGTTTTCTTTAATCTCATTTAATGAGTCTAGGCTTCTATTCAATGTTAATAGTAAAATATGCAGATAATGGGATGTTTGGGAAGGACAGAACTGACATTTGGGTGTTACTAAGACACAACTGTCAGGTGTGACTCACATATTCATATTTTGTGATCAATTCCATAGAAATGGCTCTTTCTGCCAAAAATGCAAGCTTTTAGCACACAAGTTAAAAAATCTGTTAGAGCAGCATTTTGACACTGGGTATTTAAATTGCAAAATAAAAATGGAAGAGGAATTCTTTCCATACTGTCCTGAACTAGCTATGGCACCCACAGTAAATTCAGAGTTATCTAGCTCAATAGCTTGGGAACTCTCTCTGCACAAATGCTAGGGATGCACTAAATGCTATAAATGGATTTGTTGAAATTATATGTAAAATGCAGTCATTGTTTTCATCCTAATCCTGACATACCAGTGCTATCACATTTATGAGAGAATGGTCATTACTATTAGCAAATGTGTCAATCAAGTGTCAAAACCTGCCCTTTTCCCCTTCTGTAAGGAGCAGGGTAAGGGTGACAGAGGAGTCCAACAGATCATGCTGGTGAATAATGTTCTGCAGCAAATTCAGAATGACACTTACACAAAATGGTCTATCACAATACCACACGAATCATCTCTCGTGCCAATCATAACTGGGACTCTTCAATAAATAAATATGTTTGAGGGGGAGTTTGAATTCACTCTCAAAGGAGCGTGAACAATACAGAGATTATTTTGTTCAGCAAGATTATTTCCAATTACAAGACAAACAAATTTATCACAGGTGAAGAAACAAACAAGAATTTGGCTCAGCATCTGAAATTTAAACCAGACATTAAATTAAACTTATAGAAAATTCAGTCGATTTTAACAAAGGTGTTTTCTAATGAACTGAAAATTTTGCATTATTTCATCAAAACAGGTAACACAAAATAAAATCTTTTAAATTGATAATTTGTAAAATTAGGAAACATTAATTCCTCTGAAAGAGTAGAATATGTTCAATAAAATACAGTCAAATTTGAAAAGCAGCCACAAAGAGTAAAAGCATAAGGAGTCACGTGTTTTGCAGCTATTACTGGACAGTAAGTGCTTCTTAATGAAACACCAAATGTTCTTCTGTTCTCATTGAAAAAAGTGGCATTTTCCATTTTCTTCTACCACCACAGGTCAGCATAGAAAACCCCAGGTTATTATCCCAGAAGAAATATTTTCTGCTTGGATCTGTTTTTCTTAACCAATTATTAATTCTACCCATTCTCAAAGACTGGGAACCAAGGAAATGAAAGGATTAAACATATTCCACTGAATAAACTAACAGCTTGCAACAAAATGCAGTTATATCCTCTTCATAGCTTAGTTGTAGATTTTGCCACAAGTTGAAATCAGTGAAACTCAGCAGAAGTGTCACACCCCAACTTGAGGCACCTTTAAATAGGTGAAGAACGTGTTACAGATTTGTGAACCCCTCCTCATCTCAAAGTTCTTGTGATTCAGAAAGGGTGACCAGGCACCTATGAAAATCTCACACAGATTTCCTTAGACTGCAAGGAAGTCAGAGGGACACAAAAGTCTTGTCCAAGGCCTTGGATTATCACTAAATGACTCAAGGGAGAGAAGAAGGGGTAACGAGCAGGTAAGAAAAATGGTGGGTAAGAACCTTAAGGAAAACAAATTGAAAATGGTTTGTAATGAGCTGAAGAAGAGAATTTATAGAAGGACTAGAAAAATAAATAAATAAATGAAGAAAAAAGGAGGCCAAAGAAAGGAGGGCACCATGAAAACAAATTAAATCAGAGGAATAAAAAAAATAAATAGATGAAAAGACATGCTTTTAAAGAAATAAAGATTCAAGGTTTTGAAAAACACGGTCATTGAGAAAAGCACAATAAATAAGAGCTAGATATCAAATAGCTAAACTGTGCATACCTTCATCAATGGGTTCATACTTCATAATAATTTCTAAGGTAGTTGTTTCATTAGCATCAGTTTGAAATTGTTCTTTCATAAGAAATTTAAGGAGCTGGCCATCAGGTAGCAATTTTCCATCTGTCGAGTAAGCCTTGAATAGTTCTTCAAATTCAGGTCTGTATACAAGAGCTCGATAAATTGCCTTGAAGTCGTCCATACTAATTATATCTCCTGTGTGTTTGTCAATGGTTTTCTGAGGAAAAAAGTAACCAAAACAATAATAATAAAAAAATGAATAAAACAACACACAATTATACAAAGTTATGCACCAAACCCTCTTTTATAACTGACCATAAGAGTGAGAATCAGAAAAGAATCCTCAGGCAACAGGGATCACAATCAGATTACACTCTTCAACTTTTCGATTATGTTTTGTGCGCTACAAATATTTTATATCAAGTAGAATGGACCATATGACATAATTAGCATCTAAATAAGTACAATAAATTTAGATTTAATGCATTTTTAATATTCAAACACATTGTAGAAAATCTCTCAAATGCTATGAATTAAAATAAATGTGCAGCATAAAACTTATCAAGTGGAAAATATATTTAGTATAATACCTCTCCAACAGCTATTTACACCGTATTGTAAATACTGTCAGTCAAATTTGCATACAAAAACAGCAACAGTGATCTTAAAAATGAAATAAGGATGACCAAATTATCAGGAGATACAAGTCTTTCAACACTTCAAATAAGAAACACTAATAAAGTTTGAAGAGAAGATATTTTGTAATAACCTATGACATCATGTTCTATTCTTAACAAACCAGAATGTTTAACTTGGATTAATTATTCACACTTTCAGAATACATGAATTGCAAGCTTGTTTTCATAGAGCTTACAAAATGTTAGCATAGTAATTAATTTCAGTGTTTCAGTATAAAAGCCACTGGAAAAGTTAAAAGGGCAAAAGAATTGGAATAGAATACTACTTTTTTACCATTTCTGCCTTTTACATTTTTCTCAGGTTTAAAAATTCTGTTTTTCCTTTAAAATTTTCTACTCAAAATAATTAGCTGTATATAAAATATAAATGTTTCTAACATTTTATCCTGAATTATTCTAAAAAGTTGCCAAATTAAGAGAAATCTGCTGACAAAATTGCTCACAAAAATCACAAACAAATGGCAATGCACTGCCTGAGTGGTTATCTCTGTAAGCTGATGAAAATTCCTAATTGTTGGCTCCTTAAACTGAGACTGCCAAAGAGGCCAAGCTCCAGCACCCAAAATATGGCACTTACTATGGCTGGTTTGGCTTCCACAAAAGTGTCTTTTATAAACAGGAAATTGCTTACTTGAGCTCTGGCTGCTCTTTGAGCAAGACTTTGGATTACTGCTAAATCAGATTGGTTTTGAAGCCATACCATAAAACCTGAGAGTTGAACAACCCATTGGCAGTTCCTTCCTACGCAGTACAGTTCCTACTGTCCTTCTAAACAAGTACAACAATACGAGTAAAAATAGGCTAGATAACCAAAAGAAGTGCAAAATTAAATTTCATGAGGAAAATCTTACAAATCAGTACTTCAGTATTTGCTTTGAGTTCGTGAAAGAGAATAATAATGATAATTTTTAACAGAAATCACTAGCAAGAAAATATTTCTCTACAAATGCTAATTATACCCATTTCATTACTGCTGAGAAATTCCCCATTTAAGGTTGAGATCCTCAATCCAATTTTTAATGTTCTTAACAATACTGCAAATTTGCTCATAAGCAGTAAGCAGGAAAAGAAAATACCAACTTATTTTGGAAATAAACAGTCTATCAGGACTTGGAAGATGTTCACTTAGTTACTGGCACAAAGAGAAGCTGGGCAAAAAAATTAAAGTTTCTATTTTAGTTACCTCTTGATGAAATACAGGCAATAATACTACACAAGAGATCTCTTCAAATTAAAATGATAAAAATCATGTCACTATAAAAAGATAGATATATATAGATATCTATATAATCTTATCATTTTGGGGGGAAGGTTTTTATCATTCTATTTTTATTAATGCAAATCTTTGCTGTTCAGAAAAAAAGAAGAGTCAAGGAGCCTTGAGAGAAATGATACGAAAATTTATTATTCCTTAAAACTTTAATGTTCATAATTCTGATATTGCTCAAAAGAGCATTACAGTAAGATAAACTCAAAGAGAACAGACAAGAAAAAAAGCAGCTTATTCCTTAAAATTAGTCTTCTATAAAATGTATTTTACTATGTACAACCATTAGATTAAATGATGATGTATAGTTATTTACAATATCAGTAAGATTCCCTTCCAGAATGCTGTGAATTTTTATGTCACTACACTGATTAAATATCTGAGGCCCCCACACTAATGAACACCTGTAAATCTTTATATATATATTATTTAATTAAATAATTAATATAAAATTAATTTTTTAAGTCCAGTTTCCAGCTATATTGTGTACCCTTCATGGAAATTGCTTAAACACTGCCATGTCTCACAGCCAAATATTTTTCCTGGGGTTTAGAGTGTGATTCCCATCCACTCAGGCACACCTTTTAAAATACTACAGGAAAGGTAGAGTGGAGAACAGAATGAATGTGTGCTGGAACTCAAGCCTGAACAGCTCAGACAAGTCCATGTTGTCCTCCTGGCAAGAAGATTTTTAGGAAGTTGCTCTCATGGCTCTGTCCACCATCAGACAGGCATGTCTGGGCTCATTAGCTTGATCACAGAAGAAGTTGAATAGGATGAAACCAGAATGCTTTAAGTTTTCTCAAGTGCAGTCATGTTACAAAAAAAGCTGGGAATCAAAATAGATGTATTTTCCACCTCACACTAATTCATTGTGGTGAAAAGACAGAGTTATGTGATGTCAACCTCTTCTCCAAGTAATAAGGTGTAAGACAAACAGAAGTGGACTCAAGTTGTGCCAGAGATAGTTTAGATTGGCTATTAGGAAAAATTTCTTCACTGAAAGTGTTGTCAAGAATTGGAACAGGCTGTCCAAGGAAGTGTCTGGGTCACCATTCCTTGAGAGTACTTAAAAGACCTGTAGATGTGGTGCTTAGGGGCAAGGTTTAGATGTGGACTTTTCAATATATTAATGGTTGGAGTCAGTGATCTTAGAGGTATTTTCAATTCTAAATGATTGTGATTTGAATACAAGCCCTGGGTTATCTAATTTAAACAGAAACAAAGACCTGGAGGAGGAAAATTCTTTGCTGATTTTTCACACTACACTAGCGTGAAATACATTTCCCAAAAATTTAACCTGAAAAAAACAGCAAATGTATGTTACATGTGTAACTGAATTTTGAAAGCATTACTTGCTCAATGTACATATACCTTACCTTGAAAATATGTTTTAAATGATCTTCATCAAAAGTTACTTGCATTTTTTCAAGCAGCCTCAAGCAACCATCGAAATCAATATTCCCAGTCTTGAAATCATTCTGAATGAGACTCCAAAACCATGTATGAGACATGAGGTTAAGGAAGATTCTGGCCTGTTAAATTGCCTTTTAATGGGGCGGGGCAAGGGGGAGAAATTTGATTTTGTTAAACCTAAGAGGCATGTGCTTTCCTTTTCTCATGCTCTAGAACATTCTTGTCTTCTGACCTCTGAGAATGCAGCAGGCCCCGAGGTGCAGGAGGAGATTTCTGCTCTGTCCTCAAAGATTTGGAGAGCAGTGACCAGAAGGCTGAAGGGAGGCTGTGAAGGGGATCAAGGGCTGGTCAGGGTGCAAACAGGGGTGCAGTGATGTGGGGAGATGTGGGGAGGCCTAGGGGACTCAGCAGCGGCAGGGAATGGTGGGGAGTTCCAAAAAACACCAAGGAATGAGCGCTCCCAGCACTGTGCCCACCCAAACATTATCAACCAACCCTGGCTGATGGGAATGGCTGCCCCAGGCCCTCCCTGCCACCCTCCCCTGTGTGCCCAGGCCCGCTCCAGGCCTGAGGGGAAGGAGACATGTCAGGGGGAGCCCAATGGCAGCTGTCACAGGGCAGGGAGGGGAGAGGAGTGGAAGGTTCAAGAGGTAAAGGATATCTGTTCTCATCCATGGTGGCTGTGCCTGCTCCAGCACCCTCACTGCAGTGGCATCGCCAGCCCCTCGCTGGGGCTCACAGGGGGCTCCTCATGCCCCTGTGCCCTGGAGGAGCAGCGTGGAATGTTCACTGCCCCGTCCTTCCAGTGCTGCTCTGCTGATGTCACAAACTGCAGGCACCCAGCACAGGCCCCTTCCTGCACCACCCCGCCACCATCTTGTGCCTTCTCCTTCCAGCACAAAGCGTCTCCGGTCCCTGCCCTCACGGACCATGTCCCGCCCTTCGGATGTCCCACACGGCCGGCATGGGCACCAGGCAGGAGCTGTGTGAGGCAGGGCAGGCCTGTTGTGGTGTGCAATTCCCAGGACACACAAGGCAGCATTGGGGTGTGACGCATTTCCCCCAGGGAGACTCTTTCTCCCCGCTCTGGACTTTGGTGGTCTCGGCAGTTGCTTTTGGGGCGCAGAGATGTATCAGAGGCGAGACGGGTCTTGGGATAAACTAAGGAGATTTATTACAGGTATAACTGAAGCATGACAACTAAAAGCTGGACCACAAAGACAGGGAGAACATGTCCCGCCGTGGGTTTTATAGACCGGGCGATACAAAGCAAACAACCAATGAGAATGCACTCAGGGAGGAGTCTAGGGCAGGGAATACAGAAGTAGATCCAATGGGAATAGCAGAAGCAGTGTAATGATACAAAACAGCAAATGATATATCGAGTTAGGGAAGATTGGCAAGGAAGGTTCTAGAAACAGAGGCAGGGACACAGAGAAACAACACATAACGGCATGTATAATTTAAATCATAACACACAAATGAAATATAAAGCTAGCTTGAAAACTTAAAGCAGAAAATCCACACCACAACATAGGGCTTTCGCATGTCCCCCTGGGGACTTTGGCCAGCTTGTCTGAGGTCTCTCTGCTCTGGTGTGAGGCAACAGGCTGGTGAGGCAGGACACTGTCACCACAACATCTTCCCCCAAATAACCAGGAGTGTGTGCTACCAACCCACTGCAGCCACATGGGGGGAAAGCCCTTCTTTGGGTCTTGGGGAACCAGCTGGTTACATGGCATGGGTGATGGTGGGTGTTGGAGAATCAGCGAGAGGCCACCCCAAAGTGCTGAGAGGACCTCGAGCTCCCACTTCCCCACAGGGAACTGCTGTGTCCTCCCAACCAGCCTGGGCAAGAGCAGCTGTCCACGTCCTGCTTTGAGTATCAACCTTCAAATCGCTGGGGCAGCCTTTGGAAAGCAGGCTGGACTTTCTCCCTGACTCCGTTTCCCACCCAATTTTGAGGGCTCCTTCTCCAAGCAAACTGCTTCAAAGCTGCCAGCTTCCATGGATCTGTCAGCAAGCCTGAGTGAGGCTCTAAATGTGACAGACCAAAGGCAGCTTGCCACAGATTTTAGGGAACTTGTGAAAGCTGAGGACACCAAGTTTTGTATTGACATTCTGGAAAACATTCAGGTTTTGTCAGAGGATATACAGGAGGACAATCTGTTGAGGAATTCCCTGTTACTCACGCTTTTATGAACTGGAATAAACTATGGAATGATCAGCATCTGAACACCAAGGTCTCCAATGCTGAAGTGCTTCTGTGCTGACTGAAATGCTATCTTTGATATGATGGCCTAAATAAAAAAGGGGGAGAAAAAGATAAAATGGAATTGTTTAATTGATTTATTTCTGCATCACTCAGGAGAGTACAGAGATTTCCATCAGTCAATCACCACTTTAAAAATAATTCAGATCTGCCGTGTCTGGAAATAATTTGTCTTGGGTTTTTTTTTGGGTTTTTTTCACTTTCTTCATGTACTTTTCAAGTACTTTACCAGTAATGGTCAAAATGTCAAAGGCAGCACAGTGCTACAGGTAAGATGGTAAGCAAATTCTTACTTTCCTTTGTGATTTTAACCAAAATTATATTCATTTATGTAACTTCAGACCAAATGAAACATTGATTATAAGGAAGTTGGTAAGGTAGATTGGCGAAGATATTGGGACATTATATCTAGAATTTTTTTCTGTTGCTACTAAAACCCTGTAAATTCAGCCCTCAGGTTTTGCTTGCACATATAACTCTGAATCCCTTATACAGGAACATGAACAAAAAAAAATCAGGACACTGGAGGAATAAATTTCTTATTGCTAGTGCAGAAGATATTTCAGGACTGACCAGGGATGTTTGCTGGGTGTTGCAACATTAAAAAATAAAGTAATGCTGCTCCCCCTCGCCCAGTATTTATTACAAAGGCCAAAGGAACACACTTGATTTGGGTTTACTTTCAAACCATGATAGTGATTATTTCCTAACATTTATCACAAATTATTACAAATGCCTACCATCCTTGCTGTTTTCTGTAAACATATTCTAATTAGATTTTCAACAGAAACAAAGTTTAGTTTCAAGCACTACTGTAAACACTACACTTTAAAAAAAAGAAAGAGTGAATGTTTAAGCAATTATTGTTTCAAATATTAGATTTTTTAATGTAAGCATGTTGTTCATCATGGCTGGTGAGAATTGCAGTGCCCCATGGGTTGAACAAGCCCTTTTGTAAATACTCATCTGCAGCTTTATAGATTCACTGCCGACTGGCCATGATTGCTTTCATTGTCTTGGTTTTAAGATGTCATGAAGAACTACCCATTTCTATGGTTTCAAGGTGAAAAAACATTGTGCAAAAATGGCATGTTCAGATTAATCTTTTGAAGAAAAATGCAGATTTTGTATATGAACCACCCCCTGACTGAAAAGATTCCTTTCTCTATGTACCTGGATATGAACATTAATTTCCCAGAGAAACCAATGCAGTTGAATAGGGAGAAAGACGGAGCACAGAGAGGATTTTCTGTGCTCCCTCAGTTCTTCAAAGAGAGCTGCATCACCTATGGGTCATTCTCTTTTCACCCCACAGCTGCTACTGAGATCCATCCAACACCAACCCAACCCTCCAGTGCCTATGTTGCTGCTGGAGACCATTCAATGAGCAAGCAGCTGTCTTTACATGGAATTTGGTTGAATATGTGATCATTTCTTTATTGGAAGTAAAAGGGATTTTATTAAAAATGTTATACAACCCAAGGCTGCTGTAATGAAGATGGCCTGTTGGGAGAGTAGTTCATATCTGCAGTATCAAAAAATAGAAGAAATTTTGGACATAGATTTAAGTGCTAACAGAAACAGCTATAGCACTAGAAATTCTGTATTGGGGAAAAATCATTTTTTTCCCAAGTACTGAACATGAACAAACAATAGGGAATGATAGAGAATGAAGAAAAAGACTAAACAGTTAAATGACTTTAAGTTTCAACATTTATTCCACTAGATCAATCCCTTATGAGGTGCAAATATCTGGCATTTTGCAATATACTGTTTGGTTCTGTACAATTAAATTCTCTCTGCTTTAAAATGCTGTTTCTGTATGGCAAAACTGTAGCAAGGAGGGCAATAATAAAAAGCATTTAATATTGTAGTATCGGTCTATCAGTCTACCTTTATGAATTTTCATTTTCTTTCAATTTCCTTTCTCTATAAAAGAGGGGAACTGTGAAACCAGAACCTGCAACAAAAGCTGCTCAGAAGGATGGGATTTGAGCAGAGCAAATGTTCTGATCTGACTGAAAATGCTCACTCACTTCTTGCAAGGCTATGAAATTAATCTGGAAAAGGTAATTACAAAAGAGGCTTTGTCAATTTTCCCTCTATATTCTCCAGGATGTGCTTGGATGTTTTTTTTCTTTTTAATTTCTTTTGGAAAATGGAAAGTTGGGGAAGAATGAATATTATGAGAAGAAACTGAAGGTGTTCAACTGTGTGGAAAACTTCACTGTACTTTTATTTACACACGTTTGTGGCTCTGAATGTCTTTGAGGTTTAGTTGTAACTGCTTGCCTTTTTTGTCTATAAGTGATTTTTCTTTTGTTGAACAGGGAATACATGCCAGCTTTCATTATCTTTATTCCTAAAATAGCCACCTTTTCTCTCTAATGCTTTGAAAACCATTCGCATTCTTATAGTTGCTTGTGAATCCCTCTTTTTTTTCAGTTCTCCATATTTTACAAAATAAATGTAAGATTGGCACATATAAGTATATTTATATGCACAACCAAAACAAAAATTCCAGTTGTATCAGGCAGCAGTTTTCCACTGCAGCCAAGAGTACAGCACACCTGGAACTGAAGCTCTGTCCTATTTACAGGTTCATTGGAATCACCAAGCTGGTACAAATGTACCTGAGCCAAATTGGCTCAATTTTTTTTATTTCTGATAATAATTTTGAATCTGTCATTAATTGTTGCTGTAAAGAAAATTATCATTTTTACTATGCCAGTAACATTAGAGTTTAGCTTGGACTTTATTGTCAGCTTACAGCTGCATTAAAATGAGAAGACATTTAGTATTTGGACTGAATATTTAATGTTCACATTATGAAGTTTGCTTCATGTTTTGCTGGTACTACAGCAGGTGGAAAACCATCAAAATGAAAACACTTAGTGAAACAAGCATAATAATTTCATTTTCACATAAAAGTGTGGAATTAAAAGCTAATTTATTTTTTGTTTCAGAATAGATAGATAAATGTGCAACAGGCAATAAAGACTCCAGTTATCTGTTGGCAGAAAGCAAAGTCTACCAATATTCCTAGTGATTGGAAGAAATTCATGTTTTCCTCTTCACATTTTCCAAAAATTCTCTCTTTGCTTCATTCATGGAATGAAAAAGACAATTTTTGTAAAACAAACCACCTTGCTTGTATGTCTTCCAGTTTGTAGTCTGTACTAAAATCACTGTATGCCTAACTCCCCATTCCTTTTGAAATTGTGCAAAAGAAAAGAAAATATGATTTCAAAAGAGAGGAAATAAAAATGAAGGAAATCCAAAGAACCTTCTGTCAAGTGTCTCTCTCTCACTGAGCTCAAACAATCAACACATTAATGCTGCAGCTATAGTAAGACTAAATTCAAGGATTATTTTCCCTGCTACAGTAAGAATGATTTAAAATGTTCCAATAAATCTGAAAAAGCTGATTTATTACATGCCAAGTGCAAGATATTTTCTAAGTCTGTATGTCAGTATGCCATTCCTGCCCAAATAGTGGATTTTATAGTCCTTTTTAATGAAAGGTTCAGAATTATAAAAAAAAAAAAGTAGAATGGTTTTTAAAAGTCACTATTTCAAAAAATAACTATTTTGAGCTATTCAAAGCATAATATCCTGGGATTCTCCATAGTTACGAGACATGCTTGTTATAGAAGGACTTTGGAATTGCCACCATACAAAACCAAGGGAATACAATAGTATTAATAGTAATACTACTACTAATAATAATAATATTTAAAATAAACTACCCATGCCATAGCTGTCCCTCTGTACATCCCCAAAACTGCATATGAGATACATAATTAGGATAATGGAAGGCCAGTGTCTTGATGAGATTAGAGACAACAATAGTTGGCTCTTAAATGAGGTAGGGATTAATATAATTATATGTGTGCAAAGCAGCCGTGATCCCAAATGAATTCTCTGATAGTAGATGCAAGTGTCTTTCACAAAATGAAAGAGCATTAGGAAACAAGAAATTTTCTATCCTGGTTGAAATTTAGAATTACAAACCTACATCCTCAAGCACACTGCTGTGTTCTCATGTATGACAGTTTTCTTTCCTGCAAAGATTCAGGATCTACCTACACAGATCAGTGCACCAGCCCCTGGCAAGCCTACAGCGATTTAGGTGTGCTCATCTTCACTGGCAGAAAGCAAGGGATCAAAAGTCTTTTCTTATTCACTTATTCATGGCTTTTTCTTAAATACATTTTGTTTATTCTTAACCACAAGAAGTTTAGGAGCCTGAGGAAGACAAAACATTGAGTACAGTGCTGCTCATGTAATTTTACTGTCAGCTGATTTCTGAGACACAGCCCACCAAGGAGTTAGACTTTACCCAAATACATAGATCAGGCCATACTAAATCCTACTCATTCCACTAAGATGAAAATATGAATTTGTGTTCACAGCCATTCGTGTTCATGGCTGGAGATTGTCACAGTGGCCGCTTCTGGCATTAATTCTCCAGTCATTCTACCTGGGCACATGGTGAACTGCCCATTCCATATGGCTCATTTTTTGCCCACCTACTCACATTTCTTTCCCTTGGAAGGGAATGTTTAATTTGGGGTTCAGTTGGGACAAGAGGTTGGGACAGCATACTGAGGAATATATCCCACTATGGGAATTCAGTGGCTGAAAGAATCCAAGTTCCTCTAAAGGTTAAGAAAAATAAATACCCCACAAGACACTTCTCTTTGAGTGGCTAAACCTCTTAAAGACTGGTTTCAGTGGAAAAAAAATAGGTTTCAATAAATGTCTTTGGTCTAGATAGAAATGCTTTGTGTCTGAAACAAGATAATCAAAGCAAAGATGAACACATTTATTGCAGGGGGAGTAATATTTGTAGAGTTTTGGGGGTTTTACCATGCATTGAAGATCCTGTTATTAGGATTTCCTCTGAGAAGCTCAGAAATCAAGCTCACAGAGAAGTGAACACTCCTGTACACTCCTAGAACAGCTGTGTTGCCCTTTATTTTCCATTAACTCCATTGATCTTGAGGCAAGTGTCATAGATAACTTCCCTTTAGAACCAGGCATGTTCCAAGCCATCAAGTTTCCTTATGCTGTCCTTCTTGCTTTATAGCATTCAACAGATGAGAAAAAGTGAGGGTTTGTTTCCAATGCTTACGAGTTCATTAGTAAATATCTTTTACAAATCCCTGTGATTATTTTTGAGAAAAAAAAAATTGTCAGTTCACTGAAGATATTAATTTTATTTAAGAACTATATTTCACACAAGAATTCCCATTTTCAACTTACTTTAATTACATAGTCATTAGAGACAGATATGAGAAGCACAGCTTATTTGAAGCATTTATTATTCATTCTTGTATTGTTAATGAAGCAATGCCTGAAGCGCATCTGCAGTAAGAAGTCACCTTCTTGTTCATCATTTTCAAGTCCATAAAATAAATGTGATTGCTTCAGGTACTGTATTACACAGATTCGGTGCCACTGCTTTCCATATTAACATCTACATGCAAATTTATTCTGTTGTTCTTTCTTCAATAATTAACAGTATCTGCTAATATATTCTTGCTCAGACCAGTTCCTTTAGTAATTATCATCCAGTGCTCTATCTATTCACTGAGCAGCTACAGTTTCTTCTTTCTCTTTCCATCAAAAGGTCATTTTAAAGACACAACATTCTTTCTGTGATCTGTAAGCCCTGCAAGAACCAAGCTGTTGTTTCAGCCTCTGGGCTATAGTTCCATATGCCTACATCCATTACAAAATATGGATTTATCTGGAGCCAATGAAAAGCGTAATTAACATTTTGGTATTTGGTGTGCAATAATTTATTTTCTGTTATACAAAGTTACATAGGCTGCCAAATGTGTGATACAGATTATGGGACAAACTCTGTTTAAGATGCAGGTTCTTTCAAAACAACCTGCTATTTCCCATGAAGTATTCATGGGGAGAAAGAGGAGATTAAAATGCATAGGCTCGATTTTGCCTTCAGCTCTTTTCTGGCTCCTCTGTTTAAGTCCCAGTTCAACAAAGTACTTAATTGTTTGATTAATTACAATCATTTGACTATTTCCACTGAGAGGAGTAGTATGATATAGGAACCATGATGCTACAGTTGGTTAAATTTGATCATACAAAATGGAGGGCTTGATAAGGCACGGAGAACAACAGAAATGTTCCCTTCTTTTGACTGTGAACTTTAGACCTGCCTGGAGAAAGCTGCTCCAGACCAATTTCCAGTTCTTTGCTCAAATCTATTTTACAACTTAATTTACATGATTCTGCTGCATTTTTTTTTGTCTTAAATATACATTAATTCATTTTCTTTAAATTAATACTACTAGATCCAGAAATGTTCTTAAAAGTCAAAAAGCTTCAGTAAATTAAATGTTAAACATTTATTCTTGCTCTAGTCAAAAACACAACAGTCAAGTGAAGTACATTGTCCATTTAATCTCTGAGCAATGTCTTCTGAATTAGGTAGGTTCAACTGTGTGGTTCAACTCATTTTTCCTCTGGAGTTCCCTTACAACTGTAAAAAAAGTTCATGTGTACTACAGAATGAGCAATTTGTGGGCATAAAAGGAGCAAGATTAGCATAATTCCTGACATAGCTGGGAGGTAGCTGGAGAACTGCATTGTGGTCACTTCTTCTGCACCAGGAAGATATAAAAGCAATTTTTTAAAAACTTTCCATGTTGCTTTTGTGGATTCAGGAGAGTCACATTCTGTTTATTTTCTCTGAGGTGATTGACCATTATGTAGTGGGAAAGTCAATATGTGAAGCCCTGTGAGTTGATGAGGTTCTACAAGAGTGGGGGCAATTTATGTGTTTTCAGATAACAGGGACAAGATTAGAAATTAAGTGCAGAATAAAGGTAAAAAACCCTTGGATTTTTGATTGCCATAGATCTTTAGTTTTGAATTTTAGGTTGTCTGGGTTTTGTTTTTTTAAAGCAAGATTTATTATAAGAATTTTCTATATATAGGGAATTTCTGTCAATTCTCTGGAATAGGACCAGACTAGAAGAGGTGAAAGCATTTGCAAATTTACCACTGCAACAAAGTAAGTAATTCTAATATCTAGTTCCTAAGGATATTGGCACAATATTTTTATAAGCAAAAAGTTGAAGTAGAAGCAAAAAGAACTCAATATATTTATCATAAAATTCTGCAATCAAAAGTGACTTTGATGTTTCTGTTCCTGTTTCATTAAGCTCCTCATAGGCAGCATAATCCTGATAATTTCAATTCCCTAGAAGAATATTCTCTATTTCATTTGCTTCTAAAAGACCGAATTATTAACCATGTCATATTGTAAAACTGCCATCTAAAGACTTCATGATGTGCTAAGTAGAAAAGAAATTGCCAGGGGCTGTTAGCTCTGGGTCAAAGGACAGTTGTTTGTAGCTCATTAGTATGATGTGGTGAAATCTGAAATTATATTAAATGTTTGTTTAAGATGTAATTAGTGAACAATTTATGCATTTTCAAGTATTCCACGCAGACCTGTAGTCTCATATCAACAGTGGCAGAAATGCTTCCTTGGGTGCATTATTTGCCTCATCCAGAAGCAGGAAAACAACTCAAAAGCCAAAACACATTGCTCAGCATGTTTGCTTTTTTTTTTTTTCCTTTTTGCTATTTCTCTCTTTACTCAGCTGTGCAACCTTAACTGCCAATATATGATCCTAGAGGAGAGCTCAGTTCAGTCTGTGTTCTTCCTATTCTGCCTTTTGATGTCTGAAGATTCCAATACAGCTGAATTACCCTTGTGACTTTGGGCCATGCAGGCAGCAGCTTGCAGGCTGCTGGGACACAAGCACTGGGTACTCCAGGGGCTCTTTCTCAGGCTAAGGGCTGCACGACCTCTTTGGTCAGGTAAGAAGGAGAATTAAGTCTTCACACAAAGGGCTCCAGCTGGCTCCTTGTTTTGATGTCAGGGAATGTGGCGTGGAAGAGGAGGTTGTGCTTTTCCCTTGGGGAGTTGGTCTCCATGCCCATCTCTCCTGCAGCACACACATCACCTGAGCTGCAAGCTCGATTTAGAGCTTCACCCATCAGCAAAGCCCTGAGCAGACCCTGCTTCTTCCCTTTAAAACAAACTCTGGGTGCACATCTTCACACCTGACAGCAGAATTCTTCTTCCATGTGTCAGCTGGAAAGGGTTAAGATCCTGTTTTCTACCAACATACCAAAAGGAAGGATAGCTTGGCAAAGTAGCCTGGTGAATGTGAATACCCACAACAGAAAATAAAAGAAATGGAAGGATATAAAAAAAAATCTAAGTGTGCTGGGTGGGGGAAACACTGTTTGTTCTTAGAGTATAGTAGTGCCTGACCTGTTTCTGAAAAAAGGCACAGAAACAATAAATGTAGGGCTCATATATTTCTATCAGACTGTTGAAATAAGGATTTTGGATAGCCAAGTATGACTCTCCACTTGTTTGGCATTAAATCCTTCTAAAATCTTTGCACAATTGATCTTGGTACTGGGATATCCAAACCCTGATCAGCCTAGTTCTTGAACCAAGTTCATTCCTGCTCAGCCTGAAGAGGCAAAACCCAGGCTAAGGAGAATCCATGCACTGTGGAGCTGCTGGAGCTCAGCTGATTTTGGAATTCATGTCAGATCTCTGAGAGAATCCCCAGCTGTGCTGCACGGTATAACTGACCTTGCTACCTCCAGGGTCACTGCAAGCACGTTGTGGCCATGAAATGTTCTATACAGAACAGGACAGACCTGCCAAATATATTTTAGGGGAAGAAAAAAAGCCTAAAGATACATTTAAAATAAAAAGTGTATGTGTGCACATGTATATATAGATAGCTAGATACTATAAAATATAAAGAGCATGTGTGTGCATATATATACAGTTTGAGATGAAATAGAGCCAATAAAATTAGGAGCCCTAAAACTCATAAAAGGGCTAAGCTCTAATTCACATACAGGATGCAAGTTCCAGTCACTTATTCAATGTTTAATGCTGTGTCATTGAAGATTCTGTCTGTGGAGATTCCAGGTAATCCCCACAAGAAACAAGGTTGTAGTGAAAGTCGTATTTGAGGAATTATTGTAAAATAAATATATCTAAGCAAGATGAACCCCAGTGCACTGGGTACATCTGTATTATGCTACATATTTCAGGATAATAAAAGTTTTCCTTTGAGAGAAAATAATATAATAATTGGTTGACAGCTAAACTTTTTCCCTGGTTGCCAAACAGATTTACAAATATGGAGCTTAAAATAGTGACTTAGCTACTGTATCCAATATAATTATAGAATATTGAAGCTTTATATGCAGCATTCATTGGTATCTGCACATTTTTTAAAAAAACAGCAAATCCTGTGTTTTTCAGTATAACAGCTATGGAGAATGCTATCTGATCACTTAAAAAATTGGCCACAAAACAACTTTGATTACAGATTACTGTAAAAGTACTCTAAAAGTGGAGTTACTACATATAAACTTCCTATTGCTCATGATAAAAATCTATCCCACAATAAATGAGAACACCTCGTTCTCATACTTAATGTGTTTCTACAAAGATGTATTTATACACATCAGGATAGCTTTAAAATAATGTTTAATTTAATTTTTTTTTGTTTATATTAAAAGAATGTTTAAATGCCTCAATTGTGTGAAATCAAGTGAAATATCACTGAAAGTGAATATGTGTTGCTAAAAGCTTTCAGACTGAGTAAAGGCTTGTGTATCAAATGAGTTTTGTAGCTATGACAATGCCCACGTAGAAACCTGGACAAAAGATGTATGAATATTTATTGAAGACATGTTTATCCTGTATAAAATAGTATCACATATTGTCAAAAAATTCCTGAGAAGAAACTGCACTTGTGCCCCTCCATTCCTGCAGCCTGCCTCCATCCTATGGGAAACCACAGCCTCATGAATTACTGCACTGATACAGCTGCAATTAAATACTCAGAGCTGCCAATACAATTTGGCTTCTTCAGCAAGGACAAACAGCATCAGAAGGATCAGAGGGGAATCTGAATTTCCACCCATGAGGGGAATAAACTTGTGCCAAGTCATAACTCAGTCTTAGGTGGGAGAGGAATGAGGATGATGATGTCCAGATGGCCAAGGTGGAGTTGAGAGTGGGGCACTCAGTGGTCCCAGTGCTTGAGGCACAGCCCCACAGGAGCTGGGCAGAGTGGAGTTCTTCACACAGCCCATCATTGTTTCCAGCTTTAGGAAGAATCTCCCTTGAAATTGCATCTCCATGACACAGAGCAGGCAGAAAATCTCTCTTTTGTTTTTAGTACTCCTTTGATAGCAAGCTGCACAGCCTAGGGAAGCGGGAATTAGGGGAATTACAATGCACAGGGGTAAAAAGCTCGTGAAGGATGAAAGAGGGATGACTAGGGACCAGAAGTTAAAAAAAGGGGAGATGGAAAAGGACTGGAGGAAAATGGATTTTGTAGCAGCAGACGTGCCCATAGCTCCTGAATAATACTTTTCATTTTGCTATGGTTCAGCTTTGAATTTATTCTGCTGATTCCATACAATTCTGAAATTAAATTCATAATAACCTCCTATTCACTACAACCTCCTATCTCATGGATATCTCCATATGTCAATACTATCTCCATATGTCAATTTGCTATGACATTTTCCTTGGTTTATCAAAGTGACAGACTCTGCACTCTGCCTCTAAATGATCCACTCTTATGAATAAAGAAATATTGATATTGTTCAAGGTTTCAGAATTCTTGTTTTGTTCTGTTTGCTCTTTAAAAATTGTGCCTAAATTTTCTATTCAAAGAAAAATATGTTAAAAGCCAAGCAGTGAGATGATTACCTTTATGTATTTCTACTTTCTGATATACACTTTTACTGCTCAATCACACACTCTTTATTCTCTGCTTACTTGTCTGGTGTGTTGGTTAGCTTGGTTTATACAAATGTTCTCTTTCTTCACTGCCTTGTTTCATTCCCTTGGATAAATTTTGGATACAGTTTACACTTTCTCTTCTTTTTGACAGGTTCAGAAAAAGATTAAATAACTTCATTTTGAGGCAGGTCATTTTTAAAACAGATTAAAAGGAATGCTATTGCTGAATAGCACAATAGAATAGCATAATTTGGCATTCCTGACTTCATCAGCAGACTATCCACTCCAATTCACTATATGTGACTGTTTGTGTCTTTGTGCACTTGAATGGTCACTGCAAATTTTCATTTCTGTCATCAATTAAATGGAAGATTGTGGCTGGAAAAGAAGTGCAGTTAAACCACTAGACTTTCATCAGCATACATTCTCTGCTTTTAAGTCACTGGGTGTTGGTTTCCAGTCTCAAGAAGATGGAATATGTTTCAGGAAATCAATTTTGTTCTCATTTAAGCAGAAGGATCTTGCTATTGCTGCATATCCTGTGCTTTCTTCAAAAAGATTTATGACAAAAGATGTAGAAATTCTGATGAGTTTCCCTGAAAATCTAGATTCCCTGAAGGCAAAATCTGTAGTGTATAACCTCACTGTTTCACTGGTGTCTTATCACAGAAATCCCTAAATGTTGCTGCAGATCTCCATCGTATCAGTGGGGTCTGTATTAGGGCACACAGGACTGTGGCCTTACCACACAGAGGAAGCTTCTGCTGTACTGACTGCTGCTTTGGCTAAACTAGGAAAATCTATATTCCCTCTAGAGATTAAAATCTAAATGCTATAAAGACTGAAACATCTCTTTTACACAGTGTTAAAAACCACACATAAACTTCACACATTGTTAGGTCACTGACTAGAGCAGAGAAGCAATAAGTTACCTCTTCTCTTTTAAACAGGTGAGCTAAGTAAAACAAAATTTATCACCACTGTGTGCCTTGCTGCGCTTCCAAACGTTTCCATTTAGGGACATGGAGGGAAGGAACTAGAGATGAAGTTTCTCTCTTTACACAGAATTGCACTGGGGACAAAAGTTATCACAAAAAACCCGGGGTGCAGGCACTGGCCCCAGGCCATGCTCGGTATTGCTGTGAAACTGGCTCTGAGCTGCTCAGTAAGCTGGGCATGTACACCCTGCCTCACCTCTCCTGCTCTGCCAGCTCCTAAAGGGGGAAGAAAATGCACGAACTCTGACCTCACCATCACTTTCTGCTGCTGTTCCACTGCCCAGAAAGCAAACAAGGAATAAGGAGTGCTCACAGAACCTGTCCATGTGGTTTAATTTTATACAGGAGGCACAACTGAAAAGTCCCCACTAGTGTTCGGGGAAAGGCCAGCAGCAATCAAGGCTCAGAACTCTTAGGGTAGGAATATATTAAAAGCAATTACCCTAATCGTTGGTTGCTTTCACAAACTGGTAACCTGTGGCCTTTATTTCATCTGCTCATGTGCAATTAAGGATTGCTTCTGCTTTTGTTTGAAAACCACCTTCCCCTAAAATACCAAACAAATGCCTCCAAGAAGCTGGCTATCTGACGTGGTTAATTCTTATGCTCCTATGGGGTTTGCAATTTGACTTATGTTGGCCCCGTGATCCAGAAAGTCCAAGGACAGATGAAAAAATCCTCAGAGATCCAGAAAATCACCTCAATTTTTTTCTGCTTGCTGATACCTGGGACACAGGAATTTTCATCTTTAACGGGGCATGAATAATTAAATCATGATTTTAAACTAAAGGCTGAAAAGATCCTAAACATGCACCTTTAAGGGAGGAAGAAATGTAATCATTCCAAGAGGTGATATCCCAGAAATCAATCCTTTGCCACTAAATTTCAGCCAGTCACCAAATCCTTGGAACTATAGCCTTCAAAATGTCGTGTGCTCACTTATTATGGACAGTCACATGCCAAATAATAACAAGAATAATACATTTCCTGTCCTTAAGGTTACCAAAGGCCATATAAAATGTATGAATGTCTTTCATCAACTTTTCAATTTGTCAGTTCCCAGGGGTTACCATACAGAGTATTTTTTCTAGCAGTGCTGTCAATGTGGTGAATGGCTCTCCACTGTTCATAAGGCAAGTGACATCATGCTGTTCTGAATACTGAACAGGAGGTTGAAGCAGAACCTTAATCTTGTTTTTGTCTTCCCTGCCCCTTTTACAGCACCTCTGTGCTGTGAATCAAAGAAGGTTTCGCTTACGGATCTTTGCTCACCAACAATAATTCAAAATGCAATTTCACTTCAAGATCTAAATACAGAGGAAATAAAAAATAAAGTTAATTGAAAACCAAAATTAGTTATATGAGTAAACCCTTTTGAGATTAAATTATATTTACAACCCAACAATTATTTGTTCATGTTTGGTTTTTCTTGAAAACTTTTCCTTTACTCCTGTCTTTTCTGAGATCCCCAGAGGTGTTGAAGTGTATTGATGTATTTACGTGTTTGAAGTCTTGTTTGTTGTGATTAGCCATCAAGAACTCACTTGTTGATAAACATGCTCTTTTCCCTTATCATAACTCATCTGATCAGAAGGATCATTTCTGCTTGAGAGAAGCTATCTCCATTTTATTCTAACATAAATCATGTTTATGCTGAACTCAGACATCTTAAAAGCATTCTACTTCTCTTCCCTGCGTCTTCCTGACTCACTCTGACTGTATCCCAGTAAATTGATTGTCTTCTCTAATTTCTTTATGGCATCTCATATTTATTTAATATGAGAATCTCTCCATTTTCCAAGGAAATATAGCATTGATTCTCTGCTATCATCAGCCATGATGTCCCATAAGACATTACACTGTACTAGATGCAATCACTGTACTGCATTCACTCTTTCACACCCCTGATTTATAGGTCATTACCCTGAAATTTATAATTAACCATACTATCCAGTCAGTTTTACATCAGAAATTGTCTGTCTGTTCCCTTTGGCCATGAGCAGAAGTGCCCTGGGCTCCTCAAACAGAGAGGACAGGAATTCTCTGCTGGCTGATTCCCCCAAGCAGGAAGAATAACATGAATAACATGTCCAACCCAAAACATTCTCAGAGATCATTTGCATTTGGACAAACATCCATCAAAGAACCACAAACATCCCAACATCCAATGGCTGCTTTGCTCTAACCCTTCTGCCTCCCACATCCCAATAGCTTTTCTCCAACTCTACTGCATCCACCCCTCCAAATGAAGCAACTTATTTTATTAAATTGATTTTTTAAATAAGTTCTGCTGTCCCTGACAGAAACTGTGCTATGATGAGATTGATATAAAACTCTTTTTCAGGGTTCAAGCTTCTGCTCTTAAAACCATCTCAAAAATTGGCTGTAGACAGGAATTTTTTTGGCAGAAAGGTGAATTGCTGTATGACAGAGCATTAAGGATAACACACACTTTAATATTTCCTATTTCAAGTTGAAACTTATACATAGATGAAGGTGTAACTGATTGCTCTCTCACAAACTCAATATAACATTGAACAATGAAAAGCTATTCTGTTTTTCCTTGTTATCTCAGCAACTTTATACAGAAATACTTTACATTTTTTAAAGAGCTGCTACAAGAACAACTATTTTCCTGGAACTAAACTTACTGTGATAACTTTCTGAGCTCCAAAGAAAATTAATGTAAGCTGATGGATAAGATGGGATGTGGAACATTATGTATTTTGCCCGATGGCTACTGTCTCTAGGCTGCTAGTAATACTTCACTGATGAAATTACTATAAATATACTGAAAATTGTCTTTGGATAGACAGAGCTATATCAGGAACTGTGAAACAAATGTTATGGGTTTTGTAATAGGTATAACTGGGCCTGACTTGGGATTGAAGAGTGCTGACAAGCCAATTTGCAAACACAGATGTGTGGGCAGACACATTATATGTATCCTGAACAATCCTGCCATGCCGTTCTGTACAGAATTATTCTGGGTAGAAGTATTTGATAGAGCAGCAAAGCACAGTGAAATTGATGCCTAAAATTAGATAATCTGATTCTTTTTTGAAGGTGACTGGCAAAAAAAAAAAGCTGGTGTCTGAATAGTTTGCCTCAAATTTGTTGGAAAACGCTTGGCAGTAGTTACCTGCTTGATGCATATGTTCACTGAAATAGTCTATTCCCTTGCCAATATAGTTTGTTTTTTTAAAAAAAGACAGTATTTTTGTTTGTTTTGTAAGACCCTCAGAGTTATTTTACAATGCTGTGCGTTCTTGCAAAGTAACCACAAATTGTCCCTCTAAAACCCTCCTCGTTCAGCTGACATTCCTGCACAACACTCATTGCCATAATTCATGTAGGCCTGTCTTCATACACCAAAAAAAAAGTAAAAAACAACAAATATAGTTTATATCCACCAAAAGTTTCCAATCAATTTTTCAGACATGAAAGTTTTAACAACAATAGCTGTTGTTAATTTGAGGTTGAGCTGGAAGGGTGAAAGGACAGATTGTGCAACTGTTTAACAAGCAGCAGATCAGATTAATTGCAATGATCTCATCAGCATGAAAAACAACAAAATTCAGTCTTTTGCCTTACATACTATTTTAAACAGAAATCTATAATATTAATCTATAATCTATATAGGGGAATGTGAGAGTATATATCTGAAAAAAAAGCTGCCCACTTTTCTGACTGTTTTCTGTATGAGTTTCCGAGGTATAAATCCACAATAATTATCAACAGTGATCATGAAACTTTGCTAGCAATTGGTGCACGTGGTGTTTTGCCTTTTTAGTTTGGTGTATTTACATTCAGCTATGGAGTCCTACAGCTTCTCATAGGTGAGAGATACTTCAGCCTTATAACAGCAAATGAAAAAAAAAAAGAGCTTCTTAAATTTCAGCTATGACACAAATCATTCCTTTTCAGAATAGCTGAGTGTCAAGGTTATGGTAATAGCTGACAATTCAATCTTTTCTGGAAGGTACTTATGGAGAATGAATTAAATCCCGATTTTAAATCATGTGTTGTCCTTTAATATTTGTGGGGTGGGGAACTTCCAAGACTTCTCTGCAGAACACTGCATCCTGTCAGTCCTTGAATTTCCTTCAGCGTGAACACAGTTTGCTCTGAAGTATTCAAATAAAATCCCACTGTCTTCCAAATTTAACACAGAATGCGTTGAGATTTTTTAAAAAAATTAGTCTCTCATTATTTTTATATCAGTGCATTAAGCACACAAGTTTGTATTCTGAAGTGGCTTGCATAGACAACACAATAAATGAAAAATATGGATTTACACACATTTCCTAAATTATTTGCTCATTTCTTTTTGGTGTGTTCTACTCCACAAGTTTGATTCTTATGTGGTTTGTACAAAATCATGTATTGACATTAAATTAGAAATTAATGCCTTTCTGTAATCCCTAAATATGAGTTACTATTTCAAATACATTAATATTCAGTGTGTTCCAGAAAATACAGATAAATCTGGTACCAACAAATAGCATTTTCCTTTTCTTCCACACCACACTCCTATAGAATAATGAGCACAAAAATTTGGGTCCATGGAATTTCAAGGCAGAAAAGCAGAAAGTAGAGTGGGAGCAACCAACAGTTTGTACAAAAAAAAAAGTTGAATTCTTTATATGAAGATTAAATCTCGCTACAAGGTATTGATACAGTACTTAATGCTGCATAAAACATTATAAACATTATTTATGTTTTGAAAAACCTTAAAAAATCTCATTTAGTCAACATGATCACGAAATATAAAACTAATCAACACAAGGATACATCATGAATTTTGCATACTGGATCTGCACATCCTCTTACAACACTGCCATTCTGAACAGATATCTGGGGAGAGTTTATCAAGTGTAAATAGAAAGGGGTCTTTTATTTAAGTTTTCTCTCTTCTCTGGTTTTCCTACCTCATGCATAGTTGTTTTTCACATTTTGTCTTTTCTTGCTCTTGGCTGTGTTTCTGAAGATTGTGCCAAATCTGAGGCCTATTTAAGTTGTTTCCATTTAAATGCGTAAAAGTAAATAATTTCCCGTTATGTAATTATTGTCACTCCCAATAGCTGTGTCTTTGTGATGTGCTTTATAACTGCTGTCACTTTGCAGTGGCTACCAGGCATTCAGATTCTGCAGTCTAGCTGAGAGCTATCATTAGCAAATCAAAGCAGATGTATTTGTATGTGTATTTTTATTTCCCAGTCCTCTGAGTGCTCTACTGTACCGCTGCTACTTTAACTTTTGACCCCTGGCAAACCATTTAGTCTGCCTTGTAAATCACATTATTTTGTCTTAATATTGAGATTTTTTTTTAGCAAACACTGTCCTAATATTAGGGACAGAAAAATGATGCCTACAATGATTTTTATGTAGCCTTCAAGAAACTGCAGTGTCACAGCTGTGGTTCACTGGAATTTGTCTGAGTCATGTTCTGGAGAGCTTTGCCTGCACTGCTGTCCCCTGGATTTCTCCCTGTGCCAAGGAGCTTTTCTTTCCCAGTGCTGTCTCATCCTCCAGTGTGGTACCACAGCAGATTTGTCCTCAGCAAACACTGAACAGAAGTGCCACAATTTAAGTGCTGGCTATTACACTTCCTTGATCATTACACAAAATTTCCACACAAACCTATTTTTATCTCATTTCCTAGGAATCCTCAACAAAGGAATCCTTGTGATTAAGAGGTCTTGAAGTGAGATGTATGAGATGTGATTTAATAACTGCTCCACCAGAGACTTGAGAAAATGACCCTCACATTTTGGGCCACAGCTCTGTGTCTGTTGAATGAGGAAGAAATAGACTCCTGCTTTTAACCTTTTCTCATCTGTTTGGATTGGGATGTAGGTGGTGCTCTGCAAATTATAGGTCCTGCTTTCAGCTGGAGAAACTTTAGGGCTGAATTCATTACCAGGGTCAGGAGGAGCAGGGATAGATATTAAGCTGATTAAGCACTGCAGAAGCATCAGTCACTGATAGGGTGAAAGATTTCTAATAGGCAGTTTTCCCTGAAAAACTGGACGAAGAGCATGTTCCTGTGCAATCACACCTACTCATTAACTCAGCAATAATCATATCTTTGGCCAGTGAACTCCTTGCATTTCAGACCTGGATTACATTTAATGGAGAATACAGCCCTTATAAAGACTCACCTCTCTCTCCTCAACTGATTTTATCACTCTAGTGATAAACCTAAAATGGGTTCATTTTTGCATCCTTTTGCAGCCATCATGTACTGAGGCCATCAAATTTGTGTCATTATTTTATTTTTACTGTGATGCTGACACTGGAGAGGGCACACAACCAATGGATTCTTGAGGAAAACATTTAGTGCAGTGGGAGCTGCAGGTTGAGCTCTGGGTCCCAAAAAACACTCACGCAAATCCATGCAGATATTTTGGGAAGATCTATTAATGAAACAAGCCCAGAATAGGCCATGATTTACTTCAAAAGAAGATGAAAAAGGTAAAAGTAAAACTCAAGGTTTGGTTTAGCTTAATTTCTTTTCCATGTTCTGTGCCCTCAAAAATTAGTAACTATAAATTAAAATGTCTTATTCTAGAACAGGGAATAAGGTTCTTTGTAGAGAGACAGAGTGGAAGAGTCTAGCACTTTATTAACTGAGATAGTACTCTTTTTTTAAGGCTAAATAAAATAATTTCAATGAGTATTCTGGGAGAGGAAAGGAAAAGAAGGTGCTAAGCAGGTAAATTTAAAAAAATAATGCAGTAGGAACAAAGGTGAGGAAAACAAAGGATGAAAAAAGCCAGAATCAGAATAAGTACACGATTCTGTGAAATGACAGCTTTAAATCTGATTCACTGCTGTTTTGGTTACTTAAAGTCCTGGTTTTACACAGTGTCTTGTGAATTGTATCCAAGCAGAAAAGGTGGCTCTGCTCTATCAAAAAGCATTCAAATTCAAAATGGCTGTGATGAGTAAAATTAAAAAGGGCTCTTAAAAACTCTCTCTTGACCGCAAGTTTGCTTTCTAAAACTTGTTTTTGCAGGGTAGCCAAAAGTTACAAACATAAATAGTATAATAATAAATAGTATTCAGTAGTTACTGACTTTTTCCAGCAATGAAAATATTACCTCTACTTCTGTCAGAAGACCTTTTATGGAAAGCTAATGCCTTATATATGTCTGAGTGTTTTAGCCATTAAATGTGCCATTTGACAACGCAAATGCTTTGCTTCTGAGACCCACAAAAATGTCTTTTCAAAAGGAGAGTAAAGCTGTAGATTAAACGCTTTTATTAGAGATTAGGGTATTGTAAAATTAAGTGCTCTAACTACATTAGCAACTTAAGGGGTTTAAAAAGCACAGTAAAACACTCTGCCTGCACTAATTGCGGGCCCTGTTTTTTCTCCTATTCTACCCTATCTTATCTTCTAAGGACATAAATTAAAGGAATTAGCAATTGTACTGTGCTGGCAGAGTACAATATTTTTTTGAGCAGACTGCAAAAGGACACAAAAATAACCGTATGCAACGCTTGGTATCTAAGAAATGCTGTGTAAATAATAATTCTTGTGAACTTGTTGGGTGCAGACACACATCTCTGTTTCTCTCTCAGGAGAAGGAGACAAAACCCAAAGCCAATGGTTTAAGGATTTCAGGCTTTGGGGAAGGGCAAGACAACATTTAATACAAGTGTTCAGTAGAGAGAGCTGTGTCCCTCTGGCTGTATTAGGAGCATCTCTGCCCTGAGGAATAATTGAATTATTTTTGAGGCCTCTCAGCTATTGTACCACACACAAGGCTTGTTGTTGTTTTAGTGGTGGCAAAACTGAGGCACTAAAACCATAATCCTAAACCATCCAGTGTGTCTATTAGCTTAAGCCAAGAATCCAGGAGAGGTGTGTCTTTCAACAAAATCTTGATTTCTTGTTTTTCCCCCCCCAAGGACACATTTTGTCCCTTATGACAACTGCTTTGATCTTAGAGGGGCTAAAAGGAGGCAATAGCTGTTGTTTTGTTAAGAAAAAAACCAAACAAAACAACAAACAAAGCCCAAACAATTAGAGAATAGTCATAGAGAAATGCTCTTACTGATATTTGTTGATTGGTGTTTGGTTTACTTAGTAAACTCTCCAGAAGAAAAAAAAAAAAAAAAAAAAAAAAAAAAAAAAAAAAAAAAAAAAAAGAAAGAAAGAAAAAAAAGTTGTATGGTTCCACATCCTGTGTATCAACGCTGCCTACATAAAGCCATACAAAAATGTAGATTTGTAGGTAAAGGACCTATATTTTTTTAAAAGAGACATTCTTTTCTCTCCAGTGCAGGGGAGTCTGTAATTACCTTGTACTTAAACACTCATCCCTGAGTGGTTTGCTGAGCTTGACACTGAAACTCTCTCTTGCAGCACTGGCTCAGATTTACACAAAACCAGGCCCTTGCTTTCAACAAGTGTGGCTGCAATAACCACATTTCACACAGTGGGAGCAGCTGTGAGGGTTGTGAGAATCCCATTTTCCATTCATGATACGTGTAACTCAGTTGAACTATTTTTATATTTTGATAGATAAAGATTCACCGTGAAATCAAGAATTAAGCAGGTAGAGGCATCAAACATTGTGTTTGTTGATAGCACTAAACAAAGCCCACAGAATAGACCACACTCAGCAAAAAGAGCAACAAATTATGTGATGTTGGGTCTTTATTCTCTCATTTTAATAGTGATGGGACATCCTCCAGCTGTCCTGAAAAATGGGAATAGAGGAGTTTATTGTATGGTGAGTGTGTGATGGTGAATGTGCCATTCACACTGTCATTTGTTTCCTCTGCTCAGAGAACACTCCAGCGTGCTTCTGGAGAGGCTGACAACACAAATAAGTTGCTCTCTGTTTCCAGCTACAAGCAGTGGCTGCTGTGCACTCTTCACACAGATTTCATGCTCTGACAGAGCCTGTATTATCTTTTTTTTTCCTTTTTTTGTAACAAATGAACGCTGATAGGCACAATGAATGTGCCCAATAACTTCAATGCACATTTTCAGAACAGCACCCAGGAGTGTCCTATTCACTGCCTGATACAGGGAAGCAGGAGGATTTCTCACTCTTATCTAAGATAAAATTGAGGTTCTGTTGTTTCACATGCAGTTCCTTTCAAGGACAAGCAAGGAAAATGCTTATTTGACACAAATACAGCACATCCTATCTAAATTACCTCCATTATTATTCAATTCATTAATAAAATGGCATTTTTGCAGTTACTCCTTATTTTTCAGTGAATATTATTCAATTATTACAGTTTGCCACTGAGAACTGACTATATGCTGATTAAGTAGGCTCAGTGGATAGGAAATGAAAGTGTCTGATAGCAAATGCTGGGGGGTTGCTAGTTATCTCAGAGTAAAGTAAAAGAGGAAAAATACTCATTACATAGATCAGAAAGGTTATTAAGTAAAAAATAAGAGGGGAAGAAGAGAAATTATAGCAACACTTTTTTGTTGGAAATGGGTATGGCTGAGCAGAAAATTAATGGGAAATTAATAAAAAAGGGTTCCTGAGAAATAAAAAGTCCCATTTTGCCCTGGGTGAGTCCATTTTGTCTGTTATAAATAACACCCAAAAGATGTGGATCATACATAGTAGTCTAGTTAAGGTATATCTAAATCCAGGCATCTAAAATTTTGTCACATCAGAGTCTGAATTCAGATTAATTTTGAGGATTTCAGTGACTCCATTAGATCTAGAGTAGTGAGGAACCATCAGACAAATTTACTTGGTTGGGAGGAATAGACCTGGGCCTTTCTTGGGTGGTTGGCCATTCTTTACTTTGAATATGCCCACTGAATAGAAATTCCAAAATCAGGTCTTCAACACAGAAGGAGAACTGATGGGGAAGGGAACTGTACATTCTTATTTACTGCCATCAATTATGAAAAAGGGACACCGTAGCCTGGTATTGGAAAGGATCTCAAGTGGTTTCTTTGAGTCATAAGTAGAATAAAATACTAGATTAATTAAATTTACTTCACTTGGGGTGTCTTGTTCTCTGCTTTGTCCTCCCAGGTATCCCAACAAGTAATTTTAGTATGGTCTTTCTGTGAGCTACAGAGCAGCAGTCCAAAACCACTTCAGTGAAGTTCAAAGGACTGATTTGGTCTTTTTCTCCATCAGACTTTGTTTTCTTTCAGAGATTGTTTTTCAAGAGATAAACAAAGTTGCCATACTGTAAATCACTGCTGTCATTTCCCTCTCTCCCCCCTCCCCAGCCCCAAAATGCTTAATTAGATTTTTAGATAACAAAGCTCAGTAAATTCTCAGTAGAGTCAACACTGATTTAAGGGAGTGTTCACTATGTCACATCAGCCATGGTCTTTATTTTGGAGCAGCACTAATGATGGAAATCAAGCTGCTAGCAAGCAGCATAAGAACACAAAAACTGTCTTTCAGAAGAGACAACAAACTTCCATCTGCTTGCAGAAGATCAGTGAGCTCTCCCTAAAGGCAGAATGGCAAGTGAAGTGTCCCCAGATGGCCTCTGCATGAGCAATGGCAGAAGAAATCAACCTCTCCAGGCTGTCAGATGAATGACCTACAGTTTCCCATTTAAAGGACTGAGCTGTGTTAGTGGCAGACAATATAATCCAGGGCCAAGGAGACAGGTAAAAAGAGTGTCTGCCAGTGTTTTTGGAAGACTCTGTGGCTTGAATAACAGAGCACAAGTTTTATATTGTTTTACAATGATAAGAGCTTGTCAGAAATTTTTTTGTAGCACGATATCTTTCCATTACTCCACACTCTGGCATGCAATGTTTTCTGTAGAGTGGGCTACACTGGAATTGTCAGTGTGAGGAGTAACTTACCCTGTGATCGTTCCAACACTGCTCTACCAATCTGTCCCCTGCTGCCCCAGCACCACAACTCTCCCAGGGCTCTTAAACCTTCTCTTAAAGCCATCAACAAAAGCCAGTGGAGAGGCAGAAATGCTGAGCTCAAAACAAGTGAAACATCTGTCAGACGGGGTATGTGCTGCAGAACTGATGTTATGATGATTTAGTTATGGGTTTCCAGGAAGATGATAAACCTCAGATTGCAGCTAAAACCAAAAAGGAATGTTTGCAATTTCATGTCATGCATGATGCTTTTACCTAGGCTGTTTTGTTGCCTGCTAATTAATCATGTTTTGCCTGTATAAAACTAAGAGTATTATCAGAAATATTTTGCATATAGAATAATAAACTCCACAGACAGTTCTGGTCTCTTCAGCTTTCTCTGTCTTGGCTTTCCTGAAGCAGTGATCAGTATTCTAAGTCAGACCAACCACTAATTCTCTCACAGAAAATATGGATCAGGCCTTTCAAGGAGCAGATGAAACAAGCTGATTGTTGCCAGCTTTGATAAATTTTGCTTAATTGGACCTGGCAAACGCACAACAAACACTGTGCTGTGGACTTAATATAGCACCTACTCTTGTAAAACTTTGTAAAGCAGTTGGCGTGGCGTACAAAAAGTTCTGCTCTCCACATTTAAAGTGCTGCAGTAATTTATTCGAGAGATGCACAAAGAAATTCAGTGTTGGGGGTTTTGGAGTTTTTTTTTCTGGGCAAGAAAAAAACCCAAAAAACCAACAAACAGCGGAACCAAAACCTAAAACTCCAACCAAGTTTCTTTTTACCCTTTTCAGTCTGTTAACAAACAGAGTTTGTAGGAACAATCTGTTCTGGAGGAATGACCCTTCATATAAACCTCAATTAAGCATTAGAAACCAGATGAACCTTTTGAGGCCTGCATTTTTGTCAGAATTCTTAACACTTAGAAAGATGTAGATGATGATATTTGTTTCTTTATGAAGTTGGAGCAGTGAGGTCCATGAGCTGGTTTCATTCCTGTCTGGGCCCTCGTGGGTGGTTAAGGTGCTGCTGAGGATGGATAATGGCTGGCTCCTTTTGCTCTTGCTCCTTATACCCTGAGCTTTTGGGGTTATTTGGTTTTCCACGTTTTGTCCTTACTGAGTTTCCCTTTCATCTCTGCTTCCCAGTAATGTTCTGCCTCTGTAAATCACTTTAACCCAGTGCTTGCAAATGGAGAGATTCACAAGCACTCCTTACCAAGAACCCAAACAATATCACTCATATTCAGGAAGGACTGAAATGGAGGGTTATGTTTTCTTTCAGATTATTTTCCGTGGTTTTCCAGTGAACCTGGCCATTGTTCTTGCCAGCCAGTGCTTGTCAGGAAGGTTACAGCAGTGTGCAAAAATCTGGCTCCCACTCCACTGGCTGTAGATAGCTGGATTAGCAAACGTGGGATCTGCAGCACAATGAGCACCTTTGTTGGGGGCTTTTGCAGAGTCTGGGAGCACTGGCATTGTGCCTAGCTCAATGTAGCTATTAGAGTATTTTCACTGACTTTAATTGGAGCTGGATTAGGGCCTAATCATTAAAAAAAAATCTTCACCCTGTAGCGAGCAATGGTCACATTTGACCTCAAAATTTCACTAAGAGGCATTGGTACGGGAAAACTAGGACATAAAAGATGGAAAAATAATATTTTCCTGTCAAACAAGGAATGATAGATAACTATATGTAATACAGTGACCATATGCCTCAAATTTCTCTTGAACTCCCCAATTTTTTTTCCACATAGGATCTGTCCAATTTTGATTTTTGGCAGCTGCCAGAGCACAGTGGAAGGGAAGGCTGTTTGTCTGCCTTTAGCTGGTGTGGGATTTGCTGTTGGCAAGCACAGATGACAAACACTTCAGTTCTGTGACCAAATGTCTTTGCCATTGTTTTTATTAGACTGTGGGATGTTTTTCCTGATCTGTGGCAAGATATTTTGACAACTTACTGCAGTATAATAAACGATTTAAATATCACAGAATAATATATTTTATGTGCATGTGTACGTATCTATATTTTAACCTATAAAAGTAGCATAAATTAGTAAGTGGATTTCTTTTAGAAAAGATTTTACTGTTCACAAAACCAGTAATGTATCACTGTTATAGATTTGCAGTGATTATCCATCTGTGTCTCTTGCTCTTTGCCTTCAAAGTCTTTTTATTTTCCATGTACTCCAGATGAGAGGTGCCACCCTTCATGCCCTGTGAAAGTCCAAATGGAGTATTTGAGGTGCAGTGGAAGCACAGCTGAACTGAGACAGAAAGATTAGTAAAGCAGGAAACCCTAAATATTGTAACAATATTAATTCTTCTATAATTAATTTCTGGTTTTTTTGTTTTTTTGGTTTGTTTTTTTTTTTGTTTGTTTTTTTGGTTTTTTGGTTTTTTTGTTTGGTTTTTTTTTGTTTGGTTTTTTTTTTTTGAGATTAATTTTTTAACAGTCCTGTTAGGGAGTTGTGTTTTGGTTTGGGTTTTGTAACATGTAACATATTATGAATTATTGCTTCCTGTTGCATTCAAAACATCTGCTATTTGGGAAGCATGAGAAGAATAATCTCTGTTAGTTTTATCATGTCAACCAATATGAGATATGGTGAAAAAATTCATATTAATTCATCAATGTCACTGAATGGGAAATGTTGGAAGGGGGCCACAATGGGTCACCTGCTCATGTGGTTAGGTGTCCTGTGAAATGAGCCTTTGTTCCACTCTGAAAAACCTAAATAACATTCTGGTAACATTTTCATTACAGGAAGAAGTTTCTCTAGCAGCCACTTACCACGTTTCTTCTCAAGCAATGAAGATCTCTGCTCCTGGCATACAAAATGCTGGTTGGGTTTTTCCTGCTCTTTCTCATCATGAGAGCATTATCACTTACATGCACTCAAATGTGACAGACCATTGGAGAAACTTCAACATGGGCATAATACTGGTTAGCCTGGCAAAATGTATGAAAAACAGTTTTCAGTGCTATGATAGCAAGAAATGGAGGTTGCTCCAAAGAAAATTTTTCATTTTCTTTTTTTTTTTTTTTGGTTTTATGTTTTTCTTCACTGTAAGGCAAATTTTCTCAGGCTAATCTGTTTGATTCACATCCTGATGGACAAATGTGTCAAAACTGCTGGAAGCAAGTGCTGCAGGGCATGTGTTTTAAGGGACTCTTGATTCATTTATGTGCTTATAAGTTTTCTATTTTTATTCATGGTTAGCATACTTCACCAGGCCTGTCACACCAGCTCAGAGGCTGAACTGAACTCTTCCCTTTTAATGGTTCTATCTTCTGAAATATTTTTAAAGTGTATTAGTTTGTTCTTTTTTTTAAATCCCTGCTGGATGCATAACTACACATCCAGTTTAATTCGCTACGACTGCAGCACATCTTTGCCATCATAAAAATTGTCTTCTGGTTACACCAGTTAAAACTTCTTTGCTGGTTGAATAACAGAGACAAAATTTTGGCATCTCTGCTCCTCTATTTCTTCAGTTCTGTTGGTTTTTATACTGTTGTGTTTTAGTTAAAAAGGTTCAAAACACTCCCTTGTGGTTTTCATGCTCTGGTCTCATGTGTGGGTTCTTTTAAATCATGTGCAATGAGACTACATGGATGAGAAATACTTTTAAATTCAGGACAGGTTTCAGGGTTTTTTAAATCAGAGGTTAATGACCAAATTCCTTGTCTTTATGGGGAAAAGTAAGGTCACCCAGTTGTCATGTTTGTCTGAAGAAAATACTAGAATATACAGAGGTTAATGCAGGATTTGACTTCTGTTTGAGGGGACAGAAATTCCTGCTGGCTTCAAGAAAAGTTGGTCAAGACCCTTACAATGAATCCTAAGCATTTAAGGTTGGGAAAATGTGAGGGTGATGAAGAAATATTTTGGGGAAACAAAGTCACGAGCACAATCCTGGAAATGGGGGAGAAGGGTTGCTTGGAGGAGAATTAAATCACAGAAAGGAAGATTGTGGGACAAGAAAATTCTATAAACTCATGGCCGTTCCTCATCTTAGAGCCTAAATGTTTATCTTAGCTACCAAAATAGCCTTGGAGAAGGAATTAAACAGTTGGGCAAATATTGTACAGTCAAGTTTTAAGCCCTGCTCAGAGCTGGGCTTTTTACAGAGCTCTCAAAGCCAAGAGTAGAAAATTAAGAAAGTGAATGCCAGGAACCATCAAGCTGTGGAAGACAGGGCTGGAAAGCACAGCTGTACAGAAAATGACTTTTCAGGGAATTGGGAACTTGCAGGCTACAGAGGGTGGAAAAAAAATACAAGTGCAAGCCCACAAAAAGCATGAGGAAAAGAGAGGAACAGAAGATCAGTCCCAAGAAGGGTTATGAATGCAAAGAAATTGATTTACATGAGTAAAAATTAATTATGCCAGATGAGAACACTGTTTTAATTGCTTTTAGCAGAAGACAAGCAAAGTATCTGCCTCAAAGTACTTTGAGACCCTTTTCATAAGAGACTTACAAATTCAGAATTAGTATTCAGACAAAATGAGAAGCCTGTCATACCCCTCTCTCTCCTGTCTCTTGTTTTAGACAAATCTCAATTTGAACAGTTTCTGCTGCTTCTCTGTCCCCTTCTTCCTTGGGAACACGTTTCCCATGCAGACACTAAGGATGGCAGAGTGGATTAATGGGGCTCCAGAGCAGTGTGATAAATACCAGCAGGACACATCCCTCCTGTTTGATGCACAGCTTTGACTTTCAGCTCTGCACGTGGAGGCCCACACATCCTGAGAGAAGGGCAGCTTCTTTATGGATCATTTAGTGCTACGTTCATAAAGTCATTGCTAGGCCTTTAACTTTCAAAGTTAGGGGATACAAGGAAATATAATAAATCTGCCCTCCATGATTATAAGGTATTACCTTTCTCCATGGCTATACAGCTTTCTCCAAATATAAATTTTAGCCACTTGTGCACCCATCAGGACATAGATCAAGTTGGTTTTTCCAAGCCCATACAAGACCATCATGGAATCAACTCCTCTGTTCCATTCACCATTCAAAATAAAAATTTGAGTTGTGCATGCAATTATTTCATGTCACAGCTGAAAATTCTTGCTTTTTTTTGTTAACCAGAGTGCACTAAACCTATTTTTTTCTTGTGAAAATCTGCAGTATTATTCCATTTAATACAGAACTCTGAGAATATATGCTTATTTCTTCTCTGGAGATGTCTGAGCCTGTCATTTTGCTTGTAGTACATAGGCAAAAAAATCATGTTGGCTCCAAAGAATTAGTACCACTGCCTCTTAAAAATTTCAGTGGTACAGAAAGATAGTAAAGATATTCAACTACATTTTTAAGGGGGATTTTTCAACTAGCCTCTAGTTTTGCCTAGATTTTGGGCTATGTGAATAACCCAAAATCAGTGTGCACAAAAAGGGCAGGCGTCAGCAGACTGTGAAGGAAACTGCCCTATCAGTGTACAGAAAATAACACCTCAAATCACTGAGCCTGCTTTGCTCTTCTCCTGCAGCTCCCTGTTACAGCCATCTCTGAGCCCTTTGCAGTCTTCCCAGAGCCAGCTTTATGCTTCTGGAATTTTGTTCTGTCACAGGGCCCTGTGTTGCACTGCTGCTGTCATCAGAGGGAAAATAAAATGGGAGAAAAATCCAGAACTGAGAGGAGGGGCAGCCTTGGGCAGCAGGGAGCAGCCTGGGGGTGCTCTGGGTGGCACCAAGACCTTCATAGAGCCCTGCTCTTCCTCCAGCTGACAAATGGGGCCCGGGCACTCTTTGACATCTCCTGGTGTCCAGCTGAGCAACAGAATGGTTCAGCCTGGTTGCCTAAGGGGTGAATTTTGGCAGCTCCTCTGCCCAGGTGTCAGGGAGTTCATTTCAGGTAACTCTATCCAGGTCCTCTTTAGAGGTTTCCTTTGCATCCCTTTTAGTGTTTCTGTTCAGTCCCACTGTTGGCTCTGCTGGCAGTGTCAGTGCTGAAGGAATTAGCACAAGGACTGCAGTGTCACTTTGTGTCCCCTACAGGGTGGAGGGTGTGTGCTCTGCATGGCTGAGCTCAAATTCATGAATTCTTCAGGAGCAGAAGAGGGTAAGGCTGGTTCAGAGGTGTCAGAGGGCACACACCACCCACAGCCCCCAGGCTTCTCTCCTAACTGGGGTTTGTCACAGGAAAAGGTAAACTATATTTATTTTGACAGTCTAATTGCAAAATGTAGATTAATATTGAGAAATCAGTGACTACAACAAAAAGTGTACAATGTGGCTGCTGCCCTCAGACCATTGTTCATCTGCCCAGAAAGGTTGCAATGCATCTTTTCCCGTATCTCACTAATTTTATTCCAGTCTGGTCTCTAGCTCTCTGCTAGCTGTCAATAACAAGTAATTTTCCTTTTCCTCTGCCCATCACTGCCACCACACTGAATTTTTGATGGCTGTAATGTTGTAAGTGTAGAGGTGAGAGGTCATGTCAGGGGAGAACAAGCAGTGGTTCTACAAACCTCAGCTTAGGGTGAGACAAACTACATAGAAAAACTGAATTCTCACTTTTCCTTTTGAAAATTCTCAGGTTGTCAGTGAGTAAATGCATGGAGGGATGCTATTGTGCTAGTGTTGGAATGAATATGCTTAAGTAATAAGTTTTTATGGCTAAAAATAAGAGTCTTATATCTTTAAATGAGTCTGTTCTATATTTGTTACAGAAACTCTCCAAAGGCAGGGAAGCAAGGAGCTGGATAACTGCATGTGCTGTTATCAGATCCCACTGGGAATTGATCAGGTGTCCCCTGTAAAGAACTAAAAACACATCCAGAGAAGGGTTCTTTTCCTTTCTTTTCAGAAAATTCTGAAGGAGGGGAACTAAATGCAAAGAGTTTGTCAGTGTGGGATAAGCTGGTGTGAATCACACAGCTGAGCCAAGGACTGCAGGGGCAAGGCAATGGGCAAAATTCCTGGTTGGTTTTGCAGCACCTGACTGGTGTTTTTAACATACATTTTGTCCCTCATTTCAGCTGCTGATCTGTTGCAATCCGTTGCTGTGGGCAAAATTTAAAAAAAAATTAAGCTACTGCACTGAATTCTCATAGAAGTAATTTAAATACAGCACTGCTATCTCTCTAGCTGTTAGCTATAGGTAAACATTATCTTTTTGATAGTAAATGTTGTGACAGAATGAGTCCTTGACTGATGTCCTGATTGCAGGCCACATCAGGAATAATAAATGTACACGACTCTTTTGTGGGTGTGTTCTCACAAGTGTTCAAATATCTTCAAGTGCTTTGATTCTTCCCATATTTTGGATTTGTATAGTTGATTTTTTGGGTTTTGGAAAAGTAAAAATTCTTTTTAATGATGTGTAATCATTTCATGTAGTATCTTGGTATTGCTCAGGGAACTTCAGACTCCAGTCACCAAGTAGCAGATGTGTATGGGTGATTTTCTGAAACAGGCTAAGGTTTTGAAAACCAGTACTAAGTTCTGCTCATGAATTCTACTCATTGCAATATTTCACAAAACACAGAATTACTAACCAGGGTTTGGACAGAGAAAACTCTAACTGAAAATTTTAACTTCTATATATGAAATTTATGAATATCTGCTTAATCCTATTTGCTTTTCTCCTGCCTGATTTATGCCTGTTTTATGAAAAACTGTATTTCCCTGTAATTCATGTTTCCATTTTCTAATAGCTTTAGCCTGAAAATATAATGGCAACATCTATATATTTCTTGGTTTTACTCTCACATTCTATCACGGGCTAGAAAATGCCTTAACAAATGAGAGATTTGATTGATTATACAACAGAGATTCAATCACAAAGGAACAGTGAGAGGATAAAGCTTCTTTCTGGCCAGGCTGTTGGACCTTTAAACTATTGCCTAAATCCACAAAGCCAGCAGTTAATTGGAATGGTACAGTTCACTCACATAAATCTCCCATACACACTGTGTATTTCATCACAAACCACAGCAATAATTTGGAATTGCATCATTCTCTGCAAAGTAAAACACCCCTGTGGTCTCTGAAGGGAAGGCTGCAATGCTGTTCTGGAAAGTGAGCAGCTTCAGCAGGGGATTTCAGATAGACTGAAATTGCCAAAATTTTGCCTACAACACATCACCTGTACTTTTATTAAAGTAGCCTGTGAATCCTCGGGGAGGAACAAACAGCTTCCTCTTCATCCTGAAAATATGGTTAAGGATGTGGAGGTGGTAGCACTGGCAAGAAGCAGCATTTATTTTTGTTGGGAACTTCCAAAATATCCTGGCAAAGGCTTGACTAAAGATACTATTTAATGGTTCAACACTGATTCACAGAATAAAAATGCTGATTGCTGTGTCTTCTGGAGGTCTGGTGGGTTCTGTAAGTGGTGATCCAACCATGTTCTCTGATATGGCATTAGGAATAGAAACAAGGGTAAGGTACAGGCTAAAGAAACTGGGATTGCAAAACCTGCTCAGAAGGACTGAGTTGTAATGAAAAGAGCAGGATTCAAGGATTGCTCCTGGAGGCAGAAAGGTGAGCTACCATAAAGCACACACAATAAAGATGAGGGGTTTGGCTCACAGATGCTTTGGAGCAGGTTTTGTAAATCCTAGTTTCTTTAGCCTGTACCTTACCCTTATCTTTGTTCCTAATACCATATCAGAGAACAGGATCCTCTCCTACAGCAAAATATAAGACAAAATCTGCCAGCAACAGCTTCCTCCCTAATCTCACTGTTTATCTGATGTTTAGCACTGAACATTGCTGCAGTCCTAACCCTAACCCTGAGTTTAACCCTTGTCATGCTCCAAACCCCTCCTCTGCTGTGTGTTTTCTTAGAAACCCTAACCCACATACTTAAGAAAAGAGAGCCAGATTCCAACAGATCTGTCTTTCTGAGGAGGAAAGCTGATGGTTTCTACCTTGTGCTCCATCAGTTTAGCCCCAGAATCATACACTGACCTTCCCAATGCACACCTGCTTGTCTGGTGTCATTCTGTATAGCAGGAGAATGACTGGGGGAGGCACATTTGTAAATGTGGGCTATCAAAGCAATTGAAACATGATAAATAATAATTATTATTATTATTATTATTATTATTATTATTATTATTATTATTACGCCCAAGAGACAAGCAGAAATATTTGAATCACAGAGTAATTATAGAGCTGTTGGGGGCACCTTAACTGCCAATCTCCAGCCAATTATTTGAGTTTTTGGGGCTATTGGAGAGTAATCTTGAGGATTACATGTGATCTCCAGATGTAATTTCTTGTACCTCTTATGCAATTTCAGGTTCAGTATAGAAAGGGCAAAGGGCTGGCACAGGGAGCAGATCTTTCTGTGAAGGACTGGAGGCTGGTTCCTGACAGAGGGCACTGAACATTCCAGGTGGGAGAGAGTTGTTTCCTCCTGACTGATATTATTTGGCCAATGTCACCTCATTCTTTGCTTTCTGGTGGATGGAGATAAGTGCAGTTTAAATTCTGAATTGCTGTGGCACTCACTGAGCTGGCTGGTAGAAGCCTGACCTAGTGTCAGTTTTACCAGCAGGCCATTTGCCTGTTTAAAAATAAAATTAAAATTAATAATGCCCATACCCAACATTCTTTGAAGGACATGTTTGCATTCATATTATTTCTATTGTGCTCAGAGAGTTACTTGGCTTGTGTGCAGTTAACATGACTCATTTAATCCAAAAATAGGATTTGCACACACGTTTTGCAAATCTGCTCGCAGCCTACATTAGTTCTGCACTCAGTGGTGTTTGCAGTGTTGCCTTCTGGGTTCATATCCCTGCTTTTGGAAATGCAGTTTGGTCTTTCCTATTTTCCACTTGCTCATACCTCATCTCTTTTCTGTTCAGCTGATTAAAGAGATGTGTTCAATCACAGACTTCAGCTTTTGTAACTAGGGAAAGGTCACTGTTTCTAGATTTTTCTGTTATATACCAATTTTTCTTCTGCAACACTTTCGTATCGTGACAGGAAAATTAAATTTAAGAACACCTACAAAAGTCAGGCCCCTTGGTGTACTAGAAAAATAGGATTTAGTAGTCCAAAAGCTTCTTTGTAAAGCTGTAGGTAAATGAACCTGTGATAAATCAGTTCAGGTACAACAAGTCATGCAAAATATAACACTTGGAAGACCAAAAACCCAGCTGCATTTATAATATATATTGTATAATCCTTAAATGAAATGCAGGAGCATTTCCCAAAAGGGTGTATTTTGAAACAGGTATGGGTTTGATATCTTTACGTTGTTTTAGAAGATATAACTGATTGAAACCCTGTAGACATGTATTACAGCATATAAAATAGCATATGGAAAAAAAATGCTAAACTGTTGGTCACTGAAAATGGCATCTGGGTTTTTCTAAATGGGGGCATCTTGTTTTCTGATCAACAGAGAAGTGATGGGGGTTTTTATATATTTTTTTTTAAAAAAAGTTTTTCTTGATATGTTTTATTTGTGGAGTTCCATTGTCACAGCAACAAGGACTGTTCTGCTTCCACGAAAAGCTGCAGACTCAGGATCAGACACAGATCAGGGAAGAGGCAGACAATTTGCTGTGCCAGAAAACAAGGAGATCCTTTGGCACACACGGAGAACCTGAGCCCTGATCCATTATTGGAAACCATTAGCATAAATACCCTGCCAGGTCATTGACATCTGCATTATCAAATCCCCTGTGGGATTAGACACCCAGCACTCAGACCGTGCCATTAGTCCATGGCACGGTGATGAAATAATCAGTAAAAACGCACATGGCCGAGAAGCCCTGAGTTAACAAAGATCTGGAATAAAATTAAAACTGCACACAGCTCCCTGGAGTTTGGAATGTGCCACATGGAGGATTGCTTTAATGTTCTAAGCACACAGCTTTGACTCACGTTCAGACTGATCCAGAGATTTAGGTGTAGGTAGAGCTGGTCCTGCTCAGCCCATAATGCTCTTTAAGGAGCTAAATCATGCACAGGAGCTGTATTACACTCACCAGAAAACAGCTTCCTTAATTGCAGGCTCTAACCTTTGTTGGCTGGATTACCTCTCATCTTGGAATGATTTTTGTGTGTTTCTTAGTAAAGCCAGTTCGAAGCTATTGATTTAATGTTTTGGAGTTAAATATACCTTTCCAAAGAGGAGACAAAGGCACAGGAGGCCAGACCCTCCTCAAGTTATCACTGATACCAAAGAATTTTCCTGACAAGTACTTTTAGTCAAAAAATCAGAGGTGGAGGATAATCTCTTTTGGGAGAGAAGGATTGCAAGGATAGCTGAGACATCCTTAATTTTCATCTTAAAATTCTCAAGTATTTTTAACCCATCAGCAGAAGACCACTGGTATGATTTGGATATTGTAGGAACTGTAGCTTTTTCCAGGTGTGGGGAGTTATATGCTCTGCATTATACAGTTGCAACACCCAGGCATTGGGGAGAGGGGTCCTGGATGTGAATTTCTTGTTCTTCCAGCCTGGCAAAAATAAAACCAGCCATAAAACCAGCAACACATATATCTTACCTTGAAATCATATTTTATTATATATTTTGTAAAACATGTTTGCAGTCTTAGGTCTGATATGTCCTATTGACCTGATATGTCCCAGAATTAAATGGAGGAGGTATTTTAGCAGCATTAAACTTAACCTAAGTGTCCTGATTTTACAACTTAACAACTGTGGAGCAGGAGATAAGCTGTACAACTGCTTTTATCCTACTAATTCAGGCCAGTGTTATTAATAAGGTATGTGAGATTTATGGTAAGACCATGGAGGTAGATTTAAGTTTAAAATCCAGGAGAACTAAATTTTATTTCCTTTGGATTCAAGGCAGAGAATGCTAGAATTCTTCAGTTTACTTATCAGTAAGCTACATTACAAATAACACCATAAATTTCACCCTACAACTTCAATTACCAGAGGCTTTAGGCTCCTCAGTAAAACAATATATTTCCATGCAGGTAGATATATAGACCATTCCTTTAAAACAGAGAAATGAAGTGTCTTAGAGTAAATAAAAATCCAAGATCCTCCATGGCTGAAGCATGTGTTTCATACCTATTGTGAGAAATATAAACAATACAAAGAAAATGAACAAACTCATCATTCTTACCCAGGAATAAGAATGCTGCCATCAACAGCATCTTACAGTTTTCAGTATTTATGATATTTATATAATACCTTTCCCTCTGCCATTTCAAAGCATTTGCTTTATATTAAGCTTCACAGAAGCCTTGTGCAATAATATTACCCTGATCCAGGTGATGGAAATGCAAAAGTACCAGTAATTGACCCCTGAAAAGAAGTGTCACACACAAAATGCAACCAGCTCTTGCACCCCTACTCACTTCTGGAAGTGTCTACTCAACCTTGGGGGTTGTGAAGTTTGCTCTGAATTGTTTTAAACATATTTTGCTTCTGAAAAAAGGCAGTGATCACTGCTGTTAGCTCCACAAGGCAGCAGTGTGTCTGCTCACACCTACATTAGCACACTCCTAAATATACAGGGCAATGCTTTCCTTGGCAAAGCATCCAGATAGATTAGTACATTTTTCATTTATGGTTGTTGTAGCACGTGGCACTGCCCTGTGGCACAAGAATTTGGGGTCTTTGAGATCTGTGCAGAGATGTCCCCACCCCAAGCCCAGTATGAAAGTCACATTCTGAACATTTCCCCCGGAAAATTCCCAGGGAGGTGGAGATGCTCAGCATATGGATGGCACAGCTTTATGCATCACCCCCTGGAGAATGAGCACACTCCTAAAATCCCCCGTGGCACCTCAAATTTCCTTGGAAACGTCTCCTGAAGTTACTCTGAAGATTTGCCTAAAATGACCCTGTTCAGTTTGTGAGATCACAGCTCACAAATAAACAAGCTACAGCAGCTTTAGGCACTGATCCTATTACTCCAATACTTTATAAGCAGGCACTATATAATTACTCTTAAAATTCTGGTCCAAAGAGCTCTCGGTGTTGATATATCCTGAAATGCTGGAAGTAGATATAAAAAATGATGGAAATACATTAGAGAGTGCAGAGCATAATTTCACTTACAAATTTGCTGATGTTTTCTATCCTTAGATCCTCTAATTAGCAACTCATGACATCACCTGACTTAACCCATTTTGGCTGACATTTTCTGCACTCCTTGCCCCAGGCAGAAGTTGCTGTGGCTCTATTTCCCTTTGTAAATAGGAAGCCATAAAGGCCATTTAACTCACAAAAGTGGTAGGAACTAGTTCAATTAATATGGGTTAGGCACTTTGATATTGCAGTGTAGGTAAAAAAGTCCATGTGGGAGTGAAAAAATTTTGTTTTCAGAATGTGGTTTGAATCTATGTGAGGCCTGGGGCTGTGCACTGAACCAAATGCTGAAAAATCCTTAGGCAGCAAGCACCATCCATTCTGTGCATGACTGAGTCTGGAGTCTAGAGAAGAAATTAATATGTGATTATGTAATTACACTGTAGAATAATTAATATACACAAGGGAAGGATAACTTCAAACACAGGTAATCGTAATTCCATTTTTTTCCCCTCTAGTTAATTTTCTGGCTTTTATTTTCTTTCACTCTAGCTTTTCTCTGTGTGATATATGGTGTAAAGGAGAGAAGAAGTGCAAGACTATTAGCTGATTTTTTTCCCCTTTATGAAAAGTTAATGTGAAATCTGCAACAAAGAATGTGACTGCCCATGAGTTATTCTACAAGTTTGGCTTTGTTTGGTCTTTCAAGTAAAGAAAACTTCAGAGTCATTTAACAAAAAAAAAAAAAAATCTGAATCTTTCACCTTATCTGTCAGGCTTCTAACTCTGCTAAATATATGCTTGAACTTTGAAATTTCTGACACTGTGTGCAGTCATGAATTATTTCTAGTTCAACAGGAAGGACACGTCTCTGTTGCAAACACAGAGGCGTGAGGGGATTGCCTTACAACATTGCTCCACCTTAGCTTGGTTTCTGCAGAATTAAGACCTGTAGAAGGTAGGAATTAGTTGTGTTGAGATTGGACTAGAGGATAAACTTTTAGATTTATTATTAGTTCTATTATAAATGCAGATATTGGTGATTATGGCTGCTCTCATTTTCCTGGTCACCTTTTTCTCTTCTTACAGGAGTGGAAACAGGACTCCACTGAAGCTGTAATTTCAGCTTCCTGCCCTGTTTCTGAGCTAGCCCAGCTCAGACAAAGAACAATTTGTAGTTTACCTTTCATTAAAGAAATCAACGGAGCTCTTAGGAATCAACAGTAAATCTCTGATTGAATTCAGTTATGCAAGATGAGGTTCTGGATTGGAAAATTCAGCAGATGCCCACCAGAAAGTGAGGAAGGAATCAAACCACTTGGGCAGACAGCTCTGAGGGTTTTATTTCTATTCCTCTATAGTCAAAAGAAAGCACTATGGTAATTCATATTTCTGGCTGAGAAAACAGTTATTTACTAGCCCCAAAACTGTTGAAAGTAATAGAAGGTGTAATTTAAAATTTAGAATGGACTATTACAAGAAGAGCAAGAAATGGGCTTAACAATTTTGAAGGGATTTGCTTCCAAACAAGGAAAAGCTTTGATAAACCCAAAGAATATATTTTTTAAATTCCTGTTCTTTGTTCAGTAAATTCAGGAACATGTTTTTGACTCAAATTTAAGCCTTAACTATGTAGAATTCAAGGTATGTTACTCATCCACAAAGTTCAATTGTTGCCATATTGTTGTTTGATATTGCATCACAGTTTGAGCAGAGAAAACAAATCAGATTAACTTCTTTGTATATTTCCATGTTTTTCACATTGCAAATTGTATATGTCTGGCTACCTCTTTTTCTTAAAAGTCAGTCATTTCACAGCAGTGTGTTCTACTATTTATTCTGAGTAGGTTTTAATATTTGAGCTATTGGTTTTTACTGAACACAAAGGTTAGCTACAATGATCCTCCATCTTCTCATCCTCAATTTTGCATGATCTTCCTGAATTACAAACTAAAGAATTGCTGTAGCATGTCAGAAAGTGAAGCCATTCTGTAAGGATTAAGGTCAGGAAAGTATATGTGCTAGTGATATAAATGTTTATATTCTTAGTGTCTTTGTGCCTCATGATCCTCATCATTTGCCTCATTTGCTTCAGCAGAACTTTGCACTTGTGTTTTGCTGCAGACTATAAAGTCAAATTAAATACGGCCTGTGGGATCCTCAAACACAGAAATAATCATTGGGGAAATACAACTGAGAAGTCCTATGAAAAACTAGATAAATATTGAGGGAAGAAGTGTTGGGGAATCTGCCAAGGTGTTGTTGTGCTGTAAAATCAGCATTTTGCTATGCCAAGCCAAGCAATCAGCCAAAATTTCCTCTGAATGTAATGCAAGCTGCACACTTTACCCAAGCCTCCTTGAAGATTTTGTGCTCCCAAGAGCACAAAAATTAACATGGTCTTAAATTCAGGGTCATAACAAGATCTGAACCCAAGTAAGTGATATATTGTTTAGGAATTTATAAGGAAAGAGTGGAACAGAACAGGATTCAACTTTTATCTAGGCTATGAAAGTAAAAAAACTTGGGCAATTTCATTTACAGTGAAATACTTTCTTATCATGGACTTGTATGTAAAAACATCTGACCCGAAAAGAGACCAAGACTGTTCTCAGCCTACTTTAAAATTACTTCAAAATGTCTTATTGTCATTAAGTATTACAAATTACTGCAGGGAACCTAACATGATATGGCCACAGCCTGTGTTAGGACCACAGTCCACGTTATTCCCTGGTGCTGTTGTCCCAGATCCATAGTAAGTAATGCATCTCATTGAACACACTCCACTTTTCTGGGGGAACTTACAGTTCTAAATGTGGCAGCAAATGAGCATCAGACAAGTATTTAGTAGTTAGGAATAAAAATGTAATTCATGCAATAAAATGTCAGATTATTACTTCTTCATGTCACTAAGACTTTATTTAGAAAAGGTTTATTCCTGTTCTCAGCCATATGACTGGATTTGCAATTAAGATCTTTGTTTAATTTCTTTAAAACATCATTCCTGTTTATACATCATCTGCAATTCCTTTTTTAAGTGTAATTGCTTTAAATTCTCAGAGAATATTAATAGCTGCCTGAACTGATATGTTTTAATACTAAGCACAGTGATTTAAAGTACTGAAGAAAAAACTGAACAAAGCAAACTGCACACAATTCTAATCATGTTCTGGCAGCTGATTCTCTTCATTTCCTATCTGCACCACTTTCTTTGGTGTCTGAAATTCAGGGTTTGCAGTTTCATAAGGTGACACTGCTTGTTTTCAGAGGGATGATGTGAAAACTCACACAGGTCATTCCTGCCTTGAAAATCACCATTCCTTCGCCTTACCTGAGGGTGAAGATGCTTTCTGTCGACCTGTACTATTGGAAACTGGATTGTTTATTCCTGGTCACCTCTCATGCTCTTCCAGAGTGCTACCCTGACTGGGAAAGCTGTCACTGAGCTTGTACCTGTATCTGCAGACACCTCTATTTAATAGGAATTTCAGCAGTAATTCTTTTAATGACTGATGTTAAAGGACACCTCTGTTGTGCAGATACCCTAAAAGGGCAGTGGAAGGGTCTTTCCTCCTTCACTGAGAAGTCCACTTTTCTGTCTTCTTCACAGATAGATGGTGGAAATGACAGTCTTTAACTTCAGGAATGCTGCAGAAACTGATGACAACAATTTCTTATTACAGAGAAATCAAGAAATTGCATCCTGTCCAGGCTTTCCCTCACCTCTCCCATTTTCTTGCTGGATGAATGGCTGTCAGACAGGCAGGGATGAGCCTCCTCCATTCACTGTGCCTCACTGTCTCCAACTGCAGCATTTCTTACAGCACAGTTCCTGCTCTGTTTGGTGACACCCATACCACGATTTATTTATGTGGATATACTGGGATAATCTTCAGGGAATGAGTCTTGGTACAGGCAAAGATATATCATTGATGCTGCTTTAATAGCAGCATAATCCAACCAACATTTTCCACACCCGAGCTCCTGAAACTTCTGGAGTATGAGGAGTTTTGGCAGTGCTCTGTGTCATACCTCCCCTCAGTGCCTTGCAGTCAGTAAGCACAAAATTCTGGAGGTTTAGGTCTCATAGAGAGTCCTGATCTTTCTGGATTTACATTTTCCCTCCTTTTACTGTTCCACATGAAATATTGTTTGACGTTCTCATAAGAGAGTGTGTGTGTGTGTGTTACATATGAGTGAAATTATTTTAACAAGGCTGTTCTTCACATTTCTGCTGAAGTGTTCTGGCACCAGTAACACTTTACCATACAGTAAGAGATTTCAAAAAAACATTTTGCAAATTGGTTCCACCTGTTCAGCCATGAAGATCTTGCTAGTGTCTGAATGATCAGATGAAAAGACATTTCTATGTTTTCTACCTTAACCTGATTTCTTTAAACAGTAGTTCCACTTTTTTCTCTCTTCCAGAGAGCATCTTATGCTTACTGAGAAATGTCAGCATACCAAAAGAAAAGAGCTGTATGTAGACCAGCTCAAAAGAATGTGGACAGGTAGCAATAAAGTGAACACTTCTTGGCCACAGATTAGAGCAGCCTCAGTTACCCCTAAGGATGTGTAGCTCTCTGTGCCTGAATGAGACATTTCAGCAACCAAGGATCAGCACTGGAGTACTGCACCTGCTGCCTTTTCCATGAGGCAAATACAGGTTCTCAGATTCAAAAAAAGGCTGCCCTGAAATGGTTTTATCACACATTCAACATCTGTGAGTTTAGACAAAGGGTTCGTGCAATGGCCAAGTCACAGTCACAAGTTCTACTCTTTCTTTCAATATTTTTTTTTCCTTTAGAATTCCTTCTCTTGCAGTCTACAGCTACTTTCAGTTTCATATCTATCCTGTCAATGTCTCTTCACTTGTCATCTAAGTTCTTGTCCATGGCATTGCATTTTTATGCTTCCTGCTCGTTCACAAACATATTCCATACAGCCCCTGAGAGAGCTGTCTCTTCCACTTCCATCATGTCAACCCATTCCCTTCCTTTTTCCTTGAGTGATGCTTTTCTTCTGCATGGTCACTTTCTGATCCACTCTGCCTTCCTGGCTGTGCTTTTAGAATACAAATTCATTTCCTGGTAGCACTCTTCTTCTTCGTGTGGTCAAATATTTCCACGTCGTTCAGAGTTTTCCACGCTTGGGACCTGACTCAGTGATTCCCATCACACACCTACTGTCCAGCAGTCCCTCTAATTACGCCTCACCAGGAGCTGAGCTATGAAACCTGGGCTAATTAACAAAGTTTTGTAGGATGTGTCTGTGCAGGCAAAGTGGAGCTGCTCCAGTGAAACTTCCCAGGGTGGAGTCGCTGCCGCCTCCTCCGCACAAGAGCTCAGGCACAGAACTCCCTGTGGAGATTCTTCATCAGCCACACTGGGATGCATCAAGACTTTCCAGTTTTCCCTTTGATTGTTTTTGCCATGGAGATTGTGCCCAGGCCAGCTGTAAAGAGTTGTCTCAGGAAGAGAAAGAGCCTGGCTGTGACTGTTTGGAGTTTCATTCAGACTGATTTCCACTTGCTGCTCATGCCACGCGGGGTGTTCTCAGTCAGCAGTGCAAACACAGCACTGCCCTCCCCAGCACTGATAATCAAGATAGACACGAAAAGAGAGCTCTAAATCCTGAGCAGGTACAGCACCCCAGATATAAACCCTCCTCCCTTTTACACACTCCACTGCATGTCACTGAGCTGCTGCAGCCAGACTCACTGGATGAGTTACAAATGGGAATTAGCAATATTTGCATAAGCAGAGGCTCTGGAAAAGGGAAACAACTCAGAGGAAAACTCAGTTTTGCAAATCTGCTGATATATTGCATACAACTAGCATGTAACAATGATAACAGTTCTGAAAACCTGCAGCATCTTATGAAATATTCTAAATTTAGTGTAATCAGTTCTGTGGAATTCGTGCAGCTGATTTGAGGATTAGGATTGCAGAAGTCTGATTTCCCAATAGGAGTAACATTCTGTGTGTAAGAGAAAAATATATTTTAAACAAGAAATAACTTTTCCTATTATAATAACCATAATAATAAGGTTTGGGGTTTTCTGTATGATTTATCTGCACCAAAAATTTACCTCCAGTAGGATCATGTTTTAACTTCACATTAGACACCCTAAATAGATCTCAGCGTGACAGCAAATGAAAATGAAATGAAGTGTGGGGGGAAAAGGACAAATTAGAAAGTAGTCCAGTGGTTTTGAACATCATTCTGAATGAGGAAAAAAAAAAGGAACAACCAGCATTCTGTGTTTCTGATCATATTCATCAATATTCTTTGGGGTTCATGAGTTGTTATATCTTGAATCCTTTTGGTCTGGACAAAATCCCTGGGCAATTACAAGAAAAACTAAAATTCCCTCAGTAATTTAGGTATTTCTTCCTCTGTCTTCTTCTTTTTCTGCCTTCACTCCTGAATCACACTTTAATTTCTAATTTTTTTCTTACAGACTAGTGTAGGATTACTTGGCAAGTGTAGCAAGGAAACATTTCTGCAATTATCTTTCCTTCTGAGCAATGTAGTGCTAAAAGTGATGACCAAGGCATCATTTACATACAGGACAGCTGACCCAAGTGTTGCAAGTTGGGGAAAATAATTCATACATCAAAACAAACAGGCAAAATCATGACAAAGAAAAAAATCAGAGGAACAGAAAATATTATAAAACCATATAGGTTACCTAAACAATAAATATATCTTTGATATACCACTTCAAACCTGCTGTATTTTTTCCTTTACTTCACTGTTTTCTTTGTCTGTTTGGAAACTGTTCTGTAAATGGATATTATTGTTTTCTGAGTCCTTTCAGCCAGAGAACACATTGCAACCTTCAGTCCAGTTATTCTCTGGAATCTGTCTTACTTCAAGTGTTCTGCTTCAGCCAGTACAAATTCACAGGAAGTGAGAAGAAAATCAAAAACATGAACATTTTCATTCTCTCATGCCTCCTAGCTTCAGCTGGGCTTGTTCACAGAATTAATTTAGGAATTATTTAAGTGCATTTGAGGTCTTCAGAGAGAATTCACATTGGTTACAATCTCAGGAGCTGGAGACTGTTATTTTGGTGTTGCTTTTTTTTTTCATATAAGCTCAAGACTTCATTAGCAAAAGCTGTTTCTCCCTGTGCTGTCCACTTTGAACAATCCTGAGTCTCTCTGTGCCCTATCTGCAGCCTCTCCCCAAAGCTGTAATGCTGATACTCGTCCTTCCAATGACATTTTCCTCCTGGGGCAGCTCCCTCCTCATGAGAGTGGTCAGATCACTCAGCTTGGGACTTTCTTTTGAGAAGATGTCCTGTTTTCTGGGATGATTGCCCCACAGGGATCCACCCTTCATATGTGGCTTTTCATGTGACAGGGAGTGAAACCACTCTGTCCCTCCTCTCCCAGCTGAGCCCTGTGTGACACGCCACGGGTACCACAGGGATCATTTTCAGGCTAATTCCCAGCATTTTCTGGCCACACGAGCAGACAGAGCACCAAGGCACCTGGAAATGGAATTCAGACTGAAAAAATCAGGAAGATGAAGCCCTGGGACATGAGTTCATGCAGGGATACAATGCTTGTTTGCACCAGCATCTCAGTTATATCCTAGAACTGAGTACCTTCTATTTTGCCTTCCTTTTCTCCCTCTTCTCTGACCCACATACCCTCTAATTGTTTGTTAAGGGATCATCTTTTGCCACATGGCTTTGTCTTTGTTTCCCTTGCATGACCTCCAGAGGGATCTGTCAGATAGGGATTCTTATCTTCAGCCCATAATCTCTTTAAAATCTTTCCCAGCTCCCATTCAAAGGAACCTGATGGCTCTATTAGGTTAGTTGGCTTTGTTATTTTTACACGATTATTTATTAACTTCAGATGAGATTTTTAAAAACATCTTGAGGACAAAAAATTTATAAACCCTCACAAGAAATTACACACATATGCTGTTCTATGCAGGTCAAATTCTGCCCTATTAGATGTGTCTATAATAATAAGTTTTAAGTTCATATCAAAGACAAAGCCATGAACATCTCTGTATTTTAGAATTCAATTGTAATTCTGTAACTGCAAACTACTGTATCACTTTTATTCTAGATAAGGATCTTCAGAATTACCTGAATATGCATCTACAGCCAATTAAGAGTCAACTTCATTTGAGATCATTAATAATGATGATTTTTAGCTTTATAAGGACTTGGAAATCAGGTCAACATTTAAATATTGGAGGGGAGGCTGTCCCACATGACTGGATTCTAAAATGATATGCCCTATCTCTGAGATTCCTCTTATACCTCTGTTTTGCAAGATAGTGCTCTTTCTCAGGAATATTTATGTCTGTTTATATCTAATTATGTCTAAATTAGGCTAAAGCTGTAACAATCTCTGCCAACTGAGTCCCCTTGCAAAGGGGGGAGATTCCACTTCTGGCAGGCAGTCACTGGAGTGCTTTAGCCTGCCTGGACACAACTGCACAGGCAGAGAAGGGTTCATCCTTGTGGCTGCACTAGGTTTGGAAAGATGAGCCAAGAAAAACAATAAAAATCAAATGTGGATGTTAGTTGATGCTCCCATTGTGACTGTGAAGTTCAACAAGTCCAAATATTCCACAATTTATAAACTGAATTTTAGGTTGATCAGCAGACCCAATTGTGGCAAAATATCATAATCCAGGGAAGACTGCCAAATGCTGTTTGGACACAGACCACAGTCCTTGCAATTGTTCTGACATTTTTTTGTTCAATGAGAGCTGACATGCAGTTATTAAAACCAATCAAACATTTCCCAGGCAACAAGCAGAACAGGGGCATCATTCCTTTTTGACACCAGAGGATAATCAAACACAGTCCTAGAGAACTCTGTGCCTCTCTCAGACTGTGCTGAAATATGTGTTTTCTTTGTTGTGCCATTTTTTAGAACATTTTCACAGGGCACAGATTTGTGTCAGTGGACATGGGTACCACAGAACCTGTGACTCCTGGTGGGCATCTTTTGAAGAAAGGTTTCCAAATGGAACTTCCCACTCCAGAGAGCTATACAGGGAAACAGAGCCCAGGAATTAATTAATTTTCTCACTAGAATTGTGAAGCAATGACAGCAACAACACACTGCCACACCACAGTGATGATACACCTGCATATGAAAAGATGCAGCATATTCAGCTTTATTGGGCTCTTCACCTTTCATTTTTTTAAGAGAGGGTGAAAAAAATGAGAGGTTTGGAGTAGTTTATTCCAGTAAAGCAACTCTCTGTTGCATCAAACCATATTAATGAAAGTTTAAAAACCCTTACATCACCTCAATAAATAAGCAAATTGTGTGTATGTAATGGTACAGTAATAAAAACGCTAATTATTTAATATTGGAAAAGAATAGATCTGCTCGCAGTAGCCCCATGTTAATTAGTGGGCTTTTTTTCCTCAAGCAGTTTTATTTTAATGAATAACACTCTGCTGTTTCAACAGAGAAGGCTTCCTTTTTTGGATTTCATAACTCTCCAGGGCACACTAGACAGTGAATCAGTGATGCCCAACGTGCAAACACTGAGAAAGCAAGAGGCTCATTCAAGTTATTTTGGTATCTTCTCTTTGATTTACGTGGAGTAATTTCAGCCATATGTCCTATAGGAAGAGCTCAAAACTTTTCTACACATTGCCTGCTAAATTAGACCTGCTCTGGGAAAACATCTATGTCATGCTCAGTGTTACAGTGCAATATTAATTTGGTTTGGGAAACTATATAAGAGATTTTATGACTAAGAATGTCTGAAGAAAAGAAAGGGAAGTCATTATGGCCTTTGGTATATATTCTCTAAGGCTTTTGTTACATATTAGTAAAGCTGGATAATACCAGAGTTATGAAGATATTTTTGCCAACCTTCTGGGTAAACTAAAGATAAAAAAAAAAAAATTCCTATATTACACTCCTGCTATTGAAGTTGTTGTTATTTCCCTTCCAGTAATCCAAGCAATGGGGTAATGGTAATATAAACACAGCCTCTGGATTCCTGCACACTTCTGGGAAACTCTCTCCTAAGTTGCAAGAAATATTAAAAGGTATTATCTCCACTTATATCATGGATTGCACACTAACATTTTTCTGATCCGTCCCCCAAAAACCTAGAGCCACAAGCCACCTGTATTTATTGTTAGCAATGGGTGTTGTATACAGCTGGGGTTTTTTTAAAATTTTGCATTCAGTCTTTGCTTTCTTTTCTCTGAGATGGTGAAGAACAGTTGGGAACTGTTTTCTTCTATAATTATCTGTTTGATTTGGAAAGCAGGGGGCCAGAGAGGGGAGATGCTGGCTGAAACAGAAGAACATAGAAGAATGAGATTAACATCTTTAAACAGAGGTATGGCATAAGTCTCCCAATGACAAATCAAATCTCCTTGTGTCACTGTAGTCCTGTGACCTTGAAAGACAAACTATAGTAGGTGATTTTTTTTTTTCTATTGGGTGGAGTATGCCCCATTGTGTGATCTGAATAAAACAGTTTTTCAAAAATGTGAGGTTACAGCATTGTTCTCAAGTGATAAATTGTAGTGTCAATTATAATTTACTCATAAAAAGAAAAGATAACATAATTTCAAGAGGATATTACAGGGAAATCTTCCATAGCAATCAAGGAAAACACACATATTGTGAGTGACTGCTGGTGGTATTATTATTATTAAAGTTATTATGGTTATTATTAAGATTGCCAGGCACTATCTATTCTAATACCAGGTTTTTAATCTGACAGCCTTTTACTAAAAGTGCTAAAATTTGCCATGCCAGATAGAGATGTCCCTCACTCTAAAGGGCAAGCACAGCCTGAGCTACATGACCCAACTCTATCAATGAATAAGGATAATGACAAATATTTTTTCCCAGTCGTGCTGACTGGAAAATTGAAATGCACTGGTGTGAGGGCTTGTGAAGGGTGGCTCTGCCACAAGGGAAGAGCTGTGGGATGAGGGGGCTGAAAAGTGGTGCAAGGAAAGGAGCTGCAGGGAGTTCTCTGGACCTGAGGCAGCACAGGATTCCAAAGAACCTTTAGCAGGAAGAGGAGGGAAGGAATAAAGCAGAGAATAAGGAAGGAGAGGCTCCAGCAAGCCCTAAGAGTCTCTGTGGCTGTGGAGAGCATGGAAATGAGGGAGAAACCAGCTGGACACGAAGCTGGGGGCAATGGTCTGAAGCTTGGCTGGGCAAGGGGCCAAGAGGAAGAGCAGGGAAAGAGCTGAGCCCTCCCATTTTCCTGCCCTCAGCAGAGGAAAACTTGAGACAAAGCGAGCCATTCTTCTGCACAGCAGCTCTGTGGAAAGTGCTGGAGTGCATTGCTCCTCGTTGACTGCCATATCAGTCCTCAGATAAATAGAATTCCTTTTTACAGTTTATTTAAATTGAGAAAAGAAAAAAAAAAGAGAGAGAGGGGAGAGGGTGAAATTCAGAGTTTCATTCCCATCCTTGACACTCTGGTAGTGTTTCTCAATCACATGGTATGGTCCTTTGTGTTCTTATTTTTTAATTCAGCTCTCATAAATACCATGGCATCCCCAGTTCTAAAACTGTGCTTCTTGTCAGTAAAGAAAGCTAACTTCCTTCCAAAGGAGTCTGACAAACTCCATACACGAATAGAAGCAGAAATTAAGAAATTAAAGTATAAAAATGATGGAAAGCAGGTTGCCTAATAAGAGAGTTAGAGAGGTTGGAGACAGGGAGGGTCAGACAAGGACACAGAGTGGCTCAGAAGAGCAGAGAAATCACAAAGTTGAAAGGCCAGAGCATCAAAGGGAAAGGCAGGCAAGAGAATAACCAGTTCTGTGCATGAGTCATCAGAAATGGCATTTGACAGCCCGTGGTCAGCATGGCCAGAAGGTGTATCAGTATAAAAAGGACATCACTGGGCTACTTTCTAAATCTGGTAACAAGAAAATATAAACATTTCTTTGTGTCTCATTAAAAGCAATGGTAGTAAAGAAAGATTAATTATATGAAAGGAAGAGATTTACTAAGGTGGTGAGGGGGGTTGGTTCTGGCTGGCTGCCAGATGCCCACCAAAACCACTCCATCACTGCCCTCCTCAGGGAGAAAAAACACCATGAAAGGTCCATGAGTGGAGATAAGGGCAGGGAGAGACCACTCACCATATTAAAGTGATGGCCAGACTCAGCTTGTGGTAATCAGCTTAATTAATTACCAACCAAATCACAGTGGGATAACGAGAAACAAGAAATAAATCTTAAAACACCTTCCTCCCACCATTCCTTCCTTAACTTCACTCATTATTTCTTCAATTCCTGTCTCCCAGTGCTGCAGGGGGACAGGAATAGGGGCCAGCTCATCACACATTGCCTCTGCTTCCAAAGCAAAGGATAGGCTGCAGCCTTTGCAATGGATATCTGAATTGTAATCCACATTTTCAGGCCAGTCATGGGAGTATTTGTGGCATTTCACTTGCCTAGATATTTTTAGATGAAACTATTTTCACAATGGGAATGTAAACGATTCACACAAAAGCCTCTGAATGGTTCCTTTAGAAACATTTTAGCCTATTGAACAGGAGTGTACCTTTTTCAAAAGTGAAATTTTAGCACAATGGCTTTCAGCAGCTGCTCTCCAGCCTCTTTGGACAAACTCTGCCTGCAGTACTTCATGCCTCATTTCTCCTAACTTGGCATTCTCGATATTTGCTGAATAATTGGTGAAAACATATCGTCGTTAAAAATGTTTACTGCTGTGTTCTAATGGGAATAGCAATAAAAGGGGAAGGGCAAAAAATATGTCATATTACACAAAAAGTAGCACAACTGCACCCTTCAGAGAGGCCTTGCAACAAACTATGAAATTCGTGCTGTTCAGGAACTATTTGGCTCCTTTCAGATATTTTTACTGCTTCTTTCTTTTTTTCCATGTGGTGGATGTTTGCATGAAAACAAGAGGTCAAGTTCTGCTCTCAAATCAGCATAAATTTGAAATTCAACAGTTACAGTAAACAAATAGCAGTGTAAGCAAAAGAAATCCCACACTGGCTTTCTGAGTGTGTTTTATGGCCAATGACCTAGATGTTGGAATGAATTTTTACCCAAACTGCATTGCACTCAGACCTCTGGAATTACTGTGCTTCAGCCTGACTTTGAATGGAAAAGATCCTGATTTTTGTCTTTTCCTTTCCTTTTTTCCTCTTCTTTTTTGGGTTTTTTTTTTTTTTTCCACTTAAGTTCTAGAGGGCACCTCATTGCTCAGTTGATGAACAGTGAGTGTTTTGCCTGGAAGTGCAGAAAATGTGTTCTGGTGCCTCTTTTTGCCCAGAATTTCTCTCTGACAGCAGATAAGCCAGCTCATCTACTTGTCTGCATTAGTTTCCTCTAATAAATGGTGATAATGATGCAGAGTGACCCCAACAAAAGTTTTGGGGGACATTTAGTGGCAAATGAAAAGTGCTTTATTTGGAAGAGGCTGCTTAACTCCAGCAACAGCCAAATAGTTGCAGTCCTGTTGTTGTCCAAAGCATCAGAGTAAACAATAGGAGTTGGAACAATGTGCTGTTCCCAGAGTGAGACTTTAAAGAACGAGTTATGAGATGATGACGTTGTTGCTATGGTTACAGATCCATTTAAAGAAGCAAAAGCCTAAATACTATTACAAAAATTAAGTCAATACTAAGCAGCAGTTTAAGACACAGGTGTGTAGGAGTCAGTGGTGTTTTTTTTGTGATTTTAATCACTCTTAATATTTGTGAAAGTGGCGGGATGGAAGAGCTGTCCAAAAAAAAAAGGGTGTGATGCCTGGTCAGTGCTTGGAAGGTAGATCTCTGATGCTCGTAGTATCTTTTCAGAGCCCCAGTACTCCAAATCTCTCCTCTCCTCTCCTCCTGAACTGATATGCAATCAATACCACAGGAAGGGAAGAGACTAAAATGTCCTTCCATAAGAATTGTTATATTAAACCCAGGATCTTACACAGAGGGTGACAAAAAGCTTACAACTTACCCATGAGGATAAGAAGCTCTGCAAGCTCGTATAGCCATGGAAACTGTGTTGTGGGTGATATTTCATTTTCTATTCCACCATGGAAGCACTTCCAGCCCTGAGTCCATAGCAAGAGCAGGTGGCATCTGTCCTGAGGGTCCCTGTGCTGCTGAACAAGCGAGCTGCCCAGCCTGGGTGCTGGGGATTCCCAGTGCAGCCATCCCAGGGCTTCCCAGGCTGCCTGCTGATGGAACACACTCGTTTTACTCCAGGAGGAAGCCAAGGGACAGCTGGCAAACTGATTTGCTGCAGGGTTCACTCCAGGCAGAAAACATGAAATAGGTGGTGCCAAAAAGGGCTCCTTTAGCCTGGGACAGGCTCCTGACACGATGCCAGCAGGCCCTGTGCCACACAGACAAGCACATACCCCGAGGACAAGGCTGCAGGGCAAGCAGTGCTGCTTTTGGCATCCTGCTCCAGGAGGAGCAGGACAGATTTCACCTCTTCCTTTCAGATTATCTCACTTGGAAAACATAAAGTATTCCAGTTATGTCTCAGAGCCAGGAATTGCTACCTGGCACAGATGAGTTTGGTAATGCAGATGCAGGAAATTTCAGGAAAATACAAAACTATTGATGATTAGCAAACATTGAAAGTTTCATTTGAGTGTTCACTTTCTACAGTCATAGGAGGGGCATGCTGTTTATAAAGAATACGTTCAAAGGCATGACAGGTGGTTGTCTGTCAGAAACTTGCATGTTCTCTAAGAGTTTGTACCTAAAAGACTTCAGCTTTGGGAGATACTCAGCATATGGTAGTTAAGGAAAAGCTCTTTTTAAAATTGTACTGCCACTATATCTAAATATAATCCCAGAGAGAGAGAGAAATATCGAAATCCAGGACTGTAATTATGCTTACCAACCTACTTCATTTATCAAAGCACATTAGAAAATGAGCAGAGAATTTAGCTCAGGGAACCTGTACCACTTTCAATTATCAGCCCTCTAAATTACACGAGCAGTGAAATGCAATGAGATCAAAGACTCTGAACCACTTGATTTCCTTACACATGAGTGAGTGGCTACTGAGCACTCTGATTACTCCCCAGTGCTGAATAACCAGGGCAAGTATTGAACCCCATTCATGTGGCACCACTGACAAAGGCAGAGAAATGAACCAGGGGATGCTCTGGAGGTTTGTTCAGCAACACAAGGCTGGTGTATAGATAAGCAAATGTCTCATGAATGTGCTAATGAGTTTGCCTTCTAACCCCATCAGCTAAAAATGCTGGGGCTAATTTATTTTTCTTTGTCTCTTTAGAATATGTATCATCTCTATAAATTGATATGCAGTCTCCTGAGTGTATTAAGAACAATTTCTAATTTCAGATCTATTCAAGGCATCCTCCAAAATTTGGATTATACCACTATCAGCAGCCTGATATTATTTCAGGACATATTTGTTACAGACTAATCAACTCCACGCATACATCATCTTTCTGAACAGAGAGGGTAGATGATTTGACAATATTTAGGAAATTAATTTCATAGAAATCTTAAAAGAAATGACAGAAAATGCTGTCTTGAGCTATGAGTGGGATCCAAGCCTATTAGCCTTCCTGTTTTCTTCCAATAGGTTTTACTCAGGTGCTGTACAATTCTGCTTTTTTATATGCTCCTGAATAAATTCTGTATGTGTAGAGGGAAAGGAGGCTGGGAGAAGGGAAGGATAAAATAATAAAAAAAAAAAGTGTGAAGGTTTTATGTCTCCTGACCCTCTGAAGGGTTTTGACACATAGCTCACACACTAAATAACCTGTAAATATTTCCTGCAATAATGGTCAATTACTGCTGTAAATATTTCCTGCTTCTTGCTGTGCAAGGATGGGCTGTGCATCACTGACTTGGCTGCTGGGGTTTCAGCTGGTACCAACCCTCCTCCTCCTCCTCCTCCTCAGGACAATAACTGAGAAATCCCAAGTCCACCTTTGGCTTGTCACAACTGTGCATCATTCCTCATTCAGGCTGGACTGTAAATTTACACACCAGCCTTGTGTTTTCACCTCAGACTTTAACCCTTTCTTTTTGCCCATAAAGATGAAGGTTTTGCTGGTCACACAGCCAACCTGTGTGAAAATCTGTGTGTGCCAAACCAAGTTTTTTGCTAAAGAGAATGTTAAGGCAAAGAGCAGAGGAGAAGAGGCAGTTCAACTTAATTAATGTCAGAGTTTGTATAATCCACTGAATGTGTAAAGGACTATATAATTGCTAGTTGTTATTACTAGTCTTGACTGAGTAATTCATGTTGAATTATGTGTTTGCCAAATGTCAGCTCTCTGTTTGTGAACTGTCATTGAAAGAGCACGATTATTTTTTTTCCCAGGATTTGTACAAAAGTCCTCTCAGAGTAGCTTCTGTCAGTAATTCTTAGCCTGCTGCTTATTCATGAGCAATTAATCATAAGTGTCTGATAGCTGCAATCTGAGCTGTTTTGACTGCCCAGTTAGGTACTGGATCTGCTTCCTTTCAGACATTTGATGACTGTAACTTTGAACTCTGTAGTGTGGATACTCACCCAAGACAGAATTACATTTGTGTTCCATGAATACACATGGCTGATGTGTGCCTTAGTGTGAAATGCAGCCCTGTTTTAACATTCATGTTGTGGTACTGACTAGAAGTCAATCAAATTGAGAATACATTATTTTGAAAGTGATACAAATATTGAATAAATTATAGTCCCTGTTCCAAATTATTTATTGTCTAGACAAAACAACTGATCTCTCTAGCATTCTTGACTGTAGGAGAATAAATCGAGTGCCAGTAAGGTGATCTGAAATTGGAAATGGAAATTAAATGTTTTCACAAGAAAGCCTCCAGGCCTATTTATCAAATAGCTGCAGATTGCTGTATTGCAGAAAAATGTCTGTGCACATGACATAAACCCCAACCCCTTATGTTAGGTGGACAAAAACACATGGAAATGCATTGAACATTTTCTGAAGGGAAGGGAAATTAAGATGCAAATCTGAAATACCGAAGGGATGGGCACTAATTTCTAGAGCATTTCCCTAATCCCATCTCAATGCTGCTCCATGCTGAATGCACCCAGTGTTTTATCCACTGCTGTTGTCTGCAAAGCAAAAGTAGTTTAAAACTGTGTACACTCTAATTTTTAAAATTATTTAATCTCTGGAGGTCCTAAAATTTCAAAAGTAATGCTTCTGTGAAGATTATATTTTTTTATTAAACTAAGATGTTTCTTTTCAAGAAAAATAAAATAATTTAACAGTTTGCTTCTTGCTGGTGCCTAAGCAACTAACAGACAAGGATATTATGAGAAACCTGAAAGAGCTGGATGCACTAGAGTCCCTTCACTCTGGTTAAGCTACAGTTGGTGTAATTTTTAAAAAAAAACATAAATTCTCTGCAGAAAAAAAGGGAAGAAAAATAACAAAAATAAAGTGAGGGTTAAAATCTCTCAGTCAATGTATTACAGCATGTTTGTGGAACAGAACAGTCCCATCAGTCTTAGTGTCATTGAGATTGTTTCCACCTAATGTTTTCCAAAACAATGCACATTCTTCATTATGTTCTTAATGAATTACTCTCTTTGAATAATTTCATTTTTCTCTTTCTTGAACTTGAAGTAACAGAACATTTTGGAAAATTGGTGTGCTTACCTATGTCAGACAAGGATACCTTCTGCTCATGTAGAAGATTCCAGGGAAGGTGGAGAGAATATCCTGGTTGAAGTTATCCCTGAAATTACCATGCATCATCTTTAGTAAGAGTACAAGTACTCTTTCAGTGCAGTTCTTTGTAAAAAAGAGAAGGCAGAAAATTCTTACTGTATATGATGATGAAAAAAAACAGGTTTTAGTAGGAACAAGGAAAAAGTTACTGCTTTAATTCTACTGAGAAAGATTAATTGCAAGAGCAGTGATTTGCTGGAAGAAGTGGAAGGACTTTGTGTGGTGGCAGAACTTTCAGATTATGGGGGAACTCCACATTTCTGAGTAAATTTTACTCATATGTAGTGGAATTTAAAGATTTCTGGGGTATTTGTGAACCTGAAAAAGAGACAGACAGGATTGATACAAATTTCAGTTTCAGCCTAATCTTGTACTCTTGGAAATAAGTGGCAAAACACCTCCTGACTTCAGTGGAAATAAAACCACAAACCATTGAACACACGTATTGATCCATATTCTACCCTGCTGGATAGCTCTTTTATTCCTTTGTGAATAAGCACGTAGAGAAGGAATTTGTGAGCATTATGCCATCTTCTTACAAAAATGAATGGATTTTTCATTTTAAAAATCCATTTGTCTTTAAGTATCTGAAGTTTCAAGAAAGTGAAATAACATAAAGCGCCGAACTAAAAGAGTTCACGGCCTTATTCTGTCATGATTTATATCCAGTGCATATTATTTGACTTTGCTGGGGTTGCCCAGACATATGTTAGGATAATTATAGGGGAAAGAATCTAATTGTACTGTACAGTGCTGGTTTAAGCTGACAGATAACAGGTTGTTATGTATAAAACATGTGCGTACATAGAGTAACAACATGTTAAATATCTCATTACACCCTGATAGATAGATAGTGTTGGGAGGATGTAAATTAGAGCACCAATTATTCTCTTGCAGTGGTAATGAAGCATTGGAGTCTTTATTCACATGCATCTCTATTTGTGCAGCTCACAGTGACTCTCCTCAGGGAAGAGCATTGAATGGTTTGATGTTGACCTCCAAGCTATTGCTCCCACTTTCAGAATTTTGTGTGTGAAAGATGCATCTGTGTGAGAGGGAGGGCTCTGGTGACAGGGAAGGGAAAACAGAACAGAGCAGAGTAAGCAGAAAATTTCAGAGTGAAGGATAACCAGGGGAGAGGGGACTTGAGGTGAAGGAAAACAAGCTATGGGACTTGACATAAAGAGCAGTGGCTGAGACAGGAGAAATGCTGTAGAGAGCCAGGGAGTTGTCATCATGTGCAACATCAGTCTCAAACACTGATGCATTGCTCTCTTTAAAAAGGTTTCTTTATGCATCTGCATTCCACAGTTGTTTGTCAGTCCAACAAATACACAAACAAAGATGAAATGTCAGCAAATGTACCGAGCTCTCCTTGTGGATGCTGTGCATTCCCAGAGTTCCAATCCAGCCTGCCAGCTCCTCATGTGGAAGATGGAGCTTCTTTCTGGTGGTGCAGGAGCAGACACAGCCAGGAGCACAGAAGGGCTTGCACTATGGCAAAAACCATGTCCAGGCTGCACACAAGGACCAGATTCACTCATTCTAAATTTTCCTTTGCAAGTTGGCTGGTTGTCCCCAGATTTTAATGCTTTTCTTTTCCCTGTTATCCAAAGAACTAATTAATCATGCCAAGCAATCCCCCCTCCTGTTGTAATAAACAGCTCAGACAACATTTTGGTGCAGCAGAAAATAATTTGCACTCTCAGAGACGTCAGGAGACACAAAGCAGCAAAGCTGGAATGCCACGTCCATTCTCAGATCCCCAGGAGAAGAACACCAGTGACAAAGTGACACAGGCTCAGTGGAAAGCCACAAAGGATCAGGGCTGGAGACCCTTCCTTGCAGGAAGAGGCTGAGAGCTTGGAGAAGAGGTGGATCCAGGGGTTGGATGGATCCAGGGGTTCCTCAGCACCCACCCAGCCCTGCAGGGAAGAAAGTACCAGAAAAATGAAATCACAGTAGTGTGAGTAAAAGAGACAACAGGATTAAACTGAAACATGAAAAGATCAGACTGGCCACAAGGAAAGTCTTTACTCCATGAGGACAGGAAGCAGACCAACTTTCTAGTTACACAGAGAATTCATATCTAGATTATTTTGAGCTGAACAAGTTCAGGGACCTAGAAATGACTTGTGCAGTGGCCTTGTTCTCTGAACAAGAGGAGAAACTGGGGAGAGTGTGAGGTGCTCTGGAATGGGGTTTCTGCATTAATTATTTCCATTTCAGACAGATTTTTTTGTATCTCCTCTGAATCCAGTCCCCTTGCAGCTTATGGAACACAAGGAATCTGGCAGCTCTCTACTTTGCCATAATCCTGTTCAGGAAGTGCAAAATTTTCAAGCCCAGTTTCAACATATGCAGAGGATCTTTCTGAGGGATGAAAGTCTGATTTGCTATTGTGGAACTCACCATCGTATAGAACCAGGGGCAGGAGATGATTCTCAGATATGAGGTGAATTCTGACATTGATAAGGAAGCCAACACCTTGAAAGTCTCTGTAGGATATGCTGAGAATTTCAATGAAATTGAGGAAATAACTGGGGTTTCAGGGAAAGTAGGACACTCAGATTCCTGCGTCCCTTTTTCAATTCTTTTGAAAGTGTGCCCTGGAGAGTATGTCAATCAAGTGTTTGAGAGGTGAGCACTGGGAAAGAAGAAATGCATCCTGGATGTATCTTCTTTAAATAACATTTTAAACCCCAAAATATTCAATATTTAAAATAACTCCAGCAATATTTAGGAATTACACCATGAAATTGCAATAATGCCATTTTACACCAATTTGTGTCTCAGGGTGTTTGTGTGACATTCAAAGAAGGAAGGTTGTAATAAACAGTGAGGTACAACAGAGTATAAATTATAGATACAATGCAGGTTTGCTCCCTTAAACTTGTGGGGGTTTATATTCTTTTTCTTCATTTTATCTATAATTATCAGATGAGAGACTTCAAAGAGATCAGTGTATTACAGTGGATTTCTCTGCTCTTCTTTGGTTATTAAAAGACAGGAAATAAGGGAAATCATAGACAGGTCATTAAATGCAATACCAAAGCATTGGAAAAGATAAAGGGAAGACATCTGTTTCATGCAGGATTTATATTTAGTGCTGAACAGTGGGGATTTTCCCCCTGTAGTTCTGCAGATCAGGACATTGGAGGAGGAAAAGATTAGAGGAACATTTTCAGTGGGGTACAGTATTATTTAGGTTTGAAACTGATGAATTGTGAAGCATGGATGAAAATGGAGAATGGTACAAATCACTGCAGTTGAACCCTTTTAGATCATAGTGAGCAGCTGACAATTGAAAAGAAGCTGGCTACTCTCTGGAAATATATTGCTACAGTTTGCCTTGAAAGCTCTTTTTGTGAGTCACTCCATCTCCTCTGTAAATAGTCATTATTGGAATGATGTGAACCATTGTTGGTTCTGACAACACTGAACTTTGTGAAAGTCCTCGGGTGAAATCAAAACTTTTTTTGCCAATTGGGATCGTTTAAAAAAAAAAAAAGAGACTCCTTTATGTGTTAATGTTTTACAAATTGAGCCTAAAATTAATTAAAAGCTAGCATGATTTTATGGAAGCTTGTGGAGCAAACCAGAATAACTCAGTGTTATGGAGTTTATTACAGAGTAGTCAATGAAAGTACTCCAGAGCAGTTTCATCTCTGGCTAGGAACAAAGCACAAAACATCCTTAAATATTTAAGAATATCACCATCACTCTTCACTTGTTATGTATGTTAAAATTTGCTGTGGATTTTAGCTTTATTTTGATTAATGATTCAATGTGTATTTGGTAAAACTGGCATTCATCTGCTCCTTCACTGCATGGATTTTACAAGGAGCTTCTGGATCTACTACATTTACTAACATCTCCTTCAGCAATTCAAACATCCAGCTTTTTTCAGTCATATTGGTGAATTAAATGCTAATAAGATTGATTTGGCAAGGATATCAAAAAGAAAATATATATGGAGCTCAGAAGTGATTACATCTGTTTAAAATAACATATCGTTAATGGGATATTTGGATAAACTGGAAACTGTGATTAATCTGTTTACATTTTAGGAGTTTTCTGGTTTACAAGACATTTTCAAATAACCTATAGTAGCCACATTACATTAAAAAAAATGTTTTGCCAGTGTGGCATTTCAAAGGCTTTGATTTCCTTTCTGTAACTATATTACCTACAAGTAATTTCTACAAGCTTCTGCAGAAAAAATATTCAGCTTCCCATCAGGCTGAGCCTTCACTCGGTCTGAGATGCTACAGATTTTCAAGCTTTACAAAAACAACTGGCAAGCAAACCCCTCCAGGCTCCCAGTCCCTTACAGTAATTTTCCTTTCAACTTCAAGGTTTTTCATCAAGTGGCAGGGGCAGTGTCTAAACTGGGGTATTCTAGAGATACCTGCAGGACAGAAAATGCAAGAGCTGCTCATTGTTGGAAATATTTCCAGTGAAAAGGAGAAGGAACCTGATGTTAGGAGTCAAAAGTCACAAACAATTTGTGCTGGTGCATAAAAGCAGAGCAGGGATGTGGTGACAGAAGGGAAGGTTCACAGGACAGTGGGGTTTGCCTCAGAGCACCAAGAGCTCCTCTGCTCACCCTTTGAAAGGAAAAATGTACCAAGGATGATTTCCAAAACTGCCAAATGACTCTGCCAGCACCCAGGCACGAATCTGGATCCTGCTTACTTTAATGAGTAAGAAGCTCTTGAGTTGCAGTGGTGGACACTGGGCACATTCTGGGGACACAAACTGTGTGTTTGCTGTGTTTTACAGCCTGTCTGGACATCTGGCCAGCTGTGGCCAGAGAGCCCAGCCTTGCTGGGAGCTCCTGCCTCTCCCCCTTCCACCCCAGGTACCTGTCAGAGGAGCTTTGCAGCTTGGGTTGATTCAGGACTGAGATTTACTGGGTGAGAAGTTAATAGGTGCACATGGAAATGAATTCTTTAACTGAGTGTTGCCTTCCAAACGTTGTGACCTCCTGATTTCTCCAAGCTTTCTAACAGAGGGAACAGCTACAGCACTGTTAGCTCAGGGCTTGCTGGGCTGTGTGAGCTGCATCACAGAAGCTCTTGTTATGGATGTGAATTAGCTGGTGTTATGTCAACCAGCATTATGGAGCAATCTAATGCTAATTAAAATTGTTTGTGGCTGTTCTACGGTATTAAATTTTAATTGGAGTGCATAGATCTCTCTCTCAACTGGTGCTAAATTAAATAATTAATTAATATCCTGGTCTAGTTCCAGATATTCACTGCCATCTCACTATGTTTTCAGCAAGCTTTGAAACATGCTGCAGAATGATACCAAAAGGCCCACCCCTTCAATGAAATTTGAAGATAATAGTATTTATGCTAAATGCATTCATCTCTTGTGTTCTTTGCATTTTAAGCCTGCTTTTGTAATCTATCCTGTTCAATAATTTCTGAGGCCCTAATCAGGGCTACCCATCTCCTGTGATGTATTGAATCACCCAGGAAATTGTCCTTTGTTTAACAATTAACCAAGCTCATTTCTACTCCCAGCAATAAACATTTAGGACCTTTGAACTGATATTTGCCTCTGAGCTTTTAAAAATTTACATCTGTATAACAAATAAGTCAGCTACTAGAAAATTCACACTTCCTGCAGATATCTAGGGAAAAGGTGAAGGAATTGCTTTCTTCCACAGGTGTTGCAAACCAACCAAGGTATTGCTTAGCCTTTAAGGACTTGTCACTCTAAATCTACTTTAAAAATGAAATAATGTTTTATTCAAAATGAAGCATTTATCAACAAACACATTGGAAATTTACTGAAAGCTTCCAACTGTGGCAACTTGGCAAAGCAACACATTTTGGCATTTTATTCTCTCTGTACATATGTTTCACTCACTTAAATGTCATTGAGAATTAGGATGAACATTCATCACGAGAGTCTACCACTTTAGGACCAGATTTGTCATCCTTTATCTAACAAGAAGTCTCCCTGAGGTTGGTGGGTGTGATCCTGATTCTGAAATAGTTAAGAGCACTCAGGATGCACAGATCTCAGCAGGGGCTGTGGGCTGGTAGCACACACTGCTTCCCAAGGAAAGTGTTGAGGGTAGTAACCTGATCCTGTGGCTCCATCTTGATTTCTGGAGATTATTTACCTAAATTCCTTGGGAGTTTCACTTGGACAGTCCTGTCTCTCCCTCCTTTGTTCCTTCAGCCCAAAGAGTTTATGCTGTCATGCTGTCATCTCTGGGAACCCACTGATGGCTTGGGCTTATTTTCCATTAAGAGAGGTAAAAAATGAAAGCCACAGGATGTATTTTTTTTTTTACTATTTTTTTTCTTTTTTTTTTCTTTTTTTCTTTTTTTTTCTTTTTTTTTTTCTTTTTTTTCTTTTTTTTCTTTCTTTTTCTTTTTTTTTTTTTTCTTTCTTTTTTTCTTTTTCTTTCTTTTTTTTTCTTTTTTTTTTCTTTTTTTTTTTTTCTTTTTTTTTCCTGGAACATTTATAGCATTTTTATGAACCCCAAACCAGAAATCTTGCAACAGCGCATGCGTTTTCCTCCTAAAAAACAAAAGAAATTTTTTCTTTGGCATGAGAATGAAAACATTAAAATAATCATGGCATTTATCTGCTTAAGAAAGAATTTTGCCAACTTTTTTCATGACTAGGGATACTTCAGCTGCCCATATTTGAATAGGTGAGTTTGTTTTAAGGCAGAGAGTGTAGAACAGGCTCTCCACTTGGGGCCAGCTCTGTGAGCACACATCACCCAGCAGCACACAGACTTTGTGTGTCCCAGTCCTTTAAGCCATATCAAACAGGGATACAGTGTGAAACTCACATTTAGGAACTGTTTAATTTTTAAAAATTGTCTTTCTCTCAATGCTGAGCAAAAATAAGCTCATATGTATATGACTCATATAGATATTGGGCCCTATTCTTTGTTGCAGCCAATAAATGGGAATGTAACACACTTTTTTAAAACTCTTGTTTAAACACTTGTTTAAAACTCTCTTAGAAAAACTTGGTATTCCAGCCAAAGAGCATCAGTTTATATTTGCCAGTCTCCTTTGCATCTTTATAATGAAAAGTTCTTATAAATCTGCCCTAGTACTCTTTATTATGGCAGATAACTCAAGAGTATAAAACAGAGTTAACAAGAATTTTTACAGGCACACTTTTTAATGCAATGAAATACTCCCATTTTTTCAGTATGAACTATTAATTCGTTTTATTACAGTGAGTTAATAAAGGCTTTATTTCCCCCTCTCTGTTGAAAAGAGGGAATTGGAAATGATGTCACTGTTTGCCTTTGGATCATCAAGAGGCAGGAAATTAACAGTTACTAATTGCATGGAGCTGTGTCAGGGTGGTTTAGGCTGGATATTGGGAAAGGGCTCTTTGCCCAGAGGGTGTTTGGGCACTGGAACAGGCTCCACAGGGAAGTGGTCACAGCCCCAAGCCTGACAGAGCTCAAAAATTGTTTGGACAACGCTCTCAGGCTCATGGTGGGATTTTTGGGATGTCCTGGATAAGGGCAGGAGATGGATTCAATGACTTTTGTGCATCCATCCCAAGTGAGGACCTTCTGTGTGATTCTGTGATGCTACAAATGAAATCATATTAAGTCAGTGGAGCTTTGAGCTGAGCTAGCTGCCAGAAAATACTGAGAAAATATTTTTTTATTATTATTTCTGGTACTTGCAGGGTAAGTAGACATAAGAAACAAAGATGCCAGGAATCCAGCTGATTTTGGAATTGCACTGTCCACGTTGCATGAGGGTAGCCTGAACACTGGGATTTCTCTTTGTTCCTGAGCCCCAGAGTGAGGAGGTCTGGGAAGGACCAAGAGGAGGAACTCCAAATGGGAGCTCAGCACTTCATAGAAAATGCGTGGAAAGACATCACCACAGGGTGATAAATTGGTACATGTTGATTTGTAAAATGATAATGTTGGTGGGACTTTTTCTGAACTGGCAGAAACCACTCTGACTTTAAGCTCCTTGTCCTTCAGATGATACTGCAAGGTAGTATGTGACCTTTTAGGATATTTATGATGTGAACTGAACTGCCTTTAAAATTATAATCCTTCAACTGTCAGTACATCCTTGCAAAGTTCAATAGATTCATAAATAATGGAAGTTAATATTCTACTACAAGGCTTATGTAAATTATAAAGGCAGGTATATATCGACTGGAAATAAAAACACAATACTTTTTATACTTTTTTCCATTCGTATTACTTCAGGATCATATGGGAAAATATTCCAAGAGTCATATTCAGAATAAAATTTGTACTCCTGATTCTAGTAGCTTATCTTTTTCTTTCAAGAGGGTTCATTCCTGCATTTTCCAACGTGCTGATTTAGTCCTTTTGGCACTTACCCAAATTCAAAAGTAAAATAAAGCCTTGATGCTGCAGCAACATTTCCAGCCTCCTCTTTATCTCCATTGTATTGCAAATATTTATCCTTTGCTCTCATGCAGCCTCCCACTCAGAAGAGTCTGCCAATCTTTTTAAAAGCTTAGGTCAGGAGATTCCTCCCAGCACAGCAAAGCTTTCTTGGAAACATAGGAAAGGTCACACAACAATAAGAGTAGCATCAACATTTTGGCTACAGGCCTTCATACCTAAATGGTTATGACTTCTACTGGCACAACCCTTGCTTCAGTAATAAATGCTTTTGATGAGGGCTGTAATTTAACTTTCCAGAACCAGAGGTGATTTTCCTAGGGGAGCATTGTCTTGTGGAGGGTGCAAATGCTATTTTTGCATGAATTAGGAAGCATTTGTTAACATGCTGGTTTGATCCTTTCCAGAGCTGGGAGCTGAGGTCCGGTAAGATTAAGAATCCCAGTCAAATAAAGGAGTTGATTATGCAGAAGTAAAGCTCTGTAACTCCTAAGCACCTCTCCTTCCTCAGCTGTGTTGCACACACTGGTTGCCACTGAGCTGCATGGAAAACAGGAGGTATTTCATGGTAGAATTTAGAACAACTAGCATGCAAAAAATCAGCAGCCTCTTGAAAACCAACACATTCTAAAAACCACAAGGTAGTTCCAGGCAGCAGGAAAATAACACATCAGTCTGGCCCCTGGGAGGTGCTGGGAAGCAGACTCTTGCTTTCAAGAACTACCTTTTTTTAGGTTTTTCTGAAGTATTGACTGAAGGGAAGGGGCAATTTCGGCCCATTTTCTGGTCATACTTGGTGGATTTTCGAGGGAAGCTTCAGCCCACAGCTGCTCACCTGCAGTTCACAAAGAAAGAGAGAGGAGAGGGGAGCAGATATCTCTGTCAGCAGATTCCTTCCTTTGACAGCAGACTAAAGGAGAGAGAAAACACTGTTATCAGAGATGCTTGGTGCAGCAAACACCTTCTTCCTTCAGCTTTGGTTCATGTTCTCTGCTGCAAGGGAAGAGGCCACCCATGGGTGTTGACCACTCATAAAGGGACAAACTGTGCTCATCCACCCCAGCCTTGCCCACAGCACCCATTCCCCTTCCCTTCACTCAGGAGGGAGCAGGATTGATCTGGGATTTACCCTACACATGGGGGGTTTAGCTTTTCATCCTAAAACCCTCACCACTGATATTTGTTTTCTAAGCGTGGAGTAGTCTGAGCACCACCCAAAAGCTTCTTATGCACATTCCCAGGCACTGCCTATGTCTGACTGCTGGAAAAAGCAATAATTTCCTATGCTAGACTCAACCAATTTAGAAAGTTCTTTAGGCTTTAAATATTCAGTTTTATCCACAGTAAAAATCTCCTCTGCTTTTGACCTCTCCCACTACTGAGATGGGCAAGATTTCCTGCTTGAAAATTTTCCAGGAATTGCCACAGCTTCTTATTCTAGACAATTTAACTAGTGAATAATAAACTTGGTTAACCCTGTAATATTTTAAAATACAATAGTAAAACTATCAGGTTTGTGCTTTTCTGCAGGGGATATCCATCTCAGTCTCATGGCTCACATTTGAGAAGACTTATTATTCAAAAAAGTATATTAAAAAAAAACTTGTCATGTTAATTATATATCCATAAGGAACATAAGCAAAAAAAAAGTGAAGAATACAAAATATTGTGAGTCTTTATTCCAAGTAGAACAGAATGCTTTCCTTTCTTTTTATTAAAGTTTTTACTTCTTCATTTAAATACCTGTCACTGCTTCAAGTTTGCTCAGAGTGGCAAAGCAGAAAACCCCTTGGTGCAACCAAATTTTTAAAAAGCTATTGGCCTTCTATTAATGCAGAATTATTAGGTGTATTTCTTATTAGCACAGTTTGTAAGAACTATGTTTTTTATTTTCCATCTTTGCTGTCTTCTAGCAATTCAGACAGGAGCATCTATTTCCACTCCAATTTTTGGGATGTTTCTGACACATTTCTTGTTCTCTCCCTCTGAAAATCCAGCCTTATGGATACATCTGCATTGTTGTGATTAATGCTCCAGAAATGCTGTCAAAGCCCAAATTGCCTTTCTAGAGGTGAGCATCAAAGGGCCAGCTCTGGAGAAAATTCCCTAAAATTATTGAGTAAAGCCTTGGCATATGGAGGACTCTTCAGCAATATCCAAAACAAAAAGCAGTCACATTCAGTGTGAGAGGGTTTGGGACCTCAGGCTGTCCCACCTACTCTGAACTCTGCTTTCTCTTTCTGAAAGAGCCCTAATGGCACCTGCCAAGAAGACAGATAAGATTTCTGAGTGCTTGGAAAGGCAGATTTCAAGGCAAGCCTCCCACAGTCATTTGGATGAGTACAGACCCAAGCAGTGTCACAAGTTCAAACCATTCCTCAGTTTAGCCCGTGAGTTCATGGCACGATTTTTCTGCACACTTTGTACAACGCTGGCAGCCTCCATTGAGTCTTGGGAGAGTTAATGATTGTAATGGTCTTTGGAGCTTTAAAAACTCAAAAAGCTTTTGGGAAGGGAAGGGGAAAGTGAACTTTTCTCTTTGCAGAAGGAACTTTAAGTCTTCAGTCCCTTTTTGAAGGGTGTCTGGATGGATGCATCTCTTGAAGCAGATCTACTGGAACTAACATGTAATGACTGACTGACATTAAACCCATGACTCTTCAGTGTTAGTTAGCCTAGATTGCCTGAACCTTTGATTTCACCTAACTCCAGGCATAATTCCATTAATTCTGCAAGCTTTTGCTCTGCTTTTAATAATTATTAGTGATTTATTATCTGTCCTTCCAATGTGTCCACAAGAGTGTTGCATTTACAACTTGATTGTATGACAAAAAGATTTGCTAGTCTGTCTCATCTCACACTTCCAGTGGCCTCTTGATGTTTTATTTTTCTTTTCAGCTTCACTGTTTCATTATCATAAATTTTCATATTTGGTTCACCAAACTCTTTGCACCTACAGCTTAAACAGAAGCAGAGACATTCTGGAAAGATCATTAGTGTGAACAACTTAAAATGTGTGAGCTTCTAGGGGTTAAATCAAAATCTTGCATATATTGTATTCATTTTTCAAACATAAAAAGCATGAGAAATTGTTAATTTCTTAGGTTTTGGCTAGGGTATCTTTAGCTATGCGTGAAGGACAAAAATAACCAAATATTAAAAATAAAATTAACTGTACATGGAAAGTTTTCTCAATTTCTTGAACAATTCTATTTTTGCTGGCAGCTGAAACAAGGCAGAGTGTTTCCTACCACTTGCTGATATGCTTTAGTACAAACAGGAGAGCCCATTTCTTTTATTCTTCATTAAATTCATTCAGCATCAAACAGCAGAATCGCTGTCTTGAGGTGGCACTGAACACATCTTACACAGACCCTGCCCTGCATGGCCCTAATCACTCCACAATCACTGACTTGTGTTTCATTTATTTTTCTATGAACTAATCCAAGGGGAGAAGTTTAATATGGTCACTGTCCAAACCATTTCAGCTCCAGAATACATATCAGTTCAGAGGTGGCAATTATAGAGGCTTAGATGCACAGCTTTTCATCTTAGCTATTTGTAATCCCACATGGCATATCAAAAACTCCTTTGCAAAGTGAAATATCAGGTTCAAAAGTTGCTTTGATGTGAAGACAAAAGCCCTGATTCTTCTTTTGGACTAAAGTAAGTCTGTTGAAGACAGTGTTGGAATTCCAAAAAATAAACTCTGTCTTAATTTCACACCTTTTTTCTACCAATTAGTTTTACTTAGTGTCACAGTTTAAAATACACTCTCAAACAAACAGTAGAAACAAAGAAACAACTGCCACAGTACTTCCCTCAAGAAATCACTTCTGTCTAGAAATAACTCTATTCGTTTGCATTAATTTGCTTCAATTATTTAGTCTTAAACCCACATATTTAAATATAATTATCTGCTGAAAACCTGACAGACTAATCAACATTAGTCACCACGAGCTGCTGGGTTTTTTTTATTATTTTCAATGAATAGGTTGCAGAAATTGTTATTACAACAGAAGGCGAAGATGACTAAATTAATTTCAACCATTTCATACTAGGGAGAAATTCTTCATTGTGCATGAGCATATGTGAAAAGGAAATTGTTTAGTTTCTCTGCAGGTTGGCAGATGCTCTGATAACATCCAGGAATGCAGAGTTAGAGGGAGGGTCTGCTGCTCCTGTCCCTGCATGGTGACACCAGACTGGAGTGCCAAATGGGCAAAGCGGTTCCGAGGCCGTGACCCGCTCACTGCTCCCCATTACCCTGTCACCCCTGAAAGCAGCAGAGACCCAGGGCCACCAGCTGCCAGCCCAGGAGCCCTCAGTGACTGTCAAAGCAGCTCAAGGGCTGACCTAACACCTTTCCTTGAAAAAACATGATTTTCTGTGCTCTGTGCTCTGCCCTCGCTATGATTTCCCCGCTCAGCACACTTGCCTTGCAGACCTGATCTGCCAAGTGTCCCTCCCACCCAGAAGAAAATGTATTTTTGCAATTAGAAGGAATAGGAAGGAGAGAAAAGAAGGCAGAAATGCTAAAAAAATGTTATAAAAAGAAGCAGAACCTCTCATTAGAGTGTAAGAACCGTGCACGCAAATTAAATTGCTCAGCACGTGTGCATCCACAGGCACCATCTGGGGACACTGACTTGCTAATCATTTGTAAATGAAAGGAGATAATTCTGCACAAAGACTGGAGAATACACACTGGGAGTGGAGAGGGGTGTGGGAGCTATTGGTGGGTGCATAACCAATTCTTTTGGATCTTCCATTTGACTCAGAAAGATGGAGACAGTTCAGGAGACACCTCCAGGGTTCCACAGAGCCCAGAACCTGCTCTGTAAAATCAGGGGATTTTCCAGCTGTGCTCCTTTAAGCAAAACCAAAAAAAACCCAATAAAATTTACTTATTAGAAAAACAAGTTACAAACATATGCAAAAGGAAACAAGCTGCTACAAAGCTTGGGCACCAGCTTTCTTCTTTGCTGACCGAGAACCGCCCACATCCTGTGAACCACAGATATTCTGAATGACTGAAAACTCCAGTCAAAGCCAATTTACCATTACAAAACCAGATGAGAGTCCTGTCTGGAGTGTGTTTAAAAATCCAAAGTTTCCTCTCAGGATGCCCGTACATTTAAGTGAATACAATGTTATTATTATCATTTCAATTTGAAATTTGGTTGTAGTGTTTTGTTTTGTTTTTGTTTTGTTTTGGAGTTTTTTGTTGTTGTTTTTGGGTTTGGGGCTGGTTTTTTTCTCTCCATTCCAAAACGGGATAGGACACTTTTGTTTTTGTAAAATCATCAGCGAACCAGAACAGGCTGTGAAAAAAATCCAGAGAGAGTCTTCAGTTTCAGTAATTTGGTACCATCCACATAATACATCATCATATGTAACTGTTAAAGTTGCTGTGCAACACATCTTCAAACAAAGGGATGTTTTGGAATAGCTGAAAATGCTGTTTGCTTTTAGTTTAATAAAAACCAGAAATAAAGGAAAATAAGAGTTCTGCCTGAAGTCTCAGGGTGTATTTCCCAAACTGTTAAGAAACAAAAGCAAATCTGAGCTCAAAATCACTTTTATCTACATACCCACACACTCTGAAAACCAAAAGAAAGTACAGCAAATAAAAGGAAAAAATCATGATAGCTACAAGCAGCTCAGATTTAAATCCCAGTGTTCCACTGGCAGCACCTAGATTGTACAAGAGGCTTCTCTTGTTCAGCATTTCTATTTTTGAAATTGGGATCCAGCACCTTAACACCCACCTGTGCAAGAATGTTTGAGACATGTATTTAAATGAGACACTGCAAAGAGTGTTTGAAAACTGGAAGAGAGATCATTAGCAGACCACAGCACAATCTAATTCTCAGTGCCGTTATCAACCCCATCCTCCAAAATGTCTACACACAGCAAAATTTCCTGTATGACTGCTATGTGGAAAAGACATTGTGGCTGTGAAAAATGGGTAAACATTTTTATGGATACCAGTAATGTTCCATCCCCAGTGTCTGGTACATGGTAGGCAGCAACCTGTCTCAGGAAATAACCATTATAAAGGGTCCTTATGTAATTAAGGCTACATTGAGATCAAATGCCTGGTACCTCTTCACTTTTCCTTTTTGCTGAGCTATATGAGAGCTTATAAATATTCAGTCTTGATAAAATACCTGAATGAAAGAGATAGCTCAGTGTGTGCTACCTCTTAGATAACAAAAAAGTCTCGTTACAACATGCCTGAACATTTTGTTTTGCTGACAGCTCGGAGTATCTATTGCAAAATCCAGAAAGAACAGGAGTAAATTGCATGAATACTTAGAATAAAATTAACTGAACTTTCTATGTGTCTTAGAAAACCACTTATTGTAGCTGTCAAGCTGAGCAGGACAGCGCATGGTTCCAGTGGCTAAGTAGCAAAATGTGTTTTTCTCTGACACAAAATAAAACTGGACTCTTTTAAATGTCTGTATTTCTCTGAAGTACCTGAACTGCAGTCCAGCAGTGCTCTAGGAGTACAAACTGCAGTGTTTCACAAACAACTTCAGCCTTCATTGACTAGCAATAGAGTTACATCAGTAAGCAGCTTGCCCAGACTGGTTAGGCTCGTTATGTTGACACAGCCTATTACTTTCTGCTGAGGGAAATTCATTATTTCAGATGGCCAAAAAAAAGGATCTAGCATCGAGTTCCACCAGCCTGAAATGGCACTTGTTTTCTGGCCACAACAAATGACAGCATCTTTAAAGAAGTTTTTGTGTAGGGAGCTTTTCCCACATTTGGACAGGTGTTTAAAAATTATGTAAGAGCTACCAGTTCCTCATGTTGGCACATCAGCTACATTATTACCTCCATCTTGCATTTGAGACTTCGAGGGGAGAAGAAAGACTTGAGCTGGAATATTTACTGTCATTAAATTTATTTTTTTTAGTGATGAATCATTAGAATTCTGCCCACCCCTAATATTAATGTTAAGTTGGATGAAGTGCCTTGGTACTCCTATAATTTGACCACTTGACTTGATTAGAGAAGGCCCTGCATTGAAATATCTGCAATCTTGTGTTGTATCAAATGACTTGCATTGCAAAAATTACTGTACAGGGAGATTTCAGTGTGTCTAGGGAATTTAACAGATTCTTTTCTTCTGGATGCTATCTACAGTGAGTGGATACCAAAACTTCCTCTAAAATCTACGAAACATGCTCACCAGGCTTTTTTTTTTTCTCTCTGTAGTGCCCAAGACATTTACAATGCAGCCAGCCCTCAAAGCTGAAGCCTTGTAAACAGCAGAAATAAAAAATGACAGGAGACATCACATGGGCAACTGTTTGATTCTGGAAAGAGTGAATGGAAAACAGAAGAGGAGAAATGTATTTAAACTTAATTAAAAGTCATTTGCACTTCTAAGTCAAGAATTTGAAATTCAATTCATCTGTCATTCACCTGCAAATCTTGGGGATTTTTTTTCTTCTGAACTAGTAGATAACATTTTACTTTCAGAATAGCACTGAGAAACGAAGACATTAAAGCATAACCTGACAGAAATGAGTCAGTAGTTACACAATTACATTTGACCACCCGTGGCAATGTGACAAAAGTAAAAAAAAATAAAAAAAGAAATTACTTGGAGAAGCAGAACACTGTCTTTCAAAACATCTGGAAATGTTAAAGGTTCTAAATTATACAGGGCTGTGCACCCCTAAAGCTCACGCCAGGCTTCAATCTGTCACAAGGGTGTCTCATGTCACATGTTTTCTTTGTAGGGAAATTGCAGCACAGCCACAACCCCAGTCCTTGCAGTGATCCTGTGTCACCAGTGCCTGGCTGCACGTACCAATAAACCAGATTAAAGGCCCTGCCCAGGTGGGAACAGGAAGCAGCCATGGCTTCAGCAAGCCAAAAAAGAAAGGAGCTCAAGTTTTTCAGCTTTCACACTCCTGAGCTCCCCAGGAATAACCCTTGTGTGCCCAAATGGTTTTGGCAGAGAGGAAAGCACTGCTCAGTCCCCAGGGGGCTGCTGAGCCTTCTCCAGGGAGCTGTCAGGAATAGCCACGTTTACAGCACAAGTTCAAACTCCAAGGATATTCCAGCAGGGAGAAAGTGTCTGGGTGGGGCTGGCAGAGATCCTGAACCTCCAGTCTGGAAGGTTCAGGAGCCCCTCAGTTATTCTGGCTACCAGGCACAGGGCAATTAGAAAAGTACCAAGCCAGCCAGCGAACCTGGGGCTGCGCTTCTGCTTGCTCTGCTTGTTGACCTGCTTTTAGCAGTCTGGATATCCTGGCATGAAATCTTGCTCAATAAATGCAAATGTGTGTGTTTGCAGAGCTCTGGGGGAGGAGTCACTCTGACCTACTGCCTTTACCTGGTGTTTTGAGTGCAAAGTGCAGTGAGGTGAAATAGGCAAAGCCAGGTTGCTCCACCTCCGTCAGGGAAGCAAATCCCAAATACGCAGGGACCTTTGAAGGCTCTGTGTTTGCAGGAATATCACAGACATGGAAGTATCTGTGCCAAAATGCTCAAGGGCCAATGTGAGGGCTGGCACACACCAACCTTGGGTGTTTTGGATATTTCCTCTCTGGCAAACAGAAGCTGGAGCAGCAAGCAGAGGTGCTCCTTACCTCTCTGGCTTTGAGCAAGTCCAAGCAAAACCCCCAATTCATCAAGCAGAGCGTAGAAAGTGAAACCAAACTGTAGTTGGATGCTTCTCCAGTGAAATACTTGTTATTTTCACCGTGTTTTGTTACCTCACAGGAATCCAGAATCATGGAACTCCCATGACCACGGGGAGCAGCAGCAGCTTCCCATCGCTGGTGTCACAGGCCGAAGTATTGGGCATCAACACCTGGGTGAAATCTCTGGTTTTCCTGGGAAAAAAGAGCTCATTAACCCTAATTAAAAGCCTGGGAGGGGCTACATGCCAGTGACAAAGCCCCATGTGGGTTTACAGAAGCAGACTGCTCTATTTTGCACACAATGGCTCACTGTGCAGTGGGCTGCCAGGGGAAGGGCCGTGGGAACACGAGATGGGAGAAAAACAAGGAGGCCCAGCCAAGGGGCATCATTTCTTTATTCTGTGGTATTTTATATTAAAATACTTAGTGGTATTTTACCTTTCAGCATCAGGTATGGGCAGCTGAGTGGCACAGGGAGCTGTCAGAGCAATGCAAGAGGCAGCTCACCTGCAGCAGCCACAGCTGGGGAGGTTGCACTTCTTTGTGGGCAATGCTAGTGATGGATAATGGGGAAAAAAACATCCATGAGGAACTAACAGCAGCAGAAGATGTTCCATGTGTAAAATGGATGTTGTAATAGTTTGAATAGTTACAATGGATGTTATAATAGTTTGAGAAAAAGGCAAAAATACCCAAATGTGCAATACAACCTTCAGTTCGACTGCAAACTGCAGGAGCAAGAATCCTTTGTCTTATTTATTAGCATAGAGTTTTCCAAATTGTTTTGGTGTTTCTTTTCTTATTCAGTGTGGAATAAGAGCCTTAAATTATAATAGTAAACTTTTTAAAGGCCTCAAAAGCACAGGGATTCCACAGTGCACCAAGGGCAAAATGCATCTGCCAAACTTTCTATTTTTACCTCTTGTAAGCTATTTTAATACCACTTCCCTTGGGAAAGAAAACAAAGTCCCTTTTACTGTTAATAATATACTATTCTGCTCTTTTGATCCTTATGATTTGCTTTCTAATTACCTAAATGTCATGCATGCCTAATAAATTGGATAAAGGGTATTGATTACGCCTCTGGTTTTTGTAGTTAAAACATAGAGTCAATTAATCTGCATTGTATATTTAGGAAGATAATCAGTTATTAAAACTGAAAGGAGGCAGGCAAAATTAAAATGAAGAGTATTTCAGCAAATGAGTGCCTATCTAGTGTGTATTCACAGGGTTTTCCCAGGGTTGTGTTTCAAAACAGCGAGCACTGGAAATCATTGGAAACCTTAGGGAGATGCTGGGTTCATGTTTTACCTGATCTTGCAAGTGGGATTTGCTTTATCAGGCTTTGTAGGATTTATACCAGTTATTTTTAAAAAACAGACAAACCCCCCCCCCATTGAACAAGCCCCAAAACAATGAAAAATCTCAACACTTGGAGCCATTGATATGAAAGTACATATATATATTTAATATACATATATATACACTTAATATTCTCAATTGCAATCTGAGATAGAACAAGATCTAGGCAGTCACAATGGCCTTTTCTCTCTAAATGAGTACCCCATGACTGTGATAATGTGTGAAGAGAGGGGGTTACCCCAGTGGGTTCAGCTGCCCCAGTGACTGCAGAGCCAGGGCCAAGATCCCAGCTGGGTCTCCTCCTCACCCTGGGGCAAAGGTGCTGCTGGTGGTTGGAGATCAGGGCTTAGAACCCTTCAGGATCTTGAGTTGATGCCTTAAGTTTTAGCTTTTGTGTTTTTCAGGTTCTGTGCTGCCTAGGGGTGCAGTTCTGGGCCTCATATTAGGTGTTAGTCAGCTCTTCACAGAGCAGGGACACAAAACAAATCCTTTCCTGCTGCACACCAATGACAACTTTCAAGCCCAAAAGCACAAACAAGGGTGGCTGGAGGGAAGAACAAGAAGGATGGGACCTCACAGCCTGGAGCTGGAATTGGACAATTAAACCCCAATGTGCAAATGGACCCAAACTTATGGAAATGTAAGACACTGTGACCGGTCAGCCATTTTATGACCATTTTGTGTCCATTTTGTGACCATTCTTAGTCCACCTTGGGTGCAGCCCTGGCCAGGCTCTGTCCTGCCCAAGGTGTACCCTAAAGGCCTTTCAATAAATCCCTGCTTTATTCTCTAGCTCTGTCCAGTCTCCATTTCAGGCCAGCCTTCCCAAGCCATCAGAGCCATGCTGCTGGAAGCTCGGGACAGAGGGAAGAGGAAGGGAATGTGCCCAGGGACACAAGGACAGAGTGCCCCAACAGAGCCGAGCATGTGCACCCTGCTCTAAACAAGGCTAATGCTTTCCTATCCCAGGGAGGGAGAGTGAAGATAAACATATCAAAGATGCTCACTCACCGCAGCGCTGGCGGCTACGACAGCCATGACCACATGCCAAAAAGCCCTTCAGCAATGATTAGTCTGTGGCTGCTCCGACTGCTGCTTCAGCTGGGATCAGAATCACCTCCCTGCCACCCTGCACCACCCTGGGCTGCTCCTCGGCTGCTCCTCAGCCCCTGCTCTGCTGTTGCTGTGGAGGAGTTTGGCCATGAGCTCTCCAAAGCACACACTCAACAGGGCCCCATCCCTGGCTGGGACCCCCAGGCACGAGGAGAGCACAAATGCCACCAGACATTGCAGCCTTGTTGGGGATTCAAGGCTTCCTCTCTGGAGAAGATGTGATGGGAGGCAAAGAATGACAAAGAATTGGGCTTGTTTTATGGCTTTCAACTATTTTCTTAATAGCAGCGTTTGCTACTTTGCCGAGGAATTCGTGTGCACTACAGCATTTTTAGTTTTCTTTTCACTCCCCTGTTTCCTGATTCTCTAAGATAATCTGAAGGAACGGGAAGATCTTTAATCTTGATAAGAAAAAAGTTATAATTTCAAGTATCATTTAAGGTATATGTTCTCAGAGAGAAGTATCATTTTGAACTTTCAGCTTGGGTCAGTTAGGAGAACATACAACAAAATATTTACATTTTTCTCATCTTTAATATATACAATGATTCTGAGGGAAATCATCCTTCTGGTCTTAAGGATTTCTAAAATGCTGTGCGGCACTAGAAAAGGATTTTTTCCCTCCAGACTAGTTTAAAAACTGTAATATTTTTTCTCCAGTTAAGGGACTATGTCTAGAATCCTTTTAAATATTAGCAAATTTTACAGGCCAGAAGTATTGCATTTTCTAATTGAAAGCAAATGAAAAACAGCAGTAAAGGTCATTTTTTTTTCCTTCAGGTTTTATTTAAGCAAATAGGTAAAAGGGAAAAGGGAAGCTGAAACTGATTTTTTTTTTTTTTTCCCAAACTTACTTTTTGGTTTCCTGACTCAAACATAAATGCACAGTGAGTTCTGTACCCACCAATGAAATGCTGTGTGAGGGACTCAATTTCCCTCAGGAGGAAATAAATCCTGGTCAAAAAGAAAGGGGAAGGGGAAAGGGGGAAAGGGGGAAAGGGAAAAGAAGGAAGGGAAGGGAAGGGAAGGGAAGGGAAGGGAAGGGAAGGGAAGGGAAGGGAAGGGAAGGGAAGGGAAGGGAAGGGAAGGCGCGGGAAGGCGCGGGAAGGCGCGGGAAGGCGCGGGAAGGGAAGGGAAGGGAAGGCGCGGGAAGGGAAGGCGCGGGAAGGGAAGGGAAGGGAAGGGAAGGGAAGGGAAGGGAAGGGAAGGGAAGGGAAGGGAAGGGAAGGGAAGGGAAGGGAAGGGAAGGGAAGGGAAGGGAAGGGAAGGGAAGGGAAGGGAAGGGAAGGGAAGGGAAGGGAAGGGAAGGGAAGGGAAGGGAAGGGAAGGGAAGGGAAGGGAAGGGAAGGGAAGGGAAGGGAAGGGAAGGGAAGGGAAGGGAAGGGAAGGGAAGGGAAGGGAAGGGAAGGGAAGGGAAGGGAAGGGAAGGGAAGGGAAGGGAAGGGAAGGGAAGGGAAGGGAAGGGAAGGGAAGGGAAGGGAAGGGAAGGGAAGGGAAGGGAAGGGAAGGGAAGGGAAGGGAAGGAAAGGAAAGGAAAGGAAAGGAAAGGAAAGGAAAGGAAAGGAAAGGAAAGGAAAGGAAAGGAAAGGAAAGGAAAGGAAAGGAAAGGAAAGGAAAGGAAAGGAAAGGAAAGGAAAGGAAAGGAAAGGAAAGGAAAGGAAAGGAAAGGAAAGGAAAGGAAAGGAAAGGAAAGGAAAGGAAAGGAAAGGAAAGGAAAGGAAAGGAAAGGAAAGGAAAGGAAAGGAAAGGAAAGGAAAGGAAAGGAAAGGAAAGGAAAGGATCCCAGTCACATTCTTTCAAGAACTACTCTTTATCAGTTATTTCTGGGATTAGTCTTCTTCTAACTCACCCAAAATAACTTGGGTTTAATCACTGTTGCAATCACATTTCCATTGTAAACATGAATGGGAATGCTGAAGGGTGAGAGGCAGCAGGGCCTGGAGGGTTGTGCCTTGGGCTCAGGCGTCAGAACAGCTGGATCCCATTCCTGCCTCTCCTGCCTGCTCTGTGTGTGAAGTACACCCGAGCTCTTTCATCTCCTCATGCTTGTTACCATCTCTTTTTCTCTAGAGCCTGAGTCTGCAAAAACCACAGAGAAGACTTGCAAGGCTGGTGACTTCATTGAAAACTCTCTCCAGGGGATATTTTCTCTCTCCATAGTTCTCCACACCTCCGACTTTACCATGAATGTCACTGAACTTCTCAAGGCTCTCCCCTAAAATTAATACTTAAAGACAAAATTGAAGGTTTCAAAACTGATGCTTCAAAAACTCTGTTTCATTTCATTAATGCTTCCTGCACCCCTTCTACTTCAATTAGAAATTTTGTCATATATGCTAAAGTTCATTAATTATCATATTTCAGGGTCTTGTCAGGCAGTTTAAAAATAATCCCATAGCCTTTGGAGCTCTGATTTCAGAGGATTCATTCAGTGTGCTCTGAGGCTGTTGTATAACTACCATGCTTGTTTGTCTGACAACAACAAGTTTAAATCAGATTTTTTTCTTCATTCTTTTTGTTTAAGTGCATGTTCATTGTCACTGCTGTGAAGCCACACAGACAAAGACAAAAATTGCAATTGCCAATTGCAAAATCCAGATGTCAGGGAAGCTTAAGTAGCCATTTAAGTTGCTTCGTGACAAACACACATACATTAAAATCAAGATACTGAAATTTATGATTCTGTTGTTCACCTAACTGATGTGTTGAAGACATTTAGAAGAAAAAAAATCATGCTTTCTACACACATAGGCACGATGTAAAACGTTGGAGGAAAAGAAACATAGCAAATATAAGAGAAGATGAATTTTACTCTTTTGAGAATAAACAATTACAGAAAATTCCAGGCTGCTCACAGAATGACAGCTGACATTACTGTAACAGTGTTATGTAGTGGATTCCATCTCCCATTACCAGGCTGGCTAGATTTTGACATTATTAATTTCTATCTATAGATTGCAGATAATACATTATGAGAAGGAAATCTAACAAAGGAGGTCATGATATTTAGGATTATGAAGAGAAGGAGGAAAGCTTAGGTAAAGGTAGGAGGTAAAAGCAAAACCAAATGGCAAAACTGCATTTTTTTTTCTGGGGATTTCTTTTTATTTGGTTTGGAGGGGTTTTTTGTTTAAAAATGGAATACAGATATTTTGTCCAAGTTCAGTACACAGAGACCCCCATGAGAACCCTGGCTGCTCTCCTGCCAGAGTATCAAATATCTCTCTGCAGCTCCTCTTCCTCCTCCCCGTCAGCCCCTGTGATCTATGATTCATCCTCCAGGGACAAAACATGGAAAGAGCAGAGCAAGGCTTGGAAACTAGAGTGCACCAGAGAGGAGAGGCCAAGTCAGCAATACATCGAGGAAAAACTCCCTCAGCAAACCCACACAGCCCTAAAGAAAGAGCATTTCCAGAAGGTGGGAAGATACAGGAGGTGTTCTGCCTCCCAGCAAGTCTCCAGGACAGCTGCCAGGCAGAGAAGGCTTTTCAGAGCTGGGGACACAGCTCTGGCCTTGGACTCTCCCTGCAAGGACTTGGGAGCATCTCTAAAAATTTTCCTTCCCATGCTCCTTATCAAAAAAGTCACAGCCTGGCCATTAAATCAAAACTTAAGTCACACATTTCTTCCTGTGAGGACTTCTAAGCTGTCTTTATTCCTTTACAGCCAAACAAGAGTGTGATGAATGGAGATATTGTGGCATGGGAACAGAGCCTGGAATGTGTCTGATGTTGGGCAGATATGAGAATCTAGTGTCCTTTTGGAAGTGCCATCCTTGCTGATCCCACAGGATTAACAGAGTCATCTGTGGGGGAAAGGGCTGCTCCACTTAATTGGCCGAGGCTTTGGAATGCAAAACTTTACAAATAAAAAAATCCTATAAACCAGGATGAGTTCAATCATTATGAACTTGGAAAAGGTCCATTTTTGAGGAGCACATCATAGGATGTCACAGGAGTATATTTAACCTACCACATCCTTATCTGGAACACGTCTGGGGTTAATAGAAGTAGGCAGTGTCTGCCTCATGATACTTTGTTATATTGCAATTTTCACTCCAAAGAATTGCAAATTACTTTACAAATGATATACAAAGCCTGCCCATCACTTTAAAGCAATTGCTGATAGAGGCAAGCTCAACCAACACAAAGAGCTGTCAGAGGATATGCAGCTGGTGGAAAACTGAAGCTGTGCCTGGAGTGACCAAGGTCCAGTTTGCTAATCTGTGCCACAAAAAAGTGACTATCCCTGCAGGGTGTGATCCACTAAACAATGCAGAGGTGACCAGAGAAAAGGAGGATTGAAATTTTGTAAGTTCTTCGTGTACATAGCTAAACAGGAGACATCTCTACCCCAAAATCACTACAAGGTCTTGGTTTCCAAGGTCTCATCTGTAAAGAAAATCTGGTGAATAAATTGTAAGAGATTCACTACCTGTGTTCCAGAACAGTGAAAGGCTCAGTGGATCTCACAAGACTGAAAGCATTTGGGTATTTTAAAGGTGATGCTTAAAAGGCTAAACCATCCCCTCTGGGAACTGAGTTAATGTTTCAATTCCAATTCACTTTAAAAGCATCTCACTGGCATGACAAGCTGGAGGCTTCCCAGAGCCTAAGGAAGGTATTCCAAGTGTTTGTCAGGGGTGGATAATGCACTACACTGCTGGATTTTCATGTTTCAGCACCACAAGGAAGCCCAAACCTGCTCCTAGAGCCACTGGAGAGCAGAGGAGCCGTTCCCCAGCCCTCGGTGTGAGATGGATGCTCTCAGGTGCCTGGGGGGTGGCTGCAGTGAAATACAGGACCCCCGAGGCTGAGAAAACTGGAGGGTAAAGCTGAGGAGTTCAGGAAACAGGATATCCATTCTGGAGCTGTAAAAGACCATGAAGGAGAAGCTGCCTTGCATTAAATCAGCTCCTGGTTTTCTGAAGGGGGAGGAACAACAGAGGGACTGAAGTACTGCTGTAAAAGTGGAGATTTCCTTGAAATCCATCTGTTGCTGCTCAGGGGGAAAACCAGAATGCTGCAAGGGCAAATCAAGTTGTTTTCTGAGAGAGGGAGGAAAGGGGTGGTTGGCTTTCAGAGTTTTTTCCTACTAAACAAAATGTGTGCTGGTTCTTGTGTCTCACCTTCTCCTCCTGGCCAAAGGGGTTTGTTCCTCCAGGTGAGCAGTGCAGGACTGGAACTTGGCTGTCGCTCTCCAAAGCCTGCAGCGACCACCACACTTACTGAAAATACCAATTACAACTCCCTAGTTAAAATTAGATATATGCTAATTCGTCCTTTAAAAATTAGCAGCTCCATGCAAATTGAAAACAGATGTCTGCGTCTTCAGTCAGTGCTGGTTAGTTTATGCACTTATTCCTCACACAACCTGTTTCACCATCTCCCCAGAGCCACAGCATCCCTGAAGCACAGCTCCAGCACTGATCACAGGCAGCCCCAGTGCCTCACACACACCTCTTCTGTGCTAGACACCTCTGTAGCTTGCCAGTGATCATTTCTGGCGTTTTATTATTGTTTTCTTTAGTGAGGTGCCAAACTCTGACGATTTGAAATTCTGGGCCTCAAGCCAATCCTCTGGGCTTTTCGAAATTTGCTTGTAACCAGTGTAAACCTCAGGCCACTGCTGTGGACAGGTGACAGATTCTCCCCCTTGGCTGGGAGCAGCTCTCAGCGTGTGTTGTTGGTACAGCACAGGCATGGAAATGGAGCTGCTGGCAGTGAGGATCAGCACTGGCACTGCTTGAAAATGCTTGATGGTGTATGGGGCAGTGATGCAGGCAGGGCCAACTTTTCCTGAGTTATTTCATCACTGAGAGTCCACAGCCCCACACACTTTTAATTCTTTTTTAAAGTGCCGCACTGGTTTTAAGTAACACATTTGAAATGGTTTTACAAAGATCCTTGCTGAATGGTATCTGCAGTGCTGCTTCATTACCACCCATAACAGCCCAGTGAATCACAATACCTGCAGAAAAATGACAACAATTCTCCTTTGTAGAGTGTCTACTGCAAGGGGGGAAAAAATAAGCTTAGCTGGAAATATGAATAATAGATTGTAATAGTCACAGCTGTTCATAAATAAGAAGATTTACACAAACACGGTCTAGTGGAACGGGCACATTTCTCTCCAAGACTGCCTTGCTGCATGATTTTGAAGGAAGCACTTTGTCACTTTTTGGCTCAGTTTCCAAATATGAAATATAAACTGATATCATTCTTACCACTCAATGTAAACAAAACGCTTTGAGAACATGAATACAAATCGATGTATAAATGTTAATCTATTATTTTCTAGCTAAATCCATATTCTGCAAATGCAAACAGAGAATGAAGGTGGGTTTTTGCTTTTTGCACATCTGTGCCACTAGTGGAAGTTTTGCAAGCCAGATTAGGTCCTTGGGGACCTGAGTGCATTCCTACAGCTCACAGTGTGTTTGTACAGTTGCAAAGTGGCTTAAACTACTAAGCAATTCAGCTCATGGGTGTACAAAAAATAACAGCAGTCATCTTGCCCTGTTAGATGCAGCAAAGGGAAAATTGCACCCAAAGTATGAGAAACCAGGAGATAAATGATTCATAAAACACAGAAAGAGTTTACAGCTTTATAAGGATGGGGAGAGACCAGACCTGTTGGCTTCCACCAGCAGAGTATTTCTGCTAATTCTGTTTGTTAAGAAATTGCTCTCAAAATAGCAAGATGCTTCACTTAATTAAATGTTAGCAGGTCCATGCATAATTTATATTTCATTTTGGTCAAAAGTCATCTGAGAAGCCCAGAACACTGTGGCAGGGCTTTGTGCTAAATTCTCCCTTCACTGCCATGGCTGCAGTTCCACTGAGGTCTACAGAACACCAGGTGATGATTAGGTTCTATTAAATCCATTTAACACAGAAGATGAAACATTGCAAAGCTGAATACCTTGCCCAAGGTCAGTGACACAACAGGGGACCTGAATTACCAGAGAATGATGACTTCTATTTACTTGCTGAATTCACTGGACTAGTTGAAAATTTAATTTCTGCTCTGCTGACTCATGGGTGGCCACATGGGTGTGGCTGCAGTATAGAGCATAAAAGTCTTTCCAGGGACGCTGCTGAATCACAGCTTCTTGTCTGGGCCTATTCTGTGTGTAAATTCAAAAAGGATTGCCAGCTCTGGCCGTGGAGATAGCAGCTGTTCAAACTGAAATATGATGCTGTTCCTGCTGCCATCGAGCACTCGAGTTTTGCTATTAGTTATTAAACAGATATTCTCCTTCTAAGGTTAACCACAAAAATGTCTTTCACTTAAAGAACAATACTTATCAATAAAGGTAGAAAAACAAAGTTAGAGGTGTATATTTAGACATGATATATTAAAACAAATAACTTGGAGGTTTAAATATACTTTTTTAACTTTGAAGTGTACAGCTTTTAAAATATTTTCAGAGTCTGTATGACTCAGGAGAATAGTAACAGCATCTGTGTACTTCTTTTTTTTTATTTCCTAGTATTCCCATCTAGCCTGGGGTCATTGTCCTGCCAAGAGTTAGACAGCAAAGGACTTGGCATCAGCTCTCACTAAGACTTTTACACATTCCTATACCCAATGACTGACTAATCCTATCAAAGATAGCAGAAATTCTTATATTGTCAAAATTTAAGCAGAAGTTAAACCCCTAAAAGATCAGGAGCTGCATCAGCACTGGTTACTGCTGACTAAATACAGGAAAAACAAAAGTATTAGAAGTAATCAGGCAATTTAAAAACAACTTTGTGACAGAAATCAGATGATATTTTTGTAGTGCTGTATCCTCTTAGGAATACCTATTCCATCCACAAATGAGTGAAATACAATGTTGACAAACAAAGGATCCATTCACACCCATGCTGATAAGAGATGTGTAACAAATATTACACCAGTTACATGATTTTCTAGCCACACTTCAACAATACTTGAGCTTTTTGTCATGGCACCGACATTAAGTGTTCAAGTTAAGACAAACATCTTTAAGATCTAATTTTTTTTTTAAGAAAGCCTATTGGCAAACATTTTAGAAGGCTTATGGAAATTTCTCCTTTGAAATTTCTATTCAATCTTATCAGCATTTTTGATAGAGATTTCCTACCAAGGGTTTGGAATATGGGATAGACAACAGCTTGCTGAGGCTGCACCCCTTTTTTTCTACAAGACAGATTTGATCAGTTTAGAATGCCCTCTGGGGAACTTCTGTAACTTTTACTTTTGAATTTATACCTTCCAAATGGAGTGCAGGGAAGTTGATGAGGTCAATATTGATGAGGTCAATATTGATGAAGTCAATATTGCAACCTGTGTAAGAAAATGAGAGCATTTTGTTTGATACCACTACTTTAGGGAGCAATGCCTCTGAAAAAGCCTGATTTGGGCCCCAAGAGGAGTTTTCACTAAAGGGGGTTGCCACACTTCCTTCTAGACCTGCAGAAAGCTTCTGCTTATCCTGCAGAGGAAGAAAGAAGCAAGTGACTGTTCCCAGGATTGCAGAGCAGCAGCCTTTCCCACATGAACCCCACCTCACCTGAGAGCAAATTGGCATTTCCTACAAATTCACTAAAGGTCATCCTTTGCAAAGCTGCATTCTTTTCAAAGATGATCTAAACACGAAAAAAAAAAATAACATCAAGCCACTTACTGAAAGGGTGAGCATCACAACAAAACCAAAATATGAAAATATACTTAAAGGGTTGGCAGTTGTAATTTTTTTTTAATGTCTGTGGTTATTTAGCAGTTTGGAGCAAATGCAGAAATGAGAACAAAACACTCCTTCACTAAATGTCAGAGTAAACACTTCTTGTAACCCCAAAGAAAAGTTTTTATACTAATAATACACTCACAAAATTCAACACTATCAGATTAAAAACAGAAAAAAACCCCCCAACCAAACAAAAAACCCGTAAGAACTTTCTATTTTTATATTTCATGAATCAGAAAGGTCACAAGCCCAATTTAAAAAAACATGCCTTGCAGGCATGAAGGGTAAAAGGCTGCAGATGAGATGTACTTTATCAGAAAATATTGTACACTGCATGTGACAGGAATGTATTCTTAACATAATAAAGCAAATCCAGGAGAGATTTACCACCTGTCCTTACCCTCTTACTTCACCATTAGATGTTCACTCATCCATTTCTTGCTGGGCAATTTTAAAAGCATCTCTCTGTCACTCCCATGCTCTTCTCCTGCTCTTGCATGCTGAGCTGATCCATTTTCTGAACTCGAAGGAGCAGAGCTGCCTCCCCTAAGTTCCTGAGTACAGGTACCAGTGCCAGCAGGAGACAGGCAGAGAAGAACAGTAGGGTTTTAAAGACGGAGGGGAAGAGGTCTGGAGGTAGTAAAGGACTGAAAGGAGAATGTTTGACAAGCTTCTGACACCCACTAAATTTAAAAGAGAGTTAATAAATAGAGGGGAAAAGGGAAAAAAAGCAGAGAGGATCACTGGGCAGACACTGAGTTTTGAACATGTTAGTGCTAAGTAGAAAAAGGAACCGGAGACAACAGGCATGAGTGGAGATCTGAGGAGAAGCACAAAGAGTGAAGCTGAAATATGAACAGCTGTGCCTTAAAGGTTGAATCCTGCAGACTGTTTAGAGTTTGGTTTCTTTCATTTATAATTGCTTAACATTGATGTAACTCTACTGATTTAACTATGGCAACCTTCATCATTTGACTGATTGTTTTTTGGTTTTTTAATAAAGGAAATCATTCCTATTTCAAACCATCAGATCTCCTGATACTCTGAATTCACGAGTACTTCATGATCAGGAAGTCAGGAAGTGAAAAAGAGCATTTATTGGGAGAAAAAAAATGTTTAGGTCAAAAAGTGTTGGATATCTATTTACCTTGACTGCTCTGACTACAGAGAGAGAAAGAGAGAGAGAGAGGGAGGGTTGAAACTCTTCATGTATTCCCAAAGTTTCATACAGTTTTCTCAGCATTAGTGAGACAGGGATAGCTGAGGATATCCATTCCTGTTCATAAGTGGACAGAGCAGGTAAGCTCTAATTCCCTCTTAATTATGACTGACTTTCAGTGGAGTAAAGTTTCAATAGCTCTACTGGATCAAGGAGGTGATCTGACTTCAGTTACTACAAAGCTTGAGATTGTAGCCTATCAAATATTAAAAAAGTGGAAAATTACCAGCCTAATAAGTAGCCAAGCAACAGAACCAGACATAATTGCTATGTAAACTTTAGCTTTAATAATCTCTGGTTCCCATTCTAAGTTTACAGAGCTGAGGTGACATTATCCCAGGCTTTTGACAAGAAAGGTCCTGCATCACTATCATCTTTTGTGATTTTCATGCCAGTCAGCAGCTTTCTCACCAGGGCTCCACCAGACCCCCTCAGTCTTTCCTTTCTTAGCTGCCTAACAGGAGCTGAGCTCATTTAACATCTGTCACAAACACCATGCTCACAGCCCTTCGTGCAGTGCAAACAGACCCAAGGTAGCTTCTTTGCAGGGCAAATTATTCTGTGCAGATGCTGCTTGGGGCACCCCACCCGATCTGACAGAAGCATCTCGAGCACCTCAGCTTGGTCCTGCACGGAGCAGGACTTTATCTTCTTCCTTTATCACTTTATCACTTCCTTAACAGCTTCTGCCACTTCCATCACCTTAAAATGGGGTTGTTTTGCTTCCTTACAGGAGTGCTACAGGCACATAAAGTCAAGCAAACTACTGGAGTGCTCGGCGTGGTGAAAGGGATCGTGTAAAAGTCCACCACATCCCTCTGTGGTTTAAATTAACATCGATGTTGTATGATTACAACACAATAATTGTAATTATTGTGTTGTAATCACACAATGCTTACAATCACTGTAATCAGTGTGTGATTGATGACAATGACTGGCTGAGGCAGCCCCTCCTGGGTGTTCCTCTGGCCTCCCCAAGCCCTGCCTGGCATCCTCCCTTCCTTCCAAGCACCAGCCAAGCAGTGGATCCAGCACTGGGAACCAGAGGAGGAAGGATTAATCCCTATCCCCAGCCAGATTAGCAGCCACTCGAGCAGGGAATCTTAGAGGAATATGCAAAGAGAGAAATTACAAGGTGGTGAGAGGGCAAGAATGGAGAGGATCTTAATTAAATTAACTGAGGGAATATTTACACTTCCCATTTCTGAGATTCGCAATTCTGTAGAATAATCTCCCAGAGGAAGCAATGAAAACCTCATCACTGAGCCATTTTAAATGAGTTGGAACAGCTCTGCAGTGAGCACTGTGGGGGCTGTGGACTGGCTTATGGCTCCTCTCTCTCTCCTTATAACTAATGAAGCACACTCCCTTAAATCTCCAAAGCATGAACTATGGGATAATCCATAGCAACCCATGAATGTATTTAACTTTTAGAACCTGGATAGATACTTATCCAAATAAATTGATAAGATTACCAACAGGATTAAAGGACTGTTGTTTGTCATTCTTCAGTTTCTTGCAATCATACAAAATCGATGTTAATTTAAAACTTACTCCTAAAGTATTTCTGTGGTTTCCCTGTGGCCACACGTATCTAACGTTTCCCCATAACTTTTCAGGGTGCTAAATATTTCTTGCCTTGTCAAATCCTAGGATACATCAGGTAAAACAAGACCTCCATGGGTCGAGATCCTTTGTATTCTCTCACTGTGCATCTTAGCATAGGCATTTCTAGGTTAAAAAGTGAATATTTTGGAGATTTGAGTTGGCACTGCACTGCCCCAGGGACAGAGCTCATCGTGTGTATATACACCAAAGGGATGCTCTGCAGAAGTGATGAGAACAGCCACATCAGAGGTCACCATTTCCATTTAATAATTACCTAAATTGCCTCTAGTACTTGGAGCTGCTGCTGTGAAATAGCTTTTTCAAGAGTTTGCTCTCCCATCTGTGGAGCAGCTGAGATGAGTAACAAGGTCTAAGTACGTAGGCTGTGCTTAGTACACAAGCTTACTCACCTCAGACTAGCTAATTCTGCTGCTTCTGTGCAGAATTAATTCCTTTTGCTTAGTATGATAATTTCCCTTTATTCCTAAGTATATTGGTTCTTTAGCAGAAAAAGGATTAAAGTTGGAATGAGCAAAAAGGGTGTAAAAGATTTCACTAGGAGCAAGACAGTAGTTACTGGACCCACTGAAGTTTTTCCTGATATTTCTATCAGAGACAATATTATGCCTCACTTTCTATTGGAAAATTATGTTTAAAGTTTCCATGAAAAACATCTGCTGCGTTCCACCCCAGCACTGGCAGTCGTTCAGCAATAGATTAAATCACTCCTTCCATATATGCCAGTAAATTTAGTCTCCCTTCTGCTAAAGTTGTTATTGACCATGGACTCATTTTGTAAAAGTCAATTTCGAACTTTTTCCAATTTGACTACTCTTTACAAGTAAATAGTTTCTTTTCTTTCTCTATCATTTGCACCTTGAATGCAAAGGCTGCTTTGAGACACACAGAGCTTTGGAAAATCAGGCCACCAGACTTTTCCAAATGTAACAGAACATCTATTTTAATCTTGGCTTGTGACAATGATGCAGAACTTTTTGTTTTGTCACAAAGGTCTTATTATAACATGGGCAAAGGTAATCAGGATCCCAGCTGACCACTTTTTATGTTTTCTATTTTGAACTATAAGGACAGCCCATTAAACCAGGGTTGCAATAAAAGAGGCACCAAGCAATGGGGCACATTCGTGCAGCTCACAGAGCAATAGGGTTTTACATATTTGAAGGCTTTGGATAAAAGTGGCTTAGCTGTCTTAAAATTAAATATTCATTTTGCAGGCAGGTTTCATTATTGTCCTGCTGCACTAAGAGAAACTGAATGTTAAAGATCTCTAGCCCAGATGGCATTGCTGAATTTCATTAGAAACAGAACAAAACCCCCCTGAGATGTGTGGTTTCCTTCCTCTAGACACAAGAAAAGGGATTTCAAGGGGAATCCAAGAAGTCAAGCACCTAAATCTTGATGACATTGTGGGGGTAGTTGTGCTTCTGGCATGTTTCACACTCCTGGTCCACCAGTGGCCTTGAGCTTCTCTGAGTATTTAAAAGCACCTTAAGTTCTTAAACCAAAAATTTATTGACCCACTTTTGGTCTTTTGCTATTTTGAAGGTGTCAGGATTCTGAATTTCCTCCAATGTTGGTTTTTCCTGCTGACACGTTTTGAACTTCCAAGACACACAGTAGTGTTTGAAAATGCTTATAATGCCCACTTCTGCTTTGTGCAATAACTACCATTATTGCACAGAGACCTGCCTTTATTTTAGTGTAGAAAAATCAGCTGCAGAACATTACATGGATCATAACTCATAAATTATTAGCATCTCTAGGCAAATTTTGCATTTGCCAATTTTTACACTGCAGAAATTGCCCCTTAGATGTAGTTTACAGGCCTCCTACTGGTATTTAAGAGTTCTTATGTTTGAGAAACAGAATGATTACTTCTTTCTTATGATAATTCATGGACTTGATAGATTTTTATACAGAGTAGATATACTAATCTGTAAAGGTTGTAATGATTTTGTCGTATCCAGTTCAAGCTGAGGACTGGGAAATAAAATATATATTTACAACCTTTATTACAGCAAAAGCTTGTCTAAACTTCAAGAAATAAGTTATCTATACCTATTACAGATTCAGAAAAAACAGTGTGAGTGAGGCCAAACAGTGTCTTTCTAAAACCACTGGGAAACTTCCTAAGAGTCATCAACAAATGTGTCCTATGAATAATGTCATGTATGAGGAGAAAGTAACCAGGCTTGGATATGCTATGGGTGGAAAAAGGACCTGACTGAAAGTATAAACCTTATGCCTTTCTTTTGCTTCTGGTGTAAACAGTAGCTGAGTAAAGTTAAAAAAAAAAACAAGGAAAAAAAATCTCATTAGAACAAAACTTCCCCAGCCCACAGTCCAAGGGCTTTCAGTCCCCGAAAATGAAAGTAATGAAAATCAGGATGTGAACACTCACTGTGTCAGGCTTTGGGGAAATAATAGCTGTGTTTCAAATTAGTAGAGAGCGCACAGCAGCAGCCCACATAGCTCTGCCCTCATGTTAGAGAGTCCAAAACACAATTCCAGCAGCAGTGCTACGTGCAGGCTTCACAAATATTTGATTATATCTCCTCTAAGAGCCTCACAAAATCTAAATGAATATTTGGGAAGATGACTAATGGCTGTCCATGAATATTCCAAACAGGCTGTCGTCGGTATTTGTGTAAATGCACTCAGATGAACCTGCTCATTTGTGTGTCTGTGCATCCAGAGCAGTGCATTTTCATCCCTTTGATTTGTTTCATAATGTTCATACAGACCTGCGTGCAGGGCAAACACAAATTAAAATTACTTGCTACATGAGAATAAGCAATTAATTTACAGTATAGAGCATTAATACCTACTGAAACATTTTACTTTCAGAGTAATTTGTTCCCTTCAGATTTTTCCAATTAGCTGGTCCCTTTATCAAGCTTAACCCATCACACTGCTTTTTCTACCATTTGCTTGACTTTAAGCTCACATTTCTCATTAAGCATCTGGCAGACAGTTTGAGGCCTTAGAACTTGCCAGTCTTGGATATATCATTCTCTTCACCCCACGAGAGCAGAGGTAGCTGAAGGATCACAAAAACAGCTCCTGTGGAAAAAGCTGTTAAATTTTATTAACCAGGGCCCTGAACCAGGAATCGTTACTATAACAATGCTAAATGGAGGTAAAATATCACCTCTTCAGGGTGACAGTATTTTACAACCATCCCATAGTCAGGCAAAGGGCTGCATATGTGAGAGGTAATAATGAATTAATGGACCAGCCACATTGTAGCATCAAGGCTAAAAATATAGGTTCATTTAGGATTCACTAGAGTGGTAATGCAAAATTTTGAACTGCACAGAGACTCTTTTTGCTGGAAAAGTTCCTCCTCACATTCATATCACTCTCACAGCTACCATTGAACTCTAATATGCCTTCAGACGGATGTGAAAAATGTTGTAATACACAAAATTTGTAGTTGCTACAAGGATGTATTAGTTGCTGGTGGGATGAGAAGGCGAGACTCCAACGAGTTGACAATCCTTCAAATAAAAGGTTAAATTTCCATTCATTAAGCTGCAGGAAAGGTAGGGATTTGATGGGAATCTTTCCTGAGTGACTGCTAATCTTTTTGTTCCTCCCGCAGATGCTCTGTTGCCTATTGTCATGGTAACAGGAGCTCCACTCTGCTCCCTTCTGCCTTTTCTCAGGCTGTGGACACCCATGCGCTTCTCCCCAGGTATAATCCCAGCCTTATCCTCAAAGTTCTCCACAGCCCTTTACCTTTCCACTGGATAATCCACTCCTTTCTCAGGGAGGGGCCTTTCTTTGTCCTCAGGGGCAGGACACAGCAGTGCAGGCTGGTTTTTTTGTCCTGTATTTATGGTGGAAGGCACAGACCCCTCCCCTGACTGCCTGTACAGGTGCAATTGGCTCACACTGCTTGGCTCCCAAAACTCAGGCCAACGCTGGAGGATGTTTAATGTGATGCAGGCACACACATGCTAATCAACACATTATTATAACAAAAAATCTTTATTTATTTTAGCTGGGATATAGCTGTAGAGACCCAAGCACTCATCCCAGGAACCCCTAATGCACCTGCCTGCTGCCAGCTCCTCCCTGGTGTACCTTCTGCTATTTGCCTGGCTTGGTATCTCAAAGGCCCTTCTGGTATTCAGACAAAAAGACTCTTTGCTGCTGCTGCTGCCTAGATGTGTAATTCTGCTAACCAGACAGACCTCTCCGAGGGAAATATTTATCCTGCTCATGATGCAAACACGCCCCACGAGTGACAGCCTCTTCCAAACGATTACAAATCGCCCAGGATCACCCCCACACTTGTCACACACACTGCTCTGCACATGGAGCCACACGCTGGCAGCTCTTCCAGTGGAGGGAAAGCAGAGCACACAAAGCCCAAGGGCTGCTCTAGCCCACCCCAACCAGCAGTGTTCCCACAGGGAAAGTCCTCCAGCTGGGCAGAGGAGCATGTGGAGCTCCAGGAGCATGTGGAGCTCCAGGAGCCAGCTTCAGACCTCCTCCTTTGGGAGCCAGGAGGGGACACAGTGCAGGACACGGTGACAGAAATGCTGTGCCTGGTGAAACCCACTACCTACAAAGAGAATCACTGCTTGGACAGAGCCAGGTACCTTTTTAGCTCCCTTGGATGAGTTAGACAGCATAAAGTGTGGAATGGTGGAGGCTGTCATGGAATAGTTTGGGTTGGAAGGAACCTTTAAGCATCATCTAGTCCAACTCCCCTGCAAAGAGGAGGGATTTCAACTCTATCAGGTTGTTCAGAGCCCTGTTCCACCCATCCTTGGATGTTGCCAGGGATGGGGTATCCACTACCTCATCTGGCAAAAAAATATCTCAGCATAACCCCAACTGAAAACCTTTGCCCTCAGTTCCAGACCTTTCTTTAAGACCTTGCAATTTTTTTCATTGGTCTGCCAGAGTAAAAAGAATGTAAATTTCTGATGTAAAAAATACAGCAGAAAAAGAAACAAAACAAAAGTTATTTCAGATCCTCCTTACTTTTCATTAAAGAATGAAAACTATTTCTTTTCCTTTTCTGGCCGCTTTTGTAGCGATCAGGCCAGCACTGCCAAGAAACATCTCTTGGCTCATTCAGTTAGCATTATTAGAAAATTTAACTTTTCTTTTTTCTTTTTTTTACCTAGGGCTAACCTGAATAACATTTGGGTTAAAACCTGGATGGAGACCCATGGCTTTGTCCTAGTATGTTTTCTGGGTGCAAACAAACTGAATGAATGACTGCATGAACACATATTTAGTGCTACAGTCAGTATTTGTCATAGTCAATAATAGTGTTGTGCCTTTACTTAAAGCTGCTCCTTTGAGGCTCCCAAAGCACTTAATATTTGCAATAGTTCTAAAGTGTTATTATTAATTATTTTGTTTACAGAAACAAGTTGAGATAAATAACTAAACTTTTTCAAAACCATGCAATGCAATCTAATTCTGTAGATTCTGCCTCAAAAATATAAGGTCAGCAGTGACCTTGTTTTCACCTCTTCATGATCTAGACTTTGGCCTTTCAGTTGTTATGGCCCATATAATTTGTCCATCATTATAAATAACAGTAGGAATACAAAAAAGCTAGGGAGGCTCAAAGGACTTGTTGCCCATGGATAAAAATAGAGAAGGCCACTGGTGCAGCAGAACATCAAAGTCTCAACCATGATAATCCTACAGAGCAATTGTAAGTGACATTGGGCTTTAGATGCTGAGTAGAAAACACAATACTAAAAAAAGTTCTGTGGGCAGATTTTACTTTACTTATATTTTCTACTATAATCTTCCCCTTCTCTCATTTTTGTTGTTTGCCTACCCATGTCCCTTATGTGCTTATGCACAGAGCCTTTCTCAACACACAAAGGATCTATTAAATCTTCTATGAAGGAAGTAAACATGCCTGAGAAAAGATGCTGGCATCATTCTGCACTGTCTCAGCTCTCTGAAGCAAGTACAACACACAAGCAGCAGTGAGTGACAGCTAGGAACTGGTTTTCCATATGAGACAGAGCTCATGTTTCCCCCAGAGCACTTGTACCTCCAGCAGAGCACAGTTTCTGTGTTATTGCAGCAACTGGCTCATATAGGAAAAGCCTGTTGGGGATGCTGGAGATGCAGTGACAGCCAATGCCCCCAGAAGCAGGCAGACAGCACAGTCCTAAAATAAGTGACTGATATGAAAACATCTTAGGATGCCAAGAGTGAGAAGCCCAGAGTGCTGATGGTGTACAGAAGAAAAGAGGTGTAGAAATGGAGAAGAAGAAATACCAGTGCACTGGCCAACACAGAGCTTAGTGGAAATAAACTGTTCAGCAAGGTAAATAGAAAACAGGGAATTTTTCCCCTCCTAAATACAGCTGTATAGGGAGAGCTCTGTGCCACACACCCCTCTTATTTTCACTGGGGATTCACAGAGAGTCACAGTCACAAACACTGTTATGTGTGATCTTTAATAATCTCACTCACATAAACATGTGCACTAAAGCAGAGGAATGATTGTAGCTTGTTCTCCAATAAAACAGGAAGGTTTAGGGCCCATAGTCTGCAGTCAATTTCCAGACTCTGCAAAGGTGAAGTGAGACCTGAATATTTTTTCTCATTCCTAAATTATTACTGGCTCAAATGTCCTGAATACAGATTAGAAGAATTACCTGATTGTATTAACCTAGGGAAAGAGTTGAATAAAAAACCATGATCATATTTCAATAAAATAGTCTCCATTAGAGAGCAAAACCTCTTTCCATCTCCCTCTCTCTCGTGTATTTATATGCAGCATGCAATGCCTTTTACAACCCATTTTTGGGGTACTTGAATAAAACTGAATATTGTCTACTCAGTCTGAAAGATGATGAAGTCACCCAGGACTCATCTCCTAGGACAGCAATAAACCAACCCTCCTGCCAGTCACAGACAGGTAACATGCCTGCATTTAATGTTTGCCCTGTTCCGTTTGAAATGTTAATTCTGGCACACTGAAACTCAGTTCATATTAACTTCAGGTTACCTGATTTAGATACGGTAAAGGACAGCCATTTATCAGCTGCTTTTTAAAGATCAAAGAAGCCTGTCCCTCAAATATGCCCCATAACATGCAAATGAATCTTAATGTCTCTAATTAGATTATAACTGGAGGGTGCTTTCTGCTGTTGAAATAACGTGTTACTGTGTCACAGGCTTCATACATTCCAAGGATCTGATCTTCTCAGCAAGTACCAGCCACACTTCCTACCCCGGTCTATGACGTGCCTCCCCTCACTGGTTTTGTCACAAAAGAATCCAAACCTGCTTTTCTGACACCTCCTTTTCAGCTGTGACACTTGTGGAAACAATCAGACTCCCCCACGAGGGGTTTCTGTGGCTCCTTTGTGCAACGTGTCCAGCAGCAACTGTGCACAGCAAGGTTCAGAGGCTCTACGTACCTGCTGATGAGTAAGGAATTAATTCACACTTCAGGCTTATTCTCCACTGCTTTTACAGGGAGATAATTATGCCATGGTGCTTATCTGTCTTTAAAATCCCGGTGGTGGGAAGCTTGTACACTTCCTCTGAGAGGTAGCAGAGGGAGGTCAGCACTACATCATCACTCAAAGTGACTCCACCTGCTATGCTGCACAGGAAAATTAGGATTTGCTGTCTCCACGAAGATTTAAAGTGGGAAAGAAAAAATACAGGGTAGTCATCACGTAGGAAAACACTCTGTGTAACTGGGAAAGAAAAGTCTTAGTCACCTGATACAAATATATGCATTTAAAAATAAAAGGTGTGCTTGGTGACTGGACCAGCACTTCTATTTCCAGAGGGAAGGCTGCAAACTCAAGCAGAAGCTGCTTGGTAAGCAGGAGGTGAGAACAGCAAATGTGAAGGGATGGCTGAATGTTTGTTACAAATGCAGCCCTTCCTCATGCTCGTGAATCATTTCTTAACTGATCCTGATCTCTTTAAGTGCACTTGTTGATATGCTAGAGGCTATATCAGTGAAGCAACATTGCCAAGAAGCAAATATCATCATGAGTTATGTGCACAAGAAATGGAAAATCTGACCCATCTCTCTCTGTGCTGTCTTATTGTATCAAAATATTATACTGTGAGGTTGCTGGGGTTCTTGTCTGTATGTTTCTGTATTTTTGATGGTGGTTTTATAAATGGTGATCTCTTAAACTGTTCCTCTGTAAGCACTGGAGGTTTTATTTGGGCCTCTTTAAGTTAATATTAAAATCAATATCAATGTTTTTCAGCTCATTTGCGGGAATTAATTTAATCCATTTGGATTTTCTGGAAACAGAGAAGTTTATGCATAAGGCAACTTTTTTTTTTCTTTTTTTTTTACTTTTTTTTCCACAAACACTGGATGGCACAAGAGCAGAGAGAAGGGGTTTGTGTCTAACAAAGAGAATCACAGAATCACAGAATGGCCTGGGTTGGAAATGACCTTAAAGGTCATCCATCATCCAGACCCAATCCCCTGCAGGGATGGGCAGGCACACCTCCCACAAGAGCAGGTTCCTCTGAGCTCCATCCAGCGTGCTAATGAATAAAAATTTGGGGAAAAAATAAAAAACTTTAAGATAAGTGAGTATTTTCAAGAATATTTGACCCTTGCCCACAGGTACTTGGGCAAGGGCTGCACATATAATGAAATAAACTGGGAATGCCTATTTCTCACCATGTTTGAAAATCAGTTGCTCATTACAATAAAATAAGTGGTAATTCCAAGATCAGCTTTTATACTCCAAGTGGTTGTTTCAGTGTGTATTTTTCTAAATCCATTGTTCAACACAGATTTCTAGGAGGGAAAAGAAGTGCCAAATGGATTTAAGGACTTTTGTTGGCAGCCTGCAAGTTTCACACCCAAATCTGTGATGTGCAAATGCCAACATTCTTGAGTAATCACCTGAGCATCAGTGAAATACAGACCTGTGGTTGAGGATTTGACACTGGATTTTGTAATAGTTGACCGAGATGAGTTAGTGGAGTTAGTCCAAGGGTGACAGGCCCAGGGCAGGGACAAGGGTCCTCAGATGGGGCTGCTGGGGACAAGGGGACAGTCAGTGGGGACAAGGAGTGGGGCACTGATGAGCTTCAAGAACACTGCTCTGAAGAAGGTAATGAAAGGGGATGTCAGAGGGTCCCCAAACAAAACAAAACTTGCAAGTCTAGGAATTAGAGAGAAGCCAAAGGCTGCGGCCCTGGAGAAACTCTGAGCTTCCTTCAGAGGAGCTGCCAGAGAATTAGAGGAGCTGAAGTCTTCCAGCAAAGGTGACCTCATATTTGAGCTGGAATGGCCAGAAGAATCTGGCTCATACCAGATCTAACAAGGCAGAGCTCCCCAAAAGGAAACTTCTTTCTTTATGAGTCACGCTTTTGCAAAAGCTGGGAACCTCGCAGTGTCAACGGTGTGCAAGAATGGAAAAGCAGCTGGATGAGGCTGAGCCCTACAGACATGTAAATTAAAAGAGAAACACCCCAAAAATGTCATCAGCTTATGGTAATAACGACATGGATTCACATGTAAAAAATTCTAGGTTGTTCTTTTACGAGAGCAAACCTCTCACTGAAGGAACCCTGCATGCTCCTCACGCCTAAATTACACTGAAAATGCAGTTGAGTCATGGCAGATGCAGCCAGCATTACGGGATCTACAGGTCTAATCCACTTTCTTGCAACACCAGTGGCACTGCACTTACCCTGAGCACTGTAAGTTGGTGCAGGTGCATTTGAGACCAAACATTTTAACTTCTGGTCCTCCTAAAATCAGCCACAGTCATGTCATGATGAAAAACTATAGTGGAAGAGGAGAGCTGAGCTTAATATATAACAAAAATGGGACACAATAAGGGTTTTTCTGCATTTTTTTCCCTCTTCTGAAACAGATCTACTGTGTAATTTTACAAATAACCTCCCATGACTCTAAGTAGCACAGTTTGCTCTAAAAAGCTACACATGTGCTTCTAACACCACGTTAAAGCAATGTTGGATCAGATGTAGCTGAAACTGGAAAAAAGTATTTTTTCTGGCATGTCAGAACAAACACAGAAACACTGGGGTTTTTATTCTGAGGATAAATTGATTTTTGGTTCTAGTGGGGTAAATATTACTGAATTTATTTTTATCCTAGCAACATGTATATTCTCTAATGATACTGGACATTTGCTTATCCCAACATGGTTAGAATTTGGGTCTATTTATGTAGCTGGTGATACATGATAAAGATGAAGCATTTAGGGTTTGTTTTCTACATATTCAGTAAGTCGTTTCCAACTGCATTTGTTCGAGCCAAACAGAAAAGCTTATTTTCAACAGGAGTGAATTTATTAGCCACATTTTTTCCTCATTTATGTCTTGAAACATGAGTGTTTGTAGTCCGCTGGAGCCTGAGGCTTTACTTGTGAATAAATTATTTGTAATATCCTGATTTATTGTGGTGTTTTGGGGCCATTTCTTTCTGCCTGAGTGGCACCAGTTAGGGTCAATAGCATCTGCCCAAGGTAGATTTCACTTCTGGTCCCTTGTCCCAATAAAATAGAACATGCAGCTCTGGAAATATCAGACAGAGAGAACTTTAATTTTCATTCTGAAGACAGACCTTTAATTTTATGCTTGCACCAAGCAGGAAACATTAGACATAATGCATGAATATCAAAATGCTATGCTTTTTTCCACAGAAAGCTGATCTAAATGAGTTTAAGGTCTCTTAAAGTGTCCTGTGTTAGTCAACCAGAGACAGTGATTTAAAATTCATTACATTATCCTGGGTTAGAAGATATTTGGACAGGTAAGTGATTTGGCACAGCTTTAGAAAATTGACCTGGAATGTCAGGTGAAAAATCCCTGATTTGGTCTCCACTTTGTTCAATCTGGTCACCAACAGGTGATTCTGGAGCTAGCAGTTTCTCAGTGGACCACAGACTGGAGAGCTCAAACTGCAAAGCAAAAAGAAATAAAATATGTTCCGATTGGCACTAAAGGCTCTGTTTCCCCTGTAATTTAGGGGACTGTGGTTAGTCTGCTTTAGCTTTGATCTGCTTGTAATTGTCCTCTATCACACATGTGCTCCTGGGACCTTCTGGTTCCTGGCAAGCTTGAAAATCAGGCAATTTATTTTGGTAACTAGGTATGGACATAGGAGCCCAGCTTCAGATATCTATTTTCCTTGCTGATAAATCACTGCTGGGCAGCATCCTGCCAGCAGCACAAACGCCATACTGAAAATGAAAAGATTTTTAGCCAAACCAGGGTTTCACAAATATCATGTGTTGCAATATTTATTTCAATTTCTTTACGGAGGAGATTCTTTCAGCATTATTGCCTGCTTTGGGTATTTAGAGAAGGAAATAACAACAACATTTCCATTTCAGAAAAACAACTTTGTGGCCTACTCACTGCTGAAATCCATTAAGAGACTCTGCAGGGTGGGAGAAGTGCCCCAGCTCCACCCAGCTTTGTGCAGCTCTCAGGGCTTCTTCAGCCCTGCATCCTCACTGCTCCCAGTCAGCCCTGCTGCTGCTGAAGCTGCTGTGGTTGTTGTAAGGTCAGCAAAGGCCTCGGGTTTTGTTTGCTGGGGTTCTTTTTATTTTTTTTTTTCCCGTGATTTGAGCTCTTTCCTGTTGTGTTATTGCGTAACTGGAGCCCATGACACAACACATGCCCGCACTCCCCGGGAAGCGCTCCCTCGAAAATGAAAGTTGCCAAGTTGCAGCCACAGCATTCTGGGCAAAAAATTTGTTTAATAACGTTGGATTCTGCTGGGTCACTAAATGCACTGACAGTCTTTTCCCTTTTTTTCTTTTTTTTTTTCCCCCACAACAGGAACAAACCATACCAAATACTCAGCAAGCTGTTCAAAAGTTTGTGTCATTAGTAAGGCTTTCATTTCCACGGGGACATAATGCTGGGTTGGGTTTGTTTGTGTGTTTGCAGCGCTTGAAATACATGACAGGCTTCTGGTTTTCCTCTTCATTTGCTGTTACTTCTTAAACACAGTTGTTAAATGTTACAAAGACGCCCTGTTCCCTTCAGTTGCTGAGGCACACAGTGAATAGATCTTTTTGGTGAACAAATTATGCGTTACCTTCATTTGAGATTCCCCTCAGATTTTGGCACGCAGAGAATCTGTTGCAAATAAATGAAACAAAATTATTAAAAAGTACATCTCGAGGATTGACAGACTTCTCATTTCCTCTTCAGATTTTCTAGTTTTTGTGGTTCCTTCTAAGCAAGGCAAGGCTGTCCTGTTAGACCTACATGTAGTATACATTTTATTCAGCTTTTTGTTCCCTGTCAGCTTCACCAGTCAGATATGATGCTGGTAGCCTGGTCCTCACAAGGCTGGTTGTTTCTGAAGAAATGTTTAAAGACTGTGACTGTAAACACCAGGGCTTTAGTCAGCACTGATGCTTTTGCAGGAAAACATTTGTCAGAAGTTCCTCGTGTCACTTTTTTTTCTGATGGGATTTTGGCTTTGGGTAACAAATAACCTGACAAATATATGACAGGATGAATGAAGCAAGTGTCATTCCAAAAAAACATACCTGTGTTCTGTGATGTCTGTGGAAGGAGCTGGGTTTTTATTTAAGAAGTACTTATCCAATATTTCCTACAGTGCCTGGATAGTGAAAAGCAAAGAAAAACTGTGATGCCAAAGGAAGCGGAGAATTATCTCAATCTTATTTTGTTCCTTTTTTTCTAATCCTTGGTATACCTGTGAAATCCATTTATTTATAGATTCCCCTCTATCACCAGCATAACCAAGCTCTCCTTCTACATCAAATTATTTCATTTCTGGCAATCACAGTAAAAGTAGCTGATAATTTCTCATCTTTTTCTTGGAATGTTTTCTTTCCTTTCTCTAGTTTCCCTAGGAACTGGCTATAACCACTTACACATGCAGTATAGTAATATAGCACATGCCCAAAACTGAATCAGGTCTCTTTCAGGTCTGCAAATGAACAGACTTGGCTTGGGTTTTTTAGACTGGTTTAGGGGGTTTTTTGTTTGTTTTGAGAGGTTTTTTCCCTTTATTTTTCTTTTGTCATTGTTGGTTGGTTGGTTGTTGGGTTTTTTCGCAGTGAAAACTGCTCTGAACCTGATTTTCTTTTCTCTTCTCTTTTCTTTTCTTTTCTTTTCTTTTCTTTTCTTTTCTTTTCTTTTCTTTTCTTTTCTTTTCTTTTCTTTTCTTTTCTTTTCTTTTCTTTTCTTTTCTTTTCTTTTCTTTTCTTTTCTTTTCTTTTCTTTTCTCTTCTCTTCTCTTCTCTTCTCTTCTCTTCTCTTCTCTTCTCTTCTCTTCTCTTCTCTTCTCTTCTCTTCTCTTCTCTTCTCTTCTCTTCTCTTCTCTTCTCTTCTCTTCTCTTCTCTTCTCTTCTCTTCTCTTCTCTTCTCTTCTCTCCCTTTCCCTTTCCCTTTCCCTTTCCCTTTCCCTTTCCCTTTCCCTTTCCCTTTCCCTTTCCCTTTCCCTTTCCCTTTCCCTTTCCCTTTCCCTTTCCCTTTCCCTTTCCCTTTCCCTTTCCCTTTCCCTTTCCCTTTCTCCCTTTCTCCCTTTCTCCCTTTCTTCCTTTCTTCCTTTCTTCCTTTCTTCCTTTCTTTCTTCCTTTCCTTTTATTTCTTTTTGTCACTTGTGCTGGATGAAGTCTATCATTTCAGCCTCTTCTACTGTTCATTTTTTTCTTCTCTTTCATAAAGGTATTCTGCTGTGATCATTTCTACTGCACTACAATTATTATTACACTGAAAATCTGACTTCCTCATTTCTTTCACTTTTATTTTTACCTCATAGTGTTACTGGAAATGCTGCATCTTCTGCTGGTTGTACAAACAATGTTGCTGGTTTACATGATCTTTTCACTAGTGGTCAACAACATGGAAGAAATTGTTCCCTGGGATAGCTGGACTGGTAAAACATTTTCTTTCACAATCACATAAACAGCACTGAACAGCTCTTGTTAAAAAACATCTTTTCTTCTGCTTGTTTTTCTGCTGCAACAGGCAGCCTTTGTAAGTGGTGCTAGACACAAACTCTGCCTACCACCAAGAAGAAACCAAGCACATCCTTTTCTTTGCAAGCCTTTCCCTTTCCTCTCCTTAATGAAGGGACACAGGGATGGTGACAATTGCATTGTCCCACCTCCTACCACACACATTTGTGCCTTTACCTGCTCCTTTGCAGGCAGGTTGGCACACCCAGGAGGGTTTGCACAACTCCTCCAGCAGGGTGTCCATGTGCAGGGAGCTCCTCTGCTGCAGCCTGTCCTGCAGCACCAGCAGCCTTTGGGCCTCTGCGTGCTGCTGCTCCCTCCTGCTTCTCACTGGGCAGGGTTGCTTCATTTCTCAGAGCTTTTGCAATCCTCTCTGCTGTTGTCTTTGTTACAGGCTCTGTTTAAAAGCCCTTCCCCCTGCTTTTGCTGAGGAGTTCTGGTTTTCTTTTGCTGTTGTTTCCAAAGATTTGGGATTACTTAATTTCTTTCTGTTTCAGAGTGCTCCTGGTTTGTTTTCAAGCTTTTCCCTGATCTCACAGAGATTTTCTTATACTCCTCCTAGTATGACAATAGCAGCCTCTTGTTTTTGTTTCACGATGTTTCAGGAATAATGGCAAAGCTTGGAGAAGTCAACCTCTTCAACTTGCAAGTCTGACACACGCCTCCTTGACCTCTCTAAAACCTGAAAAATTAAAAAAGTTACATGTTTAATGTCCTCGGTAGCTTGGTTGATGAAATTAATATGAGCATGCTGAAATGTCATGAAGAAAGCAAAACCAACAGGGCTTATCTGGAGAAATAAAGGAGCTGATCTAGCAGAGAAGCACAGATTTCAGTGCAGAAAATGAAATCATCAGCTCTGGGAAGCAAAAATGGAAAGCCAGGAGCCAAGAGTTGTAACGGAAGGCTGAGTACAAGAGAGAGAAGAATGGTGTCACATGGACATTAAACATAGAAAATGAGTGGGCAGGGAGGGAAAAAAAAGGAGTGATAGTCAGAACAGACTGGAGGGAGGGAAGCCTCGTTATTCACAGCACGAATCTGGGTCCTCTGGGGACCAGGCAGAGGAGCAGAGCTCTGCAGGAATTATCACACGGGAGGACAGGGGCACAGCCAGCCCTGGGGAGAAGAGGCAGCCCTTGGGGGATGCCAGGTACAGGGGACAGGTCACCCTGGCACAGGGGACAGGTCACCCTGGCACAGGGGACAGGTCACCCTGGCACAGCTTCCACCCACTGCTGGCCTCTGGAGAAGGAGCAGAAGTGGAGGAAGAGAGAGGCTGAGTGAAAGGAAAGGCAAAGACAGCCAGGAGGAATTAGGGTTCGAGGCAGAATGGGGAGCAGCCATCTCAGAGGAAGCTAAAAAAGAAGTTGAGAAAGGAAGGCAAAATGAGAAAGGAAAAGCTGGTGGGAGCAGCAGAACCACAAGGCAGAAGGAATCAGATAATCATACAATTGTTTAAATTGGGAAAGACAAGATATTCTACATATGCAGAAATCTGTATTAAAAAAAATTGAGATGAAAATTCCTCAATACAGAAAATAAAATTTCAGAAAACTAAAAGTCTTAGGATAAAAATAAACTACTACAAATCAAGCTGGCTTAACCTTTACTACAAGCTGGGACAAATGGAAATAGCTGGGGAAAAAAAGAGATGCATTAACAGCAATATTTAACCAGGGAGTTACAGCCTGTGTGTGATGTGTGAACCACTAAGTGTTTAATGAAAGATAACCTTGTTTTCAGCTAATACAATCTTGCCACACAGGGCTCCTGCCTCCCCTGGAGAAGAGAAATCCACAAAAAATAAAAATGAAGGTTGGAAATCATTTGAATGACAATAAGATATGAGAAAATAGGAAGGATGACAGAACTATAGAAACATAAAACCAAGCACAGATGAGCAACTGAGATTATAGCAAGACAAATGACAGTGGGTTCCTGGCTCTAACAAAGTGACCCATTGCCTTAGAGGCTGGAACCCTCCCCAGTTCAGCAACTGCTGTCAGTGATACTTGGTGACAGAAGCTGCCTCAGTGGAATATTTTTAGTTTCTCCTTCACAAATTCCTTCCTCTCTTGTATCTTTATTACTTATATATAGATATATATATATGCATGTGCCCCTTTTTTTGTATGAGAGATGCCTTTTTCATCACTAATCTGGCATTTTCTTTGATGCAATTTAACATGCAGCAGAGTACAAACAAAAGATGACATGGAGAGAAGAAAAAAAAAGACCAGAAGGAGTGGCAAGGGGAGAACACTGTGGAGCGGAAACTAAAAAAGTTCAAAGCACATTAAATTCTCCTGAAATGGAGGATATGGTTGAAGTAGGTTCAATAAAATAACACAATTTTTCTTTAAAAAGGAGACAGGGCTGATGAAAAGAAAGATGAATTAAGGTAACTCTGAGTACTGCAAGACTAGAAGCAGCAGATTGCAAATGAGAAATCCTGTGCTATAGAGATTTGAGAAAATATTGTGATCTTGGAGAGACTGAAATATTTGAGACATGGCCACTGTATACCTGAAGCCAAGAAGAAATCTTTCCAGATATTTATTATGTTTGAAAGTACTGTTGATCGTGTAATTTTCATAATCAGGTCTGAGATCAGAATACTCTAGGGACCAAGAGACCCTCAGGAAAAGGTTGCTGGAAGCACACAGCTTTAGCTTGCTAAAGACTGTGAGAACTGGCTGCAGAAAACAGAGCAGATAGATCTGATTACAAGTTTTGAAAATGAAACCAGCTGATGCTACAGAGCCTCATCACAAAATGAAGAAGCAGAACAGGTCTGAATAGTCAGAGGTGAAGTCTGAAAACTGCAATCAACCAGCGTGAAGTTTCATGAAGCAATGGAAGAAACTGATTGGAAGAAAAAGCACAGTTAAATTCACAAGAATAAAAATATCTTGTAAAAACTTCCCACGAGTGACTCCAGTTGTCTTTAAAAGAAATACTCTGGATGGGAGGCTCTTTGTGGGGACTGTCCAAATGGCAGCAGTGTTTCAGGAGGGATTTGTCTCCTCTGACTGCAGCAGTTTACAATAAAGGTCTCTCCTCCTGCCTGGGAAGGAATCCCACCACTGTTAACAGAGTCAGAGTAGCCAGAACAGCTCAAGGTGTGATTCAAGTGAGCGGATATAGGTCCCTACATCAGAATAAGAACTGCTCCACAGTCTATATTAACTATATTGACTATATTGACCAGCCCACTGCTGCTCTAAAGGAGTCCTTGCAACACTCCTTCCTTTTGTCAGGAAAATCCAGCCCCAGTACCTGAAATACAATGAGTGGGAGCTGGACACAAATGTGCAAGCCAAATTTCAGCAACATTTTTTTTTTCAGTTAACTATTCAGCACGAGTAGGTAAAACTCATGTCATGCAGTGAACAAAATATTCTTACTGTGAGTAAAATGTAAATCAGATGTAAAGGAAATAAATGTGAAAGAACAAAACTCTGGCTTACCTCCCATTGGGAGAGCTGAAACTTTGGAAACACAGCAGTTCATGAAGATAAAATGAAAGAGATGTGAACAGAAAAGCTGAAGTACACAAAAATACAACAAAATAAGAATAGAACTTCTAGTAAATACATCAGGCCAGAAAGACCTGCTAAGATGATAAAAGGTGAGTGCTGTTAACAACAAAGCAAGCCTTGAAACAGATACCAGCCCATATCTAAATATAGCCAAGGAAATTTCAGATCAACAAGTTAAGATATGGCTTGGATTTGCTTATGATGCAGAGAAAATTACAGGCTAAAAATAGATTACTTTTCTTGTTGTTCTGCTATAACACTATTAAAGAACATCACTGGCAATCTTATGTCTAGTCCATAAAGACTGACACACGTACTACACCAACTGTGGTAATTACAGAAAATGGCACATGATTTGATTAAGATGTTAAATGGCTTTCAAAAATAGTACCACTTAAGGCACTTCATGGCCAAGGTGTCCACAACATGATGATTTTATGGAAAATGTCATCCAGATTGCAGCAAGGGTGCCTATTTAAATCTCAAGGGTGAAATGCAGTATTATTTCACTCTACTCTGGAGAAAGACTGTCAGTTGCTGAAAGTTTAATGGGAATAGCTTAAAATTCATTGTAGAGTTGGTATTCAACATAAACATACTGCAAATTCTTACCAGTCCCATGAGGAAAAAAAAAAAGGAGGGGAAACAAATGCACATGAGGAAAGGTATGGAAAAAGACCACATAAAAGACCACATAAATAAAGCCCTCACAGCCACAGGGCCCTGTATATCACATAATGCAAACCACAGGTGAAGCTCTTCCAGATACTCCACACGAAGCTCATACTTATTTGTTCAAGCAATTACTGAACAAACAAAGGCAATTCTCAGGAGAAACTCAGGTCATCTTCTGCATCTTCCAGAACAGAGAAAGCATCTTCATCTCCTATAGCTTGAAGTAGAGCAGGTTTTGTGCAAATGGACAGCAGCAGTGAAGATAACTGGGTGAAGAAAGGCAGATGCTGAAGTCTACCAGAGAGTGAAGAGATCTGTAAAACAGAAAAGCCAGATGAGAGACAGGGAATTCATTTTTGATGTACTGTATATTATTTCCTTCTAGATGATTCAAATGAGAGTGTTATTTGAAAGATGAAATACCCTGACTTGAGTCTAATGTAGCTAGCAATGGCCAGTGAGAGGAAAAGTAGGATATTAAGATCATTGTGTTTCCCTCAAAAATTCTTTCCTTCTTGATGTTATTTTTAACTAATCCTGGCAATAAATATGATTTTTAAAATTTTTAACACTGTGTGAAAGTCACAGGCAACCATTGTTATGGCAGGCTTGAGGGCTTCCTAAGCAAGAAGGCTGTGAAATCCTGTGAAAAGGAAGAAAAGAAGGTTCCAGAAAATCGGCTGTTCATCTTGAAAAGCAGCATCTTCAATCCTTTTTGAGACACTGAATATCATAGGATGGGTAAAAGGAACCTGAAGGTCCCAAATATGGCATCCATCATTTCAGGCTGGAAGATTCATCACGTAACCTCATCATGGTATCACACATGGCATGGACCAGAACAGTGAATGAGTCTCTGAAAAGAGGCTTGCAACAAAAAACTGTTCTCTGTTCCAAATTGCACTGAATGGGCAAGATGATTCTGGCAAGATGATGCTGGTTCAGAGAATAATAAGCCCTTTTGCTTTTCTGGTGTTGTCTGCCAGGGAAAAACAAATCTCACACTTTGGCTTTGGAGTTTGTTTTGTATTAGTCTGACTCGATGTTTCAAAGAAAATGGCCTCATATTAGGATTCACTGCCACGAAAAAAGTTCTACACAGCACAGCTAGACCTGGAAATCATTAATTGCAGATTAAAAACATAGTTTTGAAATGAGAACAACTGCTTTTCCTGTCAAGCACAGATTGCAAAACTTATTAAGCTGTAAGATACCACTCTGTTTCTGCTGCCTGAGCATGCACAGGCTGTGGCTGTGGATCTCAGTGTGTGAGGGTATCTGGTGCTGATGGAAGGCAGGCTAATGACCCAAAGCTTCTTCAGCCACGTGAATGCTTTACACTAAGCCAGAAGAGGATTCCTGTGCCACTGGTACCAATGACACCTAGAAAAACTTTCAGCCTCAGAGCTACCAGACAGGAGCCCTGGATGGTCAACAGGCTCTTTATTGGGAGCAAAGGAGAAGCTCCATTCTACCAACAGAGCAGAGGCTGCGTTGAACAGCTTTTTTTCCTCTCTCTTATTTCCTCTGACCTAGGCTAATTGCTTCTTTCATCTGCACAGAGATACCCTGACTCCAGAGAACGTCAATTAGCGGATTTGTTGATTTTTTACCCCCTCCTCATCATTGAGGAATGTAGCCTAAAGGAGTCATTCTTCTCTTCTCACCCCATGTGTTGGATCTAGTTATCAAGTGACCTCAGGACACACTGTATCAGCTTATTGATCTGACAGGAAACTAATTATTTGAGAGGATTTGTAAATTATTTTCTATCAGATCAGCAGACTGATGTAATTCACCTTCATGGATTGAAGTATTGGTACAAAGGCAAGAAAAAACAATGTTTTTGAGTAAAAAGGAACCCACCCTTCAGAAGTAGCTCCCTCGTGAGAATGTGTAATATAAAACTGCACCTCCAGCAATGGTCTTCCCTCACAATTAAAGGGTTATACTGTCTCACTAATTAAACAACATAAAAAATGTGAAGTCGCAGAGTCCATGGAATAACTTCATCCAATGTGATTCATGTTGACAGAACACACAGAATCAACCATGATGAACACAATTCTGCTGGGAGATTTTAGATGATGTGTCTGTACCTGGGATGGGGCAGCCCTGGCTGGGGTCTGAATTCTGGGGAGCAGTGCCATGCAAAGGGACTTGGGGTGCTGGTTGAGGGCAAGCTGGACATGAGGCAGCAGTGTCCTGGCAGCCAGGAGGGACATCCCTGTCCTGGGGGATACCCCTGTCCTGGGGGACACCAGTCACAGCATCGCCAGCCAGGCAAGGGATGGGATTGTCCTGCTCTGCTCCAGGACAGCCTCACTTTGAGTGCTGAGGAAGGTTCTGGGTGTCACAACATAAAAAAAAACCATCAAGCTGCTAGAGAGTGTGCAAAGGAGGCCATGAGGAAGGTGAAGATCCTTGAGGGGAAGCTGTGTGAGGAGCAGCTGAGGGCACTGGGTCTCTTCAGCCAGGAGGAGACAGAGGGGAGACCTCACTGCAGTCACAGCATCCTCGTGAGGGGAAGAGGAGAGGCCATCACCGATCTCTTCACTCTCAGGACCAGCGGCAGGACCCAAGGGAATGGCCTGAAGTGTGATATTAGGAAAAGGTGTTCCACCCTCTCAGAGGGTGGCTGGGCACTGGAACAGGCTCACCAGGGAAGTGGTCAGGGCCCCAAGCCTGACTGAGTTTAAAAAAGGTTTGGAAAACTCCCTCAGGCACATGGTGTGACTGTGCAGGGCCAGGAGTTGGACTTTGATGACCCTTGTGTGTGTCTTCCAGCTGAGGAAGTTCTGTGAGTCTCTGACTGCAGTCCACTCCCTGCTTCAGAGGCTTTGTTGGATGCTATGCTTAGGGTCTAGCTCTTTTTACTCAGCTCATCATGTTTGTTGTCACCTCATACCTGTTGGGAGAGGTGTGGATGGAATTCTCTGAGTCTTATTCAATGAATGTTCTCTCAACACTGTTTTTAATTAATCTCGTTTAAAGGGATTCATTGTTTTGTGGGCAGGGTTCCTTTGCCCCAGGAATTTTAAGCATTTTGATTATGAATACATTATTGAGCCAAAATTATTTTCTTAAAACATCAATAGTCTTACTTCTCCCTTAGTACTCCCTGGCCCTGAGGGAGTTGCTAGGAAAGGTTCTGTAATGTGGAGGTGAAAGAGGAAGGGAAGAAGCTCGGGTCAGTGTGGAGAAACACGGGAAAAATCTCAGTGGAGATGGGTTTTTGCTTCATCCCAAGCTCCCAGTGGTGAGGGGCCAATGTCTCACAGATTAACATCCTGCTCCACATCCTCTTCCCAACACAAGCAGCAGATAAATAAAGCCATATATGCAAAGAGCAGGGAACAGCTGTGCCAATGGTGGTCACCACTCCAAGTCTCTCTTCAAATCTTCTGGGAAAAAAGAGAAATAAATCATTGGCCAGATGGGAGCATGCTGATGGATTTCTCTGAGCTTTATAAATCACGCTGGCCAGTTTCATATTTGGAAGCATTAGTTCATTTTTATAGTAAAAAGAATGATGTGAAAGGTACGATATGTAGTGTCTTGAATTATGCATGCAGTTTTTATGGTGATATAAACTCCTTTCAAAGAAGAGTTTCACTCTCCTTGGTGATAAACCTTTTTTGTTCAAATGTTGTCCCTGAGTCCCTCTTTTAAGAGCATTCATGCACTTATCGGGCTGTAGAAAATATGTACCATTACTGAACCTTGCAAAAAACTCCATGTGTGGTTTGTTTTGATCAAACTTTTAGACCAACTTTGAAGCAAAAAGTTTTAACTGTGGAACCTACAGCAGCCTTCAGAAAGAAAAACTGCCAGCACCAGCCTGTGCAGATGATGCAGATGTGGTTTCCCTCACACCCTTTGTTCCACAAAATGGTAAAACTTTGGGAGTTCAGAGTGCACAGCACCTGGCAGGATGAGCATCTGCAAATACATTTTATTTTATGCCTACTTAACATAGAATACTTGAGTCCCTGAACCCCTGGGTGAAGTAGAACCAAGGTCTTCCACCACTCCCTGGCTGAGCTTCCTATTCATGAGAGCAGCAAGTCATGCCACCACCCCACAGCCCAATAATTACATTTGCAAAATAATGTGAGGGGGAGGAAGAGCACCTTCAGTATCCTCATAGCATACTCTCAGCTTCAGAACAGCTTACAGCTTGCAGCAAAAGCATTTTCCTGGGAATAGTGGCATGGCTTTGAATGCTGTACATCCTCGAGGCTGAACATGTTCCCCGTAGTGCTCATGGTGATGACTCTGCTGCCAGCCTGTTTGCTGTGAGTTATTCAGAAAAAAAACTTGTAAGCCTTTCTTAGGTGTGGCCTGAACACGGCCAATTTATCCAGCCTTCATGGCATTTGGGGCAATAATGCCTCGCCTGAGAATTCACAACTTAATATTTTAAGTACTGTGACCCTGGTTTTACCAAGATGGCAGCAATTCTGAGCACAAGCAAAGCAGAAAGAGGCAGCAAAGCCAGGGGCTGGCAGAACTTAGTTGCCTAAGGAAGCCACTTGGCAAAACACATGCTGAGATTGGGCAGGATTTATGCACCTAGGTTCTACCTACATTCCTAATTTATGGATCTAGGCCAATGTAAGTCTAGCTGTGCTGCATGCACTTCTCTGCTAGGAAAAAGAATTGATTCTGCACAGTGGAAGGTATCCACTGCTCTGGGGACTGAGAGCACTTGCTCTATGCTTTACTTAGGCTGAGTGGGGAAATATTAGGACATGACCACTAGCACCTCAGGAGCCCAAAATGCGAGTGATTTCCCCATGCTGTTGCCAGGCAGCTTTCCACAGCCCTTCACAGAAGAGCCATTACTCACTTTACTCATCATCTAAGGGCTCTTGCTCTTAGGAGAGAAGGGAACTGTTTATAGAATAACTCGTGTTTTCCCCAGAGTACTGTTCCTCTGGTAGTCTATAAATCTCAGGTGCTGTCAGCGCTGAGTGGAAATGAAAGGTATTGCTGGACAGGGAGGAATTCTTATCTCGCATCCAGTTACTTAAAGATAACTCCAGGCCTTCTCACATTCACTGCTCTTTGTGTCTGGAATATCTTGTCTGGGACAACAGGGATTTAAAGTTTTGACCACATGGCACGATGGAGATCAAAACACAGAACAGCTTGCCTGTCCAATTTTATTTTTCCTAAGGTGTTCAGAATGGGAGGGGGGACAAAGCTGCCTGTGCAAATACCGTCAGCTGTGAATTACAAATATTTTGTGGACACAGGAATGCTGCGATACTTCCCAGCTTCAGTACTTATTCAGAAAGTGGTTTTGCAAGGCAAGGTTCTCTTAGAAATATCATGGCCACGGCACAGTTTTAGTAATTTACACTTGTCATGTATAACTTCGATCGAAGGGGTGTACAGCTATGCATAAATGCACACGCAATCGGATTATTAACGTGAATTAAACTACACACGCTGCCACAGAGTCATTCCTGCAGCCTGGATTGTACCTGAGTTACTGCCACCTCCCTGAAACACCGAAAACACACATCCATGCATATCCCAGAGCTCTTCTGCAAGAGGGGCACGAAGCACAGACAGCACGGTTTGCACGAAGGAAAGACATGCCACCTCTTTATACTTGGAGGAGTGAGCCTTTACGTAAGAAATTTCAAAATCGCCCGAAGCGGAGGGTGTGAGAAGAGCGGGTTCACCCGGGGAGGAAATGGGACAAAACTTTCAATTTCCTTTGTCCTTACGGACCCGAGCAGGGGCTGCCGGCGGCCGAGCCGAGGCTTTCGGAGTTCTCAGCGCCGGGCTGCGAAGGAGCCGGCCCGGCTGCGGGGCTGAGGGAGCGCGGCTCCCTCGCTCCGTCCCTGCCTCCCTCCCCCGGCCCGGCCGCCGCCAGCCGGCGCCTCCGCACACCGATCCCGCCCCGTGTCCCCGCGGGCCGGCCCCGGCCGCTCCCTCCATCCCCGGGCTCCCTCCCCGCGGGCCGGCCCCGGCTGCCTCCCGCCTCTCCCTCCATCCCCGGGCTCCCTCCCCGCGGGCCGGCCCCGGCCGCTCCCGCCGCTCCCTCCATCCCCGGGCTCCCTCCCGGCCCGCCGGAACCCGCCCCCGCCCGGCCGGGCGCGCCCCCGCGGCCTGCGCGCCCCCGCGGCGGGCGGGGCGGGCGCTGCGCCCTCCCCTCCCCGCCCCGCCCCTCCCCAAGGTGTTGGCGGCGGCGGGGACGCGCCCGCCGCTCGTGCCCGCGCCGCCCCCCCGCCCGCGCTCCCCTCCGCTCTCCCCGGCTGCGGCTGCTCGGCCATGGCGGAGCTGAGCGCGGAGCGGCTGCGGGCGCTGCCCGGCAGCTGGAGTTACGGGATCAGCCAGGGCGGCCGCGTCTTCTTCATCAAGTGAGCGCGGGGCCGGCCAGGAGGGGAGCGGGGCCGGGCCGGGAGGGGCGTGGGGGGCGTGAGGGGGGGGCGAGCAGGGGGCGGCGGGGCTGCGCCTGCCTGACTCGGTCCGTGTGTCCGTCCCCGCAGCGAGGAGGCGAAGAGCACGACCTGGCTGCACCCACTCACCGGCGAGGCCGTGATCACCGGGCACCGCCGCAGCGCAGGTAGGACCCTGCCCGGAGCCCTGCCCGGAGCCCCCGGCCCTGCCCGGGGGGGGCTCAGCCCGGGTTCCCCGCGGAGCCGCCGCAGCCCCCCGGGACAGACAACTCGTGGTCCCGCTTTGCCCGCACTTCGCGCAGTTGTTCCCCCCGGGGCGAGCAGCGCCGCGGTCGCCGTGCAGTCCTGCGTGTCCAGCCCGCTCGGCAGTTTCTTCCAGCGCCCTCTCCCCCCTGCTCCCGAGTTGTGCCTGTGTAATGTAGCTGTGTCTGCTTTCTCTCCGTTGCCTTGTATCACCCCTGCGAGGCTGTGTAGTTACCATTAGAGACCGCCTCGTTCCTCCCGTGCTCTTGCTGGCCAGCCCGGTTATCCACCTGCACAGCATCCTTCCTCAGTTTAGCACGAAGCCACTCGTGGTATTTCTATTTCCAGCAGTGCCTAGATTTAACCACGATAGGTGTACTAGAAATGTGGAGGCTCATTTCGCTAGTCACCTAGAAACCCTTTTTCTGCCTGCGCTTCCATCTAGGCTGAGAGTCTGTGTGGTTTCCAAGTGACTGAGAGAGGTGGAATAGGTAGGAGGAAAAGGGACTCGAAACATTAGAAATAACTTGGAGGGAGGAGGGTGGAATCAAGTCTTTGCTTCTGCTGTTTGTTCCACTCTGGAGAAGTAGCAGCAGGAGGTGCTGGAGGAGGAGGATTTACAGCAGACACTCTGGAGACCCGGAGCCAAACTCTTGACTGCTGGAATTGCACACAGGCTGCATATGCCACTGGGAGGTGGTGGAGTGTAGTAATTCGTGCCGTTGTTTTTATGTGTATAATCACTTGGATAATCGCGGGGAAATAATCTGCAAGTGAATTGGTCTGTATCAGATTATTTGCTTTTTATGTTGGTTAATACTTGTGCATTAAGGAATCAGAAACAGCCTTTTAGAAAACTGTGGGCAGCCTTTCTTTTTTTTTTTTTTTTCCTTCTTTTTTTGAGTTGGGAATAGTTGAAAAACCACAGGTTTCTGGCTATTAGAACTCTGCAGTTTGATTTGCAGCGAAGGTTCTGTTGTTTGTAAGAAGTCATTTAATGCTGGGAAATAGAACTACTGATTGCTATCAGGCTACTCCTGCTCTCAGTGCTCAGATTGAGAAAGTGGCCTTCATCTACAGCAATATGCATGGGGGCAGACGTGTGTGAAGTGCTTTTCTTGTTCCACACCGGCATTAGCTGAGTATTAATTCTTTTTTTAAAGTATTCCCACTGTCTCTGTTGACTGATGATGATTTCCCAGCAATTTTCCAAGTGTCTCATTTCTTTCTGCTGTTAAGTGCCTTCTAAAGGAAATGCAGTTTGCTTTTGAGTGTTTGGAGTATTGTGTGTAACAGAGCAGAGTTATCATCAGGTAAATTAAACTTGTTTCTGGACACAAAGACTGTGGCATGACCTTGGATAATTCATCAATCAGATACCAAACTGTCTAAAAACCAAATCTGTTCCTGTAGTTTCCTCACTCATGCATATGTTAATGAATCTCTCCATACACAGATATAATCAAACAGAATTGTTCTGGGGTTTATCTCTTCTTCTGCTCTGACCATTGTTTTGGAACCTAGTCAAAATATGTTCAAAATACATCTTCTCTTAAGAAACAGTCTTTGAGTGAATGGCACTTTTTTTGCAGATGTATATTATTGCAAAGCTCTCTGTTAAATAATTCTGAGAGGCATGTTCTAGACAGTGAGGAAGGCTTTGTCCTCCATTATGAATTGAAGTGCTTTTTATTCCTTGAGCTATTCAGCACTGGAAGGGTATTTTTTGCAAAGTTCTTATAGCAGCCATAAATACTTCTGCTGGAGAGACTTCCTGTTTGCTGTACTTTGCCCCGTGCTGTTATCAAAAGACACCTTGATTTTTGTTCTGCAGATGACAGGAGTACAGCAAAAAGCAGCCAGAACAAATAAGTAATGAGGGGGATAAAAACCACCACAAAACCCAGACTGATTTTTTTTTTCCTTTAGGAAACGCATTCTTGCTTTTATAATTCAATGAGAGTACTAGGTATCAATCATTATTTTTATTGACAGGGGCAAACTTTTAAGGGTGGTGGTGCATCTAGAGGTGGATGGAGGTGCCTGACATCTCCAGAGCTTCCATCATACCAGGAAACTGTTACTTGAGAAATTTTGGCCATTAGTGGTATGGTTTTTTTTATATTTGGACTCCTGATTCCCAAAGAGTGGTAACAGAAAGGAAGAGATGTACCCACATCCTCCACTAGATTTACATGGAAAATGATTTTCATGTAAAATGCAATAGAGTTGTAAACACTGCAGGAACACTTGTTAGTCACAACAGTGGTGGAATTATGCTAATACAATGCTAATGCTCTGTGGTGTAGCTGATACCGTGCCTCTTAAGGAGCTGGAGACCTGCATGGAGCTCAGTTAGATGGATTTTTGTTTAGCTCTCTGCCTGCCAGGCAATCTGATGCTGCTGAAGTTCAAGGGAGGGAGATGTGGCCATGACCCTGAGTTGCTGGGCAAAGGAAGGAACTTTGAAAAGGACACACTTAAACCATCCTCATTATTATTGGAGAACGAGAAACCCCAATCACATTTTCAGGCGTGTAGCTTCCCTTGGCTTACAGAATTCACACTTAGGCAGTCTTGTGAGTCGATTCTGAAATACTTGTTTCTGGGACTAAAGGTTTTGGCATGTGGAATCAGACACAATATTTTAACTACCTTGGTGTCAGGGAGCAGACCAGTATGGCTAGCATCATTTCAAAAGGTAATTGCAATGTTTTGCTGCTTGTTTTCCAGACTTACCCACAGGTTGGGAGGAAGCGTACACTTTTGAAGGTGCAAGATATTATGTAAAGTAAGTTGAATGTTTGTCACAATACTATAATTTTCAATTTGACTGAATGTCACTGTAATTTTGGATGTGTTCCAAACTGAACTTAAATGTTGTGTTATAAATGCAAAAGGAGCATTTTAATTTGTCATAGGGTATGTAGTCCTTTGTTCACTGAATTCTGCACAGCTGAAACAATTTCTTGACTTTTTGTGTTTATTAAAGCTGTTGGAGGATGCAGATTCAAATGCAGTTTCTGCTGTGAATGTAACCATCCAGCAACAAATGTCCTTGCAAGCCAGGAGTACCTTGAATTTGTCTGTTTGCTTGACATTTGTGTGTGTACCCTCTCGTGCCATAAATGCTTTCATGAAGGCAAGATCTTTTTTCATCACTGGGGCAAGAGTCTTGATTTCAGCCCTGTTCTCTAATGACATTGTTTACAGCTGCAATGAAGGTTTAATTTGGCCATTTTCTTTGCAGACCTTCTGCTTCTAGCATTGATTTCCTTTTTTTTTTTTTTTTTTATTCTGGCTTTAGTATGTTTTGAGGAGCACATGAACTGTGGTAACCTTGCTGTGTGTATTGTCTTTTTGGATGAGAGACATGAAAATCAAGCTCTTGTGTAGAAGTCCAGAGGATGAATTGGTTGGATCTGTACAAACTTTCTGCAAGCTTTTCCTCTCCAGATAGTTAGATGATCCTTATTCCTTATCTGGAAAAATTTTAAATGGCCCCTCTGTATATTTGGTTAATATGCTTCTTTTCCTTCTATTTAACAATTCACAGGCTTTTCTCAATTCATTCAGGAGTTTTTGCTCACTGCACTGTGTTTAGTTTGCTGAATTTAAATTGCAATATCAATAGTGGGATAACTTTCATGAATGAAGGTTACAGAGTTTATAGGCTGCAGGTTTTTTCTGTGTTGTAGTATTAAGCACAAGGTTGCTGCTCTGTGTAAGATGAGTTGTAGACAGTGTGAGGTGGATGTTATATGCGTGTTTCATGGTTTATTTTATATGAAAGTGTTTGAATTGGTCCCTAAACAAAATTTAAAAACATATGCTGAAGCATAATGCTCCAAAAATCTGACCAGAATAGGTGCTGTGCTGTGTAGAAGGGCAGATTATTTGTTTACAAGCAACATGTTTGATTTTCTGTTGTATTCTGCCTTGCAATTTACGTTGCAGGAGTGTTGTGTAAAAATTGACAAGAAATGCACCAGACTGAGGACAGGGGTCCATTAAGAATTCCACATCTGGAGTTCTGTAATGACGATGAGTGAGAATTAAAGAAAGCTGTATTTGTGTGTGTATGCAATATGAAAAAGAAATTCTTCTAGACTTTGAGATGGAACCTTTTCTTGTAGAATAAACTTATGAACAGTGCGTTAGCCAGCTGTAGTAACTGGAAAATAGTGACTTGAGTTTTCCTGGAATAACCAAGTGTGTGAACAGCTATTATAGAGCAACTGATGCTCTTCTGGACAGACTTATTGAGTGCCAGGTTGTTTGTGTAGCTTGTCCTTCCAAGATCTGGTGTTCAAGGTGTTACCCTAACTGTGAGCATGTACACGGAGCTGATTGTTTTGCTGATAGCCAACACAAAATAGCTCAGTTTGTTGTTTGAAAGTTGTGTGCTGTCTCTGAAAACATGTTGCACAAACACTTCTCTGTGATTTGATAGATGTAGGAGGATAGCAGGGATGGTGCTGTCAGGCCTGCTGAAAGGTTCACGTGGTCTGACCAGTTTGGCATCCTTAGTTAAATACTGGTTTGTTGTGCAGCGTCTCAGGCAGAATTTGAATTCCTGCCCAGTGATAGCTTCTCCTTTTCAAGCTGTCTCACATTCAGCCCTGTTGGTGCTGGAGAGGATGTGAGAGCTAACGAAGACAGGGTGACAACGTTATAATCACTGTCTTCTAATCCTAGGCAGTGTAACTCCGGGTGATGTGTTGATTATAATAATTCTGGTTGTCTGAATTTCAACTGTTGTGGGGCTTTTGCATGAGGGGCAAACAGCACAGGCTGTTGTGACCTCCTGCTACACAAACACCCCCACGTGTGGATTTTTAACCATAACCTGCTCATTTGTGTGTACTGATTTGCTGAATATTAGTGTTTATGTCAATTACAGGATAATAAAATGATGTTAAAACTAAAAATATTGAAAGCTTGTTCGTGGTTGGGTCTGAAAGAAATATATTGTTTTGTGTTCCATATGAGTTTCAAAGTTATAAGGAAATTAATGTTAATGTCATGCTTTTGGTGCTTCAGCCACCAAAACCTGTCTGTTGGATTCCTGCAAAGTGTCCAGTCAGAGTTAGACAAGGATAGTCAAGTTTCCTGATCCCATAAATAATTTGACCTAAGTTCTGAGGCACAGCTTCAAACATGCGGGTTGAATAGAAATGCTGAACAACCTTCCTTTATGGTAAGATCTTATGCTAGACTGTGTTTGAAAATAAAAACCTTTTGAAAATTATTCTTCTGGTTCTTTAATAATAGGTCTTCAGTGTTCCAAGTGGGTGTGTTGCTGAATCTATTACTGTGCTTTTTTTGGCTTTGATGTAGTAAACACTGTATAATCAAATTGGGATAATGTCGAGGAGATAATCGTCAGCTAAATCGTAGCATTCCTTGGACTGGCATTTCAAACAAATGACTCAGTATACAGACTGCACTGAAATGGGATTATTTTTAAAGGACACTGTATTTTTCTTGGGATGTGTGCACTCGGTTTCGGAATAAGTAAATACCAAATGGTGACTATTTCACACTTTTTTCTCATGGCATTGAAGTTGTTCTAGTTTCAAGCTGGAAAGATACACTAAAACAGGGATAGATAAGGAGTTTTTCCCATTGCATACTGTAATTTTCTTTTGCTGTAGGGTTGTCTTAGTAAGTTGATGCTAGCTAGGACTTGGACCTTTCTTGCATGTTATTTTTTGTAGGTTTTTTTGAATTGTAGAATATTTACCAATGACAGAGTCATTTCTCTCCTCACCTCTGATAAAACCCAAATTACAAACGGTGTGGTTTGCTATTTGGAGTTTAAAAATGTGCAATGCCTTGATATGCTCTGCTGTATATGCTCTCAGCAGAGTGTTACATTGTTCAGGGGTTTTGTCTCTTTTGGAGTGAGAAAATCTGGGTTTGTTTGCTTTACATTAGACCTGTGCACTGACATCCCATCATCGGCACTTGGTGGGAACTCTAGCAGTAAACTTGGCTGAAGGAGTGCTTGGTTTGGTATTTATACAAATAAACTTTTACTCAGAATATAGGACCCTTGACTGTAGAACTGACACATTCAATTACAACAGTTGTTACTTTCAGTTAAGTATTGCATCTTCTGTATGATGAAGTAAAACTCTTGAACCTTGAAAATTGTGGTGCAGCAAACTTGATATTTTCCTTTTGTCCTGCTTAGGGTCCTTCGCTGGACTGGTTACTTCTGCTGAGTGTATTGTGCATGAAAAGTTAAGGGCTTTATCCCCAAAACACATCCAAGCTGGATGGAAGTATGGGTAGTATGGGAATTTATTTATTTATAAATGCCCACAGGACAAGCCCATTATGATACTTCTCAGTAGAGAAGATACATCTGGTCAGGGGCCTCGGGCTCCCCACCTAATAAGATCATTGAGAATTTCCAGCTTGATGTTTTTACAAGTTTGTGATGACTTCATAACCTTTAGGCACCAAAGCACTGGGTTGGAGTACCATAAAATCCCATAAATATGTGTGTGCATTTATATATATGCATGTGTTTAAGAAACTTATTGTTGGTTTAAAATGACCCAATGATCTCAACTCAGGCACTTGCTTACTTTTCTTATGTTTTTGGTTTTCATTGCAGTAGTTCTGAATATATGTTCAATTTTTTGTTTTTTTTTTCTTTTCAAACAAGGGTTATATTCTTTAAATTACCAAATAAGACTGTTCTAAAAATCAATCCAAAGATGATATTTGTGGAATTTCGCATCAGTCTGCCTAGACTGGTTTCTTACCTTACTATTAGGTAAGCTGTTTGGATGTTAGAAATTGATTTTTCTTGCCTTTGCTTTAGGACTGACACTTTTTGGACTGTACAAAAGCTGACTGCAAAAGTTCTTAAAAACACAAAGAGTTAAGAGGGTTGAAGTTTCATTTTTAGAGTTTTCTTTTGAAGTTTACCTTTTTCTGTATTCATCAGAGCAGTTTTTGCTTGTTGCTGGCTGAATCATGCATTGGCAAACCCTGGCCAAAGCCCAGGTGAATTCACTGTTGCATCAAATAGAGGTTTTGTGTGCTTGTATAGAGACTTTTTGTCAGTGCAGGTTTGTTTATTGTAGGCATGTAGCTTGAAAATTGGAAAAGCAAGAAAAATTTATTAAGTGATTAAAAGGGATAAGATCTCATTCAGCTCTGAGTTTCTATTGTTTACGAAAATAAACCTGTGCTCGTTGAGAATTCAGCTTTCGTTTGAACCTTTGTCTTTTATGTGCATTCTAAAGATCCTTTCCCATTCAGCTGAGATTTTCTCCAGAAAAATCAAAGAACAACCAGTCGTGTTTGCAGAAAAGCCCTTTCTTGAAAGGAAAAATGGAATTCGAGAAAAATACAAACAAATCAAACTATTTTTCTCCAAGACCAAGAATCGCAGCGTTCCTCCCGCAAATTTAGTTATTTTTCTTGTTACCTCTAACCTTTATTTTACTAAAATGAAGAATAAACTTGATTCTTTTTCTTACATGGCGAGACCTGTAGATCAAATAATGGTGTATAGGTGAACTGGGGCTTAGCCACAAGTTATCCTGTGCCTTTGGTAATGAGCAAAGCTGTTCAGATAAGGAGAACTTTTTCGGGAATGCCTGCACATTTATTATCTGTTTTACCATTTGCTTCTTTCCTCCACTGAAATACTTCAAGAACCAAAAATACCGCAGAGCTGAAGCTGGGTGTGGAGGTGGAAGGATTCTAGGCACAGGAAGAAATGGGTGTGGGTCAGAGGAGAGGTGGGACTGCATCCAAAAAGCAGTTTATTATGGGCTGGATGTGGAAGGACAAGGCTGTAGGTAGTGCTTCACTGCAGCAGAAAGCTGAAAAGGTGGGAGCAGCTGCAGAAGGGGAAGGAGGGGAGAGACAACCAGGCAGAAAGCAGCAGTGGCAAGTCAGGAAAAGGAGTGGGAGCTGATTTCCTAGGAGCAAACTTAATGGGATTTCTCCCAGAGGGAAGGGTGGCAAAAGTTCACCCTGCAAAAACAAGTTGTGTGACTCGTGTGCGGGTCTGGATGGGCCCATTATCCCTGTCTTAGGAGTCTGTTTCAGAGTTAGGCTGGGAGGTGGAATATCAAATGTGAGCATCAGGAATTGCTGTGCTTCTAAAGGTTCCTTTTGCCTGTGACGTCTGTGGTTGATATTTTGAGCTGTCTCTTTCCTGAAGTGTGTTTCTAAATTGGGCAATACCTTAAATGCTTCAGTTTCACTGAGAAAGGCTTGAAAGCATGAGGGAATTTACTGATTTTATTTTTTCCTAAATCATTACCAAGTTTGTCAACACTTGTAAGAAGAAATGAATAATTATTTAAAAATACAAAAATACCTATACATAAGTGGTTACATGAAATATTGAAGTCCATGGGAAAGATACTGAAGAAACTCAAACTTTTTTTGATATTTGTTAACAAATTACTAAATTGGTCTCTAGCTTTAGATCCTTGTGTTTGAAGTGAAAAGATCTTTCCCCTAGCTTTGGTCTTTTTTGGTGATTAAGTACTAAGAGCAGATAAGGTAGATATACTCTACATTTACTGCAGTGAAGTGAATTCTTACAAGGTCTCTCATTTTTGGTGTTCACCATGTGTGAAGGATGGCAAAAAGCAAAGGAAATCATCAATCAAAACTTTCCTGCAGGTGGTCGCTGCAATGTTTAATAAATTTTTACTATTGTGGTACATTTTTCCCCCAAACCCTCTCCCCTTTGCAAAAAAAGACAATTGATGTGCCTTCTTAAGAATGATTTTGGGGCATGTACCAGTATTTCATCTTCCTGCTGTGTTTGGGTGCTGCACAGGTTCTTTTTCTTTTCCCCACCTTGGTACCCATATCCTGCAGCACCTGGAACTGAGGGACACTTCCAAAAACACCTCACCTGGTGGGCAGGTACCTTGTGAACTTTGCCAGCAGAGGAGCCTGCTTGTTGTAGAACTTTGACAGGTCCACATTTTACCTTTGCTGCCTTTTATGTTCTGCTTTTGCTTTAAAGGAGTTGCACCCACTATTTTTTTTTTATCCCTGTGGTCTGACAGAGTTTTGTTGTGCTGATCAAACCTGGTGTCTGTTGTGGTGTTGCACCAAGCCTGTTTTTCCTGCACATGTTTATGTTACCCCAGCTCTTATTCTAATGAATTACACTTTCATTAAACCTGAGATACACTGGGGCTGGCAGTGCAGAGCACTCCTCAATTCGCTTCTGTGTGCATGTGAGAGGGGGAGAAGGCTCCTGTGGAGCTCCAGGCAGAGAAATCCTCGCTGGAAGCAAAGCTCCACAGCCCTGACTGCTGGGATTTCTGCCAGCGTGGTGCCTGGATGTGTGTTCTTTTCTGTGTTTCAGTAAGTAAATATCTAAATTTAAACTCTTTCCTCTTCTCTCTCTCTCTCTCCCTCCTCCCTTGCCTTCTTTCTTTGGAATGTGTGAGATAACCATGCGTTTCAGTTCTCTCCCTGGCTCTGGCATTTGGTGGAAGGGAAGGTGATGTTGAGGGAGGGAAGAAGCTGCCAGGATGAGTGGCCACCACCAGAAGTAGAAATCTGGGGACTTGTCAAATTTGGGAATTTGACAGCAGAGGCACTCCAGTAAAACTCTGCTTCCCAGTGCTGGCAGGACAGGAAGGTCTGCTTATATTGTTGGTTGTGAAATTGCAGCTTTCTGCTCCAGACCTATGAAACTTGAATTGAATACTTGTTTGAAATCTATGGGGTGGGGGGAAAAAAGGCTTTTAAGACAGTATTTTGAATTCTTATGTGGCCTGTGATTGTCTTGAAGGTTTATATAAACAATTAAAAAGATACTTGCGTATTCAGGAGGCTCCATAAACTTAGTTCTTCATGGCTTTCTCCACTGTGATTTAGTAAGAACAATTATTTGTAAGGAAAGGTATATTGCCAAGCAACTTAACCTTTAAAACTGGCTCCCTGCTTTTTCTTCTTCCAGAATCTATTATAAATCATGTTTAATAGAAACAAGTGCTTTAAAAACGAATTTTGTGCTTTATTAACTGGAAATGTTTCAGTCTGTCAGACCAGGCAAGAGAAGTCCTAGTAAGAAAAGGTGTTTGAAAGCAAAATGCCTGGTGAATGTTCCAATTTCAAATGCCATCTTTGCCATGTTTCTATGCCAGTATTTCCTGGAAGCTTTTATCTTCACTACTCAGTGAGTAAGTAGGATACTGTAATTGCACAAATCCTGCAAAAATACAGCTTTGGATTTTGTTCTGAGCTGTACTACTAGCAAAATTCTGTCATTCTGGATTTTTCTTTTTATTCCCTATTTTTTTATTAAATCCTGCAGATTATGCAGCTGTCAGTAACATTTATCATTTTTGAGAATCTATTTTTGAGATGAGTAAAAACATGTGACGTATAATGTTTAATTTTTTTCAATGAACTTGGTTTATAAAAGGGACAGAAATCTCTCTTTGAAATAAAATTTTGTGAGCAACAAGAATAAACAGGAATGATGCTCTCAAATGCTTACAGTGAAGAAGAAAACATTTTAATCTGATTTATTTGAATGCCTAAAAGGGTAACTTGGTTTCCTTATGGCTAAGACTGGGACGGAGGGTTTTGTTGAGGATTTTAGATGTTGCTCACACCATTTTGTAGGGTTGCTTTGGTATTTTTTGATGTACAAGGAAAATCCTCTAGATGAATATAAAACTCTGTTTGAAATCTTTTTACAGGTTTGATGCGAAGGTTGAAAAAGAAAGTTGCAAACAAAAATATATGTTAGAGCAATCAATGTCGTAAGATCGAGTGTTCATTTTAATGATGAATTTTAATCAGAAGAATGATGCAAGCTAAACTTCATTAGATATTCCTATCATCTGTTGTGATCTGAAATCTTTCTTGTGGTACAAACTCATATCTTCTCTGCTTGATGTGGGTGTCAGTTGCTTACCTGATCTGAAACACTGAAATATTTTCAGTTGCTAAAGCACGCAAATGCTACTATTTTTTTTTTAATTAATAACATTTCAGCTTCTGCTGATTGATCCATCTTCTTTGTTGTATCAGCAGAGTTAAAAATAATTTGACTTTTGATTCAATCAATTTTTAACTTGCTTAATTGAAATGTAATTAAGTGAATTTTGGAGGAGTAGGTCACTAAAGCTACCCTAGGGCAGACAGGAGGGAGTTATTAATGTTGTCCTACAAGGAATTGGAAGAGTTTGGGAAGAGGAGAGTCAAGACTCTCCTTGATGAGAGTCACTCTTTGTACTGAGCCTTGTATCTCTTTATCTGCAACTCCTGTCTGTCTGACAATTCAATAACTAAATGAAAGGAGCTTTTTCCTGTAAACTGAATTTAAAAATTTCCCAGGTTTAAACTTTCTCTGTAGTGATTGCCACAAAGAGGAGGGTTTAAGGAAAGTTTTTTGTTCTTATGAGCAGATAGACTGACAACAAAACCATTAAATTTGCCTGCTTTTCTAGCTGAATATATTGCACAGTACATAGTGAACAGCATAAAAGGTGACATTTTAGTATTATTTACATGAGTGATGCCTAGTAGTATGGTAAAGTGACTTCTATTTAAATGCAAATTCGATGAAAGGGTATCCTTTGGGTCTTCCTGTTACCACTAGTGTTTATATCTTACATATACAGAACACAGTGTTCTTTATGCTCTTCTCCAGACCACCCACTCCCAAGTTTCTTACCTGGAACATTTGCATTTTGCTTCACTTTCAAAATATAATAAAAAGCCGAACCTTTTCCTGAAGTGCTCTTTATTCTTGCATTCTAAGCTGCACACTTTGCAATGTGCTTCAGAATTGAGCTCACTCTGTGGTTTTCATCCAACTTCAGGTGAGAGTGCCAAACCTGTGTAACAAGAAATTCGGGATTTCTGGTGCCTCTGATTGCTCATTTTGCGGTTCAAAACAACAAAAAGTGCTATCAAATTCAGCAATTCAAATGCCAGTGTTTTTATCCTGTTCATTAGAATCTTTTGTTTGGGTGCCTGCTGCCTCAAAACATTTGTGCGTTCAGATATGTAAGTTCCTTGAAAATCTTGCTATTTGAAAAAGAGCTAGAGGTGAGACATAAGTGGAAAACAGTCTGTTGATTTGAGTGGTGATGTCCTGATAGGCTCCAAGTGGGGTTTGCTGTGTTTCACAGCCCTCATGATTTAAGCAAAGATTGCATCAGGCTGAGGAGTTGAAATATCAGCATCCTGGTTTTAAATAAAAGAGGGAGGAAGGGAGGGGAGGAAGGCTTTTGCTTAGTAGTGGAGTTGTTTTTTCTTTCCGATTTTTAGTGATGCTGTTTTTAAGTCATTAGTACAGATGGACACTTCCCAAACTTTTAACAAGGATTGAAGGTACCATCACTTTTGTCAAGTATTGCAATCAATTAACTCAGACAAGAGCTCTTACTTTTATTATTCTCCTTGAAAAACTGCCTTGCACAATTGGAAACAGGGTTTTAAAAGACTTTGTGGTAACTTAAGGCTACTATTTATTTTTTCAAGGAGGTGAAGAAATGAAGCTGGCACTGGTTCAGAACTTGTGTGTCTCATACACTTTAGCCAGGTCTGGTATATAGGAGATTATGTTGCTGGCAGAATGAATCTGCAAAGAACAAACAAGATTTTTCACTTGTTTGAGGATGGTTTAAGCACTTCTAAGAAAAAATCTGAGCAGAATTTGTGGAAAATTGGCTCTTGTATTCCTAATTTCTTTGCAGCAGTTAGGACCTAAATTGTAATCAATGGAGGTGAATAGGTTTTGGATTTGATTTAATACCTGGGTTCACCAAGGGTCTCTATTAGGAATGTAGAGGGAATGGTCAAAAGCAGAGCTTATGGAGAATTTTATGGTTTGGGGTTTTTTCTGTCCGAATTTGACATAGATATGCCAACCTCAACAAAAAATCAAACACCATACAGACAAAGCTGCAGTTGGCAGCTGTTAATTTGTTTGATCAGAGGCAAATATTTCAAGTCTTCTGATCAGTTTATTTTCCTTAAGCTGAAGTAATTTGATTTTTCAGTAGTCCAAAAACCTCTCTGCACCACTGGTTTGGAAAAAAAAAATTGGGATTTATTTATATCAGAAAAACAACTGTCTCCAAGTCTTTGTCTCTTCAGTTCTTCTTTTATTCTGCTGTTTGACCTTCTCTTTCTCTTCCTTTTTATTTTATTTCTGTATGCATGCCCTTATTGTTCACCTTACTATTTTTCACTCTTACTCTGCTTGCTTCTAGCACTGGTAGCTCAAGCAGTGTTAGACATGATCCTCCCTAGTTGGACTGCATGCCAGATTTTCCTGAGGGGAATGTAAATACTGCGAGGTCAGTGCAGTATCAAATGCCTGCAGCCTCAAATGAACCCAGCAGGATTTTCTGCTATTCGGTCAAAATTAAAACCTGCTCAGGATACACTGCTAAATGTTGAAAAGTCGAGACTTTGAATTATATATTAAGCTTTACAGATTTATTTTTGTTAACTTTAATTAAACTTACTTTTTCCGCCTAAAGCAAAAGTGTACACTGGGGACTACTCACTACAATTGTGGTAATTGACAGATATGTTTAGAAACTTCTCTCTGTACACTAATGGATCAGATTACTTGATTTATTTCTAAAAATGAGCAAGAGGTCTATGTGTGTGCATGCTCACCTGCAACATATTTAGTACAGTGACACTTAAACATTCAATTAATGTGCTGCAAATAACAAATAAACTCTTCAGCCCATCTATTCCTCCGAGTTTCCCCTCACCTCCTTCACTCCTCCCTGAAAAAGAATGGACAGGGGTAATCTCACATGGCACAGCAAAAACAAATTGCTCCTTACGACTTTATCCAGTACTTCAAACAACCTGCTGGTGATGCCTTTGAGGGAGAGCTGCTCCCTGTGATTGCTTTAGCTCAGTGATGCTCTTTAATTTGCCACATGCTAGTTTGAATTTCTTGCATCTGTGTGCTGCTAGGGACCAGCACTTCTCGTTTTACAAGGGTGGAAGGAGAGATTAACAACTCAACTCGAGGGGTTTTTGCTTTGTGGGGCTGCTGTCATTAGATTGACATAGTTTAGGTCCATTTGTATTTCAGACTCCTGTCTGTGAAAGACTGGCTGCTGTTATTTTGGGGAAGAATCCATCTAATTGATGAGATTAGGAGAAAATAACCTCTGAACGTGAAGAGACAAGCCAGGGGTTGAGTTGTTCTTTTATTCTCTGTTGGCCACCCCCATGGCAAGACCAATTCTTTCTTCCTTTCTCTCTAGGTCTCTAAGATGTCCTGGTAATGTCACTGTGAAATGACAACAGAAAAATACGACCTGTGGTCAGGGAATTCTTTTCTTCTTTTTTTTTTTTAAATCAAAGCTGTTTTATTTTTGTGAGGAGATAAATAGTGTTGTGGTCATTAGATAAGTCCCTACTGTTTCACAATGTTTTTGTTATGTTCTTGGTAAAGTTTTGTGGTTTCATTTGAGACTTCATGATACTCAGATGAAGGAATATTTGGTTATTGAATGCTACACTTTGATTTTCTCAGTGGATTAAAGTGGGTATTAAAAATAACTGTTAAAGGTATTGATGAAAAACTACAGTGCTGAACAGAGAACAAAACAGATTTTAAAATGAAAAGCATTAGTAGCTCTCATGTAAGCAAATTAATGTTAAGTTCAAATTAATACATTATGAAATAATCATTCTGAAGCAAAGATGAATGTATTATGGACTGCAAAACTCTGTTTCAGGAATAGCACTAAATACATTCCTTGAACAGCTTTATTAATACTGAGTTTTTTGCCATTGGACAGCATTTTTTACTAGAAATAATTTACTTGGGAGAGCAGCACTTCATACCTTAAATGTCTAGAAACGAAAAGCATAAACAGCTGTGTGTTGGTAGGGCATTGCTTAAAATACTCAAGTAAAAACTCAGGCTGTTGGCTGTGAAGGAGTAGGAACAGTCTATCTGTCACCTATCAGTTCTTTCTATTAAAATAAAATGAAATGCTATTCTTGTTGTTTAATAAAAGAATGTATGTGTGGTTTTTTTGTTGTTGTTGTTGATGTAATGATGTAATAGTAATTCCCAAAGTCCATTTGAAAATGATGGGAATTTCATCAGCAGGATTGCAACAAGTCTGGCATGTGACCAGCTGGGATTTGTGCGGCTTGTTTGTTTGTTTTTACAACATTTTGCAGCAATGCCAGTTGAATTTCTAAAGTGGGGGAATGGGGGTGTTGTAAGCACCAGGCAGTGCTGAACTTCACCACCTGGGCTGGCTCTGGTTTGGGCTCTGGAGCTGCCTGGGTGAAGGACACAAGGCGTGCTCAGCTCATCACTGCATCACTCATTTTCCTGGCCTAATTCTGTAACCCCAGCATTTATTTTGGGAAAGATCCAGTATTGTCAGCTGAGATGTCTACAAGAGTTTGTTTAGGTTTTTTGTTTCTTTTTCAATCAAGTAGAACGTTGGTCTTTTTTAGAAGCTTCTTTTGAAGCGTTCAATGATTGCTCCTCATGAGGTGTGATGATTAAACATAGCATCATTAAAACTTGAAGAAAAGCGCTGGTGTTTGTTTTTCATTTCAGTAGGAAAGGGTGGTTGCATCTGCTGTGTTTGTACAGCTCTGTGCCCTGGAAGACACAGTTTCTTCCCATTGCTGAGTGAAAAATGACTGGTGAAGGGCTCTGAGAACAACAGCAGTGTCCACTGAGCACCCTTTGGGATGACTTTGGGGTGTCACCTCTGTAGTGCTGCCTCTCTGCAACCCACTGGCAGCTCTGACATCTGTATTTAAGCAATTTATCTGCTCCCCTTTTCTCTAGATGAAGCTTTTCCTAGTCAGTGAAGGTGGATTCTCGGAGATTTGGGAGTAAGTTCTCATCCACATGAAGGAGGCTGCAACTCCTCTGCTCCAGGTGCACTCACAAGTTGCATCTGTTAGCTTTTGTCATCTTAAATAATTGAATCCAAAAGCAGAGGAATTTTTTAGCATCCCTAGAATTATGTGGAGTTTATTGGCAAATACTCTTTCTTCGTACACAGTTTTTTAATAACTCTAAACCTAACTTTTTTTTTTTTTTAGACGGGGAAGATGAAACTGAATACAGATAATTGCTTCAAACCCTGATCGCACCATAGACAGTAAAATCTTATGTCTGAGCAACACTGGAATTTCATCATATAAAAATTAAAGTTACAGGAAATTATGTTGCTGTGGAAAAAATAATTTGCTTTATTCCCACAGGCACTAATTATCAGGGCTCTAAACTGAAACTTGTACTTTTCTGCAAAGGATCCTTGTAACATAATCAAGAGCCACTAAAATCTCGTCTTATTTTTAGAGATAAATTGTGCTGTTTCACTGGTTGCTTTCAAAGTTATTCCAAAACAAAAAAAATTTGCTTGACTAAATTCCACATAATGGTACATTCGTAGCACTCAGCACTCAAATAAAAGAGGTGGGAATGGAGAAGAATGTCATTTCATAATACATTTCCATAATTTAGCAACTCAGCTTTACTATGTTTTTAAATACTTGAGTTTTTTAAATTTGCATACAAAACCACTGCTCGTGTTTGTTCACTTTTCAGAGCATCTCAGCTTTTCATGGTCTCTTTAGACCATGCTTTGTACTGCACAAAATACCATGGCAATGTTAGTTCTAGAGTTCTCTGGTGACATTGCTTTGAGCTATTTCTGATTGCTGTTCTGGGGATTCTTTGGACCACCAAGAATTGCATAAGACCATTGCTAGTTTGTAAGCTATACCTGGATATTTAATAATTATATATATATAGACTTGCTTGAGGCATAATAAAGAAGAGTATATAAATATTGTGAGTGGAATGATCTTTGAAGGTGGGATTTTGTTTTCAGTAATTTGCTTTACTCCTCTTACAGTGTTCATACTTTATGCTCATATGATTCACCTGGTTGTGTGGTAATGGCCAGGGTAATAATTTGGGGAAAACTGACTCATGTAAAACTGAGGAGGTGCAAGTCCCAAAAAAAGATAATGGCACAGAATAAGAGCTGCTGTGCATCAGTAACTATAGGGATGTAAATATTTTGTGAGTTACAGCAGTAAACAGGGAGCTCTGTGGGAAGAGGCAGCATCCCTCTGAAATGGATGCGTTTCTTCAAAATAAAACTTTTAATGGAGGAAAGAGAATAGCTACAAGAAAGATTGTTTCTCCAAATGCTCAGGAGTGGGATTGATGTGCATTCCTGGCAGGTGAGGAGAGAGTGATGAACACCCTACATGAAATTAGGACAGGAATTTACATACAGGAGCTGTTTCCTTTGAGCTGAGGAGAACAGCAGTGTTTTCAAGATATGACCTGTCTTGGCAGTAGATGAACTGAATAGTGTGAATTCATCAAAAGTTTATGTATCTTTGGAACCTGTTTTGAGGCAGCTGAAGTGGTTCATGTTAAATATTTTACATGGCTCAGCTCTCCCTTTTAAAGGAATTTTTTTTTCATCTAACCAAAATTAACCATCTGCTTGTCAGAGATCATTTTGCCACAAAAACGAATTAAAGGTTTTCTTTGTGGTGCAAGATTAATAGGTGGAAGAAGATGAAGTTAGAGGCCAATTGAAATATTTTCTTGGTTACCCTGTATAGGTAGTCAGCATTAAAAAAATATATTATGAAATGTGTAATGGCATTCTATAAATAATTTATTTTGGTAAATGCTTTTTCCTCTTTATATACTTGCTTATTTTGACTACTTAATTATTTTTCTCTTTTTTTTTTTTTTTTTTTTTAATGTGCCTGAGGAGAGGGACTTTTTGACTTTTTGAATAATAACCAAAAAAAGCACATCTGTGTAGTGTTAATACTGGTTCAAGGTTTTTCTCTTTTTAACTGAATTGTAATGTTTATTCTTTAGATACCAACTTGAACATGGAAATCCCTTTCTTTGCAGATTTTACCACTGTTTTCTTGAGAAACTGAATTTTAAAAAATATAACAATCTGTTTCTTATTTAAGATAACTAGGAAGAAAACTGCCCTCTCACTTTAAATGTGCCAAGGTGTGAATACTGAATTCAGTAGTAACACACAATACAGAGAGGTATAAGCTCCATGTTTTTTCAGACTTTCAAAGATTTTCAAATATGTTCCAACTGTTGTGAATTGTGGTGCAGGTTTTTGTGAAGTAGGCATCAAAATTAAAATTTAACTCTGAGTTAAATAAGCTTGCTTTTTTTGTTGTTGTTGTTCCCTGATGTGGTTTGAACAAAGGCAATCTGCAGGTAATAAATGCTATTTTATCACTTCAGCTTAGGGAGGTCCTAAATTTTAGTGACGACTTTGTGAAGTTGGATAAGTTGATTGTTTGGGTTTTTAAATTTTTTTTTCCTCTTTATGTTTCCTTTTGAGCCAGTATCTTAATTGAATCTTTTATTTCCACTTTGCTAAAATAAACTCGGAGCAAATGTTGCTTCTTGAATGGATATTCTTGTGGTTTGAGCGAGGAAACTCTGCATGCATTTAAAAAAACTTTATATGCATCTATATCAATGTTGCCTTATTGGTATTTCTGGTGCTTGGAGAGTCCTAAGCTGTTCAGGAGAGTGGCATTTTTAATAATTTGATTTGGAAAGTAAAAAGGAGATAATTCTTTTTGATTTTAGGTGTGCTCTTTTTTGTCACAATGCCACTGCTTTTCACTGACCTTTTCATGCAAGGATTTCAGGTTCTTTTAAAAAAGATTTCCTTTTCCTACTTGAAAGGCAGCACTACTTGCTCAGATTCGATTGACATCTTCATGATGCTAAGCTCATGAATTGACAGAATTGCATGCCCTCAGGATAGAGAAAAATGTAATCTATTGATATTCGGATTATATTTTATCACTTTCATTTAGGAGAAGAAGCAGAAGCTGTGGCCTTCATCCACAGTGCAGAGAAAACAGGCTTCTTAAAATCAGACTGCAGCTGGAAAAGCCAGGTGGCTGTAAAGGCTGTAAATGACATCTGAAATAACATTGTTCCAGTTCAGCATGTCTAGAAATACGAGCATAGTTTAATGCTAAAGTAGTACTGGTTTAACAGGAAAATGATATAATAGAACTGGAGACACAGAGGAGCTTGAAGGGTGATCAAAGATGGAAGAGCTTCATTTGAGGAATGCCTGGAATACCTCACTGAGGGCTGATGTGGAGAGTGCAAGTCTTCAAAGTTAGAAATGGTAGAAAGGCAAGTAAAGAACATATTTGCTGTATACTCCAATAAGAGAACTACCAGGAGGAATCACAAATGAGGAAGAGCTGGCCCTTGTGGCTGATGTTCCAGAGGTCTGGAAGAAACGTCTGTCACTCAGGAAAGTGCCTGAAAACATGTGCAAAATGTAGCTTGGGCTGGAAGTCTGCAGTCATGGAGTCCTGTGGTCACTCCTTGCATTTGGTATCCCACTTGTGAATCTCATAGTTGCCAACACAAGGCATCCCTGTGTGTCCCTCCTGTCCTGATGGGCTGTCCCAGCTGATCACAGCTCTGCTGTGTGCATCTAACCTGGTTCAGCAGCTCTGCACAGCAACCTTATCCACCAGGGTATAAATATTAATTTACTCGGAGTAAATGAGAGGAATGTTGTTTTAATTGTGGTGCTGCAGGTACTTAGAAATTGCAGAATATCTCTGACTGCTATCTTATCACTGCAGCTTTGATGGATGCTGTGTGTGCACAAAGCATTGGCTGCATGGGAAGCCTTAATAGTTTGTTTATAGTAATGTTTTGGCTTTAACTTGTTTTGAAAATAAACTATGTAGACAGGAAAATCTTACTGATCTTCCTACAGAAGCTTTACTACACACTGATATTTAATGAGGGAAACATAAAAGTTATGAAATCATTAGATGCTGTCTGCTGCCTGAGTATTGATTCAGACTGGTGTAATTGACTTTTTGCACAAAGGGGTTTGGGTGAGTGAGTTGGAACCTGGCAAAGAGATTTTCAAGCTGAATTGTTTTTCAGATTATAAATGGATTTGAAGTATTAGACTTGTACCTGCTTTCAGAAATCCTATGAGATCATTTTAGAGATAGTAGGAGATTAATTTAGATGATACAAGCTTGGGGAGGGTGGAGTAAGATGCTTACAACAGTCTAAATGACGAAATATTTACTTACTTGAAAAGAGAACCTGCTCTATTTTTTTCCCTTTCTTCCCAAAAGATCTGTTTTATCTAAGCACATGGGCATTTGAAGAAATGATTCTTTTCCAACTCTAGATCAGTACTTGGATTATTAGGAAGTATGTACCTTTTCTATGTTATTCTCTCAAGAAATAAATTCTTTAGAAAATGTAACAAGTGGGATACAAATGTAGTAGAGGTTTAATCATAATTTAGACAACATTTTCCTCAAAAGTTATGGATTTTTTTTTCCCTTTTAACTAGTGCAGCTATGAATTTGAGTAATGAATCCAGAAGCTTTTTTAGATATGGATCTCAATGTTGGTCAGGTCTGAAAATGAATTTCTGTTTTCCTAAGATAATATTGTCAGAATATAGAATTGCATATTCATAACATCTGAAAGCCAAATACTTACCTTAGTATTGCTAATAGTAAATCACTGTAGGTTGTGTGCACACAATTCCAAAATGGTTTGGAGGACAAGAACCCTCTGTTAAAAGGTTCTGTGAAAGGTTTAAAGTTTTGGGCCAGTATTATCTCATGTTATTAAACAAAACAAAAACCTGTGGTGTTGCTTTTCTAGGTGTTTGGAAGAGTGGAAATACAGATTACTGGTCTGACACAAATGATGGGTTTTGCTGTTAAACTGTGTTTATGGGGATAGACCTGTAAACTCTCTGAAAGGATGGGAATCAACTCCTAAATTTGCTGGATGTGCCACTAAAATATCTTCAAAATATGAAGAAAAAGCTATAAAGAGAATTTAGCTGATGAAAGCTGCTTAGTGTACCACCAGCTGGATTCCTGCTGTAGGATTAATGTGCTTTTAATGATTTCTCATTTGGGCTGGGAGGAGCAAGATTAGGAATAAGTATCTAATAGCACTGGAAACCTGGGTTCTCCTGAGATCTAGTAAACAAGAGAGAACTGAGTAACAAGAATATTGGAAACTAACACTTTTTAAATCAAGTTTGTTCATTTAAGTTGTTCATCACCAGAAATTAGGTTGTGAAGCTTCTAGCAACACTGCCTGAATTAAATCCTACCACATATTCAACAAAGCTCTTAAAGGCATTTGGTGGCTTTTTTGCATGGTTATCCATTTCTGAAAGAAGAATAAGAAAATAAGACTGAAGAATAGTTGAGTGGGTTTCCAAATGCTGATAAAGATCTTGCCATGCTCTTCCAATTTTCAGGCTCTTTAGTTTGGACTGGATTGTGACTACTCCTTTATCCAAAAAGAAGTCAGTTTAAATCCTGAGAAACAATAGAAGAATTGTTTGGCAGAGAAGTCAGCAGCCAGTATGCTGGCACTGCCTTCAGCTTTTTAAGCCAGGTTGCTGACAGCAAAAGCACAAACAGAACTTTAAAAAAAAAATTAAAATCTCCAGCCTTCTGAAGCAAGTCTAAAAGGGAAATGGAGTCCACTCTAGAGAGACTACAGCGTTCTGTGCAGTTACTTCAAAATTCTTCTGCATACAGTAAAGACTCCTGAAAACTATTTTGCATAAAAATAGTATTTGCTGTCTGTGCAAGCTTTTTAGCTAACATAATTACTTGCACCTAATCGAATGTGATGGCATGTCCACCTCACAAATTATTGGGGTGCAGCTTTCTGATTTTCATTCTCTACCAAAAACTCTTGGGACCTAATTCTTGCAGAACTCTTTGTAATAGCTGAAGAAATTGGAATACAAGAAACAACACAAGGAATTTGACATAACTTAGATGTCAAAGGCTGCATTTGTCAAAGCAGCATTGGCTCTCTGCCACTGTTTGATGTGGAATTTTTGGGGAGGTTTGAAGTGATGGTGAATTGAGGCTGCTTTAGGTGGTGACAGTATGAAGAATGAAATCAGAATAGGGGGAAGATGACCATGGATCTTCTTCAGGCTCTGCTGTACAATTAGGTATTGTAGAATGGCTTGGGTTGGGAGGGACCTTAAAGAAGGCAGGGACACCTTCCACTAGCCCAGGTTGCTCAGAGCTCCATCCAACTTAGCCTTGGACACTTCCAGGGATGGGAAAGCCACAGCTTCTCTGGGCAGCTGTGCCAGGGCCTCACCACCCTCACAGTAAAGAGTTTCTTCCTAATATCAAACCAAACCTACTCTCTGTCAGTTTGAAGCCATTCCCTCTTGTCCTGTCCCTCCAGGCTCTTAGAAATAGTCCCTCTCCACCTTTCCTGTAGACTCCCTTTGTGTACTGGAAGGCCATGATTAGGTCACACCTAAGCCTTCTCTGTTCCAGGCTGAACAATCCCAGCTGCAGTCACAGAATTACACAGACTGGCTATGGGTTTGCCAAGCTCGGAGTTAATGGCTCACTCCAAGGAGAAAGGTGTTCAGGATTCTTTTTTTCTTTGCTCGTATTTTCATTGTACCTTTGGAACACTTTGCCAGGATTGGTTCGTCTTGGCTTAGATTGGCTTGAAACTACCAAAGTTATCAGTGCCACAGATTCCTTTTCCCGTGGTCATCGAGTCTTTCCTCTTTTACAATATTTTTCTGCAATCATGCAGCCATAGGGCAAGTCTCATCAAACTGAAGATGTGTCAGTTGTAGGACCAGTTTACAGTGAGATATGAGCTGATGTGAACCTGGACCACTTTCCAGAAGAGCTGCTGCAAATACCAGCTCCTCAGACAGTTTCAGTTATTCAGGGAAAAAACTTTTATGCTGTCATAGGCTCCATCTGCCTTAAGAGGGTTTGTTAATGCTGAAATGTTTCTCACTAAATATCATTCTGCCTGGTACTGCTATATGGGGGAAAAAAACCCTGACATGTAGAATTGCTTATAGTTTTTATGCAGTGTTTTTATGTGCATACTTAAGTAATGCCAGCTCAGTATTTCCCTGCAGTTCTCTTGTGTTTCTATTTATACTTACAGTTTTCTTTGATTAACTAAAACAGTAAGTAGGTGCTATTTCTAGCATAGAAGGCATATTGAAATAAAGATGTGGAGATATTCTTTGAAGTCTGCTTTTAGGGCTGCCTCCAAAATCAGCAGAAACTTCAGAACCCAGCAAAACTGATAATATTGTTTATTGAGCTGAATGACTTGCCTGTCTGTTCAGAGAAGTTTTAAAAATAATGTTGTTGGGGGTAGCTGAAATGGAAGATGAGTCAAGTTAAAAAGTAGCTACTGACAGGAATTAATCAGAACTGTAGAATTTACTGCTCTGGTCTAGCAATGTGTGTTGAGATCTTAAATAACTAGAACTCTCTGAAATGAGTGTAAAACCTGTGGATTACACTTGTAGGTACAAGTCTAAACTTTTAGGGACTTTCAAACGTGACTTTGGGACTGTGGGAAGGCCACTTCCCCTGTGTGCTTTCTCTTGACTGTCACGTGTGTGCACATGTGAAACAAACTTGGATATTTATAGTTTTTTGCCAGTTCTAATATCAAAAATTCAGATCTTCTCCTGGACTTCTAAATCACAGCTAGAGACTCAACTATAGAAGAAGTTAACGTAAGAAAATGAGTGCCAAGCTGACTGAGCAGGTAAAGATTTGTTTTTCAATCAAGGAGGGAAGCACCAAATATAAAGTAATGGCAAAAGGAATGTTTACCTTGGCTACAAGTTCCTGGGGGAATTTGAATCTTTAGCTTGTCTTTGACTTATTACTGTAATTGATTAAAACTAAACAAAACAAAACCCCCAAACAACAAAAGAAGGTGACTTCAGAAGTGATTCAGCAAGGCATTCATCACGTTGATAAAATAAAAGACCATTCATTTAGCTGACTTGTTTGTAAGCACTGGTTTTTCTCCATGGATTATTTGATGTGTCTGCTGGTTTTAAAAGCAGAAAACATATTCTGCATTTGATCCACCTGTTATCACAGCATAGCAGTAAATATATGGACCTCTGTGCCTAGAAATAGAGGGAGCATTTCTGACTCAGTACCCAGAGTTTTGTCAGTTTTGGCAAGATGAATTCAGGAAATGGTTGTGCTTTGAAAAATACTGTCAGAAACAGTTTTCAGTGCAGCAGCTCTGTTATTGGGAATTGACAGCTGCTGCTGCTGTTGCTGCTAACTCTTCCAGTGCTATTTGACACAGCAATATCATTTTGTCAGCAATGGCAGGGGCTTTTGCCAGCTCTTGATGATAAGGAAATGTAATTATCCTTGAGAGGAGCATAATCTGTGACCTGCTTCATCTCGGCTTTTGACCAGAGAGGCCGTGGGGTCTCTGTCTTTGAAGATTGTTGAAACTTGACTGCACAAGGTTCTAATTAACCTGAGCTGGGTTTGAGGGGCTGTCCCTGCCTGGAGCAGGGGGTCAGAATAAATGAGCTCCAGAAGTGTCTCCCAGCCTAAATCATTGGGTGATGTTTTGTCAGTGAAGCAGTGGCTCCTCTGTAAGAGGATAATATTACAGTATTTTTTCCCCATGGACATCAGCTTGTGGCTGAGATATGGAGGATGAGCACTAAGTGACAATGTAACAGCAAACACAGATATCTCTTCTGAGAAATGAGTGGAGATTGGGGTTTTTGATGTTTTTGTGGTTGCCAATACCGTTGTAGGTTACAAAGAGTTGGAAATGTCTCTGAAATTGCAGTTTGTTCAGTAATGATGGAAACTGGGCACCCTTGTGGATCCCAGTCCCAATGAGAGGTGATTTTCAGTTTAGTCCCCCTGAATTAAAAATCAAGACACACCAGGAATAAACTTAAAGTTTATTATTGTTTAAGTTTATTTAAACTTAAAGTCTTAACAGACTTTAAAATCCTGGCAGTGAGTACCTGGGAGGAAAGTGCAGCTCAGACTGAGGTGGTTGACTCAGAGTGAGTTCAGAGCTGACTGATGTGATGCATCTGGATTGGGATGGGTACTGGGAGCAGGCACCATGCCCAGGCTTCTCACAAAAGCTGCACTTTGACTTTATTTGCCGTGCTGGAGTTTGCTGTGATGTTAGGGAATGCTTAAAGACCCCCTCATATCCGAGTGGATGTGATGAAAGATCAATATTTAAATACAAAATAAATTTAATGGAAGTGGGTTAAGGCACCAGCTTGTCCTAAACGTGGTGAACTGTGAAAGATAAATCTATGGTGCTTTTACTTTGTTTAGTGTTTTTAGTGGGTTTTATTATGTTTATGGAATTTTAAAAAATTTTTTTTTGTAGCAAGGATAGTTTCTACTTCCTATTAGTTTGTAAATTTTGTTTGGAAGTGCTAAGTGCTTACAGTAATTATTAAGGAATATCTTCTCTATACTACATTGAATTTGGAATGTAGAATTCCTCAGTTTATATAAAAAAAATTGAAATAAGTCTTAGTAATCAAATTATCTCTTTTAGGATGCAGACCTGTCAAGGACAACCATTTTTCCTACCCTTGTGCTTTACTGACATCTCAGGAATAAATAGATCAGTAGAGGGAGCTTGGTAGTGTCTTTAAATTGTCTAAAAACAAGAGCAGCCAAACAAAACAATCCAATACTTGTGTACCTTCTTGGGAGAGCTTTGTGGTGCAGTAATAAAAATACACAGTGAGGCTGCAGAGCAGTGTGTAAGTTGTCTCATTTCTGATTTGGTCCAATAAAATATTACTTCATAAGAGAGAGGAAAAGATATTTTGCTTTTTGAACACTCAGTCCCATGGATGATGATGATATAGTTTCTCATTTTTGTTTTTTTTTATTTTCTTTATGGATAGACAGCAAAAGAACTCAAATGTTAAAGTTTGTTCTTTTATGCCTTTTTCTTTTACTTGTAATGTGTTTTTGTGCTTTTATATGTGCTTGTGTATGAAGCATTTGATGCTAAATCATGTAAAATTAAGTTGGAGGATAATTGAATGTGACAGCTTTTCTGGGTGTTATCACACAAAATAAGTTTGATTTGATACAGCATAAATCAAATAAGTTGTTCGATTTTTGTTGTTATTGTTATTCTTGTTTGGTTGTTGGGTTTTGTTTTGAATGCAGAGGCAGTTGAATATTTACTTATAATTGTTATAGGCACGATGCTTGCCTAGATGTTTCTGGTTTGCTGTGTGTGTAAAATAAGTTGAATTCAGCAATGCTAATAAGAGTAGGGCTCCAAGTACTTTAATAGTGCAGATGTAAGCCACCATTATATATTTTTTTCTTTGTATTCTTTTGAAAAGACCTAGAAGTCTAGAAACAGTCTTGTTTTTGCATTTAGTTTTAATTGATGTAGTGTAGCTGTGAATGTTACCTGTAAATATGGTAAAAAAAGGCTGAAATTCTTTAAATTTGGGAAGCCTGTTGTTAGTACTTGCACTGTTATGGGGTTTTTGGTGGTTTGAGTCTATTTCAGTGTGTGTTACAAGTAATCCTAGTTTAATTTATGCTTCAAATCTAATTTAAAAATTTAACAGTTCCGTCTGTTAAGTGGGAATCCAAAATGGGAAGAGAGGAACACGGACTTTTGTAGAAAATATGTGCTGACGGACTCATCTTTATTTTTTTGTTTGTTCTAGAGCATGTTATGGAAGTTTGATAACAAATGCACTTATTTTGGGAGTTTAGTTATTTTTTGTTTTTACTGTTTTTGTAACTACTGCTGTTTCATGCCAGTAGATGAATTTCCTAATCTTATTTCATTGGTACATGTTTCTTGAAGAAATAATAGCTGGGAAAAGCTTTGGGCTTGTGACTGTGGTCACACACAGACTGGTAACTCAGTTGAAATCACTTTTTTGGATTGACTGGGTTTATGGTCTCTCTGGAAGCATCAATTACTGTAACTTTCCTGGGACAAATGCAGATCACCTCAGAGAAAAACAGCTTTGCCTCTTTATGTGGGAGGAAAGCAACAAGCCTGGGTACAGCTACCCTTGGATACCTTTGTGGTCTCACTGTCTGTTTTCCTTGTGCATGTTCCCTCTTGCCACTGTATTTAAAACCTCAATTTGTCTTGTAGCTGTTGTCACCTGGGCAAGGTCTCCTGTGCCAGCTTGAGAGCACTGTGAGATTCTTACTGGAGGGATGTTGGCTTAGGTGGTGTTGTCCTCAGCCTGGATTTTCAGCCCAGGGGAAGCCAAGCTGACAGGCACAGGGTTCAAATGTGACCATGAAGAGATGAATTGCTGCATGTTTATAATGGCATTTATCTACTCTAAGTAATTTCAGACATGCCTGGTGTGGGTTAGAGCTCAAACATGATTAATCCCTACAAAGTTTTGTGTAAACAGATAGAGGCATTTACTCTGTGTGGGAAAAATATTATGGAGAACTTCAAAAATTAATTTCTGTGTGATACGCTAGAGAATCCACTACTTAATCAAGAAATCTTTCCTGAGTAAATTTTCTGGAGCATAAAAAGGTTTTCAGACTGTTTGTTTTTCATCTCTGGCATACTTCTGTGCTAGTTCCAGACCAAAGCAGCATTGCTGCATAGTTCTGTGTTGTGTGCAAGTATTTCCAGTTTGATCGCTGTTAGAGATTTCCACTTTCACGTCTTTAACATATCCTAAATTTCTTGACATTCCCCGGCAGAGCAGGGAGAAGGCTGCCTAACCAGATGCCTTCCAAAGTGTGGTGTTTTCCAGCCTTCAGAAAATAGAGCAAGCATGAACTTTGGGCACCTCCTCGAGCGAATCTGTGCTGGTGAGATCATCGCTGCAGTTAATTTTAGTTCGTGTGTCTGGAAAAAAATTTGGAAGCAGAGATGGAGAAGTGGTACAGTGAGGAATAGACTGGAAGAAATTCTAACTTTTAGGGTGCAACTTTGTGGTTTTTTGCAGGCAACCCCAGCTGCCTACCCCATCATGGCAGTAGCTGCTCTGGATATAGTGTAGGGGGAAATAAGTTAAAAAAGCCACTGGGAAGATTCTATTTGACTGCCATGGTTTCATCTGGACAAGACAAACTATTTGCAGGAATAACAAAGACACTGTAAGCAGCTCATTTATGGAGCAGGATATTGAGAACACCCTACCTGTTGAGTCTGCAACTTCTTCACTTGGTCAAACCTGTTTCTTTCAGAAACAGAATGAATGTGAGTCATGGCTGCGGCTGTGTCACCTTATATGAGAGGCTTTGATCTTTTATCTAATTCATGCTAATTTCTTTGGCAGTGGTTTTTGAAGTGAAATCGGTGTATATTTGTTGTGGAGTTTAGGGGTGGGTTTCTTGTGGTGGGTTGTTTTTGAGTATTCAAATAGTGCTCTTCTATTAGAAATGTTATTTAGGAAGAAAACTGCAGGAGTTTAGGGCAAGGAGCCACTAATATTTAAAGGCTGTAACCTAGAGACTACTCCCAGCTTTGCAGCTTGACTGCTGAAGAGGGTACTAATGGCCACAATAGGAGTTCAGAACTCTGAGCAAGAGTAATTTGGGAATTTAGGACACAGATTGTTTTTTGACTCATTGAAGCAGCAGAGAAACAGAAGTCAAGCTTCTTGTTGAAGTGACCCACCTTTTGTCTCATAAGGCTGACATAGGTTAAAATAAAGTGGAATAAATACTTGTATTCTAGGCTAATAATATGCTTCAAAGCAGAAAGCAAGACTTTTCATCTATGGGAGAAGGAGTCTTGTTATTATGTCTGTTGTGGCAATGTGTGAAAGCGCCTAATTTTTTTGAGCTTCAGAGAGCTATCTTGTGATATTTTCCTCTCTCTTATTTTTTATGGCATCTGGATTTTTAATCACTTTTCCAAATTAAGGAAAGATCCACCAAATATTTTTCTTTGACACCTCTCAAAAGTGAGCAATCCTCTGTCTAAAACTTCAGTGTCTTTCTCACCTGATACCATGAAATAGCAAGTGCCTGTAAAACTTCTTCCATAGGTGCTTAGCATCCCTTTTGATGAGTATTTGCTCAAAAATGAAAACCTCATCTTTGGGAGCAAGAGAAGCAGCCAGGTGCTTTTGTGGGAATCCTTTTACCAGAACCACGTTGAACAATGGAGGACACTCATCAGCAAAGTTAATTTATTGCTTTAAGACCCACAATATTGTAGCTATCAGAAATTACCCAGTGAAGCTGTGGTGAACGTGGGGTTGAGTGAGATTTGTATTAAGTTTATTAAATGCATTGCACAATGTTGTCCATGTGATTGAGCTCTCCTGGGCGGTGATGCAGGTGATGAACTTAGAGTTTACAACAATTTACAACCAGTTTAGGACCTCGTCTTTCAAGTGTAGTTAAACAGGTAATAGCAATAAATGCTGGCTTAGCTGTTTGTGTTGCTTTGATTTAAATACAGTGTCTCCTAAGCTTTTCGCTGTTTTGTTCCACTTCTTGTTTAAAACACATGAGTAATGCTGGGGAGGAGGAGCCGTGGTAATTAATTATCTTACCTCGATTATAAATGTACAAGAACTAGCACAGAAGGAAAAAGTAAACATCCTTTTTGTACCACTGCTTAATTGGAGTGTGTTCTTCCATGCTAAACTATGAACTTTATGGTTGGTGTGGTCAACAAGAAAAACTTGCTTTAGGCCCCAGGGTGAGTACCTGATGACTGCTGTGAAGCTCTTGAGGGTTTTCATTTTCTTCTTTTTTTATAATTTTTTCCTCCATTTTTAAATCATTTAGGATTACACAAACTTTAATGCTGGTGTTGACTTTTTTTGCTTTGTTGAGAAATAGCGTGTTGTGCCAGTGTGAAAGAGTGAAAACTGTAGGACTTCATAAACACAGCTTTGTATAACTAGGATTTATAATTTTCAGACCAAAATATTTAAATAAATTTGGCTCAGGGAGATTAAAGTTTAATCTTTTAGGAAGAAGATTCAACACTAAGATATAACAAAAATCCCTCAAGGCAGGAAGTAGTTTCATGAATGTGAGTGTGTTTATTTTTAACATGGAAAATGGTGTATCATATTGGTGCCTACCAAAAAATGAGTATAAGTTGAATTTATTACATGGCAACTCATAAATTAAAATAAATGAAAACAGCAACAACAAAACTAAGAAAAGGAAAGAGAAGAGTAGAAGGAATGACTCAATACAGTGCTAATAAAAGTTGTTCAGCATATTAAGGATTTTGAGATTTTGGATTTGCTGCCTGGGCAAGGGGGCAGAGCCAAGCATCTTCCAAGACTTTTGGTGGTTAATGTTCACCAGTAGCAGTGATAAGAGCATCAGAACTTCTGAAATAAGGAAGCTGAGTAGCTGTCAAAAGTGGTAGGTAGTTCAGAACTATTTTAAGTCGTTCTTCTGGGTGAGAAGGTGCTTGAAGTGGCAGATGCATCCTGAAACACTCAGCGCTTTTCTGAAGAGAGTCTCCAATTGGAATATGCCAGAAAATGGACTACACTGTGTATGTTACATAAATAAGTGTAAAGAACCAATGTAAGGGAATAATGATTGGAAACTTGCACGATATGGAAGCTGAGCTGATCCCTTAATGAGTCACCTTTCAGACAGACTTCAGCATTAAACAGTGGTTTAAGAGGTTTCCTTGCTTAGATGTGAAATTTAAGAGGCTGCTTTACTTCTTCACTTTTACCAAAGGTCTCATTCTCTTAGGAAAGACAACGCAGCAAGAGATGTTCCTGTTGTTTATAGCACATCATAAAGAAAATCTATAGCTAATAGTTTACAAATCAGCACACATTTTAATGTTTCTTAGTTCTTGACTTGCCAGAGTGTATCCCTGAGCTGTCAGGTTATCAATTTCTAGATATTCTGGGAGGAGGGGATGGATAGAAGTGTATTTGGAAGTCTTCTCCTAACCTCAAGTAACCTGATGGAACTATTTCCATTTTTTTCCAAAAGTAGACAGGCATTAATTGTGTATGTAATATATGAGAGGATTTTGCTCATTTGTATTTTATCTTTGGTAGATAGCAACTGGCATCTTAATCAATTAGTTACAGATCCTTATCAGCCCTTAATTCGAGTAGCTCTTACATGTGAAAATACTGAAGTGTCTCTCTTTTTCTTCTGAGGAATGCTGGGAACATCATTTTGCTTATGCAAGAATTTCAAGTGCTAAAAAATATAAAATCCTGGTAATTTGAAGACTGGTAGCTGCAATATGCATGCATGTTATGGATATGATTAACAGCCACCTTCTTATCTTCAAGAGAATCTCTTGGAAGTCTTCAGTCAGTCAAAAAGTAATTTATAAATGAAGCCAGAATACTGAAGTCTGCATTTGAATTTTACTGCACCTTGGGGGCAAGAGGAAGAGCCCTTTTAATTTAAATCCTCATCAAAGAGTTCTTTCACAAATTGTCCGGAGTGAGGATGGTCTCAGCTTGGCATTCACATTTGTGACAATGAATAATTCCCTATCATGGTTTGTTATGGAATTAAAGAAAAGGAGAAGATCTGGCAGCGTTGTGGATTTTTAGCACCTTTAAACACAGAAAAAAAAAATCTTCTAAACATTTTTTTCTGTCTTGCAGTCATGGTTACACCTTAAGAATCCCTTTTAACACAGAGTAGTTTTCAGGTTACTGAAATCATTGTCAGCTGATTTGCAGCTTCTCTGCCCACTGGGCTATAGGGCTGCCCCCTCTGATGGTCTGTTCATGACATATTATAGACTAATTATCATGTTAATAGGCCTGTTTTTAGCCTAGTAACTGGAAAAGATACAGATTTTTTTTTAACTGATCATATTCAACTGAAATGTCTCAAAACTAAACATCTTGCCCCTTGCTTGCCTTAAAATCTACTGGTTTTTTGGCTTTTTGCCTTTGTTTTTAATGAAATAATGTGACATTTCCCCATTTTTATATAGCCTGACTGCTGGCATGGTTAAATTCTACTTCCTACAGAAGTGAGAATAAGTTATTCCGTGTGGTTGGTTTACTTCTGAGTTTTATTTTGAGAGCAGCAAGACGACCGTGCAAGTTTGGCCAGCTCCCTCTGTTGGAAACTGGGGAGATTTCTGTGCTGAGCATCTGTGAGCACCCTTTCTTCCACAGGTCATTCCTCCAGGAAATGCGGGCCATTGAAGCAGAAATAGTAGCTTAAATTTCCCTTTTCCTGTGCTCTGTTTCAGGTGATAACCTAATCACCTGAATTTGTAATTTTTTAAATTGAAGTAATTTGTAGCTCCCCAGGAGTATTTGAAAACAAAACAAACCTAACTGTAATGTGTAGTGTCCTTGGCACCAAGAGTTTTGCTTTTAAAGTTCCTGTTTCTTCTACAATTACTATAAAATGTGCTTGTTATGATCTTTGTGTGATTTTATGATCTTTTAATTGCTCACGGGGTTTTAAAACAGACAGTTATTTATCAGCAGGAAATGGACAATAGTCAAAATAAGATAAACAGTGTCTGCTGTATTTCCCTGCTTGTTTCCCCATCTTTTCAAAAGTTTTCATGCATTGTGACTGCTCAGGATTTTGTGCTGTGCCTTCTTTCAATTAGTGAATCTTTTAATTGACACTTGTTTCCTTTTACAAAAATCTAATAGTGTTTGGTCTGGTAAGAGTTCCTTCCATGATGTAATCCTTTGCTGATGCTTTCTGTTCTGAAATCTCCTTGTGTTGAAATGCCAATTAAGGCAGCAAAGTGAAAATTCTTAATTTTTTAAATGTTTACCTTGCAGACCATTAAAAATTTTCATGGAGCCCTACTTCTCTTCCCTTTTCTGTTTTAGTGGATCCCAGGGCCTTTATAGCAAAGATGCGCACACAAGATACATTGCAGTTACACAATTATTATATTAAACTTTTAATATCCATAATCTATAAATTTTATGCAACCTCTAGCAGAATGTAGGTGCTTTATTTGTGCACGCTTCATTTGATTATTTCAGGTAGAAATGGAAAAGTAATCCACTATCTTTTATTTAAGTGCATAAAGACTGCCTACATTAGTTTTAACTATAACTTTTATAGCAAAAGTGACTATTGTGGCACAGTCAGCTGTAAAAATACAGAACAGAAATATGAAATATGTAATTTTCTTTTCTCATTTCATTATGTAGCAAATTGCTGAAATATATAATGCTACTGTGTCCATAGTATAGTCCATAATATCTATGGACTGTTTTCACAAAGCAAACTGACTTTTCTTTAAAGAATTTTACTGCAAGCCAAGGAGTTGTATTTAAACAGAGATGCAAGCAAACTTTGGCTGCTCAGTTCCTTAAAAGATTGTGGTCTGAGCCCCAAGGCAGTGGCAGGAAGGGCTTGGCTGAATTTCTGTGGAGGAAAAAGGGTCCTTGCAGTGTGAAATGGGTCCCTGGCACAAGGTCCAGTCACACAGGCAGGTGCTGGCTTGAATTTGCAATATGTGCGTTATGCTAAAGCAGAATAATGTCCCTAAAACATAATAATGTCCCTCCCTGGGCAGGGACACAATACTGGGGAGCTCTGGGGAGCAAGAGGAATACACAGTTGTGTTTTGCAAGGAGCACATGGAATGTGTTTTCACTGTAGAAGATATTTATTGGAACCTTTCAATTTTGTACATGAGAAAATGGTTCTGGTTTCAACTTTCTCAGTACAGGAACTGGACTGAAATAAATCCAAAGGGAAATTTCTACATTATAGCTCAAATAATGCGATTCCACCAAAAATTTGCTTGTGCTGAGTGCTTAAAAATTATTCTGTGTTTAAGTTTTCCCTGTAAACATCTGAATTCAGTAACTCTTCTGATAGGAGCAATATTTTGATCTCATCAGAAGTCCAAAACATATCAAAACTTAAAAATGACAATTCTGTAAAAAGAAAATCTGTTGTGCTAAAGATGTAGTTAAGGTGCATAATCATAAAAAGTGAATCTAAGCTGAATTGTTATCTGGGGATATTTTTTTTTTTTTCTTTTTTCTTTTTTTTTTTTTTTTTTTTCTTTTTTTTTCCTTTTCTGCACAGGAATTAGAACAGGTCTGAAACGGCTTAAATGTGAAGAGTTTTTTAAGCAAGGTACTAACCCATTGAGATATCTTCTTGTCTAAAGCATGCAGAAAATTGATCACTATGGATTCTATAACTTTTAGAAATTTAAAATTTTCCTGAAAAATGGTTCCGTCTAAAAAAAAGAGGCACCTTCGTTTGTACTTCTGATCTCCATCTTCAGATGTATTGCATGTGCAGATTTTAACATTTTAGACTTGGAAGGTAGTTTTAAAGGGAAATATAAAAACATTCTGCAACCACATGTAGAATACTTTGATTTTTTTTTTTTTTTAAGCTTGGATATTCCTGCCAGGTGTTCATCCCTACTTTATATCCTCAGTTATCCTACTATGGTTTCCCATTCACATTCTAAGAATTTCTCACATTTCCTTACCTCATGTGAGCACATTCACTTCGCTATGACCCACCAATCTCCATGTGAAAAGACTGGCAAAGCAATAAGCAATTTATTAGGGTCACCCCATCTCTCATTATTTTAATATTTATTCTTGCCAGTCACTTTTTGTTAACTTTTTTCTTGTTTTGTTTGTTGACTAATGGAGAATCACACTTGAAAATGTCATTGTTTGGAGGGTTGCACTGGCAGTGTGTTTGGGTGTTAAACAACTCTGGTTTGTTATAAATGGAAATTCAAAAGAAGTGATCAACTTAAAATGCATAGCAACTTGTAGTTGCCATGGTGCTTCAACTTGAAGTAATTTTCTCTGATATTAAAATGCTTTTGGGGTGTCGCCTTTGCTTTTAAGTAGTCACTGTTTAAGAAGGAAATGGCTCTGGGGAGAAGTAATGAGAAATTATTTCGGAATGTTTAATGTGACAACCCATGAAGAAGTGTCAAGAAAATTCCTCAGTATTCTAGAACATTTGGGGCTTGGTTGTTTTGGCGGTGGAGCCTTTTATGAGCCAACTTCACAACACTAAAAACTGGTGGGTTAGTGCAGACTGCCCCCCCGGTTAGGTGGGTCATGAGTCAATTCTTCAGAAACAAAGATGAAGTTGAGTTTGTCAAATACTCAGTTGAGTTTGTCAAATATATCAGTCCCCAGTGTGTCAGTCAGTTGATGTGTGCTTGTCCTTCTCCCTTTTATCCGCGATCTTCGCGTACCTGGAATTCTCTCTGCTGTGATAATCAAAAAGATTATTGGTCTGGATGTGTGCTTTGGAAAGAATTTACCCTTCTCCCAGAGCTGTCATACCTTGCCTCAGTAATTTTTGGTGCCACAGCTATTAAAGTGTTAGACTTGGGTCCCCCATGTGGACCTGAGCTGCACTACGGCTCCCTCCCTTCCCAGCCCAGCTGCTGCATTTACTCTTGTTTTTTCCTGCCTCTCTTTGTTTCAAATGAGCACCTTCCATATGTTCTTCTTGCATGAGGCCTTTGACTTTTTAACAAGATAAAAATAATGAAGAATTCTATCAGTTACTAATCTTTTTATCTTGTTCTTGCAAACAAGGAAGGCTTGCAAAACCTTACGAAGTGGTGCATGACTTTGATACATAAGTAATAATAATCCCAAACTTGCAGTGCAGAAATTGGCCCTAAATGAATAAAGACTGCCTTTGTATTGAATTTCATTTAAAGAATTCTAATACTGCGCATTTTTCTCTGACTCTTTAGCTTCATTGCATATAAAAATCAGGAAAAAGTGTCTCAGGAAATAACTGCAGGAAGTTGTTGGTTTTCTTTTTTTTTCTTTTCATAAAATACTTTCTATTTTAAAGGCATAGCATTTAATTTTTATAAAATAGAGTTAAAATCTGCTCCTTTGCTGTAGTCACACAAAGATTGCAGCTGGTGGGATCTTCCTGTACAGTGAACAGGCCAATTAATACAAGTTGCATAATATAAACTTCAGATTGCAGCCTTGGCTTCTTTAAAGAGCTTGCATCATGTTTATTCAAATGATCAATGCTGTTTGAACTAAACATGTCAGTTAATTCAAAAAGACCGTGTTCAGAGTTAATTTGTGCCTCTGTATTTTGACTGCAGCTGTATAGCTCAGAAACTCAAGGTATCTGTAGAATAAAAACCACTACAGCTTGTAAGTTAAAAGTCTTGAATTTGGGTTCACGCTGATTCTTAGGGAACCATCAGTGGAGAAGTAAAATAACTTGTTTTTCTAGGAGTAAAAAAAGGTTACCGTAGGTGTTTTTGGATTATTTTGGGTTTTGGTTCAGTTTTTTTTGGCTTGTAAGCAACAACCATCTTTCTTTTGTACTTAGTCACTGAAAACACAACCTACTAAATATAAACAGAACAAACTAAATATAGCATATAGATATTTTGAATGCCATTATTTCAGGCTGAAGCATAACAGGACAGTGATCTTAGCACTAAAAGATGACCTCTTCAAAGCAGCATTCTGCAGCTGTCCAAAGCTCACTAATGGGCAAAGCTGAAATTCAGCTGCAGCTTTATCCCTGCCAGGACCGTAGGGCAATGGGTGGTTATTTACTCTTGCTAGAAAGCTCTGTGCATTCCAGCAAGGTTTTGCACAACTTCCTCTCAAAAACAGGCAATAAAAGTTTGCATATTTTACATCTCCATGTCAGAGGGTTTTTTTTTTAGCTGGGAAATGATTTGGGAAGCAATCAGAAAAGCAGCATTGAAAACTGCCTTCTAAAGAATGCCTTTCTGACCCTGTCACATCCCTGCAGCGGGTTGTGATGAGAACCAGAATGTTTACGTTCTGCTTCCCAGCCTAACGCTCCACCAGCTCAGGAGCTCTGTCCTCGTTTTTCAGAGGCAGGAATAAATCACATCACTTCAGACAGCAGGACACTTTTTGAAATGTGCCTTCAGATTAGTCTTTCTGTCTGTCAGCAGTCAGCACAACTTAAGTTGCTTTTTACTCAATTAAGGTGACGTAACCCAGCAGTGCTGTGGACGGAGCTGAGCAATGTGATGAGTTTGAGGTAATTTGCCTGCCAGCAAATCCTGCTGGAACCTCCACATCAACAACATTCAAGTTGTTATTGTAAATGGGGATAGTGTTTTGAGTTAGAGTTCCTAAGGGATTTAATCTTGTAGCTTCAGGCACCTCAGAAATTATTTCAAAAGGGATGCCTGTGTTGGCACTTACACTGTGGTGTGATGGTTCCTAGGCTGAGTTTTTAAAGACTTTGCTTACACACCAAAAGTGGTTAAACCAGAGAGAAATATAGAACTTGACATGTCTTTGAAGCTTTCCTCCCAATGCCTCTGCTCTGTTTTCACCTCAGAATTCCCTCTGCAGTTCCTCACTGGTAATTCCTATATCTTTATTGTTTCAAGTGTGTTACTTTATTGTGCAGGATTTTAGGAAAGGGAGTACAAGGCTTTTCTGTGCTGCTGCTGTTATGGTGAGGCTTATAGTTACAAGAACATTTATCATCTCATTCATTACCAATCTGAAATTGTCCTGCTCAGTTCTAAGTGCTTCCCTAGCTTTCAGCACGATTACTTAGTGTTTTGCACAGAACTGTAAATTAAATCATCTCGTTCGTGTAGCTTCTCTAGCCGAGTACCAGACACCTCCAAAAGGTGCTGTTACTCGAGGAGCTGCTTACAATGAGAATTTTTCAGTTTGTCTCTTGTTCCTCCTCACCAGCAGGTATCAGTGATGCGAAACATAATGTAAAACTGTGAGACTTTCAGTTACTAGCACACTGACACCACCTTAAAGCAGTAGATTTTACCTATAGAAATGTCAGCTAGGATGTTAAATCCCGTGAGTCTGGAAACTGGATCTCCTTGTCCTAACAGCTGAGTGTGTAATACCCTCATGATTGGGTATTTTCTACCAAAACAATCTGCAGTGTTGGTTGCAGAGTGTGGTTGTGTTGCTGCATTAAAAACACACAGAACTTCTAAGTTCAGGAGGTGAGGGATCTCTTCACATCAGTATCAGAATCACCATGGGCTCCAGGCTTCTGTTTTTATCTGCTCTTTGGATCCCTGTGGCCCTCTTGTGTAACTGTGTGTACACAAAAGCCTGTTTCCACATTTCCTAAGTGTGTTCAACCTGGCTTTTGAAATAAAAATGATGCCTTGAGGAAGCTGCTGCCAGTGCCTTTAGACTGTCACCTCGGATTCGTTCCATATGAAGTAAGACCTTGGAACTGACTTGGGTTGGTTTTTGTTTGTTGTTTGTGTTTTTGAGGTCTCACCGAGAAAAGATGCCAGAGCCTTCTTAATGTCAGGAAAGGGATGGGGGATGGTGTTTATGAAAGGAGTTTTTATTTCTCGAGGTGGTAGCAATCATGAGCTCTTAAGTGTATGAGGAGTAACAGTCTTAACGTGTGTGAAATGAGAAGCAATTTTGGATGTACTCCAAGGAAGATGCTACCTTTAAAATGAAGTATTTAATTCTCATCTTTATTTCCTTTGCAAGGAACCTGTAGAGGTTGGTTGGATTCTTATTTTTTAATATTAGGGTAGTATCAAGAGGACTGAACATGCTCTGAAAAGAAGTGAAATACGAAGAGGCAAATGAATGCAAGAGTTTGTCTGACACAAAAAGGGATGCCCTAACTTGGAGAAGTTAAAGCAGTTGTGGAGATGTGACATGAAAAGTGATAATTCAGCATATAAAAAGAGAGAGTAGAGAAAACCAGAAGGGAAGTGGGAATACAGGTTATTTTGTTAAGGTGACTCTTACATGATACATAACACAAGTATTTAATATCTAATGTAGAATTGGTAGGGAAACGTGGACAAGGAAGTTTCTAATTCTGGGAAAGGTCTTTGAAGAATGAAATAATTGGTTATAGCCTAATTTGGCTGGGGTAGCCCCAAAGTGTTTTCACAGTCTAATGCAGTCTGAACTAATTGGTAGTTTATGAGCTTAATCTTTGTTCCATTTGAGAGGAAGGACTGACATTGAGTGAATTGTCTTTGGTAATGCTTTGAACCGCCTCTATGGCCTGTTGGAGGTCTTCCAAGTTACCTCCAGCTTATTTCTTTATAAATACTGGATCATTTTTTCATACTTTATTTCCTGCTATGAAGCTCTGTGCATTCTTGTTACGAGATCTGGTGCTTCAGCTTAGAATTAATGACAAGGCCAGGTTTGCCACTGGTGTACTCTGGCACATAAACCATTCTTCTCCGTTTGTATTTATTTTATAAGAATAAAATGAATTCTTGCACTCCCTGCCTGGCATGTCAGGCAGGAGAAGGGCAGTAAAGCTTTCAGATGTAATGGGTTGCTTAAACTCCAGTAGGGCAGTACTGCTGTCCTTTAGAAAGGCTTTTGAGCCTGCATCCTTGCTGAAGCTGCTCCTCTGTCGTTCTTTGGAGGATTCTGGAAATCCTGACTTCCCTGGTCAACCTTGGTTACTGTAGAAGCTCATATCCAATCAACTGATATTCAAGTCCCATTAAAATCAGTCGTATCTGAAGTGCTTTTGGCAGCAAAGACTCTCCAGGGGTTGGTACTGAAGATTTCCATGTCTAATTTTGCCCTGTATTCTGGAATTATGAAGCACTCACATAAATATGGAAGTATACATAGGTAAACTGTAAAATATTTCAGTAAAGAGGAAACAGCTCATCATTTAAGGAAATTGCAATATTATGTTATTAATAATTTATTCATTAATGTGTCAATTGATCCTGTATTATTACTCTATCCATGGGCAAACTGTTCTCTTCCTTTTTGTTGCAAAAGATTTTTTTTTTCCAATAGTAATGCATTGGTAAAATGGACAAGTTGGGTCGGTATCCTTGTTGCTCCTTTCAAAAAATGCTGTGCCTACAAATTAATATTGGAAAAACTTGATTTGTTTAGTGCTCATTACAGTTACTTAGTCTGGGATTGATAGCAGTTATACAGGGGAAATTATTTGGCGTTTGACCAGTTACTATTATTTGCCAATTAAAATGTGTTTGGTCAATTAAAATGTGTAATCAATGTAAGTTCTTATTAACAAGATAGATAGGATGAGTAAAGAAATAGTTATAATTAGATATTCAATCCAATTAATGGTTTTGATGTCACAGTTATGGAGCAATTTTCCTATAAAAAGTTAGAAGCCCATTTGGGAATGGACCATTCCCAGTCCATCATGTCCACAGGCGTCATGGTGGCTTGTAGGCAGTTCTCCTACTGCTGCATGTTTCTTCATTCTCATTAAACAGCCAGGAAGGAACCTCAAAAACCACTCTATTTTCCTCACTAAGGGAAGAATTGGAGCTGTGACATAAGCAGTGCAGATGAAGAGACTGTTTTGAATGTTCATGCAGTGATTGTTGCTTTGGAGGGAAACTTTGAGGCAGATTTTTGGGGCTTGTAGGATAGAGTAAGCATTTCTGTCCAAAAGGGGAGTTTATTCCCAAGTTGTAAGTACTGTAGTGACATGTTGGCTTTGTTTAAAAGAAAGCATTGGTATTATTCTAAGATCAACATGAGATTTCTCTGTAATACTCTGCCCACTAAGATTTCCTTGTTGCGAGATCACTTTCAAGCCCAGATGTAATTAACTGCCTTACAAAGGCATCTTTATTTCCCTGTCAGCAATGCAGTAGTTTTATTATAAGAATTTACTAATTCTTCTGTCCTTGCTGGAGGACAATTTTGTTCTTGTATTCTCTCCCCTCAGGATTTAGGCATCCTGGATAGAAATGGTAACTGAATCTTTGAGGTTGCTCTACAGTTGATCTGTTTTATTGGAGAGTGCAGCATAGGTGCATCCTCAGCCACAGAAAGGAACTGAATATACCCCAAATACTTAAATATAGAAGATATGAAGTGTGTCTGTTGAGGATAAGCAGTGCTGATGATTTCATCCATACTGGGAATTTTGGATTGTGAAAGCCTGGTGTCCTGGTTCTGTTTATTGGAGGGGAAATCTGGTTAGGGTGAATGAGACCCCTCTGAAAGGCACTAGTGGGTTTCAGAATATGCACATTTCCACTTTCTTCAACAGTCATATCAAATGTACTGTAGAAAACAGTGAGAGGGTTCTAAGTTCATGGGTGCACCTTATTTAAGCAATACTCTGGTGGAACCACGTCCAGTGAGTGCAGACTTTGAGAAACCAAAATAGTGCAAAGCAATCAGAGAGTCAGGGAAAAACAGCCTGTAAGGGGAGATTATGTAGCCTACAGAAGCAGCTGGAAGGGAATGGAACTCCAGAAATACACTAACAGCTACAGCAAAGTGAGAGTAATTGGTTTTCTATGTCTGGTAGTTGGGACAAGTACTGATGCTCTGGAGCTGAGAAAAAAACAGTTTAAAGGGAAGAATGTTCCTGATCGTTTCAAAAGCTTTGGTGGGCAGATTACAATTGTAGTCTGTGTTTGTAGTCATGGTATTATCACCCGTTCAAATGGTTGTTTTGTTTATTAAACATGTGCTAAAAGCATTCAAATATCTAGCTATAGCCTAGATTTATTGGCTAAGAATCTGCTTTGCATGAACATTTTTGATTTTATTGTGAAATTATTATGTCACTTTGGGCATGTGTTAAACTTTCACATTGATTTTTGAATTGTTTGTTCAGTCTTGGGATTTTTATTTTTTTTTTAATTTTTTTTTATTTTTTGATGCTGCACTCTGCATTCTGAAAGACTTTACAAGTGCATATTACTTGCAGGATGGATTTGTTAACTTTCCAGTAGTAATTCATCAGGTACATTCTGCTGCATATTGTCTGCATTTTTGGTCTGCTTTTCCCCTGTCTGAATGTAAATCTCTTTGAAGTAAGAGGTTTTATTCTATGTTTAGATGGACAATCAGGTACTAATCCTTGACTAAGTTTTCCTGTATTGTGTGTAGAGCATAAATCAAAATACCATTGGTTTCTAGGCCAAGAAAGGGATTTTCTAAGTTGGCACTGTGAGGCAGCTGATGGCCTGTATGTTTGTAATGGTATCAGGTGTCAGGGGAGCTGTGTTTTGTGCTATCTCTTCAGGTTATTAAAGGCTGGAAGCAGCCTCATGTAACTTTTACTGTCTGTCATCTTTAGGAATCTGCCTCGCTTCGTGTGCTAAACCAGGTGTTTTCTTTGGGGAGCCAAATTTTTTATTTGCCTTTGTTCATCTGGTTACCGAGATTTCACAAGTTCATGCTCCTACAGGGAAATTAATTCTTTCTTTTGGGAGTTAATGCTGGGTTTCTTAAAAATACGTGTGTAGCAATGGCTGGACAGACTGCCTGGGAAACAAGTAAGGAGTTTTTTAGTGCTTCAGCACTCAAGAGTTGCTTTCTGTGATTGCTGGCAAAATTCTTGGTGGAAGGTGAAGTCAGTTCACCTGAGTTATAATGTTAACCTTGCTGTGATGTAATGGAGGGATAAAAGGGCTAGGCTTGAAATTTGGTTTGATGCCTGAAGTGCCATTAGTAATTAAATTTGTGATGGAGTGTGAAAATATGCTTGTTGGGAATAACAGATTTTTTATTTGTTAATAAACTAGTTAACTAGGAGTGCAGGTTCTATGCTCTGACATTAATATTGATTAAACATATTATTGTTTAATAAGTGGAGAGGAGAAAAGCCCCACAAGCATCAGTTTGTTCTCATAAAAGATTATATACTAGTTTCAAAACAATTCTAGTGCATTCCCTAAGTGCATATTCAGGATAGGATTTTATTGTAATCTTAAGTGTTCTATTTTATAGAACACGAATACCCGTGTTCCTATGAAAAAAAAAAAAACCCATGAAGGCTGCCTTTGGGATGTTTTGTCCAAGTGGTTGAATTTTACAGCTCAGTTTTAATTGTCTAGTAAATTGAGGGTTGCTTTTGGTTTTTGTTTTAATCAAGGGTCATCTAGAGTATAACCTCAAAATGGTTGTACTAGGCAGACAGACCAAAGAGACCTGTGTGATGAATGTTAAGACTTCTAGGAAAGAATATAATAAAAACAGGGTATCTGTTGGGTGTGTGGGTGTAGCTAAATGCTGCACCAAAGCATGTTGTGGTATTTTAGTACTTCTATTCTGCATATGCATATGGGTTTGTTTTTTTTTTTTTTTTTTTTGCTCTCCAGAATACTTTGTGATGGGAGATAAAGAATTTGTGCCATTTGTTTCTTTCGATGAACAAAACTTGCTTCCAGTGAAGCCACTATTCCCATCACTGCTCCTTCCATCTCGAGAAATGATGAACGATTCCTGTGCAGGAGGAATTTCCAGTGTCACTTCCCAGTAGTGTTTGCCAGTTTGGCTTTCTGCTTTGTCTGCAGCCTTTTTCCCGTGTGCCTCCTCCCCGTTCTCTGAGTTTCAGTCCAGTAGAATTGTTAGACTGTCCATGTTGCTGTCTCTGAAGGAGCACACAGTTGGGGTAGGGGCACAAGGCTGGATCCCCTGGAATGGTGACAGGCTTGGCTGCTGGTTTAGCTTTACTAATGTGTTTGCCTGTTCACTGCCTCTGGGCTGGTGCTTTTTGAAACCACAGTGCAGATCTGCAGCCCTTTCCTGAGAGGCAGCACCTAATCCAAGCCTGAGCTCTGGCTGCACTTCTCTTTCCTGTAAGAATCCCTTTTCAATTAATGCACCTCCTTTCAATTACTATCCTGGATCTCAGGCACAGGCTATTGTGGGTTTTCTCAGCAGCCCTCTTCAATCAAATTTCCCTGTCCTGAATAATTTTGTATCGAGTGCAAGTTATTCCTATGCACTTCACTTGCTTTTTCAGAGTGTTTCTGAATATCTTGAGTATAATGAGTCTCGTATTCTGCATATTCTACCCTTACATACACAGGGGTCAGGTTTTGTTTGATTACTGAGGCTTCTTTGAGAGATATGAATGAAAGACTCTAAAAAAAATCACATTTTTACAGATAACTATGTGGCTCTGATTAATATGATTCCATTACACTTAGTGTGCAAGGCGAAGCTTTCCCCTACAGAGGTGATACTGATTTTTTCACATTTATTCTCTATACATTAAGATTTCTGTTAATTATCTTCTTCTCTGAACATGTGATAATCACATTCTTCTTAATACCTGATAACAACCCAATGGAGAGGCTGAACTTGGAAAAAAGTGGAAAAATGAATAGCAGACAGGATCACCATTTGGTATCCACATTCTTCTGATAAAAATACCAACTTATATGTGAAGTGCAGCCGTTATGTCATACTACTAATTTTTTTTTCATTCTTTCCTTAGAATAATTAAATAAATATTAATTTAACCAGGTGGTTTTATTGCAGCTCACTTACCAGCTCTCTAAAATAAGACTTCTGTAGTGACTTTTCTTTGGGACACTTTATAACTCTCTTGCCTATAAAGAAATGCTTCAGTGCTTCTAAGGGGAATTTGGTTTCTCCATGAGAGAAATGTGCCTGGCTGTTTTATTGTGGTTTTGCCTGTCCTGAGTGCTCTTTCTGCCTCTTCAGATCAAACCTTCTCTTAGGATTCTGAGAGAATTTTGTCTGTTTGGAGCAAGCCTCTGTTCGATTTTTGTGCCATATGCCAGAGGCAGTTTTTCTTGGCCTGCTGAATTGAGGCTTTACATTTTTGCTTTCCATACTTGGAACCGGGTTCCACTTTTTGAAAGGTCTTTTTTTCTTGTGGATTTTATTTAGAGACTTTTATGTTTTAAAGATTACGACTGGATAAGAGCTGGCTGCAGTGTTCCTCTGCCTTTCCCCCAGCTCCCTGCTTTCTTACTGCCAGCTGAAATAGAAAACTCCTGATTTTCTGGTAGATGGCAGCATTTCCTGCCTGTTCTCCTGCCCATCCCAGTGCTCACTGGAGGAGCTGGATTCACTGAATACGTGGGCAAACCTTAAAACCAAGAGGGGAGAGAGGGAGGGAGATTTCTGTCAGCTCTGAGCAAGCACTGCCAAGGGTGTAGAACCTTTTGCAACGTGGCTTATGCTGAGCACCTTGGCTCGGGAGTGGTTTTTTCTTTTTCAGATCTTGGCTGTGTGGAATTTCTCAGGGGAGATTGAGTAGCTCAGCCTGTGAGTAAGAGGTGATGCTTCTCTGTTGCACGAGTCTAAGTACTGTACAGACTGTAAATCCAGTGTATATAAATAGCATATGTTAAAGATTAATTAAACTGAATTTGAACATAAAGAATCAGATTATTCTAGAAAGAAATCTGTCATTAATACTGCCTTGCTTTAATAGCAGAGATTATTCAAGCTGTTTAAAACAGCTGGTATTTCAGTCTTTCTTTCAAGCTCTCAGTATTCCTTCCGCTTTGTAACCTTCCTACAAGAACACAGTTGATGCCTACTCTAACATTTCACTTAGGGATTAGTTTAGAAGTCAACCAAGAGGACAAAAAAGCATTGTTGGAGTAGGATGTGGAATAAAATATAATGGGACACAAATGAGGATGGCGTGGGAAAAGTAGATGTGTCAAGGGTAAAGAGAATTGCAATATTTGGCGTTTTCATCATTCCTGTGGGGAAAAAAAAAAAGCATGCTTGGCTTCACTGGGTAACTGTGCTTTCAACCAGTTAGTGTATATATATATCTAAAGGGGAGGGAAGTGTCAAAATATTTTTAAATGTTGCTTTTTATGTCCTTGAAATGATTGAATGTAGGCAAGGGAATGGAAATAGTTCATTGCATTATGGAAGTGTTGACTTTTGTGTCCAAACCAATTCAAGGAACATATTGAAAATGCAGTTAAAATCTGTTTATCGTGTTCTTCCTGTTAACAAAAATATTTGGATATTTTTTGCCAATCATATCAGACACTTTAAAATCATCAGAATATAGATGAAAAGTCTCCTGAGGAATATGTAACTCACTGACTGGTAAAGACATGACCTTTATTAAGTCCTCCTTAATACCTGTGCTGTGAATGTTAAATAATGTGGCACTTTTCTAATGAAATCTCCAACTCACTGCATTTTTGGGCTCTAAATCTGCTGGAACTGACCAAATCTTTGTGTCTTGAAGGCACAGGTCACTGGTGGGTTACAAATATATCAGTGTAACTAAATCAAATCATTGATTCAGAAGAAGGAAGAGTGATTTTTGTAATGATAAAAGATTTCAAAGGAAGAGTAATTCTGTTATTGGTAGGAACAGAAATTTGTGACTGTTTAATCCATTCTTGCTCTCTTTCCTTCTCCCTCTTTTCTGTCTCAGCCCTGAGTAGATAGCTCAGAGGAAAGAAAAACGTATTTTTCTGCAGAAAACTTATTATTTTTATTTTCCATGCCCTGAAGGTGAATTCTGTTCTTTGTATAAAAATTTATGTAAAGGTTTTAGGGGGATAAACCACAGCACTCCTTTCTCAGCATCTTTGAAACTTGAGATGAAGCCTAAAACAAACAAACAAATGTGAGACTGTTTGGGGTTTTTTTTCTGAAGGAATTTACCTTGTGTCTCTTTTCCTGCTTAAAAGGCTTTTGCTTTGGGGTAAGACCCATTCCTGTGGCAACCTTCCTGCTCTTGCTGTTCAAGCCAGGAAGAACATTTGAAGCTCATTTTAATAAATGTAGACTGTCTTACATTATGAGCTTCATTTTTTCAGGACAAGCCAAATACTTGGATGGGATTTAGTTTTGACTTGGTGGGGTATTGTTATTTTTTTTTAAGTTGCATTTGTATATTAGCTTATGCTGCAGATCAAGTTACTTCTTTGATGTGCTTCTGTGAATAAGCTATGTATGTTCCACATTAAAATATTAATGCAAGATACATTTGACTCCTTGGCACAAGAGTAAGATTTTCCAGGTGAAGTGACTTGAGGTTGCAGAAACCCTGCCAAGTAGTGCAGTGCCAAAGAGGACTAGTTTATGTGTAATTATTCTCAGATGTACTTCATACAATTAATAATTACATTGTACTTACCATCATGACCAAAACTTGTTTTTCCAACAGTTTGGGTTATGCATATCTGAATCACTTAAATATGGGTTGTTCTGGGATACTGGTAAGAATTCTGGGGAAGTTGACATCTGAATACAATTTCTTAATGATTTCAAGAATGAAGGGGAATTTGGGAATGATTTTTAGAACGGACCTGTTGCCACACTAGCCTGCATTCATCCACAAACAGGCATAAATATTCTGTACATAGTTCAAAAGCAGAAAGCTGCTGTGAAAGGATACCAGTGTAGTAGTCAGTTCATCTTCCTAAAGTTGGTTCCAAACTTTAAAACTTTTGGATGAAATATTTGAGGGTTAATGCTACTTTTGAGTTAATAACATCAAAAACTTTGGAGAAAATGCATTTTACAGGCAAGCATAAATGCTGACACTTCATGTTTGAGTATCTCTTACCAAGGCTTAAAAGAGCAGAAATGCTAGATCATGTCTTTAAAATAAAAATGTAGGGTTTAAAATTTATATCCAGAAGGAATAAATGTGATAATCATCAAAGGTAACTTCTGTCTTCACACCCAACTGGAAATTCAAATGCCTGTCAGTCAACTTGCACAAGTCATTTCTCAAGAACACAAAAATCAGAAACAGTTTGTCTAAAGAGATTAAAAAGAGAAGGAAAGAAGTAATATGCCACAGTGTAACACTAAAGAATCAAAATACCCCTGTGTGGAAGAAAAACAAGTCAGTTTGACGTTCTTTAGTTCATTCTTTTTAGTGCATTTAAGACTTTATCATGTTTGAAATGTGAAGTGGTGGTGTAATTTTGATTGATCATCCAATAATGGCACTGAAATATCTGTATGTGTGCAATTCAGATACTGATAAGGAGCTTTTGGTAGCATTTATCTAAATGTGTGCTTGTTATGGTTCTTATTTACATGGCTTGGCAGTGTAATATTAGATTATTGCTTGTGGAGAGTGATTTTTTTACCTTCCATTACAAAGCCTAAAGGAAGTTACAATTCTAAAATCTGGGAGCAGGTAAGTAAAGGATTTCTCTAAATATTGACTTATTACAAGCTACTAAAAAAAAAAACCAACCCAACCAAGCAGAACCAACCCAGAAAACAAAGTAACAAAAACCAGCACAAACAAACCCTGCAACTCCTACATTTAACAGAAATTGAGTAATACACTGAATAATACTAACCAGAACAAAAACTTACTCTCAGAATATGGTAGTATTTTGCCTTAAATGCAAGTTAATAGGAACAGTTGTTTTAAAACTTAACAGCAGAATGAACTTTTTAAATGCTGCTCTTAGATTATTTTTATGTTTTGATGCAATAAGATCACTGTGAGTATCTTACTTAGCCTAATTTAAGCTTAAAAAAATAACAGAATTCTAAACACACCTTGTATCAGAGAGAGAAATTAGGGTTTTGGCTCATTAATTGAAACTTACTTTTTGGAAAAGCGTTTCTTTCTTTGTCTATCAAACTTCCAGTTCTAAACAAATCACTGAATTTCAGACTGGGTTTTCTTGACTGGGGAGTGATTGAGTGTGGAGTTTTGAACAGGGGTTGTGTTTTCTCTGTTTGCTTTACACATGTCAATGAATTATTCAAAATAGGGGAAAGATACCCATGAATCTTCCAGCACTGCTGTGCAATCCTTATATCCCAGCACGTCCTGATGGGCTGTGCTGTGACGTCCTGGGGGCTGGAAGCTGCAAGTATCTGCTTCAGGAGCTGCCCTGATGTAGGTGGAAAAATAAAAAAAACCCATTAATACTCAATTAATAATCCTCAGTTAATAGTTGGGGGTTAGTTCACAAGATCTGGCAGATGTCAACACCTGTAAGACACCCTTTGCTAAGGAAATATAAAAAATTCTTCTTTTCCTCTAGTGGCAGGGTGTTGCCAACTTATTTCAGCTCTGTTGGCATCGCTCTGCAATTGAGAGCACAATGATTCATTTTGGTAATGCTATAATATCTCAGCATTATAGTCTTAGCAGCTAAGGATTTACCAAGAAAGAGTAGTAATCCATAATTAATGCTCTTTCATAATTACTCTAAAATACTACATGTTTATACACAGAGTGAATTAGATTATTGTTTCAAGGGGTTTCAGAATTCATTTGATATGTTTGAAGTGCAGCACAGGATATTGCATGGGGATCTGCAGCTCTACATAAAATGTTTAAAAGCACTTATGACAACAGATTTTTTTTAGATGGAGGAATTCATGTGATAAAAATGTTAAACTTTTGTATGCCTGGAGATGGTTTCCTGAGAATTCTGTAGCTACACATGACATAAAGATGGTCCAGGAGGGTTTGCTTTGGGTATAATCCGCTGTAGTAGACAGAGCTGCTGTTGGGCAGAGAAACTTGTAGACAAGTTGGAATAAAGACATTTACAGGTTTTGTCCATTTATGCTGTTTACACACTCATGGTGTGCCTGAACTTGCACTGTACAAGCTTCTGTTTTGGGTTTTTTATATATAATTTTCTTCATTTTCAGTTAAGACCAAAACCAGTTTGGCATCTTTTCTTGTTTTTTTTTGAATTTATGCGATTGTTTAGGGGTTTTTTTGTGAGTTTCACAGAAGCAGTTTGCTTTGAAAACTTGGGTCATAAATGATTTTAAAGGTGCAGAATCAGCAGCAGTTTCGAAACACAAGCAAATTTTGATTTGTTCTTCTCATCTCCTCAGCAGAGGATTAAAGTAATCGTGTTCTCATGTCATAATCAGTGAAAAATAAAGCATTTGATCTTTATTTTATTTTTCTGCTTTTCAGGTAGGCTATCAAAACATTGGGGTTTTTTTTAATTTTCACTTTCAATGCTTTGTGACTGTATTTCAGTTTGTGTGTGTATGTTTCTAAGTAATACCTTAGCCTTAAGAAAAATCCATTAGAGGCTGCTTGAAAGAAAAAGTAAAGCTGTGAATGAATTGCCTCTGGCTTGCATTGAAGGCACACATTGGCAATCTTGCTCATTAATTTTTCTCTTTTCTTTTTGGACTAACTGGGTTTTTGTAGTTTGGTTTCAGCATGTAATATACCATACACTTCACATCTCAAATTTCCTGTGATTTTTTTTTTTTTAAGTTCTTTGGATGATAATGGGTCTTTTACTTATAGGAAGTCAAAGCTCCAGTATTTACTTTTCCGTTCTTAAAGGTACTGTAAATACACATGACTGCATGTCAGTGTTAGTAATTTTAATGATGAGTATTCTAAGAAAGTAGAATCACCTTGCAAAATATTCTTGGTGTATACTACCTTAAAAAAAATTTGGACTGGAGGATTCAAAACTGAAGAGACTTTTATTAGTCATGTAAGTCAAACTGAATTGTTGATGTTCTTGTGGCTTTGTTTTTAGTTTGTTTCCTGTGAATCATGTTTGAATGCTATCCTGAGAATAAATTGTGTACTTTTTGAAGGACATGACATATTGGAGTGATAATGAAACTTGGTCCCTGGGCTGTTGTCCTGAAAACAAAAGTCAATTAAAAAAGCATTTCAAGTGTTGCTCCCTCTAGTTTTTATTGATGTATGTAGGCTTTCTCCTATTGAGGAGAGCATAAAGCTCATTATATCAGTTAAATCTATTTTAACAAAAGGGAAAGCCAGAATATGATGATTTTCATCCGTGCTGGTTTTATTTGAACTGCCACAGTGATTAGATTTGCTTTCAGCAGCCTTAGGAGGTTGGTGTCTGACGTGGAGTTCTTGGGGAGGGCAATGCTGAGCTGTGGCAGCTGGGACACAAGGAAAGCCTGTGCTATTAGGGGCTAATCCACTCTGCTGGATCTGGTGATTCAGCTGACAACAAAATTAAACAGCTACACGCTGGCCGGTGAATTTAATAAATAGTATCCCTGTTTCAGGTGTCTGTCTGTGGAAACCCCCTAGCAAGGACTCATAGCATGTATCTGATGGAAATTTAAAATTACAGACCTGTGTTGTGTAGGGAAGTTCAACTGCAAATTAGCTGTGGATCGTTCAGAGTTTAATTATCCTGTTCACTGGCTTCGTAATCTTTCAGTGTCTGTGGCTTGAAACCAACTCTGTTCTCCCTTCCCCAATCCCTGCTGCATCAGTTTCCAGGGAAATAGGGAACAGTGGGTAAAGCTCTGGCCTGCTGGAGGGAGATGTTCTTATTTGGCAAGCTTGTGGAATTTGAAGTGAAATTCAACTGTGTGCCACAAGTGGGTGGATCATGCCCTTACTTGGTTGAAAAGGGGAAAAAGCCAGGGGAATAGAAAAAACTGTGAGAAGTTAGTTTAAGGTTTGAAAAGATAAAATCCTAGTTTCTAATAAATTGGTGGTATATCATCATTCCTTCTGGGCTTCACTTTAGCTGAGAAAAGCAGCCAAATGTAGGAGAAATTATCTGCAGCAGTTTGACATGTGCTATGTTCAAGGGTTTTTGAACAGTGTATTTGCTGGATTTTGCCAGAAACAGAGATTGCCAGAGGTGAGGATTTGGTTTGGAGGTTTTTTGGAGAACTTGCACAAGAATTTCTGGCCAACAGCTGTCTGTGGTTCATTGATTTCTAGAGTCAGAGCTCATATCTTTGTATTTAACTGCCCCTGAAGGGTTTCTGATCCATCCCTGTCCCCACACCAACTCTCCAGGAGTTATTTCAAAAGCTAACCAAAGCTCTGTGCTGTTTCATACACACTCACAAGCTTTCTGTGAATTCTCTGAGATGACCAGTCTATGAATCACTACCTATTACAATGCTGAAGTTTTATTCCATAGTAGAAATGGTCATCTCAAAGATTTGAATATTACGGAATCATGGAATGGTTTGGGTTGGAAGGGGCCGTAAAGCTCCTCTTGCTCCCAAGCCCTCTGCCATGGGCAGGGGCCCTTCCAGCAGACCAGGTTGTTCAAAGCCCCATCCAGGCTGCTCTTGGACACATCCAGGGGTGGGATGTCCAAAGCTTCTCTTGGCTAATTTGTTCCAGTGTCTCACTACACTCATAGTAAAGAACTTTTCCAATATCTGATGTAACTCTACACTCTTCCAGTTGGCAGCCATTCCCTCTTGTCCTGTCACTACACGCTCTTGTGTAATATAGAGGGTTTTTTCATTAATATCATCTTCCACTGCCACTATTCAATATTAGCTGCTATTTCACTGCCTGTGGTCCTAATCTTGTGTGAGACCTCTGTGATCCTTCAGCTGGGCCCTTCTTGTCATCCTGAATGGCACCCTTAATTCACCCATTAATTGTGAGTGTTGGTGCTGGGAATCCTGCTCAAATTTAACTTCTGTATTCAGTCCTTCTTTGAAATCAGAGTGAGGAGTCTGTGAGCTCAGGTCCTTGCAGGTTTATTAATTTGTGTCCTTTCACTGTTAGAAACCCATGGCCATCTCTTACCCTCTGGCACTTTAGTTTCCTCCAGCAGCTTGAACGAGTGACCTTATAGGGTACTTCCAGGAAAACCAGATTCTCTGCGAGCTGAGAGGCGTGTTAGATTTTGTTTGTTTGTGTGTTTTTTTTTTTTTTTTGTTTTTTTTTTTTTTTTTTTTTGTTGTTGTTGTTGTTGTTTTTTGGTTTTTTTTGTGGTTTGGTTTTTTTGTTGTTGGTTTGGTTTGGTTTGGTTTTGTTCATTTATTCTTTCACTTGTTTGGTTCATGGGGGTCTTGTTGTTGCTGTTAGTTTGTTTAACCCAATAGCTCTCTGAGCTATGGCATTCATTTTCAAAAGCTGTTGTGAATATTTTTATTTATTTATTTATTTATTTATTATTCTGAAGTTTGAGGGATGGGCTGTGTTAGGTTTGAGATATGGGCCCATCTCTCCCCTTTTTACTCTCTACACATTTGCAAGTGATTCCTCAGAGCCTGCAATGTATTTATTTTAGACTTGTGAGTATTCATTGAACTTTTTTTTTTCCGTTTGATCACTTTGAGACTTTTTCTTTATCTCAGGACTTCTCTCACTTTGCTATTTAGTGATGCTGATCTGTATTTTAATTAGCGTTGAGTGTTATTCACATTTCCCTTGCAATCTATTACATTTTCGCTAATGCAGAAGAGTTTTGCTGCCACTATTTCACCGCTGTTATTTCATCAGTTTAATTTTTTTGCATATTGAGAGATTGGGCAGATGAGGCAGAGATCTTGTGCTTGTTCAGATTTGTTCAACCAGTGCTCATGGTTGTAATTCTGCACTGGCTACACAGTCAGCAAGTTGTCAGAATAGCATGTTCTTCTAAGTAGTTAATTTTAAATTCATTTTATTTGTTTTTATAAACTGATAACTCTACAAAAGGGTATTTTTACTACAGTTCCTGCCATTCATAGAAAGAAGCAGCTTAATGAGCACATATGTAGCTGCAATTCAGAATGAGTTTAAGAATGTTGCAAAGAGCTGTGGCTGACTGGAAAGTTACTTTGAGAGGAGAGCTGAGATGTTTTCCAGATGGGATTGCAGCAGTTTTAACTCTGGCTTTATCGGTTAATAAAAGGGATTTGCGCTCTGTGGCACTTATTGAATAAGGATTTCAAAATGTCTGTAGGTCTTGCAACACAAAAGAGCTGCTGAGCTCCCATGTTTCTTGCACAGAAACTTGTATTTGATGGGTTGTTTCACCTCTGTTGTGTCAAAAACTGAAAAATGTTTTATGCTGCTTTGGGTGGTGCCAGATACAGTGGCAGGATGTGTTCTCACCTGAGCAGGTCAGGATGTTGCCCTAAAAAATGCTCTTTGACTTGTACAATTCCTACATTATCAACTTTCTGTAGAAAAATTAATTACATTGGGCATTAAGAAGAAGTATTCAGATTGGATTCCTGACATCATCAGTCTTGCAGCAGAAGTAAACTTATTTGTGTATGGAATCATGTACTAGATTTCTTTTAATGGCAATTCTGGGAATAAACATAAAATAAAAAGGAATGTCACAGGTTGAAATTTAGAAACAGTGAAAATTCTACTTTGGTAAGTACAGTTCCTTTTTCAGAGACTGTTGTTCTCTTGCCCGTATGGAATGTGTTTCTGAATCTAATGACTATTTTTAAAGACAAGCAAATTCATTAAGAGAATGGTGGGTGAAGGGGAATTGAATCTACTCTGAGGACTGGCTGTGTGGTTAGAGCTTGTCTTTGGGATAGGCACATCTGCAGTTTGTATTTAGTGAAAGGTGCTTGGTTCAGACCTGGTCTTAGTCCCAGACACCCTATAATATAAATATATATATTTAAACTTGGGAAAAACACTAACAGTGTGGACAGCAGTGGCAGTTTTATATGTTCTGGCATGTTGTCTGATACAATTTTCCAGATGAATCATTATGGTCATATATTAAAAACCAACACGCAGCCTGCTTTTATAAGCTGTGAACAGCAGATATAAACCTTATTTTTCCATTTTACTTGTTCAAGAGTGTGAGCACAAACTGTTATATCTTGAGCACAAACCAATATTTAGAGAAGAAATGACAATAGAAATGGGAGTGCTCAGTTGACAATTCAGTCTAATTGTGGGCATTTGAAGAGTGAAAGACTACAAAGAATCAGACTTATCAGGAGATTGCAATAATTTGAAGAATAAAATCCAAGGCACTTATCAGCTGATGTACTAAATGTACAATAATTTGTGGGTCGTGTGGTTCTGTTTGACTCTGAGAAAGAGTCAACATCTATTTCATTTCTCTCAGTGTTGGTGACATCAGCACATGGATTAACAGGAAAATATGAGAAAAGAAAGTTAAGAAAAGCAAAAATGACATGGGATGGAAATAAAAGCTGTAAACCACGACATTATTTCCAAGTGAGGTGCAAAAATAATTAAAAAATAACGAAGAGAGAATATACATTACACAACAGAAACACTGAAAAAATGCAGCACAGTCAAAACTATGAGTAGAAACAAGAATGTAAATCATACTATAGAAATAGGAAAAAAATTACTCATCTTTTGAACTTTGCACATGTAATTTTCCCCTTGTGGTTGTCTAGACACAGATACATCCTTTTGCGTTGTTTTGTTTGAAAAATGTTCTTTCCACTTGAATAGGTCAGCTGATAGATAAGGTGTAATCACATAATGGCAAACAGATTTTAAATTGCTACACATTTCTGGAGAATGTAGCTTTATGTAGAAATGGAAGAATTCTTACCTAACTGTGATGCAGTGTTTGAGAGAGACATGAGAGGTATTAGTTCTAGTAACCAGATTCAGAAAAGCTGCTTGTGTCATCATGCCAAGGCTGAGAAGAGAGCTGAAAGAGCTTGTGTGTAAGACATCCTTGTGGAATTCTTTTTAGGATGCCAGAAAGTCTTGTGAAGCTGAGCTGTAAATAATTTACTGAAGAATTTATCACGTTTAGTTAAAAACATCAATTACATAAGTCAAGGCTCTTAATTAAATCCATATAAAGCCTAGTTATAACCCTGAAAGTGCATCATATTTCATTCTGAAAGAGCAGCAAGTTTGATACTAAGGCTGAAAATTAACTTAAATATACTGCTGAACACCCATTTTATTAAAATGAGCTGCTCTGCTGTCCGAGAAGGTGATCAGGACTGTTCATGTGTGAGCTGTTGGCAAGAAAGATGTTTAAAGTATTTATCGCCTGATTTCGTGTTAAATAGATTAAAAGTAGGAAGAAACCAAACCAACAACACTTCAGTCATTGGATGTTTTCTAACTTAGCTTCTGTCTGCAGAGAGTTTACTGAAATTAATTGTATTCGTGCACCACTCTCTGGGGCTCATTGTCTTTATAACACAATGGTCTGGCATGATTTTAGTGTTTTGTGTGGCAACAAGACTTTGGTTTGGATATCAGTGCACAAACTCTAGAAAAATGTTTGAGTTTCCAGGGCTGTCTGATTTTAATCCCAGCTTTGTCATGTTCAGAAGAATTATTTTCTTATAATCCTGTATACAGGCTACATTTCCCTACTTACATATTAATTCAATTATTTTTTTTCTTTCAAGACATGTTTATTAGATGGCAAATTGGCAAATTTACAGTCACCCACTGTAAAGCTTCCTTATCAAGATCTTGAAACTCTAATTTATGTCATTGTAAAAGAACCCTTTCAACAGTCAACAAGAGACTGCTTTGCTAGACTGCATTAGTTGTGGAATCAAAGTATTTTGGCTTTATGTGCTACCATAACCCCCTTGCATTTCATTATTGTGGCTACAATTTGTAGGTCATTAAAACAATAAAATACAGATTCATCAACAGAAAAAACAAAACTGTCCTAAAATTTCCTTACGCTTCTGTAAAGTTGGGCACTTGTCCAAGAAGTGCATAGGGGGGTTGGTTTTTTTCCATAAAAATTTGTCTTTTGGGGGAGAAAAACCCACAGAAATTTAACTTCAGAGCAGACCTTTTGAACTTGTAAACTTGTCTAGCTCAAAGAAAATTCTTGTAATTTGTGCTCAGCTTGATGGGATTTTAGGAAGCGAAGGGGAATGAACTTGAAACAAGAGAACACTGTTTACTTCCATTTTAATGGGTTTTATTAACAGCTTCTTTTTCTCCTTCCTCTTCTTCTATATGTAGAAACTGCAAACTACTGATTAGATAGCTGTGGATTTGTATAAGTAACCTTTCTTCAATAGCATTTATTTATTTATTTTGTTTTCAAAATTAAGCTAAAGCAAGCCTGCCTGGATGAAAACATTTCTCACTCAGGAGGCAACTCTTCTGTCCATGACACCTTGAATTTTAAAAATGTGTTTTCACTTCCCAGTCTGAATCTACATGGAAGTTCAGAGAGCAGTAACAAAGCAAATGATGAAAAGCTAGATGATGAAAGAATAAAAGCTTAGATAAAAATGTGAAATATGATTTAGGCTTGTTTCTTTAAAGTGCTCACGAGCTGGCAAAGAAATAGTGAAATTCTTATCAAGAAGATGGCTTTTCATCACCTAATGGCAGACTGCAGAATTCATCTGAATTTTGCAGTGTGGACGTGCACTGTAGCAGGGATTCTTTTTGGATGTATTGGTGTAAGAAAATTACCTACCAAGGTAGTCTGTGATTAAAAATCAAGTGAATGCAGTTAGTGTTACATGACTATAAATAAAGTGCTTTTTATAGAGTGTCTCTGGAATATAGAATGGGATGTTTCAGTGTGTTTATGGAATCAGGTTCAGCTGTGCCACAGCTCTGTTGTGCACCTTGACTTCTGGGTTTATGGCTGGAAGGAATTGCTGAAGTGAAAATACTTCCTCTCATTTTGTGTGAATTCAAAGGAAAGGGGCAAGAATTAATGTTAAAACAATTACCTTAGTAAAGAGGATTTTTAAAGCATAGGAGTGCAGAGTGAAGGTCTTAGACTTCAAAACTCTGTGTCTGAAGCTGCAGGTCCTCATAGTAAATATAAGCATTTTTGGATAGATAGGAAAACCCAATTTTTGAGTTACTTGTAGACATGAGTGAAGTTTAAGAATAATACCCTGCTTCTCTACCAACCATTGTATTAACCAATATCCACCATAGTGGAAGCAGAGGATTTGATAGCAGAGTTTATTCCACATCTTTTTCTTATGCTCAGGTATGGTGCAGACCAGAAGGGCTGTGCTGCTCTTTTCTATAGCATCCTGTAAAATCCAGCATTTATCAAGTAGCCTGCCTGGCTCTGCTTTCAGCTTTGAATGATAAGCAGGAAAGCATTTTAAAAAACCAGAAATGCCTGGGGCGCAGCTTTTTTTCTTCTCACAAGAGGAGGAAAAATTTGTGTATTCATTTGAAAAAATGAATATACAATAAATATGGAAAGAGGGCTGTGAGATAGAGCAAACCAAAACACGGAAGACTTTTGTACCACTTGTCTGTGGGTGTATTAAAAGATGTTAATCTCCTGAGGGGAAGAGGTTTGAATATCTGGTTCACAGGATTTTTGCATGTGAATAACCTGACTTTTGATATCCAAATACATTATTCCATTAACAAGCAAAATGGTTTCTTTATGTATAAGGAGACTTTAAGTGGAGGTAAATTGGAGGTGGCTTAGGAACATAAATCACTTACTAGACAGTTCTCAAGCCATCACTTGTTAGACAGTTCTCAAGCATTTCTTCTTTCCTCCTCCACCCTTTAAAAAAATTTAATAAATAATAAAAAAAACCTGCCCAGAAATCAGCAGGTAGGATAATTCTTAAATCAATATGGACATTATTCAGCAGATCTGCTGTCTTTGTCTGATTTATGAATTGTGCTGCTGAGTGTTCAAATCATATGCTGTCCTGAAAAGGTTTTCAATCTATTACAGTGGCATCATGTAATTACATGGAGCACATGATGATAGTGTTTAAGCCTCAGGATGCCCTTCAGGGAAGTAGTGCAAATAATTATCTGTTCATCAGCCCAGATTTAAAACAAAAAAGAGAGGGGGGAGAAAAAAAAAATCAATGCTGCTTGGTGGCTGAGTTCTGCATTTTCCAATTAATGATTTTAGATTTGACTTAAAGTTCTGAAATTGTTTGGAAGTAGGCCATCTCCTGCTGAGATGAAGCATCAGGCCATTTTAAATTAGGCACTGAGCATGCTCTCTCAGGTCCCCACTGCTTGAGATTTTGCAGTGTGTGTCTCAGTTCCCTGTTGGGAGAGCTGTCACTCAAGAGGGCTGGAGGAGAGCACAGCGTGCCCTTTTTGTCATCCTTCCATCAGTGCACATATGATTCCTCTTGGAACTGGCGAGGGAGATGTGAGACGAGCCTTGCTGTTAGATCGCCCGTGCTTTTTGGTGAGTTCATATTCATCTCCTTTCCCTTCTGATGCCTTTAGATAGCTCAGATAAAACTCAGCTTCACACTTGTCTCTCTTCTCTAGTAATGGTAGCTGTTTGAAATGCCTCTGCCGTCCTTCACTTCAGTGAAATAATTCTGGGATGCATTTATTAATTTCTTTACTGGAGAAGAATTGCTTTTTTTTTTTAACAGGAATGCTGGGCTGGGCAGAAAAATGGGCATCATTTTTTTTCCTCTGACTTCAAATTAGCTATTCTAAATATAGCAACAGTTCTTCAACCATCACTTCTTAGTCATTTGTCATTATGTTCTTTTAAACCAATTTTGGTTTAAAATCTGGATTATTTCATGCATCTCGTATTTTAGAGTAGTCTTGCAAAAGAGGATTTTATTAAAGACAATGCTGAAAGATATTTACAGTCCTGGGTTTCAGGATAAATTGCTAAACAGGGTAAGTTAGGTGTTGTCATGTTAGTTTTGCTACTGTGCATGTATTTCCTTCTTTAACCAGCTAAGGAATAGAAAAAGGTATCTCCTAGTTCTTTGTTGCTACTGAGATTTGGCACCTTGGTAAAATATAGCAGGAATTTCTGAGCAAATTTATAGTCTTTGTAGTAGTTAAGGTGAATGCTTGATACAGCTTAGGATTTAATTAACTGCTAATTAACTGTGGGGAAGGCGGGATTTATGATTCAAAGTATTATCAAGGCTTAGCTCTTGTACTTGATTTAAGATCTTGTTTTTCTCCAAGAACACCTGCAAATTATAACTTCCACGTTCTTTAATGCAAGGCATTTAACTTGTAGCAAAAAAAAAATCAGCTGACAATATATTTTTAAAACCTCTAAACTGGGGTGGTAAAAAGCAGGGAGTGAATTGATAAACTGACACCACCCACCTCCATTCCCAAAAAAATGTTATTTCCTGATTTCACTTACCTGTGGGTGAATAAAGATGATTTAATACCATGACTGAACTTGATGTGTGTTTCAAGGTTTTGGTGTGACACAGTTCATCACTGGGTTGAGATTGGAGCTGTTAATACTAATGCATTCACAAATATTTTGGGGCTGGGAGGGGAGCTTGTTTTTACAAGTGGATAGCTTTTATCCTGTTGTGACTATGGATATACACTTTAGTCTTTCGGATAAAAGATGTGAATGACAGTGGGAAAAGCTGCTTGTCAGTGAATTTGCTGAGTGTGACAAAGAGATTCTTGCCAAACACAAGCCCTGTTATGATTCCAGCTGACCTGATTTTTAGGGGCAGAATCAATAAGCCCTTAAGCTTCATCATCACCCTGGCACTCCTGGCTGGAAGAGGGATGGGATGGAGGATGGTGTGTGTGAACCTTGAGTACTTGAACATGAGTTTGCTTGACCCCCTAATGCTGGCTTTGCAGGGAAAATGATCTATGTGGGTGCAGGAGTTCAGATTTTTGTTAAAGCCTGAGGATAATGCATTTAATTGAGGCCCTGTGGTGGCAAAGGGCTGTCATAACCCATCAGAAATGCTGCTCTTGGGCTGCCAGGACGGGATCCTAGATTGCTGCTCTGACAGATGATGAAAGAGAGGCAGCCAGGGGTAACTGCAGACCTGTGCTGAGCAAAATAAATCACTGTACTGCCTTTTTATCTTCAAAGAATGTTAGTTCTAATACTGAGTTTTCACTCATCACTGGAACTTGTTGTTTCATAGTCGTGGTGCCTTTAGGTGTCATGTGTCTCACAGAGATCTAGAGAATAATATGAACCATATTATAATATGAAGTTATTCATATCATATGAATATTATATTAATAACTTCATATTATAATATGGTAATCCATAATAATATTATAATTGTCCAGATCTACCACAGGACAATTTCTGGACAAACAGCAATCCCAGAGAATTTCAAACCTCTCAGGAAGTAGTATTTCACAGGTTTTGTAAAGTTTTTAGTCTAAAGGAAAGCAGAAATTTGCAAGTGTTAAACATCTCAGGCTATTTTTATAACCTTGATCGTGCCTATTTTACTCTTCAGGATAATGTTTATTCTTTCCTTTGAAGTTTGTGCTGACTCTGGTTAGTTTTCCAAAAAGCTAAATTATTGTTACAAAGGTTAATTACTGAATTTTGTAGGTAAGATACTGTCTCCTCTGTAGAGCTTCTCTTGTCTATACCCATTTTATTTGACATAGACGACTTTGGGTCATGGGCAGCTGGTGGAAAAAAAATCTGTGTTTAAATCTTTAAATCTTATGTGTTTATGATCTTAATGGTGGTTGTGCATAAAGAGGTTGAGAACTTAGAAAACCTGACAACAATATATTGCCTTTTGTTTTGCTGTAGTTTTACTCTGTGCTAGTTTTGTTGATTTCTTGATATTTCTAGATGTGTGTGCATATATATATATATATTCACACACACACAGAGGACATGCAGAAAGGGAGATGAATGTGTGTAAGGGCTACTGGCTGAAAAAGATTATTCAAAATGAATTTAAATTGCACTGAATTGAGAACTTAGGTTGAATAAAACTATGCTTTTCCATGTCAAGGAATGTTATTATTCAGGCATTTTAGACATGTCTGTTGTCATTAGGATTTTTATTATATTTTATTGTGGATCAATATATGGTAATTTGCAATAAAATACCAGAGTGAAAGGTTTAAGTTCCTAGGATTGGGCTGTGTTTATGTTCTGGTTTTTAGAAACTGGAGCTCTCTGGAAGGAACTTGAGGAGCTCACTCATGTGAGTGAAAATGTAAGGCATGTAATTCAACCTGTTGAGTTATTTAGCAAAGAGGATGAAAAAATAATTTTGTTTTTCACATGAATAAAAAGTCACTGACTTGTGAGGCACTTTTTCACCAAGAGAGCAGTGAGCTGGTGGTGGCTTTAGTCCTTTTGAGAGAGCACCACTGCTGAAATAATGTTTAAATAAACTTTTTGCTTGAATTTTCATAAATGCAATTGTTTGTACAGGGGAAAAATCAGTTAAGGATATGGGGTGAAGGGGAACCTTTGTATATCAATCACTTTAGCTGCCTGCCAACTGATTTTTGAATTATTAAAATCTTTTGCACAGTGAAGGCTCAGTCTTTTTCCATTCACATTGTGTTCTAAATAAGAGATTTTACTACTGCTGACAATTGCACAGACTCAGTTGGTGTGCCAGATGGAGAGCCTGTGACAATTTTAGGCTGAAGGTTGTGTCTAAAAACCTTGTCAGCATTCTGCATCAGATCTTGACCTATTTTAGACAGTTTGCTACAATCTGATACTGCCATTTATTAGTTTCCTTTTTTTATAAAGTGGAGGAAGGAGTGGAGCTATGTTTCACAAGCATGAGCTAAATTTACATTTCCAAGTAAAAAAGAAAATGTACACCAGTACTCATTTAAAATAATTGGCTCTGATGTCAGCCATGTCTAATTGAGTCTGAGATTTTATGGAAAAGTAAAGAAGGCATTATTAGTTCTTTCTATATGTGTCTAGTGTAAGTTGAGAAATGGAATTGTTAAAGTGAAAACCTAAAGTATTTGGGATTGTGTTATTTTTTAAAGAACTTTGGTGCTTTTTTGTACCATGAGAGTGGAAATAATGAGTTGGCTAAGTCCTTGCTGAATGAGCTAAAAATTGTCTACTTTTTCTGTACAGTGATGTTTGAAATGGGTGTTAATACAGTCCTGTGAATCTGGGCAGATTTTTTGCCATGAATACACTAGATCATTGGCATTCAAAAGTGAGTAGGTATTTATTGGGAATATGGGTTGATCAAAATTCAGCAAATGATTTTATATAAAGGGGTTATTTGGAACTTTAAATTTCCTAGAAGATGACTAAGAGTAAGTAAAACATTTCTTTTTGTAGATCAGAATTTCCATCCCCCCAAGAACATAGGGAAGAGAAAAGGGGAAAAACAAAAAGAAAAAAAAATACAGGAATGTTTCTCAAAATGATACATAAGCTTGTATAATTTGTTTTCAATACAACATCACTTTCCTTATGTTTAGGCATGCTTCCATGTTGTAAAATGTTTTCAGGATATTCAGTCTTATGCACATTTCAGTGCTGTGGTGAGGAGACAATGGGTTTGTATTTAAACATGTCAATGGCTATAAGAAAACTGTAATTGCTTTGTGCTTTCCTTAAGCTAATCTGAATTTAATGGAAGCTTGTACCAAACAGTGACTTAGGTTTTTCCAAACCAGTCAAAACTTGATGCTCTTGCTAAGTATGACCATTGAGGAAAAAAGAAAGGAAATGTTCATTATTATGTACTTCAGGCTGCTTCAAGGAACTTGTGTGCAATTCACATCTAGCCCAAAGCCCTCAAATATCAAAAGGTTTCCTTGTTTTATACTTCCCTGTTTACATGGAAATTCTTAACTTAATCAGCATTTCAGGATTTTCTGTCTTTAAAGTTTATTCCCAAGTTTGGCTGTCTTTATATTTCATATGGTCCCTTTGCCTCTTTTGCCATAATATGTATAATAATGTGTACAGGGATTTTTTCCAGGCAATTATATAGGTATCATAACATAACCATATTGATACAAAATCTGTCATTTACATGAACATTAGCATATGGGCAACTGAATAAAAAACTTCTAATCAGTGAAAACGTTGTGTTTGATGACAACACTGAGTAACATCTTTAGTGGAAGGATTTGCAAAGTTTTCATGGAACACCATTTGCTATGGAGTCTTGAGGTCCCTTTAAGTGTGATCCATGATTAAAGTAAAAACAAAAGCAGCAAAATGACTTCATTGCATTATTTTAAATGGACAGTTCTTTTTGACGAGATGTGTTCAGCGATTGATGAAGGTTTCAGAGGGGAGAAAAATGCACTGGGAAGCAAGAAATACCAAAAGGTTTTCAGAGCTGCCATTAAAACACAGAATATCAATACAAGTCTTAACAATTTTGCTCACTAGAAACTTGTCTGATATGAGACATTGTATCTTGCCTGGGAACCTATGTTAGACTTTTTATTTCTTTTTTTTTTTACTATTCTGAGAAATAGGATGACTTTTTTTTTTTTCCTCCTGGAGAAAATAGCCCAAGCCATCAAGGTTGTCATAGCAGAGAACGAAAGGCATGACTTCAACAACGCCAGTTTTGGTAATACCATCTGTTCCAGCCCACTCTGCCCAGTGCATTTGTTCTCTCTATGAGCAAAGACAAGACAGATATCCTTAGTAGCCCTCACACTGAGGCTGTCAAAATAAGTTCTTTAGTGCTGCCTCTGAAAGAGTCTCCAAGTACAGTGTGGTTCTGGCCAAGATGTGCTTCCTGCAGGAGCAGCTGAATTTAATTTCTAATTGCCTAAATGATCAGAATAGGTTGAGATTGTTCCCACAACCTTCCACTGCAGCATTAGTAACTCACAGTTGTATTTAGCTGTTTTAATGGTGGGAAATATTTTATATCATGATACTACAAATTGGGAATGGAAACGGGTTTACTTAACCAGGATCATAGAGGAAGCCTGGTGAAGCAGAAAGCAAAGCCAAAGGGCACATCCCAGATGCAATTAGCTTAATGATGACTGTCAGTCAAATACCTCAGGCACTGAAATGCATGTCAGTGCAAAGCTGCACCTGGCCCCATGGGAAGAAAAGCCAAATAGCCCCAGAGAAACTTCCTGCTCATGAAGCTGGATTGGCTTCAATATCTTAGCTACCAGCTTTGCATTATTCCATATAGAAATTCCAGTGGACTCCCAGTCCAGTCTGTTCTGGAATCTTACTGAGGCACTGCCCTGTAACACACGAAATTTAAGGTCCTAAATTCATCAGCTCAGGGCCCTGAGCACCAAGACGTTCTTGTCTCGTTGTGTCCTGTAATCGTTCACCTTCACAGGATAGATTCAGATTGACAATTTCATCCACTGGATGCAGTTTTTTACTTCATTACTATGTCTGTGTTGAAACCAAGTAAAAACCATTTCAATTTTGTTAAGACAGGACTATTATATGTATTAATCAGTGTGGGACTTCAACAGAATTAGATTTATTTAATTTCTTCATTTTATGTTGTAGTGACATGTCTAGTAGAGCGGGAATGTGTCACTTTCTGACAACTGTGTTGAAGTGATATTGAGAGTCTCTGCCTGCATTCCTCTTCTCCATTTTCTAAATTTCTGAAGACTTCTGCTGCACCTATGTAAAGCTGGAACAAAGTCAGAGAACTGTGTGGAAAATAATGATACAGCAGTCAAGAGAAGCTAAGCAATGCCAGGGTCAGTGCAGTGTGAGTGCATGGGCTGTGTCCATACCTGTATGTGTAAGTTCAGCCACTGCTTTACTCTAACCACAACCATGCTGTAGTTTCTCTAACACCTGTAGATTTTCTGATCCAGAAAGCTCTTCAGCTTCCCACGCTCAATTTTTTATCCCGTGTTACCTCCATACTTTTATATAAAAGATGAAATGAAAATGGTACAGCCGTTTCCTGGAAAAATATTAGAAGAAAAATACTTCTAATAGTTTTAAAATGTTTCCAGCTGGTTCCCTGCAAAGCATCCCTGTGGCATTGTGGAAAAGTTTACAACTTGAACACTGAACACTGGACCCTTTTTCACTGAAAACCATTTCAGTGTCTGCAAATAGTCTACAATTTTACTTTTAACTTGGCAGACTTCATGCACACACCAGTGGCATCCTCACTGATAAAAATGTAGACACTGTGACTGGTGAACACCCATCCACTTCTCTGCAGCTTTCTCATATCCAATGAAAATACAAGAAACCTTTTTAATTCAAGAATTACAGTAATAAGGAATAATAATCAGTAAGACCCTGCTGCTCTTTATCTAGGAAAGAAATTAGTTGAAGGCAACAGATTCCTTTGCTGATTCTGTTGACCTCATAAGGCAGAAGAGGCAGAAATTGCCTTGCTATAGAGGCAGAAATTATAATTTGCATGTTTAAAGTTACTGATAAATAACTTTGACATGTCTTCTATGTTAGAAACAAATAGCCCAAAATGTAGAATAGAGAAGCTTATAACTTCTAACTAGATGTTTTTTTCAGAGTGTATCAAGTCCTTCATGACACTGGAGATGGTTACCAGTAATTCTATTTCTGTCAAAACATGACATTTGTGTTTTCTGACAGGCAGGATCCAATAGATGTGAATCATCAGAATTCATTCTGCAAAGAGCTGATCTGTTTATAATGGAAATTTTGTTATAATTATTGGGGGAAATGGGTATTCTCAAGCTCAAGTAGTGAATATTTGATATCCTGATTATTTTTGAGATATCAAAATGACTGACCTAACCTGACTGGAATGTACTTATAGAAACCATGCCAGTGAAGCTAAGGAGCTGCTGTGCTCTGGTATGAACATCTGCAAAATCATTAAAAGACAGTGGAGAAAAATCCTTAGAGAGCTGCTTGTCACACTGTCATCTTAATCCCCATGGAAAGTCTGCAAAATACATTTGGAAGACAAGCTTGGAAATGAAATTCAGAAGGCTGTTAGGTCTTAAAACTCGTGAACTCAGTGGTTTTAAACCACATAATTCTCTTGACCATTTCAACCAATCCCTCCGATTAGCACCTTCTTTTTTAGGGAGAGAAAAAGAGGAAGAATAATATAGAATGAAATGAACAAGTTGGACTCTAAAACTCCTTGTATTCTCATTGGTGTGATGAACACTCCTAATTTCAGCTCGGCAAGGTGGGTTTCAGCTTTCCTAACTCAAAGAGCAGTGCTGCCTTTGAGTTTGAGCAACAGCTCTTTGCTTATCACCCTTTTCCAGCATTGTCTGTGGATGTAATGAGAGATCCTTGTGTAAACCTTGCCTTGCTGGCTTCAGTGCAGTTTGTAATAATGCAAATATCAACATCTGACATCATTAGTCCGTGTGGACAGCGTTATTGCATTGGCAGTGGGAGGTCATTGTTTTGTTCCTCACGAAAAATGAGGGACGTGATGTCAGGCTGGAATCACTTTACAGTCCAAGGGCTTTAACTTAATAGCTCGTAAGAAACTTGAAGTATGCAAAAATAATGCAGGTTGTTATTTCTGTTTTAGAAGTAATTCTTGGAAGTGAGAGGAAAAAATCCAGTGTGGAAGTTCCTTAGGTGCAGTTCAAACCATATTAACTGCAAGATCATTTGGGGCTTCTCTAACCTATTAGATAGCTTTGGCTGTGTGTAAACATTGCACATTTAAATATATTTAAAAGTACCACAGCCTATAGGCTGAAAAACTGAAATTTTCAAAATCTGTTGAAATAGTGATCGTGATTTTCACAATACGTAGTGAAAATATTGTGATTTTCAATACCTATGTTGGAAAGCTTTTGGGCTACATAAACCTCAGGTAAATTTTAGAATTAAGTTTTAAGGTAACTTTGGTAAGTTGTATTTGTGTGCAATGGGTTCAGGTTGGACTGGTGAGGTTCAGTAATTGATTTTCTTGCATACAATGTTGAAAGTCTTGTGTTAATCTTTTGGACCTTCAAATGTGGGTTCAGTGCCTCACCTCATTCAGTGCCTCACCTCATTCAGTGCATGAAATAAAAAAAGCCCTGAGGTCCTTATCATTCTTTATTGAAGGTAGCTGGTAAGTAATCACTGGTGCCACTAATATAAGCCAAAAATATTTCAAATAAACTCATTTTTTAGTCAGTTGTTGAATACAGAGAAGTGTTTACTGGACATAAGATATATATCCTCAAATTACACTGTCAGAATTATTTTTTAATACTCATTTGGTTCATCTTTCAGGAAATAGTATTCTTATTATGCTCACTTTTTAAAAAACTTTTTGAAGCTTAAGAGAAGGAAAACAGAAGGCTGATAAGAGTAGGCAAGTGATATCTGCATAGTAGCATATTTCTGTGACTTTTTTAAAACAGAAGATTGTTACTAATACTTTGATATCAAAAAAGTCAAAAATATTTTAATTTTTCAAGGTCCTTTTTATCCTTTATCATAACTCAAGAAAATTGTTGTCAACTTTAGGATTGTAGATTAATTTTACATATTTCCATTATCAACTACTCTCTATTTATCAATTGCAACAACTTTTTTTGCACAAAACAATTTAAATGTTGATTTAGGCTGTTCATTTTTGGTAGAACGAAAATCCTTTGCATACTGGAAATTTGGAGTTTGAAGAATCTCTGGGAACAGTGCTGTGTAAGTGTGTGATGCTGCTTCAGTGGCCTCCTTGTGGATTATATTTGGGTTTTTACCACTGGGGGGAGCAGAAGACTGTCACAGGCTTCAGGGAATGGAATAAGTGTCTGTCTTCAATCTCCAAAGATTCAGGCCTTAATGATGAGTTATGGGAGACTGTGGGTCCTTCATGTCTGGCACATGCTTGAAAATCTGTTTTACAATGAATAAATTCTCTAGATAATCAGGTTTTGTGATTGCTCTTTTGTGAAGGGTTGCGTTCTGGATTGAACATGAAATGTGTGTAAGAAAAGCAACGGAGGGAAATAAAGGGGCTTAGAAAAAGGAGGCAGAGGAAATTAGGCAGATAGTGACAGGGTCAATGCAGTGGTTTTAAATTGAAAAAGGCAGGTTTAGTTGGGCATTAGGAAGAAATTCATTACTGTGAGGATGGTGAGGCTCTCAGGTTGCCCAGAGAAGCTGTGAATTCTTCATCCCTGAAAGTCTTTAAGGCCAGGTTGGACAGGGCTTGGAGCAACCTGGGATAGTGGAAGGTGCCCCTGGCCATGGCAGAAGGTTGGAACTGGATGATCTTTAAAGTCCCTTCCAACCCAAACCATTCTGTGATTGAGTGAAGAGTAGCTTCTGACTGGTGTTCAGCTAAAATTCCCTGAAATGTTTTGTTTCAGCTGTTGCATGAGAGTGCAGTTTGCTTTAATAAAAGATGCTGTAGCTGGGAAATGTATGTATGTTTGTAAAATTAATGCATTCTTTTACCAGACATTTGCTTTAATCCTGGTCTTCCAGCAGTAAATCTAACAATGCTATTCCCTTCCTCTGAAAACATTAGGAAGGAAGAAACATTCACTTTGGTTTTTTTTTCATTTTCAATGCATAGAATCAAAGGCTATATATAAACTATAAACATGTTATTCTAGAAAGACTACAACTACAGATGCTGACTGGTTATTCCCAAGCTCATTTAAGGTTCTGTGTCAGTGTCTTGGTGTGTCACTGTAACTGGGAAAAAGTGCCCCATGGGCTGGTGAGCCTGTTAAGGTTGCTGGACTGGTGATGTTCATGCTGCATGCAGTTTCCATTACTTGTCTTTAAGTTCTTTGATGTTTGGGACAGAACAAGACATTCCAGTTGCAAGCCAAGGTTGGGCTTTCCCTTTGGGAAAACTTGTTCTGTCTGTACTGTCAACAGCAAGCAGTTGAAAATCCCTGCTTTAAAATTCATTATCATTTTTGCTCATGGTGTATAGAGCTTAAACTAAGCAGAGCAAGCTTGAAGAAGTGTTTGGGTAACACTTCAGTGCTCTCAGTCATAGATTTACAGCAGGGTTGTGGGAACAGCAGAAATATCAGAAGGCAGCTCCCAGTAGATCCTGGAGCTTTCCAGCAACCTGGACTGGTGATGTGTTTCCTATGGGGTCATTTGTTGTTCCACCTCTTCTTTTTTTGTTTTGACAGACAGAAGCTGCCTTAAGGCCCTTACCCCTCCTAGGCTGCTTTTTGGATTTAGATTTTTTTTTTTAAATTTTTATTTTTGTGTGTGTGTGTTTGTGGGTTGTTTGTTTACAGTTTGTGGTTCTTTGTTTGGTTTTTTTGTGTGTGTGTGTGTTTTGTTTGGTTTTTTTTTATATGACATTCACTTTAAAATTATTTTTTGACTGATGCTTGAAACAGCCATGGCTTCTTACTCTAGGAATATAAACAGCTGAGGGTGCTCAGTGAGCTGACAGATGTCACCAGGAGAGTGATTTTTATCAACATGGATAACCCTGATGACTGGAAAAAGACAAACGTTACTGTGTTCCAAAAAAAAAAAAAAAGGAAAGGCAAGAGAGAATATCCAGGGAACTGAACACTGGTCAGCTTCACCTTTTTCTGTGAGAGTATTAAAGAGCAAGTTCTTTAAACTGTTTCTAGGTTTATGAAAGACTAGAAGGTAAATGGAAACAGCCAGCATGGATGTAGCAAGGAAAAATCTGACCAACCCAGCTACCTCCTACAGTGACTGCCTTCAGCTGAGGGGGAAAACAGTGGAAAGCACTTAGATTCAGCAAGGCTTTTGATGTATTTTCCTGTGGTACCTTTGTGTCTGAGTGTGGGCTATGGATTGGATGAATGGAGAAGAATTGATTGCACCACAAGCAATCAATAGTTTGAAATTTCACATCAGTGCCTGTTTGCAGGGAGTCTTCCCTGGAGTTGCTGCTGGGGTTGAAAGTATTTTGATGCTGATCAGCAAGTCAGGCTGAAAGCAGCATCAGCAAATTCCTGGAGAACAGCACCCTTGGGAGGAGGGCTCGGAGTGCCAGAGGGCACTGCAGCCACCCACAGGGCCCTCGGCAGGCTGGAGGCGTGAGCAGGGTGGAACATGTAATTTTCCATGGAGTTTCCATGGAATTCAGCAGTGTGCAGGTGGAGGAGCAGCTCCCCAGGAAATGGCCTGCGGGTCCTGGTGGGAGGCAAGCTGGGTGTTGTGCTGTAATGGGGATGAAGGTTAATTGTCCAGCTGCCCTGGGGAGAATGGTGATTATTCCCATCCATCTGTTGGTCTGGAATATCTTTCTGGAATAATCTGTCTGGTTTTGGTCCCATCAGTATGAGAGAGAGAGAGGCAAACACGAGTCCAGCACGAGCAGGCTACAGGGGCAGGACATAGGATGTGGCAGAAGAGGCTGAAGGGGATTCGTGTGTTTAGGAGGTCACAAAAGAAGGATTTAATTGCAGCCTTTCATTAACTACAGGGACTTGATAAATGAGACAGGCTCTCTTCAGAACTGTAAAAAGAGCAATGGTCATAACCTGCAATAAAGCACATTCTGACAGATTAAGATAATAATAGTAAAAAGCCCAAGTCTCTTGAGCAGAGAATATGTCTGCTTGAAGATTTCCATGTCTTTCTTGAAGATTTTTGAAACTCAACTGGAGAAGGGCCTTTGCAATCTGGTATTGGATTTACCTCTGAGCATGAGGTTGAACTTGATGTCCACCAATAGTCTTGTTCATGTGGCATTTTTGGATGAGCCTCATTCCTGTGTGACATCTTTGGACCTAAGGTTTTTGTGTATTATAACTTTTACACTGACTGTCCATAAGGCAGCCTGTTGAACTAATCAGAAGCGTGTTCCCTAAATCAGAAGTCTAAAGACTTCAGTAAAATAACTTAGTAAAGATCTTAGTAACTTAGATGTGAACATAAACCCCTAAATTCCGTGGAAAATATAGATTGGTAAGATTGCCATGTGGTTATCTGTACAGAGCAATTTTATTTTCCCCTGCTCCTTCAGCTCATTTATGTTGGTTTGTTTTTGTATTGGTTTGGATGAAAAAACCCAAAATTTTTCCTCTTGAAAATAGCAAATTACATTAAATGGAACAGTCCATAACTCTCTAGTTCAACAGTGACAAAGTGTGTCCTGTTATCCTACTCTGATTTAGACTGTTAGGATTAGTCTTAGCTGTCTTACATTTTTAGGAAGTTAAGATCTTTGTTGAAAATTATGGTGCTTCAGCAGTGATTGCAATTTCATTTTGAATAACTATTTTTTAAATGAAATTGAAAACTGGACAAAACTAGAGAATTGGTGTAATAAAATATTGAGATTTTCTTTCTAAATCAGCCCTTACATTCTGGTAAGCTACTGTGTCTCAAAACTGGTAGCTCTTTGCTCTTCCTGCTGCTTTGGTCTTTGTCTTCCAATGTCATGTGCTAATGCTTCATCAAATCTTAACACTGAGCTCAGGGCTGGAGGCTATTAATGAAATTTAGATTCTTCTGGAAATAGCACAGCTCTTATAAAGAGAGGCTTTAATGCCACAGAACTAAGAGGAGATTAATTACTTCTATCAAACTTATCATATGCTATCGAAAGAAGGAGGAGAAGATTGCTAACTTCATTTCAAGCAGTGGATCAGTATTGTAATTTAAATGTGCCAAGCAAGAAAAGGAGGCACGGTCTCTAATATTGACCGCTTAACACATGACTGATGGTAAAACTCTTATATTTTCCAACTCATTTCTGCATTGTTAATATTTGGCTGGAGTCTCATATTCCGTACTTTTTTGGAAAACAGCATTTCACAGGTTTTGTGCTATTCTAAGTGTGAACAGGTGAACTTATTTCAAAATAGGTCACTTGCCTTCGGGGTTTAGCACTTGTGTATTTTGAAGACAGCCTTTTACTGACACAGAAGGGTTTGATGATCTCACCCACTGGCTGTGAGCAGGCTTGGGTTCTGGCAGGAGTGTCCTGGCCACTGGTTGAGCCCTGGCTTTGCACTTGGCTGCTTCTCTTTAACCAGTTTCTTCCTGGCCCCCATGGCAGCTTGTGCTGTGTGTATTTGTTTATTTATTGTGCTGTGTATTTATTTGTAGTTCTTTCTGCCCCCCAGCTTCTGGTTTTGATGCTGTTCACACTGAAAATTGAGGAATAACTCAGGTTCCGATCCCCGTTTTAAGCCTTTTCTGCCTGCCTGCCATTTTTGGGGTATTTTCCCAGCCCTTATTCTATCAGAAGAATGTTTTCTGTTGTTTTAACTTGAGTTGCCATTTCTTTACTTTGAAGACCTCCATGTTCCTTCTGGTTGGTTACTTCACACATTCCTTAGAGCTTCTCATTGCACGTGTGAGATCATTTTCTAAAAAGCAGCGATTTATCTTGTGAATTTGCATCTTTTCCGTCTGCAAGACCTGTCTCTTTATAGCTCACATATTTTCACTAATAAATGTGCAAAAACCTCTGTGCAGAAAGCTTGCAGTGCCCTCAGTGTGGTTGACTGAAGGCGGTGCTTGCCCACACAGTGCCCTCGTTGGTTACTAACCAGCTCTAAATTAGGATGGTGTTGGCTCAGGACTGCTGGAAATCTGTGGGCTGTCATATTTAAAGATGTGTGTGATGCTAATTTGAAAATATTCATGAAGATCATCTTTGATGTTTAGGATTTTAATATGAAAGATCTCTGTGCTCTAGTCCAAAATTCGGGATTTTGTAGAAGACCCCAGCCATCCCTTCAACTGCACTTTGCTTTTTACTCTTGCAAAAGTGAATTTGATGTACCAAATAATTTATTCATGTTCTTCATCTCCTTCTTGCTTTATATTTTTAAAGTAGAGTATTAGTCCCTGGTTTTTCTTTCCTGTATAGAATTTTCCTGCAGTGCCTGTTGTGATCATTTCTTTCCTTTCTGTGGTGTTCTTCGCAGTGTTTATTACTTCACATGATGCTGCATTAGTAGTTTGGCTGCATCTATTTCAGCACTAAAAGTTCCTGATTTTAGCACACAGGCGTAGTTTTTTGCTCATAATTTTTTTTTTTCTTTTCATCCAAAAAAAATGTTTCCCTGTGGAATTGGGTAAACACTTCCTGAGGATTGAGCTCCCATTGTGGGGCAAACCTTGGGGCAGAAATAAGTCAAAAAAGGGAGAAAGGTGACCTGGCTGAGATCCACCCAGCCAGGCAAAGAACTTTTGAGCTGAATTAGCTGGAGCTTTGTAGACAGATGCCCAGTGCTGTGGTGCCAGTCCTTGCTCTTCCCCTTCATCTCATGAAGTATTTTCTGACTATTGCTGCCAGGAGAAAAATCTTTGCAGGTTAGAGATAATTAGAGGAACATATTTGGATAACATGTGGGGCCTTTTTTGGGTTTTGTGGGTTTTTTTTTTTTTTCACTTTTTCTGACTGTAATAATTTGTCTAAGCTTGTGATATGCTATTAAAATCCGTACTATTCTCTCCTGTTGAAACTTAATCCTGTTGTTAAACGTTTTGTTTTCCGTCATCTGGAGGATGAGATTTATTGCTAGGAGAGAGTCAATAGTTTGGAGCTGCAGTAACATTTCAGGAATAAGTGACATCACTCTGGTGTCAGCTTTCTCAGAGTCTAGCAATCCTGACAGCTCAGTTGCTTTTCCACTGGGTCAGGCTTGTGCAGTCCTCATTGGGAAACAGCTTCCAAGAGAAAAGGGTCGTCCCTCGCATCCTTACGTGTGTTTTCTTGTTTGTGTGTCGAGCTTGTGGTGAAGAATTCATGTCTCTGGAGATTGGTGAGTAATTCTTACACATTTTAATGACTGTTTTTCCTGAGACATAAAGCATTTCCTCCCACTTCAGAAAAAAAAGCTGGTTTTTTTAGATTTTTTTAATCTAGCATTCAATAACTCACAATGTATGCAAAGCAGAATATAAATTTTTAGCATTCAAGTGAAGATTTTAAGTAGAAACCTAATTGTAGGTAGAAGTTGTGTTTATTACTTACTGTAACTGTGTCTAACTTCCAAGATTTTCATTTAGACGTGCTTGTCTGCTAAATCATGTCATAGAGATTGAATGTAGCAAGAATTTGAGCCTTTTTTAATTAGCTTGCAATGCTGAATGGGAAGTACTTCCCAAATAGACACTTGTAAGGTACCTGATTGTAACACAGCTCATATGGCAGTGTTACTGGATGCCAGGTTTCAAATGTAGTTTTGGGGATTCTAGATGTTTGTGGAGGGCACAAAATGGAAAACCAGGTACATTTCCTATCAGTGTATATATCTGTGTGTACATCACCTGCAAAGCTGGATGTTTATTTCTGTAGGCGTGTCATATATTGAGCTGCAAAATCCGTCAGCATCAAAATTATTTTGGAAAAAAACCACCAACTAACCCACAAAACAGTATCTGGTTGTAGATTAGGATTTAAATAACTGAAAAACACTTTGTTTCACTTCATGGTAACTGGTTTCTCATCATAGGAGAAATATAAAATACATGTCTTCATTTCTCCTCTCTGGAAGTTAAAAGTCTAATTGTAAAAGTGCTGCAGTCCTGCGACGTTTGGAAATCTTGTCAGATTCCAATTTTGAAAATGTTTTTATCTTTTATAGCTAGAAAATTACAGCACAGTTATCTACAGAGAGGTATTTAGCAAGGGAAGCCCAGGGTTTTGCTGTGTCACTTTGGTTTTGGTTTCTCTTGGTGTTCCTTTAAGGATGACAAGTCTTGATGGATGAATACATGCAAAAATGTCTTATTCATCTGTTTGAAGATTGTGGGGAATAGTGCAGCTCATCTGGGTAAAAGTTAGGTATTGATTTTCATCAGGAAATAATTCCAGCCTAAATTTGGATGGTCTGAATCAGAGCTGTGGGTGGCTATGTGGATGTAATACATCAGCTTGCAGAAACCTGTGCTTAGGGTAATTTCATTAATGCATCAACTGGCAATTTCTGTGCTACAGTAGTGTGGTGATGATACATTGCAGATGCAGAATTGATGTAATATTTATGATTTACGTGATTTGGAAGACGACTGTTAGCATTGATGTTCCTTTGGAGCTCTGACTCCTCATGTAGGTGGTTTGGCTCCCAACCCAGAACTAAAAACAATGAGCTGTGGGAAATGCTTTTTAAATTCTGTTGTTGTGAACAGAAGAACTATTTTCTGTCATTATAGTTCCCAAATAAATTCTAATGTTGAATTTAGATAAATTTTAATGTTTCACTTTAGTGAGATGTTTATCTTACCTACTTGCTGCTTCTTTTTTTTCTTATAGCTTTATAAGTTAAATTTTAATGCGATTTTTATCACTGGTTTGTTTTCTTGGGTTTTTTTTTAGTGTGATTTGGGCTTAGCCATAATAGGTTTTTATAGGGAGTTACATCAAACTGTCTTCAAAGATGTTTAAAGTGCGCTGTGCTTTTTGATATATTGAATGTACTATTAGATGGAAATAAATGCAGAGAGTAGGCACAAAAATGAAGTGCTGGTAGCATTTTAGGTTTGGAATTGTATAGACTGAACAGTCAAATAGCTGTTACGCTGTTCTGTTGACAGTTTAGGATTGGTCATAAACTTCTAATTTGCTCCTTTTCTTTAGCAAAAAACCCCATGCAGCTATACTTTCAACTTAATCAGTTAAGCACATAATAATGTGCTTAAATTCTTCCCAGAAAAGAAAAGGGAATGGAATGAGGGACCTTTCTTAAGTATAGGTCTAGAAATGCTTACTGCATACGTTAGCTGGATCATGGTTGCTAATAGGAAACTTTCAGGGTTTGTTGGTTAACTGAATGGAGCCATAGTTAGTGTGGTGATAGCTGGAATTTTCCAGTTACTTTTTCCAACCCCTAGGAGTCACATTCTAGCTCATAAGTTTCCCATTTTCTTGAAGGATTCAGGGTTTTGTTTGTTTGTTTTAAAAGGAGAAAAGGATACAGTTTAAATGTAAGCAAGTGGGTTTTTTAAACCTTGAAGTATATCTTCATTTCAATGTGTGGCTACCTAATATAAGCTAGAAGAGGAATATATTGGTGTATTTAAAGCTACGTGGCACTGAGCTACATGATTGAAACTTCTGGCTTTGCTTCTAAACTGAGCCAGGTGTATCAGTCTGCTTATTTTACTGGTGAAAGGGGGTTACATGAGGTTCTTCTGGTATTGAAACTTCTATTTTATCTAAATAATACAATCCCTACTGGAACACCAGGTGTGAACATTCAGCGTGATCTGCAGTTTCCCTTATTTAGACATAGGAACAATTTTTTTGCAGTGAACAAGTGGAAGCTGTCATGCAGACAAAAACTCCAAAAGCTTAACGTGTGGTATTTGTTCTGGGAGGTGGAGAGATGAAGGGACAAATTCCTGATTTCACCTGGGCAGTGAAGTAGTTCAAAGCCATGATCACAGAACAAATTCTTTACCTCTAAATGCCTTCTGCCTAATGAGGAAAAATATGAATACCATTCATGGCAGAGCACTATTGCTTGTTCATACCTGCTTTTCGGGAAGTTGATGAATTTGCTTGAACTGAGATTTTATTTGCCTCATACATTGATCTGTTTTCACTTTCAAGAATGTTCTTTTTTGCAAAACACTGAAAACGCTTATTTTGTGAAGACCATATTTGCTTTTATGACATACATACTATGAAATCAAGCTTTTAGCTTGGCATTAAATCGTTAAAAACTTTAGTTATGGGGCAATGCCAGTCATTTTAGGGTTGGAGCTCTCCAAGCAAAAGTGAAAATAAATTTTATCTGAAGTTGTTGGAGCAATATGTATTTTGGCTTGTGCATTTTCTGTTCCTTTGAAATGCATAAAGTAGGCTGAATTGTTTGGTTTGGGTGGTTTTGCCTTAACTGTCTCCAGGAAAAGGGCATGAGGAGGGAGGAGACCATGGCAAATGTTTTTTGCTGACTTGTCACTGGCAGAGCATCCCCAGAGTCGCTGCCTGAGGCAGGCATGGATCAGGAGTGTTGAGTGTTAGCAGGCACGGGGAAACCTCCCAGCCCAAGGCAGCAGGAGGGTCAAACTCCCGAAATTCCTACTCCATGGAGGAGTTGTTCAAGTGACAGTTTGTTTCCAACATGCAAAACTTGATTTAGTCCCCATTCTTCATGTGGAATGAGAAATTGCTGGTGAACTGGTGTCTTTTTTTTTCTTTCCCTCCCACCGTTCTGCTGATCAAATTCATTGCTTTATGAGATCCAAATGGAATAGGATGAGAATAATACTCAAAAATACCTTCAAAGGCTCAGTCTTCAAGTGACTCTTTTATTGTGATGTCCACCACTAAAAAGTAATATTGTTGTCCATACAACTCTAGCCAATAGCCTGTTCCAGAGATTTCACTTCTGAGATTTCATTTCATCAGAGCAGAATGCACAGAAAAGGCTGATAAGGAGTTGTTAAACACAGTCTGTGATTCTTGTTCCATGAGCTGCATGGTGCCTGGAGCAGCAGTGGGCACCAGGAATCCAGGTTGAAAGCAAAGAAACAAATAAATACTGGTATTTTCAGCCAGGAATGACCAGGGGTGCTGGTTTTTTCCCTCATTGTGCCAATTCTTTAGTATTATTTGGAGTATTTGCTACTCCAAACCTGCTGGCCATAAATACATCCCCAAACTTGCCATGCTTTGGAGTTAGGAAAGGGGGTTCACCCATATAGAGGCTGGATCTCCATAAAGAATACAAGGAGATTTGACACACCAGAAGAAAACCATTCAGAAACAATTGAATGTCAGAAGGTGCACAACAAGTAGAACTGTATTGAGTAGCTGGAGATGTGTAAAAATTCTCCATAGTTACTTTATAGACTTGGAACATCTCTAAAGTTGCTGATTCTGCAAAGAGTCTTTAAGGTGAGAGATACTGTAAAAACATATTTCTTTACAAATCTTCTGTTTTACAGTCTTGAAATGTAGCCTAAAATCTGCTTTCCTGATACAATGTGTAATCCAGAAAGAAAAAAAGAATGAGGGAAGGAGTTTTCACTTCTGGGTTTCATATGAGTACTCCCTGCCTTGCAAATCTCTTCCTTATGTTCATGTTTTCTACTGGTAAGAGGAGAATTGAGTAATGCTCCATATGGTAAACAGCAGTTAATTTGATTTCTTTGGATACGATTTTACTAGTCCTTTAAAAGTGTTTCCAAAGCCAGATTCAGCATAAGAAAAACTTAAACAAGTTCCTAAAGAAGTCGATAAAATTAATGTTCCCACCAAATATAGAGGGTGGGTTTCTCTGAGGTTTTCTTTGCTATTTTACAATCACATGAAACGACTGATGTTGAGTATGATGTTTGCCATCCCAATGTTCTTCTATCCCTGACCCCTTTCTCTGACACAAATGAAATAAACTGATTTTCACTTCACATAAGGCATTTCTCAATGAACCGAGTCTTCACCAGGATATTTTTCATTACCATACAGTTACATTCTTAGAAATGTCAGGTACAGATGAACTGCTCTCACACTAAAAACATCACTTTTGCCTGCTTGAGGCTGAAGAAGTTATTACACAATAGTCAGCTGTTGCCAGAAAAGCCAGTTCTATGTCACTTTACTGTGCCCTGAGCTTAAAAAAAACACCTGACAAAGAAGAACAGCTCCCAGATTCTGGGAATTTAATGGAAGAAAATGCTGGCAAGGTCATTATGCTTCTAAGGCATCATATCTGTTCAAGAGGTGTCGTCCTGTAGTTTTTTCTGCTGCTGCAGTTTAACCTTGGAAAGAACAACCTGGTGTGCCATTTGCTGAAGCAGCATGTGTTGCTGGGTCAGCAAAAGTCTTTAATAAATATTAATTGTTATTTCCGTTGTTTTGTGAGATAAGGATACAGTTGTGAGAGTCAGGATGTAAAACTAGGGAACTACTGAATTATATATTTTTTTTCTGGGTATTTTTCCTGCGGAGCTGTCAAATGTGCTGACAGTTCACTTTGTAAATAAACTGTAGTTGTTCCTCTGCACTTATGAAGTAAAAGGATAATGCAGATCAATCTGTGTAGGTGTTGAAATGGGAGATGTGAAAATACAAGGGGAGGCAGCCAAGAAATACTTTTGTCAAATGGAAATTTCTGAACTTCTAGAGCCAACGGTTTGATTATATGAGACCAAGAGGCATCAAAGTGATTGACAGTCTGCATATAAGCAGTGGGTGGCAGACGTAAACCCTTGATCAGATGGGGTTCTAAAATTTCATCTGGTAAATTGAATGATGATATATCCTGCCACCTAAATGCTGGTTTTCTTGTGGTCTTTATTTTGCCCAAGTCACCTTTTAAAATACCTGACTGTACACATGAAGCACATTCTAAAAAGCAAATCTGGGGCTTTTTTTAGTGTAGTGTATTAATGATAACACTTGAAATAATTAATTTGTGTTTGCCCATTATACAGATTATTCTTCTTCATTTAGAAAGGCCAAATGACTTTAATTAGAGAGAAAGTGTTACTCTTCATCTGCTCTGCTTCCTTACCTGATAGTGGGTATTGGTGTTGCTGCCTCTTCAACCATCTGTCTGAATTGTGGTTTTTATTTATTTTATAAGAAACTTGGCATTGAGATTGGAATAAATAAAATGTTACTTAAGGAAACAGGATTTAATCTTTTAGTGTATTCAGGTTGACTTGGTTTTTTGATATTTGTTCAGTATACTGGTTCTAAAAATAAATTAATCTATCAAAATAACCTTTATTGTGGGTATTTTGTATGCTTGAGCATCCATTTAACTGTTTTTCTTTAGTATGTTTATTTTTTAACTAAGTTGGCATTTTTGAGATAATTTTTGGGGAAGATGTTTGAGTGATGTGAAAGAATTCTGTACAGCTAGGAATCTTAAGTATTAGCACCATCTGATTAACACTAGTATAATGTAACTAACTTTTTTGCTGTGTATTCTGAACTAACAGAAGGAGGATCCTGCCAGTTCTGATAATGCATATAATAACAGATCAAGAGAAAGCAAACTGTATTTGAAAGAGAGTTTGGTATTTGGGTATTTTTGCATTTGTTGGCGTGAATCTGACTGTTGCCTAACCTTGGACATTTTCTTTAAGACCAGTGCATCCAGATTGTAGAACCATAAAACCACAAAATGGTTTGGGTTGGAAGGTCCTTAATTAAAGATCATCTAATTTCTGCCCCATGCCCTGGGCAGAGACACCTTCCAGGTTGCTCGGAGCTCCATCAAAACTGGCCTTGGACATTTCCAGGGATGGGACAGCCACAGCTTCTCTGGGCAGCTGTGCCAGAGCCTCATCACCCTCACAAGGAGGAATTTCTTCCTAATATCCAATCTAAATCCACTCTCTATCAGTTTGAGGACATTGCCCCCTGTCCTGTCACTGCAGGCCCTTTAAAATGGTCTGTCTCCATTTCACCTCTAAGTTCCCTTCAGGTACTGGAGGGCCTCAGTTGGGTCACCCAACACCTTCTCTTTTCCAGGCTGAACAATCCCAGTTCTCCCAGCCTTTCCTTGCAGGGAAAGTGCTCCATCCCTCTGACCAGCTTGGTGGCAGAACAGAGGGGCAGAATCACCTCCCTTGACCTGCTGCCTGTGCTGCTTTGGATGCAGCATGGGATTCTATTGGAGAAATGCTGCCAGTGTTCCATTTTGGGCCTGGTAACAGGGGGAGGGCACCAGCCTCCAGTTTCAGGTGTAATTCAGCTCTGCCTCTTTCTGTGTCACATTTCCCAGCCCTTTTTCTTGTTGCATAAAACTCTGGGTTTCCACTGCTCTTTGATCGTACTCATCAAAGGGAGGCGTTGATGCTGTAGATTAATAGCATTAAGCACCATGGAATACAGGGCTGCAAAGGGCTGGTTTTGCTAATTGCTGACAGGTATTGGCACCAGCAATTAATGCAGACACTCACTTAACTCTGACAATCAGAGCTAAACTCACCACAGCAGCAGTGAGCCCTCACTAGAGATCAGGTGGGTCCCTCTGGGCTCACATTCTCTGCCTGATGAGGACTCGTGTTGATGTTTTAAGATGAAGTTGTGAGAGCACCACGTCAAAGTCTGATATTCTTTGGTATCTTTCTGTGGCTAGTGTAAGGATGCTTTTCCTGAAAAGCAGTATTTGTTGAAGCGTTGAGGCCTGCCTACTTTTTATAAATACTTGGAGTTAACAAGATGAATAATAGGCAATGATGAATTTAAAATGAAAGAGAAGAGGGGTTATGTGGCCTCTCTGCAGTTAGATCAATTCTTGAAGTTTCCCCACAAGCCTGATTGGCATCCACAGCTCTAAATTAAAATACATTATATCTGCACCAGGTCCTGGTTTGGGAGCAAATGAACGTTGGGTGTGGATGTTTCAAGAAAACAGTGTAGGGTCTGTTTGAAAGGATGTGAGAGTTCAGAGAAAATCACGAGTTAATTTCTGATTTACTTGTGATGTCAAATCCCAAACCAATTCAGTGTGTTGCTGATGTTTTAATCTTTTTGGAGGCTTGTAGGCCAACTTGCTGCTATTCTTCTAAGGCAATAATGTTATTATTTTTCTGAGATGATCAGCTCCTGAAGCTGCACCCAAATGAACTGAAAGAAAGGAGAGCTAAGCGAGGCGAGGCTGCGCCCTTGGACCTTGGAGATGACAAGAGACATTCAGTGTTCAGCTCTGTGCCACACTTTGTACCCCGTGTGTCTCTGAGCTTGAACTTTACGTCACAGGCAATGAATATTTTTAATAGAGTTTGTACTCTTTTGTCTGAGATGAATGCAGGCCCACACATGGTGTAAGCTACAATTAATTATCCTCTTGGGTCTGCTGCACATATTTGCATATGCTCTATCAGTGGACCACCAAGATTATTCAATTAAATCCTCACAATGGCTTTAAGAAGGCCAGTGATTAAAGCCTTAGTGATGACTGTTCATTTATAAAGTAATTATTTTTTATGAATTTCAGTCTTGGTGCTTATTTCTTGCAAAATAGGATCTATTGGGAGAGACAGCTTGAAATACAGGATGTGTCTGAATAGGTGCCACAATTACAACTGATAGACAAGTGAGTGCACCAACATTTCAGCTCCTCTCTTCTGTCAGATTGCAAAAACAAAGATTTCTAATCATTTCCCAGATGACAGTGACTTAGCAGAAGTTTGTCAGACCATTTTTCTCTCTCAGCAGACTTAGGAAGGGTCTAGTTATGACCCAGTGTATTCTGATACTTGTTATATTCTAAGTCTTGATAAGCACGGTTTGCTTTTAAAACTTCTGCTAGGAGAAAAGTGTTTTTATTTAATAAAAATGGCTGTTTACCATGGGTGGGATTGTGTGGAGACTGTGCCAATTCCCAGGTATCTGAAGTGATCAAGAAATGGGAGGTGTGCAGATGTCTAGAGACAGTGTAATGTTGTTACTCTTCTGTATAACCTTGGCTAAGATGAATAAAGGATTGGTGTGATTTACACAATCTTAAAACACCAAGCTCAAGAAAAAACAAAGCAACCCACCACTCATACAAAAAATAATCCCAAAAATTAAAGAAACCTGAGAAATTATAAATTAAATTATAAATTATAACTACAAGATAAGAGGGAGATAAAAATGTCACCAAAGGTAGAAGACTTAAAATAAATAAGATATTTAACTACTTCTGTTAATGAATATTGTTTTTTTGATCCCAGTGTGCTTAGAGAGATTTGCAAAGCAACACTGGTTTTACCAAATGTCTGTTGAAATTCTGCTGTTGAATTTGAAGTAGTAATTCACTGAAATTATACACATTTTTATATATTTATGTATCTTTTGGATTTGTAACTCGATAAATTCAGGAGCTTTACTTTTTTGCAGTTCTGTAGAAGGAGTTTGCTGAACAAATGCACAACATCAATAGGTATTAAATTGCTTAAATTGTCTGCATTCACTTTTCTTATAAGTATCTTTAGCATTTCTTTTCAGAATATAATTATTGAAAAACATGTTAAAATTGCTCAGAGGAATTGCTGTTAAAGTTGCTTTCTCTTATAAAATATCTCTAATTTTCATACAGTGAAATGGAAGCATAAGTCAGAACTGCCTTTTGAATTTCAACTTCCATCTCTAACACTTGCTCAAGAACACACACACTTGGGCTTTTAATAAATCAGGAAGGCCAAGGCTTGCATAACTGAGTTAATGGTGTGTGGTAGAGATAATTTTCTATCTAGTGAGCTTTGAAAACGGTAAAAGTTGGTATGTAGCTATAAAAGCATTTGCAAAAAGTTTTTACTGAATTTGATGCTTGTAGTTGTACAGGGGGTGACTAAGATAACTGAATTAGCTCTGATTTACTTGGTGTGATGAATTTGAATTTCTTCTGGTGATGTTGTACAGTTGTGCTCATGCAATCAGTTGTCCCTTGTAAATTCAAGTCAGATTTATTTCTTGTTCTGAAAACCTCTAATATTGCATGTGTAAGAAAGTACCAGTTAGTGATTTCTGCTTAACCCATGTTAATGAATTGTCCCAATTTATTATTATGCTAATCTGAGTGGTCTAACTCGAGCAGCAAAGATACGTTTTACTTTGTGTTGGAACACCATTTTTTGGTGTTTTGGTTTGGTTTTGTTGCTGTTGTTGTTGTTGTTTTGGGGGAATTTTTGTTCATTTGTTTCTTTGGGTGGTTGTTGGTTGGTTTTGGTTTTGGTTCACTATTCACCCACTTCATTATTCTTCTAAACTTACCTCACATAGCAAACAGTATGTTAGTCATGTTTAGAACAGAGTAATACTTAGAGAAGTTAAAATTCTCTTCATCTGCAGCACTACTATCAAGGTACTGTATTAGACCCTATGCCCAGGGCTTAAAATGTAATGAAATGTTACATAAATTGATGACACGTGACAGGTACATCTCACAAATTATCACAACAGCTTTGTGGCCCTTACTGAGTCTCAGTGTTTTACAAATTTGAGATATGTTACCTACAGAATGAGACACCTCCCACAAAGTTCTGGGAACCCTGGAAAGAGTAACTTTTTCTGACAAGAGAGTGATTAGAATTGGAGTCCTTTATTAAAACCTTCTCAATCTGTAGTAGAGTGCATGCCATTTTAGCAAGTATTTCATCCTAGCATTGTGAATCAGTGGTTTTTTTTAATGTTTGCTCTTGCTTACCTAAACTTAGTTTTACCTTGGAAATATGTCATGAGGGCATGTTAATCATATCTGCTCAAGTGAGAAAAAGCTTTTTTCATGTGAATATTTTCACTGGAATATGAATGTGGGTTTAGAATGGTCCCATTGAGAGGAAGGTTTATAATTTTGAGGCAGCAGTGCCTAATCTTTTGGAAAATAAAAATAAATGAAAAGCTGGAGTACAGTCAGTTGTATAGAAATGTCCAGATGCTTTTCACTACAGCAGCAGCAAAGATACCAAAGCTGCTATGACTGGAACTGAGGAGGACTTAAAAGGAAAGTCTACAGAACTGGCAGGCTGCCTGAATAAAACAAACTCAGAGCAGCCCAGAGAAGTGATGGCAGCAGTAACTACAGTTTAGGTGTTACATTGTCTGCCAAGAAAATGAGTAGAATTTTTTCTGCACCTTCCCGAGCGTGTGCACACACCAAGGGTCAGAAACACTTTGTTCTCAGCAGCGTATGGGATTTGTTGCAGGTCTGTCAGCACTTTGGGTCTGGCTGTCTCTCTACCCCCTCCCCTTTTGCTGGATCTCCCTGATGTTAAGTTACCATACTCAGATGTTTCCCTGTGGAGCTGTGCAGCCCCGTTTCCGAACTTGTTGTTTAAAAAACCTTAATTGAAAAAAGGCTCGTAATTCTAGGATATGATAGCACTGGCAAAAAAGTGCTTGCATTTGCTGTTGACTGAAAAATGTGGTATTACAGATTTAGTAAAATAGAAGTGCTGGTATAGCCACAGACCACATCCTTGCTTGCAGTTGTGTAGGGACTGCATTTACTTCAATTTTTTCCAAGTTTGGACAACTGTTTGTTAGGCAACTGCATTTCTTGCTGTTAGAAATGAGACATTCTCATGCTACAAAGCAAGCACACAAGGTAGGAATGGCTGATTTGATTCATACCCCACACCCCCTGCCCAGGTGAGGAATGAAGGGATTCACAGAAGACAAACAAAACTGGCCCAGACTTGTCTTATGTTTGTTTGCAGTTGAATCTTACCTTTAAATATCAGTGCAAAAATTCATTAATGCAGAAAGAATTACTTTATTGCTCTGGTAATCTTGGTCTTCTTACTTGATTTGTCATCTTTTTAAGTATTTGGTCATGACAAATGCATAAAACTGCTTCTCATAAGAAATATCTCTGAGTATATTTGTGATATATAGAGATTGTGTGTATCCATAATAAAGATTGTCGGCCTATAAACTTTAAGACACAGAATAAATGTTAGGAAGAAGATATTTGGTGTAGCATTTTTCTGAAATGTGTTCTTCAGTGTTCATTTGTCAAAAGGAGCAGTGTTTCTAAATTAAAGATGTGGAGACCTCTTAAAAGTTGTGTCCTGGTTTGTGATTTTGTTGTATTCAGCCTTTGCTTTGATGGCCACACTGACAATAAGCAAATGAGAAGGCCTTAGCACTGAGGAACACATAAATAAAGGCTGCAAAGAAAGGCCATGAGAGAAGCTTTGAAGTGGCATCTAGCTTTAATTTGAGTGGGAGAAAACCAGATGTGTCTTTGGGAGTTCTGGCCCAGCCCATTTTTTTAAGAGGACAGCAAGCTCAACCAAATCATTCAATGGAGAGACCCCAAACCAACTATTTCCACCCTGGTACTTTGATCTTTGTTGCCACTTTTGAGTGAACTGCTCTGTTCCAGAGGAAAAACCCTTCATTTGAACTGTGTGCATCATCCAGTACAACTGGATTACATATCTCCTTTTTCCACCCCAACTGCAGTTATCTGAGTTAATTTCCTATGCAATACACTGACAAAGATAATAACTATTTCAAAAAGCAGACCTGATGGGAATTTTGATTTGGCTGACTTTTGTAATGTGTGTTAGAACAAAACATTGGTACGCAGCATTTCGGGTCAGCAGTCCTGAAAACACAAAATAGAATGAAAATAAAGAAACCTGCTTGTGTAGGACTTCTGTTAGCAAGCTTTGCACCTGGAATGATGTGCTTAGTTGCTGCTTACAAATAGAACAATACCTCTGAATGATATATTTGAGGGCTTTTTTTTTTTTTTTCAGCAGTCCTTGGATCACATTAAACCAAAAAAAAATTGTTGTTGGCTGTACATTTAGTGGGTAGATTAAAACTACACAACAAGGTTTTATTTAACATGTCTGGAAAATAAGTAAAATAATCGTGCCTTCTAAAGAGATTAAGAGTCTCAAAGGATGGAAAGGAGAAAGAGAATAGATAAGAAGGCAAATAACATGAGTCAAATTCAAGGTTACTGTCATTTCTAACCTGAACAGGATAAATCCTTTTGCTCTGAGGGCTTGTCCATGTGCCAGAACTAAGCTTCCTTATAAATTATGCCAAAGCTTGCGCTTTTCAGTGGAAGGGATTGGACAGGAGAAGTTTGAAAATTCTGGAGAAAAAGGGTCAAGTTAAGTTGGTGCTGTTAGGCTGGTATGAGTTGTCTTACACTGAGATATCTAAAAATGGACCTTCCATCCATGTAAGGCTACTTTAGTTTGCTTTTGATTCTTTTATGGCAGATATAAAACCACTAGTGTAATCAAGCACGGAATATTATCTTGATACGTGCAAGAACTATGCTTTATTTTGCTTTGAAATGCTTCTTCCTGTCATCCTAGTGTAGATTTCTGGAACCCGGCACATTCCAGTGGCAAATATTAATGAGGAATAGTTTGTGCCCCATACCAAGGCTGGAGAATATGCTCATGAATAGTGATGAAATAAACAGGGAATTTTTTCCTGTCTTCGTCTCTAGTGTTTAACATGCCATTAATACGGATCCTAAAATTGTAAGGGTCAGTTATGGCCTTCAGTATAAGTGCAGAAGACTTTGTGTATAGTTATCCTATGTTCTCAAAACATGGCAAAAGCTGGAAGGAGAAGGAAGAGGCTGTATCTCTGCATAAATAAAAAAGTGACACACTGCCTTCTAGCTGGCTGAGTCCAAGTGAATCACTCTCTTACCACATATAAAAGTACAGATGCATAAATATGCAGAGTTGAACTCTGAATTACACATTGGGCTTGGTATAAGGTTGAAATTAGTGTTCGCAGTAAAAAAATTTAGTTTTTTGCTTTATTTCCACTGAGATTTATTGATGATGTATAGATTATTGTAGTGTAATAAATGAAATTCTAAGTGAGTGTGTGTGTACTCAGAAATTTATGGATAACTGAACAGCTGTCTAAATTGGATGTTGAAGACTGTGAATATCAAACTGTAGCTTGGTTTGAATAAAACTCTCTGTGCTCTGCAACGTGGAGTTTAAAACAAATGCCTTAACCTGCTGTTATGTGGGAGGGTTATGACAATAATTATCAAGCTTTGCTACACCTTGCGCAAGTATTTTGAGGAGCCTTGTCAAAATACCAGCTAAATTACTGCCAAAAATGCAGTAATGAGATGAGTAATGAAAAAGTTTTCAAATGGAAGTATTTAAAATCTATTCATCCAGTTAGACATATTTACAGTCATCACTCTTAGTTGCACAAGCTGAATTTCCAGTGTTCACCCATGAGATTTCACTTGTGTCTGAGCTGAAGGGAAAGAAAAGCCTGGTTTTTCTTTGTTGTGCCCTTTTAGAAGGAAGTGACTGTTCAGGTCTGGAAGGCAAGCACTGCACAATGCACAGGAGCATGGTTCATGTCTGTGACATGTTTTCTGCCTTTTTTATGTAATCTCAGCTGCCTCCTGTACATCTCAACATCTGTGTGGAAAACTGTTTTGTTCGGGGATTTGTCTGTGGTTTTGGAATGCTGACTTGATGCGTGACTAAAACCCAAAGCAAACTATTCTTGAATATTGCTTCCTCTGCTCTCCTCTATCACTTTCGTGCCCTGTCCCTTCTTTCCCTCCTGGTTTTGTGTGGCTTCCCCATTGTGTGGCCTCTCGCTGCATCATCAGTGAGGTGCACTCACCCCAAACATGGGATGTGCCTCCTCTCAGGTATAATACTCAGAAATACCTGAGTATTTCTGGTCCCTGAGTAGAAGTCCTGATCCACTTATTTTGGATGTCAGCTCACAGTCACCTGTCAAGGTTTAATGAGAACCAGAATGCAACATTTTGGCAAAGCGTTTTGGCCAGCTCATCTCCAATCTCCATAGTTCGCCTTTCTTTTTTCTTTTTATTTTTTTTCACTTTGGTGTGAGAGTTTCTGAAATGTCAGAGGGGGAAAAAAAGGGCTTTGGAAGGAGAGAAAAAGAGCACTCACAAAAGAAAAAACACCCAACCAAAGAAACCTGGATGCTTCCTCAGGAATGTTTTGAGTCTGAATTCTCTTTAATCTGAGCTGCTTTCCTTGAGAGGCATTGTATGACCACGGCAATTAGGAGTGGCACACATTGTCCTCGGAGTGTCTCTTTCCTGTCTCCTCATTGTAATTGATACATTTCTGCAACAACAGCTCCTTCAGGGGCTAAACTTAGAAATCTGCTGAATTTAGTACAAGGATAAAGTACTGGCACTTGCCAGCTCATCAGTTAAGCTCTGTAGCAGTCTCTCCATTTAGGCATTAGTAGGTTTCGAAAATCCCAGTAGAGGAAGTACGAAGAATTGGGCTGTCTTTCTAATCTTACACTCTAGGTTTATGAAGGCTTATCCATTCATTCACCATGAAAGTAGTGTGGATTTTTTATTAGGCTTTTGTTCGGAGGCAACTTTTAATCAATAATTGCAAATTATTGATTGCTATTGCTCTATAATTGCAAATTGTTAAGATCCAAAGAATTTTATTTTAAAAGCGGAGAATATTAAGATAGTCTTGTTAAATTCAGGTTGTTTTTGTGAAGCAGGAAGGATGGAAAGCGTGACAAGCGTGAGATGAGCTGTGTTTCATAGTTTAGAAAGTTCAGATGGTGACGTTAATAGGCAGTAAAAGAAGTAGGTGTTAACGATGAAGAGCCTCTGGAGATCATTCAGTCCAGCCCTTCTGCCAAGGCCTCTGTGAATGCACTTTCTGAGGTCACCTAGAGCAGGTGACACGGGCTGGTGGCCAGGCAGGTTTAAATCTCTCTGAGGAGGCTCCACAGCCTCTCTGGGCAGTGTTGCAGTGCTCAGTGCCTCTCACAGTCCCTTCTCCTCACATTCACTGAAGGTGGCTGTGTTTCAGTCTGTGCCCCTTGCCCTGCTGCTGGGCACCACTGAAGAGAGCCTGGCCCGTGCTCTTGGCACCCACCTTTCAGAGATGTGGGTGCATTGATAAGAGCCCCTCTGAACCTCCTTTTCTCCTTTTCTCCAGGCTGAACAGGCCCAGCTCCCTCAGCCTTTCCTCCCAGGAGAGATGCTCCATCCCCTCATCATCCCCACAGCTCCAGCAGCTCCTTGTCTTTCCTCATCTGGGAGCCCAGAACCAGCCCTCCCCTTCTCTCCTTCCCTTCAGAGGCTGGAGGACTCAACTCCAGACATTTTCTTCCTTTGTGGCAGCAGCTGATAGTTGTTGAATTTGGGTGGTTTCTTCCAAGCTGTGGGAGCTGCTGTGATCTGTCAGGATGCCCTGCAGTTCAGGGGAATGAGATGATGCAGAGGGAGCATTTTTGTGCTGCTGGGGTGAAGCTCAGCCTCCCAGCCACTGGAAGGAACTTCTGAGCAGCACCCTGAATTAAAAAGTTGCCTGCAAAAGTAGGACTGTGACTGCAACCCCTCACTCTTATTCCAGTCACTGAGTATTTATCTGTAATATTGGAAATTTTAAACAAGTATCTTCATGTCCTGACGATGAAGACAATTGCTTTTACAGGAGTGTTTTATCCTTACAGAGCAGTTATATATGGCTCATGTTCAACTTGTCCCTGTCCAGCTGAAATCTTGTTTATGAATATATAAAGTTACGCTGAAGTGAATTATCTATGTTCATACATGAACTAAAAACACTTCTACAGTCTTTAAAATTCAAAATGGTTACCAACCCTAATATTTTCCATCTCTTTTTAGAGTATTCATGAAGATTCTTCAATACTAGTGCTGTTCCTTTTTCTTTGTGTGTATATATATATATATGCATTTGTGAATGTGTACACTCATGTTGTTATATGCCATGATGAAATATTCTTAATTATTTTCCCTGGACCGATACATTTGCTGAACAGGATTTACATAATTGAGCTGGAAAATCAAAACTGATTGCCTAATACTTTCTTTCTCTCTCTTTCACAGTCATAATGAACGAAAAGTGACCTGCAAACATCCAGTGACAGGACAGCCATCACAGGACAACTGTATTTTTGTTGTGAATGAGCAGTAAGTGCCTTTGTTTCACTCTCTAGAACACAGATTTTAAACCCATCAATAGTGAAGTAAGATTCAGTGATTACTAGTGGCAATATTTATTTTTTCCAGATCAGATCTACATGTAGACAGTTCCTGTTTAAATTACTTGGAAGTAATGATAAATATTTTATATTTAAGATATACACCATAGCTCAAATTAGTTGTATGATGGAAATGCATCACATTTATGCACTGTATGAATTTCCTCTTGTCACTTTAGTTACTCTGTAATTTTAGTAAACGACCTAGATATTATATAACAATCAAATAAACTTGCAGAAAAGGATAAATTTTATAATCACTGAGGGACACTCACAAGCTGTTAATCTATAATGTTTTGCCTGATGATTTCCCCTTAACTGATTATTTCCTTGGCCAGATGGGACATTTTCCGAATTGTTTGTTAATAACTCGGATTTGCTGTCTTTGCATTAGTTTTGTAGAACACAAACAATGCAAGGAGGTCTGCATGGAACTCAAGATTTTATTCTGGGTTCTGGATGTCCTCACCACCATTGCTGCCCCACATTTCACGGTGGCTCGAGTGAAAACCACCAGAACTGGCCAAATTTCACCACTGAGCCTGTTCTCACCCAAGGGGGGCAAAGCCAGATGGGGCCTTTGGAGAACATTTCTTCCCATTTCCATCTCATGCCCATACCTGTCTTTTTCCCTCCCACCAAGAAATTCTATTTTTAAGCAACATCTTAAAATTCATCTATAATAGATTGGAGCTTAAAACAAAGTGCAGGTAACTCTGCAATGAAGTGTGAATTGCTTTCAGATTGGAAAAGTAGGACACAGGCTGTACAAGGCTACATCTAGGGGTGCTTTTTATTAGCAGGCTGCACACACAGCATGTTCTAGTGCTATTACATATTCTATTTTCAGGACTGCTGCAGCAATGTCATCTGAAGAAAAGAAGGAGCGACCAGTAAGCATGATATGTGAAGCAACTAACTATAATCTGGCATCAGATTATGCTGCTCATCCAATGAGCCCAGTGGGCAGAGTAAGTGTTTATGTCCAAATAAATTAGAACTCAAATAATTCAGTTATTCCACAAGGTACCAGGCAGTGCTATGTGTTAGTATTCCACTGAAAAAGAGAAACAAAGCTTGTATTTTTCAGGGCACTTGACTCTTTCCACATTTAATTTGGAAACTGAAGTGTCTCAAACAAGTTATCACTGTAGCTGTAATTTTTATCAGGTGTCTCAGATCTTATGACTTACACATTCTTAAATTGACTTTTCTGATCTGTGTAAACAGCAAAACCTTGAGTGACTGATGAGGTATCTGGGCCAGCATTGTTGCAGAAATTGCTCCATCACAAACAATTGCCTGGATGTCTCCAGGTAAAACAGAGAGTTGGAATTATGTACAAGAAATAGTTGTGAGAGAGGTGGGAGGTGACCCTGTGCTAAACAGCAGATGACATTGGAGCAGAAGCAGAAGTCCTGGCTTCCTAGAAAAATTCCTGGTAAATGTTGGGGAGAATCCTAGACTCACTTTAATTTATGTTTTACTTCTCCATTCACCTAATTTCTCAGGAGGTTAAGGTAAATGCCCAGATGTTCTTAATAAGTTTGAAGTTTATTGGATAAAGCTGATGAGCCTATTGTGTGTATTTTTTTTTTTTTTTTTTTTTTTAAATTTTCAGCTTTCCTGAGCGAGAAGTGCACTTGCTACAAAATTAGGAAGTGTCTTAAGTTTTCTAGGAGACCAAGAAAACAGCTTTGATCAGTGATGGCAGACAAGAGCTGTCATCTCCTGTAGCCAGTAGTTAACAGTTAAACAAGGGGAAAACCTTATACTTTAGCTAGTCATTGAAAATGTTAACCCTGAGAAGTGCTTTTTCAGCAGATTAATCTAGCCTCCAAGGGAAAAATACACTTTGGAATGTGTTCCAACTGAGCAAATTCCTTAATGTCAGAAACTTGGATTGAAATAATTGACTTACGATGTGGTAAGAAACATTGTGAGGTTCCTTAAAGTGCAGTTTGGAAACTTTTTGTTGTTTTAAATATCTCATGAGACAGGCAGAATCCTTGACCTATGTTAGAAAACTGTTATTTAATGAGAAAAGTGTCTTAATCTATTAATGTTGCTGGGGGGAAAAATAGAGAGTCACAGATGTATTATGAACAGTAACAAAACCCATCTCAATTTCGTATGATCATGTTTAAGTCCATGCAGGAAAACCAGTTTAAAATAGAACAAACTAGAAAACCCCCAAAGAACAACAATAAAAATAAACTCAAAACCAGCCAAGCCCTAAAATAACCAAGCAAGCAAAAAACCCAAGGTAATTTCTTGTTAGAGTCATAAGAGTGTGTAGAATGCAATAATTACATAGCTAGTTGTCTCAAAATTCATTTTATGGGAAGCAATCTCAGGTTAAATATGCAAAATTAATTACAGTTTAGGAACATGTGTCTTACATTTTTCACACTTCTCTTTCAAAAGAGAAGTTGAAAATGCCCTTTAGTGTAGTGTTTATTTCATAGTCTTCGAGAAGGAAATTGAGATTTCTATGGCCCAGTTACTATGATTTCTTTTACTTTCATTGATTAATGACACTTTAGTTTCCTGTGAAAATAATATTTTGAAAAAATAGACTGTTCTACTTTTCATTCCTCCTGTTCCAGTTATTTAAATACTCTTAAAATATTAATATGATTATTGTGGCTGTATGTGTAATTACTGTACATCAGCTTTCAGATGTGAATTTGTCTGAATTAGTGCAACACCATTTAAAAAATGTTGTTTTTAGGGAGGTGAATGCTGGCAGAGTAGAACCACAGTTAATATCAGTCTGCCTTCTCTGGCAGCTACTCAAGGATAGTGAGTTGAATCCTGTCTAAAGATAGAAATATAGAAATGGCCCATGGGTTGTACCTGAATACAAACCTGATTTTCTTCTGTGTTTTTACTCATGTCTTCAAACAGTAGAGCCTGAAATTCTGAACTTTTGAATGTAATATATAGAGTCCTGGTGTATTGTAGCATAATAAAACAGGAATAAATTGTTGGTAAGGGAAGTTACAGAGAATTAATTACAGAGGAGAAGGATGCCAAACCAATTTTTTTAGGTGGTTTTTGTTTTCAGAGATAATTCATGACCACACCTGATATTGGAATGTAATGAGGTGTGGAAAAAAGTTGGGGTACAACTAAAGTTTCAGACAGTTAAAGGATATAGGAAAATGTTCTTATTAATGTTAATTGATCCCAGATAAATATGGAACTTGGAGAAGTTTCTGTTCTTGTCAGAAAGACTCTCTGGAGTCTAATGCTGTTGCTGACCAGAGGCTAACATGAGGTGAGGCAAAAATCAGTCCCTGCCCAGTAAAAGTCTTAGTTCTAATCTTCTTTTCCCACTGTATACAGGAGGGGGCCAAATAACAAATGACAGCTCTGTTAAGTGCTGCTTATTATTTCCTGTTAGCTTGAAGTGTATTTCCAAACATGAAGCCACTAGCACAGGCCCCTGGCTGTGAAAACCCACAGGCTTCAGATTGCTACAGACGTATTTATTTTCATCTCTCTGTAGAATGAAGAAATTGTTTTTCTGGTTGTTTTTTATTTTTTTAAATCTTATTTTTTATTCCTGCTGTTAAAATCACTACCTAGACAAACAGGATTAGATGTCATAAATTGCTTTTTAATGCATAAAGTCAGTCATATTACCAATCACCCTCTGTGATTCAGATCTGCTGCTCTTCGTTGCTGTCCTGATTATCAGCAGAATGAGGTGAGCACCTTCCTCCCAGAAAGTGATGTGGAGTGTTAGCCCAGCACGGCTGCTGAGGAGCTCCTGGAGAGCTGGGATGTTTCCCAGTGCTCATAAATATTAATCAGTTTGTTTCTAGGTATTTATTCTAAATCCAGCCCAGCTTTGAGTGGCTGGTGTAGGTGTAGCCATACAGCTCTGCTCAGGATGCAGGTTAGCTGGAAATTTTGGATTAATAGTGCTGAGGTTCATTAGCAAACAGCAAACAGTGAGCAGGAGGGGTGTGAAGGGCATTACTGGTGCTCAGAGCTGAATGTCTGCACTGTGCTTTCATTTTGGTTTATATTCAGACCAGTCCAGTAGTGCTCCTTGTGCATCTTGTATTTTAGTCCTGCCTAAATGAAATCCAGTTTGCTTTGTTATACAAACCAAAGCACACTTAAGAGTGAATGATTGGGAGATTTGCTTCAAAAGTAATCTCCTGGTCCAAGCTAAAATCCTGAGGCAGAAACCCACTCAGCTCATGGCAAACTGCAGCACTGGAAGGCACCAAAATTGCCTACAAAATCCAGAAAGTGGCATTGTGTTGTTTTGTGGTTTGGAAGATAATGTAAGCCTTGAAGACTGGAAACATATTTTTAAGCAGAAGTTGAATAACAAAGATACAGATTTGTACTCTCTGAGTTTACTTGCAGAAAATTTCCTTTTTAGCAAGGTTCTCAACCTATGTTTTTCCAGTTTATTGGCAAAAAATTTAATGATAATTAATGATTTTTGTGCTAGTTCTGAAACTGGGAAAGAAGCCTCACATAACTCCTGTATTTTTCTACCAGCTAAACAGAGAGAAAAGCCGCTTGCAGGGGTGATGAAATGTGCAGCCCCAGATGCTTGACTGCTCTGTTATGCAGAGTTCAAAACCCTGCTGGGTGTTTGTTTTTTCAGTTCTGGAAAACAGTGAATATCACTGGCTGGACGTCCTGGCTTTTCTCAGTACTGGATCTGTGCAGGGTTCTTCCCACAGGATCTGATTTTGGAGGTATCTGAGTTTCTGGGACTGTGCCTCAGAATGGCTCAGGTGGTACCAGGTGTGACTCAAGCAAGTTTGCTCTGTTACAGAAGGTAACAATAAAATTTATTCCTGTTTTGTTACGCTTGCACCTCCCAGCAAGTGATTAGTGGTTGGATCCTTTATTCACTGTCCTCTCTTTCTCTTTGCCTTCTCCAGAAGCTGGAGCTGGGCAATATGTCCAGAAAAACTGTAATTTTTTTGTGCCATGGGGTAAAAAGTACTTGAACCCTTCAGTTCTTATTTTTTTTCCTGTCACAGTTTGAGATAATTAATTATGTATGAGAGACCATGGGATATGGCCAGGGATCCCAGGCATAACAAGAGGAGGAGGTGATCTAAAGTCTGAGAACTCATAATTAGTTTATATACACACCTACAGTGTTTCAATATCCCAAAATACTCATTGTCTTAATTTTCAGAGTTTGTTGTGAAGTTATTCTCTTTATGCAGTGTGTGGCAAAATAATTACAAGTCATCTGAAGTGTTCTCTGTATTATCTAAAATTAGAAAGCACTTGTGATGCTGCATTTAATTGAAGGAAGTTTGTATTCACAGTTGGTAGGATGTAACCCATTAGAACTCTGCTGTTAGCTCAGTGAAATTGGAGTCAATATGGGCTTTTATCAGACCTGCCTTAGAGAGAGCTGTCTAAATTATCTGAATTTGTTAGACTTGACATAAGTGCTTGGTTGTCTTCAGAAGCATCCTCAGTGCTTTAGCTGTTTTTACAAGGATGGGAATTCTGGAGCACTCTTGAGGGGTTTTGAACCTTTAATACCTAATATTAGAGCAGGTGTGAGTGTTAGAAATTATTTCTGATCAGTTTTAGCACAGCTTTTGTGTGATAGGTTAACAGAGAGAGATGTCGTTCACTTTATAACTGGATTATTATGTTCTTTGTTATGTATTCCATTTTCACAGCTGGTGTCATAATTCTCTAGGCTTCTTACAAATCTTTGTCCATTTTGCACTGATAGAATTTTTCAGAAGAAAATGTGGAAGGTTTTTTACTATTATTCGTGATTAGGTTTTCAATTGCTTGCTCTGTCTTGCTTTTCAAAACTGAGTCAAATTTCTATATCTTCAAGGGAAATTAAAAGCACTCTGATTGTTTTTATATTGCCTTATGATTATTGCAAAAAAGAAATATAAAATGTATTTTGTGTTGCAGACTCTAGGCAAGCACACGTAGTTTTTGTAATGTTATTTTTTTTTTGCCAAGCAATATTGTATTCTTCAGTTAATGGCATCATTGACAAAAGCTGCACATAATTTTAAATTAAGTTCCCAGTTTATGATTTTTAAGCTACTGTGGGGTTTGCTCTGAAGCATGTGTAAAACCCAGCTCAGTTCTGTGATGTGCACTGAGAGAATTTCCATGGAGAAACCCCACACCCTCATTTACAACAAAACCTGAGTGTTGGTTTAGCATTCCTCCTTTAGGAATTTTGCATAACCTCTTGATTAGTCTCAATGGCAGAGACAGGGAAGCAGAAACACAGGATTGTATTGTCTCAGTTCAAAGGGTGGATTTGAGGCAGAGACATAAATGCAGCTTTAAAAATTGACTTGAACTTTATTTCTGCACAGGAGTGTACTTTGCTCTTCACATCTCGCAGTATTTGAGGCACCAGTTCTTGCAGAATTTAAAACACAAGTAAATGCTCAGCTCGTTTAGTTGCAGAACAAACTTTCTAAATGTAGGCTGAGAAGAATGAAGTGTGAATTGGCAAAGCACTGCGGGTTTCTTTGTGCCTTTTCCAATTTCTTTTGGTTATTCAAGTAGAAGAATGAAATCTAAAATGATTTCCTTTTCCAACCTCTCTTAATCAGATGTGATCATTGCAAAATTGTAAAAAGTATGAGCAACAGCTGATACGAGCTCTGGAGTTTCATGGAAAGATTTCTAAGTAGACTTCAGTGCAAGCAAGTAAAATAATGAATTTTCAAACCAACCAAGAGATCACAGAACAAAGAAAGAATACTATAGTTTATTTTAGGAAAGGGGGAATGATATCTTGTTGAAATATGAACAAGTTTTCATGTGTTAGGTCAGTGTTGGAAGCAGGAAGGAGTGGAATTTCTTGCCCAGATGATGTAGGTTTTCATAATTAATAATAGTTCTGTGAGTTTGCTTCTCTTCCTACAGCTCAGAAGGCCTTCTGCCTACCTTAGAAGAAGGTCAGATATGTATTTGGTTGGGTTTTTTCTTGTTTAAAAAAGCCCCAAAACATCTTTCAGTACTTGTCTTGGGATTTGTCTTTATATTCTCTGCAGAAGAAAAGAAAGAAATGCTGAAACCAGCAGAACCATCACAATAATTATCTGTCTAAAAAGGGAATAGAGTTTGTGTTCTGCAGTCCCCCAGAGGAACACACATAAGAAATAAGATCTTAAAGAAAAGAAAAACATTTTTATTTTTCTACAGCTATTGATGTCATGGTTTCTTTAACATGTTCAATTCAATTTAGACATCACGATCTTCAAAGAAGGTTCATAATTTTGGAAAGAGGTCGAACTCCATAAAGAGAAATCCTAATGCACCAGTTGTCAGACGAGGCTGGCTCTACAAACAGGTACTCAAACTCTCCTCACCCCCTTCTTTTCTTTTTTCTCCCCTCTAATGTGTGGTACAAAAGACAACCACTTCTGTGAAATGCAATGATAGAAATAGCAGAATGAAGCTATAAACTGTGAGCTGAAGTTAATTACCTCCTTGCTGGATATCAGTCTGATACAAATAAGACAAGTAAAGAACATCAGTAGATTATATATGCATGATTGTCTCTAAAAAATCTAAGCAGATGTTGGTAGTAAATAGCTGATTTAATTTCAGGCATGTTGAATGATGGGACAAAGGTGTATGACCCAGAATATTGGGGGGGTTTAAGGTTCTTTTGTTAGACTACACATGATTCTCTTTTATCTAAAAGTAATACTTTCAATTTAAAGAAGTAAGTGGAGCCATTTCTTCATGTATTTCACATTGGTCTGTCTATTTCCTTAATTCAAAGGTAATCATCTTAAAATCAGAGGTTATTTTAGGTGTTCCCATGGAGTATAAACTTATCTGAAGTATGTGCTCTTTATTATTGGGACAGTGTCCCAGCCTGCTGTAGATTTGCTATTCTGCAATTCCAGATTACACTTGCACTTTATTGGTTTGCAGAAATTCAGAGTGAAATAGCTTGATCAGAAAAAATAATGAACAACAAAACCCATTAAGAATGTTTTTTTAATTCACCAAGAACTCATCATTTAAACTCAGCTGAGACAAATGTGTGTATGTAATTTTGATCTACATTGTCATTTACTGTGCCTACTCAGATAGACTGGAATGACCTGCATACATTTCTGGGTGCTGGTGATGACTCAGTTTTTAAAAACTACTCAGATAATAAGATCTAGAAGTGTCTGTTTAGTGGAAGATTTTCCCAGGTGTAGACAATCCTGTGCCCTCTACTCTTCTTCAATGCTGAGAGTGAAAAATTCTCACAAAGGTGATTTTGTTGCTGTTTTCTGGGGCACAGAATCACACAGAACCTTGGTTGGAAGGGTCCTCATGATAGTCTAGCACAACCTCTCCTGCCCAAGCAGGCTCAGCTAGAGCAGGGCCATAGAACCATGGCATGTGCTGAGTTTGGAGGGAACATCAGGATCATCGAGTCCAGCTCCTGGCCCCACACAGGACACCCCCAAAATCACACCACATCCTTGAGAGTCTTGGACAGGACTTTGTCCAGCTGAGCTTTGAATATCCTCACAGCTGAAGGCTGCACCACAACCCCTCTGGCAACTTGTGACATTATTTGACCATTCTCAGAGTAAAAAGGTTTTACCTCTGCTCAGGTGGAATTTCATGTTTTAGTTGTGCCCATGGTTTCTTTTCTTGGCCTTGGCAAGTTTATCTCCACGTTCTTTAGAGTCTTTCATCAGATATTTATAGTGATGCCTCTTGATCTGCTCTCTCCTCAGACTGAACAGCCCAGCTCTCTCACCCTGTTTTCATATTGAAATGAAATTTAAACAATTTAAATGCTGTGATGTTTGATTGGGTCTGTAAGAAAAGGTGCTGCTGTATATTTCCATGTTGTTGCAGTCGTTGAGAGCCAATTCAGTCAAGAGTTTTATCAACAGATATGATCTTCAGAAATGTACAGTGAGAGCTTGTGCAGGTTCCTTTCTGATAGTAAAATAACATTTATGTAATCACAGAAAGTGGCAATTTTTGTTTCATTCAGGGTGTGCTGTCTCAATACATGTAATGGTCCTCTTCTGTCATTTTTCTGCTAATTAAGTCCAGAGCCAACTCCTTTTTTGGAAGATGTTTACAGTGAACATACTTTTTCTGAATAATGTTCCCAACCTCATGCTTGGTTTATCCTTTCTTCTTCTTTCAGCTCATTGCCCCCACCCCAAAAAGAGCAGAGCTTGAAATACGAGACTAAAAATTATCCTGACTTTCCTTGGGCTGGAGAACTACCCCAAAAACAAACCCACCCCACCAGTTTTTCATTATAGAATCTCTCTTCTTCATTGTCACAAAACCTATTTACTACAAGAATATTGCTAATTCACACATGCTTTTCTTCTTGGAACAGATTAGCATATTTATTAAATCTGATTCTACCAGGATGTGTGTGCTGCAGTGCTCTGGCTTATTTACACTGCAGTAGTTGGTGGCAGTCTTTCATTCTGAGCTGTGTGGTGTAAATTGGCTATAAGCATAAAAGAAAATTAAATTGCTGTAGGAATAAACTTTATTTGGGAAAGAAATTTGCTCTAGATATATGAGTGGTTATAGAAGACAAAGTTCAACAGAGAGTTTCTTCAGAAAACAAAGGTGGATGTACCTGGAGTGTTACCTTGCTCTTTGAGAGAAAAAAACCTGCTTTTGTCTTGTTTTAATTAGTTAAACTTATAAAATTAATAGATTGTAATGTCTAGGAGGCTCAGACAGGGCCTCCCTACTTTCCACAGCTGCCTGAGAGGGGATTGTGGTGAGGTGGGGGCTGTCTCTTCTCCCAGGTGACAAGACAAAAGGAAATTGTCTTGTCAAGCTACGTCAGGGAAGGTACAGGTTAGATATTAGGAAAAAAAATTTCACTGAAAGAGTAATAAAGCACTGGAATTGTCTTCCCAGGGAGGTGGTGGAGTCACCATCTCTGGACGTGTTTAAAAAAAGACTGGACATGGCACTTAGTGCTATAGTATAGTTGAAGTGTTAAGGCATAGGTTGGACTTGATGATCTTAGAGGTCTCTTCCAACCTCATTATTCTGTGATTCTGTGATTCTGTGAAATAGCCTCAAGTTTATGTTGGATATTGGGAAAAAACTCTTCACCAGAAGGATTGTCAGCCATTGGAACTGGCTGCCCAGGGAAGTGGTTGGCTCACCAGCCCTGAAGGTGGAATTGGATGTGTTAGTGTGGCACCTGGGGACATGGCAGTGCTGGGTGACAGCTGGACTCGATGATCTAAAGAGCCTTTTCCACCCTAAACAATTCTGTGATTCTCTGTGAACCTCAGGCTCCCTGGGTCCCAGCCTTTCTTTGCAGTGACAGATCAGGATGAAAAGTCAAATACTTTAAATAGCCAGGGAGGTGAGCTGCCAGCAGAGCTGAGCAGTGCCTGGTTCTGCTGTGAGCCACTGCAGTCCCCAGGCTGGGCGTTCTCACTTGGTCCCTGTGGTTCCTGCAGGACAGCACTGGGATGAAGCTGTGGAAGAAGCGCTGGTTTGTGCTCTCAGATCTGTGTCTCTTCTATTACAGAGGTAAGTTCAGCTCCTCAGGGCTTCATTTCCTAATTTTGCTGGGAGCAGATAATTTTTGACACACCACTCAAATGTAAGAAATAAGCTGCTGCTTATTAAAATAGTTGTATAGCTGTCAATATCCAGGCCTGCTACTCTTTTTTTTTATTATTATTATTTTTTACTTTCTTTAATTACCAGTTTAACATAATTGCTTCCTGCCTGCCAGGCTGTTCTCAAAGGGCAAACCCATTCACAGCCACCTCTGTTACTAAATTCTGGGTTGTACTTTTCTCACAGCTTCTGTTGCTAGAAACTAAGTATGTCAGGCTAAATCTGATTTTTATGTGAATTAAGTAGCTGAAGTGGGGATAGGGAACGGATGTAGTGCAGGGGAGCTGAAATTCTGCCTTTAGAATGATAAAGAGGATATATGTGCCTTTGGGAACTCTAATCAGTGTTCATGAATACTTATAAAATGAAACGTTGTCCAATTCCATGAGTAGAAGTCTCTGCTGTATTTGGAACAAAAGAATCTGTTAGTAACCTCGTGTAGCTAGATCAGACTTATTTTACATGGAAAAAATTGGCTGCTTCTCATTCTGGTCTGGAGTTAAGAGTGCCAGTGATCCCTTCACCATTGCAGGTTATGAACTGTAGTGCTCCTGAGGATAAAAACAAATGGGAGTTTGGCACAGGGAAAGAAACACAACCATTTTAGTTTAAAGAAGTAAAGAGGACTGTAAAGCATGGCAAAACAGAGGAATGTAAACAGGGCCATTGCAGCCCTGACCGTGGGTGAAGGGCAACAAAGGGTTTGGGATGAAACTTTGGAATTGGTGGAACTGATGCTGGGGATGCTGAAAGCAGAGACTGATGGATTTAAAATGGTGTTCTCTGAAAGTGCAGCACGGATCCAATCAAAGACAAATCAGGTCTGAAACATAAAAAGCTCTGTTTGCAACTGGTTTAGTTAACAAATTCTGAATTTTTCAAATATGATCGTTAGGCTTTGTTTTTCTACCCCAAGTGGTACAGAGTTGGATAAAACCCTGCTGAGTCAAAATCAGGCTAAAATTCCAGTTGTGAGGGCATCAACTGACTGATACAGTTACACTGGGGTTACCTACATGGTCATTATATACTCTGTGCTTTTTACAGGTTTATTTTAAACACATCTTCAAGCTCCATCTTCAAAAAATTGTAAAGAGAGTGCTACATTATAGCTGCCTTAAGAACAGATCAAATCGAATTTAAGCACTGCAGAGGATATTTGTCAAAAAAAGCAATAAGCTAAACCAACAACAAATAAAATAAAAATAAACAGCTCTATAATCTTTTTATTTTCTATGTTATTCTGCCCAGCCATCTGACATACAAGCAGAATAATCTAAATTGTTTACATGATAAATGTAGCTTTTAACTATCACTCACTAGAACGTAGTTAAAACTGTTAAACTGGAATTAAATGTGTGCAGTGATGGTCGAAAATGTATTAGAAGTGGCTGCTAAAATATAAAAAGCTTTTAGTCTACTTTTATGTTTTGAAAAAACAGGAGAGTCATGCACATTCTGCCAGATCAAACCACAGACCCTGTTTGTGGTTGTGCAGTTGTGGTTGTTGGGTTTCTTTGGTTTTGTTAGTAATTCTTACTGAACTTCCAGAATTGTGTTGCAGTGTTAGCAGCTAAAATACAATTTATAGATGAAAAGAAAAATGGTGTCATGGTGTTTTCTCCCAGCTTAGAGAATATTCTTTTTCTGTTTCCCTGAGGCATGAAGGACTGTCCACTTTCATATTGGAAGGTTGTTGTTGGCACAAATAAAAGTTCTTAGAACTGGACAGAAGATCTGCTCTTTTTCCTGTGTGCTGTTCATACACAGCACACAAGTAAAGATGGGGATGGGGCAGTGAGATACGTAGATAAAAGCAAATGTGATTGGAAACAGGTTTTTTAAATCTGGGACTGGAATGTAGCAGTATGTCTTTAACAAAGACCAAAGTCCTCCAGACGTGCAGCTGCTCAGTGGAACAAAAATGCTTAATGCTGTTATGGCACTAGAGAGGGGATTTAGTCATTAGTCAAAATGTGATCCAGGAAAAGAGAACTTTTCCCCAAAATAGAAGTCCAAATAAAGTAAACCCCAATATTTGCCATGTGTTCAGGGACAGGGCACATTTTTGTATGTGGCTAGCAAGGAGTTAATATTTGAAGGGAAGGTGGGATGGTTTCAGTCATATTTAAAGGTACTGTTGAGTTCCTGAAAGTAAATCCTGTCCATTTCTATTCTGCCTTCTAATCAAAATAAATTTATGCTCAGCTCTGCAGTTAAACAACTGTCCCAAAAAGCAGAATTTTTACAGCTAATCTGTCATGTGATACTAAAATGGCTGGGCACAACTTTCCTCATATAAAAAACTTAAATGAAGGTTCTGGCTTTTTAAAATCTAGGGAATAATTGAGAACCTTGAAAAGATTTTTAAGTCCACACATAAGCAATAGTCCTGCCATGCTGTTTAAGTGTATTTTAATGGTAACAGCATTATTTTTTCATTGAAATTTTGCAGTACCTGTTTTCATCTTAAAATTTTGTTGATATAAGATATATAGATCAATTTCATCTCATCATTTCATAGATACAGTTATTTCCTGGAGGCACTGTCTTCAACTAAGAGAAGTTTTATGGGGGACAGTCTCTAAGATACTGATTGTGAATACAAGTTCTGTACTTGAAATACAATTAAGACCGACTTTATGAACTGCATCCCATTATTTCCTTTATTAAAGTATAATTGGATTTAAAAGCTGATTGTGGCTTTCAATTTAAATATCAATTTTTTATTATGATCTATTGATCTAAAATTTTATGTAAAACAAGGTTCTGGAAAAGAGTGTTTGTTTTGTGGGAGAGCTGTTTTTTTACAGATTGTCTGAAACGTGCATGCTTACAAATGGAATGTAATCGAGTGTAAACTCTTTGTGGGAATTACAACTATAATTCATAATTAAATATTATAATGGGGATTATGTAGCATAATATGCCTGAGATTAGAAGAAGAATGTGCACGTTTTCTGTAAGGCCAACAGTCTTAAGCAGTCACAGATTTTTTTACTGAGCAGAAAGTAGATCTGTGGTATTCTTGTCCTTGTCACTGAATTAGAGGCTTGACTTCCATCTGCTCTTCAGAGTAGATTTCTGGTTCTTAACTCATTCCCCTCAGAGCTAAACTTCTTGTTAGTGCTCACGTGTGGCTGAAAGAGTTTCGTGAAGTGTCAGAACGCAAGTGTGGTGTGTGCAGAGGTGTTTCTCTAATCCAAGTGTGCATTCCCAGATGAGAAAGAAGAAGGAATCTTGGGGAGCATCCTCCTGCCCAGTTTTCAGATATCTGTGCTGTCTGCTGAGGACCACATTAACCGCAAATACGCCTTCAAGGTGAGGGAATCAGCTTTTCCATTTGATTTTATATCTGAAAGCACAAGAGCCTGGTAGCAAAACCTCATTTTACAGAGTTAGCAGGTGAAAAAGGATTGAAAAACAGCTTCTGAGCCTGATTTTTACATAATAGAGTAGCAAAAGTTTTAAGTACTTAGGCTGATGTAAATACAAACATAATTACCAGAATGGGGAAATGGATGGATTTCACTTAGTAGTATTTTCTTTTTCAGTTTGTGGATCTTAAATCCTGTGTAGTGCTTTAGAATCATAAACCAGCATCTGAATTTACCCCACTAATGAAAGTGCATTAGTTATTTAGATACAAAGTATCTTTACACATAAATAAAGATAAGAATTTGTTATCACTTAAATCACATTCTTAGGAGTGTTTCATGACAATCTTAAATCATGATATAAATTACTTTACTAAACATTTTGCCCTGACTTTTTTTATTGTTGTTTTATGAGCTCCTTTTGGCACTTCGTTTGGTCTCCTAACCAAGACATCATTTATTTACTATGGTAAGTACAAATTAAAACTTACTGTATCATTCAGACTGCTATGCTAAAAGATCTGTGCTAAAATCTTATTTATAAGAATTACATTAATCTACATTAATGAATGCTCAATATCATTTTTAGTAGATTGAAGAATTTGGAGGGCTTTTTGTTTAATGTCTTAATGAAGAAGCAGCTGTGATTAAAAATTACTGACAGTTATTTTGAAAATACAAGTGACCAGAAACTCTGTAGTGTTCCTTTTGATTTTTTTTCTGATCATATTATTTGCAGAAATCTTATTAGAAAATGCTTGAGAGTGACTATGCAGTAACAATATTTGCCTCTCTTCTTTTACAGAATTTTTCATTTTTATTGCAATGACCCTGTCATTTCCAATCAGGCAGCTCATCCAAACATGAGGACCTATTATTTCTGCACAGATACAGGGAAGGAAATGGAGTTGTGGATGAAAGCCATGATAGATGCAGCACTTGTGCAAACAGAGCCTGTGAAAAGGTAGTGTGGATTGGCAAAACAGTGGGACAGTGTATTGCTTTCTCTTGTTTAGTTTGATTTGTTTAATGAAAGAGTGGTCTTTAAAATAGAATGTAAATTGGCTGAGGTGATTTCTCCTTATATTGAAGACCCCTTACTAACTGCACAGTGTCGGATAAAATTTTGAAGTAGCAAAAATAATCTAAGTTCTGTTCTGAATATTGATTGTCAGGGGCTAGAAGGAAAAAATGAGCTATCCCTGTAGCCAGTGGCATCAGAAGGAGTGCAGTGACAAATGCCATGTGCAGGCATGTTTGACTCCCTGCCCTCCTGACTGAATAGCAACAGCAGCTCAACTGGTGGTAGCCTTTGGCTTAAACCTGTCATAATCCTCCAATTCACAGCTGGAATTTCTGGCTAAATTAACCACTTGTACCTGTGGGCAACCTGTGGGGAGCCATTCTTGTTCATCATTAAGTTGTCATCAAATTTCTGCTTACCTGACCTGGAGCCTTTCCTTCCTGTGCCCGTGTGGTGACAATGAAAAGCAAATTATCACTGGAAGCTTTGTGTTCTCAGAGACTGAACACTGTCTCTGAATGTGGTCCCTTGGGCCAGCTCCATGGCACCTCTAATGGAAACCTCATCAATTGAAAGTTTAAAAGCTCCTCGTTATTGACAGCAGAGAAGTTATTGCTGATGGCTGCTGTCACTAGATCTATTCTCCACTCTGTTAGTTCCTGCTACCCTGGAGCTAAATATATGTCAGCAATGCTGAGAAATTCTGAGTTTAAAAAAGTAATTAAAATCTCCTGGACACAGGTACCAGAGAAGTTTAGTAGTAATAAACTTTATCTGAAAATTTTGGTTTGTATTGCAGATACAATGGTAATTTACATATGGAGCAACTATTAAACCAAATCAAACTCACTTAACTTCAAACAAAAATCACATATTAATTGTATAAACACTCTATAAAGGAGTAAAACTGAAGGAGGTCATTCTTAATCCTGTTCTGCACCAGTGACATGACCTTCATTTGATGTTTGCAATACTGTGAATATCTGCCTGGATATCACAGGCAGAACAGGCTTGCCAGCAGCCAAACAATTGTCAGAAAAGCAACTTACATAACACCATCTTGTTGTTTTGATTCAGGCAAGAAACCTCAGAATGAAACAGAACTAGATGTGACCTCTCTGAAAACTTTGTTGGTAGCCTTGAAATAATTATTTCAGAGAAAATAGATTTCAAGAGCAAGTCTCAAAGAGTTTCATATCTGTTAGCTATAATAAGGAAGAAAACCCTTCAGACATCTGTTTTCTAAAGAATCCATCTTTTGGCTATTTCTTAAGTTCTTAAAATGAAACATAGCAGGATATGATCTTATGCTGGAGAAATACTGTTCCTTCCCTGTAAAAATCTGTTAAGTATTAAGTGTCTTATTACCTCATCTCTGAGTAACCTAAAATTTGGCATATATGGAGCTTAAGCATAAATGGTTTTGGTTCAGTCCAGTTTGGCAGTGCTTTTGTTTCTGAGTTCTGTTTTTTCAGAGGTTTAGACATTGTACTAAACACAGTTTTTTAACAGACTAGATACTTGCAATAAAATAAATGAGCAATTAAGAACTTCCTTAAATATTTGTGTAAACTGATGTTGGGCCACTTTTAATTGCCTGTTAATTTAAAATGCCCAATGATAAATGAGGAGGTTTTTTTACAACACAATTCTTTAAATCTAGAAATCAAGATACTTCACTGCTTATGGTACTCTGGAAATTAAATCCAACAGTCTGTTAAACTGAATCTCTTTAATGATTTTAGCACATTTTTTGTGTCTGTTTTTTCTGGAGATGTGAGTTCCTTGGAGAGGATAAAGATAATGGGAGTATTTAAAACATTTAAGTTGGTGGGAGGGGAGGGGTGTTGCCAAGCTTTTCATGAACTACTCTTCAACTCTTATTTTCCACACATAGTTAGCCACATAAACCACACAGGAGATATGGAAGTGAGAAAATAAAAATGTACCCATTTCTCTTAGAACTGATCTCTGTTAACAGAAATATTCCCTTCTGATGTTTAGCTGCAGGGAAGGACAAACAGTATTTGGCTCCATTGACTGAATTGTAATTACTCCTTTCTAAACAGTTTTGATTTTACCTAGACAGTACATTCAAGTTTAATAAAGTACTGAGAGACCTATTAAAATAATTAAACCAAATACTTTAGTCAGTGAGGAGCAATTGAAGCTTACGACTCAACATAAGATCTCAAACACCCTCTCTGGGTGCTTGCTTGTGTTTGTAGATGGTCGTGTCCACCAACACACTGATTTACCATTTTACCCTGAATGATTCTCTACTCTCCAAGGTCTGAGTGTCATTTTTCTGACCTTTCACTGGCAGCTTGTGTGCTGCAGCCTTTGTTTCCTCTCAGTGATGCAGCATGTACTAAGAAAAGATGGGTTTTTTTCCCTCCTGGTGTAGTTACTTTCCCTGAACAGCATAAGCCAGGCTGCCAAAAAAGCACTTGTTAGAACAGAGACATCCACAGTGGGGGCTTACTGACGTCAGTGTGCTTGGAAAAGATGGCTTTTCCTTTTCAAATGCCTCTGCCTTGCTTTGTTAAATCACAGTGCTATGTCCATCTGATCATTAATCACATGCTTCCCCCTCTCCAGCCCTTGCAGAATTATTTCTTTATATAAACCAGCATAAAATAGTGCTTTTCTTGTGTTGCATATTGCATATTGGACATATGATTCCTGTTTGGTTGCAGAAATCTATAAATTGCATTCAGCATATGCTGAAAGACCAATGTTCAATGCTCATTCTCCTCCTCTTCTCCCTATCCCGTCCTCACATAGCCTGCAAGCTTTGTTGAATATGTCTTTGAGAGTTAGCTATAAATACGGAGCCAAATATACATATGGATTTCTGTTTCTTACATTTGTTTCTGATCATTTTTTCCCATATGGATCCTTCAGGGTGGAAAGGGATCCCTTGCTCACACAGAGTTGGCAGATTTGGTTTCACCAAGAGAGCCCAGCAATCTGTTTGAATGTCAGTCCTTCAGCCTCGACACCATCCCAAAGACTGTCAAATGTAAATGTTTGCCTGTGCTGTGTAAAACCTGCTACTAATGAGTGATACAGCATGAGGCTGCATGGAAAAACAGTTCTGTGGTTTGGGGAGTTACTGGTTTTTAATTAGAACACATGGAAATTACTAGGAGAGTGTGAACTGAGCACAGTGCCAGGGCTTGACTTTGCCACATGTATGAGGAGTGTCCTAGAGATGCCACTCTCCCTCTCCACCCTGGATTTTCCACTTTTTCCTCTGCTCTAAAGCCACCTGAGAAAGGTTTAGAAAAAGTTTTCTATATATATATTATATCTATTATATATATTTCTATATTATATAATGGGGTGGGTGGTGCTGTTGAGACATGCTGCAAATATTAATGCCCACCTTCAGGATTATTTGCAAGGTAGTCTTTAGTCTATATTCATTGGTAAACTTCAGAGTGTTGGGTGAAAACTGAAACCTTAACACCCTTTTTTTACTTGATAATTGTGGAAAATGGAGGTTTTCATTCACATTCCTGTGGGAAATTCCTTTAGTTTCTGGTAGAAGACTGGGCAGTACAGTTTTGAGGTGAGAGTGAGAAGGTGATCCTTTTTTTTTTTTTTTCAATAACCTTGAGAAATGACACAAATGTTTGATTTTGTGAACAATTTAAGGTCTTGGGGGGAAAAATAAATGGCTTTTTTTCACTGTGGGGTAAGCAATAATGCTCCTGGTAAGTTGTGTGTGATGGCCTTTTTACGGACACTTGAACTGGATAATGTTATAAAGATGAATAATGCATTTGCAAAACAAAAAAAAAAGATGCAAAACAGAACAAAAAGTTAATTCAACATCATCTTAAAATAAAGTGTTGTTCTTGGTTTGGTTTTATACAGAGATATAATCTTAAGGAATTATATCTCTTCCTCTTCTTTCCTCCCATACCAAAAAATGTAGAGCAAAACATTTTAAGGTGATGGGTTGTTTTTCTAGTGAACTAAACCCAAAAGTCACTTTTTGAGCTGAGAATGAAGTTCAGGTCCTCCCAGTATGGCAAAAGATAGAGCCTCACATTTTGAAATTTTAAAAAGAAGATCACTAATAGAACTGCACACATTAAGTCCTTGTGTAAATACAGTAAAGCAGTAGCAATTCCAAAAATATCATTATTTTTGTGGTATAGTTCCTTAAGTCAACAGCTATTTTCCCCCTTAAAATTAGAAAAGCCACAGTTATTTTCCACAAAATGTGTGCCAGCCAGAGTGATAACATACCAGAGAAACCTAATTGATACCATTGACCACGAAAAGTCATTTGCTTTCTTTAAAGGAGCTCATTATATGCTAAATTCAGCAGTATTGTGAATCACAAGCTGACTTTGAAAATCATCTGAATTTCAGGCTGTTGACATTTGGAAGCTGTAGCTCTTGGAGAGCCACTGAATATTTTTACCCTTTGAATTTTCAGCCCTCCAGGAGCTGAACATCCAGTTTTTTCAGACTCTGGATTTATTTGTTGTTTATGTGTTGCACACATTTTTTTTCTGGAGGGGTTAATTGACTGTTGAATTAAAAAAAATATTACCTCATGTTATAATTGTTTTTAAAACAATAAATGAAGAGAAAAGTGTAGAAGTAAACAATACTCACACTTGCCAGCCAGAAAAACCCCAAATCAACCAACCAAAAAACAAACCAATCATGCACTACCACAAATCCCCAAACAAAAACAAAACACCAAAACAACAGCAAGAAAAGCCCCCAACCTGTCTTTGATTATTGTGAAAATGTCCTGATATTTTCTCCTAAAGTCAAAATATTGTTGTAAAATATAAGGGGTTCACTGAAAAAACTTCCAATTTTTTGTTACTACTAGTAAGGAGCATATTTTGGTGTTACAGCTTTTCATATGTTCCCTTCCAGAATAGAGAAATTCACTGTTGAAAATACATCACCTCGAGAGGCAAATAATATTTCAAACCATCGGGTGCTAATTAAGCCAGAGGGACAAAACAACCAGAAGAACAAAGAAGTGAACAAACACGAGGAGAAGAAAGCTTTGGAAGCCGAGAAATACGGATTCCAGAAAGTCGGGCAAGATAAACCATTGACAAAAATCAACAGTGTGAAGCTGAACCCTTTGGGATCCGAGTACAGGACTTTGCCCATTAGCACCATTCCAGGTGGGCACTTCAGGCCTGTCCATTTGAATGGATCTGAGAATAAATCCATGGGAGCCGTGGTGGCGGATGCCGAGGGCGCCCACCACAACGCGGTGCCGGCGCACGCCGACTCCGAGCGCCTCATGCAGAGAACCAACTCCATGCTGCAGCTGGAGCAGTGGATTAAAATACAGAGGGGGAGAGGACAGGAGGAGGAAACAAGAGGGTAAGTACTGTCTACATCTCTTTTTTTAGGCTTTCTAATAAATAATACTTATATTTGGTTAGTTTCTTTAGTTCTTGATCTGTGTTGTATAATTACATTCTTCATTGGTCTCTGTGAGAAATGCCTGGATGACTTCTCAGAACAGATGCCTGAAAGTTTCTTTTATTAGCATTTGAATGATTAATAATAAATTAAAGTATATTAATAACTCAGTAAATAAAAATGGCCATACACTCTTTTTGAGTGTTAGAAATTTCCATATCCTAGCAGTGAAAAGGTGTCTCAATCATAAAAATTCTTCTTCCTCTTACAATCTGTTCTTGAAGTTTCCTTCTTTTCTGCATTTTTTCTGTTCACAAATTCTTGTAATAATATTTTGTTTGAAATTCTTTAAAAAACAAACTCAGAAGCGTTTAAACTTTAAAACAGCTTTAAATGAAGAGAGAAAAATGATTTATCTAAAGGTAAGACACAAGAAATCTAACTTGATGCTTAAAGCTTCTCTTCTCATGAATTAGCTATCACCCAGTTATAATATTGAGCTCCAGTGATTATTCATGAAGCTTTTAAATGATGTGTGAATGATTGGCAATATTGAATGTCATGCCAATAGCAACTTCTCTGTCTGACAGAAGTGGAGGGACTTTGCTTCCAGGCTGCCTTACAGACAAGCAGCTCTAGGAGGAAAATGTAGAAGGTTTTAAATACTATATTTGATAGGAAGTATGGAGATGCTATCACAGGAGGTGCTTTGAAAAGCTGGAAATGAAGGATTTTGTGTATAGATGGATGGCAGAGCAGAGCTTAAGATAAATAGAGTTAACAAAATGTGTTTCCCCCTCAAATTTCAAAATGTGGAGCTGGTGGCTTCTCTGGTTTTTGCAAGATCTTGAAAAATTTCCATGAAGTTGACTTCCACTTGCCAAAGTCGAACATTTCCTCACTGCTTTTAGCCCTTCATTACATATAATTAGGAATTGTTAATGTTTTATTTCATGAAATGCTCATCCTAAGTAGTTTGATCAAGTTTGAACTTGCCATACAGACAGGGACTTGCACACCCTGACATTCATTTTATTATTCAAACTTGCATAATGAAAACTCAAAAGGCTTTCTGATGCAGTTTTTTTTTTTAATTGAACTTTCAAACTTGCAACAAAACAAAAGAAATTAGAGTAGCTTTGCTATTTTTCAGCTGTGAACAAGTATAATAACACTAAAACTGATTTTACTGTGGGAATCAAATAGGGGGAAGTGCTATTAACAATATGTTACTAATTAACAATATTTAATTCTTGAGTATAGGGAACACTTGTTTGCCTAGATAAGGGTGGCAGTGATAACATAAACACTTTCAAATGTAGTTCTAAATAAAAGTAGCAAACTGAAGGAGAATTGGCCTTGAGCTATCTTTTTTACTTTGCATGGAAACAGCTTTGAATAACGATCCCAATTTCTAATGTATATAGTGATGTCTTTTAAATGAGGCTTCATTTAAATTTAAAATTTAATTTTTGTTCCGGTTGCCATTTTCTGGCTGGAGACAGAAATTTAAGTAGAATCAGAGTTGGTGAATGAGAGTAGAAAGAAGCTCTGGTTTATGATGAAGCTTAAGGTTGGGTTGAGAGGATCTCAAGGCTGTTTAAGACTTGTAAAACACATAACTTGAATTTTTGAAAAAAGTAGTCTTTACTTAATGGGGAAAGGTTGCTGACTTTCCATGAAGCTGCTTTGCAGTGCATCTGTATTATTGTGTCTGTGTTAGAGAAACCATGAGGACCCAACTGAGTACCTCTGGTGTACTCAGAAAACTAGGACAAATGCTAAAATCTTAACAAATATGTTCAATTAAATGACTATGTATAAAAGAAAAGAGGAGCTCTTAGCTGTCCTCAGTGTAGAATGAAAAGGGTTCACTATACAACTACAAATTTTTTAGAGGAACAGGCTGACCCCTCAGTAGTTTGATTGCCCAAAAATGTAATGAGAATGACAGCAATGTAGATTTTGGTTCCTGAAGGAGTTATGTATTGTTTCCATGGATCTAGACATCTAGTTTGGCAAAAGCCACATGAATAAACTGCTGCCTTAAGGAAGGCAAACTTTTGTTAAACCAAAAATAAACGTGGTTTAAATAAAAAATAAATACATTCCACTTCAGTACAATTTTATTGAATTTTGCACAAGTCAATTATGAAAAGAAATGTTTTTTACAAAAGTGGCCTTTCTCAAATGTGAAAAGACACAGAAGGGGTTTTTGGTACTAAGTGATGTTTTTTGTTGTTGCTAACCTAGGATGAGAGCCTCTCTCGGCCTTGCCAAAATAAGACTCATCCAAAATAATAAATGCCTGCAATTAATACACCAGGTTTCCGTCTTCACTCTGCCACCCTTTTTTGATTCTTAGGTGGAAGTTGTGTATTTGGGGCCAGCTGCTGTTTGTGCTCTTTAGGATGGAGGGCTGTTCTGAGGTTCCAATCCGAGGATATTCATAACCTTGCAGAACTGAGCCCCTAAAGGCTCAGCAGCAAAGTTGCTTTCCCAGATAGTCCAGCTCAGACACCAGAAACACTTTTCTTACCCAAGAGTAGCCCTAGAGACAACCTCTAAAGGTGTCTGTAAACACATGTGGAAGACTCTTTCTCATATGGGAGCAATTATAAGAAGCTATTTATGATGATAGCTGCAGAAATATTTTGCAACCTCAGACCCAACTGCAGCAGTCTCCCCTTGTGTGCAGGGCAGCTGGAAGCTGCAATTCTGTCTGGAGTTGGGTTTTGTTTTTGACTGGAATGACATTTTTGCAAGTATCAACAGTATGTTGGTGTATCTATTTTGATTTTACCAAATTATATAAAACAAGGCTTAATATTGAGGTGATTGAGCTTTTTCTAGTTTTCGTCGTTTGCCAATAGAAGATGGACTACATTATCTAAATGTTCTAGAATATAAGTAATTGCAGTTTTTCAATTGATGTCTTTGCACAGTAAGAACTTCAGGCAGCTTTTTTTACAAGTTGAGGATATTTAAAGGTGCCAACAGGATTGCACTGCCCATTTAATTAATAAAATGTGTAAGGAGCTTCAGTGAGTGAGGTGTGTCTTGCTACTAAATATATTCATGAAAATGTCAGGCCATACTGTGGCTATTATGGAATATAGCTACAATTCTATTTTGAAAGTTAGAAATGGAGCTCAAAATCATCTTGTTTGTTTGATTGTAATTATGGAGACAGACAAAAGCTTTATAATTAATGGTGTGTTACTAAGGAAATTTAGAGGTAGTGGCAACAGAAGACTGTGGTTTAGAATCCCTTTTCCCTGTTTATAATTTCTCTGTAAGAATGGGAAGCTGTCCAATACAAAGTGGGGATAATTCTTCACTAATTCTTGAAAAGCTTCAGGAATTGTAGCAGATTTTGTACATAAAGCTCTTTTATAGCAGTTTTCATCTTCAGAATGTTACAGGTGATCATAAATACTCAGCTTAACTGTTTTCAGTGAAAAGTGGGTTCTACCATCATCAATTTCCCTGATAGTTATTCCGTAAGGATCTCACATGCATTGAGCTGGTTTGCCTTGCCATTTGATCTACATAATTTCTTTGATTTATTTTTTTTTTTTTTTTTTTTTTTTTTTTTTTTTTTTTTTTTTTTTTTTTTTTTTTTTTTTTTGGTGGCACTGAAGTAACTCAAAACCGTCTCCAGGTTCTGGTGCTTCATGGTGCAGGGATTTTAGTTGGGATTAATGTGGGGTGTAGCTGGAAGCTGCTGCCCTCTCATGGCTAAATCAGGTCCAATTTGCAGCTGGTTTTGTTGTCTATAAGCAAGCATCAATCATGTGCATGCTCTGTAGCAAAAGGCTTTAAGAGGTGCCCATTTGCATTTTAGATAAGGGATGAATAAATCAATGTTTATGACCTAGATTTTGTCCTCTGAAAAAAATGAACAAGAAGTGCTTTGTCATACTTCAGCATGCATCAATCCTTGGTATAGAATATTTTATATTTCAACTAATGCTGAAAGTTGCTAAATGACAGTAGAACTCCAGGATTTTAATGGGGCAAAAAATTGAAGAAATAAGCCTTTGAATTCATATCTGAGTTGAAAAGCAATAAAACACTTTGTTATCAAACAAAGACATGTATTGCTCTTCGTTTCACTTGAATGGCTGGTAGAGAATGTCTTGTCCTTGACAATTGAGAAATATAATTTCTTTAGACAATTACTGCAGTTTTGGACTGCTGTTAAAAAAAGCTTTTTTCTTACGTCCATAATAATTGCTCAAGATTTTCTTAGGGAAACAACAGGGGTTTTTTCGCTTTTGAGAAAGGGAACATTTCAAATGGAAATATGGAAAGCATATGGAAACAATGTAGAAGTTTAAAGCTTTAAAAACTTGCACCTATCCAGCACATAGACAAGCTGCAAGATTTGATTGAAACTTGACACTAGACTGGCGAACTGGTAAAAAGATGAAATATGGATTATATTAGCAAGAGTTAATCAGAGAGAAAGGATCCACTTTTGGCTGCTATGGTGCATTCAGTCAGTATCATTGATTCTTGAGCTGTTGCTTTGATTTTCTTGAGCGCTTTTTAAATGGCATTCAAAGTATTCTAAAAGGTGAGAGCTGGATAAACCCAACCCATAGTGGATTGGGAATAGAAAGAAACAACTTCCTATCGCCATAACATTAATGCTAATAGAAGCAAACTTGTGTTCCAGCATAATCTCCTACCAGACCCTACCGAGGAACATGCCAAGCCATCGAGCTCAGGTGCTGCCCAGGTACCCAGAGGGGTACAGGACACTGCCCAGGAACAGCAAGACACGTCCAGAGAGCCTGTGCAGCGTGGCTCCCTCGGCGTACGACAGAGCCGTGGCGCCCGTCAGCGCCGAGGACAAGCGGCGCTCCATGCGCGACGACACGATGTGGCAGCTCTACGAGTGGCAGCAGCGCCAGTTCTACAACAAGCAGACCACCCTCACCAGGCACAGCACGCTGAGCAGCCCCAAAACCATGATCAACATCTCTGATCAGACCATGCACTCCATCCCCACGTCCCCCTCACATGGGTCCATCGCTGGCTTCCAGGGATACTCCCCGCAGCGGACATACCGCTCAGAGGTGTCATCACCAGTGCAGAGGGGAGATGTAACCATCGACCGCAGGCACAGGACACATCACACAAAGGTAAAAATGCCTCATTTAGTAGTTAAAACTCTTTTTCTGGGCTCTTCAGTAGGATGTACCTGATTACTGGAAAACTCGTGTTGCGCTGTCGTATATTTTATTATAACGGGGATTGTTACATCACTGTGTTCATGGAGAAAGTTTTGATTTTGAAAAGTGCTGAAAAGCCTATGGGTAGTAAAAATGTATTTTTTTAAAACACTATGTGGTGAAAACATGCCTGGTATTATTGTCCATGATAACATGTTTCTCTAAAAAAAGTAAGAAGAGTCAATAGGAAAATTACTCAGAATACCTTATGCATGTACAGAAATCTAACTCCTTTCTAGCACCAAGAGGACTCAAAATCCCAGACACATGCTGCTTTCTGTTCTTCAGCAACAAGTTGGGCTGCCTTGGTTTCCAGCAGCAAATCAAGCACTGTTCCTTTCTATGCCTTCGAGGTATGAAGGAGATCACTGAAGATCATTCTAAATGCACACAACCTTGGTGCTGAGAGGGAGACATGAAGAATTGTAAACTTGGGTGCCATGTGTGCCACATCCAGCATGCTTTTGTTACCATGGGCTTTAATAGATTGGAAATAATCAAATAAAAATCACTCCTTCAGTTGGATGTAAAATGTTCCTGAGCATTTTTCTAAAAACTGTGTCCTTGGATATCTTTTTTTTTTGATGCAGAGAAAAAAAAAATCTGTGACTACAACTTAAAGCTATTTAAACGACTTTGAGTTGATTATCAGGTGTTGGATTTTAAGGTTTTTAGACCCCTATCACCGAAGGAGTCATTTTGCTTTGACATCCTTTAATGTCTCAACTTCTCTGTAAATTTAGTAATCAGTGCTTCTCACACATCTGAGAAACACCACTGGGGTCAGTGCTGCAGAGCGTGTGTTACTTGTCCTGTCAACCATGTTTTGCTTCCTGATGTTCTTGTTCCTTGTTGAACACTTCATGCTAGTATTTCATCTAGTGTTTAGTATCTTTTATACAAACCTCCTGTTTCCCTTTGAGTTTTTCGTGCTGTTTGGTTTGTATTTAATTAGTTACACAACCAGCTTTTGCCATTAGCTTAAAAACACCCCTGTCTTTAAAAGGTGGGTAATTAGAAGACTGATTATTTGAAATCAGTAGGGTGAATTGAACATCTAAACTCCATCTACATAGAGATCTTAGGTTTTTCAGTGGCTTTCAATGGTTGGTTTTCTATTTTTAGGTTCTCAAAATCCTCCTGAAACCCCTCTGTGACAGTGATTTGAAAATCCATGCCGTGTGTCTTTAGAGCTCAGTCCCATCTATCCCCATTAAGCACTATTCCAAGTTAAGAGCTGGGGTGAATTTTCCTCTCCAGGGCTATATAGCCTATATTTGTCATACACAGTGCTGCACTTCTGCACAGGTAGCCATCCAAACAAAAAGTTCTAGAATTTATCCAGTATTCTGTAATTCTTCTGTCATGAGAAGTTAAAACAGTGTTCCCCATAATACATCAGTTGTTATATGCTGGAGCATTTAACCCACAAGAAGATCAATTTTTGTCACCAATATATTTTTCTCCATGTACTACAAGACTGTAATCTTACCATCCCTGGCTGGACTTCTACATTTGCAGAATTCCTGTTAGCATTTGTTACCTTTTAAGCTATGACCTATTTTTAAACTTGTTCAAAAGTAATGAGTTAGAAAGAATATCTGGAGAAGGACATCAACCATAAATACTCTTTATTATGTATAAGACAGAAAGGAGATTAATGCCACTTAGCTAAAATCAAATGGTTAGATAACGAGGCTGAACTTGCAGGAGCTACCTCATGTGTTGGGACTGGAAGGATGAACTCTTTTTAGTCATCCAACAACATGTCCACATGCCCATTTGTATGAATCTCCTTGCATGTGACTATTTCAGTTTAAAAAGTCAATCAAGACGTGGTTTGAAAATGCAGGAATGAGAACATCGTGAGCAGATGCCAAAACTTTTATTTTTTACAGCACGTGGTTCTGAATGGACTCCTTGTATATGTTTAAAAGCTATTGCCTACTCCAAAATAGTCACCCTGCAGCTTAAAAATTTTCTTCTCGAATTTCTTTTCATATCAGCTAGTTTTCTGTCCTGTATTGTGTCTTTTCTTACTATTCCAAGATGTTCCCTATTATTCTTGAAATAGAAATTACATCTGCAACCCCAAGAATGCTGCAGTACACCCACAGAATTTACTTTATCTAGCAATCTGCCCCTAATATTTTGAGAATATATCGAGACAGAAAAAGACTACCTCCCCAAATTGCTGTTGTTCAGCTGTCCTTAAATGAACTGTGTCATATGAGTTCCCTTTGCAACACTGGTCAAGTAAGTCCTCAGTGTTTTTTCTCACAAATCATTGTAGATGTACTTATCATGGCTGTGGACCTTTTTGTGCTAAAACTGTCAGTTGTTTTCCAGACTTCCTGTAAATTTGCTACAAAACATTTCATATTTCTGAATATTTAATATTTTTCAATGTTCTTAGCCAATGTCTACATTTATTAAATAATAAACATCCACTTTGGGGTATGATACTGGTTATACTGCTTGTGCTTTGGAAATACAAGTGTAGTGGCAGTCTCTTGGTGCATTGTCAGAAATAAATGTGATTTGTGGGCAGGCCTTGCTGGTGGCTGGGGATGGTGCATGAATTCTACCATTTAAGAGTGGATTTCAGAAGTGATCTGACTCAGACCCTGTGCTGAGACACAAATCCTCCCTGGCTTCCTCCTTGCTTGCACAAAGTAGTAGTTTTCTTCTGAACTCTATTAGCAGGAAAAGAATTGCTTCCCACACCCCTGGCACTACCTGAAGTATGAAAATTTGTATTTTAGTGTGTACAGGGAGGCATATGCCTTTTATGCCTGTTCACTTCCAGGAGGGCATTTAAATGAGACTGTGCCTGCTCGTATTCCTGGTTCAGGCAACCCCGTGGTGCAGGCAAAATAAAACCAGGTGGAAGAGGAGACTCAGGATATGCTTTCTCTGAAGATCTGAACTACTAATATGATGAGAACAGGAAACTGCCCTGTCCAGCAAACCAAAATTCTGATTTTGGATCAAAATTTTGATCCAAAATTCAAGATATGGGAAAATGTGAGATAGAACTCTGCTTGGCAAGTTCTGAGACCAATGTCTGAAGAATATTTTAAGTTTTTCCTGTGGGAGTCAGTCATGACACAGCATTTCCAAAGCAGGTAGCAGGCAAAAATCTGAGCCCCAAAAAACGGGTTCAGATGAATAGATGGCTAAAACTGAAAGATGCAGTGTTTGAGTCTCCAAACACACTGCCTGAGGATTGTCACCATGTGATGTAACTTTGAAAAGGGCAGGAAAAAGGGCATAAAAGGGGGAGAAGAAAGGGTGGGAAACATGAGGGGAAAAAAGGATGAGAAACGTAAGTGAAGAGCTAAAATTGTTGTTTGCACACTCTGTCAGTAGGGCAACAGTGAGGGAGAACTGTTAATTAAATGAATTATGAAATTTGGGGTATTTCTAAAATTTAGAGATAGACTACTTGAGTGACCTAAGTAGTGGATCAGCAGGGAGCATGACTGGCACAAATCATGGCAAATTTTCATGAGGAGGAAACTGTGTGACTTTTTGTTTTAGCATTTTAACTTTTTGAGTCTTTAGAAATAACTGGATCACACTGTGCTATTTTTTTTTTTTTACAGCATGTCTTTGTGCCTGACAGAAGGTCGATGCCAGCAGGTCTGAGTTTACAGCCTGTTACTCCTCAGAGCCTCCAAGGCAAAACAGTGAGTTGGATTTTTATTTGGTACATCAGGGGTTTTTTAATCCTTTAAATATGAAGAGGCAACGTGGAAATTTTATTCTAGTTAAAGCTTGCTTTAAATGTAGCCTTTATTTAAATTATATGGCAAAGAAGTACTCTGTGATTCCACAGAATTCTGAGAATATCGTGTAGCTGCTGAGTCAAGGTTTTCTTGGAGAAATGCAGATTTATTATTTTTTAATTATTGTTGATACATTGCTGAAATTCCTGAGAGAGGATAGACTATATCACAGAACACTTATTTCTCCATTAATTATTTAGAAAATCCTAGAAGTAAAGTTCGGCTTTTTAGGAAATGTAAAAGGTTCTAAAAGAGTGTTTTGTAAAATGATGTCCTTTCTGACATTGTACTGTGGTACAGCTGAAGTGTTTTTCATTGAAGATATTTCACCAAAGTGATGTTGATGAATACTGTCCACTTTCCTAATTGAAACATGACTCTCAGCCAAAAAACTGCCCTAAATTTATGTCATTTCTTTACTAGTTTTAGTCTCCTTTTTTGTCATCTCTTTGTCCATCTCAAAATACTGATTGAGAGAGTTATGAATTAAGGAAACAGATCATTTTAAATTTTTTTGGATCATACTTGGGCAGCCAGTCCTTGCCTCGAGCCCTGTTTCCTGCACTTCTCAGCACAGATTTCTGGCACCTTCAGAGACTTTTGTGGGTTGGCCTTTGGCAGCTGCAGCTTTCCAGATATTTCTTGGGATTTGAGGCCCCCTGAGGTCTCCTGGGCTCTGCTCATGGAGCTGGGCTGATCTCCAGAGGGACAAGCAGGTCCAAGAAACCAGAAATCCTGCCCACAGAAGAACCTTGCAGGGGCCAGAGGAGGAAACCTGTAGGTAGCTCTAAGAAAAATTTATATTATGGTCATTGTAAGAGTCCCAAGACCTGCACAGTGCTCGCAGCAATGTTATGAATGTCTAGAGAGGAGTTCTGTTCTAAGGGCTCCTCCATGGAAAAAAGTTGAGATTGGAGTGCCATTCAATAGTTTATTCCCAATTCACTAAAACTGGGCTTTTTCAGAATATACCAAAAGGAGTTTTGATCCTGAAAAAGCGGATTGCCGCTCCTTTTGCTTGAAGATGCTACTTTTTGTTCTCATATTCCTAAAAATAAAACTTCTTGTGCTTTGAATGGATGTTACTTTCCAGACTGAAAGCACTGGGGCCTATTTTTGGAGAGAACTTGAAAATGCCTTGTATGGCAGTCCAGATTCTTACACTTTCTCTCTGAAATTAAGCATTTTAAATCCAAGTATTGAAGGATACTGTAAGAAGGAAAACTGCCATTAGACAATTTGGGTTTGGTGTTGGTTTTCCCTCCAAAGCAAATGGTTGTGCCAACTGAAGCTATGTGGAAATCCCTTGCTCCCTCTTGTGGGCTCCTTTGTTCTGAACTCACAAAAGTGCTGGTGCTATGCTGCTTCTCAGGGATTTTTCCTCTTTATTCTAATAAATGGGTATTCACTTTCAGTGTTTTTAAGATGTGGTTCTCTGGAGCTCTTTACTTCTTTGCTTTGGGGAAGTTCTGTGGCTGTGGGAGAGAGCAAGCAGGGGTTTAGGAGGTTTTTCTGTTTGGGCTTTGTTTAACTCACAGGGCTTGTGAGAAAATCAAAATGCTGGATGGATATTTAACCTCTTGTAAGGCTGACTTCTGGAGAAGTGTAAGAAACAGAAGCAAACAGGAACATAACAAAAACACTTGTGATGTTCAGTTAATTGTTTTCTTTAAAGTAATGCTAACAGAAATGGTTCCCAGGAATGGCTGAGGTAGAGGTTCCCAAACTGACCTAAACTGATCTGTGTGGAATTACCTGACAAATACCCATTTGGGCTGGACTTTATTTCTATAATACATATAATCTGGGATCTTAAATACTATTCTTCATCCCTTCCTAAGGCTGCATTGTACAGCTTAGTCATAAAAGTAAAGCAGTGAAATAACTGGCAGCCTGAGACCTGTGAAAGGTGGGATGGAAAATTATTTTTGTCATGCTTGTGCAGATTTATTTTGTAAAAGGTGATTATTTCTGAAGTAGTTCAGTTAATACGGGTTTGTCATCATTTTTTCCTCTCAATTTTAACACATACATTTGAAGAATTATTTTAAAAACTAAATTTTCTTGAGGGCATGTTTTGATTCTTTCACCAAGCTCAAATGACTGCCCATTTACAGGTAACAACATCCTAAAGGCTGGAATTGTCTCCCTTGACTTAAGTCAATATCATCCATTTAATATGCATGTCAGGAAAAGAGCAAGGACTGCACAAATTTGTCCTGCAAAATCCCCAATTATTTTTGTCCTTAACAGAGGATGTTTGACTTTGGTGGCATTTGCTGGTTTGAGCAGTCAAAAGCTAACCCTTCCTTTTATATTTGGAAGTGTCCAGCTGGGGAAAATGGTGTCACTTGTGTTGTATCACTGCCAGAGTTTTTGGAAGGCGCTCGGAAGGCGCGCCTGACTTTGCTTTAGAAGTAAACCTTTTACAAGGTGTGCCTTATTTTACTGTAGTGTTGTTTGGGGTACCAATTAACCTTCTCTCTGCTCTTTGGCTTCTCACACTGCACTCCTTCAGCCGGAGGAGCTGACGCTGCTGCTCATAAAGCTGAGACGGCAGCAGGCGGAGCTGAGTAGTATCCGGGAGCACACACTAGCACAGCTCATGCAGCTAAAGCTTGAGGCCAGCAGCCCAAAGGTCAGCTATCCAGCAATGTGTGTCATGCTCCATCCTTACTAACCCCTAGTCATTCATTAATCTAAGTTTGCTTTGTGCAAAGTTCTCTGGCTCCTGCGCGAGTGGAATGGAGCGACGTTAATCCCTTTGTGTGTGTGTGTGTGTGGTGTTCTGCTATCAACCCTTTGAGGTTTTACTTCCTGAATGTAACCAAGTCAAAATTAAGTAGGAATATTTTTAAGTATGCTGTAGTTCACGTTTAAAATTAAATGGTTTTAATCAATCGGTATTGCAAACAAAATTAGTCGTGATAAATTGAGATTAATCTGTTGTTTATACGGCCTCCTGTAAGATGCCATCTTATTTGTGATCTGTCTATGAAAAGCAGGACATGTTTAAAATACGGATTTACCAAAGGGTTCATAGTTGCCTGTGTAGTGGACATTTACATAAGCTTACTGTATTTTATATGTAAACCAAAATGAAATGTAGTAGTTTATTTCTATGGTCTGACTCGTAGCAAACTTTTATCATTTCTGTTTCGGGCTCAAAACTTGTTAACAGTTCTCCAAAACAAGGCAGTTAAAAACAGCATTATATTTCTCCATAAAACAGAACTGCCTATCACTGTCTAGTTTACATCCTTTAAAGCTCTTTTCATGCATTCTGCACCTTCTGTCCTTTTCCTTTTCCCCTCTGACTGCTGCCTGCTAGAATGAGATTCTTTCACATCACCTTCAAAGGAATGCCATATATTTGGATCACCAGGTGGGATTTGCAATTTACTTGTGCATTTATATTTCTTAATGCCTTTTGCTGCTACTGTCAAAGCTGGAAATATTTGGGGTGAAGGATTTTCAGTGCTTTTTATGAAGTTGGATGATGCCCACAGCATAGAATATCTTAATCACAAATTTGAGCTGTTATGGGGAAAAAAAAAATCCCACAGTTTAAATTTTTTCAGAAAACAGTAGCCAATCACCAATTCATTTTTCTGTTCTGAATACATTCCTAATTTTCTTTTCATAATAACACTTAACTGTAGCATTTTACCTTCTTTAACAAGTCCTAATATGTTTCATATGACACACATGCAATCTATAAAAAATGGGTACTTCTGAGAATTTCGGTTTTTCAAATCAGAAAGAGTTAGATGTTTCTACAGGACATTAAATGAAGAGGAGGTTAAACATGATGAAGTATTTTAAACAAATCATGACATGGCTCCTTTTCTTATTTTCCTCAGTTCATTCTGAAGGACTTATATAAGATTTTAATTCTTTTGAATTAATGGTATCCTATGGGGTGAGAGTACAGTTCTGTCTTCACTAACATAATTGATTTACAAGTGAAGAATTGTATTATCTACATACCTCTCTTTGTGGCCTTGTTGCATGACCAAATGGGATTTCTCTGCAGCTTGTGTTTGAAAAGTTTTGAAGTGGATTTTTTTTTTGCTAGCAGTTATGAAAGACAGTCATAAGTTCTTAGAACTTAAGTAAGCGACTGGATGACCATTGATTAAAAATATAAAAATCACTTTTTGTAAGAATCTGTCTTTTATTGAAATTTTTGAGCCTTACACTTAAAACCAACTGTTAGAACTTTTATGTTCTGTATGTTCCTCTACTGGGGTTTCAGTGAGTTATTAAAAACCCCAGCTGTTCACAGAAACACACAATACACACTCTCACATGGGCTTGGTTCACCCAGTGACTTTATTTTCCTATTATCTCTTGAAAACAGGGTGGAAATTGTGACCCGTTCAATTTGATGGCAACACATTCCTTAACATCTCTATATTGTTTTATTTAAGGAGCTGCAGGAGGTCCAAAACAGTAGGGACATACTGCTTGCTAAATTAGACCAAAATATTTCATCCAACTCAAATATTTCCAGTCTATGATTTGGAATAAGGGAGTGATTCTGTCTTCAACAGTGTAATTCATTGTCAAGAAAGGATAAATGTTGGTGTGAAGTGTGAAAGTGTTGTTATTGCTTGGCTAGCCAAGTTTGTGAGTATAATGGATGGGATTAAATGGGGGGAATTGTCTATGTACAAAATGCAAAATAGTAAAAATTATTTTCCTTTCATTTGCACTGGATAAAATTTAGAAATGTGATGTGGTAAGCATTAATTTAGGAAAATGTGTAAGTCTTACAGTTGTGCCATACCAGAGATGCAAGGAATCAAGTCTAAAATATATTGCCTTAATCACAAAATCATGGAAGAGCAAGTTGGAATACTCGTTTCTCTTGTTTTTGTTTTTTTTTTTAATAATTTCATTTACCTGTGGAAATAAATCCCCCTGAGAGTCTTTTTGCTTTGAGTACCACTGTTTCTAGGGGTGGTATCACACTTTTAGCTTTTCATTACTTTGCCAAATACCAATTTCCCTTTATGTTGGAAAGCATTAAAAAAATCCAAATTTCTTTCAGTGTAATTGAGGCCTCGCCTCCTTGTTACCAGCATCTGTACCCACCCAGCGTGCTTAATCACTTTCTCTCTCTGGATTTTAAATGTCCTGTGCACTTAAATTAGGTATTTCCACCTGTATTTAATTTCTGCAAATAGAGTCAGAACCTGCTCTGCTTATAGCACGTGGTGGGACTCCAGTCCCTGTATCTTCAGCTCTCACCTTGTTGGTCACAAAGAGTCCAGTGCTGTACCCAACAATAAATAATAAGTTTGTTACCAGGTTGCACAGGTGGCTTTTCAGGCAGACTAAAATTCACCTGTAGGGAAGGTGACATAGATTCTGTTGCAGTAAGCTGGCTGCTGATTAGGTGGTTTTCTTGTCAAGAATATTCCATCGCCTTTTTGAAATCATGGGGGTTTTTTTTGTACTACTGTTTCCTTTGGCGATGCTTAGAAATTCTTATGTTACACTTTCTGATGGTTTTGTGTTACGCTTTCAGAATTTTTGTTGTTGTTGTTGGAGTTGAGAGGGAGAGAGAGGGGTGGAAAAAAGCCTGAAAATACTTGGCACACAGACACCCAGCCATATGATTTCTTTGATGTCTTCTGGCCACATAAATGCTTGTCCAGCACCCTTTTCTTTTTAAACCACTCTGCTGGCTCAGGGTTTGCAGAGCTGGGAGAGAGATTGAGGTGCAATTTAGGAAGTAGTTCTGGACATACCCAGCAGCCCTAGGCAAGGATGATTTGTTTGCCAGCATGTGACAGTGAGTACACACAGGATCTCAGTCTCCTGCACTCTGAGCATGGCACTGGCCACTGTGTCCCAGGTAACTCTGATTTATTTGTGCATTCACTTGTAGGAGATTTGTGACACATAGCTGCTCCCTCAGATCCTAACTCCTCAGTACTTAGTATCACTAAATTTTTGGAAACACTGATCCCAAAGGGGAAAAACACTTGTTGTATTTGGCTGCTCCTAGAGCTCTTTGATTGGAATTGCTTCACCAATTACTGCTTTTTGATCTTTGTTCCATTAGGGCTTAAGGAACTCTGACTTTCCTGGATATAACTGGCCTTTGCAAACAGGGTTAGATAAGCGTGATTAAGCATCAGTAGTAGTAAAAATATTGGAAGAGCTCCCATAAATCCAAGTTGTAGCTTCTAGAAGACAAAATGTTACTTCAAAATGTCTTTTGAGCAAATGCACATTGCTTGTTTTCTACTCTGGATTTAAACAAACTTTGAACAGTTCAACAGAAATTAATTATGGCATTGTCTGTTATTGGTCAGCAAAGAAAAAACTGAAATATTGTAGAAAGGTATTAGCTAGAGGGCATGAAGCAGTTGAAAATCTAATAAAGATTCATTCAAACCTGTATGTTCCTAATAAAATATTTGAGCCTCAGAGAAATTTTTCTTTTACTAATTTATCAGTTGACTGTAGTTTGATTGCTTGGCTTTGGGCCTTATTGTTGCTCTTCTTATTGAGATCTCTTTTAGTATAATCACTCTCTGGAATGTGCCCACTCTCTGAACAAAATTTTAATGTAGAAGGAGAACAACTTCTTGTGTCAGTTCTGGTTTTCTGTTTACGTATACTGGAGATAATGGACTAAATGCTAGGGGCTGCTTCTTTAAGGTTTTTTCCCTGCCTTGAACAAACAGAGCATCATAAGCTTCTTAAAGTACCCTTTATTGGTTGATTAACTTATCAGCTGATCAGACTTTGCAATGGATAAAAAACAACAACAACAACAAAAAGGTCCTCTAGAGAAATTTGTTTACCTTAAGATGAAAAAAATACTGCTCCAAATGTACAAGCTAGGTTTTTCCAAATAATTAGGGGCAAGAAATTAGAAGGTATCAAAAACTCATTCTGTTGCATTTCCATCTATGAAAGAAAACCTTGCTTTGCAAATTCATGGAGAGTACATACATATATATATATATATATATACACACACATAATGTGAAGAGAAAGATCATAAATGCTCCTTCACACGCTTTGTGTAACCATACCTGAAACAGGAATTAACAAAGTTTCCAACTGGTCCTAAAGCTACCTACGAAATAGGAGGAGAATTGTGCATTAAGTGATGTTTCAGGTTTCTTTTGGAGAAGAAAACCACCTGTTTTCATAATTTTCCCCTTACTGTTAGGAAAATCTCCTTTTTAAACCCAAAATTCCATACTTATTTTTGTGTTGCACACTTTTGTGAAACCCTCACTTTACGCAATGTGTAATAAAATACCTGATTTTGACATTTGCATGCTTAACAATACATACTAATCATTATAGAAAATGTCTGGTTCCAAAATAGTTTCACTCCTGTGTATGGGGGTGGATAAATGCATCAGGCAATGATTCAAAGTTCCAAAGGATATAAATCAGTGCAGTATAAAAAGGCATTTTGTGATACGTGGACGTAAGTCTATTCACAGGCTGAAAATGCTTTTTAATGTACACTGAGTTATTAAATCTGTAATTTAAAAGGTTTCTTGATAAAGGTTTCAGTGTCCCTGCTGCAAAATCCAATAATCCTTTTCATTTCAATACCATGCAAAGCCAAACTTATTTTAAGCTTTTTTACTTTTAAAAAGGGAGAGTGTTGGTGAATAAATATCACATTGGTGTTGAACATTTACATTATTTTTGATATATTTGTTTGATATTATTGAAATTTTCAGATGTTGATATTACTGAATGATGGCTTATATAAAAAGCATGGGTTAAAATGTAATCTACTGCATTATTAGAAAGAATTAAAGTAGAGGCTATATTTTACAGTGTCGTCTTTCAAATCTAGCCATGCTGTAAACTGATGTTTGCTGTATGCTCCTCCTGATTTGAAATAGATGAAAGAGAATGAACCTTTAATCACCATGGTTCACACTATGATTGAGAACTCGGCGCTAAGACCACAACTGTACCATCAAGTAAGGTCTTGGATAGTGAATGAAATTGCTTTATCATCTGCGAAAATTTTCCTTAGTGACAGTTTTGGTTGTTCCTCAGATTTATTCATAACATCGGTGTTTCTCTTCTTTGCTTTGGAAACCCACAAGTCATCCATGCTTCCTGAAACGCTGCAGTGTCGTTAGCATGGCTTTCGCTGCGTTCTTGTTGTTTAGTATTAAATGTACACTTTTGGAGTAACTTTTTTTCTGTCTAGACGATTTAATTAGTTGGTGCTTTATGCAGGTGTCCAGTAAATTCATGAAACTCCCAATGAGCTTCCAACATTTGTCTTAGCATGATTCTCTGCAATTAGTGTTCAAAGGTGCTTCTTTCTTTTGACCACTACAAAAGCATGTGAGTGGCGTTTACCTGGTCATTTCTGGCAATTTTTGTTTTGTTCTAGGAAGTGGATTTACAAGTTTTTGTTTGCACCTTCCAAGCCTTTAGCCACTGAAGAAAGAAAGGATCAAAATTACTTTGATCTGGGGCCTGTAAATCCAAAAGGCAGTGTCTGTTCATAAAGTCACAGCAGACTTTACTGTGCACACTTACCGAGTATCTAGTGCTGGTTGGCAATGGTAAGATGGAAGAAGAATCGGAAATGTGAATGGAAATATTGTCTGTGAGTTGAGACCTGCACTAACTTATGAGCATGGCCAATCCCTCTCCGTTGGCACCTCAGTGTCTTACGGGTGCTGGGGCTGAACTGAATAGCCCCTGTCATGTCAGGGGATGTTTAAAAAGTTTCTTGCCTCAACTACAATGAAGGTGTTGTTCTCACAAGGGAGTGTGTGGCCAGTTCCCTTGCATTTACATTTATGCCAAAATTATGCGTAAAGGTTGCATAGTTCAGAGAATAGGAGATGTTCTGCCATGTAAAACAGATGTTTATTATTATTTCTAAAAAGTGCTGCAGCTTAATCACGTTTCATTTTTTTTGAAGTCAACTCCGTATCGTAAGTTTGCCTCCGATCCAGAAATGCTGCCAAAAAAAATCTCAGCTTCCCAAAGGAAGCTGGGTTGTGAGTGAGGGATTTCATGACCACCCGATTTGTGCTCCTACATGCAAAGCAGGAGCTTTAACATGGAACCTATTTAGAGGGGAATAAGAGAAGAAAGGTGCCCTCGAGCCCTAAATGAAATTTGGGGGGTTTGTTGTAATTTTTTTAAGAAGCCTGGCTGTTAGAATTTTTTTAAAGCAAGTCATTTTTGTGTGATAATGTATGTAAGACAAATCAATAGATGTATAATGAGCATAAGTGTTTTGGATGTGTGAAGGGAAACTTAGCCTGAGCTTTTAATATTAAATAGACATATTTGTGGTATGGCTGTGCCTGGGCTGATCTGCTGGTCCCTTTGGGGATGCCAATGAATTCCCCAGTGCTGCCCTGACACAGCTCTGCTGTCAGCTGCAGGATCTGCCCTCACCTTGCAGGCACCTCTGCTGCTTCCTATCTGACACTGAATAAACACCATTTTTGACATTCTTGTCAGAGAAACAGTGACTCTAACAGGTGGTGAGCACTGAATAACCTGTTGCCACTAGAGATGTGATCTCCTCAGGTCGGAGTGTTTGTGACAGGCTGGAAGGCTTCTGCAGAAGCTGCCTTAGCTGAAGAGTAACAACATCTGCTTTTCATGGATAAAGTTTCCTATATGAGACGTTGCATTAATGTGACTTTCAGGACAGGCTAAAAATACACTCAAAATTTCACTGCCTAAATAGTCTTCTAAACTTTTGTAATGCAAAACCAACCTGTTTAAAATTCTGGCAACTTATTTGAAGTCGAAAGAGCGTATAATTTTTTTATTCAAATAAAATAAATTGGTTTAACAGTCGTCTTTCCTGCTGCAGTTTTAAAGACATGTAAATAATTGGGAGAAGCCTCTGTGCAAGTGACTGCAACTTGTTTTGTTGACAGGATTCTAAAATAGTTTGGGGTGACTGCAACCATTCCTGTGGATAAAGAAAAGGATCTTTCTCAGCTTCAGTTTATTCAGTTCAGTTTTATGTCTGAGCTCATTTAGAGTTAAGCAAAAGAAAGCAAGAAAAGTTTGTATTTAATTTGTCTTGCTTCCTTTTTGTAATGATTAATAGCTCTCTAGTAAAACAGCAAAAAAATCTACTATTTCAAATGTGTTATTTATAAGGCACTTTTGTTTGTGATTTGTGACATCTTCAGAGTTATTTAAATCACTTGACTTACATCAGTCTGCTCTGCAGACTGTGCTATAAATTCACAAGTACAAGCCAGGGAAATTATTCCAGATGTACAGACAAGAAAAAAAAGGGATTTTTACAGACCAGACCCATTTCTGCCTTGGTTTGGGGTTTTTTGCTTCTTTCCAGTACTAGATGAGGAATGTTAATCTTGTTCCCTAATCTTTTTCTCTAAATCAGTACAGGTTGACTTTAAAAAGCAAAATTTTCCTCAATTCCTCTTACATGTGTGGGTTCCCTTAAGGAGGAAAAATTAAAATCTGACTGCAACAAGCTAACATCCAGGTCTTGCCATGGATAATTGTTCTTAATACATTAAAAATACAGAAAAATAGCCCTTATGGTTTTTATTCCTGTAAGGATAGGGAGGTTTTGCTTATGACTTATTGTTACAGGAGCTGCATACACTTAAACTGTTACGCATGTTTGATTTTGAGATGTTTCAGGTTTTGTTATGAACACAAGGTGATTGTGCTTGAGCTAAAAATCTGGTCTTTTCAATTTGTATTGGAAGTGTTTTATGTCACAGAATTCAAAATTAGAGGAGAACCTTGCTCAGTGGGGCTCAATGCCCATTTGCCCTGCTTCCTGATGGCAAGAAATATTTTAAAAAACAAGAAGTAAACAAAAGAGCCTCTTGGAAGTCTTGATTTTAATCTCATGCTCAAAATGTCCTAGCTGCATAGCGTGCTTTTGGGGTGTGAAACATCCTCCTAGATATTTATTGAATCAGAACAGTCAGTGGAATCTGAAAACAGCTTACAAAGTAATGAAATAATGCTGTCGTTTAAATGTTTTTAGTATCAACTACTTAAATAGCTTCAACCACTTGTGTCTCAGCAACACCTTAGGGTGCCCTTAGGGATCTCCCCCTTTCTGGGAATCCTCTGGTACTGGTGTGTGACAGAGTGGGGTCTGTACAGTTCTGACAAATGATTTCTAACCTGAGAGGGACGTTCAGTGAAGGTCACGTTACTTTTCCACATGCAAGATAACACGTTTGGCCAAACTCTGCATGTGCAGTTTGAAAAATGGTAAATTCTATTCGTAGATCTTCGGGTGCTGCTCCCTCATGACTGGGAGGTTTTTGGGAGGTTTTTTGCATTTCCCCATGCTGAGAGGAATGGATTTGGTGTCTTTTAACAGGCAAATGTCGAGGGAAAGAGAGGCCAGCAGCAACTCCTGTCACTGGTTCAGTAGATGGCACTCTTGCTCTGGAGTTACTGCCCTGGCAAAGGCTTTGCAGGAGCGATTTGGCAGGAAAGGCGTTTGTGGAACGTGACATGAAGTACATTTTGATAACTCGGTCACTGGAGCTCTGTTAATGCGTTTTCCAGGGTTATGAGGCTGTTAACCTCTCCTGAAATGTGTAATTGCGTTTTGTCTGCCGCAGTTCCTCCTGTCACTCCGGCAGGATGCGACAGCGTCCCGCGCCTCTCGCCCTGGGCGGCTTCACTGATGGAAGTGGAGCCGCTGGTTTTGTGGAGAGGGATTCAATTATTTGTGTTATTTTTGTGTTTTATTCGTGTTAGTTTTTGTGCTAAGTCTGGGTAAGATGTTGGGGTGGAAATGTTCAATGAAGTGGCTCTCCAGCAGTGCCTGTTGTGTGGGACTGGTGCTGCTGACCAAAGCAAGAACTCAGTAGCAGTTTGAAAAGTGTGATGGGATTTTAATAAGAAGAATTAGCACGGCTATAGTGTTCTCTGAAAATCTGTTTTGCTTTCCTGAATACTTTAGATGTATTCCTTTCAGGAGGTAGGAGGGGTAGGGATGCTGAATTGGCAAACTGTTTTAAACTCAGCTGTAATTAGGATTGAAATGGCAAAAAAAAGTCTCTCTTTTTTAAAAAGTATTAAAAAATACTGGCTTGAAGAAGCAATATTTTCCAGCCAAGCCACATAAAATGCTGAGCAGTGACTTGGAAAGGTGTATTTATCTAACAGGGGATAATCTTCTTTCTGTAATATCTTTTTGTTGTGAAATATAACTAGGTTTCCTTTGTAAGTTAAAGACATTTGGCCATGTTTATGAGTTTTATTTAAATATTTCCATTCCTCATTTTTCTCTCATTGTGATAAAATCAACAGTAAAACAACACAACTCTACAATAGTGGGAGTTTAAATAGATATCTTAATTTGTGTGACATTCATGAGGTGCAAAAGTGCTGTGGCTTTTTTTCATATTCCAGCATTCATTTTCATGAAATGTCCATTTCAAAGAAGGTTATTGTGTGTTTTTAATACACTATTCATACTTTTAAATTGTCATCAACTACATTTGCATGAGGTATGTGGACATAATAGCGTGAAATGAAACACTTTAATGTGTTAAAGATTTATTTTATGTTTGGAATGCTTGTCTCATGAACTCTTCCCTAGTCCTTTTATTTATAAGTGTTCCTTAACATAGACTTGTGTTTCAGTAGTCTTTCTTGTACTATTAAGTCAAATAATCTAATTATGACAGACACATGGAAGGAAAGCATCTCTTTTGGGACTCCGTACACCCAATGTTTTTAATTAAATAGAATATGAAGGTTGATAGTGTTATGTCCTTACTTGCTGTATAGGATATAAAGTAGTTAATGTGTGTGACAGTTCACTCTAAAATGGGGAGCTGCCTTTTTCCTGTAAAATATTTTAAAATCTTGTTACTGCTCAGTAACAGATGGAAAAAATTAAGAACTTAATGTGAGGGGCTGCATGAAAGCAGTTTGAGCACAAGGAGACAAGTTTGCCTAGGTCCAGAGATAAAGTAGAAGAGCTTCCATTTGTGGCATTTCTGGTAATGCTCTGTTGGAGGGGAGGAAATCCTATGAAAAATAGGAAATCCATTTGAAAAATCCAGATGAAAAGTGGTGGCGTTTATTGGACACATCTCTGAGAAGAGATTTACATATATGTTGTAAACTTAGGTCAATCTGCTCTGGTTTTGGCCTCACATCAGATCATCCTGCTTGTGAAACTCCTGACTTTAATGGGCCTAGAATGGTTAACTCAGAGTGGAACGAGCCCCTGCATTTAGAATTCTTGTACCAAAACTTAGACACAATGATGCATCATTATTTAGATGTACTCTGGCAATCTCATCTTCCTGCATAATCCATGTTTGATTGAGTTTTACATCTTTGAAACTCCAGTTTGCATTAGAAACAGCCTGTTAATTTAATGCAACTCTACTGACAGTCTGCTTGACATTCCATTTATTTACCCTCATTAATGTATATTGGCTAAATATTGTTCAATGTGGCAGGTTTACCTTTCATGCAAAAGCTGATTTCTGTGTTAAAACTCTTAAGCTGAGCAGTAATTTTCATTTTCACTGTCCAACTAAGTTGTTTTATGGCAATATTATTCTTCCTTATAGTTAACACAAGAAGAGTGTAGGGGTACACTATACAAATATAGAACTGAAGAGCTGGACATTGATGTAAGTCATTTGTATTCCTTTTTCATTGTAAATGTTGGTATTTGTCTCTTTATTTTGATGATAATTTTCCTCTTGGCTTCTGGCTTTGAAACCCACTTTGTACAGGTGATTGCCAGCAGAAATTGCATCATGATATAGAGGGACATGTCTCTGTAATAAGCTTCTAACTTGCAGGAAACATTACACGTTAGGCTGAAATTTAAAATATTTCATACAATCACCTGAAATGGGACATGGGATAGATTGTGAATGTATAAAATCGTCTTTGTAATACTAAGCAATATGTAAATTAAAATGGAATCTAATACCTATTATTAAGTTGTAAAGATTTAGCTGTAGAATCATAAATTATATGTTTTGAAGCATGCTGCTTCAAGTAATAATAGCACTTCATAGTTTCTTAAGAGGGTTTCTTAAGTAATTCAAAAATGCAAGACTGATGCCAACATAATTTTAGAATTCTTATTTTAAGTACATTTTCTGTAGATTCGTGTGATGATTTGATCAAGTTCGATTTTGATTACTGAAGGTGTAAATAACAAAGTGCTAATTGTGGTAATTTTCCGTTCTATCCTAGGCTAAGCTAAGCCGTTTATGTGAACAGGATAAAGTTGTGCAAGCACTGGAGGAGAAGCTTCAACAGCTGCACAAGGAGAAAGTAGGACAATTGTATTTCTTACCTAAAGTGGATGTTATTTTACATGCTTATTATCAGAACACTGATAGCTGAAATAAAACGAAAATCAGCCCAATGATGCAGAACATTAAAAATAATTCTTTTTATTACAATAGTACACGCTCGAGCAAGCTTTGCTATCAGCAAGTCAGGAGATAGAAATGAATGCAGATAACCCAGCAGCCATACAAAATGTAGTCCTGCAGAGGGATGACTTGCAGAACGGACTGCTCAGCACTTGTCGGGAAGTTTCCCGAGCCACTGCAGTAAGTACCACGTTCTCTCCAGCAAAACTTAATGAACTGTGAAATGATTATGTTCATATTCTTAATTGCATTGGCTTTGCTTATTTTTTTTACTGCATCCCAGCGAAAACTCAGTTGTCGTTCACTTGCTGGTGTTTTTGTCAAAGGTGGATGGAAAGTGATCTTTACACTGCATTCATTGAGTGGTCTTTCTCTAATTTTAGTTTTATTTTTTGGCCAAGAATGGGTGCATATACTGACCTAATTGCTGTGGTAATTATTATCTTTGAAATATGGGAAATTGACTGCAGAAGAAGTAAATAATGCATATAAAGCTATTTCACGTGACTGCAAAATAATGTCAAGCACAAACTTTATTGGACTTACTTTAAACAAAAGCAGCTGCAGGACTGCCAGTCTCTCTAATAGTGGGCCATTACATTTAGAAGATCTTTCAAATTATGCACTTCCAAAAGACTTTAAAAAAACAGGAGCTAGGAAGGAAATTGCTGTTTACTATCTTTTCCCACTTTGTGATGGTTTCTGTGCCGAAATGACAAGGAATCATTTTTGCCTACTTACAGATATATCCAAAAAGGTGTGAAATTCCAGGGGGAAGCTGTGGTAAAAACTGATAGGATGTCAGCCCTGAAATCCTGGACTGTCTTGTAGAAGGAATTGGTTGGACACAGAAAAGGGAACCAGGGGAAAGGAAATCCTCCAGACACACTTTCCCTCATTAACTTTTTAATTTATTCTAAATGACTAAATTGCCTGATGCAGGCTGCAGAAGTGAGATGATGGAGCTGACCTCCAAGAAGAATAATTTTCTTTTCCCCCACCTTTTCCTAGTGTGTGCACATATGTAGAGCAGGGCTGTGCTGCATTGCCCCTGCATAATGCATTGCCTGTGCACACACATGCTGTGCACTCACACATGTGGATTCTGGGTGATAAAAGAGACAAATTTGCATCCATTTTTGTGGCTTTTCTGCCTCGCTGAGAAGACAGCTTACGATCCACATGCCTGCTGACTATAAAGGCGTTTTCTGAAGCATTTGCACTTGCCTGTCTTTTTTTTGTTAGTGAAAAGACAAAATGCCGTTTGTTTGAATTTCAATTCAGTATCATTAGAAAATCAAAAAGCTGTTTAAACATTGCATTCTCTAAATTATTTATCTATTTATTTATTGCTGGTCTCTATTTATGTGTTACTTCCTGAAGTTTTGTGCCACTGGAAAAAGAAAAAAAAAATAGTTTTTTTTAATTGAACGTGCATCCATAATTCTTTACATTTGTTATATGCTTAGGAACTGGAAAGAGCTTGGAGAGAATATGATAAATTGGAGTATGATGTAACTGTAACAAGGAACCATATGCAGGAGCAGCTCGATCGGCTCGGAGAAATTCAGGTGTGGCAAAGATCTTAAAGTACACTCAATTCACTTGGACTTTCTGTGAGTTTTAAAACTGTACAAATGGAAAAACGGGGACAAATGATGAACAAACTTACAAGCTTTTAATTTGTTTTTCTACCTTGTAAATTGTGAAAAAGTCTTCATATTTTCTTTTTTTTTTTAACGTTATAACACTGGTATTCCTTTGTCTGGAATCTTCCTTTTTTTGTTTCAGTGAGCAGATTTGAAACAGGGTGCCTTTCTCAGACCTTAGTTGTTCTGACAGTCTTAAAATACCTTCACACAAATCCTTCCATTTAACTGAATATTTAAAAATTCAATCATTTTATCAAAAGAAATTATTACAGAGAATGCTCTAGGTGTTTCTTCAGGCCTTACAGACAAAGGTGTGTGTTTGAGTCCTCACTGCACTGAATTCCTGAGGAGAGCTCTCTGTGACACACACACAGCTATGGACAGGGAGGTGTGCACAGATCGTCTGCCACTGATGGGTGTGGGCTGCACTGCAGCTTCTCTGCTCCAGGGCTTGATTTTCTGTGCAAAAGAGATTTCAAGGATGCCCAAAATCTGGAAAACTTGCATTGATTGGCCCACAATGTGCATGTCCACAAATATAAATATGTTTACACATCAGCATGCAAACACTGTGCTCATCTCCACCTGCTTTGGGCTAGGAAGGGATGGTTCCTTTCCTGTGGCTGTGTGTGGGCCTCCTGTGCAAAGTCTGCCTGGATTTTCTTTGGAGACTGTAGATGAAATTCTGTTCTTGAAGTGAAGTTTGAATTAGCAGATTACTCTCGAATTGACTGAGGCATTATGAAATTAGTCAATCTTACACTTTTTGTTCCAGACAATATTTGAATGTTTCATGGGAGATTGTCTGTCATCACTGCATTTTATTTTCCTTCAGTGAAAGGATATGCAGTGTAGTCTAAAAAGAGAGAAAGGTTTTCCCTTATTTTCCCATTTGTATTCTAATTTTCTGGCCATCCATGCTGTTTATTTGCTGACAGACTGAATCAGCAGGGATACAGCGTGCTCAGATTCAGAAGGAGCTGTGGAGAATTCAGGATGTCATGGAGGGTTTACTTAAACATAAACAGCAAAGAAGCTCTTCTGAGGCAGGTAAGCAATGGTTTTGTCACATTGGAAATGAAATTGGAGCATATCAGTTTTTAAAGTACAAGCTCCGTTGTTGCTTTTGTATGTTTGAAAAAATGGCACAATGACTAAGAAAAGAAAAAGGCAAATATTACTTGAAGTTGATGCTTGGTGCATTTGTTTGATAGCAACAGGTTATAGTTCATATTTTAAAGGCTGTTAATTGAAAACCATTTTTCTCTTTTTTTTCCCCTACACCTTCCCCCAAAACAGGCATCATGATATCAAGGACATTTTCTTCTATTAAATATAAAAATGAGGTATGGCTTTAGCATATTTACTATTTTAGCGTTATGGAAGTTGTAATATGGCTGTGATAAAAACAAGCATTACTGTGGATATTTTGAGGATGTCTGAAGGATGTATTCAGTATGTTTCTGTAAAAACACTGCATTATGAACTAGTTTTAAAGACTGATACCTCCACTAGTAATTCTAACACTCATTTGTACTTTGTCTCTCTATTCTCACTGGTATGTTTCTCTTTTCCATTTCTTACCTTTTCCTCTCCCTAGGCTCTTACCATAGAAATATATACCCTGATTTATGGATATGTTTTCTACCCACCACACTTTTCATGGGAAGAAATACATTGCTTTTTATGTTTATTTGGATATTGAGCCTGGTTCTCAGATGGCCAGAGCACCCACAAGAAGAGCTGAAACTGTGGGAGCTCCCAAATGTTCAGTTCCTCTGAAAATCTGGCTAGAAGTTACAGTTTTAAAGGGACATTGTCATGGTTGTCTAAAGTGTATGCAAGATCTGGCTCACAGAACGTTCTAAAAGTCTCATTTATGTAAAAATCTTTCAAAAGAGAATGCATTTAAATTTTTAAAGTACAATTTAGAGAGTTTGTACATGTCCAACAGAAAGTGCAGATGGTAGAATTATATTTTTTTTTGTTGTTCAATGTGACATTGTCCCTTTAACTGCAAAATCTATAGCTGCTGTAGCCATGGTAATATATTTTTCTTTTTAAGTTATAAATAACTGTACCAGGTGCGCACGTCTAAATAAGGTGACTATTCTACAATCTTTAGGAAGAGGAAGTAGTCCCACCTCGTCCTCCACTCCCTCGGTCCTATGACTTTACAGAGCATCCTCCCATAATCCCCCCTCTGCCCAGTGATAGCAGCTCCTTGCTCTGTTATAGCAGGGGCCCAGTTCATCTGACAGAAGAAAAGAAGATGTACCAAGTTCAAGGATATCAGAGAAATGGATCTTACTGTGTAAGTGGCTTGAGCTGCCACGTTGTTCTTGAAGCATCCTCTCCCTCCTTTGCACAGCCACCGTTTTGGTTTATTCATCTGGCTACTTTTGTGTTATGGTTTCACTTTTATTTAGTTTATAGCTGCGTCATTTGCTCTTCACATTTCCCTGTCATGTGTTCTGTGCATATAAAAAATGTCTTAAGACTTAAATTTCATGAACTTAGATTCTTCTCCCCACTAATTCTTTAAAAAACTCTGGGCTCAGTTTTTGAAGCTTATACCAATTTGTTTCCAGAAGATCATTTAATAAAACCCCACAACTCTGCTTTTTTATGGCAATTTTTTCCTGTAATTTTTAATTGTCTGCAAACGTTGTCAGACTCAGATTAACTACCAAAAAATACTTCTGCCATACCACTTGAACAATGGAAAACCGTGTTCAAGCATGAGCAGAGTTATCCCAAAATAATTGGTTTGAGTCTTAAGACATAAATACTTGGACCAAAGTGCCTGTTTATTTACCTGATCCCTTGATGTTCCTCAGGGTCCTGATTATAGGCTTTATAAGAGCGAGCCCGAGTTAACTACAGTAGCAGAAGTGGATGAGTCAAATGGTGAAGAAAAAACAGAACCAATTTCAGAATCAGAATCTTCCACTAAAGGTTTGTCCCCAGGCGTGGTGCTTACAACCTTTCAGCTTTTTCACAGGGAATGCAAAGCTCAGCTGTGTGACAGAAGCTGCCTCATGGTTTGTGTCTTTCCATTTCTCAGTTTGATGGAACAGCTTCGACAATAAAATAATGATTTAATTATATGACGAGAGAAATTTCAGTCAATTACACCGCAGAAAAATCAAACATTACACTCACCAACAACCCTGAAATCCTTATTGACACCATGTCTAATCACATCACTCACATTCCCCACACACCATTCCCTTGAACAATTACCCATTTTATGTCCTTGCCCTTGAACAATTACTCAGTTTTTGAATCAAGCTCCCGATGTTATGTCGCTGGAACCTCCAAAAAGGCAGCACCACAGAAATTTCAGGCTCTCATAAGGCAGGGAAACAATGTCTTTTTCTTTTTTTTAATCTTGTAATTGTTGAATTGCCTTCTGTCCTCTGATATAATAGGAATAATGATCATGACCTTGGAGTGTACAGACAATAAAGGTCTTTGCAATTGCTAAATGCTTTAGATTCTTCTCTTCATCTAGCTCCCATAAAAGCTACTAATTGCTTGGTAGAGTCTTTTACCAGGAAGTGCTTCTCAATTCTGTTTGTTAAAACACACAGAATAGTTTGTTAAAGGTGACTTCAGGAAAATGCTCAGCTTTAACGCCTCCCAAAAACCATGTTAAGAGCTTTGAGAAAAAGTAGCTAAACTTAGCTATTTTTTTAACCTCAGGATTGATGTTGCCAGTGCCAGCAGGATCACTGCCTTCTGTTTTGGTGCTTTGACTAAGCATTTACAGAGCAGCTGATGCAATGGTAACAGAATTTTACCAAGAATTATGGTTATACAAAGATACTCCTTTCATCAGAATGATCATAGAGGTTTTTAAAATTAAGGTTAGCATACAATTTGGGTATAAACTATGTGAATGGCCCTGTGGTATAATTAAGCTTGCACTTACCACACAATTTGTCAATTCAAAGTCTCTGTGGTATTTGCTGAGATACAATGTTAAGGCACATAATTAAATATCTGTTAATTTGGTGGTGAAAAGTGGAATATTTATCCTGAGATTTGCTAATTATCAATGACCTAAATTAAGAAACTTGTCTTTCTGACAATGTGCCTAGGTTTTATTGACCTGCGATGTTTCTGATTATTCACAGTAATTTATTCACAGTAATTCACTGTATTTATGTCAAGAGATTAAGTAATGATAAAGACTAAATAAGAAAATCTACCCTGACTATATAAAGCAACCCAGCACATATTAAGCACCCCAATCTGCTTTCTGTCTCAAAGACAGACATTATTTTATGTCCATTTGTAGAAAATCAGTCCCCACTCAGGGAAAGCAATAGTGCAAATTCCTCTAAGATAAATAATATTTAGAGGTGTGGAAGAGAATAGCTGCAGTGGTAGCAGGCAATGAGAGGTTTTTTATTCTGAAACTCCTTCAGTCTGTTGTTTATCATAGCTGTGTTTATCATTTGAGCATATGAATTTTCTAACAGACATTTCTTGTTCTGGGCATTCACTCATAATAACAATCCCCATGCAGTAGGAAAATGTAACCATTTCTGATTGTTTCACTTCTGTTATGGTGTCTAAGCCATTACAGCTCTGTGCTGCTACAGGAAACATTTTTATGCCATTCTGTCTGAAGTTTTTAAGCTGATGAGGAAAGAAACTTAAAGGCAGCTCATCTCTGGGTTTTCCTATCTTGCTGTTGTAAGAAGTCATGCTTAAATTATGGCAGTTTCTTATTGAGGGTGGTTCTGAAACTAAATCATTTCAGAGGAAATTTAGAAAGGTTTTCCTAGTGGCTGTGCACGTTACTGTACTGAACACTTCTCCTGCCAGCCACTTCCCTCTCTTTTCAAGCATCAGCAACTAAAGACAAATGGGACCATGTCAAATATTAGACCAGAGGAATATTTGTGACCTGTGTGGTCCCTGAAGGTGACACAAAAAACAAACGGAATTCTGCTGTGTTTTATCCTTTTTTATTTCTAAAGGAGACCCAAACTGTTGCTTTATAGCACAAATATCCTCAGCTCCAGTTTTCCCTCACCAGCTGAGTGAAACCAGGCTCAGGGGTGATTTCATTCACACACAGACAATTCACACACAAATGAGGCCATCCAAGAGCTGGCTGGACCTTCAGAATCTCCACCCATCAGCTCTCAGTGATGAGAATTTTCTGAATCTGCCCTTTGAAGGAGAGTTCCCAAGGCTGACAGTGTCTTTTCCACAAAACAAACCAGCACTTTGGGCAGTGATTTGCACAGCACTCACCGTGTTGCTTTGCTGTTTTGCAGGCTCACATTTCCCTGTGGGAGTTGTACCACCCAGAACCAAATCCCCAACGCCAGAGTCCTCAACAATAGCATCCTATGTCACTTTGAGGAAGAATAAGAAGATAGATCTAAGAACGGTACTTGAAAATAACCTTTGAGTGTTGGACATGTCTGTTGTTAAGTTTGGTAGTTATGTTCATTTCCTTTCCAAAAAAAAAAAAGAAAAAGAAATAAAAATCACTCTTATAAAAGCATTATATACTAGATTAATGGAGACAGCTGGAGAAAGAAGGATGAAATTATAAATGCCATGTATGCTAAAATGCATGGAGACACTTGAATTGGGCAAAACTAAATGGTAAATGATAAATATGCTGAAGTTCAGGTTTGAGTTGAAAGCAGATGAAGCATCTTTCAAACATTTGCATTTGGCAATTTAACAGCCCCTTTATAACAAACACAGGCTTTTATTTATTTCAGTACTAAAATGATTTGGGAATTGGCTAAAGCAGCCACAAAATAAGGACTTAGTAAGCAGTATGCAGGTAATAAACCCAAAATTCCAGATTAGACAGTTCTGTAGTTAAAATCACATATTTGCTTGTAGTTAATGGAAAGGAGAGGGAAGCTTTTGCCATAGTTACAGCACAAACAGTGGAGGAGAAGTTGTGAGAAAATGGGGAGAGGAGAGAGAAACTCCCAGGATGCTGACTGGAGAAAGAATACTGCTTCTCATAACTGAAATTGGTTACTGTAAATGTACTGAATGCAGCTGATTAGCCTGAAGTCGAATTTTTTCTGTCATAAAAAGTACAAATCTGCCTGAAAACTAGTGAATTTCAAGAAAAGAGTAGGTAAATGGGTGCTATTTTGGGAAAAATGTAATGCTTAGAATTACAGATTTTTCAGTGGTGATAAATTCACTTTGTTTTAGCCTGCACTTGCAATTCAATGATGCCCAGCTGTAGTTTTTCTTGACATAAAAAGGCAGAAATTACTATTAAACCAACTGGTATAAATGTCCTGGATCATTAAATTTCAATTATGTTTCTGTCTCAGTCAAATATCTTGTGTTTGCCAGTTTTATAATGTCTGGTAAATTGTTTCAGCTTGAGAGGGTGGCTTTGAGAGAGCACCTACCCATTCTCCTAAAGTTTATTGTTGGTGATGGTAATGCTATTGTTCAGAAGAGCAAATTATTCCTTCCTTTTATTTTGAATTTCATTGTTCATTTATTGATCATTGGTTTTTGTACCTTTTTTTCATACACATAGGAGGTCTTTATTTGCCCACTATTTTTCTGCTCTTTAGTAAATCATTAGGTGATCTCTTCTGGTGACTTACCAGTCTGAAATCTTGGGTTTTTTTGAAACAGAAATATGTATTTTCTTCCATTTAAGGAAAGACCAAGGAGTGCAGTGGAGCAGCTGTGCCTTGCAGAGGGCTCACGGCCTCGAATGACTGTGGAGGAGCAGATGGAAAGAATAAAGAGACACCAACAGGCTTGTCTGAGAGAGAAGAGGAAAGGACTCAATATCATTGGAGTTTCAGAGCAGTCTCCTTCCCAGAACTTGTCCCATGTCAGGGATAACCCGTTCAAACTGGCACAGGTGGGTCCCACAGTGGTCAAAAACCAAAGGAGGTGATTTGAGGCTGATTGTAGAGTCACACACTCAAAAGGAAAACCTTCATGCTGACACTTAAAGCCACTTCTTTGCCTTTCAGGAAAACAAACATTTCAAATCCACATCTGTTTGATTAGGCATTGTTTGGTAACAGGGAGGCTGTTCTGGTCAAATTTAGCAAACAACGTGAAATTGCAGGGTTTGTGACCAAAAACGAGATCAGGGAGAATCAAAACTCTCCTGATGTTGAAATGAAGTCAGTGCTGATTTTTGTGCTGTGTAATGTATTCAAATATCTGTGACATTTTTAGGTAGGAATGTGTATTTATGATCAGAGCTCCTAAGTGGTGCTCTTCTGCTGTGGTGTTTGAGCCCATAAATGCATTAAAATGGAACCCACACTTTTGTTTTCACTCATTCTTAAACTTGTTTATTTGCCTAAAAAGTTTGTTCATGGGTAAAGGGTGGGGAGAGAAGAGGAAGATATAACTGCTTGTCATTAACCAGGAAATATTATTCTGAATATATATCAGAACAAAACCAGAAACAAATCAACAACAACAAAACAAAAAAACCAAAAAGCCAAATCAAACTTAGATATAGGAGAGCAGATATTAGGCAGCCTGCTACTTTCTAAATATTTAAAATTAGTTTTCTTTTCCAGTAGCTTCATGGAGTTGATTTTTCATTGGTTTTTGGTTTCTTTGGGTTGTTAATCTTCTGGATTACATTTTTGTTCAGGCCACACTGTTGACTGACTTTTTTAAAAAATTATTTACTTTTCTGCTGGTATGGAAATGCCTCTATTTTGTTTTCTAGGCATTTAAATACCTGATTTTCCAAAAGTAGATCAACTGTATTGCAGTGTCAGGAAGGTATTTCCAAAGATGTTTTAGCTTTGCGTTTTGGGCTGGTTTTTTTTCCCCTCTCAGCAGGACAAGCTGCTGCAGAGCTATACAAAAATTACTTTTTCTTCAAGAACTTTGCATCCCCAGAAGAGTCCAAATCCCAGTTTAGCCTTTGCAGTAGAGCATCTGCATTTGGGCTGACATAAGGAATGCTGGATGTGAAGCTGTAAATATTTCTGTGATGACACTGCCTTTCTGGAGGAGAGGTTGTGCCAGGCAAGGCTTTGCAGGTGGTTCTCTCAGGAGTTTTGCAGAGGTGTTCAAGCTTTCCCTCTTCCCTGTGCTCTCATTCCATACCTCAGGGCAGCACAGTGGGGATTGCCCAAATCTGTGCCAGAACTCAGAACACTTCTGTTCCTTGCACCACATTCCTCAGTCTTGGTGAAATCTGGGCTCTGTAAATGATAAAAAACTTCCAGAGTAAGTGAGAAGATCTGTGAATTGAATATTTAGCTAATAGTCCGTGTTACAAAGTCACTTCTATCACAACTTGAATTCTTCCAGAATGCCATTTGGCTAAAAGCCCCAGGATGAGGTATTATGCTGAATAACAGCTTTTATTTCTAAAAGCATAGGTTTTATGTCTATTGATTTTTAGAAAAATGGTGCAATGGCATTAACTGCTGGAAGTCTTTAAGAATTGAAGGGGGAAAAGGATTTTATAAATGGCCTGCTGTGTAATTTTGAAGTAATTACCATAATACAAAAGGAAGTTGCTTCTCAACTGTTGTTGGGACAAGCATATGATAAGGGGTGGGTACTTCAATGTAGGAGAGCAAAGACACTGATTTATGAAGTGACTTAGGTGGAATTTCCTCTTCATAGAGTGCATGTGTTAGATCACAGAGTTCAGCTTTGAGATTTACTGCTTCCATGGCTCCTATTTTTCTCAGCTCCAGTTCTTAGATGAGCCTCCCTTCTGGTCTTGTTCAGAGTTCCCAATCTTAAGTCACTTCTACCATCCTTCCTCAAAATTTTTATATCAAGTTAGTCTCTACGCAGTGGATTTTTTTTTTTTAAGAAATAATTGATGTCCTCTGCCATTATCAGATGCTGTCTTGTCCTCTATTAAATCAGTTCACACCACAGGCTTGGAGGATACCCAGGATAATTGGAGGGAGTGCATGCAGGTGCACTGTGAATTTTGTGCTGAAAGCAAATTTTTATTGATTTTTTTTGTTGTTAAACCAGAAAAAACCATATTATAAAAAGAGCAGTGCTTATGAATGCAAGTAAGAATGCTGCTAAGCTGATTTGTGACAGAGCTAAATATGAATGAAATTTCAGAAGATAAGGGTGACATTGGAGAGGAAGGAGAGGCAGAATACAATAATCTCACAGACAAAGAAATTTTAGGCTGAATTGTTTTGAAAGGTACAAGAATGAGAAAATTCCGAGTCCTTAATGATTTCCACTTTCCTTTTTGCAATCTATGCTTAAGGTTTTTTCAAGTTGTTTTTTTTTAATGAGTCAGAGGACAGCACCAGGCTCAGAACTGAGACTGTGATAACTTTTGTAACAATATGTGCATGTTCCAATTTTGTTCAGCAGAATCGGAAAAAGGATGATACAGTATCTGGTAACATGAAGGAGATAGAGAGCACCAGCAGAGAAAATAATTTGAAACAAAATAATGGAAGTCCTGGAGAAGAAATAGCACAACTAAAAAATGATGGAGATCAAGAACATAATTCAAGTTTTACTAAAGAGGTACAGAAATACTCCTTATTAAACTGTTCATAGTCTTGTCTTGCAGTAACAAAGTATTTTGAGACACACATACATGAGTATGGGAAAGTGAGCCACTTCCTTTTGCTTGGAAAACAAAGGATATACAGATTTCTTGTTGGATATACAACATTCCATAGAAAATCACAAAATTGTATTGGATCTGTCTTATAGCTGAGACATTGAATTTTCTTGTATATGGTCTTTAAATCATCTTAATCAATCTTTAATCATTGCCATATTCATTGCTTAGGCTACCCCAGTGTAGTTTTTGGCAGCCATTTAATGTCCCTGAATTTTTGTTTGGTTTGCTGTAGTGCATCAAGTAGTTTATAGAAAGCAGAATAGAGCTGACACTACAAATTAGACCTGGAATTGGGCAGTACCTGTACTTGTACATATTTGTCACTGCTTTGATTTCTGCCTTGGAATAGTTTGAAATAGGCTTGGCAGGGAATTACTTTGGTGTTTCTGGTACTAAAGTGCCCTTAACACTCAGCAAAAACAGACTGACTGTGAGGAATGGACTACTAGAGTTCCTTCTACATAAACATATACTTCTACATAAATATATAAAATTTTATAGTTTAAAAAAATTTTAAAGTATTGTGTAGAGTTTTTTTTTTCCTTCTTCTATATCCATATTCCTCAGTTAATCATTCTTTTGTTTAATTATCCTTTTGTTTTCCTATTTTATACTAAGTTTTTAAAATATATATCTGATGGAGAATGGTATAAAACCCAATAACTAATTTATATTGTTATCCAGTAGAAACACTTCCTTATTGAGAGACTGTTGTTTTGTTAAGTATGCAAATATTTCAAAAGGAAAATTAGTTAATACACTCAAATTATTCATATGTAATCAGACTCCAAGAGCAGCATTCAGTGTTACCAAGAAAGTATTGCAGCATCTGGAATTTTGTTGGCATCGTGAAGAGAGGGATAACATAAAAAAAATAGGCAGGCTGCAATCCAAAAAGTTCAGAAAAGTTCTGGAACTTATTAAGTCAAACCCTGCCCATGGCCTCTGGTATAAGTTTGGATAACTCTATTAACCTGCATGGTATTGATAAAAATTTCTTAAGTTATGTAATTCTGAGTTACTAAGTCTACATGATGGCAAAATTTGTCTGTTAATAAAACTGTTTCCTGGTACTGTATTTCTTATCTGCCACTTAGTGTGTGTTACAGCTTTTTGTTTCATGATTTCAATTTTTTTATAGCTGTCCAAAACTGATGATCTTTTATCAGATGCACATGTTGTATCTGACTCAAAAGAACTGAGTAATGAAGAGAAAACAGAAAAGAAAAATAAATTGGAAGAAACACATGATGATGATATAAGGTAAAAATCAAACAAGATGTTCAGAGGCTATTTTAAACTTGCATGCTGTATTTATTGGCTGAATGGACCAAGCAATTGCCATAAATACTGAAAAGTATTTATTATTTATATGGGTTGGAGGGTTTACATATAGGGAAATCTAGTGAGAGGCTTAACTGCTGCAGGGGTTCAGTCAGAGCTGATGAGCTGGTGGATGAAGCAATATTTATTTTCAAGTGATGTCCCACTTGTAAACAGAATTCATTCATAATCCTAATTTTGGCCTCCAAAATGTGGTTAATAATGTCAGTTCAAGCTTTGTATCAATTTCTTATGAACACTTCAGCCAGTGCTTCCATCACATGCTCTTCATTGCTGATATTTAGGAGCAAACTAAACATCTTATTCTACATCTCCTGCTTTAATTTTAACCTCACTGCTTTGCAGCACTGTGGAATTGGAGGGATATTGTGTCTTGGCTATTTCTCTCTCACGATTCATAACTCCAGTGTCAGCTGCACTGCAGGTCCTGAGTGAGTTGTCACATTAGTCACAACTTTGTCACAGCAGCAGGAAACTGCAGGAGGTGTAAAGGAAAGGAATTCAATTCCAGGTGCTTTTTGAAAAGTGTAACTACACAAAGTAGGAGGGTTTCAAAATGCTTGCTTAATTTATGCTACTTGCAAGTTGCAACTTTTTTTTCTACTAACAGGAGAAAATTAAATTATAGCTCCTATACTTAGTGGTTAACACCTAAAATTAAATTAGAGTGGGTTCTAAAGGCTGTGCTTTTTTTAAGCAGCTTGCAGAGTGTGACCACAGTTGCAAACCACAAACCCAAAACCAGCTCAGAAGAAAGTGAAATACTTAGTGTTCAAGAACAAGAAGGGATTGTGTCTTCATTTGAATTAGCAGCACAGTCTTCAAAAGGAAATCAGGCAGCAGCAGGTATGGAAAAGAGTTTGACTGAAGCACAACTTATCCAGTGCATATGTAAAACTTTATTTCATTTTGATTGTGTCTTTTGATGCTCTAAAACCCTTGTGAATTGAAAATGCTGAGCTAGTGTACACGTGAAGTGTACAGTTTTATCATGTACAGAAAAAGAGTTTCCCAGTGGACAGCTACAGAAATTCCTTTTTTCTGAGGTTTTAATATAGCTTTTATAGTTGCTAATTCAGGGATTTAAATAACTGTTGCCAGAAATTGAGTCATACTGTAGTAGTTGTTTGGAGCAAATCCTTCCTTTTTCATCTCAGTCCTGGACATGTGTAGACTTTTACTATTTACTGCTACTGAGTGACCAAAATTGTGGAATTACTGAGAGTTTCCAATACTTTAAACTAGCGACTACAAGACCCCAGTTTGGCCATGTTTTGAGGAGTAAGAAAGGTGAAGAAAACAGAAAACACCACCTGACTGGTACAATGACTGGTGGTGGACTATTTTGCAAGAAGAGAAGAGGGGAATATAAAGCAAAAGGGAAGGAGGAAGGGAGGAGATAGAATTCTAAGACATTATTAGGATATTTGCTGATGGGAATGTTTAAGTAAACCAAATGGTTCAACTTATGGATATAAAAGGTGATCTGGGCCTTTGTAGTGCAGTCAGCAATCCTTTCTGTGACTTGATAATCAAAAGCAGAACTTGTGTGTACATTTTGTACTGCTCAGCAGAATGAAAAAGCTCAGTTAATCTGAGCTGGGATATGGAGGTGGGTCTGGGCCTATCCCAACTATTTAAATTTTACTTTTTTTCCCCTCTCTTTCTTGGCAACATTAAACATCAGCATTCATGTGTTTGCTGTTCTACTAGTTATTTCTGAGCCTGATTGAGGATCAGCTATGCTCTCCCTTGAAACTGTGCTTTCTGTGCTGATCAGATTTAAGTCTTTACTTGTGTAGCTTTCATTTGTTTCTGCCTATATTTGCTATGGCTTGAAATGGTGATTTTTCAAGCTTATCTTTATTATGGCTTCTGTAACTTGTATTCTTATTTATTTTGCTGTATGACTGGCAGTGAAAAGTTTGCCTTCTTCACCCGAGTCGTCCTTGTCACCAGCTCCATCCACACAGACACAGCTCACAGAAGGATCACATTTCATGTGTGTATAGTTACAGACAAGTACGTTCTTTTTTCTCCCACCTCTCCTGTTCCTAACATTCCTCCAGGTATCTGTATGCTGTTATTTTTGTGAGAAACATCTGGAGCTGATACTCAGCAAGACAGAGTTTCCTGCAGTGTTGAATATAAATCAGCCAGGAAACAAACAAATTCCCGTATCGATTTGCTTGCAAGGAGTGCATTCTCCATCCAGCTACAAAGAGAAAGGGCTAATTGGTTCATCAAGCATGTTCTGGCAGGGTAATAGCCCTTGGAATTGCACAGGAGGCCTGAGCTCTTCCAAACAGGGAGTTAAGGCCAGGGTGCAGATGAGTCTTGATGCCTCAGTCATGGTCATGGGCAAAATGGGCAGCCAGACGCAGACTCAGTGATGCACAGGAGGGAACGGGCTAAAGGCCTGAAGAATTTATGGCTTAAGACATAAAAACCCTTTTGTAATTGTTATTTCTTCATTCCTTCTATAGAGAAAGCCCTGACATAGTGGGTGATTGCTTCTAGGAATCCAGTAGGAAGCATGAGTTGGGTTAGATTTACACGTTCCTACCTGTGGTGTTACCCACTTAATGAATGGCTGTGGAAATGGAGTGTGTGTTTGTTTAGGCAAGTGTTTAACAGAATTAGTGGGGCATCAGTGTGAGTGCTTCAGCACTTCACCAGCATTTAAATCAATCCACATTTCTTTGTTGTCAGGAAGTGTCTGTTTAAATAAGCTTTCTGCTAAAAGAATGAGCTTTGTTTCAATGGCCATGTTAAATGCCATAGTTAATGTATCTTAAGCAAACTTAAATAATCAAGAACAATTTAAAATTGAGACATTTTCAGTCATTTAGCATGAGGAGATCTGAAAATGCAATTTTTTTTTAAATTTACTGTCCCAGTCTCAATTGCCAAGGTTTCATTTTAGCAAAATTAGACTTATTAGTCATCACAGAGACGTTTCTCATATGAACTAAGGGCAAGAAACTATTTATACTCTTTACAGAAAAAAAAAAAGGAAAATTATTAAAATATTTTCTCCTCTTGAGAAAGTGGCAAATGCCATCTTCACATTCAGTCCTGACACTCCTCCTGATGAGTGTGGTCTGCCATGATGAGATTTAGCTTGAATTTTTTTGAACTTTTTTCAAAATGCTTATTACAGAACAATTAAAAAAATGAGTGGGACATTCCTTCTGGAAATACTGATTTGTGTTAATGCTTTTCAGGTTCACTGTATAAATAGACATGCATTTATCATGTATCTCCGTTTTAAATAGGGCAAACATTCCCCCATCAGCTGAGTTTTGGGTCAGTAAAGAAAGTGAAACTGCACTGCTGGATTCTGTCACCTGTCAGGAAGAGGGGGAGCAACCAGAAATCTGTCACCAGCTGCATTCAGCTGCTTTCAGCTCAGATCAGCAAATCCATTTTCTTTAGGATTTATGCTCAATAAAATAGAAATGAATAGGAAAAGGCTTGGCCCCCCTAGGTGAGGTGTATGCCCACAGCCACTGCAGGTGAAGCATTTCTGTGTTCAGGGCAGTTCCACCCTCCAGAGCCTCTAAAGAGGCTTTAAATGCTTGGGACAGAGTGGTCCACCTGGCCTGGCACTTGTCACTCTGATTCTGTGCTTGCCCAGCCTCAGCATGGTGGAGAAAAGGATTCCAGAGCTCCAGACACGTCCTTGTGGCTGCTCAGTGTTTGGGTTGAGTTGAAAGCTTCTCACTGTGTGCACGTACATCCCACATTGCTGCATTTGATGCACTGTTGGTTGTTTCCAAACAAATTCATGCCATGAGCTGGGCTTAGCATAGAGGAGATGGATGGAGCACAGTGCTTTTCCTGCAGTATTTACTGCCCTTTTCCCTCTGGGGCTGTGCTTCCAGCATTCCAGTGCTTTGCTGAGAGATTTTGGCACAACTTTTAGCACACAGCAATTCAGCAGCCCTCATTTTCAAGAAGTCATTTGTGGCAAAGGGAACTTCCAAGCTGTAGGATCAGCCCTGGGCATATGCAACCAAATTTTTCAGGCAGCATCTGGAAAATGTACAGATTTCAGGGGATGAAGAGGTGATACCTGTATTTGGCTTTTAGAATCAATTAGAAAAATGATACTCTTGGCACGATGCCAGGGGAATTTGCCACAGGAAATTGGTGGCACAGGATATTGTGGACTAAGCAGAAAGCCCTTAACACAAGGCTCCTTTTTTGTCACAGCTCTTATTTTGCAGGGACAAACCTCTGTGTGTGCCACTAGCCCTGCTCGATTTTAAGCATTGCATTTGCACTGAGTAATGAGGGGATAACGAAATTTTAAACAGCATCTGGATTCAAAGCTCAGGAACATTTTTACCAATGAACTGTTAAAAGCTATTTATAGGAATCCTTGCAGCAATTACCCAAATACAGCAATTACCCAAATACAGCAAGCTCTGGGTGGAGTACTTGGACTATGCTGCCAGAACAGTGTAGCAGCTCAATAATTCTGCACCCCTCTTCAAAATGTGCCTGGCATTTCTAAGACTAGTTAGGATCTTTGCTGTTCTTTCTGGTTTTAGGTGAGGAGCATTTGGAGATGACCATAAGTAACAGGATGAAACTCTGAGTAAACAGATTTTCATTCAAAGTGGTGTAAATTTGAAAAAAAAAAGTCAATTTTGCTTCTTTCTGTCAAAATATCTCGACAGCAGTATTATTTATCATTTATTATTCATCTGTTCCAAAATAGATTTTGGAAACAACTGAGTTCTAAGGTATTTTATTATGTTCTACACCTACAGTGCTAGGATGAGGTCAGGAATTCTTTGCTGTGTTTAATCCCCTGAGTTCTTTAGACAATATCCTGTTGCTAAAATAGAGTAACTTAATCTGTGTCTGTCTTTCAGCACTAACGGCTTCTGTTGAAACAATTCATGCCTGAGATGTATGGACCTGACCTAGGAAAATATGAGAAGATATTGTACAGTATATTTTAAATCTATGAAATTCATAGTTCTGATGCTTTTGGCCACAGAGCATCGTTTTATCACTTCCTGGAAAATGTTTATTCCAAGAGAGCTTTAAATGGCCCACGTGTACACTCAACAACCTTCAGATTGTTCTCCTGATACCAGCTTGCTGCTACGATTTCTGTGCACATAAAATAAAGGCTCTTTTCAATGTGCAGCCTACAGTCAGAACTTTATTTGCTGTTCTTCAGAATTTAATGTTCTTTTAATGATGGATCATATAAGTTTACTCTTTTTTTTGCTCCTTTTAGATGCATAACTCGGTTAATTTTACATATCACCACTAAACCTTGTTTTACACTTTTTAAACATTACAGTTTATTGTTTTAACAATTTATTTGTAAAATTTTTATATATATATACATATAGATATATTTAAAATGTGCCATTTTTATTATTGCTTAGTAAAAGATGTCCTGTTTCTGCTGTAATGATTTCTTGGTCAGGTTGCAATGTCAGCAGTTACTGCCACACTTCTGTCAACATAGACATTAATGTTAGTGGTTACTTTTTCTTGACTAAAATGGAGTGTAGGTATTTGAGGTACTGGGCTTTTCCTTCATGGGGTTAGGGTGTGTACAGCAATAAGCAGGTTTTCAATCCAGTACTTAGTTTGTGTACAAATGTAATTATGTTCATTGTGTATATATTATACAATGAGCACATACGATGTAAGTATAAGAAGCCACTTATTATTGTTCAGATACGAATGTTCATATCCCATTTCTTTTATATCATATTAAATAAATGTTGATGTTCTTAAGGACTTGTATGGTTAGTATTTCTTCCAGCAAACAGATGTCACACTGTGTTCCACCTTTTGATGTGGGGAATGCAACAATTCCCATCCCATTGGCAACATCACCTGTCAACCAGAGTAGCAGTGACAGACTCTTAAGAGATCCCAGTCTTCCTCTTCAGGAAAGAATTCAGAATTCTGCAACACAGAACAGAACAGACAGCCTGAGACTGAGATGCAAGAAATACAGGTTCAGCTCCTGGCTCTCCAGACTCGTGTTGTGATGCTGGAATAATCACTTAGTCATTCTGTGCCTCCCTTCCCTGCCTGTTGACACGGGAGGTAATAGCCTGTCTTAGTGGGTGTGGCCAGCAGTAATTCAATATTTGCAAACGCTGATTGCCAAGTTCACCGGGGTTAGGGAGAGAAGTGTGATGATTCCTGGAGGCTTTGGCAACTGCACGGAAACCGAAAGAAAACCTGAAATAATCTGTCAAGTGTTGTCACACTACAGATATTTCCAGCTTCGCTGCTCCGTCTCGCACAGCTGCCTGAATTTGCCTGAGACAAAAGAGGTTTAGAAAAGAATTAAGAGAAACGAAAACATTTCAGGGAAAGCTTTTGAATTTAGGATGTAAAGCTAAGGAATCTTTTGCAGGTTCAGGCAACTGCTGTGTGCTTCAGTGCATGTGTGTGCCATAAGTGGTAAGGCAAGTTTCACAGGAAGGCAGCTGCCAGCTGCTGTTGTGCTTTTTTTGTCATACAAATCATATCCTGATCAAGTTAATATTGCTGTTCTAGAAACTATATAATCCACTGTGCTTTTGCACAGAGGAGTGCCTGATACTGTCACACAGTTTGAAATGACTTCACCATTGCCCCTCTCCCCAAGTAGGAGCTGGTGTTTGTTGGATTCTCCTGGCACTCCCAGCTCTGCCACCAGTTCTTGCTGGTGCTCTTTGCCACAAGGATACAGAGTGTGTTGTCTGGCTGCCTGTTTTCTCTGAAAAGTAAAAAAATAGGGATCAGAATTCAGCAGCAGAGCCTGGAGGGGTCACAGTGAAAGAGGTGACTGAAGGAAAGATGAGGGATGACACAGGCAGACAGCAGTGAGCTGAAAAGTTACCACATGGCCCTCTATTTCTGGAATTAATGCATCCTTCCATCCAAAAGGCAGCCCAAAGAAGAGGAATGTGATTTTATTGCTCAAGCAACCAAGGCTTCAGTTCAGTGGCGTCACTGGAACACCTGAGGCAAAGCAAATAGGACACACCCTGTTCTCTCCCTAACCCTTCCAGAGAGAGCTGCTTGCTGTCAGGTTTTGCAATCTCTTTCTGCCCTTGCTGCCAAGAAAAGAATGGCAGCCAATAAAGGAAAGAATGACTAAGTGATTTTTGGGCATTTCTAGATGTTGTCTGTGTCTAGGGCAGTTGTTGGGAACGTGCAGTTGATACTGGAGCTGGGCAGGGGGGGAGAATGAGCAAGTTTTGCTGATAGAACTGTTGGCAAAGACAGCAGAGGTGAATGATGCAGGAATGTAATAATGATCATAGACTATAATTTCACTTGCTGCAAAGACTTGGAGTTTCATTGGGTGCTCTATTTTTTTGTCTTATGGAAAAAAAATAATAAATGTATGGCTTTGTATTATCACAGAGCATTTACTGTTTCTTACCTCATCAGAATAACTCATCCCAGTGATCGTACTCCTGAGATATAGAAATATCAGAATACTGATATGGTCAGCCTTCAAACACCTATTTTGAGTTTGTATTTAGGATATTTTTATATTTCTGACTGATTGCTTTATTGGCTATTGCACTGACACTTGTATATATGGAACGTGCTTTTTTTTCAAAAGCGAGAGTCCTTAGGAATAATGCAACACATTCTCTACAGATGTTCATGCTTTTCAGAACCAATTACATCTATTTTTGTCTTTTGTTCACCATTTGCATTGTTCCAAGGCTACTAGAGAATGTGATTCTTTTAAGTCCCTTAATAAAGTGACATTACTCAAAAAGTTATAGCTGGTGTCTTGGCAGTTTTTGTATGTTGTGGACTGGCTCAAAGGGAGAGACCTCACCAGGCAGCTGAAGCCCAAACCTTGTTTATGTTATCACTGAGGTGGAAAAAGGAGTCTTCAATTCACATTTCCTCAGAAATATGCTTCATAAAATGAATCCAAGGTATAAGAGAATAAGGTTCTATTCTCAGAAAATCAGAAAAAAAAGAATAATTGCACATTTCAGTGCAAATCACATTAATTGGACAGCCTGTGACAGAATTCTTATCCCCCTATTGGAGCCACTGGATGTACCAGTAGTGCACACATGAAAAACATTAATGAATTATGCTGGCAGTAATAGATTTATTAAATTCTCTACGACTTAGACTGCTGGCTTAAATTTTACCCTGGGTTAGCAAAGCAGCAGAATGGAAGACCTTTAATCAGTGGTGCTGTTGGATAAGTCTTACCTCAAACTTTTCATTATATTTTAGAGACAGGGTGAAGGGGTTTTATTTTTCCTTTTCTATAAAATCATAGGTAGTACTCATTCAGATCTCAGAAATGGCTCATCATGTCTTTTCTACACAATACTAGTTTTCTCTTGTGATCCTGGATTGTGCTATAATTATTTTCTGAAGTTATTCTAGGGTGGTTTAATCTTATTTCAGTTTGAATTCTAAGTTAAAATGTTATTTTCTGTCCTTTAGAAAGTTGACATTTAAACGGCCGATAAACAAATTGCCTGTACCTGGCATTAATAACATATCTGAAACAACTTAATCTAACTTTTTAAAGGATGCATTTGGAGATAACAAAGCAACATCTGGCCTTCATTTCTTCTAAAGAACATTATATGTGCATGCTGGTATATCCTAGGAGCTGCTTGTCCATATGGGAACACTGAAGAAGCTGCTACAAAATAAAATGGAATATACTGGTGGCTGCAGACAAAAATGCCTGACCCAAAATGAAGGCTGAAAGCAGCTGCTTTCTGAACTTGACACGCACAACTTGTTACCCAGCTGTTCCAGATGTTCAAATGTTACTTGTGGAATGAAGATTTGGGGTTGGTGGGGAATTTTTTTGTGTGTGTGTTTTTGTTTTTTGGGGTTTTTTTTGGTGGGGTTTTTTTGTTGGTTTGGTTTGGTTTGGTTTTTGTTTGGGGTTTTTTTGTTTGTTTGGGGATTTTTTTTTTTTTTTTGGGTTTTGTTGGTTTTTGGGGGCTTTTTTGTTTTGTTTTTTGGTTTTTTTGGGGTTTTTTGTGGTGTTTCTTCACTCTGTGGTATGCCAAAGAAAATGTTTTTAAGGTCTGTCTAAACATGATCTGGCTGCTGTGGTGAAACTGTGAGCAGCTCTGAATTGCAGCTCTGGGTAAGTGACACCAGCACAGAAATTGGGAATTGCCTCGTGGCAGTCTGGCTGGGGATGTGTTCAAGAACATTTTTTTAGGCTGGATTAGGTTGTGTTTGGGATAAAACAATAAGCAAATGGTGCTGTTTTCAGTGGGCTGCTGTAGAGTATATCTGGACAAAACCAGATGTGGGATCATTAACTTCTTTATTATTGAAACCAAAATGAGGAATTAATTTTTTCTTTTTTGTCAGATTCTATCCAGATCCCTGTTCTGTGGAATGGGGATACTTCAAAGTGTTTCAGACTAAAAATGGAAACACTCTCTTGTTCTTTTGAAGGTGAAATGAGTACTATTGAAAAAAAAATTAAAAAGCAGACAGCATGTTTAACTTTATATGTAGGACAAGGAAAATTTACTTACAGCCTCAGAGTTTGGTCAATGAAAACTTTCAGGAAAATATCCCATCTTCATCTCTTGTTATCTGTGTCACAGGACTGGACTCTATTCTGCATCCTCAAATCCATTTCAGCCCAACATATAAAATATTCTGCACTCCCTATGTGGAGAAAAGCTGCCTTACCCACACCCCAGCTGAATCCAGGCAGTTTCTTGCTTGGAGTGGTAAAATCTGCAGGTGCTTCTCATCCTGAAAGATGGAGCCAAAGCATATCATGAGAGACACCCAACATTTCCATTGCACGTGAAACTCCTTTACTTTCAACAGTGGATTCTATTTAGAAAAGAAAAAAATTGTAAATAATAGTCACCTTACTAGAAATAAAATAATTAGTAGGTACAAACAAATACATAAGCGTTTATTTGAGAAAATTGTCATTAATTGACAGCACATTTCAAAGCAATTGAGGGGGAAAAAAGACTGCAAAATTCAGCAACTGAACTCATAAATCACCTCTTTACAATATGAATTTCTGGTGAGTCTTGACACTGATTACACATGTAGTTGAGTGCTTCATACTGTGCTACTTTCTTCTTGGTAAATCCCCAAGTCAGCAAGAACATGGAGGCTGTCTCAGATGTTTTAGCTTTAAAGATGAATGGGTTTTTTATTTGGGTGGGTTTTTTGGTTTGGGTTTTTTGGGGTTTTTTGGGGGGGGTTTGGTTGGTTGGTTGATTTTTTGGGGTTTTTTGGGGGGTTTTTTGTTTGTTTTTTGGTGGGGTTTTTTTGGTTTTGGTTTGGTTTGGTTTTTTGGGGGTTTTTTTTGGTTTTTTTTTTGTGTTTTGTTTTGGGGTTTGTTTTGTTTTGTTTTTGTTTTGTTTTGTTTTCTTTAGTATGTTCACCCACCAGTCTAGGAAACAGCTGTTAATGGCTGTTGGGTTTACTCTTTTTAGACACTGAAATGGTCATATCGAGCCAGAGGGGGGGAAAGGCAGCTGAACTTTCTGATGAATGTTTCCTGATGCTGTTTTGTGCTCGATTTTTGGCTGCCTGGAGAATGTCTGAGAGTTTGCACGTGCAAGGGCTGATATTGCAGCGTGTAGAGTCAGGTCTAGCTGAAGGTGTCATTCTGTGAGCAGGGAAATTGCCTGGAAACCAGAATCACCTTTGAATAACATTCCTGGCTGTTTTCTTAGCCTGTGCCAACAGACTCATAATATTTTGGAACCACTGCTTCTAGTATATTGTGCCTACAAATAATAAATATCTTCTAATAAAGACAAAGTGCCTGGGTAATGTGTGAAATCCTGAGCTCTGTTTGCAAGGTAGCAGCTACAAATTACCGAACCAGCCTCAGAAATTTAGAGGTGATTGCCTTAGTAAAGAGGAATTGGTTAATATTCCTGGAGTACAACACTGGGAAAACCACACTTGCTTATATAAGTTAACGGGGGGGGGAATAACTACTCTGACCTCACAGCTTTTTATTTTAAAACTTTTATTTCATGATCTTAACGCCATTCCGTTCTGTGTGATCGGCTAAATATAACCTAGCTAAGCTCCACTTCATTTCCATCATCCCGATTTTAGGACAAGGGAGAGCAGGGGTCACATTTCGATCATTTGTGCCTCATTAAAATCTGGTGGAGCCCGAGGAGCAGAGCTGGGCGATGTTTGTAAAGGTGGGATGAAGCCCTGCTCTGAGCCGTGCCTGTCTCACAGAAGTCTCCGCACGGATTCCCATCCATCCATCCTCCCCCGGCTGCTGTTTCCAGGCTGGAGCTCTGCAGTTGCTTCACCTGCGAACAGCCCCGAACTTTTACAGCATTTTCAGGCGATTAATCACAGGCGGGATGTGAAGTCTGAGCTCTCTACAGCTGATGGCTCCAAAGCATGACGAGGTGACAGTGTGGGAGTGAATCCTGGCTGAAGCTGCAGCCCCTCCAGGCCATTCCCAGCCCTGGGGTGCTGTAGGTGCATCTTTGGAGCAGCACTCCGCGTTTCTGCTCGCTTGGATGCACGGCCTCCCCCAGCAGCTGCCGGAGGAGCTCTGGATCTCCCAGCGAGCTGGGCTGGTGTTTTGGGAAGCGCTGCTGGGGATGAGTGTCCCTGCCACAGGAGGCTCCCCCTCCGCCAGCCCCGAGCCCTCCCTCCTGCCGCTGGCGGAGGCACTGCCTGGGAAAACGCTGCTGGTCCCGCTGGCCTTGAGGCACAGCCAGGATTGCTTCCAGTGCCTGCCCTGGCAGATAAAATGTGCGAGGAGGGCAAGCGGGAGATGAAGGGCGCGGATGTTATCGGTGCAAGTTCAAGAGCTCAGCCGGGAGAGCAAAGTTAGCCCGGCTGCAGCTGCTGCTGCTTTCCCAGTGCAGCTCCCCTCCCTTCCCTGCCCCTTTGTCCTCCCTTTGGCCGCCTTTGTGCGGGGTTTAGGGATGAAAGCGGCGAGCGCTGATGGGTGACACGATAGCGCTTCAAACGGGGACGCGGAGCGCGGACAAAGCGAGTGGCGGCAGCACAATGGGCTCGGGGTGACGGCCACGGCCAGGAGTGACCCACAAAAGGGACAAATACCGAGATGGGTTTAAAAAAACAAAATGTCCCGGGCTGTCAAAGATTGAGGAACTCTGGAGCCGTGCAGATGTGGCGGGCTGCAGCCGAGCTGTCACCCCAGCAATGCTCAGGATCCCTTTCTCTCCTCCTGGGAATCTGGGGGCAAAACACGCAGGAAATCGGGAATTACAAACTTGCCTGAACTTTTCACTGCCAGCCATTAACATGCGGATGCAGCAGCCTGTATGTAAATGATGTTATCTGAGCTGTTTTATGCATGTGTTTCCAGGATAAGAAGGGAGATTATTTCATTGTGTGAGCTAATTACCTGTGAAGAAAAAATTTAGAGCCTTTTTAATGTTAATGCCAGGCTGTATTTTTATTAACCTTCTTACTCAATGATGCAGTGTTGTGTGTTTATTGTGTATTTTCAAATGTTAAGGACTTGATCCTTTAACCTAAATGAAAGAAGTTCTTGATGGGACTTTGCATAAACAGGTTTCTTTGCGAGGTTGCAGCCACATCTCAGAGCCTTTGCCCATAAAACGGGGTTGCTTCACCAAATGGAAAGACAAAGTGACTTTGAAGTATCCTGATATTGCTGCTTAATGGTGCACAGCAACAATTAAAGATAAAAAAGGGGCAATATTACACTGGAACTGCAAGACGAATTACTGCAAAACAGAGAAAATGTGTTCGTGGCCTAACCTGCAGCTGCACACAACCAGGACAGCAGAATTTGAGTTGATGCAGCAGATCTGAGCCCAGATGGGAGCAGCCCTTTAGGTTTCAGGTGGACAGATTGCAGGATTTAAAGTTAAACACGCTCACACTGATGATACAGGAGAGAATTTGTGTGAGAAGCTGATCTCTTGTGGTTCCCCCATCTCAGATGAAATCCTGCATGTTGCTTATTAATAGTATAATTAGATAAGGGAGGGGGGGGAGTAACTTTCAAATGCTTCGTGTTTCAATATTTATATGGCTTTTAAACCAGCGTTTATTTTGTCATCCTTTGTGAAGCATGATGTAAACTGAGTTGTTCAGGTGTTACTGTAGAACAGAAGCTGATGAGGATAAGCTGCATGTAATGGAAATTAATATGCATGAATGTGCCAAAAGGAGTCACCACGGTGCAGTGCAGGTGGTGCACTGAGGTCACTCACTGAAATATAAGAAAGTCCCAAAATCTGACTGTATTAACATGCAAAAGACCTGCAAAATATGTATTGTTATAAAAAACCTAAAAGACAGGTGGTTCAGGGACACTGGCCCAGCACTTTATTTATGTTTTATTGAGGATGGTGAGGAGAATGTTTGTTTGGGGTTTTTTTCTGTAAAGTCCCATTTTAAATTGGCTGCTTTGCTTCCTCTCCACATGAAACTTGGGCTTGAGAAACGTGTCTGAGGCACTTTTGTGTAAGATCAGGTCCTCAAGATAGCAGAGAGAACAGAAACCACGGCCTGAAGTGGTGCCAAAGGATTTTCCTTGGAAGAAACAAGGCAGAAGTAGGTCATTGCTCTCTACAGAGCTGATATCTTCATGCTTTCAGTGCTGAGTTACACTTCTGTAATACATCCCCCTTTGTTGTACCTCTTATGCACTAGCACAGCCTAAATCAAATATCTTCCCCAATTTAAGAGAGCCCGGTTTTATCTCAAGACATGTAGGCACAGACTGGAAGATTCACCACATTTAAAATCAGCTCTTTTTCACCTTGCTCTAAAAAGTTTCCTATATTTTCAGGCTTTAAAATAGCCAAATCCACTTTTCAATGCTTAGCACTGCCAAACCCAGACAGAAATTCAACTGCAAAGATGATGGTTCTGATAAATTACCCAGTTAAATGCAATATAAAGCCAAACTGCTGCTGACAGTATGCCTCTATTGCAACAGCTTGCCAAGAATATACAGTGCCCCTTCTCCTACTATAATTTCAGTATTATATGAGATTGTTTTGGGGCACTGATGTGCCTAGAAAAAAAACAGTGGATAGTATTTGTTTCTTGAATACAGTTTGCATGTGTCACTAGGCAAAAATCATCAAGCACATAATGTTTACCTTGACTGAAAAAAACAACAAACAGTTTTTAAAGACTGACTAGACTCAGAAGCATGATGTCATTAAAAGTGAGGCCCATCCCTGTTGAGAACACTCCATGTGTGGGTTTAACAGCAGCTTTCACTGGAGGGCTTCAAAGGCAAACAGCTACACCTCAGAGCAGGCCTGGGAAAGAGACTTTCCTAACCATGCATGAATTTCTGCATAACAACATGCTGAGATGCTTTGCCCACCCCTATGCACTCAGCTGTTTGGAGAATCTGGGAGCAACTGAGCTGGGAACGGAATTCAGGAGAGGGGAATCACTGCTTTAGCTATTGGAGGACATGCAGTGCATCCACAGGGCACATCACCAGGGCATTGAGCTAATTTAGGATCTACATCTCCCAATTCTGCCACCTATCCCAGGCTCCCTGAGCAAGTGGACCTCTGAAGTATTGAAATTCTGAGTGATGGAGGCTGAAATTCAGAACACAGAGCAACTCAGGCCCTCCTGTGTGCTGGGGGCCAAGTCCCCACCTCCTGGCAGCCATCAGTGATATTAGGATATCAGGATCTGCTGTGAGTTCCTCCCCAGCTCCCAGGCTGAGTTTGATAGTCTGGCCTCACTGAGGTCAATGTGAATTTTGCAATCAATACCAGAGACGCCAAAGTTTCAGACAAAGCCTTTAAACTGCTCTGAGAGCACATATCTCTGATCATTTAGTGTGCAATAAAGGTGGCTGTTGCAAGATTGGGTGTAAAGCTCTCGATCTCACTTTTCTTTCCATCACTGATAACCAGTGGGGGCATAACACAGGTTTCCAAATGTTCTCATTTCCCACTGCTTCAAATAAACAGCACCAGCACTCGATCAATATGTGCACATAGGCTAAAAGACCATCCTTTCTCTTTCCTTGTCTACATTATGAGGATCTCACCTATGCAGCAACCATTTTTAGTCATTTCTGTAAGAGAAAACTTCACTGGGAATGGAACAGTCTCGTGGTTCTCTCAGAACTGGTGCTTGTGGTGATTCCAGACAGCAGGCTGCCTAACTCAGTGGGAAACACTTGGGGTGGCATGGCCAGAGCTGAGCAGGTGACATTCCAGCCTTGCCAAGGGTATGGCCCCAAGGAGCAGATCCCACCACAGGAACCCTCAGCCTCCTGCCCCAGAGCTGCCAGGCGAACACCAGAGCATCCATCCCCACACTGAGGCTGCAGCAGCAGCACTCCTTACATCGATGGAGCTGCAGGGACTGCAGAATGGGCTGGTATTGGATTCGGTTTTTTCCAGGCTACTGCTGCCTCCAGCATGGCATTTTTTGTGGCAAAGGGGACTGCAAGAAGGCTGGGTGCTGCCCTTGTCAAACCAGAGAGAGAAACAGAAAGCGTGGGGAGTATTGACAGGGAAGGAGGGGGGCAGGAGAGATCCATTTTTGCCAGACTGCAACTCTACTCCAGCTTCAGAGGCCAGGAGTGGGGAAGTTTGCAGAGTAAAACCGCAGAGGTTTGACAAGCAGGCATTCCCCTGGCTCTGTTGTCAGCATGCAGACAGGCAGCACAGTTCCTTTGGCACAGAATTGCTGCAGTGAGCTGATGAAGATCTTTTCAGTCCCCGGGCTTCCCAGTGCTGTCATGACAACAGCTACTTTCTCGGTGCTGCTGAAACCCCTTTTCACATTCAGTGAATGCCACGCACAGAAAAGTAGGTTGTTCTCATCAGTCTCCCTCTCTCTCTCTCAGATTTGATTGATTGAGAATAGGGAGGGGTGCTGTACTTCTACAAGCTTGGCTTATTTTCCATGAACATGATGGATCCCTCATCTTACAGGAAAGGTTTGAGGAGTTATGAATAGCAAAGGGGGTTTTAATAGCTCAGAAGACAAATACACTATCTGTAATAAACATTTGTCATTAGTGGCAGACGACAATGAAGTCATCCTGCTGGTTTTGTAATTGTTAAATTAGTTTTGATTAATTCGAGTACGACTTCGCTGTTCAGTGAATGCCCTAATAATGGCAATTCATGTCTTTGGATGCAATTTGGAACTTTTCTGAAATTCATGTGTTTCCTTGTGCTCAAGCCTACCCAATAATAAATTCCATTTAAATAAACTATTTCTGTATATCTCTAGCTGTTTGATAAACTTCCCGTGACCTGGATTTTTCTTGTAACATAAGCAGAGCAGAGGGGAGAGAAGATGAATTGTCCAGCTGCTAAGGTTTTGGGAAATCTGGATTTTGACACCTTCTCCAAGACAATATCCTGCCCAAGGCTGGCCAGAGTGGGTGATAAATGCCTCTCTTAAGGATAACCTCTCTCCTTTCAGTCTCTAGCCTGCCGAGATCTGGCAGTCATGGAAAACACGGAATCTCACTCGCTTGTCATCTCTAATCTCACGGGATGTAGCAGGACCCGAAATTTGTCATCTGTGCTATCGTGGGAATTCTGAATGGAGCCATCAGTCTTTCAGGCTGCATCCAAACCTGCCTGCAGGGGCTCAGGGCTTGGTCCCAGCCACTCAGCTCAGCCCAGCTCAGCTCGGCTCAGCTCAGCTCAGCTCAGCTCAGCTCAGCTCAGCTCAGCTCGGCTCAGCTCGGCTGTTGTGGCTCCCAACCAGGGCTCCCTTCCCATCTTTACAAAGCATGCTGCAAGGCAGGAGTGGTGTGAAGGAGATTTTCATCCCCACGTCAGGCTGGGCCAAAGCCAGGGTATACGGTGAATCTGGGAACCCAGAAAATGCTTACTGGCTTTGCAGGTTTAGCAAAGCCCGTGTCTGTGTAACATGGCAATAGTATCTCAATTTACAGAATTACAGAAATGTTAATGTTGAAAGGCACCTCAGGATATCACGGAGTCCAAGCCCCCTGCTCCAAGCAGGAACAGCTGGAACAGGCTGCTCAGGACCATGTCCAGATGTGGTTTGAATAACTTCATAAACAGTGATGCCACAACATCTTTGGGAATCTTTTCCACTGCTTCAAAGTGAAAAAGTTTCTCCTGATTTTTATATAGGGTTAATTTTCTGCGTCTCAGTTTGTGATCAGTGACTCTTGCCCTTACAGATACCACTAAATCTGGCTCCATCTTTTTACTTCCCCTCTCAGATATTTATACCTTGATAAGATCCCCTTGAGCCTTCACTTTTTGGGGCTGAGCAGTCCCAGCTCTCTCAGCCTCTCCTCATCTGACATCCTCCACTCCCTTAATTATCTTAATTATCTGTCCCACCACAGCCTGTTCTGGGAAGCTGAGAACTTTGTTTGGAAGGACTTTGTTCACAAGAGCTTGATCTTGGAAGGACAGGAGATTCTTTCAAGAAAAGAGAAAAAGTACACAAACTTTGTAATTAGATTTCTGCAAGGGGATTTTTGTTTAAATTTTATGAAACATTAATTTAAAGAAATGTAAACCTGTTCTTTGGAAAAACCATACTCTACTTACCACCACAAAATGAAGAAGGGGAGTTTCCACAAGCTGAAGGAGGGGAGTTTTAAAGTAATCCTAGAACACAGAAAAGCTGTTGTAAACTTGTACTCCTTCCAAGCTGTGATTTGTATTTAATTAGCATTCAATTAATTATGCATTTCTGTTTGGTTGTAATGGTTACACGCCGGTTTTGCAACATGCAAGGACTTCATTACTTTTACGGTTTTTGAAGAGAATTTCCATGTTTGCAAAAAAGCCTCTGCTCCTGACTTCACATCAATATTTTTAGGGAAAAACTGGGATTTACTGCCTGGGGTGCTTGTGCAGAATTGCCCACTCAGCTGGGATGACCTTCCCTGGTTTTACTGGTTTTTTACTGAGGTTCTGCAGCAAGTGACTGAAGAAAATAATATATATATACACCAGTGACCACCTTCTACATGTGCTCAGGCACACACCTTCACTTGAAGCTGGAATCCAGCTCTGCTTTGCATAAGAATGTTGAGAAAACCAATTCCCCAAATTAACAGCATGTAAAGGCTCTATGATCTGGAAGCTAATATTTTAATTATCTCTGGCTAAAATGAATCTAAATTACAGCACTTAACGATGTTGATTCTTCTGAGACTTAAGAATTTTGGTTGCCTTTACAGAAAATGAGAAAACTGTGACAAAAAGAAAAGGTACACAAGGAGGTTTAGGATACTTTTGGAGGAAAAGACAGTATTTCTGATAATTTATGTAGGTTTTTTAGTCATAAATAAAAATATTGACAATACTGATGACAGAGAAAAAATGTTTTATTTGCTTGTACAGTCCCGCATATATTACTGTTTTACCTGTTCATATGATATATATCAGTTATTTAATTTTCCCAATGTGGCATTTGAAAAACTTTCCCAATAGCTTCAAAGAAAAGCACAATGTATTTTTAGCATGTACTCATGCAAGTCCCTGGAAGTCACAAAAACTGAGAGACACGGGGTGGCAGGATTAATATTCAGCTATACCTGGGCAAATGTACTGCGAGTACCTTTTGTTTCTGAAGGAAATTCCCAGTTCATTCCTAGTGCTGTCTGTAATAACTGCTAGGATATCACAGCTGAATAGTACCTACTTGAAATTCTGGGCTTATATTTCAGGTTTTGCAGCAATCTGTAGAGCACATCAATGAACCATATGACAAGGCCTCCTAATGCCTTGAACTCACAGCTTTTTATCTTTCACTTACAAGAAATTGTCAGGCTTTATTACTTTGCATTTCCTGTTTTCCTTCAATATAATTTCACAACAAATTGAGCATCGATTAGTGTGCATTTTGGAGGTTTTATCTACCTGTAAGGTATCTGATTCCTCTCAATTACATCAGAATATCTATGGAGCATGGCCTTCCTCTCACTGTTTGTGTTTATAGATGCCTTAAAGCAGAGATGCCCTCATCTCCACAGGGCTGGCAGGAGTTTACCACAAATGCAAACAAGAATGAATGTTAGGATGTGCTTTTGGAGGAGCTCCAGAATCATAGAATGGGGTTTTCCATTCCTGATGTAATCCCTGGTCCCTTTTGCCACCTTAGCAAGTTTTTAACATTTTTTGTTCCTCTTTTCCCCATCCCCAGAGTGTTACATTTGACTGAGCTGTCTGGAGCTTTCTGAAGCTTCATGACCTAACAGGAACAGAATGCCATTTTATTTTTTTTTTTTTTCCTCCTAGTTACCACTAAAAGCAGTTCCCTGGTCTAGATCATGGCAGGAATTTCAGGGACAGCTGTGCTGGCACCAGAGAAGAGGCGGCGGATCAGCGTGACACAAAGCAGGGCAGAGGGGGAAGAAGGTCCCAAGAAGTACCAAGAATTCATTTTGCTGCAAAGGGTTTTTCAAAGCCAGTTACCATCCCAGAGAGGGCTCGACACTCCAGGGACAGAAGAGGGACCCTTTCCCAACACGCACTCCCTTCTGGTTGGCCCAAGCTGAGCATGGCTTGTAGTTTCTTCCAGTCATGGTTTGTAAGCAGACAAAGATTAAAGGCTGCTCTAAAAAGAAAAGAGCATGGAAGCTGAGTTTAAAGGGACAATTAACCGGGTGCTGCAGGAGAGGGTGGGGTCAGAGTTGCATCATGAGGCAATTTCAGCCCAGTCTGAAGGGAAGGGTGAGAACCCAGCGCCGGCTGCTCACTTGAAGCAGTGAGAGATGGCAGCCTCTTCCTCCAGACCTTGAATTTGGATGGGGAAGGGTGGGGCAGAAAGCAGGGAAGGGTTTCCAGAGGCTGCTGAGCAGGCAGAATAGTGAGCAAGGTGAGTCATGGGGTGCAGGCAGCAGGAATTTCCTGCACTGCTTAAGACATGCATGGGGAGGCAGGGGTTGGAGAAGGGAGCTCAGGGACCAAACGCTTGGCTTTGCAGAATCTCCCCTGATACCTGAGCAAGTGTAAGACTGGAGGTCACCTTTCCTGTACCTCAGGCCTATTTAATTTTTCTTCTCTCTTCATAGGCCTTTCTTGCTGTTTGGAAGTGTTTTGCTTGTATACTGTATATCATAGCACTATAATGCTGATCAGATTTAGGGAAAAACCTCAAGAAGCCTGCCTTACATCTATCTTCTGGTGATCTCACCTAAGTGTCCTTCAAGAAAACCCTACAAAACAGCAAAACTGCTGAGAATCAAGAAAAGAAGAAAGCGCTTCTTTGGAGTGTGCTTGTTGCTGATCCTGCTGTCAGTGTGAATGCCCTGCACCCTGGTGGACCTGAGGTAAGAGAATAAAATCATTTCTTCTCCCTGCTCTACTGTGTCTACAAGTTGTTTGTCCTTGAACTAATGGTCCTGCTTGGAATCTTTGCCTGTGAACAGGCATCTCCTGGTTTATTTACCAGCTTTTTAAAATTTATTTTATCACTTTTTACTTTGTTGATTCCTGAACGTAAATGTCTGAGCTTTAAAGCGTTGTTAAGGTGATTATACCAAGCCAGACCGAGCCTATCAGAAACTCTTTGTGTGAACTACAGAGTAACATCCACCCGCAAAGCCCGAGTGAATGATGTGTTTTTCCTCCAAAGGATTTCCTAACAGGAGTCTCCTCCTTTGAGCCTTTATCACGGCATTCAAATGTAAATGATTTAGATGCTTTTGCGAGTTGTAGAATCACCTGTTCTCTGACAGATCTCTTTCAAGAGATTTGAAAAGTCAAAAAACCTTGGAGAAAAAGGAAATCTAGCTTCGGTAAACTGTGTGGGTTTGTAGAGAGAGAGCTCAGTGTGCAATAATTATTGCTGCTTGCATTTGATTAGGACTTTATTACAGCACTGAAGGGCCGAGCCTGGACGCAGAATTTTGTGCGTTTGAGAACCCGAGAGCAGGGCACCAAGAGATTATCACAGAGTGATAATCGATGACAGCCCGCTGCAGTAGTGACCCCGCTGGTCCTGAGCGCTTGCCTAAATGCCCAGTGATTGCCATTAGGCAACAGAAATGTCCGGAGGTTCCTTCCCCGACCCTCTGTGAATACACAAATTACCTAATGAGCTGGCGTCCCTACCGCCACGCTTAGGGGAGTGGAAAGTGGGAGGTGGAATCACCCTGCTCGCGTTCAGTGCCCAGCACAAGGAGCCTTTGCGTGCACAACACCTCGAGAAACTCAGAGAGACCTGGGGGGAAAAAAGGGCATTGATTGCCTTGAGCACACAGCGGAGCCGGCCAGGACAATTTATATTGGTACATAGAGTTCTTCGTGGTAACTGCTCTCTCCTTTATCTCATATTCATCGCTTGTGAAAGGTGTCTTTTACTCAAGTCCCTCACAGATTTTTTGGTTTCTCGTGATTCGATACCTCTCTGATTCTGTCCCTTGCTACAGCACAGACCCGCAGAAGGGCATCAGTGGCCACTAGAGACACGGGAATTATTCCAGCCACTGCCGTTTGTGGGCTGAATCAAAGGGTGGGTTGTTTTTGAAACGCCACACTTCGTGTTTGATTCGAGCGGTGACTGCAACACCACCAGGGAGCCGCACGCCTCCCGCAGCGGAGAGCAAAGCACAGCACACGCTGCTGCCAGGAGGAGAGGCAGAAGAGGCTACACAGACTCAGGGTTTGGTGACTCTTTTGGTGGAGTTAGGAGACCTGCAATACACATCTTGCACAGATGAGAAACAGCATTGCAGCTGTTCTTGTCTTTTTCCCCCTCTAGATTTTTTTTAAGCATTCTTAGCATTTCCACTTTCTAGCTGAGGCTGGCTTCTAGACATCTGAGGAACCATCATCACTTTTTCATTGCTGTTGGTGTCCAAAATTTGCTTGTGCTCCTCTGCAGGCTTAATATGTTACTGGTTTGTTTTCAAAGATTAATCCAGCGTTGAATCCCCAACCCCCTGTTGCTGTTTCGGTGCTGGGGCTCTCTATTTTGATGCTGCTGCACCACAGCTTGTTCTTGTTGCTGCTCACAGCTACATCTGTTGATGGGCAGGGAGCCATCTCCAGCTATGCAAAAGCAGGTCTTCGGAGCTCCTTCTCCAGATTTTAATCCTACGCAGTTAACTTCTCTTGGAACCAGGATCTCTGTGGACATGCCAGATATGCCTGCTGTAACTTGAGCTTGATGTTCTTCCTCATGTGCAGAAGGCACAGCGCTTTTCTGGACTGAGTTGTGGTTGTGTGTTTTGTAGTTTGTTTTTAAGCTTAACTAGCGTGGCTCCATGATTTTTGTTTTAAACGTGGCAAGCTCTGTAAGCATTGGCTGAAGACTGACAGATGTAAGATATTTAAAATTCATGTGCAGTAGCATCTTATTACCTTTGATTTATTTACCTTTGATTGAATAGCTTTCGATTACCCTTCTCATCTCTCCAATAATTTGTCAAACTACCTGATTTTATCTCTGTGTTCAGATTCTACCTTTCTGTTTTACTGCAAATCTCCATCCTATGTACTTTACAGCAAACTTTATCCCATTCCACATGACCATTAAACGACCTTAATTTTCAAACTCTGTTCTGAAGGTTTCTATGCGATTGACAGTCATCCTGTTGAGATCTCACTTTTCCCCGTTTATACATCCATAGGTTAAGATTGGGTATTATGAAGAAATTATTCCCTGTGAGGGTGGGGAGGCCCTGGCACAGGATGCACAGAGAAGCTGTGGCTGCCCCATCCCTGGAAGTGTCCAAGGCCAGGCTGGATAGGGCTGGGAACAACCTGGGACAGTGGAAGTTGGTGGAAGGTGTCCCTGCCCATAGCAGGGCGTGGAATGAGATGATTCTTCAGGTTCCTTCCAATCCAAGCCACTCTGTGCTATTTTGCAGCCCCCTTTGGTCACACAGCTTTTCCCCAGGAAGCCTCTTCCCTGCCAATGGAGGTTTATGGCCAGTTTTTCTGCTTTATTCTCTCCTCACTGCACAGCACGCCCGCTATTTTCCCTCCCTTCTGTCCGTGCCGCTGGAGCCCTTTCCCCGTCTCCCTTCAGCCTGGGCCGAGCCGTGCCCGGCGGGTTCCACAGCTCTGCCCGAGGAGCTCGGCTCTGCCTTCCCGCGCTCTGCCGCCTCAGAGCCTGTGAGGGGCCGCAGTGCCCGCTCCCACCGCGGCGCTCCCGGCCCCGCCCTGCGCCTCAGCCAGCCGGGAATGGCCATGCCCCGCTGTGGGACACCGCTGCCGCCGCGATCTGTCCCGGAGCGAGGCGGGGGAACCGGGAGCGCTGCGTTCCCGGCGCGTCCCGCGGCACTGCCTCCGCTATGCGCGGAGCCGGCGGCAGGGATCACGCCATTGCAGCGGGGCGCCGGGACGCCCGGGGGGATTCGAACCGAGATCCCCGGGGGATTCCAGCCGGGATCCCCGGAGGATTCAAGGCGACATCCTTGGAGAATTCCAGCCGGAATCCCTGCAGATTCCAGCCGGGATCCCTAGGGCATTCACGGTGGGATCCCCGGCGGACTCAAACCGGGATCCCGTCGCTCGCCCCTTCGCGCCGGGGTCGGTGGCCGCAGCCGCTCCGCCCTCCGTGCGTTGTTTGTCCCCGGGCGCGCTCCGTAGCGCGTGCGGCGGCGGCGGCACGAGCCGGGCCCCGCCCCTCCCTGCCGGTGCGGGTGCGCGAGGAGGGCGAAGGAAGGAGCGGGGGGGGGGGGGGCGCGGCGGGAGCGCGCACCGGCCGCGCGGGCGCGCACGGGGCCGCGCGCGCACGCCCCCGCCGTGCGCACGCCCGCGGCCGGCCCCGCGCGCGCGGCAGCGACTCGCAGGCGCCATGGCGGCCGCTCGCTGCAGCGACATGGCGGAGCCCCAGCGGCGCCTTCCCGGGCAGGCGGCGCCCGCCGAGGAGGAGGAGGAGGCGGAGGTGGCGGCGGAGGTGGCGGCCGCCGGTGGGGCTGGATCCTCCTCGTCGTCGTCGCCGCCGCCGCCGCCTTCGGCCGCGGCGGAGCCGGAGCCGCTGCTGCTGCTGAACGGCGAGGCGGAGAGCATGTCGGAGCCGAGCCCGGAGAGCGCCAGCCAGGCCGGGGACGGGGAGGACGAGGACGAGGAGGAAGAGGAGGAGGAGGAGGGCGGCGAGGAGGAGGAGAGCAGCCTGGTGGGCAGCAGCAGCAGCAGCACGAGCAGCGGCTGCTGCAGCGACGAGACCCGCTCGCCGAGCCCCGGCGGCGGCAGCGAGGCCGACGCCAAGGAGGAGCCCAAGGGCCCCCGGGGCAGCCAGGAGGACGGGCCGGGCCGCGGCGGCGGCGGGGGCGGCAGCAGCTCCAGCAGCGTGTCCAGCGGCGGCGACGAGGGATACGGCACCGGCCCGGGCACGGGCGGCGGCAGCAGCTGCGGCAGCGCCACGTCGGGCGGCCGGCGGGGCAGCCTGGAGATGTCCTCGGACGGGGAGCCCCTCAGCCGCATGGACTCGGAGGACAGGTCAGTGTCCGGCGCCCTTCCCCGGCCACAGCGGCGCGTCCCCGCCGCGGCAGCCGCCGCTCCCCGGGAGCCGCCCCGCTCCCGGCCGCGGGGGTGTCACGGCAGCCACAGGTTTCTCCGGCCAACTTGTGCCGGGCCCCCGCCCCTGCTGCTGCTCGGGGCTCGCCGTCCCTGCCCGGCGAGGAGGGGGAGCTCCCCGGCCATCGCCGGTCCGGGAGAGCCCCGGGCGGCCCCGCCGGGCGCTGCCGCCTCCGGGGCCTCTTTCCTCGGGAGCTGCGGATTTTTCTCAGGTGGTGCTTTCGGGGTTCTTCAGGGCCGTGTCTTGTGCCAGGTGGGGTGTTCTGAAGCTTCGCCATGGGAAATGCAGCTCTGGATGCGGTTTTACCTGCGCCCGCAACAGGGTCTCTGCTCTAGAGGGAGAAAACCGAGTGAAAACCTCTTAAAATGTGAGAGGGAAAAAAAATCGAGTTTGCTAACATAACAAGGAGACCAGCCTTTCCTGCATTACGTGTGCACAAGTAATAATCATGCCCAGTGTGAAGTGAAGTATTTGGAGGCTCAGAGTCATCTTTGAATGAGTTCTGCAATTGTGAATTACAGAATCTGTAAAGACGAGTTCTTGAGCTTTTTGCATGTTAAAGCTACACATTTCATTTTACCGAGATTCTAGCTCGGTTCTGTGAAAAGGCACAAGGGAATTCTCACACATGGTTGAATTCTAGCATTCAGGTCTGTTTCAGCCGACTAAGTCAAGCGTTTCAAAGAACATGGCTCATGTAGTCGCTCTCTTGGATGTTGTATGCAACAGTTTACTGGAAAAACCGAAAATAGGATGGGAAAAGGGTGTAAAAACAGTGTGAAAGTGCTGTCTGCCCCTTACTAATTAGTCCTTTCGAATAGGTGAAGAAATTTTTATAATTTTTCTATATGTTTAGCAGAAAAAGTAGCAGACTTCCCTGCTAGAGTTACGGTTAGGTAACAATTAGAATTTTATTTGTATTTTCTTAAGATAGTTTCATTGTTAAGTGCGGAGAATTACGTGCTTTGGTGCAGAAATGTACTGTGAATATATGTTAGATAAAAATCTTTGTAACTATACAAAACCCCATATTTCAGAATGAAAATGGGGTGTGATTAGACCTAACCTCGAAGATTAAAACCAGCCCAGCAAACTCCTTGTGCGTCAGTTCCCCAAAACCATTAATTTGTCTAAAAGTCTCAAGAAGACAGAAAAAAAATCAGGTCTTGGGTCTCCATCAAGCTTTTGAGACTCAGAGAAGTCACATTTTCTTGCTTCTAAACTTATGCGAGTTGAAAGGGGATGTGGATGTTGGTGTTTGTTTGTTTGTAGGTTTTGTTTGGTTTTTTTTTCACAAGCTGAGATTTTATGTGGAATTGACTAAGTATGGGAGTAGACCTCTGGAAAAACACCAGGTGCATAAAGGAGCTTTAAGTTGTTTCTTGTTTTTTCATAGAGTGTAAGTCTAAATCTAATCCTGATCTTATCCAAGTGCGTGTCTGGGTTGAGGAAATAACAGAAATAACTTGCAGGGGTTTTCTGGAAGTCGTGTCATGATGCTTTGCCCGTGCACTCCAGAGCTGGTTGCTACTTTCTTTCTCTGTCATTGTTCTCGTGGTCCTCTTGCTGTACGTGGTTAAATCCACGTGTGTGGGTCCTTGCTCCTCTGTGCCACCAGTACAGGCTCTCTTGCAGAGTGGGTCTCTTTGTGTTTAGTGGTTTAAATAAGGACCGTGCCTTGTTTTTAATCTCTGCAAAGTTTTATCTTGACCTGCCAGGGTGGAAACTCGGGGTGTTGGGAGTGCATTTTGTGCTGTAATTGCCAGGCCTGCTTGTTGAGTTGGTGGGAGAAGAGCAAAGCTGCCACGAGTGCCATTTGTTATTCCTGGTGTTGGAGAATTTCGTTTGCTGCAGCGTGTTAGAGGGCTTCATTATTTTTGTCACATGTAGTCCAGCAAGTTGCTTGCTTGACGTTGTGATCCAAATGATTGCTGCTGCTTGGAAGGCAGCCACAACATAATCCTGTGCCTTTCAGATGGTGACACAGACAAGCAGAGTGTGGCAAGAGGTAGGGCATGTGCTGAAGAGTTGGAGTGTGGAAATTGGAGTAGTGAAATACCAAGGAAGAGCTGGAAACAGTTCAGACTTAAAGGTGGAGGTACAGGTATATAATAATATATTGAAATCCTGAAAGAATTAATTATTCATTGATTTGGTCACCTCTGAATTAAAATGTCAGTCTGTGACTATTATAGAATGATATTTTGTCTATTAAATATTGGTTTGTATGAGGTAGTTTATTGTACAGTACTTCATGACCTTTGCTGACTCCCTGTGTCTCCGAAGTCGCGAGGAACTCGGTGTCTGACTCTCTCTCTCAGTGTGTTGTAAAGAAAGATTCCCTGGGGAGGGAATAGAGAGAAAAGGGAAGAGATGGAACTAACAGGCTTGACTTTACAGAGCCTGGCTTTAGCCAGAGGAAGCTGGTAGGAGAGTGCACTTGGTAAAGACTCTCCCACTGTCAGCAGGTTTGGTAACATTCAGAGCATGCCCCTGGGCTTGGGATTTTTTTTTCTTGCTTCCTCTTTAGAAAATTTGAATGAATAAAAAGGTGTGGTAAAAAGGGCTGAATTCCATGAGTGATCAAATTCCCATTTCCTTGTGCATGTTCTTTATCGTTCTGCACATTGTGTTATCTCTGATTTTTCCTTTAGTGAATCAAACACAAATGAAGCAGATGAAGAGGAGAATCTTGCATATGATCAAAATAGAGCTACTGTTCAGCAACTTCTGATTTTAACATTTGATTGTATTTTGAGAGTATCTGCTGACAGAAAAAAAAAATTTTTAGGAATTTTGTCAGTATTTTTAATAACACAAGCAATAAATATAGAGGTGACTGTCAGTGCCCTGAAATGTAGGGTGAATTTTAACCCTGTATTTCCATGCACACTGATAAGACTTTGTACTTTCTTAAAACATGCTTATCTTCCTTTCCAAAAAACCCAGAAAGGAGCAAGCAAACCCCAAACTGATACCTGGGATAAAGAACCAGGGTGGCATTTTCAGCTCAGCAGCAGAGTTCAGTGCAGTAACTCTAGGACTGACAAGTATCTCGTTGATCTGTAGTAGTTCCATTTTTTCCCTGGGGATTGTGCTAAGTCCCCAGTGCTATGCAGGAGTTTGTGACTTTGTGAGCAAGCTCAGATCAGCTGGCTCAGTAATAATAGTCTGCATTCAAGCCTGGTGATCCTCTGGATTTACAGTAGGAACAAAGCTTGTTATCAGCACGTGAATGCTGCTCATTTTCTTGTGCCTTTCCCTAACTGGAGATCGGTGCTGAAAGGATGGATGTGTTCCTCCAGAGTCCTCTGGAGCAGCTAGTCTAGCTGCAATGCTGAGGAACATTTGACAGGACTTGAAAAGAAAAAAATAATGATTTGGTTGACTATAAACACTGAAGCTAGACCTAAGCAAATGCAGGGATTTGGGTGTAAACTGGCTGTGGTGGAGATGCATCTGCGGCTCCCTTGTGTTGTTATTGCTGAATTATGATATTTTCTTACAAACACTTAGTTCACTGAAATAATTTAAATATTGTTTACTGGAACACTTATTATGGAAATATATTTAAATCTGAAGTAGTTTCATCATCAGATTTTGTTTGGTTTAGAAAGCAGTGGTAGGTCTTGCAGTTTTAAGTTGTTGAGCAGAAATTCGAGTAGTAAATCTCGATGAAGAGCTTTTTTGTTCACCCTTGTGAATTTGTTTTGTGTTTTCATACTGTCACCTAGAAGTTAATCCTGGTTTACTCTTCCTACATTATCTTTACCCCTCTTAGCAGTTTATCCTTTGCTCCCTCTCCTCCTGGAGCATGGGAAAGGTGCATTTAAGCTGCAGGATCAGCTGTTCTGCAGAGTGATCTGTGAGTGCTGATTGATGTCTGCTAGGCCAAGTGTAACAGGTTGTCTTTGGCCTTACGTAGTAATCTTTCCCTTAGGCACAGCACTAAATAATGTCTTTTTTACAGGCAGTTTTCATGGAACTTGTGTAAGGTTGTGGGGTTTTAAATTTGTTTTGTTTTGGTTTTGTTTGTTTTTTTGGAGGGGGAGGCTTGGGGGGGATAACCTTTTCATGTTTTTTGTTATTCACCAAGTCAGTTATTGAGAGGCTCTGACTCAAGGAATACTCAATAATACTTAATGACAATTTGTGTTCTTAACCACGTAAGACTTGCAAAATACTTCTAGAAATGTTATTAGTCTGTTCCTGTTTAATAGATGAGCAGTTTTGAAAACACATTCCAGATAAGTTTTTCAGCAGTAAACTTCTTTGTGCTTCAGATTGGGAAGTTTTTTCATTTTAGTGAGTGAAATGACAGTGTGGAACTAATGGGTTGAAAGAGGTTTAGACATGAAAATTCGAGGCTGTAGTCTGAGTTTTTTTGAATCTCATGTAAAGTGAAGGCTTTGTCAACCTTCAAGATGTATGCTGATTTAAAAATATTAGTTTTAATTATAGTCTTTATTTTGTCTATCTTTTAAAATTTTAAAAGTGAAGAACTTACAAGATTGACTTGGCAGTGGCACACAAGTTGTATGAGTGACATTTCTGAAGGCAGAGCAATAAATTTGAAATATAATCCGGAGGACATGTGGTACTAATAGGTGTGTTTCATGGATTCATGTGACCAGATTAAAAAGTGCTTCAGGCCTCTCTTTGCTGCACAGTCTCACTTGTTCCTATGCAGGAAGTGAGGAATCATTCATTAGCACTTATGGCAAAGTGCTTAAGTCATTAAAGTTTTTTTAGAGTGTGTGTAATATTGCCGTGTCACAGTGAGCTGTACAGAAGTTTACCCGAGTTTCAGAAATTCTGCTGAAAATTGTATTTGCAGTATTTCTAACTGCATTTATTGTTGCTGTAGTTATTTGCTTTCAAATTGCAAAATAAACCCCTTGTTTCTGTAATGGTTATGTTCAGGCCTTTCTGGCACGGGAGAAAATAGCTTTTGATGGGAAGACAAAACAGCCCAGATATTTTGTATGGTGAGTATCTTTATTACTGAAGCTGTTGGTTGGTATAATTGAGTGGTTAACATGAGGTCTTTTTGTGAACTAGATGAAAGAGCTCGGTATAATGAGCTGTTATAGTTATTGTAGTAAGATGTAAATATACTTCACAGAATTTGAGAAAAACATTTTCCTATTCAGTGTGAGACAGAAATAGTTTTGCTTTTATGTATGATTTGAACATCCACACCGGTCTGTGTGCATTTTGTGTTAAGTTTGTGACATCATCAAGCCTGGTAACTTCTAAATACAAGGTTTAATAGGTGGGGTTTTTCAGGGAATTTCCTAGGCAGTAATGAAAAAAAAAAAACCCTTGTCTTGGTTTTTCCTTTTTTCCCCCTTTTTTATTTTTTTTCCCTTCCCTGTTTTACTTTCCAGTGACATTAAGCAGGGTGTCACATGCAGCCTGAACAGGCGTTTGGCAGAGCTGTGACATCACATTTCTGGAGCTGGTCACAGATAAAACCAACTGTCTTGGATGATGCAGTGGAAATGTTCTACCATACCACGCTTGTTCAGATCTTTCCACAGCTTTCTAGTACCTTTCATATATTTATATATTTTTAAAAAACCCCTGCCCAGCTGCAGAAGAACAGTGGGGGAATGGTGTGGAAGCCAGCAGTGTGGAAATGCACCTAGAACCCTTGGGGTAGTGGTGGAGCAGTCTGTTCTTGGCTGGGAAAGTGGTGCATGGAAGGGGGATGAGAAGCAGATGGAGCTTTCAAGACAGGAATAGAGGTTTCTGGCAAGGGGATGATGTGAGATACACACAGAAAACTTCTAGGATGATAGGGAATGAGCTATGTCTAATAGCCTGAGGGGAAAAAAGAGAACCCAAAGAAAGTGAAAAATTGGTCTCTGCTGTGAAGTAGCCAAGTAATTGCAGGGAGTCCTTGAAACAGGTGGGAATGTAATCTCCAGTGAAGTTGTGCAGGAGATGGGAACAGAAGAGGCTGAGGAACTTCTTTGTATGAACAGTGAGTTTTATCCACTCCCCCAGTTGCTGTTAAAAAATATGATGGCATGACTTGCAAAAATACAAAGTGATGATTTTGTAAGATTCCCTGAGGTAGAGATTTCTTTGGTTATCAATCCATGTAACTGATTCTTTTTTATAACTTTATATGCTCTCTGTCTGGGATTCATTTAAATATGAACGTGTCAAAAATACTTATTTAGAAAATGAAATATAAATATTCCATGTTGTGCTAGCTGTTTATCATTGGTTTTGTGATATGCTAAGATAGTGATTACAATTGTGGTTTTGCAGCATTCAAAGCCAACAAAGAGCTGGGCAAAATTTTTGAAGCCTTTTGAGATGCTGAAATACTTTTTTCCCCCCTTAACAATGGTAACGTGCAAAGCAAGAAAGACCTGGGATTTCTTTTCCCATATCTAATTTTCTTCTCCTTACTAGAATTTATATTCTTAAATAAATTTTGCTGAACTTCTCTAGCTAATGTTGAATGAATACTTTCTTTCTTTGATAGAGGTTACTTAAGGTTTATGCCAAGATATTTGATAGAGAAAAGCAAAAGATTTGTTATGATTTTGAAAGTCCTGGTGTTGTCCTGGTGAACCCTAGAGGAGTGCTGTAGTTCAAACAGCTTGTGTAATGTCAGAGGGAGAAAATGCACCTTGGTGCTTTGAGTTGAGACTTGTAAAAAACTTACTGTTGGCTCATACAGTGGTATTATAATTTATTAAGTAGGTCTAAAAAAGAACCTAGCATAAAGAATTTCCACTTACTAATAATGTCATTCCATGTGGCCTTTTGTATAAATTACTAGCTCCTCTGTAAAATTGCAGTAAAGTCCTTATTTTGATCACTTTAGTTTATTGTGCTCTAGTAATAACTTGGATTCCAAATGAAACAAAAATCTTAAAAGTGCAAAGAAAATATTTTCAAAACATGCGAACAGAGAAATGTAAATATTTCTTTTTCCTTTGAAATAAAACTCCTTTTGGCACGTCTTTAAGCAGGCTTCCTTAGGTTGCCTTGAATGCTAAGTTATAGCTTAGACAATTGGTACAAGTAGAAGTTAATTCAGTGTCCCGCAGAACAGGGGTCAAACCTGAATTTAGGACCTTTTTATTATGAATTAAGGCAGTTGGTGGAGTTGTACTTTGCTGATTTCCTTGCTCTTGATGCCTGGTTAATACTTGAAGGAGCAAGTATTCACTGAGGTAGAAATAGGCAAGGCTGCTACTTTATACAATCCCATCCTAGCTGTCTATTTTTTCTGTTTTAAATTGAATTTAACATGATGATAACTGAAACTGGAAGGATTTTTTTAGATCTACTCTGTGAGTTTGCATCTTCCTTTGGTCATTTTATGTTCCTTTTGTTTTCTGTGTTTTGTGTTCTGGTCTGAGGGGAGATATCCTGAGATTGGGAGAATGGGAGGGTAATACCTGCAGCAGGTGACATTTCCTTGACACCACGCCTGAAGCCTGTCATCCCCAGTGCTGATTAGACACCTTCATAGTGATCATGGTCCTCAAAGTGGGAAGCACTGTTAAAAAAATAAATTATGTCTGGTGCTTCTTCGGTGGATGTTTTTCTTCTCTGCTTCTCCTGAGCAGTGCTAGTAAACGCAGTCCTTTATCACTAAAGACTGAAAATTGTGAACCACTTGTTGCTGTTCTCTAACTTTTCAGGGAGGTTATCAAGTTGAAGATAACAAGGTTCCCAGAAATGAAAGGCAGTTTTATTTGTATCTTTAAGGCAGAATCGAGTACAGTTTCTTGATTTGTGTAATCCTTTTGCAGAATGTCATCTTTGTGCTGTCATATCACAAGGCACATATGTTTAACCTCCTCTATTTTTGCACTGCTCTCCGGATATTTTGCCATTCCAAGTTTCCTCATTGTGTTTCCAGTTGTTCTGTATGCTACAAATCCTGTAATAACCTGGGTTTGTGTTATGCAAGTATTATGAGCCCAAATATTCTAGGCCTAACAGTCTAAATAATCAAATTAAGTGATCCAGGAGAGTGGAAACAGCTCTAGAGGTGGTGAATCATAACACACTTTCTCAGTCTTGTTTTGTTTCCTGTGCATGTTTGTTATTTTAAGTTCCTTCAATTTCTCTATCTCAAAGAGCTTTCCTATCTTCCCTAGTTTTACATTGTCAGGCTGAAGTGTTTCCAGTGTTGTTCCCTTTTCTAGATGGTTATACCTTATCTAGACATAGCTTTACTCTAAAATAAGCTGCTGCTTCAAAAAGAATTTAAAAACAAGTTTTTAATGTAACCACTTGCCATGCCATATAAAATTATCTCCCTTAACTATTTTATTTTCCACTGTGTTGCTTGCTTAGTAGTCATGTAATAATACATATATTTAATAAAAGATTTTGTAGTCTTGTTTTTAAGATTGATTTATGAGCACTTTTTGAGTCTATTCATTTTGAGACGTTTTTGTTAGAATAATGTAATCAGTGTAAAGCATAGATTTGATACGTTTGATTTTAAAAAAAAAAGTTAATGTGATTCAGAAGCACAAGTGCTTCCAAGTGAGTGGGTGCTTTCTTCAGTCATGCAGTCCTGGAAATGAAGGTCTTTTTTTCTTTATATTGCTTTAATGTTGCTTTGACTTATTTCTGCCTGTCCTGCTTTGCCTCCCCTGCCTCTGAAGAGCAGTCAGTTCTGTCTGTCTGTCTGTCTGTCTGTCTTTGTGGATGGAATGTGCCAGAGCAGACGTGAGCAGGAGGTGCTGCCTTCGAAACACAGTGCTGGACTTGCACTTCACGTAGTCCTGGCTTATTCTTTTGATCCAGGTGTTCTGATTTCTTGCTGACCTGTGAATTATCTCTCTGTTTGGCAGCCATTTAGTGTTCTGCATTCTCTCTTTGCTCTGGGTGTGTTTTTTGTTTTTTTCGTTTTGTTTTTTCATGGTGGTTTATCCACGTACACTATTTTTTTTTCTTACTGGTGGTAGGTTTTCCTGAACTCAGAAAATGATCATTATCAGTCATGAAATTATTTTGAATGCTTTCTATTTAAAGGTTTAAATTTAAATGGTTTTCTCAGCAAAATCAGTCAAAAAAACCCTTAGATATGCAGGTAGCTGAAGTTTCTGTCTCCTTTGAAGATTCTCTCTGGGCTCGTTGCTGGTTCGATGAAAAGGAACTATTAAGAGCTCTAAAGCATAATGATTTTTTTCATGCCACAATCAAACTACATCTATTAAAGTAAGACAAACTGTTTTGCTTGTGAAGCATAAATGTTTGGTTTAGGGAATTAAATTGTAAGTTAGTAGGAGGAGTTCATCTGTTACCAATCTAGATGCATCAGAAAATACCAAATTTACCAAAGATGGGCAGAGGAACAAAAAAAGGTCAGGCAAGTCTCAAGCTTTTCTGCTGTGTTGCTGGCTCATGATGATTGCTCATGTTTTGTGAACTTTATTTTTCTTAGGACTTGTTTTAATCTAACTTTAAAGTTGGCATGATCATTTGGAGAACATAAAGCAGAAAGATGAACTGAAATCTCCTTGGCCACCTGTATAATTGGTTTGAGCCCTGCATTTTATTATATACTGGTAGCCCCATGCAGATATTCTGATATTAACTTCAGAAAGATGTTGGCATTAAAGTTTGCTTAATACTCATTGAATGTCAGCAAAAATTAAATCTTACTAATTAATTAATTTTGTACTAATTAAGTCTAACACAAAACCACAGGAATTTATTCTTCCTCTGCTTTTGTTTAGGAGCCAGTAGAACAATTTCTGTTACTAATCTGTTGTATGCATGGCTCAGATATTTGGAATTGATGGAGATATTTTAAAATGGGACAGGTGAAAGATCCTTCTCTCAGTGATGGGAGCCAAAGGTTAATAATTTGATCATTTTGAAGTTTTGTGAGGATTATCTTAGCCTGATTGCATTAGGAAGTAGCAAGCACAAATTGCTTTGAATTTGGTGGTGTTGAAAAGCTGTTGTTTTTGTGGAACTTGTCCCTTGGCCAGAGCTGTACATCACAATTTTCCACCTCTTATCTTGGAAAGTAATGGGAGTAGTGGGAAAAATGGTGAACTTTTTGTTTTCGCTCTCAAGTTTTCTTAGTGAAATGAAAATAATGAGGTGCTGGGGGATGTCACCAAGCATGTCATTATTATTTTCTTTCAATGTTTCTGTTTTGACTTGGTGTTTGTAATTGAATGATTGCAGTCGGTGCTGTTTGTTTTCTTTGGGGATTAGTACCTAGTTGTGATTTAGTCTTGCAGGTGGTAAAAGCTTTTCTGTTGATTTCTAGGTTTTAACCCTTGAAGCTGCTGTGAGATGTGCCTGCCATTCACAGTGTTCCCATTATGCTGAGGTTGTTTTATCTGACTGTAGCATTTCAGTTTTCTTTCTTGAGCTTCCCTCATGGATTAGACCGATGTAGCTGCAGCTGTAAGGGGAAATGACAGAGTATTTCACTGACTAGGAAAAGAGAAAGAAAAACTAGCAGGGTGTTTATTTTTGTGTGTTTTATTTGTTTGTTTTTTAATCCTTAATTTGTTTACTTCCAGTAAGATTAGTAGCATTTGGTTTCGGAGGCAATCCGCTGATTTGATGTTTTATGGCTGGATTATCGCTGTGTACTTGAGAAGAAACTGTTCTCAAAACTTGGAGTAATGTGCAGATGATGGTTTCAGCGCCCTGCAGCGTGTGCTCACTGAAATAGCTGTTCATTTTTCATGTGCTGCTTTCCAAGATGAGTTTTTTCCGTGTCGGACGTGTCAGGATGTTTTGGTGTCAGCTGAATTCAGCTGGCTCCTGTGGTTACCTGTGAACATCTGGCGCTGGGAGCGGCTGTGGGTGGAGGTGCTCCAGCCCGAGATGAGCTCCTGTTGCTCGGAGCGCAGGGCTGCTTGCTGACCCTCCGGGCCACGGTGTAAGGCCCATCTGTCAGGGCTGCGTTTTGCCTGAGGGAAGGTTACTTCACTTAAGGTCTACAGGGAGTATGTTTAGCAGACATTAAAAGTATAATAGCAAATTGATTGGGCTTTTGTGCATGTGTTCAGTGCCTGGCTCTGCTCTCGCTTCAAGTGGGCAGTTGCTAATGGGACTTGGTGAAAATGAAAAACGAAATTATTTTGCTGTGCTTTCAGGTTTTTTGGTGATATTCCTGCTCGACTCTTACTATCTGTTGTTCTGAAAGAGTAACAAAATCAGAGAAAGAATAAATTTTGGACATTTCATTCATTAAATTCAATAGAGGGTATTCCTTGCAGTTGTGAGGAAAAGAATCTCCTCAGAGAGCCAAGTGTGTGACAGCAGTGATGTGCAGTCTACCATTTTTTATTTAATGCAATAAATCATAATCTCATTATAGTTTTAATCACATTTAAATGTACACAAAAATTAGAGCCCAGGTCTATAATATGTAGTTTAAAATTTGTACATTTTAAATTGTGAATAATTTGGATTGTGTTTGTTTTTTTTTTTTTTTCTTATAGAAAATGTCCATATTTATGCAACTCCCAACACTGGCTTAATTTTGCTCGGAAACAGAATAATCCAGAATTTAAAGTGCTTGAAAAATGCTTTTTGTTTTCTATGAACTGAAAATGATTGGCAGCTTCTTACAAGCTTTTAGGTATTATTTTTTGTTTCAGGATTATTTTTAAATACAGTTTGAACTAAATTAACCAGCTATATGCATTCGATTGTGCAAGCACTAGCCTTTTAACATGAAAGTGCTGCTAAAAATACCTTAATGTTCTTGATAATGAAGACTGTGTTATTTCTAGCCACAGGTAAAATAAGTACAGGTAAAAATAAGACCTGAAACAATGCCTTTGAGGTAATTATTCCTCTACTTGAGCTTGCATGTTTCTGCCTAATGAACGCATTTTAAATGTCAGTATCTTTTCAAAGCTGTTAATCTCTTGGTAGGAGGAAATTTGTAGGAGGAGAGAAAAATGTCTGACCCCCCTGAGAAGATTCTGTATTTTCAGTTGTACCTTGGTGCATTTGGCAGACACTGCTCGGTGAAATGAGGTGTGGGTTTAGTAAAGCATTTCAGAAGGGCATTCAGTTCTTGCCTCTAAACCTGTGATTTTTATGTCAGGTTGATTCAGGTGCTCGATTTGGTTGAAAACAAGGACAACAAGCTCGAAGATCATGTTGTACTTGCTGTAACAGTTCTAAATTTTAGTAATTAGTCAGTCTTTTGAATGGCGCTTCTTAAAAACTGCTATTGTGTGTGCAAGCTCTCTCCAGCAGTGACTGTTTTTGATGCTCCATTGTTTGGGATGACCCCTGAGCTGAACTCGCTGAAACTCCAATGTCTGATGTTCTTCATCAGGCCATGCTCCATAGATCCATTACAATGGAGCTGGAGCCTGCCCACGGCTTGGGAGCAGCCCCAGACCTGTCTGTCACCGGCAAGAGGGGAGTGCCACAAGCGCCTCAGTGCTGCCCGTGTCATTCTGCTTTGATAGTGGCAGGCAGGCTTTAAACAGAGCTGCCTGCCAGAAAGGGACTCAGCAAAAGGCAGAAAAACTTGCTTTAACTTGGCTAGCTAAAAATCTGTTTTCTGTCTCTGTTCTATTACCAGGATGTCTGTGTTTTTCTTACTTTGGTTTTTCCTCTTACGCACATTATTACTTTTCCACTTGGAGGCTTTATGGATTTGGGGTGAGAAAGCAGAAGGATGTAATTTCCATTACTACCTTCCCTTTGTTAAGGAACCTTTCTCTCCATCATCCCAAGCAGATAGAAAGTTTGGATTGAAAAGCCCTGTTCATAGACTGAAAGATACACACACCTTTTCTGTAGTTGTGAGTGTTTGTGCACACATTTTATTTGCTTGTGTGTCCTGTCCTCACGGGCTGTCTGAAATTCTGAGAAACAATAAAGCGGGTGAATTGGCAGCTCTAGCAGACACAGTGTTGCAGTTAAGTCTTCACAGACTTAGTAGCAGCCACAGCTCTGACTGTAAAATTTATCTTTCTGCTTCATCTCGAAATGGGCAGGTCAAGAGACCGCCCAAGTCAGTGTCTTTGATGTCACATACACTGCAGACTATTCTCTGAAAAGCTTCCTGATGTTTCTCAGGGTATGAAAGACGAGAGAAAACGACACACGCTAGAGCTGCACTGGGCACTGGTCTTTCACAGATTCCCTTTGCAGCCTTTACTTCTTTAGTGAGGGACAGAACTTGCTAAGTGAGACAGAAGCTAATTCTAGATTTCTTAGTACTGGGAGGCACCTGATAATACACTGGTTCTGGAGACACAGAAGAGGAAACAAAAATGTATGTTACATTTTTATTTAACAGATTGTTACTAGAGAAGGAATGTGCCCGGGCAGAGTTTCTTGCATTAGAGTCTACCAAGAATCTATCAAGAAATCTATCAATTCTATCAAGAATCTATCGATCCAAACCTGGTGATCTCTTGTTGTGTGACTCCTGGTCATTTTGTTTTGTAGACCATTGAGTTATTTCTCTAGCAGGTTCTGTTACAGCAGTATTTGTCTGTGCTTTTCAATGTTCTTAAAACTAGAAGGAAGGAGGGCATTTTGTCTTAAATATTGAGCTGTTATTGGTCAACTGGATTTATGTTTTTTCCCATTTTTAGACAGGATTTTGAATAGCTTGTAGAATCACAGTCCAGTGTAGCACTTCATTCTCAGTTTCCATATTCTATGTGCTACTACTTGGTTTAAGTACTATGGGCAGCCTTTTTTCATTCCAGTTCCTCTGATACAAAATTTTAATCTGTTAGCCCTTAGCAAACACTTAGGCTATTAAACCTGGACCCAGCAAACATTTAAACAGTAACAGCTAAATTAGCTTGTTACTGGTTTGTTATGTCATTAATAACCCTACTTATCACGATAGCTTTTGCTGGGATCAGTTGACTTTCACATATTTTTCTCCAGAAGAAGGCAGGATAACTTATAAAAAACCACAGAGCCTAAGCATTTGCATTCCTTAGGCTGTAAAATTAGAGACCTGTGATTTTGTGTCAAGGTCTGTTGCACTGCACTGGCAGTGTGAACTAAACTCTCATGCTTTGGGTTGATAGTTTTCAGGGGAGTTTTTAGATCTCTTCTTAAAGGGATCAAGCAGATTTCATGCCTGTGGAACAGGGAAACCACACAGACACACACCTGTGTGAGGATGTACTTTTCCCCTGCCCCAAAATGCTTTCACAGAGCTTGTTCAGGGTCACATTTCCTCATTGCTTTCCCGCTTCAGAGCAGACTGTAAACCCAGGAACTGTGTTGAATACCCCTCGTACTCTGCCCCGTGGTCACCAGCACTGCATGTCCTCTGAGTCACAGGTCTGCTTGTACGGTGGGGGGTGTGAGAATGGACCTAATGCTGGCTGTGGGTGTAGAAACTCATCCTGACTGGAGTGGCTTTGAACTCCTCCTTGGCAGTATTTGGGAAGCAGTTTCCTTTGGTACCTTTCAGCTGTGGGAAAGGCAGGGTTATTTATTGACCTGAGCCTGTGTGAGGCAGCTGTTGCACGAGTGCTGTGTGTGCAGTGTTTTGCCATCCTTGGCTAAGCAGCTTCCTGTCGGGAGCACTGATCCGTGTAACAGCGCTGTCTGTGGCAGAAGTGGCTGGGCTTTGTGCCATTCTGTGTGTCCAAACCTATTTCCAAGTGTGATTTTGAGAAAGCTGTATTTGGGTAGCTTAAACTGAGGGGGAGATGGGGCAGTGGCACAATTAACTGTAATTAATTATTCTATTTTCCTGTCATCATGGGTAAATTTTGCTTTCACGGTGCAGTTTTACAGATTTTATTTTTGGGGATCATTCTTGGCCTAGGCATTGAGGTAGGAGAAGATGTCAGTCCCATAACTGCATCTATTGTGAGCCTGGCACAGTGGAAAAATTAGGATTACTTGCAACAGGTTTTGCAGATGAAGCTTCTGACAATTTCCTACAGGGATCCTAAAATGCTGTTACAGGACATGTAGTTAGTGGCTGTTAATGCTGCTGGGGCTGGGAGTTTCAGCTCAGGGCCACTGGAATATTTTTATAATTGCTAGCAACAGATTGGGAGGTTGTACATCATAAAAGGAGTAAAGATTACTGGGGAGGGAAGGGATACATGGGGAAGGGATCATGGAAAGCTCTGTGTATTCAGGGTGTAGAAAAGGGAAGAAAAAAATAATGGACACATGCAAATTTGCCGTGTAGTAGCAAACAGCCTACATGACTTCAGTGCATAGGAGCTGTGCCTTCTAAATTGTTAGACCTTGTTTGAAATTGGGAGTGGGGTGGAAGAAAGGCATATGTGGTATTTGTGTAGCATTTAGGAACTATGTATTTGATACAACTTCATTAAAGCAAAAAGGTGTTGAAAAGACACCTGAAATTTCCTTTTTAACTTGAAAGACAAAGGCCTAAAAATGGTTGGACAGTTTTAATAACAGATGGAGGCAAATGAGTTGGAAGATGATTTTTTAAGGATTCAGTGGTTGGGATATGTTATGTTGCTGGTATCTCTTGAGATAAGAGTTTGTTCATGAAACGAAATTACTCAGAGTAGTTAAAACTGAAGCTTTAACTGGGAGCATTACTAAAGGGAATCTGTTATTTAGACTTAAGGCAAGGCACTTTTTGTTGATAAATACTGTGGAATCTGCATGGTGGGTGAGAATGGGAAATCTAAACAAAGGAAATATCTGTGATTATTTCAAAATCTGTCCCAGAAAAAGACCTGCTAGCACAGTAGTGGTTCAGAAAGATACAGATTATGTGTGAAATCACTAGCAGGGACTCTTAGAGCAGAAGAGCAAACATGCTCATGGTATCTTCAGATTTTGACTAATGCTGATTTTTCTTTCATTTGTCTCAGTGTGTAATAGAACAATACTGGGCTTTTAAACAGGGGTGGTAAAAATGAGGAACAGCACCTGTACCTTAAAAGCAGAATGGTTTAACATCTCCCAGTTGTACAGATACTGGAGAGGATCTGGTGGAGGCTCTCCAAGGTGGCTCCAGGGTGCTGAAACAAATCCAGTGTGCAGAGGGGCTGAGTGCGTGTGTTCCTTCCGTTTTGGGAGGAGGAGGGCAGGGTTATTCTGTGTTCACTGATCTGATAGGGAGCTTTAACAATGGAGGAGGCAGAGTCATCTCAGCCCTGCAGCTGCCAAGGATGAGAGACAAGAGACAGAAGTTGCAGCACTGGAAATTCTGATGAGATGTTGGGAAACTTCTCCCTCCCCCACAGCAGGGTTAGTCAGCCATTGAGAAAATTGTTCAGAAAGGTAGCAGAAATCCCAGCCTTTGAACACAACCATTAACAACTCCGCTGGACAAGACCGCAGGCAATCTGATCTCACTTGTTCTGTTTAAGCAAATGTGACCACCTGGTCTTTGAGGTTCTGTCAAAGATGAGCTGTTCTGTAATGCTGTGGCTTTGTGGAACAGAAAAACTCAGAGGCCCTCATGGCAACTGAGGAGATTAACAAGATAAAAAAAGGTATATCAGTAGCTGTTTAATGAGGAAGAACATCCATCTCGATACTTTTTGCTTGTATGTGGGAAGAGCGTGCTCTGCAAGTTTTTTCTGGTCCGTGTGACACTTGTCTGTATCTGCCAAGGTACAGAGCAGCAAGGCTGATGGAGGTGACCCCTGCTGGCCACAGATTTCCTCTGCTTGTTCTGACTTCTGTGGAACGTTTGCAAACAAAACCAAACAGCATTAGTTCAGACCATGCACATTGTGCTGGGGCAATCTGGGAGCACCTTAAACCCTATATAGAACCGAAGTGCTGTATTCTTTTTAAGGCTCTAATGTTGGCAGGGGTTGCTGGGCTCAATGTATTGAAGATTTTCCATTCCTCCCTTTTGTTACCAGTGTCCAGAAGAAGTTACACTGTTGAGTAAGAGTAACTGTTTCCTAACTGTACATTTATTTAATAAAGTGATGAACCACAATACATAATAAATTTGTGCAAGGTCTTCTTTTCAACCTGTCTCAAGATATCCAAAACAAAGAGCTGCAGTTTTGATTTGCTCTGTTAACGTGCAACAAATACAAACTCTGATTTAGTTGTGGGTTCTTTCTCTTGCAGCATAAGCAGCACTATCATGGATGTAGACAGCACAATTTCCAGCGGGCGGTCCACGCCGGTGATGATGAACGGGCAGGGAGTTCCTGCCTCCTCTGCCAAGAGCATTGCCTATAACTGCTGCTGGGATCACTGCCACGCCTGCTTCAGCTCCAGCCCGGACCTGGCCGATCACATCCGCTCCATACACGTGGATGGGCAGCGAGGAGGGGTTGGTGTTCCTTTTGGGTTTTCCTTCTCTCTTGTTTGCCAATATTTTGCTCTTGAAATGACAGTAGCAAATTTTCTGTTTCAAAATTCTAGTTTTGTAAGTAGTGGCAGCAAAGTTAGCAGCCTAACTTTAGGAATGTAGTCAGTTCTTTTCAATAAATTATTTGAGAATACCAGGGTTTTGATTGTGTGTTGACTTCTCAGCATTCTGAAGCTGCTGGTGTGTCTTTAAATACTCACACTTGGAATTCATTTTCTTAAATCTCTTAATGTACTGTTACCAAAGGAGTCTCACTACAGGTAAAATCTATCCATAATGTAAATAGGGAAAATGTGAGACTGACTGAAGAGTACAAAATCTCAACAAAACAGCTCTGTGTGTAATACTGATGGCAAGTTTACTTTCTATATAATTGCATCTGGTTTTTTTTTTTTAAATTGAGTTGCATTTATAGCATGTAAATTCTAGTCTAATCCCTGGACAAATGATAATTGGTCTCAATTTTGATGTTTAAAAACATCTTCTAGTAGAGTAATTTCAACTTTGTACTTAACTACCTCCCATCTTCAAGCTCCCAAATTACCTCTGATGCCTGGAATACATCATGTAAACTACCTTTACATCCAGCACAGGCAATCTGCCTGCTTTAGGCACTGTGTGTTGCAGCTCTTCAATTTCTGGGAGAGGTAGTATCAGTTCTTGAAGCAGAATAGTTATTATCTTTTGGCTTTTTGTCCTGTTACTTCTTCAGAAGGAAAATGTTCAGCTGCTGAACTTTATCTTCAGTGAATAAGAAACTTAAATGAAATGCTAATTTGCATTACTGAATTAATTTAAAATTAAAATTAATTTATTATGTAAATGTGTCACTGAGACAGCTGTGACTCTGGCTGTATTTAGCTAATATTTTTTGGCATGATTGAACTTTTCAGCTTCATATTTGATGGCTTTTTTCAGTCCAGTATCTAAACAGAATCATCCATCCAGTGCAGTGGCTTTTTAGCCACCCATGAGATGATTTCTGAGTTCTGTCCACAGGTGTATAAAAGTGTTCCATGAAACCTGGATGAAACAATGAAATGAATAAGGTGTGTTTGGATCTTTGTTATCCCATCTATGCCTCCTTAACACTTCTTGAAAAGGAGCTAGAAGATTTTGCAGATTCTGGGTGGGGTTTTTTTTTCTGTATTTTATTTCTTGTCACTTATATTTCGTGTGACATGATTTGTAGGTATTTTTATTTAGAAAATGTTGGACTGCGTTTGTATATTTGAAAGAGGAGGCTCACACTTTTGAATCTCCCTGCTGGAGTTTATTTTTTCAGGAGTTCCATGGTGGTGCTGTGGAAGGGGGTGTATCCTGGTGGGTTTGTTTCAGGGATTTGTCTGCCACCTGCCGGTGAGGTGTTCGAGCGTGTTGGAAATTGTGTTGTGCTTTTGATGGGATTTCAGATCCTACCTAATGGGATTTCAATTACTTGCTTTACTTAACTGGAGTGGCTCTAAATTTGAAGAAAAGCCAGGGTTCAAGTAGTTGCTTATTGAGAATGGAAAGGAGTAAGATAAACATCTTTGCATGGTAAAATGTATTTTTTCCACCTAATACCGATGTCATGGCTCCAGTCCAAACCAGATACATCCATGAAGAGCCTGGGAAACTTTTTGGCAAAGCAGTTTTGCTTCTGAAAGATGTTATTTCAGAAATATTTTGGGTTCAGCTTTTTGACAGGGGCTCCCAAGAAGCCTTGTCTAGACTTCTGGTGTGTGGTTGCAAACACAAGTGCTTGTATTTTCCCCTTCTGTAACTTCACAGTAACACACCTCTGCCCAGTGCCCTGCAGTCTGCAGTTGCTGATGGAAGTGCTGGCACAATTATGGAGCTGTTGCAGAGCCAGAAATCTCAGAAATTCCAATTCTGTGGCTTTGAGGGCATCTCAGAGCTGAGGAGTGGCAGACTCCAAAGGTTTTAGGGGCTTGGGCCTTGTGTCAGTAGGTCTGGATCAGTCACACAGACACGGAGGGGTTCCCAGCTTTGTCTGGGTAAAGCTGGGTTATGGATCTATTATACAGCAAGAACGTAGAACTCCCGTGGCTGCTTTTTCATTTTGAAAATAAAATCTTTTGAAGGTTGAGGGGTTTTATTCTCCAAAAGAGAACAAGAAACTGAAATCCAATTAGTTTCCTGCATTTCTGAAAACCTGTGTTATGAACAGTGCTGTTCCTGGGAACTTTCTTTTGCTGTGACAAATTAGGGCTTTACCTCCCTTCACCCACAGACCTGTTGAGGAAATTCTAATGAAAGGCAAGTTCATTGAGCTTTTTTTATTCCCTCAGTTACAGATAAACACAATGAGAGGAGAGAGAAAAGCAGCATGAGTAAGTTCTGCTCCCCTTAATGCACTATTGTGCATGTGATTGTTCTGTACACTGGAATCACAAAACACCCATAGATTTTGAATCCTATGAGAAATGGGAGCTTCCTTCAGCAGGAATTGAATATAAGGCCCTAACTAGAGGTATCTGGTATTCCAGAATACAAAACTCCGCTATATAAACTGCATTACGATTAAGAGTTTTTATTTTTTCATGCTCAACAAATAAAATTAATTGCTTATGAGGGTAAATTATTTTATTTCTATCGTTACTACCCAGAAAATGCAAATTTTTTCATGTAAAAATGTTCAGTCTCCATATCTGGTGGATACAGATACTGGGTGCAAACACAAATACAGCAGATCCTGTTGCTCTCTATTCTGTTTATCTGCAGGAACATCTGTCTGTTGGTATTTTCTTCCAGTGACCTGGTTTTATTGAATACTTGGGGTTGTAATTATTTTTTTCTTGGTGAGATATGAGCAGTGTGTTTCAAAATAAATGGTTGTTGTTCAGAATTCTTTGAAGTGTTGTAAAAACAGCCTTCTTTGCTAATGTGCTTTTTTTTAATTTACTGTTCTCTCTGACTTGTGTAAACTTACCACATTTTTACTCTATTAGGTGTTTGTTTGCTTGTGGAAAGGTTGCAAAGTATATAACACACCTTCAACAAGTCAAAGTTGGTTGCAGAGGCATATGCTGACACACAGTGGGGACAAACCTTTCAAGGTAAGGCTCATTGTATCATACATTATCTCTTATTTTTAAAAAAACTCTCTTTATTTTTCCCAATACCTCAATTGAAAAATACCATCACTGGAAGATCTCTTAAAAAGTGAGCTGAGCCTTCTTCTTTGCAGTAATAGTGCCCAGAGGTCCTATTCTTATCTAAAAGCAGGTGAAGAAACTGTTATTGCTTCTCTATCCCTGTTTCTTTTAATCTATAAACGGCAGGGAGTGTAAAACTAAGAAGTGCTAAACTTCAGGGGGTTTGTGCATTTTGCAGTTGAGCTGCTTACACTGTAACAGTGAGATATTTTCTCTCATACTTTGCACTTCCACATTGAATTTTGCATCGTGGCTGGTGGTGCACATTCTGTGTGTGAGTGAGAACTGCCTTTGTTACATTCAGTAGAAGCACTGGCAGTGGCTATTTAAGGTTCATTTCTCTGAAAAGAATAAGGAAGTCAGGAATGCAGGGCCATTGAGCTGACTGTATTTCCTGCACAATATTTTCTAACTTTCTCTTTCTTTCTCCCCTTAATCTGTACCTGCAGTTCTAGGTATAGTAGTGTTTATCATTCCCATATCCACCAATCCGTTATTAATGAGTTGCTTCATCCTCTTATGGATACAGTTGGGGCAGTTCATAGCTGTCAATCCTGGATCACTTGATGGTAAGTCCCACCCACACTCCTTCAGACTGAAGTTCTTCCATGTAGGATATGAAAATGAAACAGGATTTGGGGTTTTTTTTTGAGTTCAGGTAGCATTTTATGCCTCCTTATCCCCCACCCCCACCAAGTTTTAGTCCCTGTCTTCTCCCTCTTCTCTTTCTCCTCAGGTAATATCTTCCACTTTTAAAAATTTTTATTTTAAGGCAGCTTTATTACTAAAAATACTTTTCTGTTACAGGAGTGTCTTTCTGTAGTTACGTTTCCTATATAGGTTTTAATAACAGTTATGACAGAAAACAAAACGAAATTAAACTCAAAACCAAGATAGTAAAAATAGTGCATTGCATGTGAAAAAGATTTTTTTAATAAACAGATTTTTTCCATACTGAACTGTGTAGTTTAGACTGAAAATTTCTGACTCAGAAAGTAACCACAGGAAAATGAGTTTTAAGGTTATCATTGCCTGTGTTTGAAGGAATGAGTTTAGCATCCTCTTGGAAGGGTAGGGTAAGGATCATAGATCCCTGCAAGTTTGCAGATATGATTGTTCCAGGCACTGATCTAATCTTTAATCCTAATCTCTTATTATTAATAATAACCACCAGTTACCAGAGAAAACTTGTACCCTAGGTTTTCTCTAGTTTGGAATTAAATATTTTGTCTACCTCAAAGTATAATGGCAAGCTTTGTTCTTGGATGAAAGTCTTTTAGTAGTTTAATCTGTCCTCTTATTTGGTCTAGATCAAAGAAACTCGGTTTTAGAGCCATTGTCTTGAAGAGGTGGGCATAGCTCAGAAACACCAGCAGTGCTTTGGAGTCTGTCAGGCTTACCTAGCAAAGGCAATTTCAGTTGGTACCCTCGTTTTTTTGGCTAGTTACAGCTAGAACCCTAAAATTGTCAATAATTGTTTCTGCTAATCATCATCTTGTGTTCAATATCTGTTGTTTCACCAGCTGATTTTCTGTACTTTCTGGTCTTACTGAGGGAGAGAACAAAACATTTGAGGGTTGCAGTAGTTAATCATCCTGGCTCAATGTGTGTCACTGCAGCATTTTTTCGTGCTGTTGTCTTGAGTCCCTCTGTTTGTTTTTTATCCCTGTATTTCTCAATCTGTTCCTGGGAGCTTTGAATGGAGGATAATTGCGGTCTGAATAGAATTTTGTAACATCTTTTGTTCCCCTGTCATTTATGCTGAAGTAGGCTTCAGGGCTCACATGAGGTAGCCAAGTATGTGAGTGTCTGTGGTGGCAATCTATTATTTAACTGGCTTCATTTGCTGCTTCTTTTTTTTAATGCTAACTCTAGAAATCTACTCTCTGAGGCAAAAAACACTTGAAGTGTTGGATATTAGTCTTGGCCAGTTCAAGAACATTTTATTAATTGTTTTGTGGCAGTCAGTCAAAAATGGAGCCAACATGTCCAATTTCATGCACCTAGTTTCTCTCATAAATCTTAATTGCTCACCTTTCAGTGAAAGCCAGATTTTTTGAAGTCAGAGTTGGTTTAAAGACCTGTTATTCTTTAAAATTACTGCAGACAAAATATCTCCCAAAACCTAAATTACAAATGAAACTTCAGTTGCCTGATGAGAATATCCTTGAATCCTAACACAAAAGGAAGGAATCTGTCATTTTAGAAAACTTGCAGAAAGTAGTTATTCAGTGTTTTAGTTAAAATACAATGTTGGGATTTTAGAGAAAAATCTGTAAGAAGTGATAATGGAAATAGTACAGCTCTATGCTGTTGTCTGAAGAACTGCTATTTAGGATGTTTCAAAGAAAAACAAAGAATCTTAAATCAAGGAAAATGACAACTAAAAGCATGGAAATCTTATTTTTGTAAGGGTAAAAGACCACTACAATCATACAGTGGCCAGAAGAGAGTAATAAGTGTATCACAGATTGATTCTTACATTTCTAGTGAAGAGAGAAATGTATTTTCTTAAATTGAAAAGCATTGGGGACTGTCTCAAACATAACTCTCTTTTGCATTAAAGAATCTACCCCTGTCCAGTTCCCCTTTTGCTTGCAAATGGGCTCATTTTATGTAGTTGCACATTTTGGGTTTAATTATCTCTTTTTGTGATACACATGGAGTTGTCCTTTGACTAAAAGCTCCATTCAGCTCTAAATGAGCTGTTCTGCTTTGCTATTGAAAGTTCTTTGTGGGTTTTACCTGCCCTTTCCATTCATTCCTATCAGCCATGTGGCTGTGCAGTTCATTTGTCACAGAAATGAACCCACTCCTAAATTGTCAAGGCAAAATGGTTCATATTTGCTGAAGTTTATCCTATTTTTTCCTGGTTGTGTGGCGTAGGGTGTCCCTCTCATCATGAATATTGCAGTACCTGTGTCACAGAAAAGACAAATTTCCATTTGGGTACCTATTTTTGGGACTGTTGTTATGCTAGCTTCTTTTTTCTGTGGGGCAATATCTTGACAGTGTAGATCCAGCTCCTCTCAGAGTCATTTCCTTTACATCAGTCTGATTTTAGCCAGTCTTTTTCATTTTATTTTGTCATTGTAGCCATTCATTGAATATAGGTATTCTCTCCAAAGACATTTAGTGTGTTCATCTTTGTGTGTGATATCACAGACAGAGTTGAGAGAGAAAACCCTCAACGTTATTCTTTTTCAGATCTCTTAATTGCACACTTTTGCAGGTTGTTAGGAACCAGTGGAATATGTGCAGAATCATCAGCATGCAGGGCTGGTTAAGGGTTCAGCAATTTGGCTTTCAGACCTTATAGTCAGGATATAGAGGAAGAATCTGCTGAGTTAGAAAACATCCTGGTTCCAACAAACTGTCCTTGGCAAGTTGAAAAGAAGTGAATGAAGATATTCCATCTTTCTTGTCCTAAACTTGCCTGTTACAAGTAATAAGTATTGCAATAGTTAAAGGAGTTGGGACAACCCGCACTTTCCAGCATGCTTTCTGCTGTGCAGGGGCAAAAATAAATTAATCAAGTGTTACTTGCCAGTAAAAGTTAAAGACACATCAAATGAACTCTTAGATGTTGAGCACAAATGGTAGATTAGCGTGAAATAGTGGGAGGTTTTATGCAAAATGATTGCATAAAATAATAATAAAAATAATAATAATTGCATATATCATTAAGGTTGATAATCTCAAAGGTCTCTTCCAACATAAATGATTCTATAAGGATGCATGTGGGCATGCTAGCAGCTGCTTTCCCCATGGATTCCAGTGGATAGGCTCTTCATGTTCAGGAAAAGTCATGCAGGGTTTGCTCTTGTGGGGTAAATGTTTTTAGTGACAGCAAATGGTAGTGCACAGGTTCAACCTGGGCTCTCCTTAAAATGGGGGAAGAAAGTAGTATTAAAAATGGAGTTTGGTGCTCCCTGTAACTTCAGAATTCAGGAAGGAGTGACTGCATTGAATACAACTCTCAGTAGAGTAGAGCTTGGTGAAATGTAGAAAACACAGACATGCAGCTTCAGTCTTCATTGGGAATTCATGTCTGTTACTCTCTTGGCAGAATATTTTCTATCCATCAGAGCATTGCAGATGTAAAATGTAAAGGCACTCTGCCCAAACACTCAGATGTGGAGACAATAAGAAAGTTTATCCAGGTGTCTCAACTATTACTGTTAGATTTAGTAGAAAAAATTACATGTTAAATAACCCAAATAGGAGATTCGGTTATTTTGAATTTAGAACAAAAACCTGCATTGCTAGATGCTTTTGTATCTTGTTTTAAAGTCACTGGTCATTACTGCCCATTAATCATGGTGGGTATGGGTACACTGGAGAAATTAAACTTCTTACATGTTTACTTACTTTCTCTTGAAGTAACATATCCACCAATCCGGACCCAATCTGTCGTATTTCAAATTCAATGCAAAATTTTGAGATTTAGGTTTTGGGGGAAAAATAAAAAGATTGGTTTAAAGTTGTGCATAATAGTTGAGTTTGATTTATTAGAAGCCCTCTAGAGCTATATAATTATCTGGTGGGAAGCTGATTTGGTGTGACTTACCGTCCAGAGATCCTGAAGTGACAGCCTGAACTGCTCCTTTATCTTTGGAGAGAAGAGACTTTACCCATTAGTAACGGATTGCTGGATATATTATTTTAGAGAAAAAAAAGAACAATCAGGTAAGATTTTTTCATTCTCCTCTTCTACTATTTCCTGTCTACCACAAAGGCATTCTCTGTCATCTTTGACCTATCAGCTGTTGATTATTTGAAGACATGATCAGGTAGTCTCAAAGTAAACAAAATCTGAATGTGATAATTTCTGCAAATGTTTTGTGCTGTGGCTGTAGACTGTTAATACACTTTCTGGAAAAAGACAATTTCTAGTTCCAAGTTGCAGATACTGGGGTCTGAGAATGTTGGTTTGAGGATTTTGAAAGTAAAACTTGGGTAGAGAAGAAGAGTTAGCAGTAGCTTCTGTAGATAATTTATATAGAATATTTGTTATTATTTGCGCTGTACATGACAAGAAAAAAGTTATATTGTGAGTCAGCCTGCAGTTTGTCATAAAACGTTTCCCATCTGACAAGAAATGCAATTATTGTTTGAAAAGTTTTAGAAAAGCACGTGACACATAGTTAGTGCTTTTTCCCCAAAGGTATTGGCTTTTTGATACTATATTTAACTTGGAATATGGTAATGCATGCACTGTACCAAGGCTTTAGGTTGTTTTTGGCCTCTAGCATGCATTGGTAAAACTGAAATTTTAATTTCTCAGTGTGACTGGATTTCAGGATGTGGGCTTTTTTTGAACTGCTTTTTTATTCTGACAGTGTTTGATCAGAAAGAGCTGGAATCTGAAATCAGGAGCACATTAGTGGAAAATAATCCTAAATTTGTATTTTGTGGCTTAGTTTCATGAAGCTGCTTTTATGGGCAAGACAGCTATTTCAAGGACAAAAAAAAAAAAGGGGAGCAGAAAATGTTTAAATTAATGCACACATGCATTGTATACCTATCTGTTGATTGTGAGTTAAATCATCTTTCATAAAAATAAGTGGTTTGGGTTTGAGGTCAGGTTGATAGGGTTTAGCAATCTCATTTAGTAGATGCTGGCCTTACCCACAGCAGGGGCCTTGGAATGGAATCACTTTTAAAGGACTCTTCCAACCCAAACCACCCTGAGATTCTCTAAGTGTAAATTTTAATGTCCAGTATGAATTTAAAGAAATAAAAATTGTGTTGGAGCTACTGCAGTAAATGAGATCAGCATCCCAAGTGTGTTGGGATTCCCAGGTGTGCTGGGATTTCTGCCATTGTGGCTCACTACAGTCTAAGTAAACAATATTGCTGTTGTTTGAATGTGGGAAATCTTAGGGCAGGGTAAAAGGCATAGGGGGGATTTTGGTAGAAATCTTCACAGTTCTTAAGATGTTTATTAGTGAGGGAGACAGGGAGAGACAAATACAGCATGAAGGTTCCTCCAGCTTTTTGTCAGGAAACTTTGAGTTAGTTCACTGCTTAGAGAACTTTCTCTCTCTAAGATTCATCCCTTTAAAAACACATAACAAACACACACGCAAAAAAGTGAAACCATCCTTTCATTTTTTGCCTTTTACTGTCTTGAAATCTATGTACATATTTTCAGTCCTATAGCAAGAAGTAAGCTACTGGAGACAGCAGTTTTTTCTCTTGTGGACACTATTTTCCTACTGATCATGGCAAACCATTTGTTAAGTTTGAGGCAGAAATAGACTTTTCAGTTCTGCAACCACTGTTAGAAAGCCACAGTTGGGTTTAGGGGCAAGCAGTGGGACGTGTGGGGCTCTAAAGCTATTTTCTTGTCTTCCAGTCAAATGTGCAGGCATGGGGCAGGTTACTGTCTGCTTGGAAATTCATCTTTAGCCTTCAAATGATGTAGCACTACAGCCATAGCAGCATTCCTGATTCCCAAGCTCCTGCTGGAGCTGCCTCATTAGTTTGCTCTGAAGGGAAGTTTTAGGAGGAGAGGGGAAGGAAAGGAAGGAGCCAGGCAGATGTAGAAGGAGATAACTTTCCAATGGTTTAGACTGGTGATGGGTTTTTTGCTGCTGGCTGATCCACTCATTTGTCCTACTGCTATTGTGTGGATCCAAAGAAAAATCAATCATATGGATACACAGCTAATTGCAGCCAGTGATGAAATGCATATTCTAAAACCATTTTTCTATTAGCCATGTAAGCTCAGAGCACAATAGAAGAGGGTTGTGCTTCCCCTCTCCAATGGTATAATTTAAATACTTATTTTGCAAATGAAATAATTGTAAATATGAACCAGATACCTATAAAAATGCCAATAATGGTAGCCAGTCTTAGTTGCTACTGCCATTCAGTTTGTGTGTTTCTGCTTGATTATTGTTGGATCTTACTTTTCTCTTGGGAGAGGACATTTCCTTTAAATGAGAACTACCTTAAATGCTCGTGAAGTAAAAGCAGCATCCCAAAATAAATGTATAAATAATTAATACAGCTTTACTGAAGTTAGTTTTAAACAGAACTGTAAGGCAGCTGTTCATTGATTTTTATATCATTTACAAAGAGCATTAAGCTGTTTCAAATTTAATGTGGCTAAGGATGTATTTGTTACTTCTGCCTCCTCACAAGAAAGGAGGATGCTAGAGAATGTTAACAGCTACCAAATGCAGAGCATTGGAGAGGTGTTGAGAAACAGTAACAGTGCAGTATTTTGAAAGGGAAGGGAATGTTGGTCTGTGAAGAGGGAAGTCCTTCAGAAGCCCGTTTTCTATGGAAAGTTTGCCAGTGCATTGAGATTAATTTTATGCTATACAATATAAAATACAGCATGGCATAAAAATTTTCATGAAATAATTACTGAGAGTTAAAAACGTCAAACAATTGTATTCTAAAATACGTTTTTATTTTTCTTTTTAAGAATTGCATGGTCATTAAGAATTTGATTTTGCTTTAGTGTGGTGGAAGTTGAAGCAGAAAAGTCAAAGCAGGGTCTGTGAAGCTCCTGTGCCTCCCAGCCACTGACCCAGTTGCTCTGTTTTCTCTCACTAGTGTGTAGTTGGTGGGTGCAATGCCAGCTTTGCATCTCAGGGAGGACTTGCCCGTCATGTGCCCACACACTTCAGCCAGCAGAACTCTTCAAAAGTTGCCAGCCAGCCAAAGGCCAAAGAGGAATCTCCATCTAAAGCTGGAATGAATAAAAGAAGAAAATTGAAGAACAAGAGACGACGATCACTACGTAAGTGTTTCGCAGAAGTTCTTGAAAAGTTTGTCTTAGAGTGAAAATTCCTCCTTACTCTGGTGACTTCTCTGCATATTTGAATCTGGTAGGGTTGGCATTCCTTGTGATGTGGAGAAAACAGTTCCAGATTCTGTTTCTGTTCCTTTCCAGGGTAAATCTCTGTGTGTCAAGGAGAAAAGATGTGTTTCCTGTGAGCAACAATTGGAGTTGCAAACTGAAAGAAGCTTTCCATTTCAAAGTTGCTTTTTGTTTACTGACTGTATTACTGTTGGAAAGTGCTCTGTTTAATGCTGATGAGATCTGAAGTTCAGACAGAGATTGCAGATTCATATAAATTGAAGAAAAATGCATGCTATATAAACGCTTTTTTGAGCACAACATTTCATTATGTTAATGACACTTTTATGAGCATAACCAAGATCTAATTTTGGGCAGAATTGACTTGCTATGTTTCTCTAATCTGTCTCCACATAGTTGATGTTCATTAATTTTATATGAACCACTGTGCTGAGAGGTGTGATTTGTCATTTGAAGTAACAATTGTTTCCTCTAGCAAGAAATGATCACTTACCCTGTACCTCCTCTAGTCCTTTTGGATCTGGTAGTTTGATTCCTGAGTTGTCCTAACATTAGACTAATAAAACCTCAAATTTCTATAGAGATTCTAATCTCCAGGAATAGTTAGGAAAGATTAGATAATCGTTAAAATATTTTACTTTGAGTTATAATTGCTTTGGATGCAACTCTCCAGTACCAAACTGATCATTTGCTATTATTGTAGTGTTACTCTGACCCGTGCATTTTAGAGGAGACATGAACAAAACCTTTTCCATTTTTTTCTGCTGGTATGTCAACAGCTGAAGAAAAACAACAGGAATTTTTACTTGTGCAAAATTCATCTTATAGTATTGGAAAGCAGCACAAGATACCTTTTTGTAGGAACCACTGGATATTTTAAATCTCATACTGTCCACAGTTTTATTTCTCCAAACCTCTTCTGTAGCAGAACATGTAACTGTATCCATCTTTCTCTTCCTGTGAAGAAATACAGTTTCCAGTTATTCAAAAGGTACTGTAACAATGGATCCACATACTAGTGGTCTTAGGTGATTAGTGTTTATCACACAGTTGTGATTTATTCTTAAAGCTCACCTGTTTTAAGGAACTTGATGGAAATTTATGAAGCAGTGATCCTGTTTCTGCCTTGCATGCAGACAAGCATGTCGTGGGAAGTTATCCACTGGAATTCTGAAGAATTTTCTAAGCTGCTGGGTGTGCCTGGGTGTTCTTAAAAGATAGATGAGCAAATTGTACTGTGAAACACATCTTAAAAGTAGGGATTTCTAATTTTGATTCAATTTCCTCTAATTTTGATTCAACATTTAAAGAAATTGGAAAACGGTTTCTAGCCTTTTCAGTATTTGATTTTCAAAGAGCTTTCCCTTTCCCTGTGGAAATCTGTGTAAATGGGAAGGCTGAAGGGAAGGCTGATCAATGGAAGGTTATGGGCTCACTTTGCAGTATCTTTTTGCATCACAGATGTAATGAGAGGCACATCTTGAGATACTTGCAGGTTCCTAAAGGATCATTGTGATTTGTTGACTGTGTTACTCAAAATATAAGTGTCTAAAAGTGGTCACTTCAAAATTTTCATTTTCAGAGGTTCCTGAGTTACATTAGCTTGCTTCTCCATATTGATTTTGTTAGGTGGCTGATTTAATGCATCTTAAGGAATTTGCACCCCCACTATATGCAGAAGTAGTTTTTCAGATTAGCATTTTATTAGTAATTGATAAACATCATATTACATTATTTGACGTACAGATTTCAAATCAGAGCTTCATAATTAAAACTTCAAATCACCTGCTAAGATGCTGTCGTAGTAAGAATTTATGAATGATTTTTTGGCAAAAAATGTAAATAATAAATATTGTGGGAATGTTAAAGACCAGGCTGTAGTATTTGAGTGGTCTGCTGTCTTGATCAAGTGTTACACAGGAGGAAAAGTGACAGCTGCTTGAGCAATTTCTTATCTTCTTGCCTCTTGAGACAAATGCAATGCTGGCTGTAGACTGTTGCCTTAAGGCAGAAATCATCTCTAACTGAATTGGGAACTGACTACTGTAATGTATTTCTCCAGAGGGTATGTGACCCAGAAATGTATCCAAAGTTGATGGCATTTTCTGAAAATGCCAAGTATTGGCAGCTTTCCTTTCAAACTTTGTGTGGATTATTGGTGGTGAAGTGAATGTGACAAAGGGCTGATACAATTTTGCTTGTCTTTCTGTTTCTTAGCTTAGTTTTAGTTAAAGAATGAAGTGTGCAAGTTTGTGTAGTTTGTCTTTACAGGAAGAATGGGGGAAGGCAAAACCCTTGTCTAAGAAGCCAGAATAACACAATTAACATCATTAAATATTTTCAGTCTAGAGTATATAAAACTAAGAACCTGGATTTATAATTAGATATTTTTAAGTGCCCAAAAGGAGAGGTGTTCAACACATGTACCAGGTTCTCTGCAAATAGGGCTACAAGGACTTAATGACATGGATGTAACAGAAATATAAAACAAAATGCCATTTGATAGTGGACAATCTGTTTCAAATCACTTGCAGATAATAATTTGACAAAAGCTGGCAGTTTTTCAGCACAAAACAATTTGTCTCAGGAAAAAATGTCAACACGTTCCTTCTACCTCATGGTTTCATTAGACCCTGGCTTTTTTAAAGGTGCATTACTAAATATTTATTTACAACATTGTCACTTGCTTTTCATTGCAAAGATGACACGGTAGTTATTAACAAGCATGATAATCGAGTTCACAGGAGGAATATAAGAGAGATAAGGAGGTCTTGCTGTTAATGAAATTTAGAGAAAGACTCCGTTACTTATGTTGGGCTTGGATTTTCATTTGGTGGGTTACTGATGTGATGATGTAATTTATTTGACTTAAGGAATTGATGTGTACTTGAAACTTGTACTATTAAGCAGGAGGGAAGATACATAAATTCCTCAAAATCCTTTTCAGGGTAAAGAGATGCATAGAGAATACAACACTAACACTAATGAATAAATTAAGTAGTTCCTACACTTCTGAAAAATTGTGCCCTTTCTTCTCAAATTCAAATTCTCAAATTCTCTGCTGAATTTTTTCCACTGTAAATCCTGGAGAAACATGCTGCGTGAAACTGAAAGCAAAAATTTGGAGTTGTTTTTTCTCCTTTTTCCACCCTCTCTCCTTTCCTCCCTCATATTTATGTATCAAATATTTATCTGCTTCCATCAGTGAGCACCTGCTCAAGTGAGGCTTAAAGATATGTAATGTTATTACAGTTTTATATGGTATATTTTAAAACTTTCCTGTGAAGTATTTCTAATACCATGCAAATATGTTCTTAATAGCAATTATTTTTTCGTTTAGGTACTTCTAGTGTGGAACTGATGGACTTTCTTTTATTACCTAAATCAAAATTCAATAATCTTTCTACTGTTCGAGAAACACTTAATAAAAATCCTTTTCTGAAAAGAAAAGGTCTTTATAATGCCTGCTGGCTTTATACTGATAGTGTTAGTTGTGCTTTGTTCATTATAAATTGAAGGATAATATGTGGTGCATGCAGTTGGTGCTTCTTGGGTAGACAATGTTTACTATAGTCCCAGAACATGGAATGAGACTTGTACATAGAAAGAAATGTGGAATACTGTGGCGTTTTCCACCTGACTATTCAACATTATTGAAACTGAAATGAGTGGGTGTGGTTACATTTTTGGAAACAGCTGTTCCATCCACAGGGAGTGTTTTGACCAATCTTGAATTGTGCTTCTCTAGGAGTAATTTCTCCCTCGTAGTGGAATTAACATTTGCAGCTCTCTGACAAGGTAGAGCTGCTGACACAATGATAAATGATTTACTAATGACACTTCAGACCTATTTACATGCTTGAATGTGTTTGAATGCTTGTATGTATTGAACACTAAGGATCCCTTTTCCTTTTTTCCAGCAAGACCTCATGACTTCTTTGATGCACAAACACTGGATGCTATAAGACATCGAGCCATCTGCTTTAATCTCTCAGCACATATAGAAAGTTTAGGAAAAGGCCACAGTGTTGTATTTCATAGTACTGTAAGTATATATGTGATGCATTCTGTTTGTTTACCTGTGTGTCTAAGAAATCTAATCTAACATTTCTCTTTTCCTCTTACTGCTCTAGACATTTAATCAGAAATAAGCAGTAGTGGCTCTTTTACATTGTTGAGTTGTCCACTGCTATTAGTAAGTGAACTTTTAAGAAGTATTGGTGGTAGTTGTTCTAGCTCACAGATTGAATGGATTGCAGCATTTCCTGTCTGATCCAGTTAGGAAATATCTAACAGCAACTTTGTGTTGCAGAAGAAAATTGGTTCTAAATAAGAATGCAGTTCAGATGGCATTCCCATGGTCATGAGTGACAGTGCTAATCTATCACAAATATTTTTGATGTAAAATGTAAAGATGTAAATGTAAAGATGCTGATCTGAAATAGATGTTTATTCCCTTTTTTCCTCCAGTTTAAAAGATACAATCCTAAATAAATTTATTCCTGTCCCCTTTTTTGTTTTACTAAACATACCATCAAAACATTGGAGAATTGCTGGAAGGAGGCAAGAACCAAGTAGGGAACCTGTGTTTGGATAGGAAAGACATCTGTATTAATTTAGAAGAGTTCAAAGCAGGGATAAAGTACTGAATTGGGATAGAAGGATCAGAAGTTTAAAAAGTTGAATAACCTCAGGTTTTCTTGGGATGAGGGCATGTAAAAGGTGGAGACTTGGCTGAAGAAGAGAAGAGATGGGACAAAATGGGGAGGGATGATTTTAACTTGGTAGAATAATCTAAACAAGGAGTGCTGGCTGACATGTTTCAGCTACAGCCTAATCTTAGTATGGGATTCAAACTCTTGAACTATCAGTCTCTTTCCATAAATTAAAGATGATTTTGTTTACATGAAGCTTATTTCACCTTGTTCTGCAAGATGATGATTATTCTAATACCTACCTGTGGCCTGTAATGGAAATCTTTTCCAAATTCTTTCTGCAGAACTTTATGTACATTGTGCCCCAGCTGCAAGTGGAGATTGCAGGTGGTTTAGGTGTTTCTGTATTTAAATCTCATTGTGGTTTTCCTGGCCAACATTGGTTTTACAATGCTATGAGAAAAGCAGATTCTCCTCCAGTTCACAGCTTACTTTAATCTGAAAGGTTATCCAGGCAGTCCACCCAGTTGTGGAGGAACACCTCTGGTATTGGAATAATTCATAAGGAGGTGGAATTAGAGGGAGGAATCTGCTCTAAAGCTGCTTCACATTAACTTGAAGGAAGTGGTGCAAATCCTTTCAGCTCATCCATGCATGCGTCACTGGGGATGGCAGGAGGTTGATTAGATCTGGAATGGCTTTGGAGCTCAGTTGTGGGAGAGGCTGTACCAGAGGGAGAACTGCAGGATTGCAGCCCCATGCTGCACTGGGCTGCTGTGGTTTGGTGTGCTGCCTTGTGCTGGACATCAGCTTTGTTGATGAGACTCAGCCTAAAATCAGCTTTAAAAAGAAAAGCTGGGAGCTGTTTTGTGGATGTGCACTGTCACACTGAGCTGACGACACCTCAGATGCAAACATTCACCAATTTGCATCACTTAAAGGCATTAGGACACGGGATTTGAATGGTGACTGGCTAAGTGGCATAATAAGTTTGTGTGGTCCACCTTCAGATGAAGAAAAATTGTAATTATCAGAGACATTAATTGAACAGTGGAAAATAGGAAGGTGAAATTGCCATGCTGTCTGAAAAGGACATAAATGATGTGGCTTTATTGCTTTATGCAGCATAAGAAGAATGCCAGCACAATGCAGTTTATTTCAGGCCAGATACTGTAATATAAAGAATTTCTAAGCAGTCACTCTAGATGCCTTTCATGTTCTCTGAAAAGGAACATCCTTTCATTTATATATGCTTTTTTTAATACAACATTTTCTTTGTAGATGTGGAGAGATTTAGAATGCAGTCATTAATAAAGACTTTTTGAAGAAATGTGGTTGCCATCCAGAATACACCTTTGACTTGATAATGATTTTTTTTCTGCTTACTTTTTTTTTATTGAGTCAAATTCTTTGTATTTAATTCTCTGAACTGTTAGATGGAAAAAGTCAAGGATGTCTAGTTAAACTAGGAAACAGATGTTACACTGATTAAAAAATGTAACTTACAGGTTACCCTGTCACATCATCCCCGATCTTTGAAGTGGCTTGAATTAATTCTCTAAAACATTTGAACACTAAAATTCTCTGGTTTCAGCATTTTTAGGTATTTCAGTTCAGTGGCCACATGTATTTTAACTAGCTACCTTGTTTCAATATATTGAAACCTTGCAAGACAGTAAATAATGCAGTGTGAAATTTTCTTTTTCCAGAAGAGGTCAGCAAAACTCCATGTCTGATTCGAGACAACTTTGATGCATGTTTCCTTTGAATTCCCATTTTGGTTTTGGGACAGTGTGGGAAATGTAGAGAGGATAATATTTCCAAATAAAGCTCTATTAAGTGTACATCTTCTGGATGAATTGTGATTTTCACTTAAAAGCTTAAATGGACTTAAGTTCTTTGCAAAACAGTTTTATGTCTTCAGAGCCTATTTATTGCAGACACACAGGTTTCAAGAATATAACAGTTTGCTTTCTGTGAATGTCTAGAAGGTCATGAAGAACAACAACTTTTGAGTAAAAAAAAATCTGTAATTTTGTTTTAATTATGATTTTGAATTATTCTAGGTAATAGCTAAAAGAAAAGAGGATTCTGGCAAAATAAAACTCTTGCTTCATTGGACACCAGAGGACATGTGAGTATGTTGCTAGATATGTTTTAAATGGGGAAGGATTTGCAGTGGGATCAATGAACTGTTATTAAATTGGTTTGTGCCTTTGAATATTTGAGTTAAAGTTAATATTTTAAAAATGCTTTTCAAAAAGTAATTTAGAAGTTTAGAAATTAATAAGCAATGAGTTTATTGGTTTTTACTTTCACTTTCAAGTCTTGGGCCTCTAATACCAGTTCAGTTAAATTTGCATCTGTATTTTTATTGTATTTTGTCACAAGTTTCAATTCATCTTGAGAGACAAAAGCTAAAATATTCTTACAAAATAGGCAGTTCTTTGATTCTTTTTAGGACAGATGGTAGTACTAATCTTAACAGCATTCTGAAATTATTCTTTTAAAAATGTTACGGATAAAGACAGTTAATTTTATTTTAAGATAAGCATTAAGGAGTATGCAACACTGGGAACATGAAAAATAAAAGAGTAATTTTTTTTTAATACAAAGTCAATTGAGACAACAAATCACCTTAGTGAGTTAGCCTTCTGTACATTTCAAATCTCTGTATGTGAAAAGTTTCTTTTTTTGCTGTTTGTATCTTGAGCATACAGTTGCTACTGAAAATATCTCCACAATGTTGGTTGTCCAAAACCTGATTTTTGCCTTTTTAAAAAAACTTCTATGATGCTTTTCCACCTTTCATGATCCATGAGACTTAGTGAATAAATGGATTGCCTGCTGGGTTTTCTCCCTCCCCCTCTGCCCAGTTGTTTTTCCTTTTTTTTTTCTTTCTCCTTCATCTGAAAGGTTTAATTGGAGAAACTCCTTTTCCTGCTGGGTTAGAAGTTCTGGGTTTCATTTTGTGTTTTGAGTGGCTGACTCAAAAAATGCATTTGAGTTAGAGCTAAGTCTCATGCAGTGTGAAATCTGCGAAATACAGATTCAGTGAGATAACTTGCAAAAGTCTGTGAAATTTGGCTTTGCAGAGAAAGGGCCATTACATTTAGTTTTAAGTGTTGGGCTTCTCAATTTGAAACCTGTTTGAAAGACTTACACACCTTAATTACATACTCCTCCCCCAGGCTGAAGTTAACCTTTGAATTCTAGGACGTGTAGAAAATTTTTAAAACCCCACCAAAAACCCAAAGAAGAAGAAAATCAAACCATTAACTTCAGCAAAGTTGGAGCATTTTGTCTTTAAAAACCTTAGAGCCTGGAGCAAGCAAATTAGTGTAACTCAAAGCTCAGTGTCTGCATATTCTCTCCTTTAATTGAACAGAATCAAAAAATTTCTACCTAGAAAAGTAAATTATTTTCAAAGGTCTGTTGTTTTTTCTGTTACCTGTTTTCACATAAAATTGTTACAGTGGAGAATGTTGTACCAGTATCATTGCACTCTTGGAATATACTTCTGGAATAATCTAAATTCTGTTCAGTGTCTTTCCAAACTGAGAACTGAAAAGCTTCAAAGTATAATGTGTAAAGATTGGCTGCCTTTTCTCATACAGGTGAAGATGCTTTTTTAACCAGGGAAATGGGAAAATTTCTCATATTGTACTAGTTAATTACATAATTTTATAGTAAGAAAAACAGTTGATCTTTTTTGACTATTTTTATTTTATTTATTTATTCATAGTCTGCCTGATGTGTGGGTAAATGAAAGTGAACGACATCAGTTAAAAACTAAAGTAGTTCATTTATCAAAGCTACCAAAAGATACTGCCTTGCTTCTGGACCCAAACATTTACAGGTAACATCTTAATTTTGAATCTTTCTTTACTTGAATGTAATCTTAAGCCTCACTTAACTTTTTGACGTTGGAAAATCAGGATTGCTAATGTATTATACACCAGATCAAGGAGCCTTGGTACTGTAAACGTCCAGGAGTTAAGTTCTGAGGTCTTAAGTTATTTCAGAATTACTTCTTGAACTAAACTCTAGTGACTGAGAATCGGGGAATGTGTGTATTTACCAAGTGTATTTTACTTTTTTGTGCTTGGTGTACAGAAATTCTAGTAAAGGAAGTACATACAGTGGAATCCTGAAAGATCACTTCTGTTAAGATCACATACTGGTTTGTATACCAATTTTTTTAAAGTCCAAATTTATCTTTCCATATTATATTCAGCTGTAATACATGCAGTATTACCTTGAAACTCGTACTTGTATTCAAGTACTGTTATTTTTTTATTACAAGATTCTTTATAGGGGGACAAAAGGGAACAATCCATGTTGCTTGTCTTTAAGCTACTTTCACATTTCTGTTTTTAGGCCCTCAGATTGGCTTCTAATCTATCTGGTTTCTAATAATTTCCTGATTCTCCCCCCACCCCTTTATTACTGCTCTCCCATGATTGTCAGTACCCACACTTCTGTGTGTACAGTTTTTAAAGGTAATCTGAAATGCTTAATTCATTCTGAAATTTTGAGCATCCATAGAGACATGAATGTGATTGTATTAAAAAACCAATGAAAATGGATTGTGGAAAGAAAGTTTATCATAACAGAAGTTCAGCGTTCCGATGTTTCTTCCTTAACACGCAGTGACCAAGAGTCTCAAGGAGTAAATAAAACACTAATCTGAGGTCTTGCAATGCAATAAGCCTTTCAGTTCACCTTTAATATTCAGTGTATTTCACTAATCAAATTAATGAAAACTTGCTTTACAATATGAAAACCAATCCTACTGTATTTGCTATCTTTGTAAATGTGTTTTAAATACTTACCTTAGTTTATGAATCATTGCTGTTAATGGTAAAATCATAAAAATGTTATGGTGAGATTGGATTGTGCATTTTAAAACTGCTCAACACAGTGGCTTTTATAATCTAAGTGAGGTGTTAATAATTCCATATTGATTACCTTTGCTGAGCTTGATAGATTAATTTGCTTTGAAAAGAAAATAAATTAACCTTTTAAAATCAAAATTTAATGATCTCTGGATTAAGCCCTTGGAGAAAAATTAACAAAGCTTTCTATCTCTCCCAAATAAAATTAAGATCCCCACGTGTAATGTTGTACTCTATTTTTAGCATTATGGATCAGTCTGTGATTGAAATGAGCTTTTGGGACCAGCTGAGGGAGCTTAATGATATAATTTTAAAAACCAAAACTTTACAAGGGGAAAAGTTAAAGAAATTCACTGGCAGCTATTAATGTCATGTTAAAATACTATGCTTTAATAGAAAGTTTGAAACAATTATCTGAAATGGACACTTTTATGAGATCATCTGAAATAGCTCTTGGTTTTAATTTAATGAAAGTAGATTTTGTATAGTCATGATTTCATAATGCATTCAGCTGACTGATGTATCCATCACAGGGTCTTAATGGAAAGCTGTACCATCTTCTTTTACAGAACAATGCCCCAGAAGAGGTTGAAGAGGTAAAAACCAAGCAAGTGGGGACACCTGCAGTCTTAGTCACTGACAATGGATTTAGAAATAAAGTTGCACATTAGTCAAATCCCATCTTTTTTTTTTTCTTTTTTCTTTTTTTTTTTTTTTAATTTTCTTTTTCTTTTTTTTCTTTCTTTTTTTTTGTTAGAGAAATATTTATGCTTAGTGTAAACATTCTGTGAATGAAGTTGATGCTTCCGTGGAATATATTAATATATTACTGTATATCCACATTTTCATGGAATGGTACAGTGGGAGACTGAGCAAACACTCTTCTGGCAACTTAGTGGAACAACTAAAAGGCTTTGCATGCTTGCTTCTTTAAGCTGCTTTTTTCTTTAGTGAATACAGTAGTCTATATTCGATGAAAAGAAAAAGTAACCATCACCATTTCCTCCCGATCCCCAGGAGAACTGTTAACGAGCTATTGGGCTTCCTGACAATGTTAACTAAATCTAACACATGCCAGACAATAGAAGAACAGCTACCAAGGGATTATCCTGTTGCCCTTTGAGTATGGTGGATAGTAATCATTCGTCATTTGTAATCTTGTGTCCTTTTGCAGATCCCTAAAATATGTTGGATTATGATGTTGAAACAAATGTTGATGGAATGCTTGTCTTTTCCAGTCAACTCTGAGTACATCTAGTACGGTGGCAAGATGTTCAGAGTGTTGCAGTCTGTCTGACCCTTTGCAGGAGTAGTGTAGTGTGTTAATCAGATCTGCTTTGATGTGATCCGTATCAATGGGCGGGTTTGCAAAACCTCGATGTAAGCAGTCAGTGTTACTGGTGATTTATTTTGCTTTTTTGACCCTCTAGGATCCCCGTTCACTTGTAAAGTATACCTTATTTGGCCTAATGTTTTCTAGATGTAAAGAAAATGGTATTTTTTAAAAAAAGTTAATCTAGAAATTCAATCCTTTATGCACCAAAGTTGGCTTTGAAAAGGAAAGTAAAATCATTTTCTTGCTTAATAAGCAAGGAGCCGTGGATTTTTTTTAACTGACAAATAGAGACGCGTCTAACCTGTTAGTCTTTGTATGGAGACAAAAATGTTGCATATAGATAATAGGACATTGCTTGTAAATATTTCAGCAGATTTGTAATATATTTTTATATTATGAAATGTACTGTAGATGTTTTTCTAGAGGCATGAAAGTTAAAATGTATATATTACGGTAGAAATAATATTGAAGGATATTGTAATTCACTAGTGCTGCCAGAAGAATTGTTTTAAAAAAGCACCTTCCTTAACAGTAAAAAAACCTTCTTTTACATACCTAAGGGACTATATACTACTGTTAGTATCTGTTGTAAGAACAAAAATACATTGAACATCCTTCCCAGAAATCTTAGAGGGATGAATAGTACCCATAATTAATTCATGGCACTCCTTGCTAATAGTGGACGCAGAATTAGTTTTTTCCTTACTGTCGGAAGGAACTAATATGTAAAATTTGTATGGATATATGCAGTCAAACTGCAGAGTTAGTCCTCCTTATTGGGGAGGAGTTTACTACAGTGAAACTAATAACCAGCAGTTTTTACACTAAATTTTTATTAAATAGATTAAGACTTAAAGTAACCCTTTGGTTGCAGAAGTGAGCATATCCTAATGTAGTACAAATGCGTTCTGCATTGGTACTGACACAAGTCTTGCTTAGCTCCAGCGGGTTAAAAATGTTACTTATATACGCAAAAAAATAATCTTATCAACGATATGAAGTGCAGATTAAAAGCACCACTAATATAAGATGTTCTGGAATGGTTGTTTAATAAGGGTATTATTCATAAAATCTGTAGTGATGTGACTTTATTTTTGGAAAAAATGCAGTGTTTTGGTTTTTTTATTTTTTTGCTTGAGCACTTCACCTACTGCTTTTTCTGTACCTATAAAGTAATCCGTAATCTTTGTTTCTTTTTTTTTGAATTTGTTATAAAATTGCCAAATAGAAGTGTTTCAGATATAGTTTGTATTTGTATTTTTTTAATTTTATTGCTTCATGAGTTTCTTGTAAGTCATTTATAATTGACAGATGATTGTAGACCCTGCCTGAGTATTTTTTCTAATAAAAACAAAGCAAACAAACCTCATAAGCTTCACAATTGTAAGATTTCAATGGAGTTTTCAAAAACAAATATAAAAACGATGCTGTCGTAACACACACCTTTACAGAAGGGGGAATTCATGGATTCAATTAATGTGCTGTTCATGTAAAATATGACTTTTCCTGGGTTTGAGAAAACCATTATCTGGTGTTCTCATGGCAGTGATTTTGCTTTGGAAGGAAAATCAGTTTAAATAACAAACATCTGTGAAGAAATGGATACATCAGAGTTAATTGAACTTGCCATAAAAGCCAGAAGGTAAGTGGACATTTGGCTGGTTTTTACCTTGTAGCTATTAAAGTCAGTTGATAAAACTAATAATGCTTGAAGGTTATTTGCGTTCTACAAATTTTGGAATTACTTGGTGATTTCAAACACCAGTCCTGTTCTCTAAAGCTCATGTGGATAAAGAAGGGAAGGAGGTGCTGCTTGTGAATTTGGTGGCTGTTGGAAGGTTGGGAGTTCATGATGTGCTCAGGTCTAGACTGGAAGGAGCTGTGATCTGGAGAGCTGAGGATTTCCCCTTCTCTCCCACATACATCTGTGCATTTACCTCTAACTCTTACCTGAGTTAAAATCAGGACGTGCCTGATGTTGTAATGTAACTTACAGTGGAGTAAGGAAGTGTAGTTCTAAGAGTGAAGAGAATAAAATTGTCTTGATTACATACAAAAAGTAATCTGTTGGTTGTCAGCCAATTGCAGATAAATTCAAGTCCTGCAGCTGTTTGTGAAGGTTAATGTGCTGTGATTAATGCTACATTATTTGTTTTTTCCTAATTCTGAAACTGGCCCTTTGAACTTTTGTAAATCCTCCTTAGTAGTAAAGCAACAAATACTAAGCAATATGATAAATCTGTTTATTTCTTCCCAAATGAGAGATAATTGCTGATAACATCCCCTTGGCTTGGCTTGTGTACAGGAGAATTGAGTCGTGTCTGTTGGATGCTGTTCAGAGGAATTGTCAGATTTTAATATCCTTTCCTCTTGGTGTTTTGCCTGTGTTTGTAGCCTCACTGGAGGATGAGGTCCCCGCATAGATTTTCTGTGAAGAATTCTGTGAGAGGACAGGCAGTGCTGAGGGCAATCTTGCCCCAATATAGTGCAACTGTGTTAATTACCAAAGAGCGGGAGCAGCCTTACCCTCACACTGTGGGTGTGTAAAAGTGAGTTAACGTGTTAGAAAGGGTGAGACACACACCTCACAGAGGGTTAGGGGCTGTGCTAGAGACAGCAAGGAGCTAAACAGAGCTGCAGAAGGAAGAAGAAGGAGAGAAGGAGCTGGAGCTGCGTGGAGCTGCCCATGGGAGGCTACACAGAAAAGGTATGAGACACATTTAGAAAACAAGGTGCCGGTGCTTGAGGCCTTCTTCAATGTCAGTCGTACCTCCTCTGTCAGAACTACCTCTGATTTGAGACTAATCAAGGGCTAATTACTGTCTCAAAGGGTGAGACTTGGAGAAAAAGATAAATTTGAGACCTTATGAAATGATAAAAGAATATTCCTTTGGTTAGTGGGTCAGCTGCCCTGGTTCTGTTGTGGGCGCCCCAGCTCACACCCTGGCAGGGCAGCATGAAAAGCTGACAGGCCCTTGACTGAGTGTAAACTCTGCTCAGCAAAATGTAAAAGATCAGTGTGATACCAGCACATTTGTCATCCTAAATCCAAAAGTACTCTGCTAGCTACTAGGAAGAAAATGAACTCCATCCCAGCTGAAACTAGGACATAGTACTAGAAATTGAATGCCCCATCCAGACTCAGATCTTTTTCTCAGTGTTGTTGCTCAGTCGTGTTTTTTGCTTTGTTTCATCCATGAAATGTTGTGTCTAAGCTCGTGTGGCTCAGTGGGATTTGCACAGACATATGGAGTCTGACCAATGTCTCATTGACTTTAGGAGGATATCATCATGGATATTTGCCTTGTCTACCTCTGTTCAAATCTGTTGTCTGAAACCCAGATTGTGAAATCAGAGGGAAGGGAACATGATGTTGCTCTTGGTTCACTTAAGCCAAAATGCTCAACATGAGCCACTTAAACGTGTCTAGGCACTGAAATATATATTCAGGTTTACATCATTTCAAGGCCAAAAAATTAGTAAATGTATTGTTTTGGGAGCAAAGCCTTGGAATGTGAGATTCAAAACTGCCCCTAAGCAATAAAAGGATTTTAAACAGTTCTAATTTAAAACACTTTACAGCTTTTGCTTTCTAGTGAATATGAGGCAGGGGCTTGGACCCTGCTTGCTTTTTCTTTTTTCATGTCATAAATATTCTCTCCTAGAGCATGGAAAATAAGTCAATTATACTTAAAACCGTTTATGGCAGTGCAGATATGTGCATACAGTAACTATAGCTGAAAGCCCAAGTATTTAATTAGCAGTTGCCTGCAGCTGGATTCTTTCTTTTTAAACAAGTGAGGAGGTAGGAAAGCAGAAAAGGATGTCAGGAGACACTCTGCTGGCAGTGAGCAAGTTCATGTGTAATTACTTATTAAAAATTTTCCTCTGCCTCTGTCCTCAGAGCCATCATGTGGTGTTGCTGCCTTTTCATTGTGCTGTGCAGTCATCCATGAATTCTGTGTCCTCCCTGCCCGGACACCTGTGCTCCCTCAGTCAAGCAGCATTTGATGGGCTTGTATGGCCCTAAGAAAGGAGGATTGGAGATCTGAAGGGTTTTTAGTAATCCTGTGCTCATCTGTTAGTTTTGTTGTGGCTATTCCCTCTACAGTTGTTGAGAGTTTGCCATTGATTTGGAGGCTGAAGATTTATGCTACAGACCAAGCTCAGAGTGTGGAAAGACTTTCCTCATGGGCTGAGCTGTATGGATTTGCTGCTGGAGGTGTAGCATAGGCTCTGTAGGTCAATTCCATGGTGGAGGTAGTTCTTTGTGTGTTTTACATCTCGTTAATTAGTTACAAAAAGCTTTTAAAACAGGCAGATACAGATAAATGTTTCGTGTATGTTGGAAAAATTTCAGAGAGCTGGCTTGTGGATAAAAGGTGGCCTCCGTCTTAAACTATTTCTTTTTATTCAGAAGTGAATTACTGTGGAGGGAAGGTGCAAACAAAAGCTTACCTTGGCTGATGCCTCATCTGGGTAATTACTACAAGCTGTGCAAAGTGCTCATGGTAATTACTGAAGTATTTATCTCCTTGGAACCCCCCTTTTTTTTCTCCTTGGCTAAAATATTTGTTAATTTTAATCTTAGAAGATATTTCATCATTTAGTAACTATTGCGTTCCAGTGGGAGCTGATGTCAGCAGCAGAGGATTCAAAGATATTTTAAGCTGGAAGACAGTAAATAAATACCAAGTAAATACCAAGACATGCAGCCACACACTGTGCAGTTTACAGAAACTACAGATGATGTTCCTGTCCCACCCCACTGTTCCCCCAGGTGATCAGATCCCACAGGTCACAGTATATTTCCACTGGGCGTGTGTTTTAGGATCAAATCTAATTTCACAACAGCCTGTAACCAAAAGGTGGCAGCAGCCTACCACACTAAACTGTGCAGAAATTAATATATCACTTTGTGCTGAGGCTGCTGAAGGTGTTCAGTTGCTTTTCTGAACCAGCCTGTTTGTGTGCAGTTGGGTTTGTTGATACAAGATGCAGTTGTGTTTTAATTAACTACAGCTCTCCTCCCTGCTTTTCTGGTTGGTCTGTGTCTGTCAGATGTTACAGAGAAGAGAAACTGCTTTATCTTTTAATAAAACTGACTCTTAAGACTGAAAGTTCTTGAAAGAAGTTGTGTTATTACCCAAGTACTGAGAAGATTAAACATTATCACATTTTGGAAAATGTGCCTGGGTAATTATGGTGCTTGAGCACTTTCTTTGATAACCTTTTATTTGCCAGTGATGCCCAACATTGCACTTTTGACTTCCTGATCATTTTCCTAAAGGGGCATGGCAGAAAATCTGTATTTTTTTGTTCAAGTAGGTTGCATATCAAAAATAATTGTTTAGGTAATCAGATTATTGGTGTTTGGGCTTTTTTCCCTCCCAAAATGAAAAATTGGGCAATTTCAGTATGAGCTAAAAACAAACAGAACCAAACAACTTATGTTCCTGTAAATTGCAAAGCTTTTCAGATTACTAGCCACAAAAAGTGCTGCTGGAATCAGAACCATGGTTTCTTCTGTATCTCAGTACCCCTTTCACAGGAAAATTACTTTTTTGTCTGTAAGATGGATAGCCATGTATAGGGTGGGTTTAAAGCAAACTTAGAAAACTCACATCTGCAGTTGCCCTTAAAATTGACTAGTGGTATTTGTAAAACTGAAAAAAAAATCTTTTTCCAAAAAGTGGTGTTACTTGTTTTGCTTTCTGCTGTATTTCTTGATTGCTCTGGGGTCACTAATGGCTTTTGATGCCCCACCACGTTGCTGTGCATCTGCTGTTTTGTAGCAATGACCTCCACAACCTTTATGCTTCAGTAAATGGGAGATGGTGGGACGTGGTTGTGTTCCCAGTAAGGAAGGGAATTGGTTTGCATTGCTGCATGAGTGGTGCAGGGTAATGCAGTAAACACTGAGCTGTGACATTCCCAGGGAAGGGGGTGAGTCACCATCCCTGGAAGTGTTCCAAAAATGTGGATGTATTACATAGGGACAGTTGAGTGATGAACAAGGCATTGCTGGGTTATCAGTTGGATCTTTGAGATCTTTTCCAACCCTAACTATTCCTTGATTCTGGGATGTGGAGTGTCTCTCTTGCCTTTGCTTAAAGCCTGAAATTCAAGCTGACACCTCAGAAACTGTCTTGCATGGCTACATGAGGAAGGACACAGCAGTGGACAAGCTGCTCCCACGCCTCACCCAGGAATTTTACACCCTGAGCCTTCTCTCATCCCAAACCCTTTGTCTGGTGCTCTCATTCTGTCATTCAGCAATTGCCTGGAAGGTGGCCAGTTTGTCACCACCCTCTGTGGCTTTCTAGGGATTCCAGTAATGTCATTGCCAAGTTTCTGGTGCACTCGTGGTGATCTTGGGCTCTTTGCTCTTTCAGGTAGAGCTCAGTACACTCTGTGCACTGGGGTCGTACTTTCCAGTTTCTAGACAACAACAAAGGCTAAAAATATGTGAGGTTAATGGCAACTCCTTGATCTAGACTTAAATATTACCATTGCTATGGCAAGGGGAAGGTGGTAAGAGGGAGGTTTTTTATACAGCCTCTTTTCTCTGCCTCTCTGTCTAGTTCTTGATGTGATGGGGAATGAACATGTGTTTGTTGGATGGGTGAGGGGGAGGGTTGGCAAACAGCTATGTAAGAATTTGTTGAGCCAAATTCAGTGTTGTTGTTCAGCTCAGTAGTCATCCAAAATGGGTGCAAAACACTGACAAAGCAGAAGTATAGAATTTACTTACTTGTTCTGCCATCATGTGAAAGGCAAGGGATGATTATGAATCTAGAAATAATGGGATTGGGGTAAATGAGTCATAGTTGAAGACTGGACTGAGATGTTCTGGTGGAGTTTTTGCAGTGATATATTTTTTTTCCACATTTGTGCAAAGTAAATTGTTTTCAAATGATCCATGTGGTTTTGAGGGTTTTTTGATATTGGCAAGGTGCTCATCAGGAGTTGCAGAAGAAAACAGATTGCCTTGTTTGTACTCTACAGTCCAAGTTGTTTTTCTATTATCGAAAAGCTGTCTCATCAGCATCTTTGTCAAAGTGGAAGATGCATTTACTTTCTGTGTGAATTTCCTCCGTGCCCCCAACAGCAGTGGCATCACCTAGTAATCTTTAAGTTTTGAGTTCTGTAACTTGGGTAGCTATTTTGGGTTCATCCCTGAAATAACGTCCTGAATGTGAGTACACAAATGCTGAGTAACAAAATTACAGATTGCCTGTGTACCACAAAGCCAAAGGTCAGCTCATGTAAGGAGTGATTTGAGTCATAATAATGTGTATTCCATGGTCCTTTGTGTTTCATAGTGTCGACTTTATAGTGAGATCTGTTGATTGTTTTGTGGTGTGCACAGCCAAAAGGAGTGTGGTTTTCCTATTACTTTTTCCTTTTAACAAACAAATCCACTGGTTGATGTGTGCTGTACACATGACAGTAATCTGGCAAGTGGTGGTGAATATGTCACTGGATTCTGGCTGCATGCTTAGGAAAGGTTCAGGCTTTCATGGAGCTTAGGAAACTCTTGAAATTACAACTCAGTTATTGGTGTATCCTTTTTGTGCATGGTCACCATTTGTTTTCAATTATGGATAACTTTTTCCAAAGCTGATTTCATTCCAAGCAGTGCCTAAGCATGAGGTCAGTGAGGAGAAATGATTTCTTGGGCAAGTTTTATCTTTCCAGTGGTTAATTTATCACTTCTGTAAATAAAAGATAATCTGAACTCTGCATTCTTTTATATTTCATTGTTAAACTCGAGCCATGCCAAAAAGTAGCGACAGGCAAGATATTTTGCAGTCCTATAAAGAAAAAAAAATTGCCAAGTGATAATCCCATTTTTTATTCCAGATGGATGAGGTGATCCATTTCATATCCACCATAATTACAGTTTATGAAGCAGCCAGCTCAGTGCACAAGCTGCCATCTGCACTTCATCAGTTTCTTTTATAACAAGGGACAAAGTTTTAGCTGTCAGTGGGACAGATGATGTGTTTTGAGTGACTGTATATTTTAAAAGTATAAATCCAAAAGTCAACATATCCGTCTGTTCTTGTGTGCACTTTCTTCCTTTCGTCCTTTGAAGATCAATTGGCTTCAGTTTGGGGGCTTTTTTGTGGTCATACCACAAAAGAAGCTGTGCTGATTTGGTTTTGGTTGAAGGCTTTTTTGCTAGTTTGTTTGGTTTTTTTTTTTAACAGAAAAGGGACAGGAAAGGAGCAAAGAGTTCACAGGGAAGGAGCATGAAAGGTGCTCCGACATTGCCACTTTGCTTCTATTCTGACTTCTGTTAGAGTCCCAGTGCTTAAACATCATCCCTATCTGGAGGCTTTTCAGGACAACTCGGGGGTGGTGGTAGAACTAAAAAATCATTTCATGTGCACCCTCTGTCGGTGTCCAGCAATTTCTTCTTCATGTGTTGTCATGACTCAACATCCACTCCAATTTTTTCCATTTTTGCCCTCCGTGTTTCCTCCAACTCCCTTTCTCTGAGGCCAGCTGTGCTGTAATTTCCCAAGACAGCAGTGAGCACAGGGGTTTGGAGGATGAAGACCTGTGTTCTGTTGCTGCATGCTTTAATAAAATTACTGGCAGTTTTTACCTTTAAACTTACTGGTTTTTACCTTTTCCTGGTGCTGGCAATGACAGGGACACCTCACCAAAGCACGACGTGTTTGCCAAAGGTGATGCAATTTGATGCCTGAGATTAGCATCACCAAGAACGAGGAGAAAGCAGGAGTGAAGGAAGATGCTTCTTACAACCTTCTTCATATCCATAACTGCTTGAAACTTTAATTCTGCTGATTACCACTGATTATAAAAATGTGTTTTCAAGCTGCCCTTCCATGGCAGCACAAGTGTTACACTATAACAATCAGAAAGGGTCCCTGCCACTTTTAAAACTTGTTACAAAAAAGTAGCCACACACACTTAACAGGTGTTAAAGTGCCACAGAAGTGTGAGGTGGGGATTTGTGTGATTTGATGAAAATTTGACTTCAAAAATCCATATAAAAAATGAACTGAGACCCAATACTTCAGTATTGTTCTGATGGTCTACATCTGATAAATTTTGTTTCTATTGATTAGCATACACAGCTTTTCTCCCTCTATTTTCTAAAATGTTTTAAGGGAAGAAAATCCATTTTGTCTTAAGTCTTCCACAAAGGAAAGGGTACTTTTTGTTTACTGTCCAAATGAGTTTTATCAAGAAGTGACTAGAGAAGCTTAGGTCTTTTTTCCCAAGACAGAGATATAAAGTGAATCAGCTGTGTACACGAGACCAACTACCTTAACTATTCAGATTAAGGTAATCCTACCTGAGAGAATTAATGTGTAATCATCTGAGTGTTTGGTGGTGAATTTGTTGGAAAGGTAGTCTCTGCAGATGAACCTCTTTTGTCAGTTCAGCTGGGTCTGGAAGAGGAAATTTTCCCAAGGTCTTACACTGATGAAATGTGGGAATTCCTTGTAGTTGATTTTCTGCTGTGACACCAGGGCTTTTCCTCAGCCAGGTGTATCTGAGAAAGGACATGATACCAGACTGGAAAGCGGCTGGGATAAAGATAAAGATCCCTTTGTGCTTGTTAAGCAGACAAGCTCTGTTTTTCTCAGTGTAAAGTCAGCTTGTAGGTGTAATGTATTACACCATGCCATATTGGATGTCTCGTTTGGATGCGTGGATTCTTCTAAAAAGAAAGAACACTTTTAGAGTTAAAGGAGGAAACAGTAAAGGTCTACAGCCTAAAGAAATCTCTGATTACTTCATCACTGGAGAAATTCCCCCATCACTAAGGGGAAAGGTGCCCACAAACCATGTTAAAAAGGGAACTTTTCCTGCTGTAAATGCCTCATTCTGCCTCTCGTTTGTCCTGCTAGTCAGGGGACTCTTAGTTACCTCTGCATGAACTTCTGGGATCTGGCATGATCTCTGGTTTTGCTGCATTCCTGATCTGTTTAATACTGTTAGATAAACGACCCCAAATGACTGCAGTCTTCTGGACCTGTTCACTATTATTAGCAAGGTTCCATGAGAAATCCAGGGCCTGATGCATTAAGCAAGTCCTTCAGTAAACACAAGTTATCGGAAAGTCCTGTTTTAGCAGCAGAGAGTACAGCATGTCTAGGGCTGATGCTTGAGTTAGCTGTACTAGTATTTCTAAATTAACAAAGTATTCACTGTGCTCAGCCTGTTTTATCAGGCAGCTGCCTTTGAGACGATTACGTGAAAGGAAAAATTTTGTAAGATTTTTTTTTTCAGCTCAGGCTTTGTTTTCCAGCCCTGAGATAGTGATAGATTAACTAGGCTTAGCCTGGAGTGTGTGTGTAAATGGGAGACAGCAGGCTCTCATGCATGAGTAAGAGTACATGTAGTAATGACCAGCAGGCTGCTCCTGGTTGTAACACAGCAATAAAATATGAGGCACTGGAAATTGCATCTGCTTGTAGTGTAACAGCAAACCACAAGGTCAAATAAGGTTTGAGACCAGGCTGCAAAAGAGAAGCTGCACTTCAGCATGCTGCTCTGTGAGAAATGTCTGTCCCCCCTCTGAGTGATGCTTGCCTTATTGATTGCACTGAAAGCACAGCACACAGAGCTGTAATTTGTGTTGAGGTTTTTAGAAGGAGGCACAGGGTGAGTGTGTTTGGAAGATGCAGGCACACTGATCTTGGTACAGAGAATTCATGCACCCAGCTCAAATTTTGTTCACCTCACCTTATGGCAAGGATGAAGCTCTAACTGCTCCTTTTACTGTGGACAAAATGTAAGGATAGAATAGTTCCTGAAAAGGACACAGTGTGAGACTGGAGGTAGTTAGATGTCACATCATGTCTTTGAAGTCAAAGGCTAAACTGAGGATGCTAAACTGAGGAGAGTGTTTCCAGGTCAATGGGTTTCATCATCCCCCCACCATCCCCAACATTAATGTTGTTTAATTGAATATCAGATGTGCTGTGTGCTACTGAGATTTCCAAAACAGCCACAAATCTTTAAAACTGCTATCAGTTAAAGGTATGAGTCTCTTTGGCTTCACTGTAATAGAATATGGTTGATAGACTAGAGAACAGGATATTCTGTATATTCTGTATTTATTTACATATAATATTAAACATATATCCATTATCTACACAGAACCCATATGCTGTGCTCATCAGTGCCTTTTCAGCACTTTGATAGCAGCATCCTGTGTATGTCATACTAGGGGCAAATTAAGAAAATCAATGAGAAATGGTTGAAAACTTCACACTGCAGGAGAGTCAGCTGTGCTACAAAGGAAACCCAAATTTTGTACGTTTGACTTTTCATAATTCTTACTTATTAAGGGGCTGTGGGTTTGGGTTGTTGTTGTTGTTTGGTTTTGGCTTGTTGGGTTTTTTGTTGTTTTTTTAATTTATGTTTTTGGTTTGGATTTTTTCTTTTTAAGAGTGTAGTTTAGTGTAGACATATTAGGTACTACTGGGTGCTGTTGGAACAGGTCTGCTCCTAAATATGATCAAATTCAAGGTAACAGTGCAACACAGCTTTTTCAGGATTAGTAGTCCACAGCTGCCTAATTTGTTGTGAGGCCTCTCGGCCATGAAAACCTTGTTTATTGGAGTTTTCCTCTCTCCATCTGTCTGCTGAGCTGCTTTCAGAGAGCCACAAGCTGCAGTTGTGTGTCACACTACTCAACCCCAGCTAGGTGTAATCCTTACTGATTAGAATCCATGATTTTCCTGATTTCTCTATTTTCCAAAGTGTAAAGCCGTTGTTCTGTACAAAGGAGCAAGATTAATGCTTTTCAATTAAGGAGATGGCATGATGTGATGGCTTGGATAGAAAGTACTTTTTTTTTTGGTGCAGTACCAGAAGTTTGAGTTTTGTGATTTTTTTTCTGTACAGCTTCATTAGTGATGTTTTATATCAGCTTTTCAATGGTGTAATTTTATTAATTACAGCTGATATTATTATAACCAGGTGAGTTTTTTGGAATTTGTGGGGAGGAGAGGCTTTTTTCATAGGCACCTGAGACCTAATCTGCAATGAGGCCTTTGGACAGGCCAGCTCCTGTGGAGCAGCAGGATCTCCACAGGATTGTGTGGGTATGGAAGGGAGATCCACCAGGATTCCATCTCTGATAAATGATAAGTTTAAGCAGCTGAAAGCAATTGTAATGACAAGTAGACAAGGTTTATTCCAGACCTGGGATACAGCAGAAAAGGTGTAATTGGCAGGCTCATGGCGTTTAGTCTCACATGAGTTAATGTGAGAGATAAGCTCTTTGTAACCCTAAGGGCTGCTCTTATATATCCAGCCTAATTTGCAAGTCAAGGTCTGAACATTAAATCTGTTCCTGTTTTATCTGGGTAACTTAATCCATCTTCTACAATGCTCTGGGGTTAGGTTCTGTTCTGGATGTTACAGTTTTTAGCTGTGCACCGTGGTAGTGGGAGGTGAGCCTCTAGCCCTGCAGTGATAAATGTGCTCCAGGGAGCTCTGTAAGTAGGCTTTAAAAGAAGGATGTTACCAATTTTGACTAAAGCAATGTATAATTTATTAATTTTTAAATGTTCCACCAGTTAAACGTGAGACATCAGCAGAGAGCTGGGTGTTTAGGACCTGCCTGTGTTCAAGGCTTTGTCCAGAGCGTGGTACAAATTCCAAAAAGAATTGCAAGGAACCACAGGCAAAGTCCTCTGGGTGTGAATGTTTATTCTTAGGTGTCTTGGGGATGCTCTGATTTTGGGCTGCCCTGTTGCAGGCCTAGGTTATTGCAGGGAGAACTGCAAGCCCTTGTTCAAGCAATGGTGGTAATGAAATGTGGGAGCCCTGGCTGCAGCCTGGGCACGAGGATGAGCCTGAGGAGCAGGGGCACTGCAGCCTTTGCACCCCCCTCAGCAACAGCCACTTTCTGGAACGTGAAGGAAATGACAGGAAATTTCTTTCTTTTCAGAGTATGCCAGGTGTTTGACACCTGCAAATCTGGAGAAACTGAGATTCTTTAGTGGGGACCAGGAGAACGTCCTGGCCAATGTTGTTGTAGGCTTGGATGTTTCAAAAAGTAGAAGGGGAACGTGCCAAAAAGAATCAAAATGCAGAGGGGTATGCTCCTTTGCCCAAAGCAAGTTTAAATTTAAATGTCTGCTTTCATTCAGCCCCTTCCTTCTGGAGTACTGCACTTGCTTTCACTCTTGCTCATGTTCTGCTTCTTTTTCCTATCTTTTTGGGAGCTATATCCACTTTTCCTGAGCATGATTTAGTGTTTTCTGCTGTCATAAAAATAAGGTTGGTTTACAAATTGGGCCACCCAGGCATGGACTGTTATGTCAAATAAGATGGTGTGGGAGGTCTGGGCTTGCTGCTTTTATTTATTTATTTATAGTTTTGGAGGTGAGTACAGCTCCCAGGAGAGTGCCAGAGCTCTGTGGAATGGGAAGTTTATTTCAGTTTACCTCCAGCTATAGTGGATGCAAGCCCAAGAGCTTTGGTTGCTCTTGATCCAACTGTGGCTCCAGTTGTTTTTCAGTCTAGGAATTTTTTTTTTTTTTTTAAGCAGCTCCATGACAATGATACCTCTGTTTCGTTCTAACAGGACATGCCAATAATTCCATTATTCAGATGCACAAAAGAGGCTTTTCAAGAAAAAACAGTTATTCAAGTAGAAATCAGTGTAGGTGTGCAGAAGCCCCAGCTGCAGTGGTGTTGGATTGTGGTATATCTGAATATTTGCTCCTTTGGAGTGCATTTGTCTCCCTTTGTCTCTCATTATCTTTTATCTGAGGGGTCTCTCCTCTGGCTCAGACCCTCTTTTGGATGAGAAGCCTGTGCTGTGCTGGTAGGTGCCAGAATGACTCTCTGGGCTCAAGTGGATTCACCTTGGGCAAAGCTGTGTGCTCTGTGCATTCTCTGGCAATAACCCCCCAGTTAATCAGCTTTTTCCTCACCCTGTGCTTGCAGTGGGTGGGTGTTTGGCAGCAGGCTGTGCTTTACACACCCCTGAATTTCAGCCCTGACCCTGAAAGTTAATGGGAGCTGCAGCACTTTGGGATTGAGTTGTTATTGTCTGACTGGCCTCGTTGATTGGTTTTTCTTGGACTCTTAATCAGCTGCACTGTTTGATGTGTAGATGACTTCAGCTTGCTTTGAAAAAATAGATGTTTTGAATTACCTATTATCTTGCACAAAGTGAAACTATTTGCCCAACCCCGTGGTTGCCTTAGAGACTTGCTGCAAACAACAGATAGAAGCATGAGCTTCGTATGAGGAATGTCCAAAGGACAAGTATGTGAGTCTTGAAAACAGAAAAATGAAACAACATGATTGCAACATCTGTCAAAGGGTAGGAGACTTTGAAATATTTCATTTTTATTGTATACTCGTTATAGGCTTTTGGAACCTTAGGTCAGCACCTGGCATTTGTGTTTCTTCCTGAAGGCCTTTAAGTGTTTCAGTCAACATTTAATTCATCTCTTCCCCTCTGAGCCCTCAGACTGCTTTGTTTGAAGGCAGGAAAAATCTGCTTGTTTCAGACAACATGGGGAAAAAATTTGTTCTTAGTATTTGGGATATGAAAACCCAAACCCTCTCTTGGATTTCATTTGAAATCATGGTTTCTAAAACTATCATGGTTTTAATCGGTTTTTTATTAGTATGTAAAAATTAAACATCAGAGTTGCTGTTAAGCTTTCATTTAAAAAACAGTTCAAAAGTGTGATTATCTAGCATACCCTGCAAGTTTATAGAAACAGAGTTTGTTATATAGGCTTGTAAGCTAATTATTAAAACATCTGTGAATCATTTGATGCTACATGTTGCAAACAGAATATTAATGGGTACAGCAATAGTGTGTGGGCAACTTAGGATCCCACTCCTTTAATAAACTTTGCCCAGATGGAACTTTTATGTTCATCCATTTCCCTACATCTCAATTGCTCCTAGAGAATTCCCCAAAGAATCCAGGATCTGCTGGCAAAAATCTATTGAAGTGGAGCCTCAGGTGTTGGTTTTTTAAAAAATTTTCTTTCAAAGATACCAGAAAGGAGGTGGGGATTTTTGTCAGAGCTGTAACATGGATAGTGAATAACCTTTTACTTATTTGTCTGTGTGTACTAAAGTGTTATCTTTCTGCTGGGTTCCATGTTTAAAACAGTTGTAATAGGTGTTACTTTCCACCTAATGAGAATCTTGTGGTTTTCAATTTAAGGTAATTCTGCAGGCTCTTCCTCTTGTGTCCCCACTGATCCTGACACCTTAGTTTCATGTTGCATGCTTTGTTTTCCTGTCTTTCATTCCATTTTAAGTGTAGATTACGTTTCATGAATGTCAGGACAGAAAGTTTCTGGGCTTCACTGAGGGAGGAAATCACTGGTTCAACTTGTATCTCAAAACAACTAATTGATACCTGTGGAATCCTTTCAGAGATACTGATGAATGTTCTGGTTTTTGAGCTTTAAGGCTTTCCAGAGTAATTCACACGGTGAATAATTGGTGCCAAACAACAAAAATGAGATCTTTTCTTCTATGCAATTTTGTTTTTCTGTGTGTATTAGAGGGAGTGATCTGGTTATTGTTGTATGATATGCTAAACCTTCAAAATGAAATGAAGTTTTGTTGTGTTGTCAAGGCATCCAGGCAGTAGCTAGGAAAAGAGAGCAAACAAAATCAAGTTCTAGAGACAGGAAGTTTTTGTTACTGCAGAGGCCTATCTATGCTTGAAGGTCTGTCCTGTGCAGAGCCAAATTGCTTTTTATTTCATCAGTGTTCCTGCAAAATTCTGGAGCCCTAGTGGCACACAAATTATTCATGTTTTCAAACTACATTTCCTCTGCCCTCTGTGAAGAATGGCTGTGTCCTTGCAGATGACACAGAGAGATCTGACTCTGTGGAGCTCTGATCCACTTGATTTCAAATGGGATTTCACAGAATGTGTGGTGGTACAGTCACCATCAGGGCTTGGGGTTGCTGCAGTGCAGGGGCAGCACTTCCAAACGTGCTTGGGTCATACAGGGGCTAAAATGAGCAGGAGCCTGTGGAGTTACTTCATTGCAAGTGGAGTTTTGTCACATTTAGCTGTGCATGGAACACTCCCCAGTCTGCCAGCATTCAGATTGTGTGGTTCTGTACCTCTTGTGCAAGGTTAAACACAGCTCTGTTCAGAACTGCTCACTGGAGTTGCTCAGCACTGTTTTTAACTCCCCACAGTGATGCTCCTGATTCACTGCTTTCTCACTGAGTTATCTTTGGGGGAAACTGCCCAGAGACATCCTGCTGGAGCATCCTGTAGCCCTGTTTCATGTTTCATGTACAGGACTTAGAATCATAGAATGGTTTGGGTTGGAAGGGACCTTAGAGATCATTGGACACCTTCCTCCAGACCTCCAGCCCCATCCAACAGTGGATCACTGCTTTTATCCATGCCATTCCATCCATCCTTCCCTGATAACAGGTCAGAATTCAGTAAATTACTGTACAGAGGCAGAGCTCTTGTTTTGAGAGGCAAGGTTATTTAGCCAAATGCATAACTGCTGCACTGGAAAAAAAAAAAAAAAAAAGGAAAAAGGAAAAAGAGCAAACCAAACAGACGGCTGGTCTGTTCTGTTTCCTGCTGCTTCCCAGATGCAATGTTTTCCTATAGGATACTCATCTTGGAAATCTGACATGTGCACACCTTTTTATTGCATAAGGAGTGAGCATGTGAGCTAATTCCTTACATTAAAAACCAAAACAACTCACTTCACTATAATTTATGTGAGACAATTTTGTATGTACACGTGCCTTGTTTCTTGAGAGAGAGAAAATAGGACCACCTGGTAAGCAAACATTTAAAAAAGCATTGAATTCAAACATCTCTGTATGTGTGTGGTCATAGATAATATCCTTTAAAGGCTCCAGAGGCCTCCCTATGTATATGTTTAAATAAGAAACAAACTGACATCCAGGTCAGGAAAGCTTCATAAATCCAAGTGTGGTGTCAATCTGCCACACTCTGTGTTTTGTGACTGTGCACTTAAAACCATAAGCAAGAGTCTGCTACAATGTGAAAAACAGCTGAAAGGTAGAACCGTGCTGGTTTAAAATCTTAAATTTGTCCAGTCAACAATGAAGATTTTTTTTCCAGTCTTAATTTCAGTCCTAAACTTGTTGAATTAAAGAATGTTTGTGGGGAAAAAAACCTAGCACAGCTCATCCTAAATCTCTCACCCATCTAGTCCTGGAAGGAGAGCTGGAAACCTGTCCAGCACCGAGGATCTCAAAGTGAGAGGTGGAGGGAGCACATGCATGGCCAGCATGGAACTGGAACTCAGGGAACATCAATTCCCTGCTCAAAACCTGTGGGATTGCACAGTCGCTCAGCCTGGAACTGTGAATTCCTCCTGGAGTGCTTTCCTTGATGAATCCTGGGATGGCAGCCCCCAGCCAGGACGCTTTTCTGAAAGGCTGTCTGTGCATCTCTTGAGAGAGCCAAGGCCATCCTTGTGCCTGGCACTCTGCTGGAGCTGTGTATCCACAAATGTGCCTGTCCTTTCTGCACCCCCACGGATGCAGAATGGATGAATGAAATGCAGCCACCATTCATAGATGGCACAAATGCACAAATGGGAGACCAGCTGAAAAAAAAAAAGATAGGGGAGAAACATGAATGGCTCAAAGAACTAAATACTGCATTAAAAAAAAAATAATAAACAAGCTGATTCAACCTCAGGGAAGAAGAGAGCAGTGAACTATGGGTTTTGCACGGTTCCTTAGCTCGCTGTTCACAGAGAATTGCGTGGTTACCCGAGCAAATGCCACATCAGAGGAATTATCTGTGCTCTACATGACATCTCCCTCAGCACAGCACACGTGAGCGCCGCCGTCACGCGGGCTTGGCTCCCTCAGATGTGTTTGCTGCTGGCCCAGCCACAAGAAGCACAGCCCTGATGCCTGGTTTTATGTGATTTAAAGCTGTGCAACACCCCCTGCCCCTGCCTCCAGACTTTTATGTCTAAGGAGATTTACTCAGCCACTATATTTTATTTCTCCTGCAGCTCTCTGTTTCTCTGCCCCTGTTTTCTCCTGTAGCCGTTCTTGCAGCATCTCTGTTTGGTTAACAAATTATGAAACCCTCAGAGTGCTCAGATGTTTCTATTCATACCTAGTGACCTTTTCATTCATCTCTTTCACTCCTCTGATCAACCCAGTCACTGTAGCCTCTTGATGCCTTGCTCCATAATGTGTTTTATTGCCCATTGGGCATAGGGGTGCTGTTATTTCCACTTTTACAAGGAAAATAGTCCCCCTCCCAAAATTTCTATGTCTTTCTGCTTTCAGATTTTATAGGATGTATCTTGTAAATGTGTCACTACAGTTTGGGATTTTATTTTTTATTTAGACCTTTCAAAATCATCTAATTCATTTAGTGTGGCTTGTGGCTCTCCAGGGTTGTGCTGGAGCTTTTGGAATCTCCTCTCTTTCCTGAGTGAACTCTTAAAATGTGCTTTCTATTGCTGGACTCTTCCCACCCCTGCTTAGAGGCATGGCAGTAGCAGAAGGTTTCTGCCCTTGGAAATCTGTGATGTGCACTGGGGAGGTGTGCAGAAGAAAAAATGGGGTTACAGTGCTTGGCTTTTTCCTGGTGTACTTGATTAAGAGTAATCCTGACTGACTTAATGATTGAAGAATCACCAGAGTGAAAGTGAAATTTCACCCTGTGCCCCTTGTGTCACCACCCAGCATCTTGCATGGGCTGCTTTTGTTTTTCATTGTGGCAAAGCATCATGTTGAGAAGGCACCATCTGAAGATGAGGGGCAGAAGTTGTTCCTGACTCTCTTGCATCTCAAAGCACACTGCAAGGGCTGTCCTGGAAACAACTACCAGCTCAGTAAGCTGTGTTTGAAACAGTGAAGTGGAGACAATGTATTCCATCTATCCCATAATTCAGTATATCAACAGGGAAAAGTGAGTACAGAGTGAAGATATTTGCTTTCCTACCCTTGCTTGGCCTTTAATGCAAAAACTGTGGATGTGGGGTGCGTTTTTTTTTTCCAGAGATTCAACAGTAAATTATTGCTATTTATCTTAACTGGATTTTCCCATAAAAACTATGTTTCAGATAAATCCCTCAAACGTGAGCTGCCACTCTGATGCATGTGAGATGGAGTTACCTGACTCACTTCAAACCTGGATGGCCCTGAATCAATAGAGACATCTTGCATCAGCAGCAGTTGTTAAGGGCTGCTAAGGGGCTGCTTAAACTGCCAGCTCATAAATCAAGTTATTTTTGGTACATCTCCCTGAGTGGTGCAGCTCCTAATTAAGTGAATTCAAGCAAATCTTTTATGTTTTTCAACTGAGAGAGTGGTGATGATGCACAGATCAGGCACAGGTTAGCAGTGGGCAGATGGTGAATGCAGTGCCACAGGGAGAGATGAGGATGTGCACCTCTGGGTGAAACAAAATTAAAATATACACTTCTGCTTTTTCTGGATGAGTGTAAATATTCACCCTAAGATTCTAAATCAAAGTGTGAGGCTGGAGCAGTGATAATTCAAAACTGCCAGGGGTCAGGGGTGTAAAGGAGAAAGGCTTTGAGGGACCTGGTGCCACTTGGCTTTCTGGTGTTAGGCTGTGCCAGCAACAGGATGCCAAGTGCTCTGAGAATTTCCACCCCTGTGCAGTGGTGCCTGGAAAAACCTCACTCACCGCTGAGCTGGACAATAGAATGGTCATGTAATAAGCAAGAGAAAGGAAAAAAAAAATAAAACAAAAAGAAAATTCCAGGCAGGCCAAGATCAAAGAAAAATAGGAACAAGGAACAGAATGTATGTCAAACTGCACAGGCCAGGCCAAGTCACAAAGATAAGCCCAGGCTTTGATAAACCACAGCCTTGGAGTTCTGGCTCCTGGGCCACATCAGAGCAAAGAGGAATCCTGCTCTCTCTTAGGTGGACTGTGGGAACTGTTTTATCCAGGCCCAGAAGCTCTTTGAACACTTTGGACCTGCTGAGGATGAACCTGTGCAATACTTCCCTGTGCTCCTCTCTTTCTACAGAACATGCTGCACTGGCACAAGGACTCCCAGGTGCTGACCCAATGTCTGGTCCTTTTCTTGGGCTGCAGACTCCAGAGAGTGGAAAACTACAGGTTCTGGAGCAAGTGTGATGGCCTTCCTGTCTTTTCACCACAGAAAAATACCTTGACTATAGGAGTCAACCAGAAAAATCCTTAGGAGTGATAGGACTGGAGAGCAAGACAGTAGGATTAGCAAAATGAATTTTTTTGGCTGTAGCCTGGAAAGCTTTAGAGATCCCAACAGCCCTTTGGAAAATAAGAAATGACCCTGCATTCTCTGCCCCTGCCTGACCTCACCCCAGAGGTTTGGTTCAGCATCCTTGTGCCTGGCAGCTGTCCTTGCCATGTGGGCTCTGCTGGTGGTCTGGGATGGTGCTCTCAAAAGCAGTCATTTCTTGAAAATAAGCTTTGTGTCACCTCTGCCAATGTCTTGCCACTCCCTGACCCAGCCTTACCCAATTTCTCAGCAGAAAGTTATTCAAATCAACAACAGGACTTTAAGTGCTTGTAGATCCAGTGAAGGAGCCTGAAATGTTGGCCTGAGTGATTCTCATCTGGTTGTCTTCTTCCAAGCACGTGGAATGCACAACCAGGGCCTCAGAACTGAGAGATACCATCAAACAAAAATCAGTTTTCAGCAGAAACTGAGTCTCTCAATTCACCTTGGAGGTTAAAATGCAGAGTGAATGCAATAATTACAATGACATTCATAAAGCAGTGAGCAATTACAATCTGACACAGACAAAACTCTTGTCTGGCATGAGGTATTGAGCACAGGAGCATTGCAAATGTGTCTGAGACATTTAGGTGAGAACTGCTGCCTTCCAGCAGGCTCTGAGTGCTCCAGACATTTCTGAAAACAGACCTTAGCTTTCCATGTCACTTCTGTGCTCTGCAAATATTGGGTGCTTTTTAAAAGAGTTTTTGGACAAGGCACTAAGTCGTAGCTACATATTGTACAAGCTACTTTAAGATGCAAAATCTTGGGAAGTTCAGATAGTCTAAGACAACAAGGAAAATACCAGATGTGTTAATTTTTCATGAGATTTACAAGGGATAAAATTAATATGCTGTAAAGATAAAAATATTGGTAACTTGTCTATTTTGATAATAAAGCAATGCAAGCATGTTATTTGTAGATCTCTTAAATTTTTGCAGGTAGGCAATATTTAAGGTCATGGTGTATATTTTATCAATACACTGTTTAGCTTTCCAAATGACTTGTGGGAGTCTGGGTGATTTCACCCAGTGAGCTTCAGTGAAAATAGTATTAGAAAATTCTCTTTTCTTAATAGAAAGGAAAACCCTTGGTGGAGCATGGATCTTAAAGAGAAGAGATGGAGGGGAAATAATGCTCTCCTCTTGGAGAGGAGGTATGACCTACAAAAGGAACGGCAGTATTTGAGTTTTCTTTGAGACAGGGGGATTCCAAGGCCATGGCTTGGAGCATGGGTGCCTGAGGGCACAAAAGCAGAGTTGTCAAACTCCCTCTGAGCTGTTCTTACAAGCTGCTGCCGTGAGGCAAAGTCCCTGCCTGGGTCTCTGGTGGGTTGTGCTGCTCCAGTGGCGTGGCTGTGAGTTTGTGCTGTTGCAATAATGCGCCGTGGATGATGAGCACATGGACAAACCAGCTCTGAAGGTGAAACTGCTGCTGGAGACAGTGATACCTCTGCTATACCTCTGGAAAAATCCCCTCTGTGGAGGCTGTGTGAGCTGGGGTGTTGGCCAAGGGCGAGCAAGAAAAGGTTTGGATGCAGAGGAGGAGTGTCAAGCAGTGGGAAGTGGTGCTGCCTGTGGGTTTTTTCTCCAGGACACTGATAAAGGGCATGCTAAGAGAAACAGAGCTTATGCATGTGACAAAGCTGTAGCTGAAGACCAGGCAACTGTAAAGGACAGAAGCATCTGAAGGGAAAATGTGTGATAAAAGCAGACTTAAGAGACGCCAGGACCAGGAGGAGTCTGTGGTTAAATAGATGTTACCACCTACATACAGAAGTGAACTGTGGCAAATACTCGTGTGACATTGCACAACCTTCCAAAGAAGAACTGACCTGAGTTTCAGCCTGGAAGAGCATAAATTGAATAAATTTCTCCTGCAAGAATCCCTGCACAGGCATCAAAGCAGCCATCAAACAGAAGGGAGAGGAAACCAGTCATAAACTCACAGGTCTCCTTTAGAAAATTCCACCACAATCCACTGAGGAGCGTTGATGTGTCAAGAAAAATAGCAGAAGGGTCTGACGCTATTCTTAATTATCTGCTTCAACAACTGATCCATTGTAGATGTCAGCATCCAGCTTAAATGCATTCCCTCACCTCCAATGAATGGCATTGTTGATGACTTCATGATGAGGAAACTCGCAGATATACACTGAGTCATTACATGGTTTGATAACGAGATACTGGAATAATTGCATGTAGTTTATGAAGATCTTTGATGTGACAGTTCAGTCAGGAACAAGTAAACACAAGGGAACCATCTGAAAAAAGAGAGATCTGCTCATCTTTAATTTTGGTTTTTTTTCCAGAGGAGAGCCCTACAAATAAATTTAGTGAGAAATCAGAATCTGAATTCTAAAAGACAAAGACAGAATAAAATGACTCAATTTGCATATCTTGGCAGCCATGTCCTTGTGAAAACGTCAGAGGCTGGCTAAGGGTAGGGCTGGATTTGGCAGCTTAAGATTTGTTTTTGGGAAATCTGCACTTTAAAGTGAATCACTGAGTCGTCAGTATTCCATTTTAATAAATGTATTTGAAAGTTTTAGGTCTTTTAAAAGTGCAGAAGGAGATCTAAAAACTGAATTGCTGCAATAAAATTTCTAAGAAAGGCAGGGATTCAGCAACTGTCAACAGACCCTTAGGTTGGAAGAAAAGTTTTAAGAGAAAAGGTTGGAAAACTGTTGAGAAAGAGTGTCTACTTTTAAAGTCTTAAGAAATTGAGTAATTGCTAAATTATGCAAAGGAGACCAAGGAACTGAGAATGCATCCAGAGGTACTAATCAGAAAGTGGAAGAAATACTCTCTGGGGCACAAGAAGAAAGGTTTAATATGGACAAACTTGGTGAATACTTGTTTATGAACAGTAATATCTAATACACTGAATTTTAAAGTTGGCAAACACACAGTTATCTACATACACAGAGACTCTTGGTATGTCTTTTAAAATATATACACAAAACCTCAATGAGAGCTGAATTCTACTCCAGGCATCTCTGATATCCTGGGAACTGAAGATTAAATGTGTAAGCAGAAGCTTTTTTCTCTGTGGTTCAAACAAGCCACTTGTTTCATGTGTAGAAAAATGCTGCTCATCTGTGAACATTCTCAGTGCCCTGCTGAGAGACAGGGAGGAAATTTTGCAAGAAAACTTAGTGGATTCTGAAGAGAACTTGTAAAATAACTTCAGTTTGCTGGTTAAGGATCCTCACTTCAGCCAGCAGGGCCTCAGCTCTCTTTAGCTGAGTGATTAGCACAGGCAGATGATGCTCATCTTCCATCTGTGACAAATGCCAGTCTGGAGCATAAAAAGGTGTGTATTAAAGATACTGGTGGCTTCTGCCAGGTATGGGAAGAGACAGAAGGGTCACAAGCTCTTGTCTGGCTTCCCTGTATTGATACACAGGCACACACAGTACCTTCCTTCCTGTGGCACTTTTCCCATATAGCAAATCCATCTCAATGCTGGTCCAGAGCTCTGGGGTTTTAGTTTTTATTCAAATTGTTTGCCTCAACATCTATTTTTGTGTATTTTTTTTACAGAGTATGATGCACAAACAGTGCTAGGTGTCCGGGAAATAAGAGACAGCTGTGAAGGCTGGACTGGATGTTACTCCTGAAACCTGCCACCAAACCTAGACCAAGAAGGGTAAGGAATGTTGAATTTAATACCTTGCACTTCATTTGTGTGTCTGGAGATGCCTAGAAAGAAACCAGCAAGGCAGTGCAGAACAGGGACAAAAGGGCTTTTGAACTGTGGAGAACTGACCTCAGGGTGGTGGTCCCAGCACATCACAAAAACAATTATTTCTCTCCTGCTTGTGAATGCACCTTTTGGCTTTGCTTTTGCCAGAATTTTCTCTCCCTGCAGCCCAAGTTCCAGAAAAGGGCCCAGAGGCTCAGCAAGAGCTGCACAGGAACTTGTCCTGTTTCCTGCCTTGTGCAGGTTCTTGTGTTTCTGCTCCTGGTTGAGCTCTCATCTCCTCTCACCCCTCAGCTGCACTGCTCCCTGCTAGCCCCCAGAGCCAACTCTGCCCACTGCCTCCAAAGAACAGCTCTTCACTTTCAAAGGGTGCATTAAATCCTCTCACACAACTGTGTTTCTCCAAGCCCAGCTATCTGACAGAATGGAGAAAAACCTCAAACTCCAGCAGAACAACATCCAGCCCCAGCTGCAATATCCTCATCTTCTCCTGGCTTCCACAGGGAAGTTTAAAATTTTCCAGAATCTGATGAAGTACATGGCAGAAATCTTAGGCATTCTCTAGAAGGTTGTCCAAGAAAAACAAGAAAACTCATGGAAATATTGTGCTTGTCAACACAAGCAGTGTAACCGTGCCCATCTGGCATACACCTGTACAGACCCTGGCCACGTCCAAGAAAAGCAGGAGGAAGACATCAAGCTCCTGCAAAAGCTTTTTTTAACGTGTTTTTTTGCTCCTATGCCTGACTGCAGTGCTTGAAGGAACCAAGCAGATCCACCCTTAATGCCCTCTGTGGGGAAAGGACATCCTTGAGGCTTTTGCTGTGAGAGTGTTCATCCTGCATTTTTAAAAATGTTAGAGGTTGATTAGGTGGTAACGTTTTCATTAGAAAATCTACCTGTGTAACTCCTGAAAGACTGCTGAACTCCCTGCAGCTCCAGTCATCTCCCTGCCTTATTTGTCTCTAGGTTACACTAAATATATCTGGCACTCCAACATATGCAATGACTTTTTATGGATGCCATCCTGAGTTTAGCATTTAGAAATCCTCTGAGTGATCAATGTAACAACTGAGGGCATCTGTCTGAGGTTGTCTTTATCAGTGGTGTGTGTGATGCCTCCTACATCATAACATGCTCTCAGGCAACTTCTGCAGGGCCTCTGTGTCAGGATTTCTCAGAAAACCAAACCAAAACAGCAGAAAACTTGTGACAAGGAGCATATTTTAGCATGATGCTAAACACATCACCAGCCACTAAGACTCACAGATTCAACGTGGCAGAACCGCAAAAGGCGCCCTGTGCTTTGGATGAGGCTTCCCACAGGTAGCAGGTTTTGCTGACAGCATTAAGATAATTTTGCACTATTTTTCCATTCTGCTGTTGTTGAGATCTGAGGGAGATTTCACCTTCATTTTTGTGAAGTTCTGTCAGACCTGTTAATCTTTACTTCTACAAAGGTCAGGTGAATCTACGCAACTTCGCACTGCAAGCCCTTCGGCTGTTCTCTCTCTCTGTTTCTGGTTTCTTTTTAGGATTCTCTTCACAGGAGGGAGTTAGTCATGGTCTGTGTTTGGCCCTTTGATGGAGGCTTTTATGAAGTGCAGAGGTTTGCCTTTCACTCCTGGTACTTTCAGAGAAGCCAAGGCAGTGCAGACGCGTTGGTGACTGCCGGCGTTTTGCGCCATCTGCGCTCTCAGATTTTGGGTGACGACGTCAGCCACGTTCTGTACATTTCATCCTTTCCTCCTGAGAGATGTGAAGTGTCTGCTTTCCTGTTCCAGTCCCATCACTGCACCTTCTCCAGTGACTCAGTGCTCAAGAGGGAAAGCTCATCTAAGCAGCCCTCTAATCCAGGATCTCAGAACCACTTGGAGAGCTTGCTCATACATCAGTGTCTCTTAAAAACCTCAACCCTTGGCTGGTCCGTGGAGTTTTCTTCTCCCTTCCTCATGGATTAATTAATCATGCAGATGGATAATAGCACATAAATGCAAGCAGCTAATAAACAAGGACTGAGAAGACAGCCCTTCACTTTGACAGGGTCTCTTCTGCATTCTGCCCCAAGTTATCTCCGTGCCTCTGCACGTTTCTTTTAATTTTAATTTTAGGAATTTTTCAGACACTCCCAAATGACTGAGTCATCAGGAATCTTGGAGGATTCCCTGGAACAGAATCACTTGAAGTAGAAGAGGTGTGACCCCATGTGCTGTGTGGGAGATGTCTTCCTTTTCTCTTGTACATCATAATTGTTGCACATACTGAATTCTGAGAAGCCTAAGAAAGCAAGGCTGGAATTTCTCTATTAAGGCACAGATAGTTCTGGTATTTTGCTCTGCTGGCAATTACAAACTAATTGGTGGCTTCACATACCTTACCAAATAATGTCTTTCAGAACAATGAGAAAATCTTGTACTGGTCTCTTGTCTCTCATTTTATAACAAATTAGTTCTTGCTGGACTGAAGGTCTAATGAGAGTCCTGTGCTGTTCCAGAAGTTCACAGAATTACAGAAGGAATCGTAGAATCACAGAATGGTTTGGGTTAAAAAGGACCTTGAAGATCATTCAGTTCCATCCCCCTGCCATGGCAGGGACACCTTCCACTTTCCCAGGGTGTTCCCAGCCCCATCCAGCCTGGCCTTGGACACTGCCAGGGATGGGGCATCCACAGCTTCTCTGGGCAGCTGTGCCAGGGCCTCACCCCCTCACAGGGAAGAATTTCTTCCTAATATCCAACCAAACCTACTCTCTGTTAGTTTAAACCATTCCCTCTTGTCCCACCACTACATCCCCTGGCAAATACTCCCTCTCCATCTTGCTCATTCCTTCTTGAGAGCAGCATGCCAGAGTGCAAATACAATCATGATTGACATTCTCTGACCAGTTAAAAAGTAATGATAGCATCTGGGAAAATATTGAAACCATTAATGGATTTAAAAAGGATCAGATTAAGGGTTTTAATCCTTCATGAAGAACATGCTTTGATTGCTTTTACCAGTTACTGAGCTAAGGGAAATGGTTTAGAGACCTTAATTTTATATATTTCTGACAGTTTTGAAGAAAGGGGATGCAGGGACCTTGTATGGTCAATTCACAAAAAGTACATTTTTAGAGAAAAGGGAAACTATAAGGGGAAGACACAAAATTTTGAGTATCTGAAAAGGATAAAATAAATGGGTTTCATCAATGGCAAAAATTAAACCCAGAGGAAGAACTGGGCAAACAGCTTTGACCTGGGAAATCTTTAGGACAGAGGCTGTTTTTATTGTTCTTTTCTGTGCCTGGCGTAATGTGAACCATTAGAGCAGCTCTTCAGTTCTCCCATGCTGCAAACAAAATAATATTAGTTACAAACAAAAAGAGCTCAGGCAGACTGTAGATAGGAGCATGTAGGGATATTGTAACCACAGTGGTCAAACAGGTAAATATTAAAAGTGATGTACTGTAAGCAATGCAAGCGTGGAGTTGGGGTTATGGAACAAATGATTTGCTACTTGAAGGCAGAGAGTGAAGTCCTCTGTGTTGGTGGGATGTGGGTGGGCTGGGTGATTCAGAGGATTGTTTTGCTCTCCTAGTGTTCAGAGGTAAATGGGTTTGATGGGTTACTAAAATCATTTTCTGGAAGAATGCTATAACTGCAGTAGCTGCAAAGTACCATGGAGGAAAATATACCTCCCATCCTGCAGAGAAATACCTGCCTGAAGTGGTTTTTTCTCATAATTTTCGCCCTTTGATACATGATCTGTTCCCTCAGTGTGTGTGCTGGTCCTGAAAGTCAGGGCTGCCCTATATGGTACACCCCTGTAAGAGCAAGGTGGGTTTGCACTTAAAAAAAATTAACCTGCTTTGCACATAAATCTTCTAATCTCTTAATGGCATTAACAATGAGGAAAAGGCAATAATAGTTAATGTTCTGATTAAATCAAGAAACTGTTTGAGTTTTGGTAGATCCACACAGTCTGGAGCAGGGTCAATTTCTAAAGCTCAGCTATGAAAAGTGGAAAATTGAAGCACTTGCTGGGCACCCAGTTGTTCTCTTTATGGGTTCCTCTGTATGTGCTCTGCTCCTCAGTTCATCAGGGCCTTTGATTTTGTTTTCATTATCAGCCTTAGAAACCATCCTGTTACTCACTGCTTCCCACAGCAGTCCTGGCTGGGAAGGACTGGGGCTCTGACAGAGCCAGTGCTTGAAGGCTGACAAGCAGAAAAGGTAAAAGAGATTTTGTCAGAGATGATTTTTCTTTTCATTCTGCTGGCATCCACGGTTTGAAGCAGTTGTTGGAGTTCCAGCATAGCTGACCATGCAGGCTCCTTGGGAATGCTCCAGACAGGAGTGCTGCTGTCTGCAGGATGTGAGGGCTTTGCCCGTGATTTGGAAAGGGAAAGAAGCAGCAGGAGTGATCAGTACTTTCTTTTCTTTGGCTCCTGCTGGGCCCAGTTAAGTTATTAGTGCTTTCTTCAGAGGAATGGACTCGTGCAAGGTTCTCTGGATGCCCTGCGTTGGGTCCACAGCCTGGGATTAGTGGTTTGCTTTCACACTGCCTGCACACTGGAGTTGTTACAGCTGGGAGCAATTGCTGTTGGCCCTGGCAGCCGAGGCAGAGCTATTCTTCACAGCTGAAATGAACAGAGATCCTTTAAAAAACTTGGGAGAGATCTCTGAGGTCAGCTCTGAGCAGTTGTTTGTCCTGACTGCGAAAATAACCCGATTGTAAAAAAACATTTATGACAATTTCAGCTCCATCAGGCAGCGCGTGTTGTCAAGATTATTTTGAAAGATAGAGGATAGGCCGGGGATGGAAGTGTGCTTATTTTTCAAACAAGCTGAGATTAGAGCAAGCATTTACAGTTCTGCAAATCAAAGAAGCCTGGGAGCTGCGACTTTGGAGAGCCTGGAGGGCAGCTCTGCCAGCCAGAGGGGAGCCTTGCTGGATAAGGCAGCACAGCCATGCCCTGAATGCCCATCCAGGGTTTTCAGAATGCTGTGACAGGGACTGTTCCCCCAGGAGGAGCAGGACCTTCCCTGCCTGTCCCTGTGCGGTGCCCCTGTCCCTATGCAGTGCCCCTGTCCCTGTGCAGTGTCCCTGTCCCTGTGCAGTGTCCCTGTCCCTGTGCAGTGCCCCTGTCCCTGTGCAGTATCCCTGTCCCTGTCCCTGTGCAGTGTCCCTGTCCCTGTGCAGTGTCCCTGGCCATGAGCAGTATCCCTGTCCCTGTGCAGTGCCCCTGTCCCTGTGCAGTGCCCCTGGCCATGAGCAGTGCCCCTGTCCCTATGCAGTGCCCTGTCCCTGTGCAGTGCCCCTGTCCCTGTGCAGTATCCCTGTCCCTGTGCAGTATCCCTGTCCCTGTGCAGTGCCCCTGTCCCTGTGCAGTGCCCCTGGCCATGAGCAGTGCCCCTGTCCCTGTGCAGTGCCCCTGTCCCTGTGCAGTGCCCCTGGCCATGAGCAGTGCCCCTGCACAGTCCCTGTGTGCAGCAGCTCTGCTGGCTGCAGCCTTTTCTCCTGGGCTTTATCTTGAAAGGGCAGCTCCATTTCCCCCACTGCACCTCATCCCTTTCTTTCTGCCCTTGCAGGAGGGATTCACAGGCTGATTCACAGTCTGCATTGCAGACTTTGACCTGGACAGCCTTGAGCAGCTCCCTTTTTTAGGGGGAGGGAGGAAGAGGAGAAAAAAACCCATCAACAACAACCTCTGTTGATTCTGGCTTTGATACTGTAAATACCACTGTGCTGCAAAATAAAAAACTAAACATGCAGCCTAGATAGCTGAAATGTGTGGTGGTGGTAATTCAGTTTGTTATTTTTTATTATTATTTCCTTTTTTTTTTTCCTTTGAATGTGGTTCAATTAAAGAACCTTTTTGACCAAATTTGGAGAGAATTGGGTTAAGGCTTTTGAAGAATGCCTTTCTGCTCCAGCTCTCAGTGAAATTCATCCAAATATACGAAAGGGAAAGGTTGTTGATATAGTTTCTTTGGAAGCTATGTTGTATTTTTCTCCCCAGTTCAGGCTGTTTCCTTGAAACTTGATTTCTGCTTGTTGCTCTTTTAACTGAACCTGAATCTAAAATAACAAATATTATGGAAGAAAAAAAAAAAAAAAAAAAAAAAAGAGAATAATTCCTGAGTCTGTTTTCAGTTCCCTTCTGTGGCTCCCAAAAAAGCACTCTGCCAAGATTTCCAGTGAGCACTGTGTGCCTGGACAGCTGCAGTGCAAGCTGAGGCAGGGGAGTGCTGTCACAGAGCTCTTCAGGAGCCTTCTGTGGGCTAAGGAGCTCTGGAAATCGATCCCAGTTTGGCTGTGCCAAGCTCCATGTCCCTCAGCAAGCTGCAGGATCTCCTTCCAAACTTAATATCAAGTTTAAACAACTATTCCTCAGGCTCTACCTTAATTTTTTGCTGCTTTGGCTTAGAAGTCGCTCCTTTTCATGTCTTTGGTGGCAACACCATCCCATTCTCTTATACCTCTTTCTGCCTTTTATGGAAAAATCCTTCAGCTGCAACAAACTTGGGCCTTTTTCCTTTCCTCTTGCTATTCTTGTAAGCCTCTTATGAGACGTTTCAAGCATCACTGCTCAAAAGTTCAATAAACTAGAACAATAGTGGCCTTCCTCCTGTGTTTCCCTCTTGCCAGTTGTATGCAGGGTTGCCAAGATGAGTCTTTAAAGCCAGTCCTGAATCTTACCAATCTCTCCATCTGACATTTTGTTCCAGACAGCCTGTTGTGGTTTGGGACTATATATTGTGTGTCTCCTTGACTTCATGACTAATTGCGTGTCATGAACATTATTAGTAGAAGGGTTTTGACAGGATTCCATGAGAACACTCTGCTAGCTCTCCCTTATGGCTTCCCATAACATCAGAAATGATTTATTAGAGATAACTGATCTGGATACTCTTTTTAAGAGTGGCCTGGTTTTCCTTCTGTGTTCCTTCACCTATTTTTTTTTTTTTGTTACTTCAATTGTTTTAGAGATTGAAAATATTTGGACTCAGAAAAAATTAATAGTAAAGGATTCTTTATTTTGTGGTTCTGCTTTTGCCTTGTCTTTAGTGTGGTATCTTCTACCTGATCTGCATTTCTATTTCAAGGGTTCTTTAGATTCTTTTTTCCCCCAGTTCAAACATATCTTAAGTTTGGCTTTTTAAACTTACATGAGAAGGTTTGGGGTTTTGGAGGGTTGGATTTTTTTTTCATTTGACCTGTTGAAGATGTATGATCCCCACACAGACTAGCAGAGGAGCTTTTCACATTTTCCATTAACAAGTCTGTTCCTGGGGAGCAACCACCTCTTGTGATGACAAATCACTGTCTAACAAAACCCCTCTCCTGTTAGAGGACCTCTTTTCAGCATCCTTGGCTACTGTGGGAGTCTCCAGGTTAAGATTTGCAGGAGAAACGTGGATTAGGTTGCTTCCAATGTAGTCTAGAATGGATAAGAGCAATAAAATATAGATTTGTTTCCTGCCAACACTTCGAATTCTAAATCAATGTATTTTCCATCCACTCATGCTGAATGGGAGTTGTGAACAGCGAAGCAAAGGAGTTTTAAGAGCTGTTAGTAAAAGGCTAAAGAGCCTTTGTCTGAGCACAGAAAACCCCAAACTAATAAACTCCCTGCAGGGAGCAGAAATGACTTTATGCTTGTGTCACAAGCACAAAATATTGCCAAGCATCCCAGACAAAACCTGGTACAATGAGAAAGCAACTGAATTTCTATCAGGGTTCCCTAGATTCATATTTAGGTGAATAAATGATGGTGGATTTTCCAAGGTTTTGTATTAATAGTTGTGCCTAATCATCCAGGTTTAAAGCTGCTAATTGTAATTGCTGATTCATATGTGATTTTTTGGGGTTTTTTTGGCCTCTAAAATCACAGTTATATGTTCTATCTCCAAAAATGTCTCTTCTGTAGCTTCAGAGTGTAACCTGGGTGGGATAAAATCCGTGTCTTGCTCTATATGGTGCCTGACAGGATGGAGCCCTAACCTTTGCTGGCATCTCTAAACAGCTGACATTTTATATATGATGGATAATATGTGTTTGAGGTTTTTTAAAACCTTTTTAAAACCTTTAAAACTGTCAGAATGCAACATCAGAAATGTTAGTTATTACTGCAGTTTATTTTCAGTGATTGTTGTGATGTCACAAAATGCTGTAGCTCATGTAGCCTCTATCATAGGAGGGTTTCCTTGGGCTGGATTTATTTTAAGTCGTGCTCAGCCTTATCTGGTTGTGCCAAAAAGCTTTAAAACTCAATATCCTTCCATGCATAAGAAGCAAAAAGCTGGTTTTATGTTCCATTTATTGCTGTCTGCTGCAACGGGAAGAGGTAGGAAACTGAAAAAAAAAAAAAAAAGAGGTGTAATAAAGCTACCAGCATAATACTTTTGAGAATGAGAGGGAGAAGCTTTAGAGATGGGTTAACATTTATTCCACGTGTTATTAAATGGGGTGTGGGGTTTGTTTATCAAGGCTGTGCTATCCAAAACCCTTATTTGTGGGAAGGGAAATGTATTCAGAGAAAAAAACTGCAGAAAAATCAGGGGACTGCTTTGAATGAAGGAGAGTTGTGAAGCTGTCAGCAGGCTTGTTACTGCCCCTGGCATGACTGTTTGCTGTGATTCTTCACTGAAAAGCACATTTTCTGGAATTTTAGGTGGCATCTGCAGAAAATGCCCAAAGGCATAATGGACGAGATGCCCAGAACTAATTATCTGTGACATGGAGGGAAGTTTATAGCAGTTCCATTTTGAGTAATTCCAATTACTTGAGGACATTTTTAAAGCCCTGGCATGTTTGATAGAGGGAAGGGGGAAACCCAAACACAGCTTGTCAATGGAATCTGTTGATGCTGGCATCCAGTGCTGTGGATATTAACAGTGGGATAATACTTGTAATTCGTTTAGCTCGAAAAACAAAAGCAGCCAGAGTAAGGCCAAGCTTTATTAAAAAAATGAGTCTCCAAAGATAAGTTCCTCACTCAATATTTATTTACTTAATATGGACAATTGCTTTTTAAAAGTGTCAAGTACTCACCAGCTGCTGTTAATACCAGCAGAATGGGTAGCAAAGGAAATAACTAAGAGTGGTGCCATAATCATTAAGTGGGTTTTGTTCAAGGTAATCTGTGCCTGTGGTCAGAAGCTAGCCAAGTATTCAGTCTGTGGATTCTGGCCCCAATGAGCCTGCTCTCTGATCTAAAATAATGCAAAAAACCCAGAATTTTGTCTTTCAGACAGGAAGGTAAGGGGGCAGGGGGAGAAGGAGCCCGCTGTCAGCCCCAGGAGGTGGCTGCTCCTCGGGTGGCTGTGATGTTATAAATAAATAAAATAAAAACACCAATAAAAATGCTGTTCCCATTCCTACAGGCAGCACGGAGAGCAAACACAGCTGCAGAGGGCACCTGGGGGAGCTGGGCTGTGTGCCCTGGGCAGGAGGGGTGGCACAGGAGGGGACACTGAGGCACCCACCAGCCTTTGGAGGAGGAGGCAGGAGATGGGCACAGATTGGACACACACGGCCAGAATGGTGTGAGCTCAAAGGGCAGCCTTGCTGTGAGGGGCCTGAATTAGATTCAGCTGACATCATACACAGTGACTGATTAAATTTAGAATATGTGGTAATATCTTCTGAGACCTTCCATATGTTAATTATGCATGCTTCAATATATGGCTGCAGGAATCAAAGCAAAATTGCAGGTAGGGAAAATATTTTCTCTAGATGAACTTTAAACACAGTCTGTGAAAAGGTTTAACATACCACAGCCAAATTTATTTTTAAAATTGGTTGTCTTTAATGGATGAAAGACTTGCATGCTTAAATATTCAGGCTTAGTTGATATTTTGGGACAAGATGGTATTTGGTCCATATTTATCAAATGTAGTGGTTCTGTTGAAAAGTAGAGAGCAAACATTTTTAATGTGTTAAATTATAAAATGAGTTTAAAGACTCAAAGACCTCTGTGAAGTTTGTTAGCCAGTTGAAAATATTGCCTCTGAAATATCACAACAGCTTAGTAGAAGTGGATAAGCTATTAAAAAAAATCACAAACAGCCCTTTCCTTCCCAACCAACAAAAAACCCTCCTGTAATCTTGCATTTTGAGTGTAAGAAGCTTCCTATCCTTCTGCCCATCCTTACAAGGATCTCAGCTGCATAACACTAAGTACTTGAAATCATGAATATTCATTGTAATAAGCAACTTTGTGTAGATGATTACGCTGGACCCTTGAACTTAGGCAACGGGATTATTAAATTAATTAAAGCATATTATTAACTTAGGCTGAGCTGGAACTTGGGTAGACTACATTTAGGATTTTACTTTAAAAATCTTCATGAGTTTTACTCCCAGGAATGCATGGATTTCAGCTGTGGGGCAAACTAATCTGCAAATCCTCTTTTTTGTCTTTAATAGAAAGTCATTGTCTTTTACAGAAGATATGGTGAAAAACTTCTTTTCTTAAAAAACTGGACAGGTTTGCCCTGTGTACTAAATAATTTGGTTTGAAAACACTGCGGAAAGAAACTCTTGGAAGTTGTAGATCAGTTTTGTTATGCTTCCAGTTTGTCTGGGCAGATTTCATAATAAAAATTGCGAAATTTTTGCATAGTTAGATATAATCTGTTTGAGGAGCCCAGTTCAGACAGTGTGAACAACAGTAAGTTCCTGACCTACAACATGTTATCAAAGAGATTTCCAGTTTCAGATGCAATATGTATTTTTCTGTAGCAAGCCTACACTTCTTCCTTGACTACTCCTCCCCAGCATTTATTAGAAAGCCTAAATTTCAGTTGAAAAGGTCTTTTAACAGAAAAATTTGACTGAACAACTAAAAACTCTTTGTTTGAGAAAAACAGTTTATACAAATCTGTTTAAAGCTGTGGTTTAACTCTGATAGTGTGGCAAGGTGCCAGGGCTGAAAGATGTTTTGGGGAAGAATTTCTCCTCTTTGGCTCTTGATTAAGCATCTCCTCTCCCCCAGATAATTTCTGTGTATAAATGGGACTGAGCTACTCCTCTGGCTGCAGATTAGAGTACAAATTCTTCTCTGAGTATTTTATTGAAGTTGTTTTTGTAATAAAATCCAATGGGGCAGCATCCCACCATTTGTGTTTGCAAAGTGAACCTGCACCTGAGGGGAGGAGAGAATCAAAGAGTGCAATCTATCACGACCTGCCTGTTACCTGCAATTAGAATTGGATATTGTCAGGAGGAGAAATGATGGTTGGGGGAGTTCAGTTCAGTTTCCTTCTCCCTTGTAGTGTTGGGATACTTTATTGAGTTCTTTTTGCTTCTGGCTTACAAAGCCAAGTGACTCACTGGTAAGACACTGAAAAATTAGTAATTTGGTTTTTGCTTAGGCCTCCATATATAAATAACAGCACTGAGGTGTTCTGAGGATTTGGGAAGAAACTTGGCTTGGATACAAGGACAATGGAGACAGAAGAAGCAGAGTTGCACATTTGATAAAGATGGAAAAACGTCTATGGCAAAGGTATCGAGAGGGACCCTCAGAGCTGCCACAGTTTTGTTCTGCCTTTGGACTCAAGGGAGCACTCCTGCATCCACTGAGCAGCATCCTGGCACTCAGAGCTAAGGACTTTTCCTGGAAACAGCACAAGTGCAGCTCCAGCCAGGTAATAAAAATCTCTCCCCTGACCCTGAGAAGCGACAGCTCTGATGCATTAAGGCACTGGATTAGTTGGGCAATGCTGTCTTCCTGTTCATTTCCCAGTGTACAGGAATTAAAGGACTAAATAACGTTAAAACACACTTTTAATGCCCCTAAGGGCTGTTTGGATGGTTCTGGCTGGAAGAGCTGTTCTGTCATTCTGGTGTGATCAGAGCCCTTTGTGTGTGTACCTCAAATTGTGCGTCTCATGCCCATGGAGCAAATAGGATTGTCCTGTGGCAATGCTTGGTGTTATTTTGGGTTTGAGACTCCTGTTATTTTGGGTTTTAGAAAACTTGAAACTCTCCACTTTGGTCTGGCTTTGCACTGCTTGATCTTCATGTTCAGCTTCAAAAAGAGGTTTGGCTGAAGGAGGCAGTGCATAACTGTGTGCATAGTCACAGATGTGCACAGTTGGGCACAGTCTGAGGCTTTCCCAAATGTGCTTTCATTCCTTTCTCCAGTTCACATGTCCAAATGCTTCTTGAGAGGAGTCTTACACCAAAAATAAGAGGAAATATTTTCCTCTTTCAAGTTTGAATCTCTAAATGTTACTGTTCCCCCTGAGGTCAGCACAAGGTTTTTATTTCCCTGCACTAAGCAGGATAGAAAATTGCCAGTATCCATTTTTCCCCCCTCCAATCTTCATGGGATTTATCCATGTGCAATCACTGCTGATTGGATTCTCCCTTTTCAGGCACCCAGCTGTGCTGCCTGAATGCTCCCCCCAGCCTGCTTGCCAAGTTTAAATGCTTTACAGGGTCGTGTTTTTATCCAGGCCAATCTGAATTGCACATCTCTTCAAATGTTCCTCTTCAAAACAACAACAACAAAAAAGCCACACCAAAAAATCCCCCCAAATCTAAATCCACCCTATCCCCCAAGCCCCAGCCTCAGATTCTGGGATACCCCACTATAGAATGACATGTCTGTCATACTAAGAGATGCATCTGAACAGGGATCAAGTTTGGCCTCTCCTGAGAATTTCAGGTGCTATGTTGCTCTTTTTCTCCTGGAATAGCTCCCCCTTTTTTGACATGGCAGAACTCTTTTTTCAGTCTTCACCTTTGGAAGCTTAAGATGCCTTATGGTAACAAATTTCTTCCAACCACCTTCTGCAGAAAATAAAAAAAAATCTTGTCATATAATGAGTGAAGTTGCAGAACACTTTGGCCATGTTGAATGCTCCATTATTCTGTACAGAAGCTTTTTCTGTATATTTTTAATCCATTGAATTTAAAGCTGAGGCAATTTCATGAGCCAACACTTCATGAACTTGGGTGAATCAAAGTGGATTTTGTGGCTGAGGAGGAGACCCTGTGACACCCAAGGTATCCACAGGCTTTTGGCTACAAACCAGAGGAACTGCAGCAGTTTTAATTTTGATTGCTGTGCCTCAAGTTGCCATTAGAGACATCTCTCTCTTGGAAGATTTTCTTCCAAGTTTTTCTCCCCTTGCTGTGTTTGAGTGATGATTTCTGATCAGGCTACTGAGGCTGCAGGATAACAAATGTATGTTTGCATAAGTTGTCATTGATGGTTTGGTTTGTTCTTTTTGCCTCTGTTAAAAAGGCTTTAGGGTTCATCAGATACCAAAGCTGATCTTTGAATAATAAAGTAGGTAAACTTCAATTCAAAGACCTACTGGAAGTAGTGGAAAGCTGACAAAAAGTTGTCATGGAAACCACTAACACCTAGATATGGGGGAAGAAAGAAGCTTTCATTCAGAGGCCACAATTATTTGCAAAAGAATCTGTAAGTTTCTGAAACATTTTTTTCTGCTTAGTTCTGATGGTAGGGCTGCTTTTAATTTTCGTGAATGTATGTGTGGATTCACAAACACACACAGATGAGAAGCTTTGTGCTCTGTACTGGATGAATAAAAAAAGTTCTGGAACATGAAATTGCTGAGAATCAAAGAGAGATTAAGGGGAGGATTTTGTTGGCCACTTGTGTTTGATTATAGCTTTTCCATTTTTGATAAAGTGTGTTTAATTCTTATTGACTGAGCACAAGAGGGGAAAATGTGCATATGAAATAAATTTATGGGCAAGATGTGGAATAGAGAGAAAGTATCTGACAAGCCTGGCTAATCAGGAAATAAAATGGCAGCTGAAATTAAGAAGAAAAGGAGGGCTGTGTTTATAGCCTGTATTTTAGATACTCTTCTTTTGAGTTTGTCTTGCTAAAGTAACTCGACAATTAATTAACATTCTTAGAAAATGTGCAGTACATATCTAAATATGACTTTATACAACAGGGGTTGTTAAATTCAGATTTTTCAGTTATCTAGACTGTGCTGGACAATGATAGGTCTGTCATTTATGTACACTTTTAAAAATGTCACTTTCTCTATCTTTACAGAGCTCTTTCAAGGCAGATATTTAATTGTTACAATAGTTTTTGGAACACACCAAACTGATATTTCTGCACAGAAGAATCACACTAACGTTTTCAAAGGCCTATTACTGCCACTGTCCCCTGTCCAGTGCAGAGATTTGAAATGATGCTGTGCTACTTTTCTCACTGATACTGAGCATTTCCAGCAAGGGATTGTTTACTGTTCCATGCTTGCTCTTGGCTAGGGATCGTGATGCAACAACCTCACATCTTAATTAACAAGAATTCGCAGTGCAGGGTTTAGGCTGACACTCTGCTTTCATGTCAGTGCTGTGTGACTCAGTAAAAATCCCAGTACAACAGTGAAAAACCTTAATTGGCAAGATGATCACTCTTGGTTTAGCATGGCAGGCCCTGGAGACAGGGCTGATGAATAAAGATGCAGACCCCTGGGTACTGTGGTGAGAGCTGCTGTTGACTCATCTCAGTGATTTTATGGAAAAGTAGGGTTTCTCCTACACTCTGAGCTTCATTTGGAGTAAGGATGACAGAACTGGGCCAGGCCCATCCAGTCCTGTGTGTGTTCTCTGAGAGAGACAGCAGAGGCAAGGAAAGACAGCAGAGAACAAGGCAAAATTAGAGCTCCTGAGCCAAAGGAGGTGGAGAGGCAGCTCCCAAGTGTTTGGCAGCTTGGGCAGCACTCTCTGCTCACCTGCGAGGTCAAACCCTAACCCAAGGAAGTCAAACACCACTGCCTTTCATTTCTGAAGCTGGAATTGTGGCCTTTTCTTGTAATGCTAAGGGCCTGCATTAAACCTGTGGTAGAAATCAGTTTTACAAAAGGTGAGTGGATTGCTCTGCCTTGTTCTGTTGGTACTGGATAAAGCAATTAAAAGTTTAGTAAGGATCTCAAGCAGATAGTCCACACTACCCTTTTCACATCATACTCACATCTGTTTAGCTATTCATTGCCTTGCCCTTTGGTGCAATTGCTAACTGAAAACTAATTCATTCCTATTTTTATTAAAGCAAGTGGTGCTGTAATGATGAGCAACAGACTAAATCCATGGTGGAAGAGAATTACAGCTGGAGCCAGAGGGGTTTAGGAGATCAGCATAACATTTTTGGTGGAGGAGAATGGTAGTTTATTAAAATATGCAGCAGGATTAATGCTGTAGATGACCTTAAAATACTGACTAGCAAAGAGCAGAGTGGCAATTGCACATACAAGTGTAGCTGTGACTGGCTGATGGTGAGTGCTTGTGTTTAAAAGAGACCATCAAAATGTTATAAAAGACCCTAAATATGGCTGGATTGTGTTCATATAGTTTAAGGTGAATGTCAGCTTACCACAGAAGCAAACAAAACTAAGGTATTTCTCCCATTTGGTGAAAATTAAATGAATTGCTTTTGAAAATTGGAATTTATGATAGCAAATGTCACAGTGTGTGACTACAGTGCTGTAACTGCATGCAGTCTGCCTCCAGCAGATTTTTCCAAACCTGTGGGGGGCAATAAATGATATTTTTCTCCAAGACCTCACTCGTTAACTTTATAAATGCTCATTTTTTTTGAAAATAAACTCCAGTAATCCTTTCTCACGTGTCTTGGTCCAACTGAGATGTGTAATAGGTCCTTGCCATAGCCTTTTGTGCCAGCCTTTCCAATTAATTCACAGCAACACTGAACAAAACTAATAAGGTAACCCTGAGATGTGCTTGCAACATCCAGTGTCAACAGCAGGAATGGTCTGAGACTCAATTCCCATCCACCTTCTCTTGTTGTTGAGCCCTAGGCTATGTACACTGAAATGTCACTTCCATGAGTTTTGAGAGATTAAAAAAAATATTTAATGCATTTTTTAATAATATTGTGGCATATTTTATGACAGCGTTGGTTTGGTTTTCTTAGAAATAGATCCATTTTTATTGCATTTTAACACATAAAGTGTTAAAACTTGTAATAAAGTACCAGCAGTACCAAGACTTGTGCTATCAGATATTTCATAATAGCTGTGCTTTAGTTCTGAAAATGTTGGTGTTTGTTTTAGGCATATCAAGCAATCATATGCCCACAGGTATTAAGGCTTTGTTGTGCTTTAATCCCAAATTGTTTTCTCCAAGTGCAGGATTTTTTGGTGCTGAATTTGCAGTGCAAGGACAGAAGCCTTTGGCTCTCACTTTGAAAGCAGCTTGGGGTGTGGTGAGAGTTGTTTTATTTTCTGTGGAGATTTTTGAGCATCCTTCCAGAAATCTCAGCATCCTGCACTGCTGAACTTTGCCCCTACGTAAAGAAAATGGATACTTGAAGAGACTGGAGGGTAAAGACCTGCAGCAGCACACTGAAGGAGTTTTTAAAGTTTCAGCTGCCAGGCAGTCCTTTGGAAATCTGAAGATTAAACAGTGGAGTGAGTAGCAGACTCCCATTGACTTCAGTGAGCCAGGATTCAATCTCATTTCCTAATTAAACAGTCCTGCTCTTCAACAAAAGCATTAGGAAGATAAATGTTCAGTAATTGCTGTGAGTGTTTTCAGTGAAATCTATTTGCCCAAGATAACACATTTCACGAGAGCAATAACCACTTCTGTGGCTTCAAACTGTGCAAGAGGTGAATATGAGGGTGGGTAGTATTTTTGTGGACTTTCCTCTCAAGGTGATGATTTTGGGCTCCCTTGTTGGGGTGAATCATTTCCTTCATTTGCTCAGTTTCCTATCTCAGGCTATTGAAATCAAAGATGGCAAAAGGTGTTTAAAATACTTCTGCAAAATCAGCTCTTAAACTAACATTTTAGTCTTTTACATTCAGACCTGAATATAATTATTTAGAAGATAAAAGCCTGAGGAAGAAAGGTCTGTATTGTGTGAGCTATTTCCCCATTATCCCTTTTGATCTAGTTGGCCCATAACAAAGCTTCTCTAAATTTTCCATTAAGAGGAAGAAAAAGGACTTTATTTTGCTGCTTCAGGGAAAAAAATATGATTTGGCAGCTTCTATTCAAATAAATAGTTGTATATACTACTTTTACACTGGAGAATTATTTTATGTTTACAAAATTAATCCTAAAGATTCGAACAGGTTTTCTGAATGGGTTGAACTGTGTGTTTTAAATAGAGAAGCAGAATGTAAAGAAAATCAAACCCAAAAGTTGCCTGCACAAGTCCCACTGCCACAAAAGAAAGATCACATTGTTGCTGAGATGTGGGTCACAGCAGGATACGCTTCATATGTTTAATTGAATCTTTTTATGAATGGCACACTTTCATGCATTTCTTATGAAAGGAAACGTAGTGTTTTCATTTATTAGGAGCTAGGAGCAAGGTTGTATTAAAAAGATTGAAGGGTATGATTTATTCACCACCAGCTGCCAGTGCTTCCGAGCTGTGAGATGATACCTCAGAGGGATTTCTAAGGGCAGCAGCGCCGGCTTCACCTCACGTCCTGAGGGAATATCTTCTTTGAGGACACGCTCTCCTGCCCCACAGACACCTCCACCCCAGGGCCAGCTGGAGGGTGGAAATGCCATTTGAACCCTCTCTCTGGTGAGGCAGCACCTGAAGGGTTGTTCCTCCTTTTCCAGGTCTGTGCAAATCAGGGAGGTGCAGCACAGAGACACAGAGTTACCCCCACCAGCTCAGGTGGGTGCTCCATGCAGAATTCCACTTCCAACAGAGGTGCTGGTTGTGAGTGAGCCCAGCTCCACTGGTTTAATCTTCCCCTCATTGCATCCTCTTCCTGTTGCTTTTTATCTTCTTTTCTGACAGAGTCGGGACTAAATGCTGAGACAGTATTTCTTGTTTGGACTCAGATGTTTATTAATTCTTATCTATATTTCAGCCTTACAAACAGTGAGTTCTACAGCACTTCAAGCTAACGAAGTAAAAATGGATCCCTTCTCTCTCTTTATAGGGCCTTTTAAGGATAAACTGTCCAATTAAGAGATGACACCTAAATTATTTTTACTTTTAATCCAATAACCAACCACCTGTGGCCTGCAATGAGGACTTTTCTACCCAAGTACAAAATATCACCCAGACCCAGGAAGAAGAAGGTGAAAAAGAAAGACTGGCCTCTGCCCTAAAACCTCCATCCTGCTTTATATATATTACTATATTCTAAAACCTTAAAATCTAAATTTTGCACCCTGTTTGCACACACTTCTATTCAAACTGCACACCCACAATCCCAGTGCTGTCAATTTTGGAAGCCTTTTCCATGCTCTCAGGTTCAATGCAGTGTTTTCTTGGGGATCAATGTCTGTCAGCACAGAAACTCTGAAATTCTCAGTGCCCAGGGTTCCAGCAGGGTAGGACCCTGATGTTGGCTCCTGTCTGTCCTCATGTGCAGTTGTGCAGGCATGTTTTTCAGTTGATTTAGATGTATTCCCTCTGGTGGTAGGACAACTTCCTAAAAGGAAATAGCATCTGATTTGGACAGATGTCTGTCATTGTAATTATAAGTTTTCAAGTGGTTAATGACAGCAAAAAATGGTCAGAATCAAAATATTTAGGCTGCCTCCCATGTGTGTTCTAAATCAGGCTGAGCCCTTGCACAGAAATGTGAAATAAATAAGCACAACCTCCCTGGGGCCTCATGCACACACAGAAAAGAAACATTTTTTATCAGGAGAAAGTAAAATGTGTTTGGTAAATCCAGAAACACAGTTTCTGTCCTGTGCTCCTGATTTGAAGCAATAATGATAACCACAGAAGGGTTTTACAAAATTAAGGTGTTTTAAGGTCTCAGCTGTGCTGCTTTCATGTTTTATCTCTCTCCACAAGGTCCTCAGCTGGTGCTGTTTCTTATCATGGAATAATCTCTTCTGTGTCTTGCAGGAGAAGCACAATCTGTGTTGTCTCAGCCAAGTCTCCAGCAGGAAGAGGGAAGGCTATTTCCAGATTTCTGGAGCAGATTCATTGCTTCTGGAGTATTTTCTTCTCCCCAAATATCATTCAAGGCAAGCACTTTTCCTCTCCAAGCCCCTCTCATTACCCAGGACTCCCTTTCAATACTAGATTCATATTAGTCAGTGTTTATGCAGCTTTCCAAGTGTTACAGGAGAAGGAAGAGTTCTTTGCCAGCTATAAATCTGGGATGTGGACATACACGATGGTAATAGCCCATCACACGAGCTAATTAGTAGGTGATTAACGTGTAAGGAAAACAGACTACAAAAACGTTTTTGTATTCCACTTGTACTCACAAGTACACCTGACCTAAGTTACTTCCAATTTTTTTTTGCTTTGAGATTTTAGGCTGGTTTTATCCTATGGTTGCTAAGCCTGCTTCACTGTTTTTCCTTATTTTATTTCAAAATATGACCTGACAGAGGATTCACTTCATCAGTTAATGATTAAAAACCAGGCTTCTCTCCAGTCATAAATACCTAAGTTCTCTAAATGAGGTTTATTCTGATCTCTCTTATAGGAGAATTATTTATGCAAGCTCCTCTAGCCTTGATACAGAATTCAAATTGCCTGCAATTACTTGCAAAGTTCGAATTAACACAATAGAAAGCTTTTTCACTTGACAAGTATTTTTTTTTTCAAGTTCAGGGTTACTTCTCAGCCTCACCTTCAGAAGGCTGAATGATTTTGGTGTTTTGTGTCCTGTTTTCTCACCACATCCTTTTCAAAGCTCAAGCAGCACTGGCTCTCCTCCTGCCAGAGAGGATTTGGGTAGGCTGATCATCAGGACACTGATGAAAATTCAGAGCTGATGAAAATCCAGAGCAGGCCAATTGCTTTTGTCCTACATCCCATGCCCTGACTTTGAACCTGTCTTCTTGCCATGGCTGAAACATGGCTTGCAACAGGTAACAAATCTCCCCAGTTAGGGAGTTTCCACAGGAAAAGTTATTTCCTGTGTACTCATCCATTGAAAATTCGATATCTCCATGTTTGTGACAGAGGAAGGGGCTTGGGTTTCTTTTTTTTTCCCTGTTGGAGTTGAGCAATGGAATTTTCTGTTTTGATAAAAGTTCAGAAGTTTTGAAACTGCACCTGCATGCAGCTAAGATTACTGTGTGTTTTTGAGGAGTTCATCCTGCAGCCAGCCCCCAGCCAGCTCTGGTTCCTGTTTCATTCAGGACTTGAACACTCCAGTCCCAATTCTTCAGTTCCTTAAATTTCATCCAGGCATTTACACCTGTCAGAAGTGGGTTTAACAGGCTTTGCAGCTCTGTTTTAATGCCTTTCTTTGTACTTTTCCCAATACAAATAATATTAGAACAGTAAAAGCAATGGAATAAATGCCTAGAAGAGATGGGGTGCAACAGGAAACCAATGTGATTCATTTTTCAAAATCAAGATCTATTCAACCCTATCTGGTTTCTGGGTTCTGTTCACTTGATAAGGGAATAAAGTATATTGGAAGATTTTTGAAAACCTGTTCCAAAGAGGAAAAACAAGGGCTGCACCTGCTGACACATGGTTTGGTTTGCAGATACCGGTGGTGTGTACCATGTGCCAGGAGTTGTGATGAGTTTGGTCCAAAGCTTGAATGCCAGGAGGGAGTGGCAGGACAGCCTGAGTTCTGCACTCAGCTCTAGCAGGAGAGCCCTTACCCTTCTCTCTCTGTCCTCAGGTGTTCTGAAATTCAAGCAAGGTTTTCTGTCATCTTAGGGAGCTCATGCTCTGTTTCTCCAGAGCATAAAAATCAAGCAGAACACGCAAAGTTAGGATAATTAGAGATTTCTTAGCAGCTCTTGACGTAACTGTTAGTGGAGAATATGTGGCCAGACTGCTCCCATGGCTGGTTGCTGATGCATTTCCAGAGCTGTTCCTGGGAGCTTAGGCAGCTATCACACTCTTAAAACAAGCTTATTTGTGATAAATTGTCTGGGCACTCATTTCTCCCTCAGGTTCTCACTCTCTCAGTGCAGCTGAAGTGATATAATTAGCATTTTAAGTAAGGCAGTGCTTCAACAAAATTATTTTGGTTAAGATGACCCTGTGGATGGGGATCAGTTTATGGTTTATGCACTCATGGCAGCTTGCCTCACCTGAAGGGCTGAGGTCTGCAGTTGTTAAGGCTTCTGGTGGAGTTTAGGGACCTCTTTAAACAGAAATGGATCATGGCAATTTCATCTTGAAATGAATAAAGTTTGAATAAGCTGTGTCAAGGACTGCCCTGCCCCGGGGAAAGGTGCACTCCCCAGGTCATCCTCACACAGCAGAAATAATTCAGTGCCACAGCTGGCACCCAGAAATGCAGCAGCAGTGATAAAGTACATCGAAATCTCTGATCCAGTGAGCTGATGGGAGTGCCTAGAACCCTGCCCCGTGTAAAACACAGAGTTCTGCAAGAACAGCTTGCTTATTTCCTCAGTGGGAGCTGATAGAACTTTTGTCTGCCTCTTTCCAGGCCTGCTGGAGTACCCAGCAATGCCCCATCCCCATCTGTGTGCTCTGAGGATGAACTCCGTGTGTTTGTAGCATCCACAGTAAGACAATGCTGAGATAAAACTTTGACAAGGTGATCTGGCTCCAGGTTGAACTGGGAGAAGCTGATGTACATCTGCATTGCTTTAGTGGAGAAAAGGGTAGCTCTGAGCCAAAGGTGTGTATGTGGGGTCTTGGCATGTATCCTGAAGGTCAGACACTTCTAGGAGGGACATTATAACATCAACACTTCTTCTTGACTCTGAAGGAAGCCAAGTGGCCAGTGGGAAGTTTTTAGGTGTCTGGATGTACCACTTGGTCAATAGATAAATTTGAGGGGAAGATGAGACTTGCTGGTGCCTGGTTAGAGCTGTGCCAGCTGTGCCTGCAAGGCTGAGGTCTTGTGAGACCCAAGAATGTTTGGTCCTCATCAAGCCTGTGAGCTCCTGGCTGATGGGAACAGGCACAGCTCGTGTGACTGCAAGGCAGATGGCAAGAAGTGTGATGGTAGAAAAGTTCCTCTGGGAGACCCTGCTTAAGGGAAGTGTGTCAGAGTTGGTTTCTGAGCACTGCAGGCCATGTTAGCTGCAGGAACTTTCTGCCCAATAAGTTTTTTTCTGAGGCAAACTGCATCTGAACAAAACAGACTTTTGAGGTGGTTTGTTTTCGTCCTGCCTTGATGAGATGGCTGGCATGGATGTCCACTGAAACAATTCATGGCTCTGATCTGCAAGGGATAATTGGGACTGAAACACTGGCCCTGGAACAGAGAACCTTAGCTTTTTCTCCAGCTTGTTCAAGAAAGTGGCTGTGATTAAAATAATGAATGAAGGAAAAGAACTTGGACTTCCATTGTTGTAATGTTCTGTATTTCACCAGACTCATTAATGCATTGAGCTTCAAATCCTGCTGGATTGCAAATAGCAGACCTTTCACTAGCTCTAGGCAGTCCTGGGTCCCCTGAGTTTTGATAAGCAGAGAGGAAAGACTAAAAGTTCAGCACTGGGGAAAGAAGCCCAGACTCCCTTTCTGGTGAAAAATAACAATGAAGCAGCGTTGTTCCTGTGCTTGCACCAGATCGTGGAAGTCACACAATATTCCCCTTGCACAGCACCATTTTGCCTGTCCATCCTCTCAACCTGACTCCTGCAGCTGCCTGGCCCAGATCCCAGCTCTTCAGTGGGGGCAGAATGCTGCGATCTGCCCCTGTGTGTGTGTCAGAAACACGAACATCAGCCTTGTTCTCTAACATTTATAGTGACTTATCTGCTTTAGGATCCAGCTCCCCTGCTCTATTTAAATCTCTCTTTGACAATCTGGATATTAGCACAAAGATGCTGCTCAGCTTGCTCTCAAAAACAAAGTACAAAGAGAGGAAAGAATTTTGTTGAAATATATTAGTGAGTATTACAAGCTGGAACTTGTTTCAGCCACTGTGTTCTCCCTGCATCTGACAAAAACAGTGCCTGTCTTATCTATTACAGAAAATCCCTGTGATCAAACTGCACTTCAGCTGCTGGAAACCATTGTAATTTTCCTATTGCTCACTGTTTACACCAGGAGAATGAATCCTAATTAATTTTTGTTAGGCACTTACTGTGATTGCTCAGCTTTCTCAAGGGAAGGCTGAGGTCAAGAATCAGTTTGTGGAAGGATTTGCTTTTTTTGAGATGCTTTCCAAAGGTTTTCATTGCACCTGGAATTTGTCAGCCATATCCTCTTGGGCTGTGTGGAGGGAGCATTATTCATGAACTTTTGGAGCTAGTGAAAGAGGGTGCTCCAGGATTAGAGTCTTAAGCCTTCCCACAGGCTTTTCTTCCTGTTCCCTTTTCCCTTCAGACCCCTCCCAGGTCTGACCTGCATTTCTGTGGCAGAGATGTTAGTTTGGAGATTAGTAATGACAATTTTGTGTAGTTAAAATATGAGTATCTTCTGAGACAAAATTCACAGCTTTGCCCTGATCAGGTGAGATTAAAACTCTACAGCTCAACTAAACTTAAAAGTATTTATAGCTTCCTCCTTTTGGCTCAGAGGCCATCTTATCTAAAACAGATGAGAGCTTATCCTTGTCTTTAGATTTTGTTATTCCTAAATTTTATGCTTATAAACAAGCTATCAGAATTTAGTGAAATGACTCCCTTTTTAATAAAGGAATCTATCCTGCAGAGTAGTAAGAAATAAAACTTCCTATTAGTCTTATTCAATGAATAGATAAGCAGCAACCCTTCTAACACATTGAAGTGAGTTTAGAAAAGGAGGGGGTTTGGTTGTGATCTTTGGTTTTCCTTTATTTTCTTTTCCTTTCAGTGATATTGGAGTATTTAAATCTTGGGCTGCTTGGAAAACAGAAATTTTACTTCTTATTTGGCGTAGGATTCAAATAGGAGGTAAGGCTGTCAGAGTCTGGAGGTGGATAAAACATTTCCCAGATTTTATAGGGAGCTTGAACTTAGGATTCTGATTTCACTCATTCCAAGGAAAGAAGCCAGAGGAGAAGTTGTATGTATAGAAATATTTTAGATGTATTAAAATATTTGTATGGCTCTCATCACTGGTTTCTGAGTGAGTAGGTTTGGATCTGAATTTCAGCTGCAGTGGAGTCTGGATCAAGGCTTTGATTTAGGGCCATCCTTCATTCTAAATGGCTTCTGTGGGTTTATGACCCTGCTTTTTTTTTTTTTTTTTTTTTTTTTTTTTCTTTTTTTTTTTTTTTTTTTTCTTTTTCTTTTTTTTGTTGGAAACTCAATAAATTTCAGACACTTCAGGCAACACAATGATTTAAATTGGTGAAGTGTAGCAGAGTTGTTTGCAGATAATAAACTTGTGGATATCATGGGAAGCTGACACCTGTGATTGTCAACCTTGACCTCCAACCATTTTGGCTTTAAGTAAAATCTTTGTGAAAGCTTTGCCTGGTCAAAGATCTCCAAGGAAAGGCTAAAACATAAGTATGTTATTAGTGAATGCACCATAAAAGCTTAAAAATAACAATTGATTTCTAATCATAAAAAAAAGGAAAAAATATACATATGACATCTTAAGATTCAGGATAAATTGCCTGGGGTTATGGGAAAATCTGAAAAGGCAAAAAGTTCTGTGCTGCTTCCTGACATTTGAGCAAACAGGTTTTTGCAGCTGTGTGTAATTACAAGAAGTTAGAGGACTGTTTATTTAACAATGATATATTTATACATTTACTAGGAAATACGGCATTAGTCAGAGAGGCATTAAAATATCTGTTAAGCTATCCATTGTAATATCTGCAAACTGAAGCCCTTAAGACATAATATTCTTCCGTAGTATTCTTCCATACAGTCATTTTTCAGTTTCCTGTACACACAGCTAGAAAGGCATAATCCAAGGGGGAAGTTCATGGAGGTTCACACAGAAAAAGGCTTATGCACCTTTAGAGTTTTTTTCTCCCTCTGATATAAATTTAACACCTGTTTGCATGTCAGGACTTCAGGATTTTGGAGTGGTTTTGGTGTGTTTTTTCTTTTTGTCACTTTTGTTATGTTGGGCAATTGTAGTGTCTCCATTCCTCAGGGGAAAAACTGAGCTCTGGCCTGATGAATTCAAAAGGCAGAGGGGAGATTCAGATCCCCAAACTCCAGACTGACCTCTTACCTGCACTTCTAGTCCTACAGACACTTTTGGAAATGAAGATTTTTTGTTTGTCTTGAATAATTAATGTCCCGAGTCACTTCTGCCATGTTATGGAAGGCCAATTTGCCATTGTGCATTCCCTCTGTGGCCTGGCTCCTACCAGGATTCACTCAGGGTTTATCTGTTGGCATCAGCTCCATGTGGAGCGCAGTGACAGCCCCAGAATTCCTGAGAAAAATGTGTGGAGAAGGAGGGGATGGTGACACGGCTCCAGTTTGCACAGCAGTCTGGTGGTAAAGAGCCTTTGATGGTGATGTGATGCTGTCTCTTCCCTACAGGACCATAATCCCTGTGCTTTTCTTGAAAAAACTGCCCCAGCTCACAGTTGATGTAATGAAAATTTCTATTCCTCCTTTAAAATTAAGTTCTGTTGAGTTAAGGAGCCCAGGGAACAGCAGCCAATATTTCAAAGTCACAGGGTTAGCATCTTATGCATTCATATAAAAACCATTTTTAATTTTATTTTCTTCTATTTTTTTTCTTGGGTAATCTATCTTCTTTCTTCATCTTCTTGAATTAATTTAGTGGTGTTGAAAAGTTCTGAAATTATTTCCTGGACTTGATTAATTATTTGAGACAATGGGAGTTGTTTAGTTGACTTCACTGTGAATTAGAACAAGTCATTTATTTAAATGCAAGATACAGCACGAGCAAGCAATAAAGTCAACTCTCCATTCTCTTGTTCCTCCTAAGAGACACACAGGCACTCTCACTTGTAAGTCCAGTTTTGTCTCTAATCGTGAAAACAGATTGTTCTCCAGACCTTTTTATTTTATGGTGATTTGAGAAGAGGTTACTGGTGATGATATGTACACCTTCCTACTGAAAACTGGATTAATAGCATGAATTCTTCTCTACAAGTTTTATCAAATGAAAACCAGAGCATATCATGGAATATTTAGAATAGATTTTTTTTTCTTTTTTTGTAGTTCAAGGCAGTTATATGGTGTGATGTTCATAATCACAGGAATCATTTAGGTTGGGAAAGACCCCAGAGATCTTTGAGTCCCCCAGCACTGCCAAGTCCACTGCCTTAATTATGTTTAAATGATTTCCTTTTGGGCATGCCTGCCCTGTAGATTTTAGAGGTGGGAAGCAAAACAGAGCCTGTGACTGAAAATAGATAAGCAGTGGGATGAATCTGCCACACTGCAGCATTTTACTCTCAGTCCTGCAGTGCATCTTGCCCCTCCATCAGGAACAGCATTTTATCTGGGTGGAGAAGGCAGACTCTACCTGACATACTCCCTTGGGCCACAGCTAATAAAATTTCTTTATTTCTTTTGTGGTTGTGCTTAGCAAACCAGCACTGAGCAAGGCTGTGACACTAGAGGGGAGAAACCCCAACCCCCTGACTGTTTCTTTTGCTCTTATTCTTTTAAGTTTTGCTAAGGAGGGACAAAACAAATTGGAGTGGATTTTGTGGAGTATCTTTAAGAATATGCCTTCAGGCTTTTGCCTCTTTCTGCTGTGGCAAATGTTATTGGGAGGGGACACAAATTGCTCCACTAGAACAGTCCTAACTTCCCAGGGACTTCAAGTTTCATCTATTTCACTTTGCAGTGTCTTGTGCAAGCATGGCTGAATTCAGACAAGGTAGTTATTTAAATGGCATGTTCTGCCTTAAAATTGTTTGCTTATTCTCCTTAATTACAAACATTAGGATACATAACTCTGGGACTACCCTTACCCTGCAAATCGACCTGAATCCAATTTTGGACTCTCCAGTAATTTTAATAATATGTTAATTTTCATAGTGTTAAAGGTCTTTTGATCTCACTCTGCCTTAGGATATAATTTTCATTGTTGGTCTAGTCTTTCTGCCTCTGAAGTTAATAAAAAAGGCTTCCATTAAATTCAAGAGGAGACAGAATTTAATCCTTTTCAAAGCAGTACCTGGTTCATAGACAGGTGTGCTGCCTGGACTCTCAGATGGGAAATTACAATTGAGATTGTAGTTTGATAATAAACCTCTGTGGCTACAGTAACCCGGGTGACAGTCTGGATCTCAGTCTTAATGGTAAGGGGGGTTCAGGTCCCTACTTGTCTGATGCTTAAATATTCTGCAAAATGAACTTATGTGTCACTTTCAAAAGCAGGAATGCTGTTTTGTAACTCCTTCTTCTCTTTATTACTCCCATCTTTGCATTCGGTGCAGAAATATATGTATTTCTCTATATATTATATGTATATGTTATTTATATATATATATAATACATATGTATCCAGAAATATCCTGTATAGTATCTCCAATCTTCTCATAGTAATTCTAAATTGATTCTTTATTCTTTCTCTGTGTTTATACAGGGATGGTAATGTAGAACATGTGGTGGACTGTTGGGAGGTTGCCCTGCTGATAGCAGTATTGCTCTAAAGATGTATTTTTACAATATATTGTCTGAATCTGCACCCCAGGTTCACAAGGACGACATATCAATCTGACTTTTCTTGTAGATTCCAATAATCCTTAAAATCCTTAAGTATCTTTTCAATCCTTTTTGGTACCCATGGTCCTGTACCTTTTACAAACACTTAACATTATTACTGCTTGATCTTGCTGCTTCTTTCTGGCTGTTTTAATTCTGAGATTACTCATGTGTGCTCCACAACTTCCCTGTAAAGACAGGGGATGACTTTTGCAATTGGCATGTCATGATGAGACCATTTGGGATCCTAATGAATATATTAAACAGGCTGGGGAAGATGAGAACTGTTTTGGATTTGTCTGAAGACTTCTTTGGAGCCATTCAGCGAAAAAAAAAACCAAAATAAGGAAAAAAAAATTGTTTTCAGCGCTTCAGTTGCGACATTGTTTGCTTCAAAATGAAATGCTTCAGTTTGAGGTGACTTAAACTTCAGGCCCAGTTCCAAAGAAAAACATCTTGATTTAAGAAGAGTATTTTAGCAAAACCTTTTAATTGATTTGATCCACTGTTCTTTCTCTGTGCTTTTCCCTTTTGTGTGCCTGCAGCTGCCAAAGTTGTGGCACCAGAGCTACAGGCTGACCTCTCCTGTTTGCCTCTGCATTTTTTGCATAGTTCCAGTTGCACTGTCCTCACATCACACCAAAGAGGAAGTCAACACTGAAAGCAGAGCATGGACAGTTTCCTCAGTGCCTTCACACACCCTGAGTCCCATCTGAAGCCACCTCCAAATGAAATAAGATAAAGGTTGACAGAAATTACATTCGAGAAAACAGTCCTGGAAGAGATTTAGAATTTCTTGGCTTGAGAACGCAGCCCTACTGTGACTGTTGGAGATGAAGGGGTTAAAACTCCTCTGTGTTTATTTTTTTGGTTTCTGATTCTGCCTCTGGAGAACTGTGCTGGTCACTGAAGGCAGTAGGAACACTTCACTGGGTAGAGCACTGGTTCCAGCTGGTGCAGCCCCATCTAAAATCACCCCTCTGCAGCAGGATGGGTGTAATTTACTGTCCTTTCTGGTTTTTGTGAAGACACTCAAATAAAACCCCCTCCACTACACAAGAACAAAGGGCTATCAGTGGGTAATGCTGATGAATGCACTTACTGGTTCAACGGAGCACTTGTGGGAATTTGCCCAGGATTAATTTTGATTTCCCAGCACATTTGCAGGTGAAACATATTCTGAAGTGAAATAAGAGGTTAATCATGAGAAGGCAGCTGACTGCTCTAAGCAACAGCCTTTTTCATCAATGCCTCTGATGCAAATAAAAACCCCAAGCAGCCCTAAAACTAAATATAGCATAAAAGTCCTCAAAAGCCAGTCAATAAATAGTAATTATCTCTCACAGCTGGAAGTATGTTTTGCTTTGAGTGCAACCAACAAACTGTGCTTGACTGTGTGATGATTATTTCAATCAGGTTATAAAGGAGAAAATGCTATTTTGGAGCCCCTCACTTGGAAGGTGTTCCTGTAAATGTGCTCTATTTCCAAACCCCTCTCTTCCTTTCCAAACTGCTGCAGACCTGGATAAGTGGCAAAGCCTGGCTGGTTTGATCCCAAAGCTGCTTTGTGATTCAGATATTGCTGATGGAACATCAGGCTTTTTCCCTTTGCTCTCACTGGTCCCAACAGAGCAGAGCAACGTTCAGTATGGGATCAGTCCTGAATTTTGGGAGGGAGAGAAAGGAAGGGAAGAGATGAGAAGGCAGCTCTTGAAAGAGGAATTAAAAACCAGGTCTGCCATGTCTCATGGCACAGTGATTTTTTTTTTTTTATTTTTCAGACACCTCACCAGCACTGGAGAGTGCCTTAAACTGGGAGATCTCAACAAGCTGATCCTCATGACTGGCTCTCTAAAGCTGTCAAACTGAAGGACAAGTTTGAATGAACTCTCAAAATCAACATGTCAACACTCAGGTCAGGAAGCTGAAATTTAGAATGTTCCTGTGGTGCATTGTCCTCGTTCCAGGGAGTGAAATTGTTGCAGTACCAACCATCCCATAGAAATCCTGGGCAGTGGATAATTCCCATTTCAATAAGAGCCACATTTTTCAGTATCATCTCCCACTTTATGGGACCTGTGCTAGAAACTACATGATCTTTGAGGCTTTCTTTTTGCCTGTTAGAATGATGGTTGTATTCTGGAAAATAACATCTGTTCTGGTGTCCAGTCTCCATTTCTGACAGTATCTACATACCCAATAGTTTTCTCAGTGTAATTAAAATATTGCCAGGCTCCTGTAGATGGAAGTGCACTGCATATCCACACCACAAATTGTTACAGACCTCCCTGTGTGCAGTGTGCTGTTTTGAAAAAAAATACAACCTGAGGTGCTGCTGCAGCTTTTAGCTGAATTTTTCACATATTCTCATTTTTCTTCTTGCTAACTGGGCCGGTTGAAATTTTCACATTGGTTTTCATATTGATGGTAAATTTGAGAAAGCAAAGAGACTGCCAATTGTTTTGGTTATTGGTTAAGCAGATCTCTGTTTTACTAGAATGACAGGCACAAGGAAGAAATTTTGAACTCCCAGGGGGCATATTTTGTGTTGTTTGAGTTTTTTTATTAAACAATGGACTCTTTTTTTGGAAGCCATTTATGTTTTCATAACTAAAATTTTATGATGTCGTGTGCAGCTTTTCAAGTATAAGTCCATCATTAAAAGGACTATGAGGTGGTGCCACTTACAGTGTGCACCTGATTTATCCTTGAGAACCATTAAAAAATTGTTCTATTTAAGTGGTATTTTTTTTCTTTCCTTTTCCTTTTCTTTCCTTTACTTTCCTCTTCTTTTTCCCTTTTCCTATATTTTGTTTTTCAGGATTCATACAAGGAGTAGAATCTTGCTTTGTCAAAACCACTGAGGAATAGGATAGATGGAGTCTACGTGGTTTATATGGCCCTAAATGTTGCAGAACTGTGATGGATTGTAAAAATATGATAGAGTGCAGAAATCCATTACAATCAAACGAGGTTTTCCCGAGATCAGTGTGGAACAACATATCTTGGTGTCATTCAGATGCTCTCTCGAGGTTGCATTCTTGGCAGCTGCACACTTTGGCTGATTTTTTTGTTTTTCCAACTGTATATGGACTTCTTTTGTTTCAAATTAATCTCTTGATTGGCTGCAGATGTACACCAAAATGTCCTTTGTTTCAGTGTACATTTTCAAGTGACTAATGATTAGAGCTGGTTGGAAACTTTTCCATTGCAATGACTTGACAGACACTTGTGGTTGCAGCAAAATTGATATTTTCTGTGGAAATGCATCACTTTTGCCAAGGGAAAAAAAAACCAAAAACCTATTTTTTTTTTGTCAAGTCATCCTGAAATCCATGGTTTATTTTAGGTCAGCTGGTTAAATGGCTCGGAGCTGTTGCATTGTTTTAGGGCACTACTTAAGGCTTGTTTTTTATGACCTCTTGTATTTGTTGCTCCAGGCTCCATTAATCAATCTGCTTCATCCATCTCTTGTTGGAGATGGCAGGATAGCAATCTGGGAGCTGTGGTAGTTGTGATGCCTTCAGAGAGAGAAAATATCCCACAGAAAAGTTATGGATAAGAGCACAACTCCTGTGGGAAAAGTGCAAGAGCACCAAGATTGCAGTTAAAACTTGGGAAGGGTTGGGGTGTTTTGTGTGCAAAAGATAGTTGTGAAAGCATTTAGAAAGCAATCCAGCCCATAATTGATAACTATTAATAATTTGATGTTATAGAGAATTAATATCTTATTCATGAGCTTCCTTTAATCATCTGTAGTTTTAGCACTTTATTTCTTTTTGCAGAGGTGCTTTTATGCTCAGTCTTGAGGCTTAAAAAACCAAAACCACAATAATAATAAACATTTGTGCTTCTTTTAATTTTAATTTTGAGGGTACTTTTATACAGCCTTTAAAATCCCCTCAAGTCTCATTTTTCAATCCTCTGTCTACTAGTACAAAGGCTTGAAACCTAACCTTGCAGTAAGCAAATACAACATCATTAAGTAATTACTTGTTTTCAGGAACAGTGATTCTAAGGAAAAAAATCCCAACATTACAAGACTTTCACTGGTATACTGAGAACTGGATAAATAAGGGATAACAATAGTGAAACTCTGATTATTGCAGTGGCTGCCATCTCTATGACCATAAGTCATTAAATGTTCACAAAAGTGAATAAGCTGCTTAATGTAGTATTCCCCCTCGATTTGAGACTTTATCTAAAAAAAAAAACCCCATAATAAACACCCCCCCAGCTTCTTAAACATCTGTCCCAGCATCATGCAATTGGAGCATGGAGGAAACAGAAGGGATGCACTAACCAAAAGTAATTCCTGTAAAACAGGGCCATAAGGAGATCGGATTGGTAACTGAGCACATCAAGGACTTAATGTTATCTGAATCCACAGTCCACGCTTCTGCAGGCACTAACAACCTCATTTAATATCTACAATATCACTCATTTGTGGAGGGATTAGAAAAATCTCTCTTTTGTACCCAATAGTGTGCACACATAGGGGCTCCAACTTATTAAAGCTAATTTTACAATTAGAGAACACACTGAATCTGTGAATTAGCACCACAATGACAGGAACAGATGTCACTCGCTGTTGAATGAGCAACATAAAATATCAGGAGTGTAATGTGCAATGCTGCCTCGTGATTTCTGACGGCCAACTCGGCCCCCCTGAAGTCAGGCTGCTCCTTAAAAACCTTATCCTAGTGTTTGTCTGGCCAGAGGCAGATTGCAGTGGTGACAGAAGCCACCCCCACTGCAAGTCCCAACCCCTCCCATCCCCTTTCCTCAGTCTGCCAGAAACCCTGGGCAGACCCTGCTCATTGCAGTCATTCCCCTCCGGGGATGTGTCAAACACAGAATCAAAGTTAATTCTCCCGAGGCCACTCTTGGACCAAGCCACATGCAGCCCTAATCCTAATTACATCATTTTCTCTTGTCAAACATCATTTCACTAGGGCAAGGTGTTATTTATATCTCACAAGAGTGTAATTTTTAATAAACACTAGGTGAGTTTAAGGCAGAGTTGTGGATGGACTCTTGTTCCCACAACTGTGATGCCAGAAAAATCATATGAAGGTTTGTACAGGAAGGGTGAAAGGTTTGACCAGATAAATTTTACTGTCATCCCAAAGAGAAAAGAGAAAACCTGATGACTAGGGTGTAAAGAGGGAGCAGTCTACAGGTTCGAGGGCAGACATTGCTCTGCTTTGGTGCTGGGAACTGTCCTGTAGCTTTTGTGTATTTGATTAATGAGCAAGATAGGGTTGGAAGGGTTGAAATGTTCTGTATAATGTAAGGATGCACTGTTGGCTGCACATCACTAAATATGTGCAAGGGGTAAATTGACAGCTGAGAGAGTATCTGAGATAACCTGGTGGAAAATCAGCCCTGCAGTGCATCTTCAGCATCCTCAGCAACCCTAGAATACTGCTGCAGAAGGATATTTCTATTTTTTCCCCTTCCTCATGGCTTCATAGCAGAAAGTGTACAGGAAAATTACCACCAAATATCACAGGACAGTTTGGTACCGGGGAGCTTTTAATTGAGAATAGTTGTGGTGTGAGAGATTCCAAGAGATGGAACCTTCATTCCCAACCTCTTCTCACAATTCTGTGGATATGGGTAGTCATGTAATCCAGATCCACCTTTTGTGAGCAAGCCAGGATCAAATTGCTTCCCTGATGCCCTGAAAAAGGGAGTGTTATTTTTTTCAGGGTGCTCTTTGCAGCACTGTGGCATGGTTGGGAGGGGCTTGGGGTCTGCTGGCCATAAAAACCCTGTTCCCCTTCTTTTTGGGTTCAGTGCCAGCGATTTTGTGAGTAATGAAATCAAGTGAAAGCATCATGTTCTCTGCAGGAACAGCAGAAAGCCAGCACAGTATTTGCAAACCATATTCTTGTTGAGCCTCCAGCTTGCTCAGGAGGGCTTTTCTGCTCTAATTCATCTGATTTGCTCTGGTGAGTCAAGCAATTCTGTGACTTCACAAGTGTTCCTATGGACACAAACACGACGGCCTTGGATCACACGGGAGATAAGACACCGAGTTTCTGAGAAACAATGGATTGGATGAGAGAGAAGCATTCTGATCCTGACCATGGAAACACTGAGCTTCAAGCTCTGTGATTGGCAGCCACAATAGTTACCATGTCCTTATTTCTTATTTTGGAAAGCTCAGTTTCCCCTCCAGATCCTCAGTGCTGAATGGCTGGGACTGCTCTCTTGACTCCAAGAGAAATTTCAGGCATGGCCTTTGGGGTTTAACCTGTCCAGGGATAGTTTTTTTTTGTCGAGGCATGTCAACACAGGGACACTGCATCCTTGCAGCACACTGTCCTTGTCCCTGTTGCTGGGGAAGAAAACTCAATTGTTTCTGGTGGCACACGAGTGTGCGAGCTTGGTGAGTGCACATACAAGATCCTGGCTCTTTCCAAGCTGATTTATTTTATAATAAATTGCATACACACTAGTGTTGGGAAGACACACGAGGCTTCAGCCTGCTCAGACTGCCGTCAAACCAAGCTTTGCATTTAATTTTAATGGAAGCCGCTCTGGTCCATCAACATCGCTCACTGCGAGCTCCGGCGGGCGGGATACACAAAGCGCTTTTTGACAGCTATTTTTAAGAGCCTTTAGGACAAACACATCACAATTCCTTGTGTTTTGCTCGCAGTTTAAGCGGATTTTTCACCCCCGGCCGGGTCGGGGTGCCCTGTTCCAGGCGGCCCCACGAGAGGGCACCCGGGGCACGCCGAGCCCGGGCAGCCCCGCCGATGGTCCCGGGGCACTGCGGCTCCCGGGGACCGGGCAGTCCCGCCGATGGTCCCGGGGCACTGCGGCTCCCGGGGACCGGGCAGCTCCGCCGATGGTCCCGGGGCACTGCGGCTCCTCGGGACCGGGCAGCCCCACGATGGTCCCGGGGCACTGCGGCTCCCGGGGACCGGGCAGCCCCACGATGGTCCCGGGGCACTGCGGCTCCAGGGGACCGGGCAGCCCCACGATGGTCCCGGGCACTGCGGCTCCCGGGGACCGGGCAGTCCCGCCGATGGTCCCGGGGCACTGCGGCTCCCCGGGACCGGGCAGCCCCACGATGGTCCCGGGGCACTGCGGCTCCCCGGGACCGGGCAGCCCCAGCAGCCTCATCCCAGCCTTCCCCAGGCCAGGGCTGAGTGCTCACCTGCAGCTCTGCCCGCTGAAATCCGCCTTTCCTTGGCAGAAAACCAAAACTGAGCGCAGGCTGCCCTACAGCCACAGCCTGTTCTTGTGTTAAACCTGAGAGCAACAATTCTCCAGCAAAGCCAGGGAGTTCGGAGGAATGCTCAAGCTTGCTAAGGCTAAAAAAGAAACTAAAGCTAAAAAAAGGCTGAGTCTCTTTGGATTTCTAAGTTTAAATGCCTTTATTCTCATTTTATCAGGTAAAGTTTAAAGTTTTAGCCAGTGGTTCTCTTGTACTTTTCATCGGTTATGGCGATCGCTCTGTAACTTCACGTTTAGGTAATGCATTTCCAAATTATAGATCCAGACATCTCCCATGAGGAGCTCTATATCAAATTATTACAGTCCTCTGCTTTTGCCTTATTGGTGGTTTCTTGTTTGTTTTTGTTTTTTCCCCCCTCCTCTATCTGTGGTTGACAAGCACAGCTGCTGGAACAAGAAAAGTCAGAAAGATTCACCAGATTAGAATAAATGTCTACAAATCTCCCTAATTTCTTGGGAAGGGGTTGATGGAAGCTCAGATTAGCTGCCCAGAGGCCACAATCTCAATTAGTCATCAATCTGCTGTCAGGCTCTCACAGAAGGAGATGCCTGGATGAAGAGTCACAGAATGGTTTGGGTTGAAGGTATCTGGAAAATCACCCAGTGCCATGGCCCCTGCCATGGGCAGGGAATCTTTTCATTAAACCAGGGTGCTCAGAGCCCAACCCCTCTGGTCTTTTATTTCCACCTTGAAATAGTATTTTACAACAATTTAAAAGAATTGCTTCTTTAAAATTCTTACTGTTTATTGGGATTATTTTTTGTGGGTTTTTGTTGTTGTTCTTGTTGTGCTTTTTTGTTTGGTTGGTTTTGAGTTTGTTTTTCTTTTTTCCCCACAGGGAATGTTTTTTAGATGGCTTACCTGGCCAAGATGAATGTCAAACCTGAGGACTGTAATGCATTAGCAGTAGGTAGGTGAGGAGAATCTGAAATGATTTTTGTCTCAACAAAGGAATAAATTGCACATCATGAATAAGACACCTGCTGTTGCTTTTTCTGATCTTTTTTTTTTCTTTTGCTAGAAGTTTTTGAAAAAAAACCCCAGCCTGACAGTGATTTTAAAGCTATGGGAGACTTTGTACCTTCAGAAACAGGAAGATAAACTTTGAGTCTTTGATAAGACTGCAGAAACACAGCAGAGAGTTTAAGATAGTGAATATATTCCATTGCCCGAAGGCAGGATTGACTCTAAATCTTCTGCACTTTCCCTGAGTTCCCTGGGCAAAGCCTGTGTTCCTTTGTGTTCTGGGCAATGAAACCCAACAGGGCTGGGACTGCTTGTGATCTTGTAATAAGCACAATGAATAGCAAACCAAATGGATTTTTGGGTATGCTCTCCAATCCAACAGCATCGTGGTTATCTTGTCCTGGGTGAGAGACAGAATGGTTTTGATTAATAAATGGAGCTTTACGTGAAAAAAGGTCATTAATATGCATAGAAGGGACAAACATAAAATGGCCTTTTAAAAATTATTATTCTGGAAGTTTGATATTTTCAGAAAAAAACATTATCTAGCCCCTTTTTTTATGTTTTCATAGAGCTTTAAAACACAATACTCCAGAGATTTGTAATCACATTTTAATTAATCATCTCCTTTGGGTAGCTTTCAAGAAGCTTTTTTTTTTTTTAATTCTTAGTTTGATTTCTCCATTTGCAAAATGTAGATAACCCACTTAGGAGGGGCAATGTGGGAGTAAATCCATTAATCCATTAATGATTTTGGGGTCTTTATATGAAGGTTGTGAGGGCCATGTAAGTAGTGAGATGTCAAGAAATATAAAACTTTCTGCTGCAAACAGTTCTGCTTTTTCTGTGTGTGTTTCATTAGTGAGCACTCAAAGATGACATTAGTGTTGCTGGTGGCACTCTATCAGATGTTGTTTAAAACAACTGTTGAAAGACTCAAATGTTTTAAGAATATGGAAAATTTCCCCTGGCCAGGTTCTTTTCTTCTGTTTGTTTCTTCAGTGAAATTTATAAGCCCGTGTTTTTGCCATGGCATGCTGTCACTTTGGAAATTGTTTTGATTTCATATATCTGAAAGTTATGGTTTCAGATTAAGAGCAAGCAGGCTGCCAAGCAAACAGAGCCTTTTGTGCTGGAAACAGATGAGTGAAACGTGAACTGAGGATGCAGAATCTAATTTGTGGTGGGAATTTTCCCAGAACTGGAAAGGCAGGAACTCAGGATATGGTCTCCAGGTCTGTTTCTGACACAGTCATGTGGGTTTGATGGATATGGCAGGCCGTGCCTCAGTCATCTATTGTCTGCAGGTTTATTTAGAGGGAGAAAAGGAAGTGAAACAGATATAAGTGAGATCTGATCTTTTCCTTTGAAAATGAAAAAATATTTGAGATTTCTGAGATTTGATTTCTTACAGGAATTGCCATTTTGCTTTCCGTATTCTCCTTTTCTCTTCCTTCCTCCCTAACTGAAAGTGTCTTGTAATTTTCTCAGAAGAAAAACTTCGAAAAAAATGACAAAAGTGCATTTTGCACTTTGGATGCACCATCTGCATCCAAATGAAGGTAGTCAGAGTTAGGTGGTCTGGAAAGGAACAAAACATCTCATCTGGAATAAATGCAAATATCTGTTATAAATGCCAGCATTAGCTATTTTACTGCTGATTAAAAAATTAAAGAAAACTGTGATGATCCATGGAGGAAGGAGGAAAATTTGTTTTAGCTCTTCTCTTTGTGAAGCCAGTGAAAAGTACCTGCAGATCTGAGTGGAGAGCTTCCCTGAGTACTTGTTCATGTTTCTTTGTGGAAAATGGAGGGAGAGAAGGGAAAAATACTGGAGGAGAATGGTGTATCCTTTGGACTGAGTAATTAGTAGTTGACACTAAGAATCTGAATACAAGCTCAACAGAGAAGCCAAAACCCTGACACTCCTAAATTCTGCTAGGATTTTAAGATCACCTTTCTCTCAGCTGAGTTTGAATACTGGAGCACAGAAACAAAAATCACATATTTAGCTGTAGCAGCACTTCAAGTGGGTGGACTGAAGGAAAAGAGGGACTTGAACGATAAAAACTCTTCCCAAAGCTGGGAAGATAAAGTATGTTGTGTTTCTTCTAAGACATTCCTGTCACATGCAAGTTACCACTGCCTGGACAAGACACCGGGGTAAAAAGTTTGGAGATGAGAAGATCTCAGCCATGACTCATGCTTTGTAGTACAGTGAAAGAATTAAGGTAATTGTGGTTTGTGAAAAAGAAATAAGCTCCAATAATGATTTGAATGCCCTTATCAAGCTTTGCTGTTATGATATACCTCTTTACAATGGTTTTGGTTGCCTCCTGGGTCACTATTTTGTTAATTAATCATAGCTTAGTTGGTTTTTACTATTGTTATTATTATTATTGTGTTTGCAAAACTTTGAAATATACCATAATGAAGACTAATGAGCTGTTGTGAATAAGGTATGAAGGTTACTTGGTTTAAATAATATTTGGAAGAGTGAATTTGGCTCATGGGCTGCTATGACCTGGATTTTCACTGGATAGGGTTCACTTTAAGGTAGCATGAGAACTAAACTTTTTCTTTAATGCTGGCAAGATACTGATTTTAATTTACAAGCACCACCTCAGTGCACTCTGAGAGAAAACTTTCTTCATTATGATCAATACATTTTTTATTTTAAAACTGTATATGTATATATAATAACCATGTGTGCTTATGTGAGCTTAGAAGTTAAAATGTTATTTCTATTGTAAAAATTGAGTTGGTGAAAAACAAAACAACAAACAACCAAAAACATTCCAGTAGGCCATGAAAAAATAGTACCCAGCAAAGAGCATCAAACACACATCAAGGACATGCTCTTGGATGAACTTTTTCTGTGCTGCTCGTTGATTTTCTGTTGTGAAATGTTCTGGCAATTTGTGAAGCAGAGAACAGATGAGTTTCCTGTAGTCCTAGGAGGTGTCATGGCTATTGGACCACAGCATTCCTTCTAATTTCAGCTGAACACGCTGGTGCCTTGTGGTCAGTGTGACTTAAAAAGGAGAAAATAGAGGTGCAAAATCTTTGTGCATAGTCATTTGACTGTTGTGTGAAGAGAGAATTATTTATGAGTACAGGCTGTGTCACTGAAGTTATCAGAGGTCTTTGTTAGGAGTTGGGTTTGGTTTGTTTTTCTTTCTTTTTCTTTCTTTTCTTTCTAAAATGCTGCCAGGAAAAAAGATGTTCTGGTACATGGATAATGAGGCATTGCATCAAAATTAGTTCTTAAGTATAAGCAGTTACAAAGAATATTGCCAAGAGCGGTGAGTTATCTGGAACACTGGATTTTTAAAACAACACCTTTTCCTCTACACCCATAGAGTTGTAATCAATAAAAATGCTCTGGTCCCACTTGTCTGTGTCACAAATATCCCAGAATGCTGCCCTGAGTTTCTCTCAATTATGATTAGGATCTAAGAGCTTGCACAGGCTGCACTGCAAAGCTTCTCCTTGGTCATAACCTTGCCATGCCAACCCTAAAAACTGCATGGTGAAAAAAATGTGGTTCCTATGGAGTAATTTGTGTTGGAAAGATATTTCTGTGGGCTCAGATCTGCAGACTGATGCATGCCAGGAAGCACAGCCAGGGTTTTGCCTGTCTGCCACCACCTGGCAGTGAGGTTTGGGTGAAATAGGGACCCTTTTTTACCCTTTTTTACCCTTTTTACCCTGCATAAGTGCAGATAGGTGCTCCTTGTAACCTCTCCTGGATTCAGTGGTGAATACAGGCAGTCCTTTGAAATCAGCAGGAGACTTGAAAGAGGGATGTGCAGCTCATCAGGATCTGGGGAGAGAGGGGCAACAGCATCAATCAGGTCAATCACTGGCATTTTTAGCAGTGGAGCCTAAAGGGCTTTTGAGGCACAATTCCTTTTTTGGGTCTGCAGCTGGCTTGGCTTGGTCTCAGCTGGAAAATATAGGGATGGATCTGATGTTATTGTCCTTGGAGGAAATGATTTTTAAAATAAGTCAAGGTATGATCACAGTTCAGAATCATTATTCTGTAATAAATTTCTCATAGATGCTTGGCTTACATTTTATCTCATGCTAGTTTTGGATATAGATTAAATTAAATCGTGTGGAGGCAGGTTTGCTGTGCAATAAGAATGTCCATATGGTGAGCTCCAGCCAAGCCATTAGTTACAGCCATTTCCTAATATCAGACAAGCTCTTCCAGGTGTTTATACAACCCCTCTCCTGAGAGGGATAAAGCACATGGATCACCAGAGCTGTCAATCAGGCCCTTTCATTCTATTAAATTCTGGTGTCACTAAAAATGTTTTATTTTTTGGCCATGAACTGAATGTGATGAGCTAAAAGCCGTGCTGAAACACATGGTCTGACTCTTCAAGCTGCTCAAACACCCACTGAGGAAGAAGAATTCCTCTTACTGCACCTCTGTGTGTGACATTTATCCTGAAAACAGCACATCAGAAATTTAGGTAGATAAAGAACTTGTTTATACTGCAGGTCTAAAACATGAGAAATTGAAATTTATAATGTACTCACAAATAACTGCAGCTGACAGGAAAACCATTTACTCTTAAATGGCAACCCTGAATATCTATCAGAGAAAAAGATTGTGGGCTTTCTCCCATCAGAAATATTGAAACACCTCAAAATAAACTTTTCATGTTGCTTCTAAACACCTTTCAAAAATGGTTTTGAAGAGTGAGATGGGAGAGAGGAAATCTCTATTTCTTTTTTTCAAGGAAAAATGCCTAAAGAAAAAGGGATTCTTCATTTTCCCTTTCACTACTAATTTCTATTTCAGACTTTTGCTTTTTCAGCCTTTCCTTTAAAAAAAGAAGGGCAAATGAGTGGGAAGGAATAAGATACCATTAATACCATGTAAAAAAATGTAAAGTTTGCATTTCTGCAAAATGTGTTTAAAGAACATTTTCAGAGGAAATGCAGTGGTATCATTTTCTCTTGACCTATGGTCACAACTGATGTTGAAACGTGGAATTCTTTGCTCAAAACCTGGAAGAATTAATTAAAATAGCTTTACCTCATGCAGCGTGTGGGTCACACATTTCATCATGTCAATTTTTCAGTTCTTCTAGTAGCTTGCTATGTGAGGCTTGGTGTATCTGCAAAGTTTTCTAACTGGTACATGTTGGTCAAATGTATGCAGTGGCTTTCTGTATGCCTTTGTACAGCTATAAAAGTGTCAAATTTGGATATCAAAATGAATTTCTTCTTGCTTGTAGCACTGAAAACATCCTGAGCTGCTCCAGTGTACAGGAACTATTTACTTTGAGTCCTGGAGAATGGCAAAGGAGTGATTATTTATTATTTCCTGTGACACTCACCTTCTTTCTTTAAGGGTAACAACATTACTGGCAAACATCTCATGAGCAGAGGCTCCACAAAAGTGAACAGCTCCCAGTTTCAGAAAGGCCTTTGATTATTATTTGCTGAAACTGGGAGTCTGAGGTTACATCAAGGCAAATTTAATACCAGAATGAATTTTGTTGTGGTAGGTACAGCTACTTTTGGCTGCAAGGAGGAAATTCTTTAGATACTCAAATAGGATCAAGTTGTCCAGAAACCTTTGCATAACTTGGTCTTTAGAGACTGGAATCCATACAAATTCTACACATCAGCCTCTGGTTCACTCTAAAATGCCTTGAGACCCTCTTGATCCTTAATAAGTTGACATGCCTATAGCAAAAAAAGATTGAGGATGGAAATGAAGTCATAACAAGTATAAATAAGCACCCTTGATAGCACAGCATGAGAGAGAAGAGGAGAAGTTTCTGGCTGGATGAAAAGATGGGTTTTGATAAGGGAGCTCAAGAATGTCCTAGGGAGGGTATCTTACAGGCTGAAAATAGCAACTAAAGACCTGTATTTAGGAGCCTGACAGATTCCTGAGATGCAGCTCAGTCATTATTTCGCATGATATTGCACGGTCAGATTCTTAAAAATGCATCTGATATTGGATACTAGAAATGCCAGCTGTCATGCTGCAATAATAACTGTAATTAATTGTCAGTAATAGTTAGCTGTGTGTATTCTTTATTTATTGACCTCAGAGCAGTTCCTGAAGATCACCAGTGGTACTGTCCCAACTGGGAAAGTGGCGTTTTTTAAAGGAAGCCGGGTTCTGTAAGTTTTGCTGTAGTTCTTGACTTGCACAGTGTGATTTCAACTTTTTGTTCTGCTGCAGAGCTTCTTCTGCCCATCTCTCCTTATCCTCTTATGGGTGAATTCACTCCTTTTTGACCCTCAGTGCCATTTTTATCTGCTTCTCAGCTCTGTGATTGAGCTACTTTTACAGTATCCAGGCTTAAGTGACAGAAATTTTGATGTCTGTGGTCAAACAAGCAATGTTTAGGTAACAATCCTGGCACAGATGGGAGTGCTTTTTTAATTGATATTTGAGAGGATATGACAAATGGGATGAAAAGAGAAGATTCAGTGAAGTTAACTGTGGACAGTGAAGCATCTAAACTGGAGAAACTGCTGTCATTTTTATCAGCAGTAGAGAGTTTAAAATGAGAAAAGGCAATGATTATTTTTAGAATCAGAACCATCAGAACTGAAGCATGTAAGCAGATCTGTATAAAAATCATAGAATATATACGTAGATATAATTTGCTCCTGTCACAGTTTAATTTTTATCTTTTATAATGAAATTAAGGTAGTATAAATACTTTTCCTTCTGTACAAAAAAATTCAGCACAGTCTAATTTCACAGGTGCTTTTTGACCATTAAATACAATGAAAGACAATTTATGAGGCTTTTCAGGAGGATTTCTTTTTCCCCAGCTGTGATTTCTCAGCCTAGGTGCACTGGTTAGTCTCTGGAAGTGTTCAGGAGTCCATCTGGAACATCAAGACAACCAATCTTTTTATTTAAACTGCTTGGCATCCCCAAATTTGTCCTTCAAGACAGGCTTTCCTTTAGTTATGATGGGAGCTCCTCCATATCCATATCATACCGAGGATTAATTGTCATCATTTTATCTGTTACGTTTTGTGGTTAACAGTGTTTATAACTGCTTCAATGCCCACCTTTTTGCTCCCCAGAATAACCCACCCTTTCAATTCACTTTCCTGATATTGTAGAAGAACTTTCCATTAGAATAATAGGTCTGTTTAGGACCCAGACACAAAATTCATTGTGATGTTTTGGCTCAAAGCAGGTGCTGGTTCTCAGCCTGTGCCACTTCCCCAGCTCAGCACACACATCCTGTTAATTTATACTGTTTAAATATTTATTCTGTATACTAATAATTTTTGAACTGATTAAGGACACAGGTGAAGTAAAAATGCTGTCAAAACCTTTTCATTAATACTCCCCTGTTAGGCATCACCTGTTCTTTTGGTGTATTTAGTATTTCTGAGAAGTGTCAGATAAGTGGTGTGGAGTCTTCCAGATGATCCCAAACCCTCCTGACAGTGTTTCCCAGCTTTAATTGCAGTGTTTGCTTGTTGAATGGCTTCTTTATAGGGAAGAGGTTTAGGAGCAAGGCAAAAGGAGATCTGGATTTTCTCAGCTGAGACTCCAGCTTAGGCTAAAGTGAATTCTAATAGAAATAATTATTACCATAATCTTCAAGTGTTAAATAGTGGTCTGAGAGAGAGATCTGTCTTCAAGCAAACCACTGAATCCACCTTGAAAAAGCAACAATTCTTACAACAATTTAGGAAAAATCTCAGTTTTATTCTTTGAAGTGATAAATAGGTGGCAGAAATCTTATGAGGTTGTGTGACATAATATATTAATCCACCCTCAGAGGAATTTGTACTGGCCAGAAAGCAACAGCCAATTTATCTGGGAAAAGAAGAAAATTTACTAGGATTAAGAGAATACACAAATGGAGAAAAAGAGGCTGTACTTCTGGAGCAGACTTGATGCCAAGTATTTATTCAGAGTTTTCTCTAAAATTTCAGAGTAACTATCAAATTACTCCTCAATTCCAATTTGGATAGCTTTTATCCCTGGTGGACAGTACAGTTTAGAAACCCTGATGTGTAGGGAAAAAGCATTTGTGATGAGAATTTCCTCTTTGTCCCTGTTCCTGGGACACCTAAGATTTTATATAAACCAGGTGAGGTTTAATCACCTCTTTGCAGATGTAACTGTTATTATTTGCTCTTTCTAAATCTCATTAATTTGTAGCATGGAGCTCTCCCAAACAACAACCTTTAAGCTTGTTTTGCCATAAAGCATATGACCAATGCACCAAAGTAAATTCCATGTAGACTTTACTTACAGTGCTTAGACTTGTGGGCTATAGGAAAATTCTTTGTAACAAATCTTTCTATTTTCAAGATTTTGGTATTTCAGTTCAAAAGAAAATAGTTGGCTGTAACTTCAGTTTATTAGGTATCACAAATTTCACATCTAACTTCACAGGGGAACTGTTAAAACATCTGAAATAACATTTTGGAGAAGCATTATTTGTGAAATTTTGCTATTTTATGCAAAAAATGAGATTTATACTTTGAAAAAAGGACCTGCATGTATTTTTCCAGGGACACAAACACAGATTTGGATAAAGACATGAAGTTTGAACTTTAAAATCCTGTCCTTACATGCATTTCTCCATGTCACAGTTAGAAATCTAAAAGCCCTGTTTTTCATGGATTCTGTGTTGTGGTAACTGTTGTTAAAATTGATTTTTGAGTAACAACTGTTGTATGCCTGATTTTATGGAGTTCATGTTCTCATAGCTGGCAAAGAAAGTTACTAGACTAGACTTCTACAGCTAAAAATTAACTCCAGCTCTATCTGAGGTTTGTGTGGAGTGAATAAAGCCATATATTCATTAAATTTCCCTTACTTACATTGTAAGTGGAATTATAGGGATAGACTGCAAAGGTCGCTGAAAGCAACTAAAGAGAATATTTGTGGGAAGGAAATTTTAAGCTCATCATGATGACTATTTGGTCTGGAAAACTGATTCAATCCTGCTCAGCTGAATAAAATGGAGTGTGGGACCTATATGCTAGTGTAATGAGGGTGGTTATGAAAAATTGAATGCTACAATAGACTTAAAGCAAAATTTTGTGCTGAGAGTCACGGAAGTGCCTCTTGTTTAGGTGGACCATCTCTTTTGTTCTTTGTGTGTGTGAGGTGTTTTTTGAGGCTTTTTCTTTGTTTGGATCAAAGCACAAGGCTGAAATGAGACTGCTTTTGAAGAGGCTGACTGGAGCACTGTTTCCATAGTTATGCATCCCACGCTCACTGAAGTCACTTCCACTCTGCAGCCACTACATCTGATCCTTGGGAATTACTTTCTTAGGAGACTAGCCCCAGAAACTCTAAATTTGTGTGCAGATGTTGAGTAGATCACAAGTTACTCTAGAAATGGTGACAGCATATACAGTAAGATCTGTATTTTCAATCTAAGTGCTGTCTGATAAAAATGCCATTAGATACCACCCTATTGTAATAAATGTCATTTTATAACTAGGTGCTCCCAGTTAGGAATGTGGTTTTCCTGTGCTGGGTGCTGTCAGAAAACACATCTCAAGATCTCTGCCAGAAATATTTTACAAACTTAACTTCCAACCTGGAGCTTTGTATTTTGTTCAAATGTACTCCCTGCTACTGAAGTCTTTGTATCCTTCCACTGAGTTCTGCTTTCAGAATTTGAAGAAGCCTGACTGATATCTAAGCTTCATGTTTGTCTCTCACTGGCTTGCAAGAATACACAATTCTGGAAAAGGTATTGTAAATTCAGTCACTGCTTGCACTCTTCCAGCCCTCAATGCTTCCTGTGATTTCCAAGCAGCAATTGGATTTTGTTTTCCAGAAGTACATGCAAATTAATTTTAAGTACCTATGGGAAATTAAAACAGCATTTCTGCAAAACTTGTATTTGCAGAGTTATTTGAACATTTGAAATTACTTGGTCTACTGAGAAAGATTCAGACCAACTGTTCAATTATACAACAGTGGGGCTTGTTCTGTCTGAGACCATCTCAGGGATGCTTTGTATGAGCAGTTTGCAGAACCTCACTGCTTCAGGGACTGCAGCAGCATAACAAAGGCTTTGCTTGGTCACAGGTTTACAGGAACACAACCTGTACTGTGAAAAAGCAGAGATTTTTGTCACAGGAGTAGAATCCCGTACTGTCCCTGGCTAATCCCCTGGAGCTCTTGAGCTCTAGGTACAGGGAAATAAAATGCCTATGTGTGAACAAATGCTCACTGTGCTCTCCAATGCTGTAAATAGGCATGGCAGCCTCTCACTGTGGTTAGTTAGGCCAGTTAGTTAGTTAGTTAGTTAGTTAGTTAGTTAGTTAGTTTTGGTCAAAGTTAGGCTGATAGGTGTTGTCCTCTTATATCCAGAACTTGGTAGAAAAAGGCAGCTACCAGAGGAGTGTTTGTTCACCATGGGCACAAAATTTTGAGGGATCCTTTTGGAATACCTAAATGCTTTCAGAGAAGTATCTTTTATTACTATATGACAAAAAGGAATGCAGATGGATAATCGTGTGGCTTTGCTTTTACAATAGTTAAAAGTTTGAAAGGCTCTTCTTTGCTACATACAGAGCACCCCAGTGGTATGACTTACCACAATAAATGCATCCATCTATCTCTCCACTTGCTATATATAGTCTTTATAAACTTGCAGCTACATAGTTATGTCTTAAAAAACAGTACAAAATTTTCCCCTGTATATTTGTTCTGGCCATGAATCTCGAAGTCATTCCTTTCAAACCAGGACAATGTTGCTGAGGCAGGCTGGTAGAGTTTTCCTGAAGTGAAAAAGTTGTTGCTGTGCCTGAAGGATCCTTGCAATCCTCTCTCAGTCTATGTTGGCTATCATGACAGTCTAATTCTGGGAGGCAGAGGGTCTAAGAACACATTTTGTCCCAGTTTCCTCCCGTACACACTGAGAAAATGAAGCATTTAGCCTGCTTTGCTGTGTTACAGGTGAGGTTCAGTCCTTCACACTACAAGTGTGTATCTCCAGCAAAGAGCAGATTAGTTTGCAACTAAAATCTATATATTCAGATTCAGACCACTCTGGAGAGAGAAGTATGAGGCTTTCTTTGGTTTATCCATCTGTTTTCCTGCTGGACTTGCCTTCAGCAGGCTTTTTTCATTAGTTTTAACATATTTTCTGTTGATAACATCGCTGGCACTTACAGTCCTGTCCTAAGAGGCTTTTAAAACTGCTCAGAGGAGCAGCAATCCAAAAGCTGAGTGCAAATCCCCTTTCAGCCTCTTGTACCTCTTAACCATGTACTTCTAGGGACTTTTCAGCCTCAGTAGATGGGGTGAGATGGAAATGAAGGATAAAACTTCATTTCCCTTACAGCATTATTGGAAGACTGGTGTACAGTCCTCCTCCAGCCAGTCCTCCTAATGTCCAAATCAGTAGCCAAGTTCCGAGAAGAAAAGTTTTGCCCTTCTTTGTGCTCTACAAATCTGATTAGAAATGGAGCTCAGACATCACCTGAAAGGCTGACGGTTTCTCATGCATCAGAGAAGTCTGATCTCACTCCTGCTGAAACTGCCAGGAAAGTTTCCATTAATTTCTCCCCCAACTAAATCAGAAACTGTTTTTACCAGGTACTTTGATACTTAAAACGTTGATGAATCTGGAGAGTGTTTTGAGACTTGGCATGACAGCAGAGGAAAACCACAATGGTAACAGAAAAACCCATGCCCTGACCCACCTTGGAACAATTGGTAAGCAGTGAGCAGTGATGGAAGCTTGAAAAGGCTCCTATTGGCAAAAGTAGGACTCAAAATGCTTTTCAATGCACCAGTAATGAAGAGCTGGTTTATAGACCACAAAATTTTAAGACTTATAAAAAGTGGGATTCTTGGCAAAATGCAGCAGGATTAAAGTTTGCTATTCCTTTCAGCCTATTCCCAATGGGACTGGTACTGCAACAGGATTAATGGCACAGATACCTTTATAATTCCATAGAGTTTCTCAAAATTAAATATTTTTAAGGGCCTAAATCAGTGCATTTAATCTCAAGGCTGAGACATATTCTTATAAAACTGAGCTCTCACCTGAGGGAACAAGCATCAGTGTTGTAACCCTGATGCCCACAGAACAAAACACATCACTGGACTCTGAGCAGGGAAAAACTTTTTAAGATTGTTTACTAAGACTCAAAGGTCAATAGTACCTAGCAGGAATCCACTACTCACTTCCCTTTAGAAATATCAGCTCCCATAGAACATGTACAGGATAATGTTATCAGAGGTGGTTTCTGGTGTGGTTTTGGTGATCATAACTTTGTACCTAAGGTTGTTCTGTAGCACACTAAACACCCTCACTAGAGAGGGAGGTATTTCTGGCAGTTGATATGCATGGCATCATCTCTAAGAGTAATGCAGGAGACAACACCCAAAGGGTATTTTAAACTATTTGTCTAGCCTTTGTTGTTTATTTTACATGTTCCTTCTGCATCTTGGTTAGCAAAAATGTGGAATGGAGAAATATTTCAGCAGGATACCATTTTAGAAAAATGGTATTAGTTCAGCCACTAGATCTGGTGTGTGATACTTCAGTGAAAGAACAGCAGTAAAATTTCCCTTTCAGTAAAGGACACCTGTGGTGGAAAATGAATCTCACCTATTTGAGCATTTCACTACTTTCACACGTCCAATTTCAAAGCCTTTACGTCTGCTCCTGGCAAGCTTCAAGTGAACCCTACTGAGTTATTGTAGGAGTTCCTTGACTGGAAATGGTTTCCAGGCTCTTTTTCCATGTTTCCAGTGTGGGTATTTGGACAGGGATATATTTGACTGACCATCTAATTATGAAACATTGTTGATACAGGTAAAGTTGAAGGAGGTGTGAGGCTGATAGGTACAGAGTAACACTACTGATAACCTGCTCAAATATTGTGTTTGTTTTACTTTGCCTTTGCTAGCTTGTGTGTTTGAGCATTGCAAAAGACTGAGCACGTGTGAGCAAACAATCTTCTCACTGCGAAGAGCCACTGTTTGTAAATGTTTGCATTCTGGTTTGCTAACACTGGAACCTATCCTGATCCTCTAGTTCACACCTTGCCCTTGCTGCTGGAGGCAGGCACTGAGTCCAGCCCGAAGCTGAGATTCTTGCACAAACTTCAGCAGCTGGAGCCTTGACAGTGATCAAATCTTGTGAAATTTCACAATAACTTGCAGGAACAGTGATTAACAGTTGTTCCTTTCTTTTATTGGGAATATTTTGTGACTGCTTTGAGCTATGAAGTTGTGCAATTTTTGGAAGTCGGTGTGGATTATGATTAGCATATTGTAGTTAACCAGGACCAGGAAATTAGCAACATCCTTGCTGTGGCCTTGCCACATCCACAGTGCCAGAGTGGAAGGAATGAAGTCACCTGAAGCTTTCACTCTGATGAAAAGCTGTGAAAATGAGCACAAGGCCTCCACACTTTCCTAGAAGCAAAAAGTCTGAGTGGCTGATTGCCAAGTGTGCCATGCCAAGAGTTGTTGGGATCCCTGACACATTCCAGAGGGAATATTAACAGGTCTGGGTAAAGTCTTCCAAGCTTCCAAGAGCTCTGTGAATATCTGCTGTTTAATGTATGTAGGGTTTGTGGTCCCCAGCTCTCCGGAAACCTCTCAAAACTCTGCAAATACCTTCTGAAACTCTCACACCCAGCCTGCTCTCCAAACATTCCTTCTCCTCTCTTTGAGCATATGTGGTCTCAGAACCCTGAAACCATCTGGAAGTATCAGCTATAGGCTTCCAATCATCACCTTGTAATGGGATTAGCACCCCATCAAGCCCGCAGATGCTGGGCATCTGCTGAAATAGCTGCAATACTTTGAAATAGAAAAGATCCTTAAAGGGGTGTGTGGAACCTGAACCAAAGCTCACCAAAGGCAGTGAATTCTGCTAATCCACGTGTCTCAGTGGGTTTGGGGTTAACCCATGGTCAATAATGATTTTGGATCCTCTGGCTTTTTATCCCATCTGAATATACTCCGAAGCAGCTTTTAAAGACCAGCTGAGATGTGTTCTGTCCCTTTACACTGTGTGAAAAGACTGAAGTAATATAAAGTGGCTACCAAAAGTCTGCTCCTGGACAGCACAAAGATATTCTGCAGAGAACCTCTGGAAGAGCCAGAATTCCTGTCCTTAGGAAGGCAAGACAGGGGTGTGTCAGTGCAGCCTGGCTCCAGCAGCACTGTAATAGGGTAGAGTTCAGAAAAGTTCTAACTTAGGTTTTGAGCTGTCTAAATTAGGCTGCAGACAGAAATCCAATTAACAAGATTCGGGATGTTTGAAAGCTTGCTTTGGTCTCCATCTTGGGTGCTCTGCTCCACCTCCCAGTGAGGAAATGTGCCCCTCGGTTTCTTGGCTCCTGGCAAGTTCAAATTTGCTCTGTAATTGTATCACAGTGACAAAATACTTCAGTCCTAACCTTAAAAATGAAGTTACAGCTGAAGACGTTCCCTTTACTCTTTTGTATGATCTACCTCAGCCATATCTATAACTGACAACAGTTGTAGATTCTTTGTCTGAGTTTGATAGCTTGATAACATTTTTATTGTTTTATAATGTTGTAGTGCTTTTTTGCCTTTATTCCACATTCCTTTTGGATGTCCTGTTAAGAAGGGTGGCTTATGTTCAACAATCAGTCCTTCTAGCAAATTATAAACTATTTGGGAAAATATCTAAACTAGTGGCACTTTTGACCAGGAGATGACAATGGCTCTGTCTTCCAAGAGGCATGAAAAGGTTTTCAGGCATTATTATTTGTCTGCTGAAAAGGATGCATGAATTCAAGTCCTTTGCTCGATCTGAAAAATACCAAATAAATATACAGATGTTTGTGGGCTTGTTTGCTTGCTGTTTTTTTTTTTTTTTGAAGCAACATGGAGTTTCTACTGAAAAAGAGATTGAGTCAGCATCTAAATTTCTGTGAGAAACAGCAGGCATGTGTTTTGTTGGTTTTGTCAGGTTTCTTTTTCTTTCTCAAATTCTCATTTTCATTTCACCTGTCAGGAGAGGAAATCTAATGATGCTTGCTTCCAGATCTGAACACCATCTGAGGACACTTGAATCTATGTGGTTTTTGTGGACCCATCAAGCCTTTAAAGTGAGGTTGAGAGCAGCAAAGGGCTGGAGTTGAAAATCACATTAGAAATTCTTCAAATGGGATGGCACTTGTCAGCTGACAGTAAAGGAATTTTAAGAGGTGAGCACCAGCTGCTGCACTAAAGGAAGAATGACAGAGTACATTTGACCTGGGAATTTTTTGGGGACTTTATTGCAGCAGAACAAAAGGAGAGCCTGAGAACACATGAAAACTCTTATGATCAGGGGAGGGGGAGAAAAAGGGACAAGAAGGCAGGAAATTACACGTGCCTTCAATTCTGCTTTATAAACTGGCCTGGTCCCAAATGAAAACAGAGATGCAAATTGTTCTGTCTTCTCTCTTAGACTACAAAGCTTACAAAAGGAAATTCACCTCAGTGTGCTCATATTGGGCCTGATTTGCTCATTCAGCTGTGTTTTCCTGGAACGGCTGAAGTTGGTAAGCACAGCTTGAGTGGTCACCTTCCCTGGATGTTTTATGCCAAGATGGGATAAATCTTTAAACAGCACCCAAGAGTTGCCCAGGGGATGAATTTTATCTTTTTCCACCTCCACCTCATATTCCCACACCAGTTTTTTGGCTAACACTCTTTCTCTGGATCAAAGCCAGCAGATGTGAGCCCCCAGCAGAGGAGGGTGATGGAGATGCCAGAAAAGAAAAGATTCCCATCCCTGCAGAGGCTTTCCTGGCTTGTGGCAAATATCACTAAACTGAGGGTGTTGGAATTTAGGATTGGGACTCTCCCTGAATGACAGAGAGATCTTTTGCAAAACTTGGATGGGATTTGTGGCATAAGTTAGCAATCATTTGAATCTGAGATTTTGGTCTGTTTTTCCCTGTGGTAGGAATGAAGAAAAGGGATTTGAATGAAGTGAGAAAGAACGCAGTGTTCACCCTCAAAATGTTCTGAAACAGAATACTTTCTACCTACTTGAAACTTCTTTAATTTTACATGATCTGAAAAATAAAAGTATTTTTCATCACTGTTTTTTCCCTGGTTTGGCAGTGAAAATTAGCTTCCCTTGCAGGAAGTCTGCTGCACTGGTCTTGTCAGCCAGGAAATGCAGCCTTGTAATTGGTAAATAAATAGTTCCTGTGCTCACTTCATGTTTAGGCCAGCCATTTGTTATAGTTATTACTGGCAGTTAATTTAATAATTTGGCAACTTGAATAAATATAAAGCTATACATCCAAAATGAAAACAAACAAACATATTAAAAGTACTAGAATAAGGAAAATTTGTAATGAAAGGTGGCTTTGAAATTAAAAAGTTGAAAAATGCTTAGAGATAGTGACATATGAACAGTTTAGGTAGAAAATATTTGAGTGAAGGATCTCCCCTGAGCTGTGATACCCATAATTTTTGCTGATATTCAAATTCAATGGTGTTATGTGTAGAATACTGACTTGAAAGATGATGAAGTAATCCTCTCAGTTTCAATTGATTTTAAAACAAGCCCTCCATGCCTGTGGATGTTTCCTAAAGTTCTTTTGTACACCTTATGTGGTAAAATGAACCATTTCAAGGGTGGCTGCACTGGGTTAAGGCAAATAGTTATAGAAATGTGAGAAGCTGTGAATAGGCTGCTGTTGTTTTAAGGAACTTAAACAAAATAGCAATTCTCATGCTGGGTAAGATGGCAATTATTTCTCTGCGATGAGAAATGTGAGGAAAAAATTGCAGGGTAAGTGAATACAGGAGATCAATAAAAGGATGCCATTAGCATCATTTAGGGATGGCTTTGTTTCAGAAAGAAAGGGTGGGTTTTTAAAGCCTATTAGGAATAGAAAAGCCACTTGTTTATTATTTCAGTGATTTATTTATAAGACAGACCAAATGTGTCTGGTAAACTGAAAAAATCTGTTTAACATGCAGTGCTTGCTGGAGTAATGTGAACCTTTGCTTTATTTATTTCTGTGGTGCAGCTCTTTTGTAACTCTTGACTTTTTTCCTGACAGTAACACATTATGAGGGGTGTACAGGCTACTAATTATATTGTACAAATACACATGCAACCCAAAACTTCACAGTGCTTCAAAGGAACTGCAGTTTATATTCTTTTGTTTGGTGTTTGTAGTTGTAGTGATCACGTTGTTATTTCTTTCATTCCAGGAAGAGCTGATTCCAAGCCTGAGGAAGCTGTTGAGTGAAGTGGTGGTGAGTTTGGATATCATTAAAAAATGAAAGTATTAAAGAGAAATGGTTGTGTTAGATTCAGTCAAATCATCCTGTTTCTCAGGTTACAACACCTTAAGATAGGTAAGTCTGTCTCCTGTGAATATCAGAGATGAAATTGTCAAATTATTCAGGTACTTGTTTGGATGAAATGGTGCAAAAAGCTGAAAAATATCCTGATATACAGGGAATTGGTTGAGGCTAGAAAGACAAGGGTAGCTAGTGAAGTGTGAAGATGGGGCTGAGGTTCTGAAATATAAGGAGAAATCCCACTTAATGAGGCCTGAAATAAGATGAACTAGGAGGGAGAGAAGAAAAATTTGTCTGTGCCTGCTGAGTCAGGTTCCCACTAGAAAGCCAAAATACATTATTAGTGATTTCAGTGTGAAATGGAAGGAACATACAGTATCAGCAAAGAACTGGAGGAAGGGCATGCTCATTTAGTGTTTAAAAAATGTGTTTTCAGACAGTCATAACTGGATGTGCAGCTGGGGGGCAGAGACCAAGGACGTAACAATGTAAAGCTGATTCTGACCCTTGTTCTCACTCCACTTGGGTGGTAGCAGATGCCTGGGATCACACACCAGAGCTCAGCTGTGCTGCTCCACAGGGGCAGCCAATTTGCTGCCAAAGAGGGTTTAAACCAGACAGGTTGCCACCTCTCCATGCCACACTGGAGATTCCCCAGGGTTCTCCATCACCCTCTGAGACCCAGACCAGGAGCAGAGGACAAAACTGGGGAGAGCAGAGAGAAGTGTTTTGTGGCAAACACACACATGTGTGTGAGGAGCAGCAGGAGCTAAGCTATCATATGAAATAAGTCTGTCCCACTTTCTTTGGCTATTTCAATCTGCCACTCATCCTCTGACTGATGATTTTAAGCAGGTCAGTTAGACTGGTGCCTCTTTTGCCTGTGATTTTTCCCTCCCCAGTCTATCCTCTTTGCAGGCTTGTGCTTTTCCTTTCCTGCACTACCACCTATGCCTTGCACTGAAGTGGTTCTCCCATTTGTTTCTGCCCATGAGGGAGAGTGAGAGGGACGAATATGTCACAGATACTTTACGAATAATAGAGTGTTCCCAAACTAAAATAATCAAGGGCTGACACACTGACCTTTTCCACAGCTCTGTCTGGCAGTAACATGCTTTGAAGGGCATTCCAGTGAGACTAATGAAATGGCAGCCCCACTGCAAGCAGCTACTCTGCCTTTTTTTGATGCCAGTGGTTCTCTGCCTTAGCGTGACTCCCTTTTCTATGCCGCAGCCAGCTCTCAGTTGATGGAGAAATCTCTTCTTTCTCTTGCCCCCATGGCTGGAGCTGTTTGTTGCATCAATCTCCAGCGAGGTTTGGTGGATTCTTTGTGATTCTCTCAGGAAATGCTCTCCCCCTGTGTGTGTACCCTGGCCGACATCCCCCGTGAGAACTCCGGCCAGGGAGCCAGACGTGAGCTCCTTTTCCTGAAGCCTTGTTGGCCACCATTAATCAAGCTGTTCAAACAGCTTGTTTTGTTACAAAATCAACTCCAGCTAATGTGTGTGTAATTTCCTGCAGCCTCCCCGGGCTCTTTCAGACAGTGACACGATCTAGGCCTCCTCTGGTTGCCCAGGTTGCTGAGGGACCCCGTGTGCTGTCAAAGCCATGGCCAAAGAGCAGGGCCTCGCTCCTCAGCCCTGGGTGAGGGGCAGGCTGCAGGGTGGGCATGCTTCTCCAAAGGAAATAAAGATTATCTCTCCAAAGGAAATAAAGGACCCAGGGTGCTCCTCATGAACAGCTCGTTCATGAACCAGCACCTCTTGATGAGAAAACACTCCCTTGGTGTGTCTGCCTCTGACAGCTCTGTGGAAAATCAGCACTGGCGGCTCTGCAGTAACTAATGAGCTTACATTAAGATTATTGATGTCACAATCTCTTTTCTGAGGGAAGGGATGAGAAATAATTAAATCACGAAGGAAAATTATGCACCTTTTTTACCTCTTTGAAATTAATCTTGGCAGGGAAGGAAGCCTAGAGTGGCAAGAGTTTTACCACTAACCTGGAGATAGAAAAACAGTGTAGAGAGGAGATCCCTCAGTTACAGCTTTAACTCATGGGGGTGTCTGACTTTTTGTGGTAGAGACATCCCTCTTCAATATTATTTACTCACTGAATGAGTCAATGGCAGAGCTTCCCTGCAAGAGGAAGCCAAGTGTATTCCATTTACGATACTTTCCACGCTGAACATTTAATTAATTAGGCAAGAAAAAAATGATATTATTGAGAGAAGCAAAAGTCCATGCTTTAGTCGCAGTGGTATTCTATGCTTAGGTAAGACAGTGAGAAGATGGCATTTACACCTGATAAGGAAAACAGAGGCATAAACTTCAGTCTTCAGTATCCTCCAGAACCTCTGTTCCTGTGTGGCAGCAAAGTAATCATGAGAACTTCAAATTTAACTCTTTATTTGCTTTGATTTTCTTGGTCCTCAAAGAAAAAGTTTCTCATTCAACTGCATGGAATATTTCATTTGACACAAACCAGATTTCTCTCTCTGTCTCTTCATCACCAACCCTCCCCCCCAAATCTCTAAAGATACTTCAAGTGTTCTCTACAGTTTCATCACGATTATGTTTTTCAAAATGCATTTTTGATTCAAAACCTGAAAAAAAAAAGGATTTGTACAGCCTTGCTTGATTTATTCAAAATATTACTTTGGATTAAACTCGTAGTTAAATAGGGTTGTTCTTGTTTTTTAGTCAATGAACTGATTTTGTAGCTTTTGGATGCTCTCTCTACATTTTACTATGCAGTAAAATGAGTTGTAATGCATTGTGTTTAGTTTATTATTTGTCTCCTTCCACTTATGATTGTCTTAGTGCTGCAATTAACATTAGTCCTAACATAATGCACTGCCATTGTGACAATATTGACCAAATCAATCTGTCAAATGAGCTGTGAGATTGTCTTTGTAAAAAAAAAAAAAAAAAAGGCAACAAAAACCCTAACTTAAAAGTGGGTTTGGTTTACAAGGGTTCCTACTATTTATTTGTTTTTTTTAAATCCCATTTTTGGTGATAGAAGTACTGTATGTGGCAAAGGTGTGATATTGCTAGACAAGGAGGATGGGGCCTCTTCAAAACCTTCCACTTTCTTTTTTGTAAGATGAATTTCGATGTTTTGCAAGAGATGCAGCATTTTAAAAGCTGCTTCTTCTGTAGGCAGAGAATTATCTCTGATTAACAGTCAAGGGGGCAAGACTTAAGGTGGTATCCAGTAATTTTAATGGTGGGAAAATGCCCATCAGCCTTAAAATTTATCTTATTTCATTGTTCACTTTACACATGAAGCTCCTGTTTCTTAGATAATTCAGTTAAAAACACAAGAATGAAAGTTTCATATGGTCTGTGTGGAAATGGTCCTAGTGTATGGTCAAGAGGCTTTGTTTACTAAACCAAATAGTTGTAAAACATTCTTTATCATGATTATTCACCAGCTGGTCATTTAAAAAAGGCAAAAACCTTGGTAGTATGAGCCTGGTGCCTGAAGCTGTTCAGTTTAAACCTTTATTAATAATATTCTCATGGCTTTTTCTTTTAATTCCCATAATGGCCGGATACTGAGCTGCACATCAAAGGAATTTTGGTTTTAAAAGCAATGGTGAGTGCTGCACATTGCATTCACTCCCCTTTGATCACCATCCACAGCACAAATAAATCCCATTAATCAATATTTTCTCTATTTCCTCCCTGCCTTTCTGTCAGTGCCAGAGATCTGTTTCTGATTTGCTTTCCTTTGTTTTATATGTTAGGAAGGTTTCTTTGGGTATCTTCTGTCTAAAAGGTAAATTTCTCATTACTTTAGGAATGAAATAGTTGTAACTGGGACTTGATCAGAGCCTCCTCATCCTGAACGTCAGGGCAGGGGTATTGAAGCAATTAGAACAGCCCCGAGTCTGTGAGCAATCCATTGGCCAGGATTCATTCACAGAAAATATTTGGTGTACCCTTGCCAGCTGGAGACAAATTAATAAAAGTCACAGTCTGTTCGCAGACAATTCTTGAGAAAAGTGATGAATTTCCTGAAAAAGCTGTGACCTGCCCATCCACTTCCAGTTGTGACTAGAAATGACTGTGATTAACTGGTGTGCTTTCCATGGAAAGCTCTGAGATATGGTTCACTTTCGTTTCCTCCCAAGCAGCTTCATGGTTTTACTGTGTGTTTGCAGCTTCACCTCTCTGCACTACGTGCACTCTTGGGGTTTTTTTTTTTTATGTTGTGGGGGTTTTTTCCCCTCTGTTTCCCCCATGCATGTTTTTTATTTGCCTTCAGTTTGCTGGTGTCAAACATTTTGGTGCAACTGCTGCCACCAATGAATGGCTGTGCCGGGAAAATCCAACTCCTTGGGGGAGGAAAGGGAGAGAAAGGATGATTATTTTTCCATTCTGTTGAACAAAGCTGGCTTCTGCTGCCATTTTTAACACTCCAGTATTACTGGAATTAATTTGATGCATCTGTTCCTGAATTACCTCCCATAGTTTTAGTCCTTACTAGACTTCCAAACCAGTGTTGATTTAGGCCTGTTTGTTCCAATCCATATTGCATTCCCATAAGCTCTATGCTATTTTAAAGCAGTTTAATTGCTTTTAAAATCCTTTGGTATTAAAGTTACAGTAAATTTCAAACTTCATTATAGTATTAAACATACATGTCTAGATTCTCTCTAGGGCTGTATAAAGCCTGGCACATATTACCTTCTCCAAGTATGTTGTGAATATTCAGGTTCCAGAGTTGAATTATTATGGGAAATCCACAATGTGTAAGTGATTTTTTTTATATAGGGATTCTCGAGACCCCAGTAAGAAGCAATTCTTAAACAGCAAAAATGTTGAGAGTAAGGGCCTCTGGGTCACAAATAATATTTTCTCACAATTAAATTTTCCAAGCAGCATGCCATTGACAGAGGGTTGCTTCACCTTGAATTGAATGTTTTCTTACTTAGAGCTGTGGGGAGATAAAGACTCGTTTAATTGATATACATATTTGAGCTGATCTTATTGAACACACATAATTTCATTTGATTGGTGTCACTGTAACTCATCCTCTGTTAGTTTTCAGAGTTGCGTGTCCTCTGGGTTCTTGGGCCTGGATTTATTCAGCAGCAGAAGGAGCAAGGTGGGAGAGAAGTGTCCTGTAGATAGGGATTGGAGTGGCAATGCTGAAACTCACGTTGAAAGGAAAGACATCCTGTTAAGGATCAGTCTTTAAACACTCTGCTGGGGAGATCAAACTTTCTGCTCTCCTCAGGTTAAACTAATTGAACCCTCTAATCAATATTTCTGCTTTCCTCTGCCCCAGGAAACAAAGCTGAAAACACAACGGGAGACCTAAAAACTTCTCCTAACCTTGCTCCAGCCTGGGACATAAATTCAGAGCAGCATTACATTACACTTCCTATGGCCTCGAGGGGCTGATAGGGTGGCCAAGAATAGCTGAAACAGAGCAAGGCTCTGGCCACGTTCCCTCAGCCTGTCTCACACTGGGAACCAGAGCAGGAGAAGCACCGAGCTGCTGGAAAGGTCCCACACTGCCAGGGAAGCCACTGGCACCAGGAGTGCCCTCCCTGCCTCCTCCTCCTCCTCCTCCTCCCAGCTGACACAGATGATTTACACCACCAGGAAGGGCCAGTGTGTGACATGCCCAGGAGCTGTTTTTAAATAGGTTGCCCATATCGGGACTGAGAACCGTGGGGAGTCCAGAGGCAAAAGATTTATATTCAGCTGGACAGAGGTAAAAGAATTTTGTAAGTTTGATGCCTTTTCCTATCATTTATCTAGCCAGAGTTTTGTACTCCCCACAGCTAGGCTAAAATCCATTTGAGATCCTTTTTTTTCCTAAAACTGGAGGTAAATTAACTACCCAGTCAAAAGCATTTTGCATATGAAGTGATCAGGGTTTAGGGAGTTTTTTTTATGAAGGAAATCACAGGCTCATTTAAAAAAAAAACAAACTGTGAGCAAAATAATTATTGCATTTCACTCCTAAAACCTGATGTTTGGAAATCAAGTTAAGTACAAGCCTGTAATAAGCTATTTCATTTTGGTTGTACTGCCTTCCCTTTTTATGCATGAAAGAGTATCAGTTTCAGATAAGCCACTTAGAAGCAGTTTCAAGGAAAGAACCCACAAAGAATCAAGTCACTCAATTTAAGACATAAAGTCCTTGCCCTGAAAACACTGCCTGCGGTTAAGCCACTTGAGCAAGGGTGGAAGAAGAGGCAGTAGGGGTCTAAATAAGCATTTCTGCTTTTTGTCTCACCTGTTAAACCCTAAACTAAGTTGGATTTTTTGGAGCACCACACTGCTTTTGAGTGTAAGGAGTTGCTATGGATAACTTAGTTTTGCAGTCGTGAAAGAGGGATGCTGGTGCTGGTTTTGATTTTGTTTTGTGAAAGCAACACTGAAAAATGAGAGGTGCTGTTCTACCTGTTTTTTTCTTCTATTTTCAGCTAATTGCATCAATCGATGAGTATTTCCTCAAGCATCCTTTATAGTGTGCATTGCTAGAACATTTGAGAGAGCAATTCTTCCTGGTCCTTTGCTACAGAGTATAATCCAAGGCTTGATCTAGAAATTAGTATCCTGGGGAGAAAAATGCATTTTCAGGATGATGTTCACCTGTTCTTTTTGTGAATGTAAACCCAAGCAAAACACAGCAATTTTTCTTTTGTGTGTAAAGCATTGCAAATGCCCCTCACCCTTGAGGAGACTGTAACCTTTTAATCTTAATCAGGAGGTTTAACCTGAATCAGAGGGTTTGATCCCATTCCTTAGAAACTTCCTTGCATGAGCCAGAAGTGTTGTAAATTCTTCTGTGGGAGGAAAGGAAAAGCAAGTTCAGCTGGCAGTCCCAGATGTTGTCTCTGTTCATTTCAAGCACTGCTAACTCACCTGCATGCCCATTGAATACCAGAGATCAGCACAGTTCTAGGTAAAACAGGAAGAATTAAAATCTGCTGTTCCTAGAAGAGACTAGGCGAGGTGCAGGAGAAGAAGCAGTCAGGCTGAGATTGTAAAAGAAGGTAAATTTTTGTGTATTCTTAGTCTTTATCATCAGCTGATTCCTTTTGGCAACAAGTAGAAAATGTGCATATTGTAAGTTTTTTTCCATAACTGCCCAAGGTCTGTAGGAAAATGAGTCCCATTAGCTTTCAATGAATTTGTTCAGCTCAGACCTAAATATTATATATTTATATACTATATATTTATATAATAATAATATGCAGACCTGGATATTATTCCCTCTAGGAGATGGTCCAAACAAGCTCCATATCCACTTAGTGGAAATACTGTTCATGTCTTCTTTACTGTTTCTACAATTTGTGGAAATGACCTGGTGTGAAATTAAGTCTGTTTCCTTCTGTCTCTCTGTCCTTGGCCTTGCCAGCTCTTGCCATTTCTCCCTTGACCAAAGCCTGTTTTATAACAGAAGCATGGCAGTCAACTTGCAGCTGGGAGAAATCAAATACAGATTTACTTCAGCCCTGCATTTTCAGAAAACTTTTTCTTGACCATATGGAGGAGGTAGTAAACAACCTTTGGCTTCTGCTTCAGCCACCCTTTTACCTGGGAAGGTGAACTCCATACCTCATTTCCCATTTTCTATGGTTGTTACTAGTGGGAGAAAAAAACTAAACAGTGAATCCATTGGGACTGCAGGACTGCTCCAGGATGTGCAGGAAAACTACAGAGGGAAGTGCCCTCTCTAGTTATGGTTTATAGATGCTTTTTTCTGTGCATGACTGCACTACTGAGGACCCTTGTCTTGGAGAAGCACCCACTGGTCTGGGTTAGCTCCATCCTGGACAAGGGATGTGGCACCATGTGCTGCCTTCCAGCTTGGGATGTCTCTGTGCTGTTCTGGCCCACAAAGCTCTGCTGTCTAACTTGGCTCTGCTTGGCTATTGTTAATTCTGGTTTACCTCTGTGTGAACCAAACCACGGGGATGTCAAGTTCCTCCAGGCTGAGCACTTCATTTGCTTTACATTAGCACAAGTCATCCACAGAGAGCCCCTGATTCCAGACTCCACAGTAAATCCAGCACTGTGTTATCTCACAGCTGCTGCTCGATGAGCCAGCACTAAGTACTGTGGTACCTGCTCAAAAGTTTGGATGATTAAGTAGGTTTAGGTATTGACAAAATTAAATTAAAACATCTGAACTGTGTAGAAGTTCTGTTTAGGAATTGGTCCTTTTTGTTTATGTTCCTTATAAAGTCATGAGAGAGGTAAGTTCATGTTTTGCCTCTTAGAAGAAAAAAAAAAACAACCCATCAAATCATACCAAATCAGAGAAGGCTTCTGGTTTACATATCCATATTTAGAGACTTGGCAGAGAAAGTGTGAGCAATTAAGGAGGAATTTATCTGTGCCACTAAAATGTGCCCATTTAGCTAAATGCATTTCGCTGATGGAGTTTGAAACTGGCAGCAGATGGATACCCAAACACAGGGATGCTGCAAGGATCACTTGGAGTAGGAGCAAGTAGAATTTTGATTTTCCAAGCAGAAGGATGAATGTGTCAACCTCTAGCAAGATGAATTGTTTATTTCATGTTTATTTTCAAAGTCTGCTGAAATGAGATGGTTATCTCTAGAATTCCGCCCACTGAAATCTGTGGATTCCTGCAGTTATCTGGTCCCATCTTGTATTTTTTTGGGAGCTGGAAAGAAAGCAGTGCTTGCCTGGAAGGAAGCTTTAACTCAAGTTTCAATGTCCTCCACTGAGTTAGATTCACTTTTTGGCTGTGGAAAGGATCCCCAACCTATCAACAACACTGACAAACTTAAATTTATTCGAAGAGTACTGATTTTTTATACACGCAGTAGATTCTAAAGTGCTTTTTGTATAGTTCAGTTCAAGTGGTTAAAGAGAGAAAGCATGAGAAATGTAAACATCGTTGACATGAGCTGTTTTCTATTAATTAACTTATGCATATCAAACCGAATGCTGTTGCCAGGACTTCACATGCAGCTCCCTTTCCCCAGAAGATGATTTGCCAAATGCAACACAGGTTACATGGTGGGAAAAACAACCAGGGGAATCAAGGCTTGATCCAGACTTCTGCTGCCATGTACATTCTTGGCACTGGCACACCTGTGACCGTGTTCACAGGAGCAAGCAGTTTTACTACATGAACACGAGGGCTGCTGAAATACCTCACTGTCGCTTTCTAAGAGGTGCATCTGGAATTTTTTGGGTAACAATGCTCAAACAGGATCCCTGCACTGCTTTATGCCTTCTTGGAGAACTGGCAGTCAAGGACTGTGCAGTTGGCTGGGTACTTGCAGCCTTGCTCCTTGGCATCCAGCCCTGGTATTCTTTTGTCTCCACTCTGCATCGTGGTTATCACACTGCCTCAGCACGGGGAAGGAGCAAAAACATTCTCAAAAGTGCAAAGGAAGAAGTCGAATTAAGATAAACATTTACATAACTGGGGAAAATTACCCAGGAAGGACTGGAAATCTGATGACATTCTGTTTACCTAGTGCAGTATTGAAGCAATTTGTGAGAGATACAAACCAGAACACTTTGTATAAATCACTGTGAATGTAAGGACCTGTGAAGCAAGACAGTAAACACTAAAATTATCAAGCTGGCTTAGCACAATAGAACTTACTCGAGGCAATACTTTGCACAATGCTTTTACCTACAGCTCTTTTGAGGTGGGAAAAGAGCAAGGTGGTGCAAAGCTTCATGTTGAGAAAAGTTGCCGTACAATCTATATGTAAAATCTATAAGTTTTGCCCATTCTAACCAAATCTAGCCTTGCCATTCTATAAATGCTGGTCCTTCTGGGACTACAAAATTTGCATTCCCACTTCATTTTTGTTATCCTTAGGTAATCATAAGGTTGTGTTTGTACTTCTCATGAATTTTAGCCAGTAAAGGTAAAGCTGTGCAGAAATTTGGGCTTTGTACAGACCAGTTCACACATCTGCTTGATACAACCCTTGTGAGATGTCAGACCACATCTAAGAAACGTATTCTGTTTTATTTAGAAGCAGAGGCTGCATTTGGAAACCTACCACAATATTTGGCTCCTCTTTCTGAACCTAGTCTGAGTTTTTCATGCCTTCAAATCAGATTAGACGAGTGTTTTCTCCCAAGACTTCCCTGTAATCCTAAACAGGATTTCTCAAGAGTTAGGGGTCAGTTGCAATATTGAAGGAGGTGCTGGCAAGCCATGGAAATGGATGTTTCCTCTTTTTGGCTGGGGTAATCTAGCAGCTCTCTTGATTGCAGCATATGGTGTGTGAAAACAAGCATCCAACCAATCAGATAGGCAAGGCTGGAAAGGGAAGTAGCTTAAGAGGTCTGGGAAAAATTCACAATGGGGAGATCTCAGCAAAAGAGAAGTTGGGGAATTATTAATGTGTAGATGTATTAGAAATTCTTCTCCTATGGGAAAGGACCACAGCAACCACAAAATTCCCATTTTCAAAATGAACCGCAGGGATCACTTCCTTAACCAAGTTTTCTCAGTAATAACATAAGACAAGCAAATTCATTAAAATAACATAACCACCCTTCTCACTGCCTGGGAAGAGAGAGGAACAGTTCCGTGCTCAACTTAAATTTTGTAATAAATACTGTATAAGAACATAAGCTAGATAACATATGTCATGATAAATGGAGTCTAGTCTACCAGGAGGCATTTATTAATAAAAACTACAGCGACAGCCAAAACAAACAGGCCTCCACAGAGCTCAAGTTTCTGTTTCATGTTCTGCATTTGCGAGGGATGTCTCGAGCTCTGAGAGCAGCAGTGAGACAGAGAGAGGCTGAAGGATCAGTCAGGAGATGGACACGAGCTACTCACTCACACCAGCAGATAGGGAGGCACAGGGAAGAGTCTGGCACCAGATTAGATGAGAGGGAAGAGGAAAGTCAGGCTGGTGAAGCAAAGGGAACACAGAAACGTGACAGCTGTGAAAGGAGTTCTGGGAGGAGGAGGGATGAGTTGTTTGAGTGCTGGAGCTGATTTATTCACTTTCTGTGGGAAACTAGCTGCAGATCCCAGTCCACTGTCAGTTCTGAACATCTGGACAGATTCTGAACTTACATCCAAACTCTGTGTTCCTTCTCTTCTCACAGTTTCTTGCCCTTCTCTTTGTCTCTCTTACGTGTCTCTTCTTGCTCTGGTGACAGCTGAATGCTCCCTGAGAGTGCAGAGCTTGAGGATTTCCCTATGGGAAATGTTTCTGGACTTTCTCAGGACAGTAGGGGGCTGTTCCTTGGATCAGCACCTGTGATGGACGTGGAGCAGTGCCCAGCCCTAGGAGCTGGCAATAAAATATAAATGCACCTTTCTCCATCCCCTCTTTGGCGCTGTTCAGAACAGCAGGATGATGCCAGGGAATTTTGGGTACTCTAAGCATGTTCATATAATATTCGATCTTATTCAGCTTTGTTTTGTTGCTTTTTAACCTTTCGAAGCAGGTTTTACTTTCTTCTCTACAAAAGTAAACAACTGATTCCAGGGCCAGTAAAAATATAATCCCTTCATAAGGCCTGAAGCTGAGCCCTTCCCAGTAGTGTTATGGCAGGTCATTGTTCTGTCAAAAGATTATTAACTTTTCTTGGTGTTAAAATATAAATAAATAAGTAGGAAAGTTGTATGTGTCCCCAGGGCACTTGCTCAGCTATGAAAATACCAAGTACAAGTACATTTCTCATTACAGAAAGGAGAATGGGGATATGTTTGGAACAATAGTAATCAATTTCAGAAATGCTGTGATTTATTGGGCATGGCAGTTTCAGATTTTTGAAGCATGTGTAATACTATTTTCTCCCCATCCCTTTTATACAGACAGATAAAACTTTTGGTGGAACTAGAACACAATTCACATGATGCATAATGCTAAAGAAACAAGGACACAATAATTCATAACAAGTTGCTCTGCTCTTCCCAGAGACAGATTTTATTACCAAAGATTTGGTATCTGCTTTAATAACATTTTTTTTTCTTTTTTTTTCTTTTTTTTTTTCTTTTTTTTTTTTTTTTTTGATATGGTTCATCACTTTCCCAGAGTTTAAAAGCCATGAAGAGAAAGATGAGAATTCTTCTCTTTCAGGTCAGGTGCTTTTTGGGTACATGACAAATACATGTCTCTGTATTTCCTCATCAGGACACAGAGAATCATAACTCAATTTATTTTCCATTTTGAGAGTGTTAAGTAGCTGTTATCAATAACATAAATGAAGAGTACTGTAACATAATTCTTCCATAGAAAGACATTTGAAGAAGTTTCTTTCAGATGAGAAGGCTTCCCAATTCACAGTCTCCAGGGGTTTCTTTTTCATGTAAAAAACTCCCCATTTCAATACCCAGAGCTGAGCTGTTCTAGCTTTGACTTACTGGTGTGTTAAAAAATTTTTGGCACTTGAAAGCAGAACATATAAAACTGATTGGTGTTGAAGCTTAGTTTGGGGAAGAAAATAATTTCATATCTGATCTCTTGCTCAGCTTTTGTGCTTGGGAGGTCTCTGGCTTACTATAAAAATCAGATAAAATTGGCTGCCAAAATCAAGAGTCATAACAATCCATTTAAGAAACTTGCCAGATTTGCTGGAAGATCTATCACTTGATCCTCAGACTTTGCTCTCTCTGTCACTCAGTAACACAATATTGTGTTCTTTGTTGGGTTTGCTTCTTCCCATACCCAGCAAGGCCATTTCTGTTGTCCTGTGGGAGAGTTTATGGCCCTTGCTTGGTTGCTGTGACTAAGGTAATTCTGACTCTTGCCCACTGTGAAGCTGTTGCCACCACAAATGATGAACCTGTGCCTCCCATTTTTGCTCCTTAGTTGTCTGTAGCTCACATCAAACCCTCATTTGTCCCACCACTGCTGCTCCCTGGGAGCTTGCTGACAGAGGGACAGTTCTTATTCTTGTCACCTCTTAAGAGATTAATTATTTCCATGTCAAAACCCATTACCTTTTGGGCACAGGTGGTGATCTGTCACATCCTCTCTGCTCTTTCTCCCTTGCTGCAGCACTGGGATGACACCACCAGCCAGAAGGGTTGTTCTGGGACCATGGAGGCAGCAGATGTTGGCAGGAGCAGGCTGTGACTCACAGCCCAGAGGAGTCCTCATGCACATCCAGCATATGCCTGGGTTTTCTCCCCAAATTCCCAGGCTTTTCCCCCAAAATTCCTGGCTTTCCCCTGGAAATTCCCTCTTCCCCCCCTCAAAATTCCCAGTTTTTTCCCCAAAATTTCCCTCTTTCCGCCCCTCAAAATTCCCAGTTTTTTCCCCAAAATTTCCCTCTCTTCCCCCCCAAAAATTCTTCGTTTTCCCCACAAAATTCACAGGTTTTGTCCCAAAATTTCCCTCTTTCCCCCTCAAAAGTTTGCGGTTTCCCCAAAAATTCCATTTCCTCCCCTAAATTCCCAGTTTCCCCCTCAAAAATTTTCCACCCCAATTCCTGTTTTTTGCCAAAAATTTCCCTCTTTTTCCCCCTAAGTTCCTTTCCCCCACAAAAAAGTTCCCAGTTTTTCCCCCCAAATTCCCTTTTATTTTTTGCCAAAAATTCCCCCTTTTCCCCCCAAGAAATTCCTGTTTCTTTCCCCTAAAATTCTCGGTTACCCCTCCACAAAAATCCCCTCTTTCCCCCTTACAAATTTCCATTTTTTTCCCCCTAAAAATTCCCAGTTTCCCCCAAAAATTCCCATTTTCCATCCCCTCACGTGGTGGATGGGGTCCTGTCACTCTCCCTCTGGGATGGGAAATGTCACAGCTGCCCTTTGGCATGATGTGCACGATAATCACCGAGCTGCTTGATGAGGAAACACAGAATAAAGAGCAGGGATTCCAGGCTCAGTGACAGCATTTTGGGCCATTTTATTCCAGTGTCACTGCTGACCCTCCAGCCACCTCACGTGTGGCTCTTTTGTGGTTTTCACAGGACCCTGCTTCACCCCAGCAGGCTGAACCTGCTCTTTGCCATGTCACTTCACCATCAAATTGCTGGATGTGTTCTCTGGTACAGCAGGCAGAGCTGAGCCCTGCTGCAAACCCATCACCTGAGCCAGAGCTGCCTCCAGAGATGGATGTGCATGGAGCTTCAGAGCTGCTTTAATCAGAGAGTTTCATATTCATGAGCCCCTGAGAAAAGGGAGCTGGGTAATTAAGATCATTCATAATGCTGGAGGATATTCAGGCTAAGAAAAGGAAGGTAACTTGTTTTTTAAGGGCATAAATCGATCTCCTGCTCTGGTTAGGAAAGCATGATCCAGTGTTCAGAGGAAGATTTAATGGTTGGGCTGCTGTTCTCTGAGTGCATGTAACAGGAAGAATAAGGTTTTCTGATAAATAACATATTCATTTTGCTCAGTGTTGATGCCTCTAATCAAGACTAAGGTACATCAATAAAAAATGCAGTGAATCAGCACAGTGCTTGTCTGTAACCCTCTCCTGAATGCTGGGAAAGCACAAGGTTTTGGGAGATGAATTGCTGTGCCTTTCCCTTCTCTCACAGTCCTTAGAATTCATCAGCCTGTGAAAATGCAGGCATCTTTTCCTGTAGGGAAAAGAAGCACAGCGGGTATGAGGCACATGCAGAGTCTCAAAGTCCCTCACTGTTTGTCTGACTCACTCAGAGCCTTGGAAACTCCCCTCCACCTAAAATACGACCTGCTGTGGGAAAGCAGAGGGTTTTTTTTCTTCCTGTCCCTGTGAGCTCCCAAATGGTACTTACAGAAGAGGTTTAAAAACGTGTTTTCAACACATCACACAATTAATAATCAGCTCTGTACTCCCTGCTGGCTCAGGTTGCAGGGGAAGGAGGCATTCAGCAAGGCTCTCCTTGCTTTCCACAGATCTCACAGCAACATGCCATGAAATTATTCAGCCCAAGAGCTGATTCAGGAAGGCATGGGAAGGAGTTTGTTGTTGCAGACTGAGCCCCCTCTGCTTTTGGAGAGAATTTGGCATTTTCTTTAGGAAAGCTCATCTCAAGGAGAGGCTGTTGGACAGGAAAATCTGCTGCCTCCATCTCTTGGGGAAGTGCAGATCCTATCTGGAGAAGAAACAACAATTTTTCTTTTCTTTGCTTGCTGATTCTGAGATCCAGGAGACAGCACCTCCCTCCTGCACGGCGGCACCTGTTAATGTGTTGTTGTTGTTGTTATTATTATTATTATTATTATTATTATTGTACTATCAGTCCCTTCTCTTTCCAGTGTGAAAATCTCCAGGAAGTTTCTGTGTCCAATGGCCTGTACCAGGTTCCTGAATCAGTCACCAGTTCAAGTGTTTTGTGAAAGTGGAAAGAATATTTTCAGGTTAATCACCTGGAATGAGCTCTCTAGGTGGGGCTGAGGGATTTGTTTGGGGTTTAGATTTACACAGATGCTCCTGCACTTGATTTTGTATTGAAATACAAATAGTTGCTTCCTAAATTTGATTTTGATGTACTGTTCTTCTTTCCAGTCTCATAGTTTCTGTCCTCAAAAGCACTCATTGGCAGTGTCAGGGGAGGCTCACTGGAGGTCTCTTTGATATTGTACTTTAGAAAATGTCACTTCATTTTTTGCTGTGTTCAATTCTACACCTGGGACAAACACTGTTCCAGGTTACACTGGGAGACCTGTAAAGCTGGTATAATTGGATATGGAAGTGCTTAAATCTCTGCACAGTGAGGCAGAGAGAAAAACACTGTTCTAAAGCTTTTGCATGAGTGTCCAGTTTGAGCTTTAGGTGTCTGCTTTGGGATCAGGTGAGATTAAAGAGCTGCTTTGGTGAGAGCTCTCCAAGCTCAGTTGAATGATTTCCCTGGCTCTGCACTAGGCTCCAATCAGAGTTCAGTCTTATTCTGCAGCAAACCCCCACCCCGAACACCAGGAAAACTTCAATTTCACAAAAATAATGATATTGTATCTGATTCTCTTGTCAAGTTCTAAACAAGATTGTTCTTGATTTGCAAAACTTACCAGGATGCTGATAAATGGCTTGTCACACCTTATTGTTCATGTATTCACTGCTTGGAAAAGGAATCCAATGTTTAACTCACAGAGAAGTCAGATTTTTAAGGAGGCCTGAGATTCTCTGAAGGAAGACACTGTTGTATAGGATTGTCTGAATAAACTGCATGTTTCATTCAGAAAATTTACAGCAGCTGAGAAAGAATAAATGTCTGTGACACACCGAAACACAGAAAATTACATTTTAAGAAAAATAAGTTCTAAACATTTTTCTTGATGTCTAAATCCAGTGATGGTTTAACAACCAAGTCTGTTCTCAGGCCTAGAGAAATACCTTTGCAAAATCTTAGGGTTAGATGCTTTGCAAAGCATAAATGAGCAAACAAGAATGATGGTGTGAAAGACATTATTCAGTAATTAAGGTTTTAAGTGAAAGCTAAAATATTTTGCCATAGAATTTTCCATGAATTTTAATGGAAGATGCATGGTTAAATCACCTATACTTCAACCTTTATTTTCATTAGGAGCTCTACCACTGCCTTCTCTCCCTTCACTGAGGTTTTTGTAGTTTTCTTTTTCCTTTTTCTGGTCCAGACAAATACCACAGTGATGAATATGTTAGAATAGCTTCTAAAATAATTGAATATCCATAGTTTTTCACTATTTCCCCCTCCCTGTACTTTACCTGCTCTTACAAACAGATAACCAATAGCCAAAACAGTTCTCTTTTTTAAATGAAGACTCCAGGCAAAAACTGTCCAGGAGATACCAAACAGTTCAAATAATTTATTTAACAGTAACTCATTTGTTTGTATTCTTATCTGTCAGTTGTGGAAAGAGGGAGAAACACCAAAGTACTATGGCATAGTATTTTTTTTTAATGACATTTGTGCTTTAACCTCAAATGGGAGAATTTCCCATCTGGACAAATATCCTGTCCACTTGGACCTACCCCAGTATGAGGCACTCTACGTTTCTGTTAGAAGTTTTAACATTTTGGGGTTTGTTCTAAAGAAATGCTTTAGTGTGTTTAACTTCTTAAGCCATTTCAGGACAAAGAAACAACTTCAAACTGTCCAAGCCTTTTCTAATATTAGATTTTATAGGTAGGTGGAGCAGTACCTTTTTGTTTTTGAAAGCAATATCTTCTAAAATGCATTTTTAAGTAGTTTTCTAAACATTAAACTTATAATTGCCAAGTTATATGAAGATTTTATAACAATAAACTTATAATTGCCAGATTATATGAACATTATATAACATTAAACTGCTAATTGCCAAATAATATGAAGTGCAGCTAGGAACTGTTTGCTTAAAACAAATAACAAGCTATTAGCAAACAGTATCTAGCTGTACTTCATATAATTTTGGTGAATAGAGAGAGAGAACTAAGATTTTATCTGAAGAGTTGTGCTTTGGAAGGAGATCAAAAAGAGTTCATCTTCTGACTGCTATTTTGTTTTGCTTCAATGTTTTTTTTCAGGAGGATCTGGATTATTACATCTGAATAGAAAAAATCTTTTCCCAATGATCTGAAAGCAAAATGTAAGACAAACTGACGTTGTATGAAAAATTACTCCATAACTTCTGAAAAGGAAGAAGAAAGGAATACCCTCAAACCAAACAATCAAAGAAACCCATTTTCTTTTGGGGTTTTATTCTTTCCCTTGGTGATGACATTCAGTGGTTGATTAATGTTGCGTCAGGCCACGTTTTGTTTAGCTACATAAAAATCTTTCTGCAAACTCTCCCCGTGCCTTTGTGGATGGTGACAAGAGCTTGGATTCTCCTGGTGATGAACAGCCCTGGGGCTGTTCTCAGTGCGCTGAGTGATGCTCTGATTGTCCATTCTCCTCAGGCAACATCAGAAGCGAGTGCTTTCTGTGGAGTGTTTCTTGTGCCAGAGGATGTGCATCACTCTCCCAGCAGCTTGGCTTCTCTCCTTCATTGAGATTCATTTGGATCTGCAAGCTGTCCCCTGAGCATGAACACTCTGTGCAACTGGAGATGCCTCGTTCCCTTCTAATCTCTCTCCCCTTTTATTATTATGCTGTTTGTACAAGGCAGGGTTCATCTTCAGAATTTTATAGATCAGTCTCCAGAAATTACATTTGAAAGTTTATTGATCTGATGGATTTTGAATACTCTAGATTTTTCGCCTTCATTTTTATTGTGTGTTACAAAATCACCCAAATTTGCTTCAGAGAGTGGTGCTGCTTAATTTCATTGTTAAATAAAATTCAATTCTGGTTTTTTTCTTAAAGATAAACAGGTTAGTGCATAATTTTCTGCTTATTTTCTCTGTTTTTCTATCTCTTTTGCAGTACCCGTGTAAATAGAGATTCAAAACTTGAAAAAAGAATTAAGTGCCTTCTACAGCAGAATGACAGAACAGAAAAGCATTCACAGAATCACAGAACAGTTCAGGTTGGAAGGCACTTCTGGACATCATCCAGTTCACCCTCTCTGTTCAAGATAAGGCCAGCTTACAGGATGTTGCTCAGGACTGTCTCCAGTAGAGTTTAGTTTATTAAAGCAAAGAGACTGAACAACCTCTCTGGGTAACCAGTGAATGATTTGTCTCACAGCAAAAATCTTTTAACTTCTATTTAAATGGAATTTTCTGTGTTAGAGAGTCAGACCAGTCTTCTTTATGGTCTTCCATGGGGTAAGATTCTCCCCTATTGGCAATCTCCTCCTGAGACATTCTCTTTTTTTCCAGGCTGAACAGTTCCAGTTATCTCGTCCTTTTTGTATGACAGATGCTCCATTTTTTTTCATGGAGTTTGATGAACTCAGTGCCTCCCTTGTGCCAATAAAGCCAGAACTGAGTACAGCAGTGCAGACGTGGCCTCACCACTCCTCAGTGGAGGGGAAGGATCACTTCTCTCCATCTTGTTGGCAACACTCTTGCTGATGTAACCAGGGGATTATTGGCTCTTTTTGCTGCCTCATGATCAGCTTTGTATTTTGATTTTCCTCACCTGATACCTGCACACTCAAACACTGTCTTTATTCCATCTGAGTCACACATCCCTGCTTCTTCCTCTTGCATGTTTTATTTTCATGTTGAAGTCATCAGCATCATCTTGTTCATCCATGCAGGATCCATGCTTGATTGTTCTCTTGTCAGGACAGACCAAGGCTTGGAGGAGTTAGTCCCAGGTCTCCCTTCTCCCCAGGATTGTCTGCCATGGGATTCTCTCAGGCAGATCCTGGAGGAAAATTCTGTGTTCATCCGAAGTCCTGTTTTTTGCCTTGTTTCCTTCTTACAGGATCTTGAACTCCACCATCCTGTGGTCACTGCAACAAAGTTGACCCTGACCTTCACACCCCTCTCCAGTTCTTCCTTGTTGCTAAGTGTGGGTCCAGTAGACCTTCTTCCCTTGTTGATTCCTGGACGTTCAGGAAAGGAGGCTGACTTGCACTTGTCTATTGTGGTAATTTTCTTTAATTTTTGTGACGTCTCTGCATTTACACTCCCAACCCTACACCTCAGCTGATCAGAACTAGCTGTGGTAAGAGCTGTTCTGGCCTGCTGCCCAAAAGTAATATTCCATCATTTCCTGATGGGGGAAAAAAGTCCTGTAGACTTGTGGCCATTTGTCCTCACATCTATTTGCAGCTCCTTATTTCCCTTGAGAAGCATCCAAGACCATTTAGAAGTTGAATTTTCCGATGTCCTCACTGATCTCCAACCTCCTCCCCCTCTGTTTCTTGGAAGGACCATCTTATGAGGACAAATCTCCCACGTTGTTTAATTCCATTATTCACTACTCAGTGTCCACTTTATTCCTACTCATCACACAGCATTCTTTTGCTCCTCCTTTTTCTGAACTTACTTGGAGATCTGCCCCCTGTAACACTTACAGATGCATAAACACACAAAAAGTGGGCACTTTGTCATGTTACAGATTTTATTTAGCAGCAGATTCGGCTATCAGATTATCATTAGGTAATGTGCTGACATACATACCCCAGAGGGAGATGATTGTGAGCTGCTGGAGCAAAAACGATCAAGACGAGTCTGCCAAATATATGGTAGGTATTAATCACCAACAAACACAGCGTTTTTTTCCTCAGAAAAGCACTAAACTACAAAGCTTGTCCTTTTGTCCACAGAATTACTGTAGCATGCAGGGAACTGGGGTTGTTTTGACAGAACCAACTTTGACAGCATATTGATCTAATAATTTCAGTTGCTTTCTAGCATTCCAATGCTTTCTTTTCTCCTCAGAATTCCCCTTTAACACATAAAGATTTTGATAAACTTGGACTGAATGCACATGCAACTTGTGTTATCTCTATTAAGAGATTTCAAATACAGTTTTTATCCTCTTCCACTGATATTTCCCATTATTGAAAAGACCAAAACCTTCTAGACCTTTTCAATATTTGGGTACCTTCTTATGCTTGGAATTGAACTTAACTTACATCTTTGTGTTCTATGTCCACTACAGCATACAGAGAATAAAAGTCAATATGCTTGTATGAAGTACTTGAACCTCAATCAGGACTTGGTGTCTTGAGCCTAGTGAGACTGAGATCCCAAAATTATGGATATTAGTAAACTGAGGTTCTACAAGCATGACTTTAAACTCTTTGTAAAACAGTTAGAGACATTAGTGTGTGACTCTGAAATACAAATAAATATGTTAAGAAGAAAAAGATGGAATAGAGAATTAAGACTGTTTTTACATAATCTTACACAAATTTTTCACAAAGTAGATCAAACCAATCCTTGAATGCAGTAGGTAACTCAGTTTTCTACTTCTCATTCTACCCATTTTGCCCTCACTACAGAAATCAGTCTCTTTCTTTAAACACACAAAGTGCTGCACATGATGTCAAGGAGGGAGTCTCATCATGCTGATCCTGGTCTCAGGGGCAGATCACAGTGCAAGTGGTGGCACCAATAGAGCACAAAGGAAAAAGGGTTTTTTGTTGTTATCTACTACCCTTAAATTTGCAACATGTTCAAATAAATATTTGTGTGGCTAACAGATCATTTAATACTATGCTATGGGCACCTCTTAAGACTGAAAACTTGTGATATTAACAATTTGCCACTAGGATTTTGCAGAGTCACTAAATAGCACAATTAAATTTACAGTGTTCCTTCAAGGTTCATTTCCTTCCAGGAGAAGATCAGCTGTCAAACAGAACAAGAGTTGTTCTAGAGAAATAATATAATCAATTAGTGACTAGGTGAGCACTTTTAGCCAAATGACTTTATCCATTAATGTATTTTTCCCAGCACAGTTGAAGAATGTTGCTTTATCAGAATAGTTAATGAGGTTAGACTTGAGACCCCAGATGAATTTCTAGGTTCATTGAAGGGAACATAAACCTAGAAATTTTGGGAGTTTTGATCAAGAAAGAGAGTCAGTTCCTCCAGTAAATGACTCTTTGTTGATAATATCTTTTTCTACCTAAAAACTGCTGAACTATTAGCATAATATCATTAAAGCTCTCTTAGTTCTCATGTATCAGTCAGCATAAAGATTTCATGTTGTTCTGCTGACAGCATTGCCATGACTGATAAAACACAGAAGTATGTTAAAGACATTACTGTTTCCATTTAGGTTTGCAAGCACATCTGAAAAGAGAAAAGGAAAGGATGGCTAGTTAAAACTATTTTTCCTTCCTCATAAAAAATACAGTAGGTGAATCCAATGTTGAAATAGATAAAAGTATTAGTGTATTCTAGCCATGAGCACAAGGTACCACTAAGCATTGCCTTCTACAAAACTTCTTGTGTAGGAGACCTCCTGAGAATGAATTGGGGAGTGTGTGATAACATTGAAATAAAAGGATTTGTGTGGCAGCAGCTGGAGGCAGAGACTGATTTGTTCTCCTGCCCAGTGGATATATACTGACTTCACTGGGCTTACTCAGTACCTGGGGGCCAAATCCTGTTTTTGTTGAAACCAGTGACAGAACTCCCAATGACCTCAACAGAACCTGGAATTAATGTTCTGTTTCTCTGTGAATTATGTTTTCACATCATTTACAGGAGGGAGTTTTTTCTTCTTGGTCGGCATGGTAGGAGTTTGTCAGAACGTCACAGAGATCTATGAAGTGGCTGCAGACTAATGTCATTGGGAATGAGAGGAGATTTTGATCCTGTTTGTTGGAAAGGAAACTTGAAGTAATGAGCCCAGAGTACAAGGAGACCACTGGAGCTGGAAGATTTGGAAGCTGCATGGCAGGATCATAATAGCCACTGGACTTTCAGGTTTGCTGCATATTTGATAGGGAAAGGGAGGGAATTTCTTATTCCTCACACTTTGTCTTTACAATCAAAGCTAGAACGTAATATTTCTAAAGTTTAGACAGGAATTGCAGCAAATGAGTTCAGCTCAGTGAACAGAATGGTACGTCAGCTGAGTTTTTCCTGCTCCCTCAGTTCCCTGGAAAATTCTGAACATTGTAATAAGATCAGAGAAGACACTGATGCCAGGTCACACAGCTACTGGCTGAGGAGTGCTGATGTGCACTCTGAGAATGGTTAATGTTCTTCTTTATTGCACAGCCAAAATAAGACAGAGCTATCGTGCAGACTCTTTTCCGCTTGTACTCTGGGGATTCTGAAACATTTCACTTTTACTAGTGGCTATATGGAGCAAAACAAAACACTAGCCAGTAGTTTACATTTTTGCTGCCTGCTTTATTTAGCACCAACCCTGAAGTGACTCTGAGCATTTATAAAAAGAGAACTCTCACAGCACCGAGCCCATGTGAAAGATGGTGTCGGCTTTCCCCTGTGGAGATTAAAACCAGAGGATTTTCTGTGCCAAGCCCAACTTGAGGGCTAAGTTAAGCCAGGGAGCCTGTTTTCTGTCCCATCATTGCCTGTGTAATGCTGCCTGCAAAAGTGTGCTGTGGATTAATGGTATAACTTGTTCTGTCAGTCTGTCTTTCCAAGTGAATTCACTAGTCTGGAGTGTGACTGCTACTTGAAGATGAGCCTTGAATCTAGATCCATGCAGGACAGTCCTTGCTAAGAGAGGGATGCACTGCAAAATGAACATGAACTGCCATTTTTCAGAATTGTGTGTGAGCAAAAGTGCTACTAGATTAGAATACAGATACTTCATATCCCTAAAATGTAAGGGGCTTAGTCTTATATAATGAGACATCATTTATTACAAATGTTTCTGAAACTTTCTATATAATTCTTTCTGTTCTTTTCTGTATTCAGTTGTCTTTGTACCAGTAAAAGACAGTGATTTACACATTAATGGAAAACATTCAGGTTTTTTTAGATGTCTTACATGTTTAACAGCTAAAATCAAAGAGGAGAGACAGCCTAGTGGAAGTTCTGCTTAGGTTGCTATTCAGCAAAGCCCACAGTTCAGAACTTTCCCAAAGAGAACCAACAACCCTACAAACAAAATAAACCAGCCTGGTGACATGGAGAAGTACCTGATGGCAAGGGCTCTGAAGAAAACATGCTTTGACAGCCTGCTTTGCATATAGACATGGATGCTCGAAACAGGAATCGTTCTTTGGGAAGGGGTCAGGACACAACACAAATAAATCAGCAAACCAGAAATGCTTGTGGGACAAAATATTTCAGTCTTTCAGGGAGTTGAAGTCCAGACATTCAGGGGAAGTAAGTTAAATAACTGGTGGTGCATTTGAATGAGAACATTCATCTTGTTTGTCAAAGCCCCACAGATATTCTTCAAACTGACAGAAGCATCTGACCACATTTCCCCCTTTCCCTACCCTGAATGAACTTGTGAACCAGCTGGGCGCTGCCTGGGTTCCGGACATTTCAATGGTTTTGGCTGTATCCTAACATTCAGCCTAGAGGAATTCCTGTTAATTTTCTTTATGCTCTTTATTAAGCTTTTGTTTTGTTCCTTCAGGCCTTTTCTGTGTGTTGAATGGGAAAACCATTTTATCTGATGAAATTTACATTTCCGTAACCGTAATGGCTGCTTTCTCTGAGAACATACTATGCAAAGCTCCAGAGCCCAAACGCTCTTGAACTTTGTGTTGTTGGGGTGGTGGGTGGGAGACACAGGGACTAGACTTCAGTTCTGCAAATGATTTTGCTCTGTACTTAGGATGAGGGGATGCAAAAGCTTGATGCTCTGCATCTGAATTCGTTATGGGCAGCTGTAAACTACAAATGGTTTTGGGGCTTGTTCCATTAAGTTGATGAATGTTCTGATGAGAAGGAGTGCTTGCTGCTTCCTTAGCAGCAGGTGACCAAGTGAGCAAGGATCTGGGGGGGTGCTGGGTGTTATTACTGTAATAACCTGTAAACAGCAAATCCAGAAATTTGGGTTTCAAGCATTTTCTCTTGGCACGTATTATAATATAAGGGAAACCACATGGAAGAGCCTGGAAGAGATCAAGGGGTTCTTGCCTGGTGTAGAAACAGCCAGCCATCCTCTGCCACAAGCATTGTGCAACCTGCACTGTCGAAAGCAACATTCTTTCAGTTGTTTTTCTGGGTAAGCATCGTGATGCAAATATCAGGATGAAATCATGCCAAACTCATCGATTTCGTAGATCTTGGATTAGTCTGGCAGGTGCATAAACTGCCTAAATTCATCCTGTCTGCTGTTTGCTTAATGTGGTGAAACAAGCCTGCTAAGCTTTACTCAGTCTGTGGTTGTAGTGACCAGCCCACTGAAGCTGCATGTCAAAGCTTTTTGGTATCACTTAAGACATAGCTGCCATTTTGTTTTTTAAATATACCCTGCTTCTTAAATTTTATTTTGGACATGTCAGAAAGCTTCACAAAAAGTTGTATTACACATTTTAACTTGGCTCAGAGCCAAAGACCATTCTTTTCCCTGTACTTTTAAAAGCTGTGGACACAGAGTGAGTTACAAGTTTGGGGTTGCCTGGCTGTTGCTCCTTTTCTGTCTCTATCTCCCAGAATGTAACTCACAAACCAATATAATCATCCTTGGACTGTAAAGAAGAATATCTCAAAGGCAGTCAAAAATCTGCTTTGATGCTGTTTAAATGAGAAAAATATATAATTTTACATATAAAATAATCTAATTATTTTCTTTGCCTGAAGCTTTGCGATCAAATTGGGAGAAACAAATTTACTGTAAATGAAACAGAAATATTTTTTAGCTGATTAAAACCCTGTTTTCTGCCTGCTTCACCTCAGGTCATCAGACAGATAATATGTCTGTTCTTCCCACTAAATAACTTGCCAATTAACTTTGGAAACAAGCTTCTAGGGAAGGTGAGACTGTGTCACAGGATATGGGATGAGGTAGCGCTCTGAGGGGATGGGAACCAGCAGTTCAGCTCAATACATTATACATCAAATTTATCAAGCTGGCTTTGGCTTTAGCAGGACAGCAGGAGCCTTGTCCAAGCAGCTGTCACCAGGACTGGCACTGGTTATGAGGCTGGGCTTGCTTTTAGAGTTCCACTGGAGAAAGATTTAGCACCAGGAAGTTTCCATTTGCCTGGCTGCTTGTGTAATGGATGGTGTGGCTCTCTCTTTGCTATTCAGGCTTTTCCTGGCTCACACAGCAGCACCTTGTCATGCCATAACATCATTTATTTAGATCCATGTGAGGAGCAGCTCTGTTTGGTTGTTTATTTATGCTTGGAAGTGGATTTACTTTCTCTCAGCACAGCTTTCCCTCGCCATGGGAGTGAGAAGGAACTGACATATTTCAAAATGAGTCCAATTAAATGTTGTCCAAACTAAGAGCAAGTCTGATTTCACAGTCAGACTACCTTAAATGATAACTTGATCCAGCATTCAAGTTGCACTGTGATTTCCAATGTCTTTGAATACAACTATTCTGCAAAATGATAAAAAGTCTGATTAAATACAAGACAACACTTTGTCAAACCTATATTATAGTTTGGCAAAATATACCTTGTGACCTATTATGAATATTTTTTGCTGATTGCAACTGTTCTTTCAACCCTTAAAATCAACACAGTACTTTGTTTGAAATATTTAAATGCAGATTTCCAGCAGCTGCAAATTTCTTTTGGCCTCATCTAGTTAGAAAAGAGTCACGTACCTCCAAATTAATTTCCAGGTTTGCTACTACTAACAGACCTCAACGTGATTATGAATGTCATTAATTTCTGCACCCTATGATGAATGCAGGGAGAACAAAGATCATTAGGTAATGTATTCCACAGCAGGACACATTCCACTGAAAAAGTCCAGCCAGCACGAAAAGATGAATATAGGAACCAACAAAAAGGGGGCTCTTGAGCTATTTAATTTCTCATTTTGTACTTCAGAGCCATATTTTTCCTTGTGAATCGAGTCAGCTGGTATCTCCTGGGTCCAAAATTCGTACCTGAAAATGTGGACTGGAAAGGTAGAGATAGGGGGGAAAAAAATGATGCAAGATCTTCAGCTTGTCTAAGACTTCATGGTGCTGCTGACCACCAGAACTGTTCTGGTCAGGACCATGAAGTGCCCTGGATGGACTGAGTTTGTTAAGGTTAAAATACAGTGATAAACCCAAAGACCTTGATCCTGAAACCTACCATTTTCTTAAACACTTTAAAAAGCTAATCATTTGGATTTAATGTCTACACATACAAATTATATCTATAGTTTTGTACACTAGAAAGATCCCATATTATTTTCATTAATGAATTACAAAACCACTGAGAAGTAAAATTATCAATTACGACAAAATAAATCACGGCTATGCTCAAAAAAACATTGCTGCCACAGCAAATAGCCCCAGTTGAAAAACACAGCAGATTTTCTTCTAGTTCAGAATAATTTAAGCACAGCTATGGCCAAAACCAACCATCCACCAGAAAGATTCTGATGTGTAGTTTGCTTATTTGGTGTAGTTTGGTGCTTTGTTAATGCACCAAACTTGCAGTAGGCATAAAACAAATGACAAACAGCCTTAGGTGACTGTTCTGTATCAGTGTGTCCCCAAGAAGAAACATGAATGATATTAAAGTGGATGGGTTTTTCTTTTTCAAATTTATTCAAAAACATTTGCATGGAGGAAAAACTTGAGTCATAGTAATGTTTCACTGTCTCTTAACAGTGTAAGGTGTATTGCTACTATGCTCAATAATTTTAGTGTATTTTTATTTTAGGATGTGTTTCAAATGCTGACAAGCAGAAATCGTCTTGGTAACTGGGCAGGTTTTCTGGTGAATTGCTTGACAGGTTATAAACCTGCAATTTTAGAGTCATATTAGGAATGTGGACACACTTTCAATCCAGATCAAATAAACCTTAATATACAAATTAGGTCAAATACCAGTACGTAGTCAAATGTCCCCTGGTAAAATTTGATGCAATCCCAAAAGAGACGACAGTTGATGCCAAAAACCCACGAAATACCTGAGAAGTGGTTTATTTCAAAAGCTGGCTTCCTGTGAGGAATTCCAAGCCATGCCAGCTGAATCCAATAAGAGGACAAGAGACCTTGGGGTGTGTAGATGTAGAACATGATTTTATAATTTATTTTTCTAAATGCAATTTATTTGAGATATTACCAGCGAAAGCACAGTAACATTTAAAGGGGATTTGTGTTTCTGCTTGACATTCCTTGGCTAGTATGTCTAGCACAAAAGTCACAGAACTACTGACAAAATCCAAGATATAGTGTGTTTTATTCTGGATTTGTAAACATTCATCCCAAACAGAGATCTATGCTCCAAATTAGCAACCCTGAGTACAGTAAAACAGTCCTAGAATTTTAGCTACTGTATTAAATATAAAAACGATTCATTTTGTATAACACCATTTTGTAAGGTAGTTTATGATTGTCAGTAATACGAGTCCACAGAGCTCAGTGGCTGTCTGTAATCAAGATGATTAATCCCCTTTTGTTAGAGACTTGATTCTGAGAAAAAAGCTCTCCAGCATGCTGGTGCTGTTCTGTATCAAATTTTGATTTGTAAGAAAGAAGAACATCTTAAAATTTTATGCAGAAAGCAGCTCAGCTCCATTTGAATCTGTTCACAGGACCAATCTCCTCCAGGGCCTGTGTCCCTGGCGTGGACATTTGGTGCACATCTGCAACCATGTTCAGTTTCCTCCCAAGGAATTCAGTCCATGTGTGGTGAAATAACTCTGTGAATCCAGCAAATTCCCAGCAAGTGGCCATGAGTGGGGAATTTAACTCAAAGCTGCAGCACAGCTCTGAACCAAACAAATGTAGATGTCATAGCTTGTCTCCTTTATTGAGCTTTGCATGGGTAACTTGGTAAAGAAGCTCTGTGTTCAGGGCTGAAAATGAGAATATTTTTTTGCAGGCAATATTGCACAGGTAATTTGAAAACCAGCATTTAATTTTATTGACTCATATGCTATATAGATGAATCCTGTCTAACTCTGAGCACTTCAGGTTTTCCCAGCTAAATTCTATGACCAAAAAACATTAGAAAAGGAAAACTTTTGCAGTTAATCTCAAATGTGCCTTCATATGTGAATTTGAGACCTACCTAAATGTGAAAAATATACATGTCTTCAGATTTGTTTGTTTAGCTTTTCTGAATGCAAATGATCATACATGCAAAGAATTATTTTAATTGGCATAACTGGTACCATTTCTTTTTGTTTAACTTCATGCAACTTACTTCATTTCCCATTGCAACAAGCAGGGATTTTTTTTCCCTCCTGAAATGGTTACAGCTCAGCCTTTTGGAAATTAAGAACTGTTACCTCAACAGTGAGTTCTTCATGTTGCCACATGTGAAAACATATAAATATGCAGATAGTGTGTATGCAGTGTGAAGATGGCTAATCAGAGCTTACTGTGTAATTCTTAGTGGGTGTGGGAAGGAAATGAGATAAAAGTGTGAAGGGTAAGGTTCATGAAGAACCAAATGGGGAAAGTGGGATAGAAAAGTATCTAAGTCCCTTTCTGCCCCAAGGAGTGGGGAAGAAAATGCTCTGCAGTGTTTGTGTTTAGAAAGAGGGAGACAGGGAATTCTGACTTGATCAATGGAAATATTGAGAAAATGTCTGGGAGACTCATTTTCCTGATAATCCTGGAGTTTGCTCCTCTCTAGATTTCCCTATGCAGAGGCATTTTTTCCTCTGCTTTAGGGCCCTGAGAAATAGAAAAGAAGATGTCATCTCAAGCTAATTCCATAAACACTGCTATCAGCAAAGGCATTTTAAACTGTCATAAAAAGGCCCATTGTGCAACTGGACTCTTGGAACAAGAATGGCTTATAGCTCAACCATTGTTAAAGGTTAATGTTCCTATCATTGCATTCCTTTTTCTAGTTCCCATAACCAGGCTGTAATGATAGATAAATATATGAGCTATTTCTTTGTGTTGGCAAAATCACAATTCAGAAAGACATAGTTTCCTAGGTTATTTTTAAACTAATATGCTGGTTTATAGCTAGATGAATAAACCCATCTTTTTTTAAGAGAAAAGACTTTTAATGTTCTGTTGCTTTTGCAGAATGTGAGCATTTGTGAACGTTTTTGTCTATCAAAACAGAGTAACAGCTTTATGAAGCCAACTCATGAACTGAAAAGGAAACTAATTAAAACAATAACCTTAATTTATTGTTGCCAAATGTTAACCAATCTTGTACTTTCCACAATTACTTTTACTATTGTACAATAATTTGAATGTCTTTGTTGTGTATTGTTATGTTCCTGTAAGTGCTGAATGCTGATTCCGGGGCAGAAATTCTATTTTCTGTTAGCTGAGTGAGCAGCAGAGTCTGCACGTGTCTCTTCCAAGCTCTCCCAGTTTTCTTACAAGAAGCAGAGAAATGTTTTCTCTGTTTTAGTGAGTTGCTGTGCTCAGTGCACCAGGAGTGTTTTCTATCAGCAGGGTGCTCTGATAAAATGTTATAACTCCTAAGAAACTCTACAGACTGAGGTCTAAAAGTTTTCCTATGATGTGGCAGGGGTAGAGCATCATGGCTCAGGCTTGCTTTAAAACTCAGGAAGGGGAAGATTCAGTCTTCACAGCTTCATCCCATTTAGAGAAGCTTCTGAACATCTACAAAATTCCTCTTGGCCAGCACTGCTCAAACATCTGCAGAGCTGCAGGTGCTTCTGTGCAGGTGGGTCTGAGTGATGGAGCTTGTGCATCCTTCACTCAGTGTTTTTCAGGCCATTTTTTGATGAATCCTTAGCACAGCTGTGCTGTGCTGTGCTCAGCACCTCTTCAGAAGGGTTGAATGAAGCACTTCTGCTCCTGGTTACAGGTTTTCTGGTTCAGGGACAAACTGAGGGGGAGAAGAAGGCCAGCTGCAGCTACCTCCTATTTTTGGAGTCAATCCACTGGAAACCGATTCTGTGCTAAAAGTAATCCCAAATAATTTCTTTTTCTTATAGGCAAAGACAGCATTCTAGTAACCCTTTCCTGGCTCGTGGTGGTTTTGAAAGGAAGTAAATAATTTCCCATTTAACAATCCCAAGGAAGGTAAGTTGATGAGACATTTTGATATCATGGCCTCGTGGTAGTGATGTATCCTAGTGAACAGAACGTGGGCTCCAGATGGCATTTGAGTCCTGGTTCCCTGCAGAGATTTGATAATTAGATTGTGATAAATGTCCCTAAGCAAGAGATGGGTGGGAAGCCCAATTAAGGAAATTCTTAAGGAAATTCTTGGGTTTTGACACAAGAAGAAATAATGATTGCTCTTTGTATATCAGTAGTATAGCTGCCAGTATTGTTCAGGTAAACTGTTAGGTAACTTTTTAATAGAAAATTTAGACCTCAATAAAAAAAAATCCAACAACCTAACATCCAGACAATAAAAGAGAAATGGAAACGTGTATTAATCTTTCAAAAAGAACAAATACTGCTGGTGCATCTTTATGAAAAGTGAACTGCCCTTTAACACTTCAACTGTTTTCTGAAATTACCTGTAAAATTATGGACATTAGCTGTTAGGCTGCTGCTATATTGGCTCTGAATGCAAAGAAATGATAATGCACATTTTTAAACTCTGTTATCATTAAAGGAACCTCCTGCTCTTGTTCCTGGTGCAGATCCACTGCTGGCAGTGCTGTGTGTTGGCTGTTGATCCAGAGGAGCAGGTACCCCTGTTCACAAGTTTCACGTGAGTACAACTTAGATTTGCCTCTTGTCAGCATGAAGGTAGCAACTCTAATATGTTTTTAGGTTATACATTTTTATTTATGGACTTTTTTTAGCCTTCTGTGCAAGCCTTCTGTTGTGTCTATCAGGAACATCAGAGAAAAGCATCCGTGGTATTTGAGGAGGAGGTTATGAGACAGAATGTGGCGGCAGTCATTGGGACTAAATACGTTTTAACAGACACAGTGATACACAACTGTTATTCCCATTTCCATGGGCTTTGCCTCTCTTTTCATCTTTATCTCTTTTGTCCCTCTTTTGCCTCTCTTTAATGATGTTTTAGAGATCAGGATTTCCCGTTTCGTTCCCGGTTGCAAGGTTGGCTGTATTAAAACTGAACAAACTGGCAGTATTATTTTATGTCCTGATGAAGCAGATGTCCCTGAAGAATGAGGCAAATGGGTCTTTATCTTTACAGCATGAGGGACACAAAGTGGGATACCTGCACTTTTTAAGTGCTTATATGGAAAAATTCTCTTAGTTCTGCTGTTCTGGACAGACAACGTGAATGCAGCTCTTTGCAAGATCTCAAATTATTATCTGCTTTTCCTTCACTGTGATTATAAAATTAATATGATTTCAGATACTAGTCTAGGTGCATCTTCTTCAAACTTCTGCACATTTTAAGCAATGAAATAGGCCTATAGATTTTGGCCTCTGGTAAAAGGCTATAATAATACAGATAAATGCATGACTGTTTGCCCACAATATATGAGTATTTGTAAGAAAGCAAAAAAATCGATGAAATGAAAAGAAATCTAGGAGAAGTTTTATTCAAGCGATCTTCTTAGAATGGGGAAAACCATTGGCTCTTTGTGTACAAAAAGGCTGTGTTTATCTAAGTAAGGAGATATGTAGTATAACAGTTTGGTTGATGCCTATAACGTGAAGAATAAGGAGATCTTGTTACATAAAATAACCCTGTTCTCTTAAGGCTCCTTCCTCCAGTTTTACTAAACATGTTTATGAAGCCTGTACAACACCCAGAATTTAAGAAACTTCTTGTAAAATGTCACCTATTACAATATAGGGCAATGCAATACTCTACAGTCTTCCAATTTTTACAGAATACAACCCTAAATACTGAGGTTCTACAAAAGATTGATTTGCTAAACCTAACTCTAATTTTTATTCAGCGTTAAAATTAACCTAACCCAGAAGCATACTTTTTATTAGAAACAGAAAAATTATGAAGAAGTTTTTGCTAAATTGAAAACAAGTAGGTGCTTTGCTGGTTTTTGCTTCAGTTTTGCTTTAGGTTTTTAAGCTCCCTTGTGACACTGTCATACAGAAAGTGAAATATTTTTAAAATGATAGATTTTTAACTTGGGCTTGGACTGATAATGAAGTTTAAATACAAATTTCAACTTTTAAAGTTTTCACAAAAGGAGAACAGCAGTGGGTTTTAAGAAAGGAGTGTATTTTTTTTTTCACTGTAAGTATTCTACTTAGATTTTCATAACTCTCAAAATTATTTCTAAAAACATTTTGGAGTTAAGTCTACTCCTTCTGAAACTAGAGTGCTTTAATTCGAAACAGATTAATCTTAAAAAGTAAAAAAATCATGCTACAAAGGAAATTTTGACCTTAAAATGATTTTTAGAATGACTTCGTCTGATCAATCTATCACACTAAAAACATGTGACACGATTTGTAAGAGGATATGGACAAATTCAGGTGGATTTTACAATTCGCTTGTCACATTCCTATATAAAAGGGGAAATCTGTTTTATAGAAAATAGTTTTTATTTCATTGTATAAAGAAAGTTTCAGCCCTAATCCTCTTTAGCACTTAGACATTAGTATGTATTATATTTTTTTAACTATAATTCTAGGAATTCTTGTTTCAAGGGAACTCCCCCAGCACTTAGAGCTGGATGCTGCAGTGCAGTTGTGAAGAATGTTGTTCTGCAAGCTGAGAGAGATTGATTAGGAAACTTTCACAAAAACAAAATCCTACTTCCCTTCTCTCCCCTCTCTCTTCTTCCAGTCCTCCAGTTAAACAACCCCCTGTGATAAAAAATACCATTTAAAACTGTGTGACACATTCTGAGGAAGACTGCTGGGCTTAATTTCCTTTCTGTTTTTCCTTGCCTCCCTATGTAACCTCTAATGTCATAGTTCAGAAGGGTTTTTTTGGCAGGAGGAGAGAGAGCTGTGTCAAGAGCAGGGGCAGCTCGTGATGTGCTTTAGTGTGGTCTGCAAACACAAACCTTGGGTAACAGCCAAAGAAACTCTGGGGACAGTGGGGGAAAGAGCAGGATGAGCGTGGCCAATAAAAGGTGCCTCTGTAGGGTATGGCCACAAAGAGATTGGTCATATGGTGAATATTTTTTCTCACAGTAAATTTGTTGCACATGTAAACTTACTTTTGTAGTAACAGAGCACGGAAGATGGCTGGGGATGAACATACCCTTCTCTTACGTGTAAAATTCATTCAAGAAACAAGAAAAGGCTGCTTTGAGAGTGGAGCCAGTGCCACATTTCAGGCTTTGGGTGTTCACATTTACAGGGCAGCCCCCTCAGCATCCCCCTCATCCCCGTGTGATGTCAGGGGATGTGAGCTCCCATCCAGCACTGCCAATGGCCGTGACTCATGCTCAGAGATGGAGCTAATTGTGGTTGCATTTCTGATGCTAATGCCGCTGCTTGCTTTTTACAGGAAAGAAACAGGAAAGAGGGAAAAGGGACAGCATTCTCCTTTCTAGCAGCTACACAATAAAGTGTAGCTTTCAAAATAAATGACCGGGTTTTTTCCAATTTTTTTAAGGGGGGAAAAAATCCTCCTGAGATGCAATCTTGAGTAAAGTACAAGAAGTTCCCAAAGGATGCTGAACATGAGCAAAAACATTTTCAGCATACTTATAATAATGCTGTGTTTACTTTGTCAATTAATGATTCATTACCCAAAACAGCTTGTGCATTACAAATGGCTCTGCACTGTATTTATGGAGCTGCAAACTGTAAATGGCAAAGATGGCTTCACTTTTCTTGCAGCCATTTGTTTATCTGACTACCAGAAAACAGAGCTGGAGAGAGAGTGGAGGGTATCATATGTTTATTTGTTTAGTCTTGCAGTGTCTTTGCTCTTTGATGAGGAGCTCCTACACTCTCCATGGGAGAACAGGGCATTCTTGGGTCTGAGCAGAGACCTGGGCCACAAATTTTCTCTATTCCCCTTCCAAGACCTGTTGCTCCACTGCCTCCATGGGCAGAGGGACCCCACAATTGCCTAAAAGCTGAAGGCACAAAGGCAACTGGTTTCCAAGAGCCATTACGAGCTGGTCATGCAACTTGTGCTACAGGACAGGAAAGAGGTCAGGCCAAGAATTCCACTGGTGTAAATCAGTCCAGCCTGTCTGGGCTTTAATGGAACGGGCTGATTTATACCCATAGTGGGGAATCTGACCTGCCACAGACAGAGATGGGAATTGTAGCACAGCTAAATTCAGTGGGAGCTGTGCTCCCTTGTCACGTGTGCAGCAGAGATGAGGTCCTGCAGCTGTGGGAGATGCATCTCGGATTTCCCCACTCTGGTGTTCTGAAACTTACAGCAGAGCTTTTCAATCACGGCACATTTTTATTTTATTTCATTGCCATCAGGCCGTCTGAGCTTGGTTAAACATGTGGTTGTAACTTTATTAGACTTCTTCTAAAATTGATTTCACTTCGATGGCTTTCACCTCGATAAATTACATCATAAATGGACATAGGTGAAAGCTGGAATCTTCTAAAATTAGTCCAAAAGAACAAGTTCAATGGTTTTACTTTGCATGATAGATGCAGAATTGGATCAAAAGCCCATCATGGAGAAACTGTCTTGCCTTCAAAAGGCCATTCTAAGCAGGCTTTGCCATTGCTGGTGCAAAAGATCCAAGCTGTTTATTTGCAGCCTTATGTTCAGAGCAGTTTGGTACACATTCAAAAACAAGCCCACAGAGGATTTGCTCAGAAGGCCTCAGGCATCCAGCTCTTCTCAGAGAGTCCAAGGTGCACACACTCCGTGTCTAACATCCAAAGGAAGAGTGGGAACTGCTGCATGAACTGAAAAGCAGCCAGGGCTTCTCAAACCAGCAGGTAGAGAGGATGAAGGGCAGCAAATATCTTGTATCTATAAAGGAGAGCAAGTACACTTTGTTCAGCATCACTAGACTCCCCACTTGGGATTCATGTAAAGGAGCTCAGCTGTGAGCTGTGAGAGAGAAGAGCTTTGAATCCCCTTACAGAAACTATTATTGCTTTAAATAAACCTGTCATTTCCTGGCTGTGCAAAATTTGCATATTCCTTGAATATTATGGTATCAATACAGAGATATTAATCAATAGTTTCAGATAGTGGCTGCAAATCATCTTTCCCCCCAGCTTATTTTTTTTTTTGTTCATACTATTATCAGCTTTTGCTAGCACTGTGTATCTCATGAATGCCAGCTAACCAGGCTGATATAAATCTTAGAGCTGTGAGAACTGAAAAGATATTTGCAAGCAATTATGCAATAACTGCATTAAAATAAAACAAATTGGGGCCAAAGTCTAGACATTTGCCTTTCAGTTATGTGATTCTTATCTCTGTCATTGAGTTTCTCCATGGAGATGGTCAGTAAAGTCTCCCCACAGAAGAAAAGATAAAAGGTCACCAGCAGAGTTGGCCAAACAGTACATTTGAAACTGATACTGTATAATTTTTCATTACTGAGTTCATTAAAAATGTAAAGGCAAATTATGCATTATTTTAATTGATAAGCCTTCTATATGTTTCACCAGTAACTCTCCTGCATTCCAAAGAGTTTGGATCCAATACCTTATAGAAAACAGCAAAATGAGGGCAGTTTCCAGATAAGCAAATGCTGGATTCAGATATGGAAACTAAACAAGAACTCTGCAGGTCAGGACTCAAGACAAATTCCAGAACTGAATGGAACAAAGCCCATACAAGCTTGAGGTGTCCTTTTGGAGAGAGAGTGAGTATACTGTGTATCTTTGCAAATTACTGCTGGTAGCCTTTAATTTCTTCTGCAGAATTTGACTCAGTGACTGGAATTAAGGGCTTTGTATGAATTCAAACAGGGTATGAGCAAGTAGAGAGTACCTACAAATACAGGAAACTTATAGACATAATCAAGACATAATCATATGTAGAACCAAAAGTACGGTGTGGCTTCAAATCATATTCAATTAGCAGTTGCATTGGCAGACCTACAGAAACCACTGGGATTTGTCACACAGGTGAGATTAGGAGAATTTGGACTCCTAATCAGATTTTACAGCTATCAAGTGATGTATTGTGATGTGTTTTGGACTCAGTAGAGGAGCTTCTGTCCTCAGAGCATACAGTGGAGAAAAGGCCAAAAACATTAGATCTTTTTGGAGAAAACAAGATGAAGGTAAAGCAAGCAGTCTGGTGGGGTTGATGGTGATCTGATGGGATCCAATTGTCAGTTTTTCCTAAATGCTGCTCCATGGTGTTTTGATTTATGAAGAAAACTGTTGGAAGCTTCATTTTATGAGAATGTAAACTAGACAACCTCAGTATACAGCTGATCTCTTGTTTCTTTAATGTCAGGCAAGAACGTTGGAGAAGTCCTGTGTTTATATCTTTATTTCCAAAATCCTGTTGTCTTATGATGTATTAGATTGCCAATTCAGATGCTTCCAGAAACCTGGTCTAGTGCCCTCACCTAGGCTGTCTAGGTAAGTTTGTATTGAATTCATTGTTGTCATAGAACAGCCACGTATTTTGGGATTTTTTTTTCCTTTTAACTTGAAGGAATATTTACAGAGTGCATTATTTTTATTTAATGGTTTCTCCATTTGAAAACTTTGGGTAAGGATGAATGTGCAGACACTACTGATGATTCTTTTCTGCCAAGTATTTATATTTACAGTACTGGAGCTAATTTGTTTAAAGCTATAGCAATTTGACCTACCTGAGCTGCAGAAAATTCTCTGGATCTTTTCTTTTTTTAGGGAGAATTGGAAAATAATCCTTAAGAATAAATAATTTCATATATAATAAGAGGGTCATGTGATAAGAGAAGGGAAAGAGAATTTCTCACAACACCTAACAAAGTTCAGGGAGTATTCATTATTAGGTGGTCAGTAATCTACATGATATTTGAGGCAAAAAGAAAATGTTTAAGATATGGTAGCATGTTAATATGTAAAATGAGAAACTGTGGTTCACATGGGTTCTTATTAATTGTCACGTTCAGTAAAAGTATATTTTCATTCTTTCCACAAATTTTTTTGCTGTTCTGAGAACAGAGGAGGTTTGAATGTGCTCGAGCATACCCATGATGTGTTTTTACAACCAAGTTCATGGTCCCCAGCTCAGTTTGCCCCTTACTTTATCAGTCCCTCCCACCAGGATTTCTTGATGCAAACAGAGAGTCAAGACCTGTGAATAAATCCCCTGCTGTCACCTCAGACATATTGTTTTGAGGTTCTTTTCTCACTTATTTCCATGTTGGACTCTCACATTTATGTTTCTCTCTCCAAGTACTAATATTACTTCTTCTCTGAGGATTTTTTCTTGAACTGCTTGAGGTTGTTGATAGACAACCACTTACTGAAGACCCTACCAACAGCACTCATAAGAATGCCAGAATAAGAAAAACAGGATAGTATCTTTTGCAACTGGATCAGTAAAAATGTTGGTTGTCTTTTAGAACCATATGATTTCATCCTAAACTTCTTCTTAAGCATGGAGTGAAATAACAATAGGAGTTATTTCTTCTTGAGTGAGTCTTTTCTTGCAATTAATTTAGAGAGAATTGAGGCTATTACCATCTCTTGGAATGTTTCACTCACCATTAAGACCCCCTTCTTCCAAATTACTCATCTAGAATCACAATTAGTCTCCCACAGGGGTTTTCTTTTCGGTGTCACTTTCAAAGAAAGTGATTTATGAGATTACTCTGCTAAGGGCATGAAAATGTCCTTTATTGCAAGACTTTATCATGCCTTATTGCAAGGGATCCAGCCTCTCTCATAACATAACCCCAAGTGTTGGAGCCAGTGAAGGTTTTTTCAGGGATTTTTAGTCAGGGAAGTTTGCATGGGAGCTGGGTTTTGTCTAGGATTCATGTAGGTGAATACAAGCAGAAAAAGCATGCATTAACCCAAACAGTCTAAGCACTTTCTCACACAACCTCAAGAGAAACAATATTTTAAGTTTTGAACTATAGTAATTTGATAACTTCTAAGCTTGGCACTTGACAGCTTGCATCCACTGATACTGGTAGATGAGGAGTTTGGCACACAATACATTAAAAAAATCCTTCCCTTTGAGGAAGGATTTACAATGTTAGTGCTATGCTTGGATACAAATGCTCTCCAGAATTCATCCTGTTATCATCTGAGGTTTTGAGTTCAGGCTTTTTAGAAAACTGCATATGAACTGAACTAGTCAGTGCATTCTCTCCCTTTATGACCCTTGTAGAGAACCACTAAACAACCTGAGCTGTTCCTATCTCTGAAACTTTCCTTGTGTCAATAGTGGCCTTAAAAAAACAAAAGCAAAAAAGAAAGAAAGAAGGAAAGAAAGAAAAAAAGTAGCATATTTCAAACCCGCTAGAAAATAACTTTTGATGTCTGATGGTTAAAGCTTTAACTAGTTATTTTCTTATCCCTCTGTGTATTTATAATCCCTCTTGAATTCCAGCACATTTTGTTTTGACATTTTTCTTAGTAGTTACCAAGACTTATATGAATAGTTTCAATCTACTCCAGAACTGTGATACAAAATAAAATACACCAAAGATTTAAATGATATAAACAGCTAAGTAGTGAATACTTAACCATGTGATGGCAGGAGAGCTTGGGGACTCACTTTCAAAATGAAGTTGCTTTCACTCCCTTTTACATAGGTTTTAGTCAAAGTAGTTATGATTCTAGACCATGAAGAATAAAGTACTGAATGTGGAAGGCATCCTTAAATGCTTTATTTTGATACTTAGACAATTTAACAAACAAACATATTGATTAAAGAGACACTGTGTGAGGAAAGAATCATTTGTTTATTAAGTCTCTGGTTGATTGATTCTCCAAATAAAAGAATTTCTAGAATGAATTCCTAATTTCCCAAGTTATACACTTGTCTTTTTGTATTTCATTATCGAATTGATATGTTTAGATTGTTCCTTTTTAGTTCTCTTGCAATTAGACCTGTTTATTGCCTTTTTTTCTGTTTGAATAACTTTGGAACAATTGCAATTTTTATTTGGTCAAATTTCACAGGAATTTACTTATCTCCATCTTGTAATATTAGTGCTGTACAGACTCTGAGAAATTGCAGCCAGATTAAAATTAGTTTAGGAGGCCATTGCTTCTGTCAATATTCTTTTTTTTTTTCCTTTCTACAGAAATGAAGGATAAAATATCATTCTAATTGCACAATCCTTTCCATTTAGATTGCAAAAGGAAGGGTTCTTCCAAAGAACTTATTATGGTTGTGTCTTATTTCTGTTGCAGTTGTCTGAGGCCCCAGTTAAAATCTTAGTCATGTTATTCTAGGCATTAGTTTAATACATAGAAGCAGTTCTTGCTCAGCAAACTTATATTTAGGAGGCAAAGCAAATAGATAAAAGAGAAGAAAATATTTTATCCAGTCTTTTACAGACAGATTGAATTTTATCTTCACTGCAAAAAGGCAGCACAAGAAAGTGTTCCTGAAACAAGGTTGATACGTGAAATTAAAATTCTAGTGAATGTGTGGAGCAAAAGTCAAAGTTCTCTCAATGTAGCTGCAATCATGGGGATGAGATTAGTATAAAGTGGTCTGCCTAGAATTCTACTTTGACCAAAATTACTTGACATAAAATCATCATCCTGCTAATTCTCCCCACCATACTCAGCTGTTAATACCTTAGTAAAGGGGTTTAGTGCTGCTTATGAGGCTTTTAGTGGTAAGTATTGAGTCCTGTCTCTTGAATGCTGAATCAGTGAGAAGCAAACTACACATAACTCATCACTACAAAAAGTCAGATATTTCTTTGTTAAGGTCTTCCTTACCCTGTGAAAAGTTACTGCCTGGTTTTGGTCTGTGACTTTAGGAAAAGGGCCATACAAAGGGCATTTGTTTGAAAAAATGCAATTAAAAAGATCAATTAATTTCCTATTTGCTTTCTCTCTCCAATTGATTTTAACCACATCTCCATGTGAGATATGTCTAGTTAATTGCCATCTCCAAAGTTAAATATTGATTCTGACACCAGCTCTCCAGATAAGAGAGGTTACTTTCCACATAAAACACATGTTGAGAACAAACTTTCTCATGTATCAGAAACAAACCAGCTTCATTATTCACATTTCAATTGTATTATAGGTCTCTATAATTTATTCTAGTCCTACTCCATCCTTTTATGGTTCCAATGGGCTGCTCTTCATTGCTATTGCTGACCCACTTTCAATAGTGCATTAAGTTATGTGATTAACATCTGTCACATGTTGTTTGTACTCTCTTCTTCTCCCCAGGGATGGAAGTGTGTGCAGTGAAGTGTCCTGTAGATTTGTTATTTTAGATATGAATGTTGTTGTGTATCTATTAAAGCAAGGTCAGGGCCTTACTTTTGGACAAAAAATTGTGTTTGTGATGCATTTTCCCCTCTGCCCTGATTACAAATAACAATATTGTGAGTAAAATTAACATTCAGACTTCATTTTGTAGCAGCAATATGACATCTTTTTTTTTTAACAGCTTCTGTCAGTGTTTTGTTTTTCTATATTTGTTCTTACAGAAAGGCATGTCTGCTTATCAGTGAATTATCTGAGTCCAAAATGTTTTTTGGATCATAGATTATCTTTTACCATTAGTAGCCACACTGAAGATATTATATGGACATGTATATATGGTACTAACAGTATTTTAACCTTAGAAAAATTAGTACTGGCAGTAAAAAGCAGTCCTTCATCAAGAAGGATGATGGGCACAGTTTTACAGCGCTTTAATTTTTATCTTGTTTTTTCTCATTTGTGGTTTCTGAAGTGATTCCTCATGGAACCTGCCTTTGCTTTCCTTGCTCATTTTTTTTGCCCAGTTTATTTCTGGTCATCTTGGCCTATGCAAAAGCTAGAAGCTGCGAGCCATTAGGTTTTAAAAATGTGAAAACATGTTTTTGTATTTATTGGGCTGTTTCAGACTGAAGTGTTGGAAACAGCTGGGAGGCTAATCAGAAACTTTCTGAGAAATACTAATTAATGAAAAATTTAGTGGTCTGGATTGCTTTTAGCACAAGAGGCTCATTCCTTGTCAGGTTTCTATGTCCATGGGATGTTTGCTTTGTTATCCTAGGAGCACTTTCTAAATGGAAAAAGGAAAGTTTGAACAAAGAATGCACGATAACAGAAAACGAGAAGATTATAAATATGAACTCTGGCTCTCCTAAACCAAATGGCTAAACTCTAATTAACCTCATTGGGCCCAGGATTTCATCCTGAAGGTTTCTAATATTTTTCAAGCTATAGAATGTAAGTGTGAAGAAATACTATTACCCATGGTATACAAAAGTGGAGGATGCCAAGGACTACAGTGTATTTAATGAAGATTTTTCTGAAATTTTCAGAAAGATTTCTCTGTGTCACTGAGAGTCACTGTCACCAGGCTTGCCACATGGGAGTGATTTTCTCTGTCACACTCAACTCTTTGAAGCAAGGACAATTGTGAAATCTGGCATATCATGTTTCAGTACTGCCTCTTGCATCCCTCCTCCTTCCCTCCTTGTTGCCTTGTCTAATGTAATTCTCCATTTTGTTCTGGTTTTTCCTGGGACAGCCCACAGAGCACAACAATATCCATTTGCTTTGGTTTGGGGTACCTGACTTTTCCAAGCTGAATGAACAGTTGAACAGCTCGATTGTTGAACTGAACAGAACAAGCCAATGGAACAACTTCATGTTACATTTTTCACATAAGACCTCTAAGCCAGTGTTGCAAGGATAGCTAAGACTACAACAGGGAGAAGACCTGGATACAAGAGAGGCTATTTTCTCCACAAAATCAATCTCCTCATTTAGCAGCCTAGGTTGAGAAGCTGTCATTTGCTAAGCTGCTGTGACAAGATGCCTCCAGGTGACCACATCCTCAGGCAGAGAGAGCCAAGATTAAACCATTCTGTCAGATGGAAAGCAAGGCCTTAAAATTGGAGAAGAATCTTCAGAACTGAAGAGAACATTCAGTTCCTGGTGTCAAGCTTAGAGGTTGCCAGAACTTCAAGAGCATACTTGAATTAACCTTTCATGTCATGGAGTGCAAAATGAAAGGTCTGTTTTGTGCAGTAGGCTCTCTTCACCCTTCCTCTAGGACTCTGGGAATCTTCTGGATCCTCTTGGGCTCTGCAGCAGTAAGAAATGATAGAAAAGTCTTTTACTTAGAAGAATTTGGTACCACAAGTAGCTGGGCTACCCTGGGCCCCTGTGTCAGGTAGTTAATCCAGAAGCCAACAGGAGCTTTGTGACTACACCTAATAGTGAGCATGAGTTACTGGAGATGCCTCTGCTTCCTGTTGAATATTATTATAAGGGTAATTTCTCGTGGAGTTAATTATGTCTAATGTCAAATTACAATTTGCCAGTGTTGATTATAATTGGTTGTGTTTTGCTGCACACAGAAATTCCTAATGCTGCCTTGTTTAAATCATAGTTCTGGATTAGCAGTTAAGAAGGATTCTTTGGAGTGGAGAACTGACAACTGTAATTGTGCAATGAAATAATTGAAGCGTGCTAAGCAATTAAGGAGTCTATTTATAGCCAGAACATATTTCTGACTCTTTTTGCCATCCTCCTTTTTTGTTACCTTATGTATAAGGGAAAGAAACAGCAGAGTTGTGTTCCCATAGCTTAACCAGAAACAGTAAATGTGTTGTATAAAAGTAGGATCAGTGGGTAGCACTGCATTAAAGATGTCAGAATGTGGGTTTGGTGGCCAGGTCAGGGACAGGGACAGATTCTGATTTGTGTGAGTCAAAGAACTTGGCAAATTTCTTGATGAAATGTCTCATCCAAAATGCAGTGTCGTTCCTCCTTTGCTCACCTTCTCCAGGGACAGTGCTCCTCTTGAGCAATGTGGGTCAGCTGCTCCTCTGTGAAAGTTTCGTCACTCATCTCAGCCTCAAGAAAGTGATATGCTGTTCCTTAAAGATTTTGGCAAAAGCTCACTGGAAGAGGGGCCTGCACATTGTTTGCAAAGGGGCCAGGGCCAAACCCATGAATCTGGTTTATGATTCAGGGACTGGAATCTGAATAATCTGAAGGAATTCACTCTTGGAGTCCTGGTTTTGGCCTATTGTAGCTACTTTCTTGGGTTTATTTCTTTGTTTTTATATTGATGAGACATTTGAGCAGTATAAATCATAATGAATCCAAAAATACCTGAATTCAAAAAATGACCCCAAGTCATGTATTTGAGTCTGGGGCAAAGAACATGGGGTTGTGCTTTGTCTTTTGACTGCTGCTCATCCCTATCTCTGCTGCACGATTGTAAGAAGACAGGGTCCACTTTTCATGAGAAGAGAGAAGATTATCACTAGTACAGAGAGGAAATATGTAAGAGACTGTAATGAAAGAGCTGAGGACATGGTTCATGGCAAACAGGTGAAATAAAACTGTTAGTTGCTGTAAAGACAGTAACTATTCAGCAGCTGGGGATAAGTTCTTGTGAATTGTACTAACACACAATTCAGTCACATCAATTTTTTGTCAGAGCAGGTTGTGTAGCAGGAAAAAGAACTATTATGTCTCTCATGTTCCATTTCTTGTGCTTATTTTAGTCATGGCTGTAAACTGTACTGAGGGTATTCTCTTGGTCTGCTCTTCCTATCAGAGATAACATAATTTCTTTGCTGTATCATTTCTAGGTCTCAGTATTTTCTCTTAAAAGTTAAAAATTACTTTCGTGATTGTAGAAGCAAATTCCTGTGCATTTTGCTTCATAGTACAGTTAAAGGTCTTTGAATCTAAAAGACTGAGATGCTAGTGAGACTTGAAAATTGTTCAATGTTAACTCAATTTTACTTTAGTATTAGATTAGCATTAGTTTTCAAACGCTTGTACCCCTTTTTAAGTTCTTAAGTTACACATTAAGCACAGTAAGCATTATAGATTTAGCCAGCAGTCTAGATAAGATCTGACAAGATTTGCTGTTTCCAAAATAACATGAAAACAGTCCTTCTTAATCCTCCACAATTCAGAAAAAAATAAACAGAAACTCTAAGGTATTTCTATTTGTCTAGACATAAACCCAAGTTTGGTTTTTTTTTCTGAACTAAAAACTTCCACAGTTGCTATTATATTTCCATGTAGAGACTAAACAAGGACAGGTCCCTGCTGAGGATTTCTGTCCCAGTCTCACTGCTAAGGATGGTAGGAAGCAATCTGGCAAGTTTTTTCCTCACTGACCTCTCCCATTTAGACAGACCTTCATGATGAAGGCTGATTTCTGGGCTTAGAAATTCTTCTTACCAAGTCACTTTGTTTTCTAGGTTGTGTAGCACATAATGTGCCACCAACTCCTTTATCAGCTGAGGTTTTGGGCTTCTTTGGTGAGTAGCCACCAGCTCAAGGACAGTGAAATTTGATCCAGAGTAGCTTTTTGCCCTTTTGCAAACGTTTTCTGCATTACAGGACCATCAGTTCTATGTGTTGGCTTTCACCTCAGAGAGTTAGGCACGAAACAGAAGAACTGCTGTTCCAGTGAAAGCCCAGCTAGTTTGTAGCCTAGTTTGGAGGGTATCACTGTTGGGGATAAACAGGCTCTTTCTCAGCTGGATGCACACACCCAACACCCACTGCAAGGGAAGGGTGTGGAGGAGATCTAGACATAACTCATCACCTTTAATGCAGCTCTAGGGTTTCTGGAATAAAAAGCCTTTAGAGGGGGTCTGAATGACAGTTCATGTAGCATTGGCGGGGGACATGCTAAAAAGTGTCCCTTAAGTTAGGCAGGATTGTGGGAATCTCAACCCTGGGGACACTCATTTGATAATTGAGCTAACAAAACAGGAAATCCCAGACAAAAAAAATAGCCACAAAGCCAATATATGTGCCATTGTAGTGTCACTGTGGGCCTGCTGTGCTTAAGAACAAAATCATAATCTTGCTGAAGGCTCCTTTATTGCCTACACCACTTTTCATTGTCCGGAGTTTTCAATTCCACAAATGAAAATTAGGGAGCGTCATTCCCTTTTTTTTTTTGCTGAGATGTGCTTTGTTGCTAAGCATTTTAACTGAAGTGCTTTGAGGCTAAAACCAAGACAAAGCACTTCAGTGTCACCTCTTTGCTAAATCGGTTCTCTGATGTTTGTGTTTGCAGAGGAGAGGGTCTAATGATGGGATCAGCCTGAATATGTTCAAACCTTGAAGCAGGACCTTCAGCTGCCAGCATACCAGAACATTAGGAGCTTAATACCGTGGTGTGGGACCTGAGAAATAAGGATTACATAGATTTAAAGATGCTGGCTTCATCCAGATAGAAAAGCTCCACGTAGCTCTACAGGTTTGTGGCCAACTGAGCTTTGCAAAAAAACAAAACAAAACCCCAAAAAATCCCTTGTGGGCCATAGTGGGCAACAAGCTGGGCAGGAATCAGCAGTGCAATCTTGCAAAAAGGGTTGAACATGTTGTATTTGGGTTGCACTGGTGAGAGTGGAAGCATATTGAGGGAAGGAAGCCTTTTGCTCTAACCAATACAGCGACAACAGTTTTAGAAAAGTCAGCAGTAATTAAAATGCCTTGCTGCCTGTTAGCAAGGAGGAGCCTGGGAGAGGGGTTTGCCAGCATACAGAGACATTCCAAAATATTGAGCAACTGCTGTCCAGCTCCACATTCATCCATCACAATGAACAGAGGGTCTTGCTGATTACGAGCTATGCATCTTTCTGTGGTTTTGGAGCCATCCTCAGCTGATCATTAAGAGATGGAGCTGAAGCACCTTTTTCTGTCTATTGAGGAATGCTGACACCAACTGAACAAAACACGAATTGATTGAGGGCTTGCCACTTCTAAGGATTTGCTTCAAAGTCAAGCCAATAGCTTCAGTCATATTGCTGTGCATGCAGTGATAGAGATGCTTGTAAGCAGTAATGGAGTGTTACACTAAGTGCTTATGATTGCACGAGTCTTTGTGAGCCAGAAAAAAGGATTGCAAATGCCAATGTGCGGAGATGACTGCCATTGCGCATTCCAGATTGTGCTCCTCCACCTGCAGCTGAATTCTCAGTGCTGGAATTCCTCCCAAGCCTTTTCAAGCCAACCATGTCATGGGAATGGCTGCCAGTGATTTATCCAGAGCTTGGCATGAGTCCTTGGCTGGGTGGGGAGGAAGAGTTTGGCCAACAGAGCAAACGAATAGAGTTGAAATGATTTTTATCCCAAAATTCTGATATGTCTACTTATGAAGAAAACCTTTTATTTTGCTGTTCTTACAGGAAATAGGCATTTATTTTTCTTTCACTTACATAATCTGTAGCAAATTCAGATAAAGTGCATCTGAAAACATTTCCCAGAAGCTGCATGTGGTGCTGTGGAATCAGTGCTGGGATGGTCACAGTTGAATGTGTCAGGCACCAATAAGCACAGAGTTCCTTGGGATATGGTCACAAATCAGATTCACTGGCCTCTCCTTTTGAAAGAATTTCTGAGTGTTACAAACTGGCTTGAACTGTTTTCTATCGTCACCATGAACATTTCTTTCAGCAATCTCAGCTCTTTCACAGCTATTTGCACGTCACACCTACTGAATCTGCTGTATTTCACATAAGAACTGCCATCAGTTCTGGTGAGTTAAAGGGCTTTCCCCAAAGTAGCCTGGTTTGACCTGTTCCTACTGCATCATGCCTTTTGCAGGGAAGCAGCTGAATCAAATGGCTTCGTCAGAGATGTTAAAAAGGATTACAATAGGCTTATTCCTCATTTGTTGGCATTGTTACCCTTGTCCAACTACTGGAGTGAGCCCAGATGAGCTAAACTTGGGACAGGTCCAGCCAAACAACAGTTCTGTCAGCCCTTTCTGCCTGAATGTTGTGATACAGACAATAACAAGCTGTGGAGTCACCTCTGTGATTTTACTTCATTTGTATTCACAGGGTAAGCCAACTCAGAATTGCAAGAATCTGTGAAACTGGACCAAATTAAATTTCTTTGACTCTTATTGATACAACCTTCTTCAAGCTTTAGAATCTTTAGCAGAAGGAAGACTTTTAAAGTGTCAAGCATGATAGAGATCACAGCAGGAGTGCACACTGACAGGTAACTCCATTATCTCTTGGTATATACACAAAGGGGGATCTCAGGACAATAAACCAATTGTGATGCTCTGTTGATATATGCAGGAGAGTTTTATCTTGATGAAAAAAGGTTAATGAGCTAATGAATGTTCTTCCCAGTCTCTTCTGCTGCTGCAGCAACCTGAGGTACAGGAGGGCCTCAGTCACAGAGGTTTTTGGAGCTGTGTTGATGATGCTCCAAAGGCCACGTTCATGTGCTGTGGATGGCCTCGGTCTGTGTCAGGCTTCTCAAATGCAACAGGGAAAGAGAGAGAACATACAACAAGAAGATTAATGAGGTGCAAACACTGCCCTTAATTCAACTATTATATAATTCATCATTTAGTGCCTTCAGTAGGTTTTGCAGAGGATGGAATCAGCGTTAGGTTCAGGCTCCTACTGGGGCTTGCAGGAAGGAGAAAGTAGCCCAGAAACACAGCCACAGTTCACTCTAAGATGATTTTGGTGGTGCTGAGAATCCCCTGTCAGCTGTCCCTGGCCCTGTGCAGACATCTGAGGCTTCCCAAATGTTAACCTCCACTCCTAGCATGAACCAACTTGCTTCTCCTTCTGAACTTGGCTTGCTAAATTAGTTTTGACATGGAATATTTGGAGTACAAACAGTCTATAAAATTTTAGTGGATAATGGTCTTTCTTCCCTGGCATAAGATTAACAAACCCAGGCAAAAAAAGCCAAACACTGTGCAGCTGTATTTGAACTGAATAATACAAGCTCTTACAACAACCTTCAGTGCAGAAATGAAATGAAATTTCCCTTAGAGTTTATTGATGTTTCCCATTATGACACAGTGAACATGGTTCAATTAATTCAATAAAGTTTTATATAAAACCAAAATGAATCTATAATTCTGCCATTAACTGCCCGCAATTAATATTATCTCTGCAGAAGGAGAGTCCCCTCAGTTTTATTCTTGATAATTCAGCCCCAGTAATTCAGTAATTCATCTTTATTTCCTCAGTGCCCCTTGAACAAAAACAGAGAATGCAACAACTTTAAATTATTTCTAATTTAACTATGTGTTTTTGAAAAAAGATATTTTATATTGGTGATTTCTTATGACTGGGAAAAAAAACATCCCTCTGTAGCCTTTCAGGAAATGCAGAATGCAGATAACAAATCTCTTAGCTATATTTTAGTTTTCACAAATTTTCATCTAGGAAGTGTTCTGAGAATTAATGTGTAATCTTTTCATCTGAACATCATAAACCATAGTGAACATCTGGTTTATGCAGCCTTACCATAACATGCCCACGAGACCTCAGAAAATTTTAGAAGATCGCTGCTGCCTTTGCAAACATGGGGACAGGTTAATAAGATTTTTGTTTCTAATTATAAATTAGTATTTTTTTCTTCTTAAAAGACTAGAGAATTTGTGCCATATGAAAGTAGTAAAGAAATAATAAAGTCGGAAATTTCAATGAACTAATTTTTTCTTTATAGGAGAAAATTAAATTAGACTTACAACCAACCTTTTACTGTTTTTTCACTTTGATGTTTGTCGTGTGAAGTTTCTTATAATGAAAGACACTTCTATATAAACTTTTTTTGGTCTGATTTTTGCTATAGCTGTCTTGCTAATAGTCTGTAATACAATATTATTTCTCCTCTTTGCTTGTTTTCCAGTAAATACTTAAATTGTAAAAAAAAAAAAAAAAAAAAAAAAAAAAGTGCAAAAAATTACAAAAGAAAGAAAACCCCTAAAAAATGACACCCAAATAAGTCCAGGTGAGGTTTTCACAAGAAAGTTTCTAAGAATGGATGCACAATTTTGCCCCTGACTCACTGGAGGTGAGAAGAAGTGTAGGAGCTCAGGAAGATCCCTCTGTGTCCAAAGCTGCCATCTGTCTGATGAGGGACACCAGGGGCACTCTGCATCTTCCCTGAGGCTCCAGAGTGCTGCCCCGGGGGTCATTCAGGTCTGCTGATCATTCTGAGCCTGCTGAGCATCTGTTCTCTTCCTCTCCTCCTTCCCCAGAAACCAAGGTGTTGAGAAGGAGCTGGTATTCATCTGGGTTTTATCACAACAGGGGCCAAGATATTAAATGGGTTTTCTGAAGCATTTCCAGAATCAATTACCTAGCTGGTGAAGAGATAAAAATGAGTTACAGATTGACTTGGATAAGATAAAATGAATGATTTTCATGGTATATGATATGTTCCAGTATTGTGATGCTGGAAAATAGCCCTAAGCAGTGAGCCCTGCATGTAGCAGTTTCACTCAGTTCACTGTTGTAAGCTCCAAACCAACATAAAGGAAAGAAAACCACTTGGAAAACAGAAAAACACTGTCCAGGGAGTAGAATCAGAGGGCTTGGGAAAAAAAATCTTGTGCTGACCTTACTCCAGCACCCCTGCTTCTCCTAGTACAGATACTCCTATTATATACTACAAAATTTGTTTAAGCAGAGGCATCTAAATGACTTGATGGACTGTAAAAAATTGGCTCATCTGTTTTTTTGTCTCATCTCAAGATTATTTAACTTGCTCTTTAAAGACCTCTGAAGACGGGAATCACCACACAGATTTATATCCTATTTCCTAATTTTTCCTTGAAAACTTGACAGTGAAGTGTGGAGTCCAGCAGCTCCGTGGTTGCTCTGTAGCTGCTGGGTTATCTCTGTCCTTGGAGACCAGTTCCAATGAATCTCTTTTTGAGAGCACTGGTAGGAGAGGATCATCATGGAAGCATTTGCTCATCCTTTTGGTCACTTTATCGAGCTCAGCAAAGGGCTGGAAGAGGTTCAGGAAACGCTGTCACAGGAGAGTTTCTGGTTTGTGTCATGCCTGGCGGTGGCTCCGTCCCCAGGCACCAAATGTGGGATGTGTTCATTGATCCTCAGCTCTTCTTCCTTTTCCCACACAGCTCTGGGGGTAGTTCTGATGCAGGCATAACCTCTCTGCCAGGACAAAGCCCAGTTATAATCTTCACCCTGAAGTCTGATGCTTTTAGATTGTATCCTTCTGTGTCTTTGCGTGAGTTTTAAAATTATTCTCCAGCAGAATCACTGCTGACTTTAAATCTGTCACTGCTGTGGTTTATCTAAGAACTCAGTCTAACTTTGCTGCCTTACAAAAAAATAGCAGCCTCAGAAGTCTTACGGCTTTCCTTAAGGCTTTGAAGGCTTTCTGAATTGCCTCTTTTAGCACATTGTGACTAAGCCCAGCTAAAACAGAGAAAAATCACAAGGCAAGGGAGACATTTCGCTGCTTGTCTTCTACCTCACAACCCTGTCACCAGCATGGCCAAGTCTTTGAGTGAGATGACTTTATAGACAATGAAAAGCTGGTAAAAAATTAACTAGAAACACTTGAAGTATGTAAATCCTAGGAAGGTTTTGCCTTTGGGTTGTTTTATTTATCTCTTTTCTGATTTTTTTCAGGTCTTTTTACATTATATTTCCATCAGGTAACATGATCATTATAGTGTAATAGATCAAAGGTTAGATCATAGATAGATCTAACCCTTAGATCTATTAACTCAATAGATCATAGCCCTTGATTACTACAATTACCTCAAAAGTGATCTTTTTGTTTTTCACTCTTAAATTCATTCAGAGGAATATTCGTAATTCCCTGTCCCTCTGAAACTTCTGTTTATTGCACCATACACTGAAATACAGGACCTGGAGACACTTGGTACCTCCCAGTGTGGTAATGCCTCATTCTTTATTCCTCAGATCTAAAGATCTAAAGCCTTTAAAAATCTTCAGAATGCTCCTTTCAAAACCAACAATCCACAGTAAATAAAAATACTTTTGAAAGCATGTTGTTACAATGCAATTAGATATAGCTAGAGGTGTTCTTTTCAATGGCTTCCAGGAAATAGATGAAAGTAAAGGTACAGGGAGTAAACCCTAAGCTTTAATGTTGATAATTATAGAGAAGTGTAATCATACTAAACTGTATACCTATTCTGAGAGGTACAGCTGGAATACTGCAAGTACTGCTAAGTAGAGTGAAAACATGAAGGAAAAATTAAATAAGAACATAAAGAAACTCTAAATGTTCACATTACACTATTAGCATGAATGGCTAAATCACAGACTATTTTAAAGGTAGAGAAAATAACGTATTTATTAGCATATTTCATACAAATACCAGTAGTCTCATTTACATAAATATGAGTATCTATTGAGTATAAATAGCAAAATTCCACAAACTATATTTTATCCAATGAACAGAACACTCCTTTGGACTATAAATTCATGTTCACCTTACATCTTAAATACTGGTAGAGATTTAGTATGGTGTTGTGGGTTTTTCTCCTTTTTATTCTTTTTTTAGAAGTTTGTAAACCACTTACTGATCTGAACTTTAAAAATGTGAAGATTTCCATCAAAACTTCCTCAAACCTATCCTGTTTTAAATGAATTCCTGTAATACCTCCAGCTGGACTCACTCTCTGCTGTTCCACTGAATCTGCCCAGCCTGTGCTTGTGCTGAGCTGTTCACCACAGCCTGTTTGAGGACAACCATCCAGCCAATATCTTATCTACTGAGGGGTCCATCCATCAAATCCATGTCTCTGCAGTTTGGAGACAAGGATGCCATGAGGGACAGTGTCAAATGCTCTGCACAAATCCAGGTGGATTTCTCTGCCCTCTGATAAGAAACAGGCCTTCTGCGTGCCTTTTTATAAATACCTGATGTGAGCTTCCCAGCTTACCCAGAGGGCTGACAGGTCCAGATGCATCACAGAAGAGATGCAGCCTGTGATGCAGCTTTTAGATTCTAGGGAAAAAAAACATGTCTCTCTTTTACATACCATCAATCTCCAGCTCAGAGATGGTCATGTGAATGTGGCTGTATGTAGGTTATCACCAGGGCTGAAACAAACTGATTCATTGTGCATCCCTGCCAGCGGTCTATGAGTGATCATTGAATATTTTGTTCCATTAATTTATTTTGAGATTTTTTTTCTGTTTGCTTCTGGAAAAACTCCTTAGCTGTGTCTTATAAACTGTTTTAAATCATATCCTTCACCCCTATGTTTACCACTAAACCAACTTGCTAGAGCTTCTTCTCTTCGCAGTTTCTTGTTTAACTTCTGCCTTAACAATTCTGATGCCTTTTTCTTTTCGTTTTTTTCCCAGGCCTCCCCCTAAAACATTCTCCAGCTGAGTTATGCCCCTGAGTCATGGAATTCACACCCCAACCCCTCCACTGACGCAAACTTTGGAGAGCAGCTCTGTGGAGGATAACCTAAGCGCTGCCTCCCGAGCTGCAGTGTGCTGTCCCTCCTTGTTATTGTAACATCGATGTACATATCTTCCTTTCCTCATTTGTTACATCCTAATGTCATTAGGACGAGCCTGCAGCAATTTTAAGAGCTGCCTGCCCAGCCTCTTTGACGTCATTGCAGAAAGGTCTCGGCTGCAGACCCTGCATATACACTCTGTGATATAGTGTATAAAAATCCGTGTCAGGGCTGGCTCTCAGGGAGCTCTGGAAATGATTCAGCTGTCTGGAATGGGCAGATGGCTGCTATCAAAGTTTTATTATCACCATCATTATTATTACAGTGGTTTGTGACACATACTGAACTTTCAGACTAGTGTTAAAGCTAAAGTCTTTGAGCAACACTTTCTGAAATTCAAATCCCTCAGCTCCTTTCCAATCTGACTCCAAAAAGCAGGAGTAGGTTTAAAGCTAATTAGACAGATTGCTTGGTTCCACTTCCAACTTTCAGAATAATTATCTGAAAATTCTTGTTCTCATGTAAACGCAACTGTTAACTATTTTTAATTGCTTTGATTTATTGCAGAACTTAAATTCAGTACACATTGAACGTTCAGCAGGGTGGAAAGAAAATTTGCTTTAGTTAAGGGTGCATATGGATTGGATTGTCTACCAAGTTTTTACTCTTTGAAAAAGCTTGTACTCAACCTAGGCTACTGCACACTGCCTGCTGGAGGCATCCTCTATAACTAAGCATTCTGAGGCATTTCTGGGCAGAAATCTTCTCCTATTTGTTTTTCCTTCGTCATCAACCTGTTCCCCCTCACTTAGAGATGTCTCAGGCAAGGTATCTACAGGGCAAGATTTCCTTTATTAAGGGACAGTTTGTTTCATGGTATCTTGGGTTATGTAACCAATAAAGTGTATTCTATTTCATCTGTAGAAAACAGTTAGGGGATGGTTTCTTTTTTCTTTATCTTTTGTAACTCCATGGGGGAGGAGGGTGGATACCTTCTGATAATAGACCAGTTGTTAAAACCAGGTGGGGCAGTGTTTCTTATCTTTTTCATCAACTTTGTCCACCCTCCAGGGGATATCTTCTGTTAATGGGCCATTGAGGCTCACCACTGACATGACCCAGTACATCATCCCATTGTGAGATGCTCCACCCAGCGGGGAGGAGCCAATCATTGCTACCAAGATAAAAACTGAGAAGTAGGAACACCAAGATAAAAACTGAGACGTAGGAACACCAAGCATCCGGTTTTCCACTGGATTCCCAGAGGAAGTCTGGACCCATCTCACCATCACTGGACCCTTTTTCTACAGGATCATCTCTACTCCAACAGAACCACCCCTGTCACTCCTGGAAGATTTATTTGGACTGCTTCCAACATCCTGACCAACAGGGTGTCAGGTTGTATCTCTGACTCTGTCAGGGTTTTCTAGGACTTTTGTTTGGTTGGTTCCTTTTTTTTTTTTTTTTTTTTTTGTACTACTGCATTTATATTTTTAATATTCCTAGTAAAGAACTGTTATTCCTATTCCCATATCTTTGCCTGGAAAACCCTGAATTGCAAAATTATAATAATTTGGAGGGAGGGGGTTTACATTTTCCATTCCAAGGGGAGCTCCAACTTTCACCTGTCTTTCCAAACCAAGACACATGGTTACCTACCCTTTGTAGCTTCATTTTGTTCAGTATCTTCATAACACCCTGGAGACCCTTCCAGTGTCAGAAACTCTGCCTCTGGAAGTGCTCTTCTAGCCTAGGCTGGGTCTGATATGCTCTTTCCCAGAGAGAAAGGAAAACAAAACCACTTTTCATTCCTTCTCTTTCTAAGTATGGTTCTATTCTCTGTTCCCTTCTTCAGTAACAGAATTCTGCATCCAGATAAGTATGACAGTAATTGTTGCTTGTCATTCCAGACACTCACAGAGAACCACTAATTGTTCTTTATCTCACTACATTTAGGTGCTGTGGAATCTCCTGAGAGATTTAAAATAACCTAATCATCAAATGAAGGCACTTTACTGAGCTTATGTCTGCCTGGTTTTCAGTTAATTTCCCCAGCAACCTGGAGGGTTTGTCCTGGAAGCTGTGTCTGTATGCCCTGAAGTTTTTCTCAAACTCTACTCCCACCTGATAGCAGGCAAAAAATACATTTTTCTGACATCCTTTGTATACATTCTCTTGTCTTCCCTCACTAATTAACAAGACAGATAGTGGCACAGAGAGGGGGAATGAGCCATGTGGACTAAATTATACAGTGCTTAGAGTTCAGTGTATGAATACAAAGATAATTCATAAGATTACTTAGCTAGAAGAAACTAAGATTACTCTCTTTTACCCCCCCTACCTGAGACACTCAGCCTGACTTACTTCTCTACCATGACAAGCCCTACAGCTGTCCAAGCATAAGCTACTTGTTGGATGTGTACTTGGCTTTGTTTCCAGAGGAAAAGGAGGTGTTGGGGAAAGCTGCAACAAAACCAGTTAATGATGAGCTGAAACAGCACGAGAATTGACTTAATAAATAAACTTATGTTAAGTTGTGTAGTGTTGCCACGGTTTTGCTAATGACAGCCAAGCTCATTCACTCACAGTTCAGGGAGCTCCTTGCCTGTTTCTTTTCTGAGACAAGCACCTTTTGACACAGGTTCATAGAGACCCTTTCCACACCCTCCACCCAGCTGCATGTCCACATTTCCTTAGGGTCAAGGCAACAGACGCATTTTTTTGAGTTATGAGGAGAGTGATCTGAAGGAGATTCACATGCAAGACATGATGTTCACTCCTCAGAGTTCCCCTCACTGCACTCCTGAATTCCTGCAGTCAACAGCCCAATTCTTGAGTGCTCTTTCACCTCCAAAGGCTGCTGAGCAGGCTGGAACCTGGTCAGACTGTGCAGATGAATCCAACAGTTAGCCTGAAGTCTACATGCTCTGATTTGTGTTCATTAATTAGGTTTGAGTTTGCATTTTTTGCTATAGCACTAGAATCAGAGAAATTTGAACAAAAAAACAGACCATTTTTTTTTCCTTTTGAGTTTTGATTTTTTTCATGGAAATTCTGACAGAGCACTCCTTTCCTATTGCTTTAGGAAACATTGGCACTTGATCTGTTTTATTTCACATTTACCTACACAGAGCAATTTCTGTAGCTTGGGAGAACATCTCAGCTGCAGGCAAGAAGGAAAAAGCACTGGCCTCATGAAATTATAATATGATCTCTGAGCTTGGCTGGTGACCATCTTCAGAAGCCACAACAGGCAGGACACAGGGTCAGTCATTTCATATTCATTTCATATTCATATTTTCAGGCCTTTTCATATAAAGAAAATCAGGAAGGAAGAAGGGAGGGAAGGAGGGAAGGAAGGAAGGATTTCTGTAACATAGAACATGTTTAAGTTAGGAGTCAGTATTCCACAGATATCTAATTTCATGGCTATAAAACAAACAGTATTTTTGAAGATCATAGAAATAGGTCCTTGTGAACTTTTGAAGACCCTGAGAAACAAACAATAATGGGATTTTTACTTATTTGATTTGATGGAGATTTTTTTCCCCCTGGAACCAGAGATGACTTGGCATTTGAAAGAAATAGATGAATGTGTCATCCAGTATATGGACATTTATTTTCATTTGAGCTCATTTGGCTGCAGCACACAAAAAGAACGTTTTCATCAGTCATTTCTCAGTTAGAATTTAGCAATATAGAAATAAAAAAAGGCAAAACCGACTGTGAAATACCACCTCTGCATATAGCTAGATTTTTGGCCCCCTTGATTTCCTTGTCCTCTGTATTCCCACACATACCGTGGGGCAGAACAGGCTACTGTAGATGTGAGAAGAAAATGCTCATCATTCTGATTTAAAGCACATGTCTCAACCACGCTGTCTTTCCTGAGAGTTTAGCCAGTGATAACACATTAAAACCCTTCAGAGTCCACTCAGCACAGGGCTGTGTTACATTTGCACGTTGGCCTTTTCATTAAAATTCATGAGTAGCAGTGCCTTAAACTTGCCTACTACAAGGATTTTTTTGTTTGGATAGCCCAGACAGGCCCATAAAAGCCACCGGTGCTTTACATTCTAGATCCAACTCTGCAACAATAAAAGTCTTTAAAAATTGCACATATAAGGCATTAAACCAAATGCCACAAGAAAACTGTAAAACCCCCACATTGTATTCTTAAACTGACAACTTAATCATTCCCTGTAAGATTAGTGTCTTTGCCCTGGCTGAATTAAAAAAGATCTTACATTTCGTGGCTAGAATTCCAGTAAAATTGGCCAATGATACGCAAATATTTTCTTCTCCATTGAAGACTCCAAATCAATCATTTCTGGAAAGGGGCTACTTATTTTTTATTTTTAGGAATGGTAGCGTGAATAAGTTCTTACATTAGGTTAGTAGGATATATAGCAGATTGCCACTAACTTTTTTAGCTAATCCATCTATTTTGTCATTCTCACCTGAGAAGGGATCCTTTTCCTTCAGTTCTCATGAAAGGTTTAATGTCAGATTTTCACATTTTACAAAAGATTTAACCAAGTGTACAACATGACAAATATGGGTAACCCTGCTGATGGGATAACTACAGGGAATGAGGTTTTGAACCTTGTGGCAGAGGCTCTCCTGTGACAGCTTCAGATGAGTCTGCAGACAAGTTTAGGTATAGATAGGCCTTGAATTTAAGATTATTTGGGTTTAGAAATTATGTATAGACTGCTTATTGAAACAAAGAAAAGTATTTCATGAACCTAATTAATTGTTTAATTTTAAATAATTAAATTTAATAATGTCTAATTATGAAAAGACTAGATTATGTGAATTTCCTATCAAAAATGACAAACCCCAAAAATAGAAGACTCTTTGAGTCCTGGATTATGGAAGAATTTCTAGATTTTTTAATCAAGTTTGATTTAAATTCTCAACCAAAATTATCTTATAAAGATATATGCAGGACCTTGGCTCATATGTTATGAAGATGAATTCTTCAACTACCTAGAGAGTTTTTAGCAAACCTTGTAAACTAGAAAATGTAGCAATGTTGAATAATCACTGATATTTTCATGTTTTTAATATTTCAGTTGAAGGGGTTTTTTACAGTTCCCTGCATTTTCAGAATTTACTTTTTTACAGTTCCCTACATTCTCACCCCTGAATTTCCTATTTTTGTTTTTTTTTCTCTTGGAATTGGTGATCTATAGTTTGAGCAGCTCTTGGGAAGGTGTACAGAGGTACTCAGTTGCTGTTTTAAACCCCAGAGCAGTGGAAGCAGTACAGTGGTGATGGTGCAGCTGGTTGGGCACTTACCCAACATTTTCACATTAGCATTTGTGGATCTGCAATTTGCTTTTTGACTTCTCATTTGTGATTTTCAGCTGGTAATCCCTTCATTCTGGTAGTAGAGCACATTCAGCCTCATCCTTGCTGGGATTATGGTAACCTCTGGCAGAGGAGAAAGTGGGAGGCAGGGAGTGATGACTTCTGCAGTTGTCCCTGTCGCGGTGCCGTTACTAAGCCCCTTGGCTTCACCCCGAGCCAGCCCAGGCACCGGAGCAAGCGGAATCCGAGCTACCCCTCAGCGGAACGAAGGGGTCAGCCCTGTGGGTTCTTGGCCCTGGGAGAGACCTGAACGGCAGTAGGATAACTGAAGCGACGCGCTAAGAGCGAGAAAGGAGGATCCAGCCAGCCAGAGAAACCACAACTTTAATCCAACATAGCACTGTCCAGACCGAAGTGGAACCAGGCTGAACTGGATCCCGAACAAAGAAATGCACCAGCTTATATGCTTTCGGGGTAGGGGAGGAGAAATGGGAGTCCCTCTTTGCGGCAACCAATGGAACCTTGACACTTGGGAGATGAGGGGAAGGGTTGCAAGCCTTGAACCAGTTAGGGGATAGGGGAGGGATAACACAGTGGCGGGAAGAGGGGAAAAGGTAACATGTGACCAAGGGGAACTTATGAATTTCAATTAAGGGGGGGTGTACAGAACATACAGCATTGTACAGAACATACAATATAGGACCCACCAGCCTTTCATCTTTTCCACATATCTAAATCCTTCCTACTTGGTAAACCACCCATATATCTTTCAACTTCTCTCTGCCTCAAAACCCTCTTTCCTATATCCTTCTTTCAGCACCCTCTCCTTCTTCCTTAAGTCTCTCTCTTTAAATCCTCTCCCTCGTCTATCCTTCTTTTCCTTGTCACAGTCCTTCACAGCACCTGCTTGTTTCTGCTTACACTGTCCCAACTTTCTTTGTGGAGTCCAACTGAGGTTTAACATACTGAAATGGGGAAAGTCCAACCATCTACACCACCACATCTCCCCCTTTTCTTTTATTTTTGACCCTGTGAGTTCTATCTCAGATATCCGAATTGAGGGGGGTCCACCAGGTGTTCAGAACGTGGGTATGATTCTGCAAACCACTGCTGTTGAGTAGGCCATTGTTCTCGAGGAAAGCTGCGCACTTCTTCCACGATGATTTCAAGCTGTTCAGCCTGCTCGTCCTCATCAACGAAGCTTTCCTCCTCCTCCTTGAACACTTCTGGGCCTACTTCAACGGCTACTCGGTGGACTTCAGCTTTGAGTGGTGATGTGGAGGAAGAAATCAAATTCTGCAACATCTTTTTCATTAGTCCAAGGCTGGCAATGGCAACAAAAAGCACAAAAACAATTAACAGAACAGTTCTAAGAATCGATCCCGTCCAACCCGAGATCCCCCATTCCTTGAACAAATTACTGAGCCAGTCCCCGTATTCTTGCTTGATGTCTCCTATCATGTTTTCCATTTGTTTGAGTGCCTCGCGAGTCCCCTTGGCCCTAGATGTCAAATTAAAGCAGCAGAGCCCCTCAAACTCCTCACACGAGTGACCGTGGAGGAGCAGGAGGTAATCGATGGCTGCACGATTCTGGAGGGTTGCCTGCCTCGTAATTTCCTCATCTTTCAGGAGGTTTGATAGGGCCCTAGAAGTCAAACGGGATTGCTTAGCTACCCAACATTCCAAATGGCCTAATTCTCCGAGGGTCTTAGCAATGGCGACCCACGGCGCAAATACTGTGATTGCGATGCCTTTAGATCTGCTCCAATGGATAATTTCCTCATCGCAATTGTCTGCCAATTTTTTGAGAGAGTAGTCTTCTCTCTTCCTTCTAGAGTGTGCCAATAGATGTGCACCATTTGTAGAATTTTGTGTAACCCAATCCAAAATTTGTGATTTGTTGGGTGAAAACAATCCGAGGGTCCCAAAGGTGCACGGGCCTCCGGAGAGGTGAGAGGGGATACCTGCCCACGCGTGGTCTCCGCAAATCAAGAATGTTCCCCTAGGAAGCTGGCGGGGATGGGCAAAGACTTGGGCTGATTTTTGGGGAGGGATTGGAGGATAACTAAAGGACACAGCGTTGCACCAATGAGTATTAAAATGGGCTTTGGAGGAGACAAAATGACGGTGGTGACGCTGGACGTGGTCGTTGCGGATATGAAAACAAGATTCGGCTCTGGCGGAACCTAGAAGCTCCAGCTCCTGAGGCTCGTTTTCTAACTTTGGAAGACTTTTAATATAATTGTACCACGCGACGATGTAATGGGCATGCTTTAGGTTATGCTCCATTTTAGCAGCTTCTTGTCTAAGTTTTTGAGCATAACCTAGAAGCATCTTGGGCATCTCACGATCTTTAAATGGGATCCCCACGAGGCAGGATGCCATGGGATTCGCGGCACTCGCTTGGTTGAGACATATGTGGTCTTGGCCCAGTGATTTGGCCAAGACAGCCCAGACGTTCTGTTGCGGCTGGGGGACGAGCCACGCCTGGGCGATGGTCAGGAGACTGGCGAAGAGGACGGCTGAACTGATGGCAGTCTTGGCGCTCATGGTTGGACGGATCTAAACAGAAACTCAGAAAAACAAATCGTTACAAAGTGGGAAATCACAGAAAAAGGGGTCCTCCCAGCCTTCTGACTGCTCCTCCTCTTCCTCTGAGTCACTGGACTCACGCCTTCTGCGGCGGAGAGCCGCGGAGGCGACTTGAGGCTTTTCGTTTTCCCGGACTTTTGTTTTTCTTTCGATATAAGGCTTTACCCATCTGGAGGGTATCCACTTCGGCCCGGCATCAGTGGAGACGCAGGCGTACCCGCGCCCCCACGTCAAAAGCGTCAGTGGACCCTCCACTTTCCCTGTTTCGGGAAACCTTACGGTCACCGGCGGATGCTGCTCACTCAGGTTCCAGTCGCGGTTGCTATTGAAATGCCGCACAACGGGCGGATCTGGTTTTTCATAAGAACAATTTAGGAAATTTAACACATAAAGTGCCCTTGCCAATCTGATTGATGGAGTTTCAACCTTCAGGACTGGTCTTTGCTGTTGAAGGACCCGTTTGACGTTCTGATGGGTCCTTTCAACAATGGCCTGACCCGTGGGGGAGTGAGGGATGCCCGTTTTATGCTCAACTCCCCATTGCTGCAGGAAATCTGCAAGCTCCCTGGAAGTATACGCAGGGCCATTATCTGTTTTAATTTCCTTGGGGATGCCCATGAAAGAGAAGGCCTGAATGAGGTGTTGGATGACGTGGGAGGCCTTCTCTCCTGCGTGTGCGGAGGCATAGACTACACCCGAGAAGGTATCAACGGACACATGCACGTACCGGAGTCTCCCGAACGCTGCCACATGGGTGACGTCGGTCTGCCAGATTTCACAACTTCCCAGCCCTCTGGGATTGACTCCGGCGTGCATGGTCGGCACGGAGTGGGATTGACACGATGGGCACGAAGCCACAATCGCCCTGGCCTGTTGCCGGGTGATACGAAATCGGCGGACCAGGGCTGGTGCATTCTGATGGAACAAAGCATGGCTGAGCTGTGCCTGTTGAAATATGTCAGGCAGTGGGTTCTTTGTCACAGGAGCAGCGAGAGCATCTGCTCTCCTGTTGCCCTCTGCAACAAACCCTGGCAAATTGGTGTGCGACCTTGTGTGCATCACGTAGAAGGGGTGCTCTCGGTGGGACACAAGCTTTATAAGCTTCGAGAGCTGCGCATAAAGCGCGTCGTTGGAAACCTGCTGTAATACTGCCTGATCAGCTCTGGACACTACCCCTGTAACATAGGCAGAGTCGGTAACTATGTTTAGCGGTCCGGGAAATCTCTCTAATGCCCTGACGACTGCGGCCAACTCAGCGACTTGAGGCGAACCCTCAACGATTTCAACATCACTGTCCCACTGCTGAGTTTCGGGATCCTCCCAGGTCATCACTGACCTGTGAGAAGCCCCGGACGCGTCTGTAAAAACGGTCAAGGCCTGGAGTGGTTTTACACTTCGGACACTCCTCAATGCCAATTCAAAATTTCCATCCAGATTGAACAATTTGTGGGCCGGCCGATGAATTGAAATTTGGCCCGTAAAAGAGTCCAGAGCGAATTGTAGAGCTTCATTATTTTGAAGCAGAGTTTCCAACATGGGTTTGGTGATCTGGCCCGAGGATAATTTGATGGGGAGATGGATGCACTCAAAGTCACAACCGGCCAACTCGCAAAGGCGCGTACGTGCCTTGCGGATCAGCTCAGCCATGATTTCTTGTGGCCTCGTAAGTCTCTTGGGCCGGTGGTGGCTAAGAAAGACCCACTCTATGATCAGCAGTGGATCTCTCCCCCCGTGGCCCTTGGTGTCATGCTGTGTGGTGTTCGAATCCCACTGAAAAATGACCCCAAAAAGATGCGGGAGCTTACCCAGCACCACGAACCGAAAGGGTAAGCCGGGGTCACATCTGTGCGCCTGGCGTGATGACAACGCCTGTTGTACCTTCTCCAGTGCTTTTCTTGCCTCCGCGGTGAGCGCCCTGGGAGAGCTAAGCTCATCTCCCCCCTTCAATAAATCGAAGAGGGGTGCTAGGTCCTCCGTGGAGAGACCCAGCCAGGGCCTCACCCAATTCAACTCTCCGCAGAGTCGATGGACATCCGCAAGGGTCCGGACTGATGTCCGGATAGCCAATTTTTGGGGAACAATGGTCCGCCGTCCGATTTCCAGCCCCAGGTATTTCCAGGGTGGCATCCGCTGAATCTTCTCTGCTTGCAGCTCAAACCCTGCAGCAACTAACAAATCTGTTACGCGTGTGAGGACTCTATCCAGTTCGCTTGTTGTTGGGGCGCAAATGAGGATATCATCCATGTAATGGTGGATGATAACCTCCTCCGCGGCTGCGCGCACAGGACGCAGCAAGGAAGAGACGTACAGCTGGCACATCACCGGGGAGTTCTTCATACCTTGGGGAAGAGCCCTCCAGTGATACCTCTTCCTTGGGGCCGCTCGGTTGATGGTAGGCACCGAGAAGGCAAAACGCGGTGCGTCATCCGGATGTAAGGGAATTTGGAAGAAGCAATCCTTCAGATCAATAACTGCCAGATTCCAATTTCGGGGCAGCATGGCAGGGGATGGCATTCCTGGTTGGAGGGATCCCATGTCCTCTATAACGTTATTAATTTGTCGAAGATCGTGAAGGAGGCGCCAGCGCCTTCCGTCACTCTTTCGAATGACGAAGACGGGCGAGTTCCAGGGGGAATTCGTTTCCACGATATTACCCTTCTGTAACTGCTCCTCCACGAGCTCCTCGAGCGCCTTTAATTTCTCCTTGGATAGCGGCCACTGGTCAACCCACACTGGATTATCCGTTTTCCAATTCAGTTTGAGGATTGGGCGCTCCTCAGTGACCGCTAGGCAAAAAACCTGAGGGGGGTCTGGGATACTAATTGTGACCCCCCATTGGGACATGAGCTCCCTACCAAGCAGGGGCCGTTCATATTTGCAAACGAAAGGGCGCGTATATGCCAATTGCCCTTTCGGCCCCGTGAATTTCACCATGCGCGCTGATCTCTTAGCCGATTGAAAACCCCCTACTCCGGAGATATTCGCCGGCGCGTCCTCCAAGGCCCAATGTGACGGCCACTCCCGGGTGGGAATGACCGTGACATCCGCTCCTGTGTCAAAAAGAAGACCTTTATTAACGGACTCATCCCCAATGGACATCGTACATCGTATTATAGGTTTTTCTTCTGTGATCCGATGCACTGCGTTGACTGAAAGTGGCCTTTCCTCAGGGTAAACCTGATACTGATCTGGCCTGGTGTGTGGAATTGCCTGGGCCACTATTTGTCCCTTTGGGTGGAAAGCTGGGGGATGAGTGGAACGCAGCCAGACATTGAGGAACCTGGGGTCACCCTTATAGGTCCCCGGGTATACCTCAATGTCTTGCGGAGTGTATTTACAGTCCCCAACAACAATGAACTTACCTTTCCTTTGAAACGGCCAGTCCAGAAGGTCTTCGCAATCCACGCGAACTGGGTACCAGCTGGTATCTCTGAGGTGCGCACTGTGAGTGAGCCTCAACCTGTAAGGTTTACAAAATGGTGTTAACGTCAAGTCCGGGAAAGTTCCCTCCTGGGAAGGGTAAAGGAAATGCCAGTCCGAGATAGTTGTCTTGGTCCAGTGACCCCCAAAGGCGTTGACTGCCTTCTCTTCTGCACTGCCCACCCTGTTGGGGTCATCATGCCGGGTGGGCCCGCACTCCCCCCCTAGTTTTTTGAATTGTGTTGGGAGTCCTCCTGCTGCGGCCGAGGCTTTGCCAGCAAGTTATGCGGGCATTGGCTCACAAAGTGCCCTTTTTCATGGCAGAGGTAGCACTCGACCCGTGTTCTGGCTGGGTTCGACGCTGCCTGCTTGCGGGCCTGTGGGCGACGAAGAGTCGCATCTTCCGCAGCATGCACCTGCCGAGTTCCCTGCTTGCTTGCGGTGGTCATATGTTGAAGCAGGAAAGGGACCTTTTGCTGGCAAACTTGCAGCATCACCTGTAGAGTCCGTGGGGGTTCTGGAGGGAGACTTAAAATCGCTTGTTTGCACACATTATTAGCATTAGCAAAAACAATCTCCTCCAAAATTCTCTTACGGGCGAGCCCGTCCGTTACTTGTATTTCTAAAGCCCTAGTCATCTTGTCCACGAAATCTACAAATGATTCTGTGTCCCCTTGCCTAATCTGGGTGAATGGCGGCAGGGGTGCACGAGGCTGCATCGTGAAAAAGGCTTTGCAGGCCAGGTCTCGCACCCTAGGCAAAACTGCTGGTGGAATGAGCAGTGCCTGAATTTGAGGGGACTCGAAGGAACCTTCTCCCCCCAGCAATTCAACAGTAAGGGGATTGCCTCCCTCATCAATTGCTGGGAGTGGCAGGTGCGGCAGCTCTTCCCTCAGGGCTTGCCTAAATGCAGCAAGCCATAATTCAAATTCAGCCGGTGTCATCAGGCAAGAAAATAATTGCTTTAAGTCTGCAGGAAGGGTTGTCGCAGCTGCTAGGTCTGCCTGAAGGAGGCCGCGGAAGTACGGGCTCTCTCTCCCAAATTCTTTGTGCGCCTTACATAAATCTCGAATTATAGTTTGTGAAAATGGCTGCCAATTCGGTTTAGGGTCGCCACCCCCGCGAGCCCTTCGGTAGGTGACAGGCGCAGCTGAGAGATGCACTTCCTGGTTTCCATCGCTGTTGTCTTCCGGTTCCCTACCGTGGGAACCGGAAGAGGCAGCGTGGGAACTACCATTCCAAGATGGCCTCCTTCCGGGGTGGGGAGAAGTGCCTGGCTCCGCCCCTAGGGCGGGCCAGGGGGCAGGAGTGGGAGGAGTGTCAGCGTGGGAAAAGGGAGGGACCGAAGGCGGGGTTTGGGCGGCCACAAAGGGAGGAGACATCGGGTATGTGGGAGGAGCCATGGGTGGAGCAAGGGAGGGAACAGAGGGGGCGGGTGTGGGAGGGACCAAGGGGTAAAATGGGTTGGGCAGATAAAAGGGGTTGGGCGGGTATGAAGGGGTTGGGTCAAGGAAGGGATTAGATTTCGGGGGAGGGGGACGCGGGGGAGGGGTAGGAGAACGGCGCGAACGGGCGCCATCTTGTGTGTCGCAGGCGCCATCTTGTGGCTCCTGTGACGCAGCAAGATTAAATCTAACTTTCGGTCTATAACGTGGGGAGACAGGGGAAGGGCTGCGTCCCCGGGTCGCTTGTCCAGGGCGACCCGAGGATTCCTCAGCAGTCCGGACAAGACTGCTGAGGCTGGGGGACCGGGAGTTCTGGTGAGAGCCTGGGCTGGCAGACCTAGGGTCTGCGGCTCTCCTCAGAATTCCCTTCCGAGGAGCACGGGGATTGGGAGAAGGGGAACGGGAAACTGGGGCGGGCGGTCGCGTCGGCTTTTCATGCAGGGGAGAGCTGTTAGCGATCGTTTTAAATTTGACAATCAAAAACATAAAATCTTGGGGACATTTATCCGAATTGGCCGCCTTTTTTTCGATCGCCTCCCAGTAACGGGGGTTCCTTACAAGCTCCTCAGACGTATTACTGAACTGCACGGAAAGCCACCGCACCAGCCTTTTTAACGAACCGCGGGAGAACTGAACCTTGTTCTCCTCCAAAACTCTAACAAGAACATAATAAACTCCTTTCTGGGTGGTCGAAAGCGAGGCACCCATCTCGCCGGTGTTGAAAAACCACCCTCACCCAAGACCGGACCAACTAAATCTCAAACAGAAAACCGTAACTGCCGCAACTTAAAAACCGGGCAACCCTGCACTCGCTAAAGCCACCGATCCTCCCGGCGCGCGGCACACGCAACGTCCCCAAAAATCCGACTCTCCCCCAGCTCCGAGCCTCCCTCGAGAGCTGGCAGGAGTACTCGAACGAAACAAACCCGAACGAAAAGAACTAAAAACCGCCTGGGCACGACCAAACCGGGAGCGAAAACGAAAGCGTTAACCCCCCGGTCCTGCGCAGACTTCTCCTCGGAGCCCTCCCCCGTGGCTTGGAGAGGGGGTCCTGATCGCGTGCCCCCGACGGAGGGTACTTACCTGCGGTCTTGGGGAACCCTCAGCGCACAGAAGACTTCGCCGGGAGTGCTGCCGACGAAGCTACCTCCTGAATCTGCGAGGAGCGCTCCTCCGAAGAGGCTGCTCGACTCGCAGCGGTGGGACCGCCCTGGATCTGAAACTCTTCGGTGCTCGCGCCTGGTGCAAGCACCGCCAATCCTCACGGGGACCACAAAGAGGGAAGACAAGAGCCTCCACGGAAACTCAAGGCTTCTCCTCAGGGTCCCATCTGGGGTGCCAGCCACCTGTCGCGGTGCCGTTACTAAGCCCCTTGGCTTCACCCCGAGCCAGCCCAGGCACCGGAGCAAGCGGAATCCGAGCTACCCCTCAGCGGAACGAAGGGGTCAGCCCTGTGGGTTCTTGGCCCTGGGAGAGACCTGAACGGCAGTAGGATAACTGAAGCGACGCGCTAAGAGCGAGAAAGGAGGATCCAGCCAGCCAGAGAAACCACAACTTTAATCCAACATAGCACTGTCCAGACCGAAGTGGAACCAGGCTGAACTGGATCCCGAACAAAGAAATGCACCAGCTTATATGCTTTCGGGGTAGGGGAGGAGAAATGGGAGTCCCTCTTTGCGGCAACCAATGGAACCTTGACACTTGGGAGATGAGGGGAAGGGTTGCAAGCCTTGAACCAGTTAGGGGATAGGGGAGGGATAACACAGTGGCGGGAAGAGGGGAAAAGGTAACATGTGACCAAGGGGAACTTATGAATTTCAATTAAGGGGGGGTGTACAGAACATACAGCATTGTACAGAACATACAATATAGGACCCACCAGCCTTTCATCTTTTCCACATATCTAAATCCTTCCTACTTGGTAAACCACCCATATATCTTTCAACTTCTCTCTGCCTCAAAACCCTCTTTCCTATATCCTTCTTTCAGCACCCTCTCCTTCTTCCTTAAGTCTCTCTCTTTAAATCCTCTCCCTCGTCTATCCTTCTTTTCCTTGTCACAGTCCTTCACAGCACCTGCTTGTTTCTGCTTACACTGTCCCAACTTTCTTTGTGGAGTCCAACTGAGGTTTAACATACTGAAATGGGGAAAGTCCAACCATCTACACCACCACAGTCCCAGTGCCAAATGTGATGCAAGGGGTTGAAGCCTGAGAACATCTGTGAGCTGCACTTGAGGAAATGACAACTCTGCAGGTATCTGTTAAGCAGCACAGCTAAAAGCACATTGCTCCCCTAGGGAGTCCTAAAGGAGAGGTGGTATTAGGGGTTTTTGTCATATGATATTATTTAATTTAATTAAATAGGCTAAAGGAGAAGAGACCTGTCATGGTTTAACCTCAGACAGCAACTAAGCACCACACAGCTGCTTGCTCACTCATTCCCAGTGAGATAGGGAAGAGAATTGGAAGGGTAAAAGTGAGAAAACTCATGGATTTCAGAGTCAGAGCAAACGCTACACACACAAGCAAAGCAAAACAAGGAATTCTTTCCCCACATCCCCAGGGCAGGCAGGTGCTCAGCAATCTCCAGGAGAGAAGGGCTCCATCACATGTAATGGTTAGCTGGGGAGACAAAAGCCATCACTGTGGACATCCTATCTTCCTCCTTTTCCCCAGCTTTGTATGATGAGCATGATCCTTATGGTCTGGGATATCTTTTTGGTCAGTTGGGGTCAGCTGTCCTGGCTGGGGTGGGTGAGGGGTAGAAAAGGCCTTGGCTCTGTGGGAGCCCTGCTCAGCAAGAGCTAAAACATCCCTGTGCTACCAGCACAATTCGAAAACCAGGCTAAGTGGCCTAAAGAAGATCCCTTATTTTTATAACTACATGAAACTGCAGGTAAGACAGATTTAGGATTTACCCCAGCTGTACGCTTTCCTCCAGAGTAGCCTGAATAAACCCCAGGGGAATCTCTGCAGATATCTTTTTACCTTTGCCTTTCCTTTCTCCCTTTCTGATACAGCTGCTGAACTGTGCATATAGCTGGGCATTCTACAGGCAAACAGATTGGAATACAAAGGACTTCATGTCCACACAAAATATTAGATAAGCCTGGTCCTTCTGTAAAATCGTTTCATGCCATGTTCAGAGAACCTGCCAGGTGTCTCCAATTTTTGTCACCTGGAGAAAATTTGGAGCCTTGCCCTTCTCAGAAGTCTGGTGTTCTTTCTTCCCCATTCCCACTCTCCATGCTCTCCTATTTACTGCTGCCAGAGCAGGTTTAAGGGGGAGTGAATCTTGGACCATCCTTCCTCAAACCTTTTGCTGTGCCATGTAGCTCTGGCAGGCCTAGGGTGCTTTATGGATTTGATTTGTTTACATAGCTCCAATGTGAAGATTGCTCTGTGAAAGTTCTCAGGGCATCCTGAGCAAAAACAGGAATTCAGCTCCTCCTTCAGGGCCCTTTATAATTGATGCACTTTGGAAGAAAAGAGGTGGGATTATTTTTTTCTCGTAGGCTATCTGGGAAAGTCTTACTTTCTCACAGTAAATACCAGAGCATCTTTCATTTCTGGCCACTGAGGTGGATTACTGACAGAACTATGGTTTCTGGTGTATGTAGGAAATTCAGGCTGAAACTCATAACCTGTCCATTTCACTGTTATTACAGGAATAAATTTAAATAATATATCTCTGTTTCAAATAAATTGCATAGTTAAGCTCTTGCCTTGCTTTACTGCAGCATCTGGGATTCATCAAATTATTATACAGCTGGTTAGATGTAAAATACATTTGTGTACTCAGTGCCTGTGTTTTCTGTTTCTGTGAACTCTTAGTGGTTTATTTTCTCTTTATTTGAAATAAGCAAGTTTTTAATATTCTACATTTGGATTGTATGGACAGCTGAGTTTGGCAACTTCCGTCATCCTAACCAAATTTCTGTTATGGAGAGAATTAAGTTACATTTTATAAAATGAATCTATCATTAATTTGAGTCATTATGAGAAACAACAGATGGTATAACTCCTTATAGGTATAAATAGATATGCATAGACAAATTAACATTATTCTGTCTATCTGTTATTGGAAAGAAATCTTATTTTTGCTTCAAAGTACAACATCACTAGTTTCAATAATACAGTTCAATTACAACTTATTTTGATTTTTTTTTTTTAAGTAAAGGAGTTAATTGTAGGGAAGATTTGGTCTCAGAAGCTGAACCAGATGGTGATCAGGGCAGCAGGACTTGCTCTGCTCCAACCCTCAGACTTGAAAGCAGCACTTCAACACTGGGATGCCAACTTCCATGACCTCAGCATCCAGGGATGTTTTTCTTACAGCATTACCATTTTTCAATCCCATAATTTTTAGAAGCCCTGATCATAATTTTGGAATAGCTGAGTTTAGCAAAATGGATTTTCACCAGGGATAGTGATTATAGAATATTTCTGAGGTCCAAACTGTTTTGACAACAGAGGAAAGGTTTCCTTGCTTTTTGCTTCTTATGATGCTTACAACACTGACTCTAAGCTTTCCTAGAGCAATTCAGGTGTTCTGGTCAAGGGATAAATAAAAAATCCCTTCACACTGCCTGCAATACCAAGTATTCCACTTGTCCTTGTATTTATGAAGTAGTTCTGGTGTACTGGTGAGTTCGGGAGGATTTCACTGATTTTGAGCCTCATGAAACAATGTCCTGCTGCCTTTGCCTCATTAACCCTAACAGCACTGTGGTAATGAAGCTTATGTAGGGTCATGATAAGGGATATGTTGGCCATCAAGAAGATTATGGGGTTTAAGGGAGCCGTAGATGGGAATGCCAGAGGCATTCAAACTCCTAGAGGCAGTTTGCTGTGGGATCACATGCCTTTTGTGCTGTGATGTGTTTGTTGACAAATGTGACATAAAGAAATTTAGGAGGAAAAAGAAACCACATTTTCTTAAAGTGTTTTAGATCACTTTGTGGTCTAACCACATGCTCAAAAACTTCCTGAGCTGGAAACAGTCTCCAGATGACCTACAGGCTTTAAAACGTACCAAAACAAAAAGCTCTCTCCCACAAAAGCATTCCAATGGCTTTACTCTGGTAGAAAAGAGTTTCTCATCATACACTTTCATACTGAAAAATGTACTGGTTCCTTGTCACCTTTTATTCTACTGCAGAAAACACAAGCTTGTTATAGTTTAACATAGCTTTGGGCTTATGGGATGGCTCTGTATAAGCAGCAATAAATTGGGGCATACAGTAAAACTTTTCAGTAACTTGCCAAATTATCTTGAATGTCAGCCAGGCACAACTGTTTTTCGTGGCATAAATTTCAATAGCAGTTAAACAGCACAATGCACATTTCTAGCATCTCTTTTGTAGAAAGTGCAGTTTCAATGGAAAACTTTATCTGCTGTGAATGGGGGGAATAAGAGACCACCACGTCCAACAGTAATTCCAATTTAACAATACAATTTGCCCGTGATTTCAGTGGGGCTTTGAGCTAGAGGATTTATGCTTGAGGCTGACATGGTAGAGCTTTTTCTTATCTTTGACACTCAAGCTTTCTTTGACAAGTTTCTGCAGTATCAAAGCAGTGACACTTGAAAGAGCACACTGCACATTTCCACGGGATTCTGGCTTTCTTTGAACATACTGAATTGTACAGGCCATGGTTCTCCTCTATATCCTTGTGTCTGCTGCAGTCAGGTGTAAAGGCACCTCATTTAGAATTACCTGGCTTTAAACCAAATCCCCTGGGGCTGCTATCTAACCTCTGCACAGCTGGAGAAACTCTGCTCTGCTCTCTCTGTGTTGTTATCAACACTGGAAGTGGCTGCTCTCAGCCCACTTTGGGAATGTTAATTATTCACACCTTTCATTATAGGGTGATATGTTCTTAACCAGGAAACTTTCACTGCAATGCAAGCTAAACTTTGGAACTTGATTCTTTGGTTCTCCCAGTTCTATCCTGCAGTTCAAAGGGACCCTTAATGGGATGCCTGTATGAACTTATGTAATATTAAAGAAGGACTAAATAACCAAATTTTAAGCTTTTTTTTTTGTGATATTGTAAAAACCTTCCCTTGTTATAAATACACTGCTTGTGCAACCCTCTCCTCTCTAAGCTTAAATAAGCACAAATATTCCAGATTTGTTCTCACATCTGCTGTGAACTGCAACCTTTACCTCTCTCCTTACAGAGTACACAGTTGATCTTGTTTCTGCTCATCTGAAAAGGTAAATATCTTTCAATGCAGATCCCTCCAATCACAAATATAATGAATATATTTTTTGCCAGCTGGCCAGGGTTCATTCTGAAAGTCTCTCTCTCTCCTGGTCAATGAACTTAATCATTCTGAAAGGTTTACCTTTATGTGATTCAAAGGTCTTTATTTAGCTCAGTTTCAAATGTGACTTCACATCTACTCCTAAAATTAAAACTTTTTTTTTTCAGAATTTGGGAGTTAAACTAACAATTTAACAGACTGACTTCAGCTTTTCTGTGAAGTTTGATATTAATAATTCGAAATAAAAAAATCCAATAAGTTTCAGGGTCAAAAGAGACTAATTTTTCATTCTTCTTCAACTGCCAGCTTTTAAAATTTAGGTTCCTTGTGGAGGTAGAAACCTGCAGGATTTAGACCTATTCTTTGTGGCTATTTTGTATGCCTTAGGAATATTCTGTAGAATGCCAGCATTTAATATAAATGTGTTAGAACTGTGAAGTCTTGTTCTTGGGATCAGTTTTATTTTTGAAGGAGTCAGCCCCTGCTTCTTGTTGTTATAGGGCAATGTCTTTACTTCATTAAAGCTTACACACATGTAGAGCTCCCTTCTAGGAGATGTTAAACATCATTATTAGAGAAACACTAGAATCTTTCAGAGTATAAGGTTAAGTATATTAAAAATTAAGCCAACAAGGTTTAATTAATAAAACAAGTAAAACTTAATGTTTGAAGGAAAATTAGTGATGGGACAAGCCAAGCTGTACCTGAGCCATGTAGTTCTAACACCTGCAATCCTTCAAGACTTTGTAAGGATTCTTTTAGGGTCACTTTAGATTCTTGCTAACAAAATTTTTGAAGGATGGTTCCTGAACTATCATTTGTTTTCTTGAAGCAACAAATGCTTTCAAAATATGTATATTAATAACTTTTCTACAATATATTTCAATTTTCCTTGAACTTTCTATTATTTCTGATCAGCTGTTTTGTTAAGTGAACTAAAAGTTGGACTATAAGGTCTGAGGAAAGAACATGCCTTCAGTGAAAGTTTAATTTGCTCCCAGCTTGATTTTCAGATCTATTGCACATAACACCTGTGTGGTTCTGCTGACGTCTTTGCCTGAACTCTGTGGTGTGGTTTTTATACACTTTGTTATAGCTGAACACAATAGAGGTTTAGCTGGTTTAGAATTAAGTGTACAATTAACTGTTCTCTCCAACAAGATAAACAATACTGACTAACTATTTTTTTCTGTGTAAAGATAAATCCCTATAAGCAATTCCTGATTCTTTGTGCTGCATAATTCATCAGCCTGAATGAGAAAGCAGATCAAGCAATCATGTCCACTTTTCTGCTTTCCTTCTTTTTTTTTTAATGAAAAATGTGGTAAGTGAATTAGAGTTTACTTTTTCAGACTCCATTTTTTTAGGGTATTATTTCACTAGGCAGATTCTGTGCTATTAGGGAACAAATGGATAAATGTATTGGCAACAACTCAGCTTGCCAGACTGGTCTTAATAAGAATTTCTGTGCTAATTATCCTCACTCAATGCTACAAGTGCACTTTTTCTACCCAGAAGTCCACAGCTCCTTACAGTTTATTGTTTTTGTCTCATCATAGAAAATCTATGGAGATGGAAGTTGTACATCTTCCTGCAGAGCCTCTATTTGGAATATGTGCAAACAAATAAGATCTTTGGAAAATTACAAGTTCCATTACAAACATTTTGTACTGAGAGATTCTTCTGCCTTCCTGTCACTTGATTTTTCTTTTTTGACAAAGCAGTGGCTCGGGTTTAGTGCTGTGTGAACTGATGAGCAATACATGTGGGTTTGTATTGCCCTGTGTAAATCAAATCAACACAACGCTAATGAAATCCTTGAGCACTGTTCCCTTCTCTCATTGTGACTCCTTTTTTCCTGTACGCTGAATTTTTATAGGGTAGAATCATAGGATGTGAAATGTGAAGCAGACAGGCAGCATAACAGCAAGTTTTGGTATCCCTAAAAAGAGAGGCTGTGGAATGACTGATACAGAGCTTGCAGTCCTTGATCTAAAAGTCTCAAAAACCTGCCATGCACTGTTCCTTTTCTCTTTTTCTTATGCCATTGACATTCATACCAAGGAACCTCCAATGGAAAAAGCATCATTTATCTTACCTTTCATTTTTTTTCTGCAACAAGACCAAATGTGATTTTTCTCAGAGTTAAAAAAGTATGGCTAGCTCTTTTTTATTTTGCCATTGATTTCAAGGCAGATAAGGCCTTAAACTAAACCCACCACTGACCTGAGACTTCTGAATTGTAACACACGCCCTGGAGCAGACCAAGGGTCAGCCACACTCCTGTACAGTGGCTTAGCACAAACCTTATGATGTAAGTGCCTCATAAATCTTGAAAAGATGAATTTTCTTTTTATGGGGATAAATTTTACCTAACTCAAGGTACACCTCGTGTTGAGTATAGGTGTCTGGAAGGATCTTTGAACTTTAATTGCAGTTAAGCTGAGAAGAGTGCAGGTACAGATGTTGCAATCCAGTCTTTGTTATCCAGTGATCCAGTGACACTAATTTGTTAAAGAAGTTCAAAAGAAATAAATGTGACTTGCTAGAGTAGAACAAAATGTTGGTAGTGCAGATTTGCCATTGTTTGTGTGAGTCTGAGGAGAGTCACAACTTCTGTAGGTATGAAAAATGTACAATAATATGCATAAAATATTTGTGTTTAGTATGGCAGCAGATAGAGTAATATTAGTTAGTAATTAATTATTATTAATGTATCTGCGGCTTTATAAAGCATAATTAATGCACAAAACCAACTCCTATGGTTTCTTTTCCTAAAGGCATAGAAAGCCACCTCTAGTGGGGTGAATTCTGTTTTCTCCTAGTCAGCAGTTTTAATCTTAAAGCTCTGGAGTTCAAGCTGTGTTTATGGTTTACAACAGATCACAATCTCTAAGATTTTATATCCTTTACTATGCAAACTTAATTCTGGTCCTATGTTTCTAGAGAAACTGCTTGTGGAAGCAAGATTTAAAATTTGTTTTGCATTAGTATCTAAGCTTGAGATTAAAATTTGCACTCAAGAATTGCAGAATACACACTTTTACTTAGGAGATGGATGTGGCAGGATCACCAAGCTGGCTGGAATAAATAAATAAAAATATAACCAACAGGCAGATATTTCAGAACATAGACATTACTTGCCTGGATCTTGAAGACAATTTAGAAGATAAAGATATTGTCATGGTTTCACTTATTCTTGCCTGTTATCTGGGGGTTTGTTGTTGTTTGTTTGTGGCTGGATTTTACATTCAAACTAATCTCAGATTATAGAGCTCCAGACTCAGTAAAATTAGAAAAGAACAAGCAGGGTCACCCAGAAAGATTGCCCACGTGATGCTGATGTAGTCAGGTTTTTATTAATCTCCAAAATTTGTTCAAGTTCCTCTAGACACCAACACAACCACCTTGTACAGAACTCACCCCTTTAGTTTTCATATAATCTGTAAAATCACTGCAGTCCTCTGCCCCATTTCGTAGGACATTTAGGAAGGGGATAAAAGTTCCCTAGCCTGTATTTAAACTATTTATCTGGGGGTATGTTATGTGAGACAGTGTCAAAAGCCTTGCTAAAGTCAAACAAACACCATCCTTTGCTCTCCTGTCATCCACCAAGCTAGTCAGGCTACCAGCCTGGTCAGGCATTATGTGCCCTTTGGAAATTCATCCTGACTGCTCCTGATAACCTTTACATCCTTCATGTGCCTGAAAAAGGATTCCAGGATTATTTGCTTCACCAGACTCACAGGGATGCAGGTGAGGCTGAACAACTTGCAGGTCTTTAGATCCCCCTTCTTTCTCTTTGTGAAGACAGAGATGACATTTATTTCTTCCACTCCTCAGGAAGCTATTCCAGTTGCCCCAACCTTTTAGAGAGAATCAAGCAAGGCCATCAGCCAGCTCCCTCAGCTCTCATGGCTGCATCCCATCAGATCCACAGACTTGTGTGTGCACAGTTTGTTTAAATGTTTCCTAACCTCCCTCTCCTCAACTGAGGGCAAGTCTTTCTTGTTCCAAAAATAAGGCCATTAAAAGCAAGATAGATCAGCATCCTGCCATCAGTATTAAGCCCTTTGATTTTCATCTAATGGGGCATTTGGTTTTCTTTTTTTCCCATCAGAGTGATCCTGGAAGGTGCTCAGCATCCAAAATTCCACTGGCAGTTTCTTGGCCTCAGAGTTCTCAGTACATTTCACAGGATCAGCCTTTCCAGAGTCACTTACAAGTTTCGTGTGTAAACTTGAGGAATGAATCTTGGAGATATGACATACATTCTGTTTGTTATTTTAGGCCACTTTATACTTGATCTGATCTTCAAGGTCAGTGTTCTAGTCTCTTTTTAAAGATAAACAAGTTTGTATCTTTCTTTGGCCAGGACATCACATCTCAAAAATATGTGTGACAGAGCTGCAGTTTACATTTCATCTGCTCCACCAGTCGGTTCTGACAGCTGCTAGGAAAGCAGCAGGGTGTTGCTCCCTGCTTGCATTTATGCCTTCATCATTTCTGTAATTCCTTCTTGCAGCAATGTCCTGGGAAAGTTTTTATCTGACGTGGGTAGGTGATAACACAGTGGTGACACTAATGTGAAAAAATGGTGATGTTCATGTACCATCAGCAGGGTTTGAAAGTTGTTGTCTTCCCTCCACACAGGGTTTGTGCTCTTTACCAAGAACCTTCACACTGAGGGATATCCTTTTGCTATCCACACCAGGCCTTGAACAGAAAGAATTAATGACATTTATACAGGCAATTTGCATATGTCTCAATATACTTATAGTGCTATTTTTGTGATGTTTTGTGGATTTTTTTTCTTAAGCTTCTCTCATTTTTCAATCCACAAATTATCACTTTCTCGAGTTTCCCATTGTTGGGTTCCCAGGGTCAAAAAGTTAAGATAAAATCTCAGTTAGTAAACTGAATTTCTGGTTGAAACGTGAAATGATAGAAATTCCCCAAATGACAAAAAGTCTGCATTTGTTTGTATTGTTTTTTCAACTTAGTATTGTAAGTAATAATATTATTTTAAAAAATGATGGCATAAAAGTCATCAAAATTACAAAGTTCAAATTATGTGCTTTTTTTGGAAGGCCAAATAGGGATACCAAGCCATAAAAAGTGTTTCACTGAAATTTATGTTCAGTTGAAATGTTATTAGAATTGACCTATTAATTTCAGCAATTTATCCGAGGGAAACTGATCATTTTTTAAATTGTCATTATTGTATTATCATTATCAGCATTTACAGAGGTTTTTGCACTATTTTTCTGTATTCTGATAGGTGAGCAAGAAAATTTAGGAAAAATTGTCTGTATTTACAACGAATTTCACCCTGACTCTGTAGCCTGTCCTTTCCCACTTCTCTCAGCTTTTAAAAGAAATTCTGGGTATGTTACCAGAGGTCTTTTCTCTGGAACCCTCTGTTGGGAGCAGCTGGCAATCTAAACAAAAGAGAGAAAAGGTAGAAATGTCAATGTCACCATTTTGCTAATGGGGTTATGACAAACACACTGGGGCAGAGCCAGAAACTGAGCCCTGTGGCCCAGACCCACAATAATATCCTCTTTAGCTGAGGAGCTTTGCCATAGGTAGCAGCAAGTGAGAGGCAGTAAAATCTGAACAATTGGCTGTTTATTCCCTTGTGATGGTTTATGTCTCTCACCTGTAGCACCAGCACTGAAATAACACTTAAAGTCAGCAGACTGAATAAAGCCACTGTCTCAGACACAGGCTCTTTACCATTTAGAAACATTTAGTTTCATTATTAGAACACTTACATGACATGACACCATTTTTTAAAACCCCATAAATATTCCTGGTCCTGCTCTGAGAAAAGCAGTTCATGAAATGCTGGTCCCTACTCCAAATTGTAAATAGGTTTATTTCTCTACTACAGAAAGATGCCATTGTAGTGAACAAAGGAACTTCCTTCTATTTGTAAACTGCAGGAGGCTAAACAATCTCCTGCATTATAAACTGCACTCTCACACACAGATATTCACATACACTGCAAAAGAATTCAGGCTTTGTCTGGAGGAAAGTCCCAGAGGTAATTTCTGGACTCTGTGGGAAATAATGCCTCCTACAGAAAATTTATAGCTGTGATTGTTTAATTGAAATGAGAAATACAGTGTTAAATGTTTTTAACAAAAGCATTCAGTTGTTTCATGTTTTTCAGCTGACTCCTACCATTGCCAATTTATAGAAATTATAAATCTTGGACAGAGTTTCAGGTCACTTTACAGGAACTAGTTTGACTAAATTCAATGTATTATTTTGATCACATCATAAAATTATTAATTATACATTTAGATTGAACTTACTGCTGGTCTACATCAAAAAGAATAGATTTTATACTAAACTTCATAAAACATCATTTGGGAATAGCATTAGTAAGCACAAGAAATGTTTATTTCAGTGTATGACTAACAGTAAGGATTGTCTGAGAAACAGATTATTTGTCTTGAGAAGGGTCTTTTCTACCTGTACTTAGATGAAATGAATGTTATAGGTGTGACAACCACATAGGCAAAAGAACACATCTTGCAGATCCCAAGGCACCCACTCATTCCTGTCCTGGGCTGATACTGGCAGCCTCCTGACATGACCCTGCTGTGGCTGGGCTGGAGGCTTCAGATTGATCAGACCTGATGAGAGTTATGAGGCCCTTGCACACTGATCCCTGCAGGAACTGCCCTTGGCACGCTCAGCCTGATGAATTTCCTCATCTCTTGGGATGAATTTACAGTACAGATGAGCATCGTGTTCATCTGCACGGAAAAGGAGCAACTCTGAAACAAAATTCAAGTCTCTACTAATTTTGTTGAATCAGAACCTAGCATGACTTTTTTTTCCTGAAAAGAAGGAAGTGTGATTTCTCCACCTGACTGCTGGGAAAAAAAACAAAACAAAACAATCAACCAAACCAACAAACAAAAAATCCCCCAACTTTCTGACATGTCTTTTTGTCTGCCCATCTCAGAGTCCTTCGCACGCTTTCGGGGAGGTGAATTAAACCCCACGGTCTTACCTTTACTGTCCTTCCCCTTTCCAGCTGTTCTTGCCTTCTGAGAACTCTGATAAGTTTCTTTGGTGTTTGGGGGGATTATCAGCAGGTGCACAATTTCCTTTTTTGCTTTAGCTTCTGTGTCAGTGAAAGGAGCATAAATGCAGGCTGCCTGTTGCACAGCAGCTGTGAGCCAAAGCTCCTGCTTATAAAGCACATTGAGCTGGGTACATGCTAATGTCAGATAAGGGTAGATTAGTGGTTGTTATTTCTTTGGCTTAATTGATAATAGGAATAATTGAAAGTGAAGATAAAAGTTAACCCTTTGGACTTATGTAGATTTGAGAGGTTGTATTGTTTTCACCTACTGACTCTTTCTGATGAGGTGAGTTTTATCCCTCAGGAGATAAAAAAATTGATCCCAGCAGTAACACCGAAGAACTCCTGTGATATGCAGAGGAAAAAACAAACCCTTTTATGCTCTTTAGATCCTCTGGCCCTTTCTCCTCAAGTCTGAATCCACTTTTCCTCTGCATAAGGCTGCCATTAAACAATGAAAAGCTCGAGGCAGTTGTGGTCTTGCAGTCACCATTTAAGGGATGTTGGGAGTCAGAGAGAAGCCCTAAATTGCTTGTCTAGTGATAACCAAAAGCCATCATTCACTGTGTGGGTTTTGGACCAGACAAGGGGCTTATATTAACTCTCTACTTGCAGAATTCCTCATAGGATGGCTTTTTAAATCCATTTAAATCCCTTACTGTTAACCAGTGATGCCCAGAGCAGCTTTTATTGTTGGGCTCTGAGGAGAGCTGAGAACTGCAGATGAATGATGTAGATACAACCAGATATTTCCCTGCAAAATATCTATCCATCTATAGCTATTCAACTTCTCCTGTTTAGTTAAACTAATAATTTAAAGATAACCATCAGGCATTTTTCAGCAAACCCCTCACTGAAACAATTGCATGTTTCATAGTTTCCAAAAGCTTCCACAAAAGTCAGCAGATTTATGATTTAAAGAAAAACACCCTATCACGTTCAGCAGCTTGTGAAAACAAACTTCCTCCCCAGCTAGGCATTCCCTGATCACGGTGTAATCTTTTTAAAGGGCAATTACTGGATAGGAGCTTTGTAAAAGTTTAGTTGAGGGTTTCTTGTTATCTCGGTGAAGTGTTCATGCTGAGTGTGTGCTTCTGTTTGCTCTCGAGCTGTGCTTGCTCACAGTGGTAAATGCAGCTCGGTGCAAACAGGCTGTGGAAAAAGCTGACCTTCAGCAAAGAGGAAACAATGCTCAGCCCCTGAAAGTGCAGGAACTTCTGGAGAAATTTCATCATCACTTCTCTAGTAACTCACCTTTCAGGGTTGGAGTGTGCTTTTGAGAACTGGTCCTCACCTCATGGGGTCACAGTTCCTCCCACATGCCACTCCTGGGCTTGAGAAAAGGAACTGTGAGCAGATCTGGAAAAGAGGCAGCTTTTTTCTCTCCATTAAAAAAAAAGAGCTTATTTTCTTTAGCAAATCCAATCTTTCAGGTAGGACTATTGCCATGATACTCTTTTTTTTTTTACTTGAAGACTGAAAGTGGCGTGAGGAAAATACAGCACTAAAACCAATCCAGTGCCTGGTTAAAGTTGGGGTGTAAAGTTAATAGGGTCTTCATCATCTTTCTCTTCCTTATTAAACAAACAAACAAACAAACAAAAACCCAAAAAACCCCCCAAAAAACCAAACCAAACCAAAAAACACAAAACAAAAAAACCCCAAACAAACAAACAATAAAAAAAAAAAAAAAAAAAAAAAAAAAAAAAAAAAAAAAAAAAAAAAAAAAAAAAGAGATGTGATCTTTTACTTGCACAGCTAGTTCGATTTTCCCAATGCATGTATTTCTCAGTTATGGTCCCAATGATTCCCTGCCCCTAGGGAACTGAGTCTACTTTAGTCAAAATATGGCAGCAACGTTTGAACTTGCTCATATGGATTAAAAATAACAGTGAAATCAAAAATTCTTTCAGTTGCTCAGCAGACCATAGCCCATATAGTGCTGCATACTACTTAGGAATATAACCACAGAAAAATCAGGAAGCTAGGAGATTTCTCAGAAAACATAACTGGACTCTATTTAACTTATTCTCTGAGGTTCCTTTAAAAATTCAGTTATGGAATAAATGTGGTCAGGAATTATTTGTTGAAGTGGTTTATGTGTGTGTTGGAAAGTGGCACTTCATCAGAACCACAACTTTTTTTTATTTTTCTGAAATATTTATTTCAGTTTCAATAAAACTTTCAACAGGGCAGATATTTGAAATTCAAGGCAGATATTTGAAGTTCAAGGCAGAGTTTGGTGGGTCTAGAACTGGGGCTGGTAGCTGGGGATGTCTATCCAGGAAAAATTGTCAGGCCAGAAACAAATTAATGCACATGGTCTGTAATTAGAATTTAACTGGAAATTAAAAGACAGTGTGTAGCAATGGGAAGACAAATGTAATGAACAGATTTCCAGTTGAAATAGCAAAAAATACTCATCTGATAAGGCACAGATTCTCATTTAGTTAATAAGGGCTTCATGAACTTCTGTTTGTGAAAGAGGTCATGTGTGTGTTTGCCTCTAATTGCAGACAGGGAAAGGGAAACACAGTCAGGCCCATTCTGTTCTTGTATTTTTTAAAAGTCTTCTAAATTCCTGTCTTCATCTTGCTGCCATATGGTATCAGGTTTTGAGCCTAAGCTGAGCTTAACAATAACAATAAAACTGTTCCCTTCACAAATTTATTTGTAAACTCATTCTTTATGAAAGCATGGAGTTAGTTGCCCAAATGGAAGCTAAGTCATGCCATCTAAATTTTGTGCATTTTCATGCAGTTGCATTCATAGTTGCAGTGACATTTCTCAATTTTACAAAGCCCAGGAACAGGGAAAATGTGACAAGGAGCTGCTGTGAGAGACAGAAATTACCAACATAAGAATCCTATAGCCTATAATGCATAGAGCGATTTTCATCAGGAAAAGATTCTTTAGTTTCTCTTTCCTGTATATTTCTGGTCTGAAATATCTGCAGAATTAAAAAAAAATAATGCATCATATTTTTACCAGGGGAATCTGTGAAAACCATGAAAAGCACAAGTATAAGTGCAGGAAGGCACTTTCTGTGCCTTTAAAGTAATAGACAGAATAAAGAACGTGCTATTTACTACACAGTGCTAGAACTTAATAAAAACAATTTGGTGTTCTTAAAAAAAAAGAAAAATGATATTTGGAAAAGTTGGGGTACAGTGGGTCACAGTGAACCTAATTGGCAGCACTAAATCAAAGCTGACTTCACAATTAAATTTCAGGTCCATCAATTTTAGGTTTCTATGAGTACATCAAATCAAAACATTTAAATTTTAAGAGAGTAATGGAAAACAGCAGACTGTTTGTTCTGTATGCTCAAAAAGCTGTAACCTCCTGAAAAATGAGGGCCTTGAGAACTAAATAACCTGTTCCAATAGTGATGCATTGAACGGAGTACTCATTTTCAAACTGATGCAGGAAAACATGGAAATTGGCAATTAATTCATCTAGAATAGTTACAGGTGCATCCTATCTGCTAAGTGGTTTGTCATTCACAGTTTTAGCACCTCAGCTGCTAACAGAATGTGGTGCCTGAGAAAATGTGCCAATAAACATCTAGAGAAATGGGTATTGGATAAGGAGAATGGGCGTCTTTAATAAAATTAAGCGACTACTAATGAACTCTCATTTTTCCTGTCACCTTTGAACACATGGGGATTCTGACAGGATACAAAGGATGCCATTCCTTCTGACATGATTTATGGGAGGTCAGCTCCAGTGGGATGTCCTAGCTATAGCAGTTTTAGCTGAAAGAAGGGAAAAATAAGATTTTAACGAGTCTGAATTGAACTTAGTTATGTCCATAAGATTCCCAGTGCCATGATCATGGCCATGTTACTAATTCCTCCTGCCTACACCATGCTCTCAACCAGCCCAAATCCAGCATTAAAGCCCTGATATAGTTCCTGTTAAGCCTTGGAAGTTGGAATTAGATGGCATTTTTCCTAAATTTTGACCACAATTCCAAAATACCAAGGCTTTGAACTGACTTTGCTGTTCCTAGCTTTGGCCATCTGAAAGTTAGGCCTAAACTGGGTGTCTGTCAAAAGACCAGAGAGAAGTAAAAAAACCCTTAAAACCTACCAGAGAGCAATTTGCACACGTTATTTTGGAGATGTATTTTAGGGATGGGGTTAATTTCTCTATCTCCCATTATTTGTCACAGGAGTGGCCAAGATTAGTTGTAGGGCTCCACATTGGAGAAATGTGCCCCTCCCAAGGATGTTCTACTTAAAATCCCAGAAAAGCTTCCCTGTAGTGCAGAACGAGCAGCTGCAATCTGGATGGGTGCCTGAAAAATCCAACTCTGGAAAACCTGTGGGGAGGTTGAGTTGCTCTGATTATTGCTGTTTTCTATTCATCACCATTTTTTCTGATCACAACCACAGCAAGCAACCTTCTTGTGTCTTTTCAGAGAAAAGAAATCACTGTGTGAGGAATTACAGCTCTCTGAGAGGGCTGTTTCTCTCTACTGTTCTGAGGATCAAAATGGATATTTTAATGAAACTGAAATTTGCATTCTTTAGTGAAAGTCTGACCATCATGGGTGTCCTGTTATTTGACCAGTGTGAATTCCTTCTGCCTGATTTCTGTTTGTGATAGCCAAGGTTTAAACTGGCAGTTCTGAGAATGCTCAGGATAGGTGAAGGTATGGATTCACTAATTACCTGCTTTCCTTGGGAATCTTTAACCTTCCTCCGTTATTTTTTAGTTTTAATTGACTAAATGCCTATTTCAATAGCACTTGAAACAGATATTTCAGGTTTTGATTATTTGTACTTTTGAAGAAGATAGGGGTAGAGGAAGACAAAGACATTCCTAAGGAGAAAAGGTGATTTACACTGTGATTTTCCAGCCACATAATTTACAATGATAGCACTCAGCACTGAGAAGAAAACACATTTAACTATGGATTAATATATATGTAATATAATATATGGTACTACTAATCCTAATTCAGAACTTACTGGCTGGGCTGCAGCTGTTTGTTTTTGAATTTGGTTGGTTGTTTGGTTTCTGTATGTTGCAGAGCCCTTCCTGTTGACATGAGGAAAGGGATGTGTTCAAGAGAAATGTCCAGCAAGAGAGAATCATCAGGGCACCACATCTGGAGCTCAGAGACCTGTGCTCAATTTTCACCTCTGACGAGCTGTCTCGATTCAGTGTGAGCAATTTGCTCCTCCTTGGATTGCATCTGCAGTCAGAAAATGAGCCCTCTCCTGAGCAGAAGTGTTGAAAGATTACATTAGTCTTTGTGGGGTGCTCAGACATGGCACACCAAGTACCTGGACAGAGAGCTGACAGCCAGGAGTAGGCAAATTACTAATTGCTTTCCTTCAGCTCGGGCTTTTTTGGGTTGCTTTGTGACCTGCTAGGTGGGAAGACACCAAGATACATGTGTTGATTATTAAGTGTGTGACTGTAAAATATAGATTTGTCTGTATTTGACAGAGCCATGCTAGAATGATGAAGAGAGGCTTCATTTTTCTTCTCTAATACTTTTCTTCACATGGCAGGGTAAAGTGTGGTTACATGAAGATTTGAAAAGTTTTTTTGCAGAGGCAAATGGGAAGAAAACTCTGAATTCTGTCAAGAGTACCTTTCCAGGATGTGAACTCTCCCAAATAAAATTCGTAGTGGGATATTATAAGTCATGTGTTTCCTCATAGAATACCTGATCCAGCCTTTAGCTGCCTGCTTAGAAAGATTAGAATTGAACTAGGACTGATCCTGGTATCACTTTCCTTTCAAGGAAATGTATTGTGCACATTTTCTTGCCATAATCTTTGCTTAGAAAGATTGGAATTGAACTAGGACTGATCCTGGTATCACTTTTCTTTCAAGGAAGTGTATTGTGCACATTTTCTTGACCAAGTGCCTACAGTGTTTCTGTGTTTTGCCATATGATAGCATAAGGGTTGTTTAGTTAAGGAATTTAAGGTGTTCCTGTTCCCCAGAAGAAAAAGTTCCTGGACTCAGGGCAATACATAATCAGGCTTCTGAAAAGTCATTGTGTTTTTTAAAAGGTAAATGGTGACAAAACTAAAGAACCCAAAAATACCTGCACTACCCATTCTGGAGGTAATTCTCACACAACCCTTGCTACGACACAGGAAAACTGAAACACCATTTTTGTGCTAAATATTAACAGGAGGAGCACAGTCAGTGTTACTCCGGGATGTTGACAGTGTGAACCCAGAGGTAAGTGATATATGTGTGTTCCAGCCATTTGGGCTTCTGACCTTTCCAATATTTGTTTGCCATTTCATCCTCTCACCTACAACCCGGAGATTTATGGCAGGGCAAACTCGTTAATCCTAACAACCGTATTTTCATTTGGAAGCTGGACTGACTGTCAATAAACATCAAAAGGCCTCCCTGGCTTTCAGGGAACACCTGTGAAGAGAGGAGGCTCGTGCGTCACGAGTGAGACACTTTTATTGTGCTGCAGTTATCACTGGGAAACCTGGCACGGCTCCTCATGCTCCGGGGAGATGAAGACAAACCTCTTCAAGGGTTGTTTGTGTGTTTTTGGCATGCTTTTCTGTAAGGTCTTCGTCTTTTTTATTAATCAAAAGCAAGTTTTAGAGCTGAGTCTACAGCTCCTCCAAAGACAAAGAGTCTTTACAAAGTTGACTGGAGCTAATTTTTGGTGAATAAGCTCCACGCTATGGACCCAGGCCAAAGCCCATTAAAGTCAACTCTGATCTTTCCACTGACTTCTGTGGGTTTTGCCTCACATCCTTGGGGCAAAATGCTGACACTGTGAGTCACATGAATATATTTTGTCCCACAATTAATTAAAATTAATTGGGTTCACGAAACTACTCATGAGATCAAAATGGTAATCAATATCAGAGTGACAGATTAGCAGTGAATGTTGTCATCAGCACTGCATCGTCCACATTTTACATTTATTCCTTGACTTTTGTGTTATTTTATGTTCAAGAATTAATAATTTTATTTTGTGATTAGCCTGCTTGCTTGCATTTTCAGTGTCAATTTTTTTATAATGTTTATGCACCAATTTGTGAGGTTTAGTTGGAGATGAAAAGCTGCATGTTTTTAAATTTTCAGCAGTTTTAGTGAAGAAGGAAATTGGATGATATTGCAAAAAACGTAAAAAATTTAAGGTGCTAGAATTACAAACAAAATATAAATTGTGCTGAGCTTCAAAAAAAGCAGATAATAATATAAATTTTTGCATCTGAATGCATTTTTAAAAAATGTTCTCTTTTTTTTTATGAAGATTAAGTATCTTGCCAGAAAAGACCTTCAGATTTGACAAGCCATGTTCCATCTGTGTGTAGGATTCCTAGGTGCCACTCTTATAGGATAAAAAGTTGATTCTCTTCGGTGCTAGCAATATGGGTACTCATCCACCCCTAAAACTATTCCAATTTTATTTTTTCCCCCTAATTATGCTGTTTATAATCAAACAGCTTAATGCAACATCAGCTGTGAAGAATTTCATTGGGGGCTGCCACCCACACTCCAAATGTTATCCCAAGTGAGGTGTTATGTTTTTATGGAGTGCTCCAGAATGGATTCCTGGACAGAGGGGATTATCCTGCTGCTCCAGTGCTCCTGATGCCTTCAGTTCTAACTTTTGTGTTTTCAGATTCTCTGCTGTCTAGGGGTGCAATTCTCATATTAAGTGTTAATAAGCTCTCTTCACAGAGTAGGTGAGACAAAACAAATCCTTTTCCTGCTGAGACCAAGGAGAACTGTCAGGCCCAAAAGCACAAACAAGGGTGGGCTGGAGGGAAGAACAAGAAGGACGGGACCTCACAGCCTGGAGCTGGAACTGGACAATTACACCCAATATGCAAATGGACCAAAACTGATGAAAGTGTAAGGTTTCATGACCGGTGATCCATTTTGTGACCATTCTTAGTCCACCTTGGGTGTAGCCCTGCTCAGGCTCTTGCCCTGCCCAAGGTGGATCCTGGAGGCCTTTCAATAAATATCTACTTTATTCTCTAGCTCAGTCTCTGTTCCAGGTCAGCCCTCCCAAGGCATCCCTCCAAGCCATCCAGCTGGCTTCCATGGCCCCCCTGCCCTTTTCCTGTGCAGTGGAGGTGACCCCAGCACACAGCAGCCTTCCCAGGCTTGCTCAGGTCCAGGTGCTCTCCACAGGGCTGGTAAGGTTTGGCTCCAGTGGAGGTGGCACGTGTCTCTGGGGACACTTGAACCACCCCACGCTCTTCCCACGCTCACATTTCTTGTCATCCACACTGCACTGACACTTCCTGGCAGCTGCCCAGACCTGCCTGCCAAAGAATGCCATCCAGCAATAATATTTGATGAGATCCATTTCTGGTTATAAACGATTTGCCACAAAACCAAAAAGTACCGACTGTTCTCAGAACCATTTTTTTTAATCTTCCAGCAAATTTGTGCTTCCTTAATCTTCCTAGATTTTTTTTTTGTATCAGTTTGTTTTTCAAGCGTTTGTTTAAGGTATGAGTTTATTAATTTTCCAAGAACTTTTGCTAGTAGCATGATTTGCCTGTGTTTTTCCAACAGGAAATGAAATCAAGACTGGTGAACGATGCCAATTGTCAAAACTTTATTAACAGCAGAGAAATGTTTTTTGGAGAAAAGTTGAGTTTTACCACCTGTGTTCTCAGCCCTGAAGACAGTTTTCTGTGAGGACTTGGGCAAATCTCCTCCCAGCACTCTTTTTAACATGGGGATAATGTGTTACTCAGCCTAGAAAAAACACAGTTGAAAGTAGAAATAGAAAACCTGATGATAGGGATGAAAACTGTTCTAGCTGAGCCAGATCTTGGAGCCTTGAGGTTTTTACAAATTAGCTTTTGATGTCCAGTTCATGATTCTCAACAATTTTAAAAAAATAAGTCAGCAGAATAAAGCCAAACAGAATGTGACAGAATCCCCCACTCACTTTTTACTCAGACAATAACTGGATTTTCAGCCAGAGCTTGCTTATGTGCATGCTGAGCAAAAACTTTTAGGGGTCCCTAGAGGGGTAAATCACTTTTTATTGTAATCTGTGAGAGTGTCTTCTCTGATATCCACTGCATTGCATGGGTTGGATTTAGCTGTACAAGAAGAGAGGAAAAAGAAAGCAAACCCCCTCCCCCCCCAACTTAAATATGATATTACTCAATGGAAATTTGCTTTTAAGCACTTTCAGGATTACCTGAAATGGCAGTTGTTTATTCTAGCTGGATAGTAAAAACTGTCTCCTTTTACCCAAATATTGCTAGGAAAAATCATCTTTCTTTTATAAAAAGTGTTAGATCTACTTTGGGTTCTTCTGGTTTTTGTTGGTCGAGTTTTCATTTTTTTCATTCTTTGCTTAGAGTTGTCCTTTATAGAATTAAGACTTACAGAATTAGTATTAGTCTCCTGATATAGGACATGTGCCCTGTCTTCTGGAGTCTGTGCCTTGAGTCACAAATCCAGGGAGAGTGCAGGGGTGGTTATCATCCAGAACATCAGTGGCATGGTTTGAAATTTTGAGAGTGGTGATGGATGGACAAGGGTGTCACAGTGACAGGAGAGCTTTTGTAGAACACCCCTCAACAGCAGTGTACTGGCTTCATTAAGTCAAACTAAAGGAGATATTAGTTGGAACCGTGTGTATCCATGACAAAATAAAAGGAAAAAAGTGTTTGAAGGAGAGATAGAATTAAATGGGAAGATTTAGTCTAACATATTTAATGTGATCCTGACAAGCCTGAGCAAATTCACTGGGACCTGAAGAATGATCCGAACCAGCTTCAAGCAAGGTTCTGACATTGAAAACTATAAAGTATATCTTGTAGACTGATACACAAACTTATGGCTCTTAAGAGTTTGGCATTAAGCCATCCAAATACTGAATTTACAGCAGCTGGTGAGGGTGTTGCAACTCTCAATCTGCTAGAGGTAATATTAAAAAAAAAAAAATTAAAATAGACTAATGCTAGCCTTAAAAACAATGTTGAAGTCATACTTTTTCTTCCTGACACCCCCAGTAACAAGGAAAATATGAATGCAAATGCTGGTCTTTCCTTCCACTAGAGAGCTTTTCATGTCTCTACTGGATTGACTCACAAAGTGTCTTTTATAGCAGGTTATTTTGATTGCATTTTCTGTGTACAAAACCTTCTTCTGTAAAATATGTGTGAATTTGCATTCCTAGTTTATTATACGCCTGTTGCTGTTCCTAGTGGGCCTGTAATGTTTACAGGGTGAAAAGAAGAGGGAACTTGTCTGTAAGTACTATATTTTTGTGTGATTTGACAGAGAATTAGAGCAGGTTAATTTGGGTGTGGAAGTTGTGCATGGCTAGCCTGAGATAACACGCTGTTATTACATCCACAGAGAGGAAGCAGGGAGAAAAATCCTTGGAGCTCTATATAAGCAAAGTCAGGATTTTGGTGGCAGTGTGTGGAAATTCACATTTGCTCTCCACCAGAAATTTCTTTCTCCTATAAGTTTTGGAAAAAAGGCAGGCAGGAAGTAATATTTTTTTCCCATACCAGTGGATCCCAAAACACCTTATAAAAGCATGCATTTGTAGCAAACAAATATGCCTCTGTCTGGGCTGCAGCATAAACCACCTAGATAACCACTGCAGAGCAGACTTGCAGGCACAGGAATGTTTTCCTCTCCCAGACTTTTTTATCCTTGTTAAAACAACCTACATTATCAATGTACCACAGACATAACCAGAATTGTTGAGGTTTGCCAATTAATTTTGTTAGAATAACCCAAGTTAAGGAGGTAACATCAGATTTACCAGTCTGGGTTGTACTCAGGGATGTCTGGAGCAGTTAAAGCAGTGAAATTGAGAAATGAATCGAGCCCTTTTTCAACAGACCTGTTTTTATAGAGACTTTCACTCTTACAAAATTGAATGACGCATCTGTGAATTATGAATTATGGAATTAAGAATTGCAGGTCTATGCAGCTCATACTTTAAGGGCTACCTCTGCTGTTAAGTTAGAAAGAATCTCCTTGAAAAAGCACATTTGAGTCTGGCTAATGTTTCATAGGAAGCAGAGACTGTGCCGTAGAGATTTTTTATGTGGAACAGAACCTATTAGGCACCTCATGATGTGAAGGCAATTCCAATTACGAATAGAATTTTCTAGATGTACTGGCAAAGTTACATTTCAGTGTAAAAAAAAAAAATAAAGTGTGTAAAAACGTAATGTGGCCACCAGCACACTTTCAAGCCAAAACAGAATTTCAAGTAGTCCCACCCTGGTAATTTTCTAGCCTGGTTTTGGATTCAGTTACTCAGAATTCCACATCCAGTAAAAAGGGCAATAACAACTTGCCTGTTCCTTCTTCCTAGTTCAACAGTATTGTCTTTCTGGAAAACGCACTCTCGTAACTCGAAGCTATATTACAGGAAAATGGCCAACACAATCATCTTTTTCATCTGAATCATATCTCCTTTTAAGAATGCACTGAGAACCAGTAAATGCTGGTTCCTTTTGGTCTCCATGACGCACGCAAGGCAGGGCAGAGTTGACCAGCTGCAGTGAACCTACTGCTGAGCTGGGCCAGCAGATTGCTCCATACTCAAAGCAGATGTTTCTCTTTTAGACTCATGGAACTCTTGCAGACCATATCCCTTCCCAAGAGAAAACACCAGCACAGTTGGAAGCTGGAAGGGCTCCTCTCAATAATAGAAGCAAGGTGCCAACAGCATCAGCCACAGTTTATTAATAAAAACCCCATGAACAGAACAGCAATTGCATTTTGGTTTAGCTTGTTTAAAAGAAAACCCACACAAACCAATGTTTTCTTCTCTACGTGGCCCTCTTAGTTGTAGTGTTTCTTTGTACTATAGCAATAGACTTCTGTGTGAGAGAAGAGGAAATTAATCTCTTGCTATTCACTTTACTGCTTCTCTGTCAGTCATAAAATGGGAGAGAAAACTGAATTTGTGTAAATGTTCATTGTCAAAATTCACGTCATCTGTGATAATTGATACTCTGTCTATGTCCCAGGTAAAAAATAAGGAGAACTTCATTATACTTTGAGAGCACAGACTGGGTTTGATTTGGAAGTACTTTTTCTAGTGTCAGTCCATTCATATTTGTGTCACTGTAAGAAGAGAGAAATGCTCATTTCTCCAGAGGAGGAATGACAATGAACAGAGCTAGGCTTCTGAATTAGACTTTGAATAAGAATTGTTTCCAATTCCCTGAAACATTCCCTTTCCCACTGGGACTTGTACATCCGTTTTTGTCTAGTCAATGGTTCTGAGAGCTACTTTTAAAATGGTAATTAATGCTGGGGTTCTATATCTTATGCAAACGTGACCTGAAACCTGGAGAGCCAAATTTCATAGAAAGGACATAAAAGACAGGAAATTGGAGAACAGTTTGTATTGCTTCATTTCTGTTTTTCTTCATTTCTGTTTTCCAGAAGCAGTGGCAAAGAATTGGATCTCTTCTGTTGGAGATAATGTTTTAAATTTCTTCTAGGTGTGGAACAAAACTGTCTCTACCTCTGTCTCTCTGGGTGTGGGTTGGTTTTTTATTTTTTTTACATTATAACATATTTAGGTTCAAACTTTACCTGGCTTCTACAATGCACACATTTCTCCCTGGAGAGACACAATGAGAGGACGTGCTAAGGATTTCAACTATTGGCAAGAAGACAAGAGTGAGGAAGATTAAGGTGTTAGTGTCAGAATAATCCTTTTCAAAGCACTTAGGGAAGGTAGAGCACCTGAAAAAACCTCACCATAAAATGGGAACTGCTGCTGCTTCCAGATTGCTGCTCACTTTTCTTGCCATTCATGTCGAGTTTTGGGACAGGTAACACTTACTAGCACTTTAAAGTTCCACTACACAACGAGCATTACTCTGTGGCCACCAGCACCAGCTGTAAGGTTTTTTTTGCCCTGGTGAAACCTCTGTTCCTGATGTGGAGGGAAAGAGTAGGGAAATCAGCATTTTCCATTACAGTACAATTGAGGGGAATGGCAAACAACACTGTATCTCACATTTCATTGGCTGCATACAAGTGTTGGCTTTTAATAACATCTTCTTAAGATTATTTATACAGTCTATTTGCCATTATCCATATCAGTTCATGCCCTTTGTGTATTTTAGATAACATTGTTGTGTTTCCTTTGACTTAACATTTGGTGTGCTGTGAACTTGCCAATAGTGAGAGCATATTGGGGTTGCCTCTGTCTGATCCCTTCCCTGAGCTGTTTATTAAGGAACAACTCATTATTAAAGATTGTAAATTTAGCTTTTACACTGGAGGTCTCTGTAGCAACACTTGCAGGGGCTCTTTGCCTTTGCTGCTTCTGTTTGAAGTTATATTGGTTGTTTAAATGCTGAGAAATCGTTCTAGAGTGAAATGAAAGAAGTCAGGCAAAGCTCAGCCCCTTTTTGTGACTGATTCTGGGAGACTGCGCAGTGGGCAAACCTGGATTTCCCTAGAAGCTGATCTTGTTCAGTCCTGGGAGTTAGGCTTGGTTTTCTCTAGAAAATTGGCCACTCACACGAGCTTTAATCAGATCCAAACTTCTTCTGCCAGCTGTGTGGTTCTCCTGACAATTTCTGAGCAGGATCCATGAAGATCCATTTAATACACTAACCAGAGCAGTCTCCTGTGTATCTGCACTAGGGAAGAGCTGGGATAAGGCATTAGACAAAGCCATCTGAACCAAAAAAATGTGTATAGAAAAAATCCTGAAGATATCATCTGATTGCAGCTAAACACTTGGCAAAAACCAGGAATGAATATTGGCTGGATTGCTAATGACCTGCTGATGGTGATTGTTAATGATGTAAAATGTAAGCATTTTTAATAAAGAAAGATTTTTTTTTTAATGTACTAAAGGAAAGATGCCCTCAGACCCTACAAATTCTAAGTAATACCTGTATTTGCAGAAAGAGGCTCTTGAGTAGATAGGATGTAAACTGTTACAGTTCTCCCTGCCTGCCTAAAAGCAAATACAAAATAAAGGACACCAAGGACAGAAAACAGCTCTTCCCAGAGTATCTATGAACCCTCATATCAGCCTCTAAACTCATCTGACTCTCCAGTCATTTGGGAGTCAAGCCCCTGTAAAGGATTCGTACAGCCTCCTACAATTTGTGAGGATTAAGAAAAGTATTGTGGTTTAGTTTTTTGGATTTTTTTTCTCCTTCTGGATCTTAGACTACACATTAATACAATGGCCAAATCATAACTGTGAGTCTGTGGAACTTGTGCTGACAGCAAGGCACATGGCATTTTAATTTTTTGTTTTCAGTGTCTAATGTTAAAAAATATTCTGCATTGTAGACTTTAATTTGTATTACAAGACAGCCTGCCTCTCCAAAAGAAAAACAATATTTGATGCAAAAATTCCTCCTCAGAAAGGCTTCCAAAAATGAAACAAAGGAGGAACAGATTATTCTTTCCAGAATCTGTGTTAAGAAAGGCTCTGAGCAAGTAGGGAGTACCCAAGAAGTAATTCTCCCTTTTTAGGACCACAGAAGCCAGCTAGAGTTCTCCTGTGTAATAAAAACCAAGAACACCTTGTCACCTGCCCCAGAGAGCAGCCACTGCCAGCACCATGGGCTGGGTATGTCTTGCTCTGGATGTACAAACCACCAAGAGGTTTGTACAGTCAAGGAAGGGTTTGGTGTTTCCTGGAGGCTGGGGAGGATTGTGAACCAGCAGTGCTGGTAATTCAAAAAGGAAACATAGACATGTAATTCTGACTTTTTTTTTCTGACTCTTTTTCCTGCCACGTACCCTTGGGACAAGGGTTTCATTTCACCAGCCTGTTCCCCTTGATACATTTCCAGAACTTGCTTGCAGCCCTTTGCTGGTTGCATCTATGTTTTTGCACTAAATCTTGTCCCCACCCTGAAGCTCATCCCAGTTCATCCCCTGTCTCTGCTGTCCCCCCTCTCCTTCCTCTTCCTCCATTCCTCTTCTTTTCCTTCAGCTCATCCCTCACCACCTGCTTTTCCCACACCATTTTGCAGTTTCATTTTTATTTCCACTGCCTGCTCAACACCCGGCTCCCTTTCCAAAGCTTGTATCAGGAGTTTGTCCTGTTCTTCTGATATATTGGTTGCTGAGGTCTTTCTGTAAGGGAAATAACAACCCTGCTTGCCCCAAATAGAATTCAAGTGCTTCGTAGTGGAGAAAACTCAGTGCTTTTTTTTGTATTGCAAACTACCAACTGCTTATTCAGGTCTTTGATTTTAATAAAGGACACAGAGCACTCGAGACTGGAGTAAAAATGTTGTGGAGTTGCATGTTCCTGATTTCCTTTAAGTATTCTGAATGTGAATACTCTGAAAGGCAAAAAGAGTTATGCTGAAGTATGCTCTAGGCTTTTGTAATAGTAGAAAGCTGGAAGGGAATTAAACACAGTTCACATTTATTCCCTTCTTAACCACTCCCATTTCCTTCATCCATTCAGCAGATAAAGCTGCTATCTAAATCAATACCTGTTAGGCTTGAGATATTTCCTATCATAGTTCTGGAACAAAAACATTTTCATTTGTTTCCAACTGGAGTCATTTCCACTTCTTAGGGGTAAAATGAGTAAATGAATAAAATGAATACATGCATATATATACATATACATATATGAACATGTACACAAAGATACAAAATGGATTAAGACTAGGTGTATAATGTGAAAAATGGAACTGGAATAATTAAGCTATATTAATGAATTTTACACATAAACAAAAAGCACTAAGCTCTCTAGAGAATGTTATTTGTTCACTGAACAACTGGAAAAATGAATCTTTTATGAGCTTGGCAAAGGGATGTTTGATTTCTGAGACACTTGGAAGGTTTATACTTTAATGTATACTTAGAAAAAATTACATTTTTGTTGTCACAGTACTTTAATTCAGTGCTCAGCTTTCTATTTTGAGTGTATCAGTCAGATCTGGTTTCATTTTAGGTTTCAGCAACTACTGTTGCTGTTCTGTTCTATGGCAGAATTGTCCTGTGTCTGTGTTAGATTTCACTTCCTTGCCTTTTCCCTAGAAATTCCCCAGGAAGATTATGGAGGTGCTTAATTTTTTTTTTTTTTTTTCTAATTTTTCTTTCTACCTTATCTTCATGTCTTAATTCTGGACGAGCTCTCCAGCCAGGGTAATCCAGCCCAGTCACACAAAGTTTCTCTTGCCAAAGAACCTTCTCTGAAAGTCACAGTCCTTTCTCCAGAGGTGATGAGCACTCACCTGGCTCTTCACTGACTCCTATCATCCTTCTGCAGCCTCATAGAGCAAATTTCAAACTTTCAAACTTTTTCAAACTGCAGTTGGTAGCATATAATTGATTCTCTGCATGCCAGGCAAAGTCACTGACCCTTCCACCTGTCCCCTCTTCTGCTGCTTTCCTGTGCATTCTAAATGCCTGGTTTATTTATCTACTAAATTCCAAATTCCCTTCGTTCATCATGAACTCATTTGATTTTCTCCAAATACTATTCCCAGTCTTCTCTGTCCTAATCAGAGACTCTGAACTGAACCATTCCTTCCCTGATTAATTTCTTTATTTGCATTCTAATATCCAAGTGTTGTTTTCCTCTTTTGTCTCCATTCCTTTGTCTCACTTTTCATTCCTCTCTGGTTACACCAGGTTTTACTCAGCAATTAAATCAGGCTCTGAGGTGCAACAAGGTGTTTGCCAAAGATCCAGAGCTTTCAGGTGAAGTGATCAAAATTAATCCCTCAGCAGCAGTGCACTCGTGTGCTCTCACCTGGAAAATATCTAACAGAGAATGAGTCTCTAAGAATCTGATTGGTAAAATGAAAGAAATCTCCTCTGAGCTCCTGTTACCTGTGACTTTTCAAATGGCTATAACCTGGCCAAATTTGGTGACTTTTCAGAGCATGAATAAAAAGCCAATGTAAAGAGCTGCTCTTCTTTTGTGTCAGGACCACTGCTCCCATAAGAATGTTCTCTCTTCATGGGGAAGAAGGTAAGTAAACTGTTCTTAAAAGTAATAATAAATCTCTTTTTCTTCTGCTCTAGCTTTTAGGAATGATTGGGCAGTTTTGGCTGGAATCTTACATCTTCCCTCCCATTTAACTAAAACAAAAAGTCAATCTGGAGCAGAAAATGAGCCTGGAAACTTTCAACCAGAACAGTTGGTTCAGTCATGTTTTAAGTAATGGGAAACAGTGTTCAGTGAACTTTTAATATAGGTAGTTCCTATTTTACTTATAACAGGAATTTTAGTGTGGACTATGTGTGTGTGTTTCATTAAATATGCTAAGTTGAAGTCCTTGTTCTTTTTACTATGTAATGAGCATTGTATATTTAAATGTAAGAAATGTACTGAAGTTGACTGGAAATCAGGAGAATTTGTGAGCTCTCAAGGTGTTTCAGCTTAATAAACCAGTTCTGTAGGATGTACTGGAGAATAAAATTTGATGCACTTCATAAAATGATGTATATTTTAACAATATATATCATAGTTGAAGTCTGGTGGAAAAAAAAGAATTTTTGCTTGCTTTCTTGGGTCTGCCATGGATTTCATGAGAATTAGCACAATAATTTAGCTTTCTGTTTCCATTTGCCTTATCTTTAAACATTTGTCTATACATAATCCTTTTTCCTCCTCTGTTTCTTATAAATGCTTCTAAAGCCAGGAGTGTTTTTTAAGGGGGCCTGTAGTAACTTGCATGTTCGAAGGTGTTACTTTTTTCTCTTGATTACTGGCAGAATTTAAAATACTGCTGCCAGCTTGTTTTATCTAAACCTATCCCAATTCCATGTGATGACACGCCTGGCTTGAATTGTGGTTTAAAACTATCCAAAATCAACAAAATCCCTTGTATGGGAATCCCAGAGGTGACACTACACTGATCCTGGGCTCCTTCACCAGCCTGACTGGGGCAGTGTGAATTTTGTACTTGCAGAGTAAGTCACTGCTGTTGGCTTGTTGCAGACAGCAGATATTTTGTCAATGCCCTGCAGCTTGCCTGGAGCTGACTTAGCAATGTTTGTTAGCACGTTCCTGTAATGCTGAACCCAAAAATACAGGTGTGTCACTCACCATGAGGTGCAGGCTCCTGCTCACAGAATTCAGAGTGACTTGGTTGGAAAAGACTTCCAAGGTCGTTGAGTCCAACCCAGCCCAAACACCTCAACTAAACCATGGCACTGAGTGCCACATCCAGTCCTTCTTTAAACACATCCAGAGATGGTGAATCCACCACCTCCCTGGGCAGAAAATTCCAGTACTTTATCACCCTTTCTGTAAAAAACTTCTTCCTAATATCCAGCCTATATTCACCTCTGAGTCTCCTTCTTTCCAGGATAAACAACCCCAGTTCAGTGTGTGCTAGGATGAAATGAAGTGGGCTGGGTGAAGGGGCTTTGTCCAGGCTTTAACACACAAAGTGTTGTTAGAACACTCGGATACAAATCATTCAGCCCAGTAGGTTCAAACAGACACCACAAGGATCTGAGATCACAGGGAGTTTCCTTCTGTGCTCCTTTTGTGAGGATATGCAGGTTGATTTAACTCAAACAGAAAGTCACTAGTCCATGTGTATGTAATTAAATGTCTTTGATAACCTTTAGTAGCAAATTACCTCGAGTAGTCTGGAATAGATTTAGAATGCAGCAATACTAGGCAGAACAGTATGTGACATTTTGTTTTCTGTTTTGACTTCTGTTAAATCTGACTACTTGGACCCTTTTTGTCTGTGTGTGCACTTTCCTTATCGATGAAACTTCCTCTGAGCATCAAAGACTCCCTTTAGGAAATCAAAATTCCTGGATAATTGAAACAGAGCCTTGTTGACTGAGGTTCTTTTATTGGACAGGTGAATTTCTCATGGGCTTAGAGTCCTGTGTAAAAAAAACCCACCTTGCTTCCAAACCTCGTGCTTCAGAAAAAACAAAGAAGCATCATGTTTATCTGAATGTTTCATCTGGGACAAAACAGGCATTAGAAGGGGCTTTGTGTGCTAAATGTTGGATATAACATAACATTTTCAGTATTACCTCACCGACCCAAGTGTTTGGAAGGAAAAATTAATTCTCTAAGTCCAGGTTTGGAAGTTCACTTGGCCGGGGGGGATGTGGGATCAAAATGTCCTGTCTGGATGTAACCTGGAGATACAGAAAAGTCTCAGAGGTTTTACAGATCGACAGCTGATACTGTAACTAGATAATTGGTCAGGAGGTGTTCCAAGCCACATAAAAAGGAAAGCTTGAGAAAACAGCCGCAGGGGAACTCCTACAGACTTTGATTTGGCATTGAGAGCTTTTGGCTTTGTGAGGGTAATCTTGGCACTGTCGTGTAAAAACTCTGGACTCAGGTTGAGCTGTCCTGAGGGGTTTGGCTTCTGCAGCTCCAGGAGCTGCTGGAAGATGTTCACAATCATGATGGGGTACTCTTAACTTGGACCCGGTGGGTGAGGGAAGCAGGAGATGGTAATTCTCAAGCAGGTGAACAAACTGAGAATTATTGAACTATTTGCAGCTGAGTCTCATGTCCTTAACTAAATCTAGCCACTGAGAATTTTTTCCTTTGGAGACACCTGAGTTGGTATCAGAGTGGATTGGTTGTGCCAAGCTAACAAAGGTGTTTCCCATTCAGGGTGATTTCAAGAAAGCAATGTCACATGGAGATCTCTGGTCATGCCTCAGTCACACTGTTTCATCAGAAGGAAGAAGAAAAAGTTATTTTGTAGCCAGACATCTTCTGTGGTCTTTTGTTCTCTTTTCCTTTCTGTATTTTCTTTAGGTATTTCCTCAGGGAAGCCATAAGGCTGTGTCTTTATCTATGTTGGTTTAATATATAGGTGGAAGTTTCCATATATTTTCCCCCCAGTTACCAGTAGAAACACCTCTTTATTTTGAGGCAGATAAGCAGGAGACAAAGTGGTCCCCAGCCAAGTTGTTTCCCTGATGTGTTTTCTTGGGATCTGTTCCGTGTTCTGAGGTGAGCTAGCTTTGGGTTTGGTGCAGTTGTATTAGTTTTATATAAATTTGTTTAGAATATGTGATAGGAAACAAAGAAAAATCAAGCTGAAGCCACTTAGGTGAGTTCTCATGCAAGCAAAAAAAAAAATGGTGCCAGTCTAGAAAACCTTACAAGCTTAAGTTCAGGACTAAAGCTAGAAGAATATGACAAGGATATGGCAAAATGAGAATACTTTGTAGCATGACACCTGCTTCAGTTTATCTCCAGCGCCAGCCTCGATATCTCAGAAACAGGAGCTACAACTTTACTTTGTGTTATTTTATGCAATTTTACCTCCTCAAAATCACTTGGAAAATAAAATATTGCTCTATTTTTTTTTTTTTTTTGCTGAAGTTTGAAATCAAAATCATCCATAGCTAGTGTGAATGTTCTAAAGGATCTAAAGATATAAATAACAGTTATATGTTACACGTAGGTATTTCAGCAGAAATCTCTTTCAGGTGCCACAGATTCAATCTGTATCAGCAGGAAAAGGGACCATAGAGAGCTATTATCTTACAGTCCTGTTCTATAAAGTGATTTCTATCAAGTTTTTTCTTCTTTCCCCAAAATATTGAGATTTAATTCCACCCCTGCCCACATCAGCCAAGTGAGACTACAAGATTGGGTAAACATTTAATAAAAAACCCCCTTGTTTTTACCTAGATAAACTTTTTGTATGCTATATCTCTAAGAAATTTTCCTTCTGAGTGAGGGAATTTGGTTTTAGCTAAACTGGCTAAGGGCTTTGGTTTTTTTCCTGAAAAAGGATTTGTGTGTTTTTTGTGGTTTTTTCATTTGTTTGTTTCCTGATTCTAAGGCAACGCTTGCACCCATATTGATCTTGGCCTTAGAACACTTGAATTTAGGGAGTCTACAAGACCCTTTATGGATCCAAACTTTTAATCCATCCCTCATTTAACCAGAACTCCTGGATGGACCAGAGCTTAGCACAGCAAAACACAAGAGAATTTAAGAAATCAGAAGAGTGCTCCTGGATGAAGGGAAAATCAAACTAATGGTGAGCAAGCAACAAGCAATTTCCTGGTATGTTGCTTAAAAACGGACATGATTTTATTTCCTTTCTGAATATCAGGATAATTGCACATTTCTGGAAGGTCTGATCCTAATAATGGAGAGTTAAATATGAGTTCAGATCAGAATTTAAAAGAAACCATAGTTCAGTGCAAGAGGCTGCAAGCTTTAATTTGGCATCTTATAGAAAAAATGTGGCGACACCACTCCAGTTATTCCTAAAATTCAATATTGTGTCCTTCAGGATTAGTATGAGATCAAGGGGCTCTGTCTGAGCTTGGTTTTATTATGCCATCTATTAATTCTGTTAGGAGTTACCAAAAAAGTATATTATTTCTTCTTTCAGAATGATATGCTGTTTAAAATATCAAATACATAAACATTATCACAAAATCATTTCAATACAGGCAAATATCATTTTAAACTCTTGATTTACAAATGCTTTTCCACTAAGAAATGGCAACCACAATAACAGAATCTGACTCTCCAGAACCTACAGAACACACAGAAGAGAATTCATTTTCACTTGGATAATTATTTTAAAAGAAAAATGGCGTGACAGAGAAATTTGATAAACTTGAACTTCCCAATTGTCCCAAACAGTGAAATTGAGCCTCATAGCTCTCATCTCCAGTTAATCAATCTCTTCCTTAAAATGTGAGGCCAGGCATTGAATCCAGCTTCACTGTGGCAGAAATGAGGCAGAGCTGTGGGGTGCCTGAAGTCTCAAGGAGAAATGTCCTCACTGCAAGGGGCTGACTGTGCTCTGTGTCAGGATATTGGCTGCACTGTGGTGCTGCCTGTGCTTCAGCTTTAAAGATAGTTATTTTTAATATATTGATGGCTCTCTCAGAATCCTAGAAATCACCCCCCTTGCTTTTCCATCCAGCTAGTCTAAATCACCCCTGACAGAGTTGTCTCTTCTGCTCTTGAGGAGGAGCTCTCTTTTAGCAAACTGGTCCCACGCTTCACTCTCTGTGCTGTTAGAAAGTTTTAATCTTGTGTCATCACTTAACTGTCCTTCCTGGCAATTTAAGCTCATTATTTCTTGCCCTGTTACAAAAGAAAAAAAGAAAAAAAAATCTACTTTTTTTGTTGTTGTTTTCTAGATACTTTTTATATTTTTGGAGGCTGCATTTCAGCTCAGAAATCTCTCATATTCGAGTACTTTGGTCACTTAACCTTTCCCTGGGGGCCAGGCTTGCATCTGCCGTGGTGGTGGCAATGAAAGCCTCTCTCCCCATTGTTGCTGAGTGCCTGTACGTGCTGCTGGCTCGCAGGTGCATGAAAACACTGTCAGGAAAGATTCAAGGCTGAATGGATGTGACGTGCTGACGTCAATGACCCAGGCTTCAAAACAACTTTATAACCTGGAGAAAACAGAACAAGTCTATAAAAGCTGTGGGAGTAAGATCTGCTGGATTCTCAGCGCTGCATAATCCTTCCTCAAACACAGGCAGCCCCCAGCAGCCCCACACAGCCTCTGGCTACTCATTACACGTTCAGGCTTGACTCTTCCCTCGAGGAAGCAGACAAAATAACTGTGCTCAGAGCACTCTGATTTCCTTGCTGGAAGCCTTTTTGGATGTGTTTTCTTGCACTCCCTCAAGGCGGTGACAGGCTCGTTCTCTCTGGTGTCAGACAGATGGGCACACAGTCCAGTTGCTGCCTTCTCTTGGATGTCCTCTGGTGTCTTTATGTCCACCCCAGTCTGGTGTGACTGAGAATTTGTGACCATCTTGCACAAGGCACATAGCTGAGACATAGAAAACAAAAGCTGTTGAGGAGGGGTTTTCCAGACCACCTAATTCTTACCAGCCACCTTTGTTTTTCCTTGGAGTGCTCTATTTTACATTCATTTTAAACCTGCATCCCTGGGGCCTGGCAATAAAAGGTGTGGGCTTCTCCTACCCCTAACCACAAATCCCTCTTTGTGTTGACTATATCATCTGTGTGATGAGCAAGATCATTGGACTGATCCAGCTGAAAATGTATCCAGCAACAAAGCTAACAAAGAATTATCTGTGCAGCCTCTGCTTTGCAGTGGGATGGCACCAGCACCACTGGAGGAATAAAGAATAAATTGGAGCAAGCATGCAGAACAGCAGCCTAGGCTTAACTGAGGTTAAACCTGACCTTTTCTTACCTCAGACAGACCATTAAATCTCAGCCTTGCCCCCTCTCAGCAGAGCTGTTCAGTGGTTTAGGCTTCTCCCTCCACCAGTGTGTGTGACCTGTGCTCTCAGTGCCACCATGCTCTCCTGTTTTTGGGCAGGATGTCACTTTGTGCTGCCTGTCCCAGCACACTGCATCCCTGGTGGTGCTGTTTCAAATGTGCTTCTCCTCACAGCCCTGTATCCTTAAAATTTGGTTTTCTGGGTTGTTTCCTCCTAGCTTGTCCATATCTTTGGAGCTCATAATAGAGGCAGGTCTTTAAAGTGAGGTGTGTAGGCTCAGGAACAACAAAAACAGCAGCTCGAAAACGGGGAAATTCCACATTTTTAACCATTTTTTGGACATCAGCAGATGCACCAAACCAGTTCTGCTGAAGTGCCACATATCAGCACGAGCACAGGAAACACTGCACCCCTCCAGCAGCCTGGGTGCCTTGCACAGGGCTGAGGTTTGGGAACAGAAGTTTGTGCTTTGTTGAGGTTGGGTTTAACCGAGTGGCCCTTCACAGGAGATGTGGCCAAGCAAGCAGCTGAGGTCACGCTGGACTTTCCAGCACAGCAGCCTGGTCACGGGATGCTGGGTCCTTTTTGCATCTTTCTCTCTGCAGCTCTGTGTTCTGGATGCTGTGGGGCCAGCTTCCCAGGGCCAGGAAATTCCCTTAATGTTCCTGTGCTCCCTGCCTAACACAATATACTGTACAATAACACGTGATCTTTTTCATCCCTGCTTTCCAAATTGTTACATTTCACTAACCTCCTTCTGCTTGTACTGGTAACAAAACAAAGCCACTCTCAAGTCTGTTGCTGCATGATTTTTCTTATCAAAGTACTTTTCCCATAAAACCTTATGTTGAAATATTCAACAACCTTAGGATAACATGCGACTTCCCCTCCTCAGTGAGTGCCTGCCAGAAGTTGGCTTCTGTGTTCAAAATGAGACCTTTAGACCATTTGGGGTTTATCTACAATAAGCCCACGGATGAGGTTCCTCCTTGACCCTACAGCTGATTGTGAAACTGCCACAAGGGGAGAGTTATGCACTTGGAGAAGGCATAAATCACAGAGTTAATCATCACCAAACTGCGGAAGTCACACAGGAATCAGGGGCACAAAACCAATCCAGCAGCCATTGCAGCTGCCCCTTTTGCAAATCCATCATCTGGAAAAAGATAAGCATCCAAGGAAAAACAAATGCCTCTTGCTTGAGTGAACACAATTTCCAATGCAGAGGTGGTCGCCTTGAAATCCCAGCTCTGATTTAATTTGTTTTATTCAAAACATTAATTAGACGTGAGGCTGGAGGTGGGAAGTGGTTGTTTTGAGTTTTGGGGAGGGTTCTGTTGGGCTTTTCTGCTAGTCTTTAGTTTGGACTTTCTTTAGGCATACTTTGAAGTATTTTGATCTTTTTGTTTGTTTGTTTGGGTTTTGTTTTGTGTTTTTTTAATCATGCTTATAAAGTTCTCTGTCCTGTCTGAACCAACAGAGATTACCACAAGTGAAGGTTTTCCAGCCTTCTAAAAATCAATTTGATCTTGGACTGAGTGAGCACAGAACTGGGCTCAGAGGCGATGTGCAGAATTTAAACCTGAGTTATCAGTTGTCAGCTGAAAGTCTAAATGTAAAACCCTCTTGACTCAGATTATTGGGTCTCTTTATAGGAATGTCTGTCAGAAGGTTTACTGTAGTTGTTACTTGAGAACAAGTGTACTTTTGCTCCAGACAAACAAAACTACAGGAAACAGGTCTTGGCACAAAAATTATTTGCTGTTTGACTGGAAGCAGCTAAAGGGGTGGGAATCTTAGTTTCACAGTGAAATAATAATAAAATAAAAAAACAAAAACAAAACAAAAAACCAACAAAAAGCCAAAAAAAACCCCCAAAAAACCCCCACAAAACAAAACAAACAAACAAACAAACAAAAACCCCAAACAAAAACAAACAAACAAACAAAACCCCACCACAACATTACCTTTATGTATTTATGTTAGGGTTTGGTGGGTTTTAGTTGGTTAATTGGGATGGAGAGTTGTTTTGGCTTTTGGGGTTTTTTTTCCTGGTGGGTTTTTTTTGTTTTGTTTTTTTTAAGTGTAGAGGGACAAAAGGAGGCTGGAAGAACAAGAGATCAAGAATAAAGACTGCAATATGTCTGCCTTATCCAGGGTGAACGCCAGGATCAGTGGTACTATTGTCTTCTCTGGCATATTTTTAAACTATCTTTAAAACAGATCAATGTAGCCTGGAGAGGAGGGTTGGAATCCAGTGTCCAAGGTGAGTTTTCCATGGAAATGTGAGTGTGGGAGCATTTCCCAGCGAGGCCCAGGGTGTGTTAGCTGTTTACAGGATAGCAGGTCTGCAGTAGGAGATGGAGAGCAGCCCCTCAGTAAGATTGATAATCCCCTCAGCCTCATGGTACACGAGGAATTTCTGTGCATTTCAAAGCAGTTGTTGTGGATACATTGACTTTTGTCCTGGCAAAAGGGAAACTAAAATTTGCTTGTGTTAGAGAAATGCCTTATGCACTGAATTCTCTGCTATTATTTTTCTTCCCTGTGCCTCTCATCCTGTCTCTGTGTTTTATTCAATTTGCCTTCTTGACTGGAAATTCCACTTTTTCTTGATGCAGCTTGCTTTTTGCCTGGTACTGTTCCACAAAAATTTTTGCTGTTCATACATCAAGAGTTTGTGACAAAAGAAATAATTTCATTAGAACCCCCCTGACCAAGCTGTAATTGGCACACTGCACCCCAGAGCTCTTCTGTACAAGAAGAGACAATGCCTATTGCTGTGCTCTGCTCCTGATGGTCCTCAACTCTAATTAAAGATGCTTTGCCATCTGTGAAACTGCTCCAGCAAGAAATGTGAAAGCAACTCCAATTGTATTATAATCACTTCTAGCCTAAATGTTTCTTTAATGCTGGTTCTTTTATTTCTAATTTGGGAATAAAATCCTCTGTGCAAAGAGTTTTGAGGTATGGCCCTTTCTGAAATGTCTGGATTAGTGTTCTGTGTTGTTCAGGAAGTCAGATTAGATGGCCACAGTGCTGCCTTCTGGTCACAGGTCCAGGTAAAGGTTTATAATTTACCCTTTTCACTTTCAAAGTGTGAAATCCAGGTATGACACTGTGCAGGGGCTCTGTTTGGAACATCTTTGTCATCCCCTTTTGTTTTATATGTTTTTCAGCTCCCATTTCCCAGAAACTCTCTGGGATAACAAGATGTGTAGTGGAGGTTTACTCTCCAGGAGAGTATGCTCACTAAGGTGCTACAGTGGTATTGTATTTTGGTTTGGGGTATTTTTTATCTTAAAACCCCAAAACCCAACAAAACAAACAAAAAATCACAGAACAGCTATATCCCCCAAACTCTGATTTTTGCCCTGCACAGGTTTGCCAGAAAGGTTTCTACCTTTGGCTTGCACTGACAGTGATCTTATTTTCTGGCTGTACAATACATTGCAGGCAGAACTGAACAAGTAGATTAAAAAATTTGAAAGCACTTGTGACATCAAGGGATAGATTAAATCACCAAGACAATTGAATCATATTTTCAGTAGAAGATAACATTGCAAAATGATTAAATCCATAGGCCATTTTAACTGCCTTATGTCCTCTGCTTCAGAATATTGAGGTCAAAGTACCCGAGGCCTCTGCTGCTCAGAATTTCACTTTGAATTAGCTGTCTGGGGCTATCAGGTCTCCCCTGGAAGCAGAACATAAAAAACCTTCAGTGTGAATCAAAGTTAAACATGGAGTGCTTTCAGACTTTTTCAGTAGAAGCTGATGCAAAGCCCTTGGTGGAGAGGGGATGGGTGATAACCCCATGGTTATTTATAAGAGCTGCTATTTTGTTTTAGCTCAGATGTTTTCAGAACTAATGGTTATTTAACTTGCTGGATTACCTGAGATTTCTGAGTACCTCTAATCCACTAATTCCTTCTTGTACATGAGAAAGAACAATCCAACACACATCAGAACTGGAGCTACAGGGGAAAGATCAGAGCTAAGGGGCTTCCATAGAACCCCCAGGGAGACAGTGGGGAAGGCAAAAGGAGGCAGCAGGATCAACCCACTTGGAGATATTTCAGCAGGGCTTGTGCCCCTGCTCTTTACTTGGCTGGAAAAAAATAAAAATCTGATCTCCCAGAGTCACACCTAAAGTTATTGTGCTCATTTGAACACTTGTAAATCTCTCTTCATTTCCTTGCTTCATGCAAATTCTTCCTGTGCCATCCACCTTCCCTGTTTGTCACTTCCCTGTCTATGTATGGAGATAAAAGCTTCCCCATTATCTCAGCATGGACTTAAATTAAAGAGTGGGAGGTTCTGTTCTAGGATTTTTTTCCCCGAGTTTTTCTGCTGACATGATAGATACCAGATACTCCTGGAGAGGGAGAAAAAGATTGTCTTTTAGAAAGTAAATGTAATTAGAAAAGTCTGCAGAGGAAATTATCTGATGGGTTTTTCCTTTCTTTGATTCCTCTCGAGTCTCTGAAAATTATTTCTTTTTGAATCAGTTGTTAACTGGAATAGTATTATTGTCTTACAGATGGCTCACCAGACCTTTTTTTTTTTTTTTTTTTTTTTGCTATGACTCTAGGAGATAACACCACACCTTGTGTTACTTTACTTGGAAAGAGATGCATTAGAGAGTTCCACTCTGTTATTTGCAGAATAAAATTTAGTACCCCTGTCCTCGCTGGAAAATCCAAATCTTTAGCACCACAATGCTGGCTCAGCAAGCTAAAATATCAACACATACTGTGAAACAAAACTCCGGGAGGTGGTTCTGCTTGGTTCCTGTTGGAATAAATCTGTGCATCCAAGAAAACACACTGTAAAGGGGGACAGAGGCCTGAAGTGATCATTGTTTTATCTTTTAAGTATAAAGCATTTATCTTTGCCTCTGTGGTCAGACCTCTCCCGTGAATGCTCTGGTCATCTTTGGGTCCAAGGCTGATGACACACAGGGGGAGTATTTTCTTAGCCATTCAGGTGATTTTTCTAAAAAATACTGAATATTCAGCATGTTTAACCATGTGTACACCCAGGTGCTTGTCTGTGCAATAAAAAAATAGTTTAGTGTTTTGATAAGTGATAGAAGAGCCATCTATGTATTTCAAACCAAAATGACAAAATAACTTGGCATATTTTCTAAGCAGGATCTCATGGTATTAAAAATGTTTTATGGAGGAAAACATTTTAAGCTATAAAATATTCTGTTTGTTTTTTTCTGCCTACTGAGATAACAGCAGAATGTTTTGTCTACATATAACCAGCCTTCATTAGCTGCTGGAGATGTAATATTGATTCAAACTTCTTGGAACTTCAGCACAAAAGAGAGATAATTTATCATGCTTTGGATGGGAAGTTTCCAAGAAAGCAAAGGAGGTTTATTGGTTTTCTTCTTTTCAGTTTTTTAGGGTTGTTTGTGCTTAGAGTAGACTTCAAATTAGTATAGCATACAATAATTAGTGTGTTACTTTTCTTTGGATTTATTTCCATCTATTTATTCCATCTATGCTTAAACTTCTTATTTAAACTGTTGGTACTATTAACCACCAGCAATATAGCCAATTGTCTTTATTATGGTAAGATATCAATGCCATTTATGAATATGATTTTTTTTCACTAGATGCTAAATAAACAGGCTAAGGTAATCCATAGCAGAAGACTTCACAGTTTCAGTACCTCACAGAACAATATATTTTATTAAACAAGCAGATAAACATTACATAGGGACAGCAGATCTTTTTGATTTGGTTCATTTAATTTGATTTAGTTTATTTAATTTGTTTAAATATTAAGTGAGTGGTGCTCAGTAAAAAATGGAAGGAGATTATTTGATTAGGAAAACAAACAACAGGAGAGATGAGAAGGGAAGCACAGGAGTGAATTCAGCAGGCATAAGAGAAAGGGAAATAAGGCAAGCAGGTAATTAAGGGCTAAAGTGGAGTGTCAAAGAGAAAGTTGGGAGGAAATAGATGGAATGGAAACTGTAGTAAAATTCCTGAATAAATCATAACACATGATATTATCAGCAGGTGTTGCACTGGGCAGTCTCCAGATGATTGTGGGGTTAAATGTGAGGGACAAGACCAGCATAAAGCAACCTTGACATGGGGAATCCAAAGGGAACTTCAATTCACTCCTCTTGTCCTCGTGGCCACTGAGGTATGTGCAGTTTTCCCTGGCAAGGGAAGCTGTGCTCCTCTTTAGAGAGCAGATCTGTTCTCTGTCACATCTCACACTCCAGTGGTCGCTTTCTGTGCCTCTTTAATCAGAACACTGGCCAGAGCAACACGAACACTGGATGTGTCCTTTGACACTGAGAGTGGTTCAATTATAGCCAGTCAGGGGCTATATGAATATTTGGAAAGATTGGTTGCTTCCCTATAACTGTTTTAGAGAGGAGATCTCAATCTGGAGTCTGGTGTTTCACATTGTTTTTTAATGAAGTTGAGCCCGTGCCATCTGCCAGTCTTCTGATTACTTGGGGAACTTCCATGTTTCTATTCACAGAAATTGATACATAATTTAGATTTTATGCCAGATACTCACCTTGAGGCATTTCTTCACTGAGTCCAACCAGGACATATCTCTTGCTGTAGTCACTTCAGCATCATTATTCTTTTAGAGGAAAAGCCTGAAGGAAAAACAGTTACACACATTTCCTGTCATAAACCTGAAAGCTGGAGCCAGTACCTTAAAATGCAAGAACAAGCCATTAAAAACTGCCCACAAACATGAAACAACTGTTTTAATTTGTTGCCAAAACCAGTTTATCAGATTAAGATGGCTGACTGGCTTTGCTAATGTTCGTGCTGCAAACTTTTTCTGGTCTGTGATTTGCTGTGTGGGATGTCTTTGTGTCACTGGTTTAAGAGCCTGACCTTTAGTTATGAGAAATAATTTTTTGTTGTCCTTGTGAATAGAGCCCAAGGAAAGTAGAGCTTCATTTTTACTCTGCTTCCTTAAATGAGAAACCTCCAGTAAGGCTGATTCCCACAGCAGAGTTATGTAATCTGCATTAGGAAACTCCAGGTAAGGATGTGGAGGTTTGTCCTGATTCCCAGAGAGAGGACCTGGAAGTGGAAGATGTCCTTGTCCATGGCAGGGGGGTCAGAACGAGATGATCTTTAATGTTCTTTCAAACCCAAACCATTCTGTGATTCTGTGGTTTCTACCCCAGAGATCTGGCATCTTTAGTAATTGTTTAGCTACTCCTACGATGTTGTAAAAATGAGCTTATATTTGCAGAGGGCTCTGAGACAATGAGATTAAAGGTTCTGAATAAGTACAAAGTATAATTATTAGCTAGTGTTTAACAAGGTTTTATTATTATCACACTGCCTTTGTAAACAGTATTTACCTTAGAGTTAGTACAGGGTGAGATCTGGGCATTCCACACTACCTTTTTGCACTTCCATTGAATCTCATCTAGGAACATTTGAGATCTTTGTCTTCAGTTTGTTGCAGCTCAGTCCAAAACTCTCAAATGAGGCTACTCTGTTGATAAAACATTGTTTACTTAAATCTTTGAAACAGTCAGGAAAGAACCACTTGATTTCAACAGCTGCTTTTACAAGGGTCTCTTGGCAAGAAGTAGTCATTTATTTAATCATCAACACAGAATTAACAAGTGAAGGTACTCTTAAAATTTCTTTAGGTTCTCTAAAGAAACACGTATTTAAAGGGAATTCTGTCTGACATACCCATGTACACTGTAATGCACACTAAAATCTATTTCTGGCTCAGTTCAGCAGTTCTATGGTTTCTGAGGAGTTTTGCAGTAGCATTTATTTCCTCCTTGCTGTTGGTATGTGACCACCCCAGGACAGGCTATGGCACACCACTGACAGTGGGCAAGTTACAATTACTTTCCTTGAGGATTTTTTGTTGGTGGTTCTCAGTGCTCCAGTTATCATTGTGGGTGCAATTCATGCACTTCACATTTTAAAGGAGTTATTTAGGGCAATAAAACTCAGCAGGTAACAGAGGTACACTTGCAGTGACATCAATACTGTGATTGCATGTGCACGTTGACCTCTCTATATCCATCTCACACTGTGAGGTGTTGCTCACTGTATTTTATTTAAGATTTTTGAAGTAGTTTTCATGGTAATAGGAACTCAGAATAACTTTCTGCTTCTTGTCAGAATGGTCACAAATTTCTGCTTAAATGTCTGTAAGCTCATTTGAGCTTCTCCTTAAACTACATAAGCTGTTTTTACCTCATTACTTAAGGAGAAAAATAGTTCTGTTTTAACTCCGCTGCACAGGGGTTAGAGAGAAAAAAAAATTGTAAAAAGAAAAATAAAAAGGGTGGTTTAAAAGCTTATAGAGTCAAAGAGAATCTGCTAGCTTTCATTATTTCACAGTACTTACCATGAAGGTCAGCATGTGTCTTCCTCTTTGTTTGAAACCTGTCCAATTTCCATTCAGAGGCAGCTCCTTCAAACGCCTTTTGTTCATATACAGGTTTGAGCAACTCCAGAATATTGTAGAACAGAAGGGGGAGGAGGAGGATGAGAGGAACATCCTGACAAACCTGAAGGCCTTGTCACAGCTTGTCACAAAGCAAAAGGTGCATTCCTGTGAAGGTCATCCCGAGGATGGGCAGAGCTTTTCCATGGGCTGACACTGCCCAGAAGGGCTGCAAATAGAACCTTTCCTCTCCCTGGTGCCAGCTAGATGCTAGATTTGTGATCATGGCATTTACAGCTCTGCTCAAACAGCTCCTGTGCCAAACAGTAGGCAAAAAGAGCAAGAGAGAGAGGAAGCTTCTCCAGATCTCAGCACGGGGGATGGAGGAAATCAGATGATGAATTCATTACAGGCACTGAGTGTTTGTGGCTGAAGTAAATATTTCTCCTGGGTCAGATCCCTTTCTATCTTCTCTGATAAATGAACTGGCATCAATGGATATATTACAAAGGCCTTATGCTTTGGCTTTACTTTATCCAGACGTATGGACAGAGGAAAGATGTGTATTTTTCACTCAACCCAAGACCTATTAATCACAGCTTTGTCTGTGTAAGCTCTGAGGATCCAGATCTAAAACACTAATAATTAAAAAAGAAAAAGGTGTTTTCCCTTTACCACTTTGCCTCAAAATCTGCAATTCAATGCTCTGTCTAAGAAAACTTTAGCAGATAACACCTAGAGCAAAGAATGCATAGCACTGGGCTTAGGCATCTGACTTCCCAGCACATCTCTCTTGTTTTTGCTGGACTGGAGGCACCAAATCAACAGAGTATTAGGGTGAAGGGGGGTATTTTGGGGGTGAGGGTCAGGTTTTTGGGTTTTGGAGATTTGGGGCTTTTTTCCAGGGGTTATTTATTTTGTAAGAAGATTTTTGTCTTTTCTTGATTAGAGGAAAAAAAAAATAAAGGGCAAACCAAAAATACCCCAACTTTTTTTATTCAGGTGTTCATCTGTGCTTATGACTGATTTTTAGTGGCCACTGGGAGTGTTGCATGTGAGATGATGACACTCTTGCAAGCTTCCAGTCCAAAGGAGAGAGAGGGAGCAGCAAGAAACATAACAAATGGAAGGGAAACTCAAAGTTAGGGCAGAGCAAAAGAGTCAATAAACAGCACTTCCAAAGCAGCAAACATCTGTCTGTTACCAAAGCTCTGTTGCAATAGCGTTTTCAGAGGAGAAAGCAAGGAGGCCAATCTAGAGATCTATTGGCTGTGTTTATCCAGCCTTTAAAGCATGAAAACCATTCCATTTCCAAGCTCAAGACAACATTTTTCCCTGGCCTGTGTATCAAGCTGGTCTTGAGCAGTGCTCTGATGTGTGTGGGTTATGATGCCTTGCACTTGCTTTTGGCTTTGCTCTTGGTTCCACCTGTGCTGCTTTATAATTTCTAAATTGGCATCTGGTGATTGCATTTAGCTCTAAAATAAACTCAAAAATAGATCAACAAACGAAAGTAAGCAAAGTTTAGCTTGGTTTCACGAAGTTTTGGCTTTGTAGGAGCAGCAAAAGAGAACATGATATACTCGAAACCATCCACGGGTGATGCAGAGTGTAGGTGACAGATGTGCTAAATAAATTGATGCTGTCTTGTATAAAGCTGAAGTTACCTTCTGCTTGAGATGTAAGTGGCTTGTTAACACCTCAGAGAGAGGCACAGCCTGCATGCCCTGGAAGCAGGAGAGTTGCACTTGTGAACAACCTGTTTTGCCTCCAGGAGTGAAGGTAGGGGGGAAGGAGCTGTAGACAGTTAGACAGTTATATTTTCATTAAGGTTTTTGAGCACGGATCAAAAAGCAATCTGAGTTCTTTGAGGCCAGTAATTTAGAACTTTGAGGGAAATATTCCTGCCTACCTAAATACTAATTTTATATCACAAAACACGAAGTGGCAATCTTGTTTTGCTTCCTAATGAATTTCCAACCCTTTTTGATTCTGTCCAATCCTTTTGGCTTCTGCCTCTTGGCATTGCTGTACCAGTTCCTCTGAGCTGTTGCCCTTTGGGGGAACGGCTATTATATCCTAAAATGTTTGGGGTTGGGAGGGGAGGCAGGGGTGAGAGGGCATAACTATTTTAGATTCTTTCTGTGCAGTGAAACAGGCTCCTGTTTCCCATGGGCTGGAGAGCTGAACGAGGTAGGGAGAGCCTGCTCTCAGGGCAGTGAAGGTGCACTCACAGCCACAGTCCTTTGATGAAAGACAGGAGGTGATAATGGAGTGAGTCACCCAGCCCACAGAGCGTGGAGTCTGGGTACAGCCTGTTCCTGAGGCTCCATAAAAGCCACTAATTCCTGCCCCCAGGGACACCCCAGGGACTGTTCTCAGCCCCTCCTGAGTTTTCCTCATGGTACCTGAGTGTCAGTCCTAGGCCATGTATTGTGTAGAAAGTAGCACTAATCAGGCTTTCCAGTCTTTGGGGGGTTTTGTTTGTTGGCTTTTTTTCCTCAGGGAGTTGTTGTTTTTAAATTTCTCTGCACCTTTGGTGATTTTTAGAGTAGCTGCTTATGCATCTGTTGAGGAGGAGCAGGATAGTCATGAGTGGTCTGTGTTTAAAACTCTGCAGAGTGTTTTAGGAGCTTTAGAGGAAAAGGCAATATTGATTAAGATCATTGAAAGAAGCTTTAACAATAGACATTTAACAAGTTCAGGGCAAATTTGATGCTGCTGCTGTGTGCCTCTAAACTGGCAGGAGGTTTTCTTTAAGCAGGTGATTATTTGGCTTTATTATTTATTGTTTATTTGGAAGGGGGGAATTTTTCTTTGGGTTTTTTGGGGTGCTCTTTGGTAGGGGATGTTGTATGCTTGGGTATTTTGTGTTAGAGGGGACAGTATTTTGTTCCGTTTTTGTTTAGAGGATTGGAAATACAAGCAAGCCAGCAGGCAAAGAGCAGTGCTTGAGTATATCTTTGATTTCCGTGCCCCTCATCCACTTAAGGAACTATTTGTTCTCTTTTTAAGGTCTTTTCCTTGAGCAGTTTGTGGCTGACTCACTACCAGAAGTTGTACTGAGAGGCAGTAAAGGGGGAAATTTATCAACATTTGTGCCCATTTCTCTAAGTCCTTTGTTAGGTGACAGAGATTGCTAGGCTTGACCAAAGAGAAATTTCTCTGCAAATAACTACAGGACCAAGTTCTGTAATAAAATAGGCTGGTGTAAATCTCTGGAAAGGCTGCTGATGTCCAGCAGTGCCAATAAGCCACACTTCATATGACCTTACACACAGTTTATAATAGCAGACACTTTTGGACAAATAGTCTATGCTTCAAGCTTTACACTTGTGTACCTCTCTCATAAATTGTTTGTAAAAGATGCTGGATTAGCTAAGATACCTTATGTAAATTAAACAAAGCATTGCTCTGCAGTTGTGTAGCCCTAACTAGCACAAAAACTACTGAAAAACCAACAAAACTACTAAACTATCATCCAGATTATCAATTTCCCCAAGAGAAGACCATGTCAATAGTGCTGTCCTTAGATTTGTTAATTGCTTTTACATTTTTTACAGGGAAGGCAGATACTTTTAAGCATGTCAAAGAAGTGATTTGTTGAAATAATCATTGTGCACATGCTTATCTGAAGGATATAATGTAATTTGCCTAAGTATGGGTATGTAACAAATAAAATGGGAACATCTATCACTGATGTGCAGTATGCCCAAACTAACTGTGAGAGTCATTGATTTTAATTGTTTGTTCTCTCACCCTTAATTTTTTGCCAGATGGGTTTCCTGTGCTCTTTTAAGATGGGCTTACAGCCAGGGGGACACAGAAAGCCACAATGATTTCTCCTTCATAAATGGGTACCTGCAGACATGATTCAAGCCTATCAATTTTAGAATACTTGGATGCCAGCTCTTATTCCCCAAAGAAAACTTGGCATTGTGTGTGTGAAACCAGTATGGCAGAGTCATAACCATGATTTCCCTCTTGCTGTACTGTGTGGCTAATGGCAGCTCCCAGTCTGAGGCACCACATTCCCTTCTGTCTGGTCTGAGTGCTTTTACTGATGGCAATGGATATGGATAATCTTCATTCATTCATTCCATCTTCATTCACTTTAACCTGGTCTTGGGAACAGGTGGAAAGATGTCAGCAGTAGTGGGGAAAGACAGAGGCACCTGGCCCATCCTGACTGCACAATTCCCTAATTGTGCCCCTTTGAGGGCAGATGTAAAACAAAGCTCTGTGTATGAAGTCACTCCACCAGCAAAGCAGCTGGAGATGCAGCAGATGTGGAGGTTCTAAGGGCATTCCATTAAACTTTTCACCCATTAAGGTGCTCCTCTTCCACAGCAGATGTCAGTGGGGAGAGGATGTGGCCAACAACTTGGTTCTGAAAGAGTGGGCTCGACATGTCTCCCACAAATTTAATGGGATCACAAGGTCCAGCACAGTGCCCGAAGCATCTGTGAGAAGAGGCAAGCGTTGGGTTGGCTGAAATAATTGCTCTGCTTGGCACTGTATATCCGAACTCCCCCAAATCTTGCAGCTCCTCTAGAAAGAGCTGTCTGTCTGATTTTTGTTCCAAAAGCCTCCTGGTATTCCTTTTATCCCACATGCATTTGCACTTCTGTCAGACCCCTTCCCTAAGCTTTTTCGTGTTGGTGCCATCTCTCCAATGCCATCAGTGGCCACTCTGCCCACGCCTTTCTGGTTTTAGCTCTGGCATCCCTCATACATGAGACTGCACAGCCACCAAGTGGTGTTTGGGATTTGAGAAGGGACCAGGGAGCAGCTCTGCATCCTCTTGGAAGAAATTGTCTCGTGGAAGGCTCTGCCTGCCAAGGCTTGAGTTCTGCAGCACGAGCTGCTCCCCGTGCTTGGCCCAGGGCAGACACGACATTCTCCCTGCCACTCTCTGAGCAGCCAAAACCTAAATGCCTCTTTGTAGAGAGTATGTTTACTTTATATGAACATAAGACATTTGAAAAACTTGATTTTAATCAATAAGTTAAAGGTTAGCTAGATATTTTAGGGGATACAACAATGGTTTACTTTATCCTACCTTTAAATGTTAAGGTTAGTTGGTAGAGCAAAGACAGTGCAGAAATTAATGGAGTGTATATATAAAAAGGGAATGGTGTCCCAGCCAATTTTCTTAAGCATTGTGAGTACTGCTGACGTAAAACAAAATAATATTTTTTCATTGTTGTGCTCTTATGAGTGCCTGTGAACTCGATGGAAAGTCAGAGATGAAGTTTAGGGTATTTTTGGAGGGTATGTACAAAGAGTAGGTGCAGATTGTCATTTTCCTGTTTACAAATCACTTCAATATTCTTGACCCAGAGAAGTTTATTGAATCTAGTGTTATCTTTCATGTAAAATAGCATGCCTGTAGTCTACAGCTTTTAAGGATCTATTTTTTTCCTCCACTGTATATTGTAGAATTCTATCCTTTCCTAATATGGTGTTTGAGAGATGTTTTAAAAATAAATCATATTGACATTTGGATTTAATTATAAATTTCAAAGATAGGAACACATAGTTTATACAATATTTCAGCACGATGTTCATCTGAGCAGTACACAATGAAAACTTTTTATTAAATTTACTTTATTCAAGGAGCCCAAACGCTTAGGTTTTTGGGAATTTGTATATTGATGTGGAGAGAGATCAAAACAGTGGTCTGCTGAAATCAACAGCTGACTCTTCTGCACAGAATAAAGCTGTGGGATCACCATAAGTTATTCAAGCCATGGAACAAATGCAAATTAGCTTTTCTTCACCATTTATTGGAAGGTTTTGAGAAAGAAGAACTACAGAGAGTTGTTGTAACACTGCTGGACCTCAAGGCAGCCAAAAGCATGGGGGCTGTGTTAGCAGTATAGCTAATAAACGTGCTTCCCTCCCTTTATCTGGGTGGGATAAGCCAAGTCTGCAGTGCCACGTCCAGTCTGGGGCTCCCCAGTCCCAGACTGACAGGGACCTTCTGGAGTGAGCCCAGGGGAGGGTTTGGATCTGAAGGTGCTGAATGGATGATGAGCAGTTGAGAGCTGGAGTTGCCTTTTGGGATAAGGAGGAGAAGAGGAAGCCAGGCTCTTTTCAGGGGTGAGTGATGGAAGGGTACAAGTAAGGAGCCCAATAATGTGACAGCATTGGAAGCTCCAATTTGACATAAGAAGAAACTTTCTGGGGGTGTTTAGACACTGCCACAGGTTATGCCATACTGTAGAGGTTATAAACTCTCCATTCCTGGCAATGGACATATTGACAGAACAAGGGCTTGTGGAATCTGCTGCAGCTTTGAGCAGCAGTTGCATGAGGTGACCTCCAGGCACCCCTTCCCAGCTGCATTTTCTGCTTTTCAGCAAGCAATGAAAGAAAAATGAAAGGCAACAATTAATGCTAAGATCATTAAGAGTTTACAAAGACCAATCAGTAGATGACATTCTAAGACATTAATACATTAAAAGCCATGTATTTCTGGTTTTGCACTGAAGAGTGTGCCACCCAAAAGCTGAGGGAGTGCTACAGTGAGCTAGTGCTTGTCCAGGGTATCTACAAATCTTGTACAATGCAGCTCAATTCCTGTTGCTTGAAATTCTTAAGTCGTGAAGTATATTTTGCTATATAGCAGCCATCAGTCAAAATATTTTTGTCTTATTGTAGATATTTTTCCCACATTCTCAAGTTCCTTTATGCTTCAAATTTTTTCATCCCTTTACAGACTGGCACCCCCTTTTTATAATGTTGTACACTCTGAGCACACTTCTTTATGCAAAAAAAAATTGTGATGGATTCAATAAAATTTTTCTTTAAGTCTACCAAAACGATCTATAAGGCCCTTGTGTCATATCTCCCAAAATACACTGACATATGGGAATCTTCCAAAGCTATAGACTCCAGGGCAGCTTTAATCACTTCCTGGATGTAATCCAATGTCTTGCAGGACTCTGAAGGATATTTTGTCATCCTAATGTTACTGCTTCTAATATTTAGCAACAGTTCGGAGCTTAAAATACAGATGAATAAAAATACCCTAAAGAGAGAAGAGAAATGGGAATGGTGAAATAACATATTCCATCACCACTTTCTTGGAAGAAACTGATGAGACTGAGGAAGCAAGCTGGATGGGGTGGAGGTAGAACAGCTGGAAGTGCAGGTATAGAATTCCATCCTCCTGGAGAGAGGATTTGTCTGTTGAAATTAGGAAGAAAAGACATGGGGAGGCAAAAACATGCAGAAAATGAAGAATATTAGCCTGATCTTGGAGGTTTGGTGAAGTTGAAGGAGGAAAATTTGCTGTTTGATAGGCTAAGCTGGAGCAGAAATTTAGCTGGAGTAGACCTAGTGATGAGGAAGAGCAGCAAAAATGCCTCTTAATAGTCATGAAGATAATGTATCACAAAGTTTTAAATATTGATTTCCACTGGGTAACCCAGTATGCAAGATGGTAGTTAAGTTATCCAAAAATGGTAGTTAACATCTTTGGAAAAATACTTTCCTGTAATCTATAACTCATTAAAAAAATTGAAATCAAACAAATGAAAAAGCCCCTTGACCATAAGCATGATAGTTGCACTCCTAGTTGCACTAGGAGTTCTACACCCATCAACATCCTGGTAAGCAGCAGCAAGAATAAACCAAATACACTTCAGTGGTAACTTCTTGTCCTGGCTTACAAATATTAAAATTACAAATGTCTAATTAAAGTACTTCTTAGAAATGGATTTAATATTGTGATTTGCTGAAGAACCATCTTTATTCAATATTCAATATATTACAATTTTAACTTTCTAGTAATACATTTGCATTTGTCCTTTTTAATTCCCACAATGATAAAATTATTTGGAGACTCCGATTTGTAACTTTTGGGCTGTTTCTGTTTGTACTGTGTAAATATTTTGAAAATACATAAATATTATCTTAGTCTTCTGGAGGATATTTGGAGTTTCTACATCATAGTAAAAGACTTTACTGTAGAGACTGTAAAGGCTCATGTGCATCTGACTGTCAGCTTTTACACACTTTGATTATACAAAATTATGAAAGGAAAGTGTTTTCCACTGACTTATCATTTCCTAGTGATATATTTTGCTGTCAGGAGAGGTTTTTTTCATTATTATTTTCTTGCTGAAGTGTTTGCAAAGTCTTGCTGATGAGGTTTGGGGTGATATGGTAAGAAAACATTTACTATAATTTTTGTTAGTAAGCAAACTGCAACAAGAAAATCTAACGGAGGCCATAATGCAGCATGTGTGGAGAAAATCAAATTTTTCTATTAGTTAGTGAAATTAATCAGGGAAATTTGCTTCTTTTTAGGGGTGTTTATGTTTTTCTTTAATAATTTCTGTAATGATCACACTCCTTCAAAACACAAGAAAGAAGCAGAAACACCTACAAACGCACCCATAAATTTCTTTCTATCTGTTCTTCATCTTACAATTCTTTGAAAAATCTTAACCCAGCTGAAGCCTTTTATAATCCAAAATTTTCAGAAGAACAAACAACAGCTGGGTAAGTGGTGTGCTGGTTTCCATTCAGTGTGATTCTATTTCTTCTATTTGCCTGGAAAGACAGATCAGGACAGGACAAGAATGAAAATGAAACAACAGAACTGAAACCACTGTTAATATAGAATATGAATATAGAGGTTGAAGGGGGAGAACAGGCTGAATGTGCTTGGCGTGCTCTTCCAAGAAGGATGACAGATGGAAACGCCTCACCCTGGCCAGTTCTTTCAAAAATTCACTGTAGAATTTGGGTGGGGAAGTAAAGCAGAGTTTGTTTTAACTTTGGGTAGAAACAAGAGCACGTTTCTGGGTGCCCAACTGGTGTTCTCAGGCCGTGCTTGGTGTGCAGGCATTTGCAAGGTTTTAGCTGCCTCCCATCTCACTGGTCCTTTGCAAGGAATACATTGCACTGCCAAGAGCCTCTTTAAAATCCATTAAACATAAGTAAAACTGTCAAGCCCATTTCTTCTGCTTCTGTCTGTTCCGTGTGAAGCAAGAAAAAACCACATTTGTTTTTAAAACACTCACTTGCTTCCTTTGTTGCTAAGACGTTTTTGCTGCAGCTGAGCAGCTCTGCTGTTCTAGTCCTGTGAGTTTCAGTTTCCAGAGTGGAAAACCCTAACAGAATAATCAGAATAAACTCGTTTGGGTTGACTGCAGCAAGCTTGTAGTCCAGGTTTCAGACCCAAAATTATTGTTTAAAGGACTCTGCATTTGCTCCATCTGGAAAGCTGCAATAACTTGAGCCTTCCTTCCCCTCTCCCTTTTTTTCCCTTTTATTTTTTCTTTCTTTTTTTCCTTTCTTTTCTTTTTTTTTTCCTTTTTTTATTTTTTTCTCTTTTTTTATTTTTTTTCTATGTTATTCTCTTTTTTTTTTTTTTTTTGCTGGTTTCCTACACGCACCCACTTCTTGATATAATTCCCATGTTTAGGAATGCAGGATCTGTTGAAGCTGCCCTCTCTTCCCTTGCAAGCACAGCCTCCACTCCTCTCCCTGATGCTGTGCACACACACTGAGCACTGCTGGGATTTTGCAAGCACTAAAGAGCTGTGACTTGAGAGCAGGATCCTCTCCAGAGCTTCCCTAGGATAGATATTCAATCATGGCTTCTAAAACTGTGAATCACTGCTGTTCCTAAATCACAGAGTGCTGACTCAACTAACGTGGCTGTTCATGCACCCAGCAGAGCAGATTTCATTTTCTGCAGGATTTTTGCTCCTCCATATCAGTGCAGTTAAGTTTTTATGTTTTCCTTAACACACTATTTTTTCAAAAACAGGCAAGGAGATTTCCTCAGGAAGTTGTTTGCAGATCTGCATTCCCAGGCTTTGACTTGCATGGGATAGCTGCTGCATTTAAATTACAGAGCAGCTGCTCCAATTCCCACTTGTTTGTTTCTTGTTAAGGACAGAGGAAACACAAAATTCATTGTTAAGCTAATTAAATTAATTAAATTCTAAACAGTCTAATTAAATACTTATTAGTCAAATAACAGTGCTGCTATATACTTCTGGTTGCAATTATAGGTAGTTAATGTACAAACAAACTCTGTGGTATTTATCTTTTTTCTTGCATGCAACTTTTACGCTTTCACTGCCCCTCTAGGTCCAAGGCTTAAAGGTTTCAGTTTGGTAAGGGAACAGGGCTTGGCAAGTGATTAGCATCCCAAGCCCTTTACCAGGAGGAAGAGGAGGATGTAAGTTGTTTCTTCCTTTTTTTCAGTTTCCATTTAATGTTTGTCAACATGCTCCCTACCTTGTTCTTCACTTCAGTGATCTGCAGGTTTCATGTTGCATTCAAATTTATCACCTCCATCCTATATGTATTGAGTGCTTGTTCATTTTTCAACCCCTAAAATAATGTTTGCCCAGTCCTTTAACTGGCTGGGGCAGAGTGGTTTTTATAGCCACAAAATCATCTTATAGCCCTGCTCCTTTTGCCCTGTGCCTGCCACGCTGGCTGTGACTGATTCAAGATCATTTTAGCCAAAGGACCAGAGGTTTTTCTCTGTATTTACACCCAGGAAGACTCTGAGGGGAGACCATTTCATTTTAGTTTGATAGGCACAGCCATATACTCCAATGTAGTAGATTCTGTGTGTTTGGCATGCCTGCAGGGAGAGGTGAAGGTAAAGGAGGTGCCCAAGTGGCACCTGTGAAGTAATTCCTCTTTCCTCCCTTCTGCATGGAGATGTGAAAGTAAGGCATCCTTTATGTTTTCCCTTTTTGCCACACTTTTTCTGTGATGCTGTTATTCATAAACTCAGTGTTGTTCCAAAAGCCATGAAGTGCTTTCTGATAGGACAGTGGGCTTCAAAGAGAATTCTTCTGGACTCCTCAGGGTTTGCAAAGGAAATATTTAGGACAGATTGTAAGTTTGGAACAGCCAGAGGAGCTATCAAAATTCCCACTACATTTGCAAGTAAGCTTCTAAAGTAAAAACCTTTTTTACAAAGGCACCTAATTATGTTTATAGATCTCCCAGTGTTACAGGTAATGAACTGTCCTTCACTAGGACACAAGGTTAGTTTCTCTCTGAAAAAATAATCATTACTATGATTAATATGATTAATTTTTATTTATAAAAACAGTCAAAAGAGTATATTGTATCATGAGAGAGGTGGATATGACCCTTCTTTATTATACCCTCCATGTACAAGCAGGATCCAATTCATAAATCAGGCAGTGATATTAAGGTGCTGTCACGCTGGGCCAGCCCAAGCACTTGTGTTTTGCCTTTGGAGAAGTGGATTTTTACCCTGTTTCTACCTGTTTTGTTTTTGATATTTTAAAATTTGGCTTTCAATCTATATGCTGTCATAATGACTGCAACCTGGAAAGCAGTTTTCGTGCAGTTTTCTTAGTCTACACTGTTTGTGGAGAAACTTTGAAATTAAAATTGTCTAGGAATGCCTCCAAGAATGATTCTTTTTATGAAATATATTTATCAGGAGCCTGAAAATGTCTTCTCTTGAGGTATAAGTCCACCAGCAGAGAGGCAATTGTGTGAAGAGGTGCAGAACAGATACCTGTCTGTAAATCTGGTGCTGGGACTCAACAGAAAAAGATGGCTCTGCTGAGGAATTTCAGTGTAAACAAGTAATTTATAGGATTGAAGTGATAACATATTTCATGTTTAGAAACTACAGCATCTAGACAAAGGAAGGGAAATTTGGGAAATGGTGTGCATGTTCAAATCAGTCCCCCTTAGATTTTATTAGTAGCATGAGACTGGCATGTGACAGGTTATGAGGCAGCAGAGAGCCTCAAAAGACCTTTTGAATGGTCACTTCAAAAATCTCTTTTCTCTTTGGTTATCAGCCCACTTAGGTGTTTTATAAATAGCAAAGATAGATTGTCAGATACTTTCAATAGGAAAGAGCAGGGGCAGGACAGGGAAGTAATAAGTTATATGAGATACCAATCATATTTCCATCAACAGAAAATGACTCATGACTCATAAAAGCCTTCTTTATACTAGAATACATTGTGTAGAATTTTGTTTAAAAATTAAACAGAATGTCTAGCATTTCAGCAGCTTTCACTTCCTGGCTTGATTTTTAATGGACACTCTATAAATAAAACATATATTTCAAAGCTTGAATTCTCCTCAGAAGAGCCTATGGGCAGTTCTGGTGGGATAATGTTTTCCAGTGCAGTCATATTAATTTGCCAGCTGAACAATGCTTTTGCAAGCAAAGCAATGAGTAAGAAGTGTGCTTTGAGCTGGCAAGTCAGAATAAGGCACCTTGTGAAAACAAACATGCAAAAGAAAAAGCTCCCTGCGAAAAGCAAAGCTAAATTGTTGCCAAGATTGCTGTTCTGAATAGCAGTGCACAGCAGCACAGGGAGATTTCAGTCAATTCACCACCTGTGAGTAATCCTCTAATAAAGGTGTAAATTTCACAGTAAATCCTTCTGCAAGGCTTTCGAAGACCTGAGAATTAACAAGAAAATGTACACGGCACAATTCAGTGTGATCTATGGGGAATAGGAAGAAGATAATCCCTCTGCCACTCTCTTGTCACACAGGCTATTTGCATGTTTGCATAAAATAACTTTTTTGTGGAGCCTTTGACTCCACAATTCCGAGTGCATCACAGGCACTGGTGGGCAAACCTTAACTGGACACCGGAGAAAAGGAAAATCCTCTCTGGACAAGCCCTCCAACCCTTTCTTACTGAATTCTGGTGTCAGGGGTGGAGGCTCAGAGTGTTTGAGGAGAGCCACACAGGAGCCAAGAGAGGCAGAAGGTGGACACATCATGCAGAGATTGCTGACAGACTGTTTCAGCACAGCCACAGCACACCACACCCCAGTGATATTTCTGCATTTGACACATGTATGGATAAATATGTGCTTTATCATTTGCTTTTTAAAACTTCATTTAGCCAGAACAAAGCATGAGAGCCTCTCAGGTTTAGTGATGGCTGTCTCCCTGGCTGAGTGGCTGGTTCTGCCCACGCCAGCTCTCACCCTGCCCCATGTGCCAGTGCCCAGGCTCCCCAGACAGGGTGGCTGCATGCAGGCTGCTGACCACGGGCATGAGCTTTCCCCTGGAGCAGGACCAAGCCCTGACTGGGAGGGTAAGCCTTGGAGGCAGCCAGAACTGTGCCAGGGATCATGCCAAGAGCAAGGAGGTAAAGATGCCCGTGGCCCAGCTCTCAGCCTGTGTCCTGGCCTTATTCTGTTTACTGGAATAGACAGAGCACACAGCCAAAGGGGTCAGGAAGAGAGCACAGCACTGAATGTTTTTAGCACACTGGGGACATTTGCCCTGCTGGCCTTGGCAGTGTTTTCTCATGCACCACTTCTGTGCATATGCTCATTCCCTTCCCTGCCTTGTCCCCTCCTTCCCCTGCCTGCTTCCTACCTTTTCATGCATGTCTGACTCAGATGGTCCAGCAAAAAGCCTGCAATTATATTTCATCTTTACTGGATCCTGTAATGATGCAAATCATTTCTCGAATTTTAATCTGCTTTATGAAGGCCCAGCTCTTCTGGTCCAGGAGCCACACTCAGACTTGGAAAGGAAGACTGAGGCTCTACCAGCCTTTAAAAAAAAGTATTTTTCCCAGGACTGCAAAAGGCTGCTTGCTGCCCTGCCAAGGAGCCTGCAATAGTGCCTGTACTGCTGTGAACTTCTGCAGAAATCACGTAGTTTAATTTTTGAGTTGGCTTGATTCCAAGGGAATACAGAGCTCTAATCCAGGCCACCCTGTGTTGCACACCACTGACTTTCCCACTCATGCTCCCTCTAGGGTACAAACAAAAGATGTGGGCAAAAGCAGAGAACCCTGTTGAAGTGGAATAAATATTACCACAAGTAATAATATTAGAACTGAGTCATTTCTCCAGCTGATGTGGCAGCAATGTGGGTAGTGATGCCATCAGAGAAAAGGCAGTGGTAGCAAGGATGGATCTACTCTATGGATGATTAGGGTGAATCCTCTCTGGTTTATTTAGGTGAGTTAACAAAGTGAAGGAAAAAAAAAGCTCCCCCAGTGGTCGATGAGTTTGTGCCCTGCTGCCTTCCAGCAAGGCAAGAGCTCCCCAGTGACACTTTTTGAAAAACACAGTCTAGGCTATATAATCAATGAGGTGTTTGAAAACTTACCCAACACTAATTTTGTCTCTTTGTGACAGTGGAAACCTGGTGGAGTAGTGAGAATTGCTTTCAGGGTGTCCTGAGACAAACTTTAAAAGCTGGGAATGCAGCTTGATTTGGGCCAGCAATCCTCTGGGCACAGGTTGGTTAAGCCATGCAACCCCATGAGCATCAATTAGAGGAGCTGCCAGTGAAGGGAGTGCATGCTTGGAGGTTATTTCAGTTCTTTTTACAGTTTGCAGAAGAATTAACCTAAAAAAAAAAAAAAAAAAAAAAAAAAAAAAAAAAAAAAAAAAAAAAAAAAAAAAAAAAAGTGGTCTTAAGAGAATGTAGTGATGACTTGTCTTTACCAGGCAAAATCCAGCACAGGGATGTGAAAAGGCAGAAAACATCCCCAGAAACAGGGATATAAAACTGTGCAAGAGGGAGGGGACATGCAACTCCAGACTCCAACATGGGAGAGCTGACTCTGCTTTTCAGTGAGATCAAGGACAAATTGTCTGCTGGCTTTGAATCAAACACTGCTCAAAACTAAGATAATGGGAAAATTTCCTTTTTATTTGACTTTATTTTTTTAAAGTGTTTTTTATCTTGCTCATTTAAAAGTCTGTGCCTCTGTTCTAAGAAGGACTTTTTCCAGGATCAGAGATGTCTTGCATTCCTCAAGTGCAATTCATTCCCAATAAAACGCTCTATGTTCCATATCAACCATTAATGTTTCCAGATTGTAAACCTGACAGGTTTAACAGATTTATTCTTGTTTTCTATTAGTGGGAAGCTAAGACTGTGAGGTTAACATTTAGCACTCTGTGGAGACTGAGCAGCTCTTTCTGTGTCCAGGATTTTGCTCTATGATGAAATTAAATTGGCAGAATAAACCAGGAAAAGCAACTCTTTCCTGAAGTGACTGAGGTGTAAGAATTTGTGGTTTTGACAATCAGTGCAAGAAATAGAGATACAAAATATAAAATACATTAATTCTTTCTTATTAAATTTGAGTGGGTTTTTTTTTAAAGTGTCCTGTAACAAAATATAGTTCTGACTGGGGACAAATGAAATCCTTTTCACTTGTCTGATGAGAAGCTCTGGTTGTACCTATTTAAGCATTAGCTAAACCTTCCTTGAACAAGGGGAGTTTTTGTTTGCATGTTTAATTTCTGCTCAGTAATCAAGACTGTTTTAAGTATTTACAGTAAGCTGTGTTTGGCTTCTCAGTGGATAAACAAGCTGGGTTTTTATATAAAGCTTATGTCTATAAAGCAAACACAAAATCTGATTCATTGTTCCAGTGTGGGAAAAAAATACAACTTACTATGAAAAATCACACTAAGGGATTGATCTGTTTATTTATGTATTTTATTTAAATCATAGACTCAGAGAATGGTTTGGATTAGAAGGGACCTTAAAGATCAGCTGGTTCCAACACCCCTGTGGTAGGCAGGGAGACGTTCCACTAGACCCAGCTGCTCAAAAAACATGCAAATAAACCTATAACTAGAAATAAATTCTCTATAAAACTCAAAAAAAAAAGTGATTGTCTGATACAGGGAGCATGTAGAAGAGCTTTTTTAAAAAGGTAAGAACTTGACTTGAACATCAGTGTTAATTTGGTGCACTTAATTCCACATCCCCATGCATAACTAGATATGTGGAAAAGAAGTGGCGACGTGAATAGACATGAGTTAAGAAATTAAAATAACTTTGCAGTAAAATTCTATAGCCAAACTGACCTTTGTTGATGGAAATAATTTGGTAGAGAGCTTAAAAACAGTAAGGTGGATCCAAATGGTCTCACTTTTGGATCCCAAGTTTGCAATTTGGCTTCCCATCTAACATCAGAGCCAGCAGGCACGTCCTGCACTCAACCAGAGGGCCACAGCAGGACCTCCCTGCACCACTCCAGCTGAAATCTTTATGTCCATCAATAAAAGAATTATTCTTGCCCAAAGACTATTGGCTTAGCCAGATAAAGTCAAACCAGACCACGTTTATCTGGCTAAGAACTGTAATGTTTGTCTTATGCCTTGAGGTGATCCCATGTCAGCAAAATAAGATAGTTTTATTTTCCCCCCGTAAAGTCTATAGCCTAGTTTTGTGTTCGTCTCAGCAGATTGCGTTTAATTGGGTTCAGCACTGCTGACAGTACAGATTTCTGGTGTGGTGCCAGTTCATGCTCACTGCAGATGTATCTCAGGACTCTTACAGGCCATGGAGCTGCACCCAAGCAATATATTTGTGCTCCTGGTGGGATGTTTGTTTGCAAACAAGTTTGCAATGCAAGTTTGGGTGTATTGGATTACTAGACATGGTTCAAAGGTCAAGTCATGGAGAAACATCAGTGAAAACCCCCCAACAGTGATTCTTCTTCTCTTTCTTTTCCATCAACTGGGAGAAAACAAAAAAAATGAAAGAGAGTAGAATTTTCTGGCAACTTCACCCTTCTATTTAGAGGAGGTTCTGGTTTACTTGTATTACTGAACAGTTCATTGTCCTTTCATTTCCCTCTGTGTTTTTCTCGTTGACATAGATTTCAGTAGTTTTACTGCTTTTGTAGCTAATTTATGGATTATTTATCACAGCTATTAGCTTTCATGCGGTCTCTTTGCCCCCAATTTAATGTAAATCCTAGAATTGGTTTACTGTAATTTGTGAGCTTTCATGAGAATTAGACTAATTTTTAAGTAGCAGTCCCAGTGTTTCTTTGAGTAATGTCATTTTTGGTTTGTGTGCCACCTGGAAATAACTGCACTAAGAAACTGCTCTTATTACCTGTATTGTGTATCAGCTAAAATGTTGGCACAAGATTCATTTCACTTACAGGAGCTATTATAAACACATCCTTTATGTAAGACATTGAAATATTTTGAATTAACGTGTGAAATATTAAGTAGAGAAATATTAACAAGTCAGTGATGATACTGTACTCTTACAGATGTGTAAAGTATGAAGTGAACATATGTGAACATGCTCAAAAGAACAATCTTAGTTTTGTGTGCGACATTGACTTAGAGCAGCGCCACTGGGAAGGAAATTTATTTCATCTTTTTCTTTCATACAAACTGGCAGCATTTTTTGAACAGCTCTCTCATGTCATCTCTGTACATAATTGTTCTGGTTTGGCTGGCGAGTATTATTTGCTGAAATACCACTTCTTATCTTCCATCTCTTTGCTGGCTCTTCTCCACTTTGCAGCTACTCCTCTGCATCGTCTGACTTGTTGGTTTCTTTGAGAGAGGATTTATAGTGCTTTAGATTGTCTTGTATTCTGCCTGCTTTGGGGTTTTTCTTGTGTTGTTTTTTTTTGTTTTTGTTTTTTTGGGTTTTTTTTTTTTAAGTAGATGTCCCACTGGCTTTTTTTTTTTAGCAAGGAGCATTCAGACTTTTTGTGAATAACTGTGAAGGTGGGTCTCAGTGTTTATAACTACTCATGAAGGAATAAGATTATTTAGTTCAGAGACATAGTTCTTAAGACATTAATAAAGATTTTCTTCTTACATGACAGAAAAGTTTCCGTGCTTACATTTCAAACTCAATCCCTTACTGTTTTCATTGTTGCCATTCTGTAATTGTTCAACTCTAAGAAGAAGAAATATTTCCTACTTTCTTTTGCAGGAAATAGTTCAGAACACCGTCTCCATGAGGACAGTAAGGGATTGTAGTAATTTTTCTTCTTCATTTTAAAATAGCTGGTTTTAATAACAACCTGGAATTACCCGTGTGTAGTCCATCAAGGCTTTTATGATCTTCAAAACAGGGAATGCTTTTTGTTCCAGTGACTTTTGTGAAGTCACATACCAGAGTGATGAGCATAAGAAACCCTAGAGAGGCAGGAAGTCAGATGTCCTATAAGGTTAAATTCTTTTCTTCTCTGGGTTGACTTTTACTGTAGAACATACCATGAAGTGGCATTAGCTCCAACTCTCGCTTTTAAGAGGAATCGGAAATTATTATTATTATTATTATTATTTCAGGCTGTACAATTCTTGTCCCTTGTTCTAATTTCAGGTTTGACATGTGTTGTTAAGCTCAACAAGAGAATTTCTGTTGCGAGACCCAAACACAACTTGATCATGGAGCATTAAAAAACATGATGATGGTTATTTGGTTAGCCACCAATTTCCTTTCTCATGCTCTCCGTCTCAGATTACTGAGCTTTCATCTGGCATTCTCAGACACGCTCACTAATTGTCCTCCAGCAGACAAATAAAGAGCACGTTTCACAAGTCATGTGTGTGGGACGTACTAACTCATGTCAATTCACATGTTGCCTGGATACAGATGTTGTTTGTGTTTAGGATTATTTCATTAACTTCTTAATTGCAAAGAACAGAGAATTGAAGCGTGCAGTCCAAAGTCCAGACAATGCAAAAACTCAATAGACTGTAATGAATTTTGGCTGGGGCACCCACTGCTCTGGTCGTCAACTACCTCGTAGTTGTAACATAAGAGATGAGAATTAAAAGGAGCCTAGATGAAGCTGGAGGAGGCTGTGTGGAGGGGGAGGATGTTATTAGGAATACCAGACTAATGGAAATGCGTTTGTAGAGAGCGTTGTTCAACATGTGTCATGTAGATTAAAGGAATGCTGAACAGCTGCTCAAGTGAGTATTGTCAGTCTTCCCAACAGGCTAAGCACGAAGGGGCTTTGGAAGATCTGTATGTGCTAATGGGATCTCCAGAGCCTTTTAATGGTTTTTTGGGATGCAAAGTGCAGGAGATATTAAATTATATCGGTGTATACTGCTCAGTGCTCACTGAAGAGACAGAAGGATGCACAGAAGTTGTAAGGGTAATATTTAAAAGTGTGTGACTTCCTCTCTGTAAACATGTTTTAGACGTAGTGTAGAAATGCAGCTGATGTTTGAGTTAATTAAGGAAGGTGGCTGGGGCACTCTGCAACTCAAAGATGTTTATCTGGGAAGGACCCCTCATTCATTTGCCATCAATCTGTGGGGAATTTCTGTGGAAATGGAAATACTAAGATACAAAAAAATGGTCAGATTTAAGGGAACTCTTAACAGCAACTGGAAACTGAGTGTATAATCAAGCTGCATTAGGCTGCTTGTGCAAGATAAGATGGGGCCATCAGTTGTTCTTCAAACTCAGTGGTACAGAATTCCACAAAACCTTAAATGTGTGCTGTCTGCTCTAATATCCTCTCAAGCAAGTTTAGAGTAGCTGGAAATAACCATAATCATGTATCTCTTACTGTAGTTGTGTTTGCCAGACCAGGTTTGTTGTGAAATGAGATGGTTTAATGTAAAAAATCTAATTTTGGCATTGCCAGAAGTAAGAAGAAAGGATCAAAATACAAAAAGTCATTGATTAAATAAACAGTGAACTGATGATCCAGTTCAAGAATATGCTGGAAGACCATTTTAGTGGAGGTGAAAGAATCTGAAAAAGGACTTTTCACACACAGTGACATGGACATAGTGGTCCAAGCTGTATCATCATTTCCCAATCACTAGAGCCACTTAGCCATCCCTCAAGGGATCTCAGAAGCAAGGGTTTTGTGAGTATTTTTCCCTTTGCATACTTAATATTACATGAGACCAAGTACCCTGCTGATCTTGTATAGCTTAACTGAGTTATCAGCTACAAATTCATGGCATTACTTAATTTGCCCAGTAAAAAAAAAAAAAAAAAAAAAAAAAAAAAAAAAAAAAAAAAAAAGGATGTGGGGGATATTACATGGAAGGATCCATGTACTGCCTTGCCAGCCTGGAGCCAAACATGATCCCATAGTGACATGCAGATTGATGGAGGGCAATTCCTATCATTTTCCTCTTAACTGTGTGAAAATGGGAGAGATGGCAAAAGGTACTGAACCCATCCAAAAACACTAAAAATTATAAGAGCAATGAATGTCTGCTGCAGGGGGTGAAGGCCATAGAGATGAGGGTTAAGAATCAATGGATGCAAAGCTGTGTCCTTTGTTTTCTGGGGCTGGAGGCAAAGGGAACCCAGAGCTTTTTCCTGCCCTCCTCTGGAGTCCTGGCTGACCAATGCCTTTGAGCCTTCTGTGCTCCTCCTGTAGGTGTGGGGATTTCTTCTTGCCTGCTCTATTTGGAACATGCAGCTTGAATTAAAGCACTGGCAGGAAGAGCTGAGCTGCCTTGTCTGAAACTGAACCATCTCTGTATTTGTCTTGCAAAGTGTATTTTACAGAGGTGGCAGTTTACTGACCATGAGTGCTTTGAAAGACCAGCTTCAACAAAAGCTGTGAACTTAAACCAGTCTGCATTATTAGAAGCCAAAAGATTTGCATTTGCTGTACTGCATGGAATTTTCTATTGCCATAAACTGACCAGAATGGAAAAAGGACAAAATTTGGATATTTAAAGACTAAATGAAAAAAATCTTTTTATTTATTTTTTTTTCAGCATCTATATGACACATATACATGTAGGCTGAACACCACCTCTTTCTACACCAGTCCAGAATTTTGGTCTCACACTGAATCCCTTCTGAATTGTCATGAAAGGGAGGCTCAGATCCTGTGCAGTGATGATGTGGTAGATTTGATTCACAGACTAACAGGCTCAAGGTGCTTCATGCACCAGAGCTGAAGAAAAAAATCCTCAGGATGTTTATTGAGTGTTACTTACCAAACTTGGTTTATACCATTACTAAATCCATTTAATTCACTGGATTTTTTTGAGATTATGTGCTTTGGAAATACTAAAGTATTTTAGAAAGATTTCTTTTTACTTCAGTACAATCTGTCCCTAAATCAGCTTTTACAGACTTTTATGTGGTAGCTAGCTACCTTACAGCTCATTAGTTCTTCAGAAAAAAGCAGATCTAGGTTTTGTAATCTTTTTTTTTCCCAAGATGATTTTTCACAAGCCAGAAGTTTTTCTAAAATCTCTTTCTTGACTCATTATTTCCTGGCAATTCTAAGCCCGTTCTTTGTTTTTTATTCCAAGAGTCTGGTATGCCATAATATTTCTCATTCAGTTTTTGAGGAAGAGTTGTCTGGTTGTCGTGTAAAAATTTCAGTGTCCAGTTCCAAAAATTCATAATAACTTTATTTAATATTTTAGCACACCAGTGTTTCACTTAAAGCAATATATCCACTGTTTTTTAACAGTGATGGTATGGAGATTTTAGGGAAGTAAGGTGTGTAAGGATATATTGCTTTTCTTTCTAGAACTGGCTTCTCTTAAAAGAAAAATAAAAGAAAATAGTATTTCTTCACACAGTGCTGCCTGGTGCAGTTATCCCACAGCAACTGGAAGAATATATTTTTAATAAAATGTTTTAGATAAGTGCCAAGTCATTCCTGAAAGCCAGCTCCTGTCTAAAGTTCTCTTTTCACCTGTTTGTTGCCCTTCTGAACTCAATGGGATATTGAATAACTTCTTTTCTATTTTGTTTAATTCTGTGTGAGTGGTGTCTAACACACTGTAAGGATTAACACCAGGACACAGGAGTGGACCTGAAGCCCAGTGTGTCCAAAACACACATTTTAATGAAAAAGGACATGTCCCTGAAACCCCTTCTATCACCCAGTGCTTCCAAGCATTTATGGCCATGGCTGACTTGTAACACACATCTTACTGTAAAACTTTAAGTGTGCAGGCATTGGACTAAGTGTCCACTAAATATCTAGATTAAATCAGGAGAACTGGCGTTGTTCACCATCAAATAAAACACAAAGTCCTGAATCCAAGATGTTTTACCATGTTATTTTGCCAGTAAAATAAAACTGCAATTTTTTCTCGTGGATCAACACAATAGAAGAGGTGCTAATCTTTGCTGTAAAGGACATTTACAGTATGGAAATTCTTCACAAGAATAGCTCTCAGCTTCTCTTTCCCTGGGCTTTGGCTTTGAAACTTCAAATTATAAGATATTGAAAAGAATACTGTAACTTTAAAAAATCCTCAGAGAAATGCACTGTCTTAAAATCAACACAATGCCAAATGTTCTGCCTCTCACAATCTCTCCTTTACAAAAAAGTCCTCTGGAAAAATCAAAAAGAAAATACTTTCCTCTATCCATTTCAGGCTATAAACTCCATAACCCTTTTGCTTTTTATTTTGGTTAGCAGCTTGGCCTCCCTTACTGCATAACTAACCTGAACAAATATTGTGCCTTAGATCATTTCAAGGGAACAAATTCCAAAGCAAGCAAAGAAACAATGGACAACAATTTTTTTTTTCTCAAGGAAAGAAAGTAGGTAATTAATTATCTGCCTAAGAAGGAGAGCTGATCATTTACAGGTGTTTTTTTGATTAACCAAAGTACAATTTATAGAGATTTCTTAAGTCAGGAAGGAAAAAAGAAATCACACACAGTAGTTTTGAACTGCCTTCAGCCCTACTGTGCTGTGTACACAGTGTAAGAATATCCTTAGCAAAACAAGGAATCGTTTATGCAGCCCCATGCTGCACAGGAACCCTGTAAATACAGGAATTTCACATAATGTAAGAGTGTCACGCTTTACAGAGGGTATTACAGGCTTCTGCTACCAGGAACAAAGCTTTGTGGTCAGGGGGAATATTCATCTCTAGACCTGTTGCTGCTGTTGAGCAATATTGAATTTTGGAGGGCTGGTTCAGGTCCAGACCCTTTCCTATCCCCTGCAAAGCCCAGACTACGGAGGGTGATGGCACTTCCAAGAGTGAGGACTCTTTCTGAGTCCTTCTGATATCCTCAGATATAAACACAGCAAATGCCTCCTGCTCTCATACTTCCTTTGAAAGGGAAGGGAAACAAAAGGTCCCATCACAACCCAAAATCTGAACTCTGGCTGTGGTGGGCAGCTTCTCTGGGAGCTCTGAGCCACAGCTCCTCCTCTGAGGAATAGAAAGGTGTCTTTCCTGGAGCACATTTGCCTGCACATACTGCAGCTTTTGCACAGTGACCCAGCCTGGCACTGGATATGCCTAAGTGTTTCTTGTGTGTGGTGACTGTTTATACGTTTTTATGTCACTTTTTACGTTTTTGAGAGCTTTGCTGGGAAGCTCGAGTCTTGTTAAATGCAGCAGGGGAAAAAAAGAACTCTGAGAATAAATGGGAAAGTTTATTAATCAGACTTGGTGACTGGCAAAGAACAAGTTGAGGACTTTGGCAGCTCTCTTGGTCTGCAGTTCTGGTGTCATTTCTGAGCATGTACTGTCTGTGGCTAAGAAATGAGAGCAGTGCTCTCTGTTAATCTGTCATATTGTCACTTGAAAATCTAACTAGAAATCAGAGGTTTACAGCCCTCTAGGACAAGGTGTGGTTGTCTCTAAGGGAAGGCACCTAAGCAACCAATGGCTTGAGGAGCAGGATTGGACCCACTTTTTTGGGGCTCAAGGTTCACACATCCCAGGACATCCCATTGGAAAAGGTGCCAGCCATGAGGTCTCTATAATAAACCAATGTGCTTGGAGCCCTATTGCCCTTGGATGCATGCAGGCAGCTGTGCATTCCTTTACTCACAGTGTGAGCTATCAGACACAGGCTGTCCCAGGGGGCATTTAGCCAAGCTGGTGTGTTGCTGTGCAGGTCAGAATGCTCATTAGCTGGTACCCATGGCTGCACTCACATCCCTGCCCTGCTCTGGCACAGGGCTGCCTCCCCTCCAGCAGGTGCAGGCAGTCAGTGTGGCAAATACATGGATGTCTCAGCAACAGGGATGATCAGCCCACAGGAGAGGGAATTGGGAATCCTGTTCAGTCCAGGAACAGTAGCGTGGCACAAATATCTGAAAATCCTGTTACTTATTCAGCTTTCTTACCATGGATCTCAACACCTCCTTTTGGGTTTCCTGTCCTTGCTTATGTTGCCTCCATTTCTCACCTGGGTACCTCCATTATTTTTCCTGAGCAGCTGTTTCTTTTTATCTTTCACTAGACTATTATGACTGATGTTTAAATGAAAGCAGCTCTGCTGTTGCAGCTGAAGAACAGAACACTGCTGCTCCCAAGGGAATGTTCTCTTCCCATGAGTGCAGCAAGCTGCTTCTGAGTAAAACCCCCACATAAGTGATGTCTTTTTAATTCGACACAACTTTGCATTATGCTCTCCTATCTAGCACCTTGCCTCATGCCACTCTTCTGTCTTCCTCCTCCTGACTCCAGTGATCTGTGAATTTTTGTCATTTGCAGTGTTCCTTATCCTGGCAGTAGAAGTGTGATCCTGAGATCACACGAAGCAGGAACACAGCACAGAGACCTCTGAGTGTCAAAGCAAAATGTTGCAAAACGAGCATGCTCTGTTGGGTAACTCAGCTGGGTTTTAGAAAACAGGAACTCCACAGAATTCTGACATAAAACTAAAGATTAACTGGGCATCTTATGGCAAGACAGCAGAATCAGGTCCAGTGCTAATATTATTTGTTCAGTACTGGAATATGAAGCTGAAGATTCATTCAGCAGTAGATGAGACACTCACTTGAGCTGATGATAGGTCTATTATAGCCCCCACTTGCAGTACCACTCTGAAAATTAGTTTTCCCTTATTTTCATTTCTCTAAACTGCTGAATAAGAACAATATTCTCTCAGTGCAAAGTGCTTTGATAGCTTCCAAATGGAATTTCTCTAAGTACGCTTTGGGTTTATTATAATACTAAACTTTTCATTTCACTCTAGGGAGTGAATTAATTATGTAAAGCAGCCTAAAATTTAGCAATGCTAATGGCACTCAGACTATTAAAAAAATTTAGAGGTGTCTTGTAAGTTGGGACTTTTGCTCCCATACTTTTGAGCTGGCACAGAGATGACACAATTAATCTGTTGTGATCTTCAAGCTCTGGGTTGAACATTGTGCTTCTGGTAATTTTAAGGGTGGATAAGACAATGATCGTTGCTTGCTGAAAAGGGAATACAATGACAAATCCGTGTCTTCTTTGGTTGTGCCTGTGCTCGTTTCTGTCCTTAGCCTTGAAAGCCACATGCACAATCCAAACTCTGCCTCTGTGGAAAAACTGCTTGATGCCTTCCAGAAGGAATCTGTTGGTAACTAATTTCAAAGTATGTATTCAAACAATATGAAATACAAGATGTTTTCAAAACAAAAGGTGGGTTTGGAGTTGTTTTTAAAGATGGGGTGTATAGTTTTCATGTATGCACTTGCTGAAACACATATTGTGCTTGTCTTCCTGTACATTCACACAGAGTTTAGCCTGATAATCTGTTATTCCATTTAATGCCTTCATCCCTTCCATATGCCAGAATGATCTCATTATTGTAAATATGGACACCTGTTCCAAATTATTTCTAATGGCCTTAATTAGCCTTATTTAAACTTTTAATTATTATTTTGCTGCCTTTGTTTAGAATCAGATTCCTGACAGGTTTTTCAGAAATTGCAGGGGTTGCAAACAAAGTTCCATGCACTAACAACTGCTGTGGCAGCTGTAAACAATATGCACTATAAACAATATTCCATAACATTCTTCAAGTTGCAATAAATTTGTTTCCCTGCCTGCCTTAGTGATTTAAGTGCTTGAAGTTAAAATTTTAAATCAACCACCTCTTATTAAATTATAGTCATAAATTGGTGTAATAACTACCTTCTTAATGGTCAAAGAGTGCAGCCAAAACCAACAAATCTCTTCACTAAAGGAAAACATGTACACATCAATATAAACGGTTAGAACAGGTTATCAGTTCTTTTCTTAAGTAGTTAGTTGGGGTTTTTTTAGTTCCTTTAAAAATGCCATGCAGAAAATCATCCTGTCTTCTTTTCATGGGTAGTCATGTGTATGACAGGGGGAACATCTTTAAAAACCTGTGAAATGCATACATGCTGACAGAGAAAAGGAGTATTTTAGCATTGGCCATTCATTTAGTCAGCCTGAGCCTGCTGTTGAGCACAGCTTCCTTCTCAGAGTTAAGAGGAAATTTGGGATGGAAATGATGTTATCCTTTCAACTAAGAGCTTGCTGTAAAGTATTGCCTTTCTTGTTGTGTATCTGCTGTTCCCTGTCCATCAGTCACTGCACAGCCTGTGGAAACTCAACTTTCAACCCTTTAAAGGTTGGAGAACTGCCGTGCCAGAGAGGGGCAGAACAACACCAGAAGGGCTTTATGGTCTTTCCATCCCTCTTTATGTTCCTCTGGTTTCCTGTGTCCATCCCCGTTGGTGAGGGAGAAGGAGAGGCTTGGATCACAGGGCCCTTACTTCAAGCACGAGGAATGTGGCTTTCAAAGTTCAGCCAAGTATGAGCTACCAAGATATAACACTCTTTTAAAGTGTAAACTCTCAGCCAGCAGCACCTTATTCCATAGGTCTGCAGTGCTCAACACAACACAGACCTGCTCTTTCCTGAAAAAAACCAGTTAATGCCACAGAACTACTGAGTCTTTGTCACAGTGATAGAGCCAGCAGGTTTTTATCTGTACCCTTATTAAGCCCCCATTATTCTAGCAAATATTTCTTTTTGTTTACACTAGTTCATCTCCTTCCTCAGCTCAGTGTCAGAGCTTCAATGTTTCTCTTAAGCTCACTGACCAGGAGGAATGCTAGGGAGTGAAGCAGGGTGACCATGCCAACCTTCATGAGCTGAAGGTCCCTGATATGTGTCTTTTGATCATCACTATTTAGCACTCAATAATAGGTTGCAGATATCTCAGATCCAAATGACCACTTGGTAAGCAAGTTATTCTACTGGGCTCTGAGTTCATTTGTTCATTTCACTTGGCTATGGTTGCCAAATTCTGAGAGTAAAACTTGCAACGAAGGATTTTCTTTTCTTTTCTTTTCTTTTTCTTTTCTTTTCTTTTCTTTTCTTTTCTTTTCTTTTCTTTTCTTTTCTTTTCTTTTCTTTTCTTTTCTTTTCTTTTCTTTTCTTTTCTTTTCTTTTCTTTTCTTTTCTTTTCTTTTCTTTTCTTTTCTTTTCTTTTCTTTTCTTTTCTTTTCTTTTCTTTTCTTTTCTTTTCTTTTCTTTTCTTTTCTTTTCTTTTCTTTTCTTTTCTTTTCTTTTCTTTTCTTTTCTTTTCTTTTCTTTTCTTTTCTTTTCTTTTCTTTTCTTTTCTTTTCTTTTCTTGATGTGGAATTACAGTAACTTTTCAAAACACCTCAGAAAAGTCACTGCTGAGAAATTTTCTTAGGAGTTAAAATACCCTGTGGTTATATACATTTGCTGTGAGACATGGTCAGCATCAGCTTGGGGGCAGCAGCAATCACTAGTGGAGTACTGAGTGTGGTTGTATTTTGCTTAGCCTTCTGGTTTTTAATACCTTTAAAATGAATACATGATGCTTTCCAGTAAAGAGCAGTTTCTCTGTAGCATTTGCTGCATTTTGCATATATTTATTCTTATTTGAGTCAAGGAGGACATGTTAAACAGCCTTTTGTTCCTAGCATATGGTGATATAAACCTCTGTATTCCAGGACTTGTGTATTTTTATTATCCTGATACCAACAGTGCACAGTGTGCCTTTAGTTTATAAATTAAGAATACCTTTCCATTTTTATGTGATATCTGTCACTTTGGGGTTTTGATCTTTAAAGAATATATTTCACAAGTAGGATTTTTATAACCGTGGTATTTTTAACCTTAGATTACAGAGAATTCTTAAAAACAAACGTTTGTGCATTACAGCTAAAAATGTCTAGGTGACAACTACTGCCAGTAAACTCTTCTATCTTTAATGAAGGTTTTACCTAATGTTGACAGCAATTATAGTCTTGCTCTTAGGTATGTGTCAGGACTCAGAACTCTGACAAATTTCACGATGCTGTCACCGGAGAAATTTAATTTCAGATTTTTTTTGTTGTTGTTTCACTTAGGGTGACACCGCTGACCATGTATTTTTCATGGTAATTTGACTAAGTAAATATGAGATCAAAGCATTTTGTTGGTGTTGGTGAATTACAAGAGAATCACGGCGTGGAGCAGATGGGAGCTCTCACTTGTTTGGCAGGTGAGGGATTTCTCTGCAGATGGAAAATTTCCAGCTCAGCTTTGTGGCACTGCAGCACAATGGAGTGTAAAGGGCAGAGTATGGACATCTACCAGTCTAAAAAATCATGGTAAAATCATGAGAAGGAATAACCAGCTCAAGAAAATAAAGGGATCTGGTAGAGAGGGAAGGACATCAGAAAAAATATCTGAAGGTATCGGAGTAGCTGAGAAACAATGTGATGGACTATTTCTAGTCAGATTTTCACTGAGAGATATTTAACTATGCTGTGTTGAATTATTAGCTTGCTAAATTGATATTATTTCCAGATAATAATGTTTCACAGATAATTCATCCTGTTTGGAGAAGAAAAAGAAAGATTTCTTGTAAATTTACTGGTTTTGTGAACATATTTTCCTTTTAAGTTCTGTCTGGATTTGTTTTGAGTTTTATGGAGTAACAACAAACCTCTGTGTGGGTTTGTTTCCCACAAGTCTTGTTACAAAAGTGATTAAACACAGGGGCACTGCAGTTCAGTTCCCACCTGTTAAAGTTTAATCTTTAGCCACTTAGTTGTTCTGCGACATGCTTTGGACTACTAATGCTGTAAAGCCACATGGCATCTCTTAAAATTAATTTGTAACAAGCTATTAGAACACATCTGAAACACCAGGTAGAGTTAAGACCTAGAAGCTGTTAATGTGACTAATTACTGCCTCGGGCTCAGCTGAATTGAAGGCTTGAAGAGCTTTTGGTTAGACCTTGCTGGTTTGCAGGGTGCTCTTGGAACTGAGAGCTTGGGATAAGGCTGCTTTCTGTGACATTTCTTATTAAAGCAATCAAAAACAAAACTCAAAAAATCTATCAACAACTTGCCATGCAAAAGATCAGTGGGGTCCAAAATTCCAGGAAAGGAATTCCAGTTCAGAACCAAGCTGATTGATCAGGATACATTCCAAAGGGCCCTGGATGAGTATTCAAAGATGTGCACCTCTATGCAAGAAGATATTCAAAGTGAATTCCAGTGAAGATTATGGTAGTAGTTATTGGATGCTGATAATCAGAATCTTAGAATAATTCATTAAAAAAAAATCAAGCAAATTGTGATGGCACCTTTATACTTTTAGCAGCAGCAAATATATTGGGTACAAGGCATTGGACAGTATTAACTCCACTGAGATGATGTGCGGTGAACTGAATGCTTAGAGATACTATGCAACGTGGATCATTTTAAATATACATCTTTCACTTGTGCAGAAATTTCTATTTATTTTGGGACTTGAGAATATAATTTAGTGTTCTGTTTTTAAAGCCTGGAGATATTGGGATGGAAGTCCTGACTTCCAGAGTGCTCCAAATGGAAGCAAATTTTAATGACTTTTTTTTTTCCTATTTAGAAGGATGTAACAGGGAAACTTATTTTAATGAGACTATTTGATATTTTCTCCCAAAGTATCAAGTCTTGGGACTGCATCACATGGTGGAGCTCCTGCATGGCACTGATGCCAGCAGGGAACAGATACCATGTCTAGGCAGCTGGAATGTTTGCTTTAGTTGCATTTCCAAAATTTGGTCCAGAATAACTGCAAATGTAGAAACACATGTGCCAAATCTACAGGAGACTGAAAGAACACACTGGCAGCCTGACTGCTTTTGTAGCAGGGTTATTTTGTGGCTTTTTTTGGCTAGTGGCTCTTAATAATCTTTGTTCTGCAAACCGCTCCAACAAGATAGTCCTGCTATCAAAATCACAGCATTTGAGTGTTTTTGAATTTACCAAGAGCTTGGTACCCAAAGAGGTGCCACTGGGAATAGTTTGCTTGACAGTGCCTGCAACATGATGAATAGCTTCTTTTAAAGATGTGCCCAAATATTCAAACCCCCTTGGGAATGAAGAGCACACATTGCTGGGGACAAATATAGAAATTGTTATCAGAACTCTGAATCACACTGTGGCCCCAAAGGAGTAGGAAAAGACTAATGGTCTAACTCCAAGAGAGATTTTTTGGATAAGGGCTGTACCCAGATGGGTTCTCTGTAGCTGAAGGTTTCTTCTAAATAGAATTGAGAGGTGCTATTTCCTAACACCAGGGAAACTGGACAGGAAGGTTCAGTGGGACATTTCTCTCTCCTTTGCTTTGCTTTTTGCAGTAAAGCTGATTACTCAGTTAGAGTCTATCTTGTGCAGTTATTAGACACAATGGGAAGCAAACAGAGATGTGAAACCAAGGCACAAGAACAGGATATGGGAAAGGACACAGTCTAAAATTCAGAGACAAAAGAAACTGTGATAAGATGCACCCCAAGATGCCAGTGCAGAACTGCCCTGGTCAGGTCAGCTGAGTATGCATTGCCAATTGCACTCATCATCCACAGGATAGAAAATTATTATTATTGTTGCTAAACAGCCTAAATAAATTGAAAGCAAGGTGGCAACAGTGCCATGAAATAGCCTATGCAATAATTCTGATACGCTCTGCCACTTTTATGAGCCTTGTGCATATTAAGCAGTCCAAACCAAACACAGATAATCACACAGTAAAACTATTCAGCATAAGGAATGGCTGCTGATTCCATCTGGGTACAGATTCAGGACACCAGCATCCCGATGTCAAAAGGAGAACTAGCTAATCACTGAGCAGGACATTGCTGGATAAGAAACCACAGAATATGTGACCTAGAAAAGATGATGTTTTTCCACCCAGCCTTGGAAAACATGAAAGCAGAGCTCTTAAGGCAAAGGACAGCAGCTAGTGCTTCCAGAAGAAATGAGGAATATTAAAATTGACTGTTTTATGTTTCAGCTCAGTTTGAGAAAGGATCTTGCTGTGCTCTTTTTGCTGTTTTATGGGGGTTTTGAGTTTTGGTTTGTGGTTGTTTTTTTTTTTTTTTCTTTTGAAGACACACCCCAAGACTGTTATTAGTGGAAATACAGGGCTCAGTTTCTAAGAGAAACAGAGATCCTGCTAAACACTCAATAAACTGGAGCCTTGTGCTGTTGTTTGCTGCCATACTTTGCTATTTGCACAGTCATGGCAAAATTTTGAGAAATACAAATTATATTACTGACAGATGGAATTGTTTCTGTTTAAGGACAGATGCTTTTTATCCAGCTTTTATTTCAAACTATGGATTTTTTGAATGCTTGTTTATGGAAATTTAGAACAGCAAATTACCACTTTCCTCATAAAAATATGTTTTTCTCAGTCAAATCTATTTTTCAAGGACTTCATACTCTTATGCAACATACCATGTAACTAAACTAATTACATAGCCAACATTTTTATGATATTCAAATGGCATTTGGGGAAAAAATTACTTCATGAAGTAACTCCAAAAATCCTTGGACATATTTTCTTACAGATGAGTAAGTCTCCCCATCCCTTCTAATAACAAAGGCATCACAGCAAAAGTTTTAATGAAGATGCATTTTTTGTAATTACAATAATAATACAGCAGCAAGGTGTGAAGGAAACTCACTCCATCGATGAGATATGAACAGAGGGAGGATAAATAAAATAAAAATATGGATTTATCATAGTTGTTGTCTGGGCTCCATCTCCCAAGACACTCTCTGTGCCATGAGTTCAGGTGGCTGTGCCTTGGAGCTTGGTCCCAGCATCTAAATGGAATTCTGCTGGATGGCAGCTCTCAGTACCACAGCAGAAGGTGGCCAGATGCAAATGCCAGCATTGAAAATGCTGTGCTGCATCATAAAGGAAAATTAAGTGAAGAAAACATTTCAGATAAACTGGAATAAACAATGTTACTATTTTTTTTTTTAATTTCCTTTTGGTTTTCTTGAAAAAATTATTTTCTTTTTTAAAAATAATTTTCTTTTAAAAAATTACTTTCACCACAGAGATATGTTCAGGTTTTGGGGATTCAACACCTTTTTGTTACAGAGGCTACTCAGGAAAGCATTTCTCTCTGGCTCTTAAAACGCTATTCATCTAAAAAATGTAATTTTGGTACATAAGAGGTCCAGTAACATGTCTCAGGTAGCACAGTTGTTTGTTACAATCCCTATAGCAGACGAAAAATGCTTTTATGAATTTTAGCTGACATGAACTTTATGCATGAGAAGCCCAAGATCAGACTGAAAAACTGCTGGCAAATTTCATTAGAATGGGAAGGTGGCTAGGTGTTCTACTATCTTTCTTGGGTTTGTATGATAAATGTGGGTTGATATTGTTGGCTCTTTTTTTTTTTTTTTTTTTTTTTTTTTTTTTTTTTTTTTTTTTTTTTAATATGTAAACCACAAGCTTTGCCTGGCTAAGCTTAATTTCAGTGAGATTGTCCACCTCTGTCTTTCAGGAAAAAAAACCTACCCAAACCAGTACCACTCTCTAGATCTAACTAGGACAACCCAGTCAAATTAATATTAAATTAAAAATTAAATTAAAAATAAAAATATTAAATTTAACTTTCTACCACGAGGCAAGCAAAAATCAACACAGCTGTGCCATAAAAACCAACTCAGTTGTGAAGCCCAAGTACACCTCTGTTGCAGATAATAACTCATCTTCCTGTGACTGCCATGGGTTTCAGAAGAACTGAAGCAAGTTGCAAGATGAATCATCAGGGTAATTTGTAGTCTGTATGTGTTGTTTACCAGAACACAAATATCTAGAAGATAAAGCATGCATAAAAAAGATAAAACACACAGACAATTAGGTCAGCTGGGCTGCCTGAAAGCTACACATTTGCAAAGAGAGGTCTTGTAAGGCCAGGAATTTCAGAACCCAGTAAATGACAATTGGATTTGTGGTTTTAGAACTGCCATCTCTCATCCCATTGCTTTGACTTTTATGGGTGTAAGGGGCAGGTACTGGAGCTGATGCAGCCTCAGCAGTTAATTGGTAAAGATGAAAAACCAGAGGTGGCATGGAAGGGAATCACAATGACTGCCAGAGGGAAAGGTGAGATAGGTGCTGGGTGATCATTTGATGTGTTTTCTGGGGAGGACTGGCCTTGCTTTCTCTTTCCCCCTTTCCCTTCCAACTCTCTACTGCCTTATTCTTTTTAGGAAGATGGCAGAAGACATACTGAATTTTTAACATAAATGTTGACCAACAAGCCATGCTTAGTACAAGATAGAGAAAGGTGGCCTTGGCTACACAGTGATTCAGGCTCTGGCTCCACACCCTCTGCTAACAGCAGGAAAATGGAGACCTGATGTATGATCAGCTGCCTTTACTTTCTCCTTTTAGGAAACTCAGCTTTTCTTCAGGGACCCTGGGGCCAGCTGTTGCTCGTGAAGTGTTTGCAGGATGTGACAGGGAAGTCAGGGGCTATTTTTTGCCAGAATTTCCCCATTGTTCAAGCTCATGGGTAAGTTCCTGTTGAGTTCCTTGCACTTCCTGGGCCAGGTAGTGTGTGCAGCAGCCCAGGTACCATACAGATGGTGAGTCTGATCTTTTAATATGAGCTTTTATAACCTTGATGGTATTTTTGGAGCTGTTGTCTCACCTCTGATCTCAGGAGGATGTTATTTTATCTCTTCTTTAGGATGGGAAAAATGCAAAGTGAAAGTGAAGTGCTTTCATTCTTGTGCCTTGTAAGGGAGATTCTAGAGAACAGTTTTCAAGAGGGCTTTGGTACCTTTAGCTCTTATTCCTTGTGTGAATCAGGCTCTTTATAGAGGATACATGTTATTTTCTTTTGCATGTACACACTGGGACAGCTCCAAGGCGAGTAAGAATGTTTTTAATTCCAGAGTGATTGAGGTATTTTTCATTTATGTTAAATACTGTGTCTTTTGTCTGGGAATCTGACTGATGTAGCACTTTCTGCTTGGCAATATTAAATATACTTGGAAGGAGTTAGGCTGTTATTAGGTGAAGTTTTTTCTCATCATTGTCATTAGATTTGCTAACTCTGAGATTTTCAGCAAACTCTGAGATGTTGGTCTTGCTCCTAAGGCTCTTAGATAATTCATAGTTAACTAATCTTCTTCATACCAGTTTTACTTCGTTGAAATTTCTTAAATTTGTGAGAGTCTATGAGTGTCTATGGACTTTGGAAAATTGCTTCTGGTCTTATGGGCTTGTTTTCACTTAAGGTATCATCAGCATATTAAGGGAATATTTTCTGCTATCTGTTTACAGGAATATCAAATGTGCCCAGAGCACAGGATAAATGCTTGCAAGTCTTCTACTGAACATGAATAAGAGAAAGAAATAAATGCAAATGAAAATGTGCAAAACAAATTAGCTTCTCAATGCAACTGGAACCATGCTTAACATTCAACTATGCAGTAATCTTTTCCTTGTTATGAAGCAAAATCAATATATAAAACACAAAGTATTTCTCTAGAATCAGTGAATTTAGTAATATAGGATGAGGGACCTCATGAGTAGCCTTTTCTTTGTAAAGAACAGCTCTGTGTCACTTTTGACAGTCTTTGTTTTATAAAAAACAGATTGGAAAAATCTGTGTAGAAGAAAGAGTCTTTGAAGTGCATAGCTCCATTTTACATTTTTTTTTCTTTTTGTTTGCAAGCTCAAAAACAAAATTCTAAATCATGCCATAATTTCCTTTTCTGTTATATAGAAAAAAAAGAGAGAATTAATGGTTATGAACTTTTAGCTGTTCATTAAAGGAAGCAGACAGATACAGTCTGAGACACAATCCCCAGAAGTTCTGAGTTGACATATGTGTCTGTGTATAAGTTTGTAGTTGGTCTTCACCTATGGAACAGGATGGCAAAGAACCCTAAAAGCAGCTCTCACCCCCAGGCTTTGGAGATGATTGGATCAGGCTCTGACCTACACAGAACTGGAAATATAAATCCTGATAAATATAAAGACCTGCAATTGGATCCAGGAAAGAAGTTGTATTCAGTGGGACTTAATTGTCAGCTTTGGTCATGGGATAGAGGCTGCGTTCTTTTACTTCATGTCTTTTGTGAGTGCACTTTCATAAACCTTCCTGCCTGTGTTTTGGAAGTGAGTAGGGCCTATTTTACTCTGCAGCTGGAGTGGAATTATTTCAGGAGGACCTCTGCTCTGGGTTTTGGTGTAGCTCAAGAGGCCACAGACTCAAGCCAGTGGCATTTCTCTGTATGCCTGCAAAACAGCAACTTCTGAACATCACATCTGAAAGCTTTTGAAACTTTAGGGAAAGTTATAGGTTTTGATAGCCAAGACCTTGATTTCACAGAGAAGTAATAAAAGAAAATGGGAGACGTGTGGAGCTGCTTCTTCCTCTTGAGTACAGCCACAGTCAGAGAGCTTTTGGATCAGAGATCTGGTTATGGTTCCTGTAGAGCAGAGTAGAAATGAAGCCTCCTTCTCACAGTTGTTCAAGGGGGGGTTATTCTGGTGGACTGCCTCCTACAAAAGTGTTGGTGTTAGGAAATGGAGGGGCAGGTGGGAGATGTGAGAAAGACTGGAGGAGAACTTTGTGTAGTGAGAATATCCTGGGAAAGAAAGACAACAGCTCAAACATCAGCAGGGACAGAAACAGCAAAGAGGAGCCTGCACAGCCAAGGGAAGGGGCCTCTGTTACTGGGGACAAATGGGTTCCAAAAGATGAAAATTAATTCCTCTGGCCCCTGTGGGGCAGAGAAAAAGTGGAGATTTAGCTGCCGGGTAGGAAGGAACACTGGGACAAATTCAAGGCCATTGAGGAGGCAGCAAGGGATGGGGAGGGGTGGATCTGCAACCTCAGGAGTGTCTGGAAGATGTAAGATGGACCTGCAGGATCCTGCTGTGCCAGAGACCAGGAGGTGCTGAGCAGGGGGGAAATTTTGCATGTTAACTGGGAGAGTGAAAGAGGCAGAGCTGTGGAAGACACAGCACCTCTGGGAAAGGGGAATGAGGCTTTATAATAAAAGTTGGTTTGGACAGATGGGAAGTGTGGAGGAGAGAGTCGGGAGGAAGGCAAGAAAACCTCTCTGGCATGCTGCAGGCTCAGCCTACAGAAGCTACAGAGTGTGTGACCCTCTTGTTAACTTCATTTCACAATGTTCCCTGCATGCTTTGTGTGGCTTCCAAGTAATGCATGACATCAGAAATCTTAATAAAAACCACCTGCTCGGTACATTTTATGTTCAACTCTGTTAAACTTTCCTAGTTTAAAATATCCAGTGCTATCTGGAACAGGAGGGTAATTACTTTTCTCTAAATTTGCTGAGCTTTGTTGAATGACCTCTTTCCTTGAGGGGTAAAAAAAGTGAATTTATATGCTTTAGCTCCATATTTTTGAAAATCACCTTTCAGCTGTTCAGCTTTGTAGGCTGATAAAAACATCTGTCAGAATTAACTTCTGATGCTCCTCTTGAACCTAGTTTACTTCTAGCCATGTTCATGTGTTTCAAGGATGAATAACTGGCTCCTGTGCTCCAGGGAAGGGTGGGGTGTGAATGGCCCTAGGTCTAGTGGGAGCTGTGCTCAGCATACCCCAGGAGAGCTCTTTAAGCTTCAGGTTGCCTGGAGTCTTTCAAGTCAGACAAGAAGCAATGTTTATACATCCCTCAGCACAAGGAAAGAGCTGATGTGGGCCAGAGGTAATTAATACCAGCAGTTAAACTAGCTGTTCATTAAAAAAAATAGTATCATTAGAAACAATTGCTTAGCTTTTCACTTTTGTGATGCACAGATTCTCAGGCTGTGGTGTTCCTATCTGTTAAATATTAGATTAGTGTCTCTCAAGACAAAACAAAAGAACCACTCTTCTTCTCTGGGCTACTTTGCAAAATTAATTCCAGACTTTGTTTAGCTGTGACAGAGGTTCTCAATACTAAAGAAATAGATGCAGTGGCCTGCCTCTTTTTGGGGAGCTTTTATTACAGAAGTCAGCTCCTTGCTGTGGCTCCCTTGCTCTCCAGTTAATCTGTCCTTAGTGACACTGAAGAACACTTCCCTTGAGGTGGATGTTTTTGTTTTGAGTGAACAGAGCCATTTGCAGGAGTTTTTGAACCTCTTTTTGTTTTACCAAAAAGATGTCAGGCACAAGGGCAGCTTCTGAAAACTTATTTTAGGACAAGGAAAGGGGTCATGACCCCCAGGCTCTGCTGTTTAAATCAGCAGAACTTCTTTGGAGTGTAGGACTTAGGAAAGGGCACAGGCTCTGCTGGTTGTGTCACAAATTTTCCAGAGTGCTTTTTCTGAACAAGCCAGAAAAAGATTTGCCTGAAGGGACACGTGGCTATGGGGCACACGAATAACTATTTTAACATAAAAGTTTGGAGGTTTTTAGAGACAAAAGTAACAGGATTAATACCATGAGAGGCTGGAGGAGAAAAGTGGCATGAGGTTGATTTTTGTGCACCCTCAGTAGGGTGGGCAGGGTGGGGAGGAAATTGGAGGGTCTGCTGAGACCCTCCTTGAATTCTGCTGCCAGAGCTCACAGATCAGGCAGTGAGGTCCCTGTGCCAAGCTGGAAACATGGGACTCAGTCTGGCAGTAAGAAGTGGATAACCAAATTTCCTATGTTTTCCTTTGAATTGTCTGAAGTGAGGAGACAGAGAAGGTCTCTCTCCCTGATTAAGGATTGCTCATTCAAGTCTTTTGGAAAGAAATTGAGTAAATTCATCTTTAATTGCACTAAACAGTTTATAATCAATACTGCTCTCCTTTGCTGCCTTCATGCAAATGTTCGAGTCCTTGACTCTTTTGGGGATGCACTGTGAGGACATTATTAGATCCAGTGAAAAAAAATAAATAAAAAAAGGATTGTAAATAAATCTCTACACATAAAAGCCCCAGGCCTCTCTGGACACATACTTTTAAATCTATTTATTCACCTTTTCCCCTCTGTTTTCATGTTTAGATAGGGATAGTTGTGGTGTAAAACAGAGCTATATATTTTTGTCTGTTAGGACATGAGAAAGGGCACAGTGCTCTCTGTTTCAGCAGCTGTTCTGAGGCCAGTGTGCTAACTGTATTTATTTATTAGTGGGTTGTTTTGGTTAGACTATTTTTTCCCTTGCTGCAATTGGTGGACATGGTTTCCCTTTCTTACATCAACAAAGAAATTGGCTCAAGAGAATTTCATGGATTACTCCCTTTTGGCCTCTGAATTGTCCAGGTAAAGATTTTATCCTACGTGTTTCTTCCATCATCATCTAGCTCTGAATGCACTCTCTTGGCATGAGAAATAGCAGAAATAGATGTCATGAGTTTTCTGAGGACTTGAGCCATAATCCTCAAAAGTAATTTGCTTTGTCTCTAACCTAGAAGCCATGGAAGAAATTAAATCTAGATGAATGATGAGAATATATTGCAAAGTACAGATGCAGATTCTTTTTGACAGCAATTGTGGTTTCAAGTGCTTCCTTAATTTTCACTTACACATATCTGAAGTTATAATTAATCCAGTGAAATAGTCAAAATTGTCCATGTAAATCTGACTTTCATAAACAGGATTTATCTTAAAGTCTCATAAAGCATTCTCACAATCAGATCTAAACTGTCTTTTGTGATGCAGAGAAGCATCACATAGGTAATCTTCATGTCTCTGTTTTCCAGGAGTTCTGGAGGAAGAATTTTCATCCCCTGGAAAACAGCATTTTTCTCTGCAGGGCTTTTTCATACAAGAGCAATTGTACTTCTTTCAAACAATAATAAAAATATGTTTCCTGCCTGTGGATTAAGAAAAATCTCAAGATGAAGACTGACTTCCCTGCTCCCTTCCTGTTCAAACTGTGAAATTGGCCTGGGAATCAGAGCTTTTTCTTTCCTTTTTCTGAGCCATTCTGATGCTCTGTGGTGTGATGGGCTTTCCTTCCTTGAAAAACCCAAGCTGTGAAATGGTTTTCTCCATTCCAGCTGCTCAGGCCTAAAGATAAAACAAACGTTGTGAATGTCACAATAAATCCTGAGAGCTAGAAGAAACAGTGGGAGGGGAATAGTGATCAGGAACTGTGCAGCAATGCACAGATGGAAAAAACACCCTGGGGGCTGATACAGCTTTTGGTGACTTTTCTTTTGGAGCTTGTCCTGTGACAGCTACTGGCACTGGGTGGAGGGAGCAGTAAATTCACCCTACAGCCTGGATATCACCTGCCTTGCCCTGCTTTCAGGTCTCCAGAGGCAAAGCTGGGGAGAAAAACCCCAATTAGTGTATGAATATATACCAGATACTAGGGGATACAATTTAAAATTATTAAATTATGCTGATTTTTTTCAAGAATGGGTATAACAGGTCCTGAAATTCCTCAGGAATCTTGCAGGGTTTAAGTTTGCCACAGCAAGTGATCTTCCACTTGCCACAGATTTTTAGTGACTTCAATCATTGGGGCTCTGCTACCCCTGTACTTGTTCGTAACAGGTTTATTGCATAAACACTTTTATTTTTAAAAAAGGACAAGCATCCATATAAATATTTCAGAGACAATAGAATCTGAGGTTGTAAATACATTCTTGTGACCTTATTAAGATGAAGAGAATTTTGGTTTGAGAAGAGGAAAAGTTTGTGATCAGGCAACTGCAGTTAGAATAGTAACTAAAGAGCAAATCAGTCAGCTTGATTATTTTGGGAGTCTTTGTCCTGCCCAATGGTGCCTCTTTATGACAATCTTTGTTTCAGGACAGGATATGTAATTCAATCTAACTAAAATATAGAGGTGTCATAACTAAGGAAAGTTTGTGTTATTTTTTTACTTACTGTATTATTCAAAGGAACAGGACTACAAAAAATTAATTTAGCAATGCAGCAATTGAACTAAGTGCAAGCACTTGTAGCTATTATCAACATGGCTGTTTGGTGAAGGATCACAAATATCAGAATTATCTGTGTAACTCAGTTCCTATCAGCCTAAAAGGTACATTAAAACTGTGATGAGGTTTTAGTAGCTCGAGGTTGTTCCTGTCACTAATTAACCCTGCAAGCAGCACCAAAGATCGCTGCAAAAAGTCATTTAGTGCCTCCAGCTTTGTAACGTGTGAATGTTTGATTGTTTGTTTCCTGGTCTTGTTTTACTCTCAGGGTTATTTCTTTCCTTTATGTGATGTATCTTCACCCCTGTGAAGGATGTGCTGAAGAGAGAAGGTGTAGATAAATCTGAGAGAGGAAGGAGCTGGGGACAGCTCGGATGTGTCAGTGTTCATTTAAGTTAGTCAAGCAGCTGGCCCTCCATCCCAGCTCCTTATTCTGCCCTCTTCTCTCCCCAGAGCAAGAGAGAGACTCCTGCTGACTGCAGGAGAGGGTAGATGATGTCACTCCAGTGGCCAGATGGCCTGACCACCAAACCACTCTGTGGAAGGGAAGGGATGCTCCTGCAGGGCTGGTCCTGCACAGAGAGCACAGAGCTGCAGACACCTCCAGGAGCTCACCTGAACCTTTGTAGGCAGCACTGCCTCTGCAGAGAGGGCTCTTCTGACACCTCCAGGGCGTGGCTGCTCCCTGGCATTCCAGCACAATTCCACAGGTGACATTGTGCCACCACCCCAAGCGCACACACACGTGTCCCTGCCATCCTGAGGCTGAATTTTGGCTGCAATGCTTTTTTTTTTTTGGCATGTCATCATAGCCAGAGACAGGATTTCATCTTGCCCTAACCCTTGTCATTCCGTTGTACACACAGGGCAAGAACACCACGTTAAGAAGCAAAATTGAAAGCTGGAAGTTATTTTAATTCAGTAAGAGGCACTGATGGAGAAGAAGGCAAATGGAAATAAAGCACAGAGAACTACAGGGAACTATTCTTGCTATTCATGGCCACACCATTGAAGCTTGTTTTCCCCAGATGCTGAATTCCACCTTCAGCCAGTATATTTTAACTCTGTTTCACTGACATCAGCCTTGATCTGTCGCCCTAACTTAGGAAAGCTCAGGGTTTGGCTCACTGTTATATCCCAGCCCTCAATTTAAGTCTTTTTCTCTTCTAAAATTTACTTGAGTGTTGGTGTGAAGATGCTTTGGAAGGAAGGGCTTCTGGCAGACCTTGAGTCTGCTGCCAAATTAGTTCTCTTTTTAAGGGAGCTTTACAAACTTTAATTACAGTATTTCTATAAAATCCTTGAAGTATTATTTCATGCATTTTCTTAGTTTTCAAGAGGAAGGAGTTGCTGTGGCTCAACCACAAAACCAAAGATATTTGTTTCAAAATATATAATAGATTTTCTGCAATCCATATCCACATTCAATGAGTACACAATGTGTTTTCTAGTCTGTTTGCATGGCTGGTGATGTGTGATGGAAGTTAAGCTGTAAATGAAATTCATTCCTAAAAGAATAGGTGACAAGGCAGTGTAAGATTTAATTCCCATTGCATGAATCACTTCATTTGCACATTTCCCTTTGCACTTGGTTGGACATACTGATATTTTAAATGCATTACAAATTTAATCAAAAGCATTAAATAAGACACACAACATTGAAATTGCATCCAGGAAAACATCTGGGACTAGGGAGGGAGAATTATTCTTGCATTAAAAAAATAAAGACTCTATACTTTCATAAATTAATTGAATAAACAAAGGCATATTGAAGCTCCTCAGGAGATTATGTAGAAGGTCAACTGATGGCATTTCCCAGACTGCAAATCAATGCATTGATCTGAATAGACTTTTGTATTTAAATAACTTCTGGGATGACTCTGTTGGACTTTTTCCTCTGCAGTCTGTTAACAGTGCTGAAATGAGATCAAGAGGACAATTCCCATGTGCAAAGTCATTCAGGGTTATCAAGTTTGGGGGGATGAAGGTTCAGTCTTGCAAAGTTCACTGACACAGACACATCCACTACCCTTTGAAGAACTACACCTTAGAAAGGAACCAGGCCTTGAAGTGAGGTTGATAATAAAATTATTGTTTTACTGTCCAGATAAAATCCCCTGAAGGTATCTGAAGCTATGTTCTTTAACTTCCTGCATAGTGCACAATCTTCCTCATGTTTATAAAATGAATTCTCTCCTCCTGAAACCAAACACCAAAACACTTTTTTTTTTTTCTCTCCAGATTTGCTCCATATGGAAAACATCATAGACTAGGACAAAAGCAAGAAAGATTAGAGGATACAAAAATTGATAATTCTATTTAGGTGACTAGATGATGTCAAATATTTCAGAAAGGGCCTTCTCCACCACCCACTCTATCTTTTGGATACTTTTCTACTGATGTGTTTTCCCCGCAACAATTTTAAGCAGAGACTGAAAAGATTAAAATAAAACAGAGCAGCATAGTATGTTTTGAAACAGATCAGTCCTTGATTTACTTTGATGTAGCAATATTCAAACCCTTTTCATTCAGCTCTGATGATACACAAGTTATAACTTTAACAGTTTTTTTATTATTTTACCTTGATTGTTTTTGCACAGAAGAGCAAACAGAAAAGAATCCCAGGTTGAGTTTCCATCAGGTGTGTAGTATCCCATCATTTTTGGTCTTTTATTTTTTAAATTTGGACATGAATGAGAGAGTTCTATCAGTATCTGAACAAAATTTCCAAAATCCGAATAGGATTTGAAATACTTATAAACAAGTTCCTGCTATTCTGATCTGACACATGACTGAGGGACAACATTTTGCCTGTCTTCCTCTTACATTAAGAAAAAAACTTTTAAATGTTCTTCATAAATAAAGCTAGAAGGAAATTGGCCTGAACCAATAAATTGAACAGATGTGTCACCTTCCATTATGCAAACAAAACAAAAAATATCTGTGTTTGGTGAAAAAACCTATCAAATTACCAGCCACACAATACAAAAATACTCCTGGATAAATGAGCGAGTTCCTAGTACCTGTGGTAAGCTTGGTGGCTGCAAATCTGATTCTTTCTATGCTGACTTCATTCTCCTTTGGTACTGAACATCTTGGATTATAACTGTCTTCCAAATCTTGAGATATTTATTTAAATTTACTCTCTAATAATCTTATTGAAATGAGACAATGTAAAAAAAGCTTCTGTTTTCATTGTATTAAGACAGTGAGTATCATCAGATTTATTTGTTCAGGTTTCTGTTTATTTTCCTGTTTGTAGACTATTTTTTACAGGAGGAAGTTTGGTTTTAAAGCGGGAGAAGTCAGGAGCCATCCTTCTATCTAGTTTAGAGAGATGAACAATAAAAAATTGATTCACTGAAGTCTGGTTAAGACCCTGGTTAAAATTCTGCCTTTCTCTAACAGTGGGGAATGTGTTCTAGAAGTCACTTTCTTGGACTTGATCTAAGAAATCCATCCAAGCAAATATACAAGTTATTTCCTTTTGCATTTGTAATAGAGGCTGTTCTAAAGCTCATCCTGAACTTCTGCCACAGAAAACTCTCTTGATAGGGTTGCAGTGTTTAGGGTGATAGGAAAACCCTCAAGTCCTGTCTGTTTCTGGAAATGTCAGCATCTCATTGTATTTTTTGTTTGGTTTTAGTTCAGTTTAGGGGTGTCAGTCTTGGGGCACAGGGAGAATTCCATCTTGGTTAATGGTGTTCTGTCTTTCCAGCTGTCTGCAGTTAGATACAGTAATTTCCTTTTCTTCCAGCCTTGTCTCTTGCTGTGGTGTTTATAAGAAATGTTAAACAGATGCTTTCTTAAGACCCAGAGGTGGATATATTTGCAATACAGGTAAAGCAATTTCTGTGAATGCTCTGTGCTCTAGAAGAGTCTTGTATTTTGGTGTTTGATTTTTTTTTTTAACTCTTGAAAACCTTACACTAGTCCATAAGCAGTTTTAACAAAATTCTACATCCTTTAGGGATAGATGTGAACATCTTTCAGTCAGCCACATTTTTAAATTCTGAAAAATAAAAAAAAGACTCTCAAAAGAGGTGGAAAGGCTCATTGAATAAACAGAAACTCCTTTGACATCTTTTGTTAAAAAAAAAAAAACAACAAACAGTGGAAGTTAAGAGCCACTGCTGTATTCTGTGACTGATAAAGATGGGAGGACTGTGGACTTGTTAAAATACCATTGTAGAGTCAGGCATTTTGGAGTGATCTACAATAGATGTAAGCAGCTGCATAGAGCTGGGAATATCCATTCTAAGCAAATCTGTGCTCATTATATAACACGTGCATGTCCTGGCTTTGACTCTGCACAGTCAATTAAAAGAAGAGCTAAGTCAAGTGACAAAGGCTGTATCCAGTGCATTAAGCTATTCATTCCTTCATTCTAGATTTTAAAATACTAACAGTGGGATATTAAAAAAAAAAAAACAACCTTTTTAAGCCTGCAAAATTAAGAACCCATGGAGTAATTCCTGCCTGCCCATGCCAGCCTATGGGGTTTAAATTCAGTTCTTTTGCCTGTTTTAATTATGATCCTACAGTATTTTTCTGACAGGATCTCTCCTTCATTTGATGAATAAGATAGATGGCACTCATTTAATAACCTTTATTTGATAACTTGATAATCTTCATTGTTTGGCATGAGGCCTTTTTGCACCCCATTACTAAAACTCTGAAGAGAGAGTTAATTATTTTTCCCCTAGCATATTTTGGCAGTGCCTGTCACCGAGTTTTGAAGCACTGCAAAGGTTTTCTTCCAGCTTCACACCAAACCCATGAGGTGAGGGGATGATGCACTCGCCATTTTCCATCCAAAAAAGTGATTAAGCCCATGGCTTCATTGAGCTGAAATTACCCACTTGTTTTTCATATCTGAAGCCTGCATTTTTTCAGGCTCCTTGCTGCTGTATCAGGATTTTATCATTTCAGTGCCTAGGTCCTCATGTGAGTTGCAGCTGGGATTTCTGCAGAATTATAAATTTTACATACATAAAACCACAGCACAGTATTCATGACTACTGCAAAAATGTGTATTTTTAATGATCCCTCAGTCATTGATGGACAGACTTAAAATCCAGGTTTTGGCCAACTTTCACTTGCCTTTTCTTCCTGTACAGCTCTGTTTTAATTTGGAGCCGGCCAAGAAACATTGTTCCAAATCCATGAATATTTTCTTGAGCTTCACGAGTTTTTTTTCATTCAAATCCAAGCTGACACATCTTCTCTCCACCTTTTCCCTTAGCACCCAAAAGCTGCATTGGTCGCCCATGCAAAACTCAGCAGTATTTCATTTCTGAAAGCAGATGTTCTTTCCACAGCACAAACTGCTCAGCATTTCAGAAGCACTGGTCCTTCCCTGGCTCTCAGACTGAGGGATTAATGAAACATGAGGCATTCTTTCTCCTCAGTGGTCTGCTCATTCCTCTGGAAAGTGTGGTCTCCTTGGCCAGCCCTGGTGCCTCTTCTTTCTTTTGTCCCATTCTTCTCTCCCAAACCTCTCTTTTGCTGCCCAGAAATATATATATATATATATATATATATATATATATATTTTTTTTTTTTTTTTCACTACATTGCATTCATTTGAAATTGTAGCTTGCTCACAGGGCTGGAAGGTGGGGAATGAGCTCTGGTGAGTTCTCTCTCCCTGTCCTTATCTCGACCCATGTACCTTTCATTATATTTTCTCCCTTTTGTCCAGCTGAGGAGGGCAGAGCTAGAAGAGCTTTGGTGGGCACCTGGCACCCAGCCAGGACCATTCCAGCCCAGATCCCCATCCTCCAGCAGCTGGAAATGCTGGCCACGTGCTCAGTGTCAGCATCCTTGAGGGAGTTTTCACTGCAAAACTGAAGGGAATTTTGCTGAGTGTCTACAGACTGGTTTTAAGGTGGTTTGAATTAATCTGCAGTTCAAGGACACGACACACTGTGCCTGCCTAAGATGGGAAAACCTCTTCTGTCCTGTTGTCAGTCTCAGTGTTTCAAAATGTTATGAATGCTTCCAAACACTGAAATAACCTGAGAGTGTCACCTTTTTATATTTCAGCAGATGGGGAGTGGAGGGAGTCAAGTAACATCAAGTATTTAACTGGCTTTGTGCTTAAGGATGACCAAATCATTTTGGCTGAAAATGTCCAAACACATTCAGCCTGAGGCATACCCTGAGCATGGAGAACTTGAGTCTGAGTGGGTTCAGTTTTTTTATGAGTTTCCTGGACTTCAAACAAGGCCGTATAAATCGGAAGTATTACGCAATCTTAATAATAGGCCAATTTGCTCACAACAAACTGAATTTCAGTCAGCATAACTGAAATTCCTAGGTGTACTGTGGTTATTAAAAATTAGTGTTCTGTGAGTTACTGCTGGCTTTCCAGCATAAATATATTGGAAAATGGAAAAAAATGTAATGATTTTGCTTTTTAAACTTCATTTTCTTCAATTTTCTCCAAAGCTCAATGGATCATATATTGTGAAAGAAGTTTTAGTTGTACTTGGTTTCTTATTCCATCCCTATAAGTGATCACTTTCTTTTAGGTGATGGTTTCTGTAAGCACGACATAAAATCATAGATTCATGGAATTGCTTGGGATGGGAAGGGATTTTAAAAATCATCTCATTCCGTGGACAGGGACACTTTTCACTAGACCAGGTTGCTCAGAGCCCCATCTGACCTGGCCTTGAACATTTCCAGGGATTAGCCAAGATGAAACCAATTACCAGAGGCTGTTTTTTCACCCAGATGAGATGACATTGCCCTGGTTGTACAAAAGATGTGGAAAAACAGCCCTGGTAGCTACTGTGAATAATTCAGGGATATAATCTGTAGAATTTACTATCTACAGGCACTAGTCTCTAGTACCTTTTTTTTTTTTTTTTATTCTGAGGATGCAGATTGAATTCTCCAATAAATCAACCACTGAGATGAAGTTTTTCTTCTGAAAAAACTCTTGAATTAGGCAAAACAGGCCTCAGGCATAGACATGCCTGGAACACACAACTGGAAAACTGAAATAATGACTGCTCCAGCAGTAACAAGGCCTGGATTTAGCTTGATGCTCTTGCATGTAACTCAAAATGATCCTGAGCTGGTCTCATGGGCTTACACTGAGGTACTGAATTACTGCTTATTGTTCTTTATATTGGTGGTGTATTTGTCCTACAGATAAATTAAGTATAGTTAACCTGGATTAAAAGAGCGTTGAAAGAAGTTCATTGGATTTTTAGCTATTTAAGCAGATGAATTCAAGCTCAGAATTCTCCTACAGGCTTGGAATTCTACTGAGAACTCAGTTTAAATGACAGATTTCACTGCTGTAAATTGAGGTAACCAACCTGGGTTCAGCACCCCCAAAGAAAGGTGTTCCTTCAGCAAAGACAGATGTGAAGCACATTCCTGTACAGTATGACTGAAGTCTTGGAAAGTCTTATTCTTTTGGAGAATTGATGAAGTAGCCATGACTCAGAGGCTATTTCAGAAAAATATGGTTTTGGCCCTGAACACTGTATGCTCAGCTGCTGAACTTTCTTTCTTGTTTTCTGTAATTCCCACAGGTTATCACAGTTTTTCTTATTTTTTCTTCATCTTCTGTTTAGTAGGGATATTCTGGGTCTTTTTCTGAATGTACCTGCTGTAAGAACCATGTTCAAGGCATATTTAAGAAACTTTGATATGGCCATTTTTCAAGAAATTAATAACGTTAACACGCTAAGCATTCTAAATTCATTTTCAAGAATCTTATTTGCCCAAAGCTTCAAATTCAGTGAGGCATCTCTGAATATCAGGGGATCTAAAATAATTTCCAGGTTCTGCCAGTGCTCTGCTGTGAGACACTGAGGCAGGAGTTTGCTGTCAGAGCTCTCTTTCTCACTTGTAAAACGTGGATATCAGCTGTCTTCAAGTACTTGGAAATCTAGATGAGAAGTATGGTACCCAGGATAAAATGTGGTAAAGCAAAGAAGAACATGTTGCAATGTTTTATAAGTAATTCTGAAATGTCTGAAAGGTAGTGCTTGTAGTACTGGGGATATGTTTTTACTCTGGGTTGTTTTGTTGTTTTATATAGACCGTGTTTTGCTCTGAGTTTTGCTGACATCTCTCATGTGTCGCAAGACAGTTGGGGCATGTCTCTCTTTTTATAGTCACAGCCTGTTAATGAATCAAAATAAAGAAATGGAGCTGCTGTCACAAAGGCCCAGCATTTATATCAGAGGTTGATGACATTCTCAACCAATATACAGTAGCATTTTGTAAATCACTTCCCCCTAGGTGATGACAGATTTCAGGGATTAAAAATTAATACAAGGTGTGTAGTTCCATTTCCAGTCTTGCAATTCCTCCTATAATAATAATAAACTGATTATTCTTTTAATTTTAAGCTTCTTGGCCTATTTCTGAGTGGTGCTGAATATCCACTGCTTCCTAGGAAATCAGAGTTGTGCGTGCCCATTATCCCTCTGCACTAAATGTCTGGAGCACCAAGCTTTGTGTGGTAGTTGTGTATCAACTAAAAATTACAACAGCAAGTATGAGTTGGTCTACACATTTTGCTTCATTCCAAATTAGGATCATTTGAATAATTTTTATGACTTATTATTTAATACAGACTTCTCTGGTAAGTTGCTGAACCACCAGGAGGGCAGGGACACCTCCCACCAGACCAGGTTGCCCCATCCAGCCTGGCCTTGAACACTTCCAGGGATGGGGCAGCTTCTCTGGACAATCATATCCAGTGCCTCATCACCCTCACAGTAAAGAACTTCTACCTGATATCCAATCTAAACCTCCTCTCTGTCAGTTTGAAGCCATTCCCCCTTGTCCTGTCACTCCAGGCCCTTGTAAAAATCCCCTCTCCATCTTTTCTAGAGGCTCCTTTCAGTTACTGGAAGGCCACTATCAAATCCTTTCTTGTTTGTGGAGATCCTGGCACTTCACCCTGGCTGTGTTCTTTTGTTGATTGAGGGAAGCTCTGTGGAGGTGCTCTGAAAATTTGAATTCAGTTGGAAAGGCCAGGAATTCTCACTTTTTTCCAAGTCTGGCCAAATTATTTTCCAGGGTGGAGAACAGAGTATATTTTATTGTAGCAAGGAGAGGTAGTATCCCCTAGATGAATACCTTTGTTTCCTTTATGGAATAGGTTTGGCAGAGCTGGAGGGAAGACTCCTGATGGTTCACATTCAGGAAGGAGCCTCCCTCTAGCTGAGTCTGTGGGAGCTGCAGTAGCCTTTTGTCTGCTGAAGACAGCTATTTGCACATCTGACATGCCCTTAAAACACCAACCAACACATTTTATATTTTTTTGTATCTTTTGAAGGTTCTCATGAGTTCACAGAGAATGAATGAGCATATTTGTAATTCTGCCTGGAGTTGATCCCATTCAGCTGAAGGAGCATAACCCGCAGCTCTCATTGTTTGCAGAAATTCAGAACACCCATTTTGCAGTCAAAACCAGAGGACACCTCTTGGAATGACACTTCCTTGGACTGTTGGTTGCACTGTGCCTCTTGTGTGCTGCTCTTCCATGCATCTGCACCCGTGGATCACAGAACTGGCACTGGGATGCTGCAAACCAGCTCAGGCAGCAGCCTGTGCACAGAGGCTTTGGTCCTCTCACTGTAAGCCTTTGATGGGGTCCACAGCTGTGGTTAGTGGTGGATTAGGTGATGGGAGAAGCACAGGTTCAGTCTCCACAGCTCCTGCTGGGCAGTGCCAGCCCAGACGTGCAGGAGCTCACGGGTGGCATTCGCTGCCTGGTGTTTGTCACATTTGCAAAATAACAGGGAGCTCTCCTGCTCTGGGCTAATATGCTGAATCAATGGTGGCTATTGAACTTTCACTGAATATTAACTTCTACTGCACTTGGCAAACACACTTAGCAAAAGGTGATTGTGCCAGCCTGAGCTATTGATTGGGGTGTAGATCTGGCAGAGCTCACCCCTGCCAGCTCTGCGATGCCAGGCGAGTGCCCTGATAGGATTTCCAGTGCCATGGAGATGAGCACCTGTGAACTGTTCTTTGTCTGATGTCAGGTGGTTCCATTTGCCTTTTGAGATAAAGCCATCTTTTCCTGCTCTGGTGGTAATTGTTACCAACTTAGTATTGAATCTGGTTTATGTTGTGCTTTTTTTTGTTGTTGTTGTTCGTTTGAACTATTCTACAATGCCGATTAGATTAAAGGTCAAGTTTGGCAAGTCTTTCCATAAACTCTAGAGTAAGCCTTTCTGATATCAAAGGGATTGTTTGGATGTAGCTAGTGGGAGAATTGGCTCCTGTACTCTTGCTCAAGAGAAGTCAAAAGGTCGAAGTCCACCTAAAGATTGATGTTATCATCAGAAATGCAAATAAAGGAGATGGGAGTCACGAGGCTGGAGGAAGGATGATGGCTCAGCATCTTGGGCATCTCAGATGATGGCATGTGGAAATCCTGAAGGGAACTTTCAGGCATTGGGTCTAGGGAGATCATAAATCCCTTAATTCAGCGGACTCTCTGCAGTGAATAGGACCACAGAACACAAAGTTTTATTGAGATATTTCTTGTCCTCCAGGCTGGAGAGGGCAGGTGAGACATCCTGTGTTTATACCCAAATTTGTTATGCAAATCATGTATTCTTTTCCCATGGATTCCTTTGACTGCAGTCCACTAATTTATATTTTAGCATCACTGAGCATCCAGTGTCCCATTTCATGGCATTGCTTTTTTGAAGAGTATTAACTCTGCAATATCAGAGATGCAATTAATTGCATCTCTGCAATTAATAATGCAATAATAGCAGGCATCACATATTCCCTGATTATTCATCTTCTCAGAGAAGATGTGGCTTGAAATGAGTAGATCTGCATTTTACGAAGTTTGCAGAGGTTTATTTTTAAATGACAGGGCTCTAATTTGCATTACTCTGCTTTCCTGTGATGGGGACTTCGAGGAGCAGCAAAGCAACCTTTGAGAGCTGTTTCACTAGGACAGCTGGCAATAAAAGGCTGTGTGTCAGTCAGCATTATAGCCCTGATAAGGGGCTGTGACTTGAACTATATGCAAAAGTGAAATGAACTCGGGTTCCTACTGCTCATGACGTGCAAGGTCGGGGCAAACCACCGAAATATTGGATTGCAAAAACGCTCTTGGCAGTAAAAGTCCCCACTCAGTACAGCTTGATCATTATAGGGAAGCATAGAGCTGTGCAATAAAACCGACACTGTGCTCGAAATTAACTCCCACGAAAGGGTCATAAAATCTGAGGGAAGTTTAAAAGTGATTTTTTTTGGTTAATATTTTTTTCTTACTGTTCTCTAATTATCATTCCTGTGCCTTTTTAATTGTGCACTTCACCTTAGGAAGGGTCACAGCTGAGGAAGGGAATCCAGCTGAAGCCCAAAAGATCAATGAAAAGGATGGAGAGGCAATTCCCTTTTCTTTTTTGTGTGTGTGTGTGTCCTTTTTCAATACAAGCGATGAATGTGAAAGCAATAAAGAGTGAGAAGATAAAAAGCTGGGATTTGAGAGAAAAAACTACTTCCCATAAGGACATTAAGCCCATGAATGTACTGTCAGTGAAACCACTGGAAGCAATGAATGGAGTAGAAGTAAATTAAAGAATATATCTTTTTTTAAAAAAATCTTTTTGGTGAAGCTGCAGGGTGATAAAAGCAGGACAGTGGACTTCAAATTGGAAAAAGAACATAAAAGCAAGCTTGGGGTTACATCCTGTCTATAAATTTCATGTGTTCTTGTAGCCATTTTTAAATGCTTTTAACTCCAGTAAAACAATGGTCCAAAGGACTGAAGACTTTTCCACATTAGTGGAAACTTCACTGAAGTTAAAAGAGCTTTGGTATGAATTCTTCCTGAATGACTAATCATGTTTGATCATTTCATTAGACTCCAAGAAGGAGCAAAAATGGTGAATCTGTTTGTTCTCTCCTCTACAAAAGGTAGTGGCCTTACCATGCTTCAGTGGACAACCTAAAACTGATTTATGCTCTCAGTTATCTGGATGAAAGTCATTGGCATTGCTGCTGTGCCTCTAGTTCCTGGATGCTTGCTGCTTTCCTACTGGCTGCCAAAAATGGAAAACTTGATTAGTAGTGACTGTGCAGATAGCTGAAGAAATTACAGCTGAAAAAAAAAGAGTGACAGGGCAGCAGAGCTGCATCGATTCAGGAGTCCAATGGCCCAGGGTGGAATTTGTTCTTTTCTTTACCCCACAATGTTGTGTGTCAAAAGGACATTAAAAAAGGAACTAAAGCAGAGGAAAAGCAAAACTTAATTCCCAACCCTCTTTAGACACAGTTGCAATGGTCCTTGTGCACTAATGTTAGCTGCTTTGCATGTGGCTGCAGGCACTTTACCTCTCCCATTTCCTCTTTAAGAATGAGAATTTGAGTTGACTTTGCCAAGAGATGGACTCCCAGCTCCAGGATGTTCTCCCAGCCCAAAGGTTAAGGCTCTAATCCATCCCCTGGAGCTAAAACCAAGGTGCTGCTAAACCTTTCCCACTCCTTACAGAACACAATTGTTGTCAGGATATTTTGAAATGAATAAAGGTTATAGATAAAAACTTCCATTCACACATCTTCTCTATTGGATAGTTGCTGACCTTGCTCTGATTTTGAGATCACAAAGGCTCTGTAAAATCACCTTATTTGTCATGACACTACTGCTATTCACAGCTTGGGGAAACACCATCCTCATCCTCCTCCTCTTTGGCACAGTTAGAGCAATTACTGAGCTTGAGCTCACTGTCAATCCTTCATCAAGATCCACCCAGGGTGCTAAAAGTGCCTCCACTACCAACAAAGGGCAAACATTGCATGAATGTGTGCAGACACAAATGTTCCCCTTGGCTTCCCTGTGTCTGTGAGTTTGACTGAAAACCACATTTATGAGGCAAATTGAAAGAAATCACAGAAGAAATTGCTTTCTCCTCCTGTCATCACGCTGTTTTTTCTGAGCACCTCTGGACTAGATCTTCATGTAAGAGCTTTTCCTTCTTGCTCATCTATTCAGGTTTGCTGTCTGTTATGCCATAGCATAAAGGATGCCAAGAAAGTTCTTGATTTGCTTAACTGAATCAAAGTCAAATGTGGTTTGGCCACGTTCATTTTAGGTCTCCATTATCATAATGTGCCTGGCCTTTTTACTTAGCTCAATTGCTCTGTGGTTTGGGTGGTGAGGAAAGAGTCCTGATGTGTTTGTACTGTCCAACTTTTCAACACCATCCTCTACATTTCTCATAACAGCACACTTGGAAAGAAAAACCCCTTGTTGCCACGTGGATAGATTTTAGGCAATTTTTTCCTAGAGCAGGCACCTTAACAGAGCAGGAGCTGAAGGGTTTTTTTGTCTTCTTGAAGAACTGATTGCAGATTCAAAGTATAGTTTTATTGAATATTTAATGTAATACTATACAGCTGTTAGTTGTTTATACAAAAAGATAGAACTATGTAGTTTAAGTCAAAACGTGCAAAGCTGAGCCAAAATATGTCCATAACTTGCAGATCTAAAGCTTCTTGTCTCAAGGCTATCTTCAAGCAAAAGCCATAAAGTTTAATCCTATAATTTTTACTGATTATATAGCTCATGGATTTTCCAGCCTGATAATTACTGAATTCAGTGTGCTTACCAAGCTCCTATGGCCTGCTTTATCCACAGGTAACACTGGCAGATTTTTAATTAGCTGGGCTGAACTTTGAAGGACATTTTCTATCCTGTGGAATAAAACTTGTGAGCTAACCCTACTAGTCAGACAGTTAAATCATTGGTGTGTTTAGGATTTCAAATCCATCTTTGAGCCCAAACTCCCGTGCCTGGGAAGGAAAGTGAAATCCACAGCAAGGCTTTGTGTATCCAACCCAAAATCACAGTCTGGCAAAAGACTTGCTCCTAACAAGCTTTTGTTGCACTCCTTCCATGCACCCATCCTGCCTTTTGATAGATTCATTAGAAGGTGGAGTGTAATTCTAAACACAAAAAGAGGGTTAAAGTTTCAGAAAATAGGTTGAATTGTACTCTGCAGTTCTGACAAAGAAAAATCAGACCTTAATTTCTCTTGGATTTTAGTAGGGGACTTTGCTAGTTAGGGAATACACAAAAACATGAGTCTCTGTATAAAATTGCCTTTTTTGGCATAATTCACCACTGTTTTTTTAAAGATGTGTTTTAAATACTCTGAGGTTTAGTCAAAGTAATGGAAAAATTGAATATATGTATCCTCATTGGTCCAAGAACAAGAAATTTCAATCTAAAACAGTACAGATTACACGATATCTTTTATTGAAACAAGAATATTAATCTAATCTTTATATAGTAATACATCCAGACGCAGAACTTCTGGGCCTTTAAGCCTGAACTTTATAAAATATTCTTGTTCCAATAAGAACTATCACATTATCTACCTTGTCTACTTAAATGCATGTTTTAAATGATGGATTAGTGGCTATTCTGGGTGCATTTTTACTGTGTTATTATCTTGAGTCTCACTTAACTTATGCAACTGTTTTCAAAGTTATAAAACTGTACTCTTTATATGCCAAGCTCAATCATGATCTTTTTTTTCTCTATGCTTTAGTCACACTTTCAAAAGAAGTATAGTTTACACAGTCCCAGAGTGTTGTATTGATATATTTTTGTTCTATTTTTGTTCTATTTTACTTTATTTTGTCAGCAAGAGAAAACACTTTCAAGAACAGAGGACAGCTTTTACTGAATTTTATGCAGAAAGACCAGGTAAAAAATAACTAAGAGCCCCGATAAAATGATTATTTCTGGAAGTGTGATACCTGTGGAGACACTACAATCTTTTCAGTGCAGAGGAAAGATTGTGTTAGCAATCACTGCCACTGCCAAATGCTGCATGATTGATAACATTTGTGGATCCCAATCCTTTAATTGCAGTCTTTTGATTGTTTGCATCACTGGTTAGTTGGATCTGTAGTTAGTTGATATATGCCAGTAAATCCAGCCCATGTAACTCATTGTGATTCTTCATCTACAGGCCTTGTCCACATCAAACAGCAACTTAGAGCCTGAGAAAAGCAGAGATGTAGAACAGGAGTAACCGTGGCAGAAGGGAATCCTTGCCTAGTACCCTGATCCTTTCACATTGAAGGGCACTTAGATGCTTAAATGCAGTTCCAGATCTTTTATCTCCTCAGAAGTGAGAGTATTGCCTATTTTCACAGAAATCTATTAAAAATAGCTGGTTTTCCCCCTGAAGACCTAGCTGAGAAGTGTTAGATGTGCAGATCAACACTTAATTTTGCCATTTGGTAGGGGAATGAAGAGGTAAATAGAGAGCTTTTTCACCTGCACCATTTTGTGTTCCGAGAGGATTGGAACAGAGGATGCAAACCAGCCCCTGTTGCACTGACAAGGAAATCCTACACAGAAATTCCTCTGTAGTTTTTCCCAAGGCTTCACTGGGGGAGTGGAACTTGGAACTGCTGCCAGGCATCCCTTGAAGCACCAAGGGGGCTGTGCAGGAGATGTGCTGCAGCAGAGCATCTCCCCTGCCAAGCCTGACCACGCTGTGGGCTGTGGCAGCTGGCTCTGGGCCCTCTGGGGAGATGAGGCTTGCAATGAGCTCTCCTCACTTCATGACCACAAAAGACATCACCCTGCCAAGGGAATGGCAGAAGGCTGCAGGCTTCACTGGGGCCTTTGTAAGGTGCTTTTTTTTTTCATCAGAAATTTTCAGATGGCTTCAGAAATCTGACATCTCCTCTGGAAAACGCTGGTAGGTTTTAAGAGCTGGTTTCCTGATGAAGAAGTAAAAAATTACAATGTTTGAATATATACTGTGTTGACTAGGCTACTGATAGGTGGTTAGACAATGACAATGTGCAGATAGATTTCCCCCCTTTCCCCACTTTTTCCCAAATTTCAGTTAAAATAGTAGCCCACTCTCTGGAAGAACAGCTTCTCCAAGAGCCTCGCATGTCTGGAGAGCTCAGCACAGTGCACCCCTTTGCTTTTTGATAATGGACTCCTGAAGTATTTATTTTTAAAAAAGAATGTTTAAAAAAGGTTTAAAAGGCTTTTAAAATGCTTGAATAACAAGAGATGTGTACATCTATAACAGTACATTCTGGTAAATTCTGAAGGAGAAATTAATCTTTGGCACCTTCAGGAGGTGCTTTGACTTTGTGACATGTCCTGGAGTAAGCTCTGTAGATTATCTGCACATATCCTGTGCAGGAGGCAGAGCTAGGAGGCAAAGAACAACTGAAACTGTCAGGAGTATAGGAAGCCAGCAGCAAAGATAAAACTACAGGAAAAAAAAATTGAAACAATCCTAAAGTTGCCATATATGCCATAGATCTCTTAATCATGGTGTGAGAGCTTGAACTGGAGCTTGGGCAAACCCAAAATGAATCAGAGAGCTGTGGCATGAGAGGGATGTCAGGGATCAGCTACAGAATTCCTGCTCAGCTCTCAAATGCTCCTGGTGGAGGAGTGGGAGCTCAATAGCTGAGCAAGAAACCAAGTCTGGGAGGTGTAAGGAAAAACAGCATCTGCCACAGAATTGCTGCTGTTGTGGTTTTCATCCACACTCCTCACTTTGGGGCTTTAGATGAGGAACCTTTTGGGGCACCCCTACATCTGTGGGCAGTGAGCAGACCCTGCAGCTGGATTTCTGTTTGGCAGCCTGAGTGTGCACATCTTCTGTGACACTGGGAAGGGAGTCTCTAGAAGAAGCTACTTACACCTACATTTATTCTGGCTCCTTTCACTTATCCATTCCTAGATAAATTCTCTCAAACCTGATGCCAAAACTGTAAGGTGCTGGTCAATTTTTGCAAGGCTGCCTGAATGACTCACCTAATTTCTCAGGTTACTGATAAAACAGGGGAAATTTAAAAAAAAAAAGTCTAGTAGGATTGAAAGCTCTTGGCAAGCCTGAACTGTCATTTTGTAGGCACAATTACTTCTGGACGAGGTGGGGCTGTGAAACTTGAGGCTGAACTCATGCTGAAGTGTCTTGGGTTGGATTAGGGGGATTCAGGTTGATGAAAAAAGTCCTGCCTGTGGACATGAATGAAAAACCTGGCCCCAAGCTCCCCTGTTCCTGACTGCAGTAGTTCCTCCCTGTGAAAGGAGGGCACTAATGTCAGCTTGCTGGAAGCAAAATAAAGAACAAAAGGTAACTCTACTCTTCCAGTGAGTGAGCAAAATTGAGCAGTTCTCAAGGATAGATAGATGGAGCTCATCAATCAGAGTGTGTAGGTTGGTCATGTAATGGATTATCCTAACAGAGGATATCAGTAAGTGCTTCAGTCAAAAAAGTAAATACTTGAGTCCCAAAGCAGCAAATATTTCAGTCAAAGTGCTGAGAAATCCTGTCAGAAAGCTGGCTAAGGGAATTGGGGATAAGGTACAAAGTAAGGGAAGTGGTGGAACCTAGAATTGTTCGAAAGATGTGTAGATGTGGCACCTGGGAACAAGGTTTTATGGTGAACTCAATGATCCTGGAGATCTTCTCCAACCCAAGCGATTCTTATTCTCTGATTCTGTGCTACAGATCAGTGGTTCACATCCAGCCCAGTTCTTTTGGAGCTGGACTCTTGATTTTCTTGTGAGGGCTCTGGATATTTGTGCAAGAGGTTTGCTAATCTTCTTCTGTTGTAAATATGTCCAGGTATCAACAATTCTGTAGTAAGCAGCATTTCCTACAAAGAAGGCAGTGAGAAAATAGACTAGTTAAAGTTCTTAATTAAAGCCTCTGCAACAACAGCATTAAAAAGAATTCAGATACTTGTCTCTTAAACAGATCCTTCTTGGCCACAATTGTAATACAGTGCTGATCTAAGACAGAAAAACTCTGTCCTAGTATTTGTTCTTACAAATGAACAAGTGAATGATCTTTAACAACAACACATATTAAGCTGGCACCTTTCTCAGGCATTGGAATCAACTTGGTAAATCTGGGGGAAAATTTAGGTTTGGCACTTGGTAAATTTATATGCAAAGAAATGATAAAAAATCTTCCCAGCTGGATTTTTGCAGACTCTCGACAGTTTTTGTTGCTTTGTTTATTGAACATTTCAATACATTTTCATTTTGTCTTCATAAATCCATTATGGGCATTGAAGACAATTATGAGCATGGTGGCGTGGTTTTGGCAGAGGTTAGGTTCAGAATTGGGAAACATTGCTCATTTTATTTGTCTGAATCATGTATATATACCATATATATACCAGAGTGCTTTGTTCCCCTTTTGTAGTGATGTTTGTCATGTGAAGAGGCACTAGTTTAAATTCTGGGGGGAGAGGTCACTGCTTCATCAAGGGATGATTAAGATCTTAGCTTCAGCACCCACAATTCCACAGTCAAATACAACTTCAGAGTTTCCTACATCAGTGTGTGTGTCTTGACAGACATGTTCTCCTTTTTTTCCATAACAATCAGCCAAGAGAACACTCTAATAATTCAGACTAAAAGAGGAACGATGAAAATTGATGGTCCAGATATAGATGAGAAGAGACAAGGGGTTTTCTCCCACACCACAACCAAGAAATGAAGATTGGCTCTTGCTTTCATTCAAATCCTTTAAATTCAGCAGGTTGCATTTAAAAACAATTTCAGGAAAAACACTCGCTGGGCAAAAATTTTGTGTGAATTTTGCACACACTTTCTATCAGATTCAACACAAGGGCTTTGTCTCTGTCTGCTCAGAAAGTGTAGCTCAGACATGATGTGCAGCTGAGCAGAAATATTATAAAAAATATTAGAATGTCTCCTGGGCAGGAGTGGAAGAAGAACCCAAGTGAGGACCATGTCTTGGGGTGAGGCAGGGTGGAGGAGCAAAGTGGATGTGTTCAGGTGGAAGCAATGATGAAAGGCCTGCTAGAGGGTTATTTGGGGCCATTTTTTCTGGGCATTTTGAAAGAAAAGACCACCGTTGAGAGACTTTGAGATCTACTTTGAGGGCATGTTTTAAAAGCAGGTTGTTTTTGGAACCGAAGCTAAGCTTTAGGAATCCAGAATTAAAGGAATAGAGCTGGAGTGCAGGAAGAAGTTAGAGAAATGTTCAGCCCTTGTCCTGTGGTCAGGTTGACTTTGTCAACACCTTTTCACCACAACTACTAGTAATTTGAGTCATTTATCCAATTATTTCTTGATATGTGCATGCTTTGGAAGAGAAAATAATTTGGTTAACTGCTATTAGCTAATCATTTTTCCCTATGTATGGCCCGGTTCATTTTTTTGTCTGTATTAGTTACCAACCTCGTCTTAAAATTTAAGAACAAAACCCCAACAGAGACCATGGTAAGAATTGCACTGTGTCATTAGCTCTTACAATGAAATAGAGGCAGTAAAGAAAGGGAACAACACAATAATTTTGATCTGCGCTTCTTATTTCTATGGCTGACCAGCAGGACCACAAAAAAATCCTTTAACCTTTCTTGCTGCAGTGACAAGAGAATTTCAATACTTCTACTGAGTTTCATTTGGCTTTATAAATTCTGTCCTGGTTTAGGGCAAATTTGGGAGAAAACCTCCAAAGGGGCACTATAAAGTGCTTTGATCAGTTTATTTTAATACAAGGCATGACTGAAGTAAGGCCTGCTCTTGATGCTGTATTTTGTAGTGCTGAGATGAAAGCTGACAGAACAGAAAAAAAAGAGATACAGGAGGAACCTGGAAAAATGTTTTGCACATTCTCTGTATGCTTTATCTTCCTTATTTTTCCCCAAGGAAAGAAAAGTGTAATGGCAGGAACTAGGATATTTAGCCAATTTTTTTACAGAGGAGGAAAGCAAAATTCCTTATTGAAAAGTAGGACAATTCTGCCAGAAGTAGGGCAGCTTACTGCACATTAAGTACCTTTGGATTATGTGCATTGTATCACGCTTACTTTGCACACACAATTAGTTCAGAGTGGGACTCCTCACACGAGTTCACTGAGGAAGATTTATCTCACCAGATAAAGCTCCAGCACCACATCAAACGGGGTCAGAACACACACGTCAAGAAAATAATCTGGAGAGCAGCTATAACGGGCTGAGCTCATGTGAAAAATGAAAATGTCACTGGCACTTAGGCTGGAGATCAAATCAGATGGGGAAAACAGAGGAGATTGGTGATGCTAGAGCAGGTTACAGTGATGCCTTGGAAGGCTGACCTGGAACAGACACTGGACAGAGCTACAGAATAAAGCAGATATTTATTGAAAGGCCTCCAGGATCCACCTCAGGCTGCACCCAAGATGAACTTAGAATGCCCACAAAAAATGACTGATCGGTCAAGAGGTCTTACATTTTTATAAGTTTTGGTCCATTTGCATATTGGGGTTTAATTGTCCAATTACAGCTCCAGGTTGTGAGGTCCCATCCTTCTTATTCCTCCCCTTCAGCCCACTGGGGTTTTTTTTGTGTGCTTTTGGGACTGAAAGTTGTCCTTGCTGCTCAGCAGGAAAGGATTTGTTTTGTCTATCTGATCTGTGATGAGAGCTTACCAGCACTTAATATGAGGCTCAGAACTGCACCCCTAGGTAACACAGAATCTGAAAATATGAAAGCTAAAACCTAAGGCATCAACAGGGATTAAAATTCTAGACCTGAGCAGCTAAATTTGTGCTTAGAGTAACTGCACAACCTGTGAAGGTTTTGTGCCTTTGAGGGTGAGATAATTTCAATGTTGGCAAAGGTTGCAGAAGACAACACAATGGAGAATTTTTTTAACAGATTCTTTTCACAAAGGGTTAATGGATAAATGACATTTTGGGGTTCGGGTGGCACTTTGACAACAGCACTTCAGGAACCTTTGCCCAGAAGCAATGGATCTGCAAGTACATCATGTGTGGATTGATGATTTACATTCCACAGGACAGGGCGTGGCAGTTGTTGGGCTGTGTCCTCTGTAAGAACAGTCCAGGTGAAACATTCCTGGCTAGACCTAGAAAGGAGCCCTGCTCCAGAGGACAACCTAGAGCTTGGAGTTAGGCTTCTTAGCTTCCTACACTGCACACAGAGAGTTAGCAGGGCATCCTGAGGCTTGAAGCAGAGATAGAAACCCAGCATGATCTCAAGACTGCTTTTCTGACACAACCTCCCAAATGTTTCATCCTGCTCCATACGAAAATTAGCTTACACAGACATAGCTGTGATTTTATTTTTCAGGAGCTATGCTGAAATATGATCTGACAGTGCAAAAGGTATGTGGGAGAGTGAAGGTGAGGGCGTATTAGGATGCAGAAACTTGGTATTTCTGCAGTGCACTACTCCTTTCCCTCAAGATGAATAAGTATATTTGCAAGCAGGGCCTGCTTGGCCTGTCTGTCTGAACCAGTGACCTTCCAGTTCTGTTTGTGTACAGTCAAAATGATGCTTCTATTGGCAAGAAGGAAGGGCCAGTGCTCCTTTACAAGGTTATCTACAGATATAATTCTAAAGGTGAAATTTCCCTCCGTCTGTGTCAGAAACAAATGTCAGCACCCAAGGCACAGAAACCATTTTTTCCCTGGTTTTAAATTTGAAAGACTTCATAAAATGAGTTAATAAAGGCAGTGGCTGTGAAGAGATGTCTCAGAGCATGGAGGTGGAAGTCAGTAAGATCTGAAAACATAATTTACATTTGAGAAGTCATGCAGCCTGAAATTAGGTTTCCCTTAGAGTCTCTAAGAGATTGAAAGGAAGTGTGGGTGTTCTGTCTCAAATAAATCTGTGTCTGACCCACAAAGTGTCTAGTTGGGATTTAAGTAAAATAGGCAGAGCTTCAAACATCACAACTCCCACGTTTCTAAGCTATGGAAGGATTTGCTGTGGGGAGTGCCAATGTGCAGCTGAACAACAGAAATTGTAAACTTTAATATCTCTTCAAGGCATGAAGACTGACCCCAGGCTCTCCATTGACAGAGAGAGGAATGAGATGGCTCAAAGCCTGAAAATACCCATCTACAGGTATCTCCAGTGACACTGAAATAGGAAATGACAGCTCTTAACAATCTCCTGTGCACTGAGTGAAAACATCTTTGCCCAAGATGTAGGAAAATGGGGAGACCACATATGAAATACTGAAACTTCAGAGAGAAGCGAAATCAGATTGATGATTTTCAGTTACTGTGTTCAAACTACACCCAACTAAGGAGACAAAAAATGAGACAAAAGAGAACTGAAGTTTGCATTAAGGACAGCTCATGGGCAAAGTACATCTAATAGCTCAACTGGGATGACCAGGTACCCTTAGCAGGACAAAAAAGTGCTGAGGGGATAGATTGATGAAGTTCAGAGCTTCATGGGCTGTCCCACAGTAAACAAAGAGCCAATTGTTTGCTGATTCTGTATGTTGAAAGTAGAGAGCCAGGAGAAAAAGTTGAGTGCCTTTTGACAACAGTATGGTAACCTTTATATTGTCCCCTCCATATCAAGGATCACTGAAAGCTGTGAGTTTTGACAGTGTCTCAGGCCAGAGAGGCTACTCTCCACGTTTGTAGTTCCTAGGGTGTACAGGGGAATTCATGACAGCTCTCCACTGGCTTAAATGAAATTGGGAAGAAGCACTATGTGTCCTTTGTTTTGTTTTCTTTCATTTATGTCCAAGTTCTTAATTCTCCCATTAGAATATAACTAAAATTGGAAAAAATGGTTGCATGGTTTAATGACTATCTGCATGCTTCTGCAAGTGAAAAATTATCACTGTGCTATTTTATCTTTTTAAAATTAAGTTGTTCTAAGCCTTATCCTGTTACTTTAAAGTTGATTTCTATTCGCAGTACCTCTCTTGTGCTATAAGTAACTTCCACTTCTTGTGATTTTGCAAACATGAATGCATTCATTATGTCTTGATTAGGTCCTAGAAGGTCCAGCCACAACTATTTAGTAAGGCAGGATAAACGACTGAATTTCTCTATCTGTGCAACTTCATCAGTGCTAAGTCGTTTTACAAATGCATTGAAATCATCTCTGATTTGAGTCAAGGTTGCATAAATTAAAGCTTATTTAAAAATAAGGATTGTTCTTTCTGGCCAGCCCAAATCTCCCAATCCACAATTATATAAACTATCATACATCCAATATTTCTTCTGCTGAGCATGATATAAATTATTAAAATCATATTCCCCTCTGAGAGATTCTTGCATAACTAAATTTACTGCAGTGAGCAGAGATTCCGTTTTAAGGAAAGTTAATGGTGTGAGGAAATTAAAGAACCATGGACCACAGCTCTGGTGAAGATTTGGGCTACAGTTATTAAGATAGTCAGAGAAGTAGGTAGGTTTCTGCAAGCTGAAGTTCTGGGTACATGTAAATAAATAAATACTTTAGACGAGACACCTCAGCCTTCAAATCAGACAGCATCCCATAATGCCTTTGTCTGTTTTGACCTTTGCATGGTGAGGGTTTTCAGTGAAAAGAAGTTCGTTCATCATGCATTTGCTGAG